>NC_091801.1:37653333-38935000 GCF_041296235.1 Equus asinus | reverse complement strand
GGAGAGTTTAAAAAATATATTGCCCACATGGTCCTCTAGACTAGCTGCAAAGGGTTTATTTTTAGCATGTTCTCATGTAGGAAGTCACTCCCATTATTACAGTGTGTGGTATGTGCTTATCTTTAGCGAATACCCTAGTCTTTTACTTGTGGAGAAGTATGCTTTGGTATTATTATGAGATGGTTCCTTGATTAATACTCTCAGAAAGTGGATTCGAGCTGCAAGTCCAGACCTGGTGCCTATTTCTGATATTCCCGAGAGCTTTTTTAAGGCTGTTAGGCCCAAAGAATGAGGCAACTGGGAGAGCCTGTGTTCAGAAATGCTTTTCTACCAAATGGGTTAATCAGTGTACATGGAACCTAGTTCCTACAAATAAAATCCTTGTGTTACAAAGAGATTTATGTTCCCGATCTTTCCTTGAATTTGGAGAGTTAAGTGTTGAAGATGAGTGCTGTTGAGTCACCCATACTATCCACTGTATTGCCTTCTCCTCTAAAAAAGTAAAAACATGAAAATAAGGGAGAGAGAAGAGGAAAAGCAACAACAGCCCGCATTTATAATGTCGGAGTAAGTTTACTTTTCAGAGTGAAATTCCATCTAAAGTTTTCATTTTAATGCTTTACTATGTGTGAAATTGTTGCTTCCCTTTTATGACATCTGAGATTGTGAGAATTATCTATCAACAAGCATGTTCTGAGAGTCTTTTTCAAAGTGCTGGGCTTGGTGAGGAGCAAGAGTGATGGGACAGAGGATTTCTTCTAATGTTGAAATATATACATATTCCTTAGAAGAAGGCTGCTATAGAGAAAGCAGGTTACCTTTGTAGACTTAGCAGTATATGCTGTTTTGTGCATGAATTCCAACCAGGACATCTGACCGTACTCAGTCCATGACTTAAATGTTGTATGAATCTGATGATTATTAAAAGTAATCTCTGTGTACATCTCTATGTTTTTTCATTTGAAGTTAGTAGTTGAAGAAAGCTGTTTCCTAGGATTAGCCTGTTTTACCTGGGTAAGTCACTAGATACAAAACTGAGTGTGTCAGGGAGCCTATTTTGAGATTGATCAAACTGGGTGTATGTTTCATGTACCCTCCATCTTCCTTGCAGAAAACAAAAGTTGCTCGTGGATGGAGCTGGAATCTGATATCCTGCAGTTTATAATCCTATTATGTTTGAGAATGAAGGGACCCTAAAAATAAATAAGTGCCACTCCCAATGTTATCAATGGGCATGGAAGCAGGGGAGGTGAGGTGGCTCACAAAGGTTAGACGCCTCACGCTCCAGACAGTGCAGGGCCGTGGGAGACTATCGCTGTAGCCCAGTCCTGAGAGCTGTGCCTGGGAATCAAACTTAGTGCTTGCGTTCGATGACATTTTTGTTTAGTCGAGTGGTTTGTTCTGCCAGTGATTGAAAAGCAGAATGGGTCCACTGGTTAGAAGGAACCTTCTGGTCCATCCTCTCATTCCTGTCATGCTCCTACAGGCCAACTTGCCCCTCCTGCAGCGCGAACTCCTCCACTGTGCAAGGCTGGCCAAACAGAACCCTGCCCAGTACCTCGCCCAGCATGAACAGCTGCTTCTGGATGCCAGCACCACCTCACCTGTTGACTCCTCAGAGCTGCTTCTCGATGTGAACGAAAACGGGAAGAGGCGAACTCCAGACAGGTGAGAGGGAGGAGGACCCTGTACTAACTGTGGCCTTTTCCTCATGCCTATGGTAGGAAGATATGTTTCGTGTCATGTCTAAACTGCTGACTGACACCTGTTGTAAAATGGCAATAAGCTGGAGTGGCCCTCTTGGGAATCTGGCTATGGCCTGGGACGTTCCAGAGTGATGAATCTCTGGCCTGCATGAGGCTTTTGTGCAGCTTAATCTTTGCTGCTTGTAATATTAAAGTAAAAGGTGAAGATGAATGATGTTCAAATGTGCGAAGTTCCACTGATGGTTCTTAGACACACAGTCAGTATTAAAATTCTCATTTGTTATGTAATTCAACCCAACCACGTATTTTGCCCTTCAGTGTTAGGAAATTTGCTGTTCCAGATTTTCTCAAAATATGATGATTTTGAAAGCTGGCTTTTATGTATTGCTCAATAAACATAATACAGTAGCTATTTCTTTTGGGTTTTATATGAACTAAGAGAAAACTTCTGGGAAGCTAGATGAACTGAGGGAAGAAGAGAGTTAAGTAATAGAACTAATAGATGGCATTTTTGCTGAGAAGTTTTATTTATCAGCCAGTTCTGTCAGGCACTCTGCCCTCGTAACTGAGAATTCCAAGAAATGTAAAGTGAAGCCCCTTCTCCATTGAACCCTACAAAGTAGCTGTTGAATATGTCCTATTTGTGAAATTTTCCCTATACCTTATTAAAATAATTTTCCTAAATACCTCATCCTCATAATTATTTTCTAACAGAAGAATGTAAAGTCTTATTAGCATCATTTTGCATATTTGTGAATTATGGAGAATCTTAAAATGAAACTGTATGCAAAAACTTATTTGCCATATGCTTTGTTTCCGTTCTCTGCATTGCATCAGGCATGAGCGTAACAGCCTTTGAGAGGTTAACACTCTGGGCAGTGATGTTGAAGATTCACAGGAGCTTATGGTCCTGGGAGCTGCTCGGCGACATCTATCTGTGACCGACTTCGCCACCCTTAAATGTATTAGCTGCTTTGCAAATCAGAATGTTATTAAAAGTCAGCCAGTTTACATACAGTTATCACATAATCCTCTGTTAAGCAGTTTTTATGCTACAATCTCTGGAATTTTTCTCCTCTTGACATAGGACTGCTTAATAGTTTTAAATTCTTAAATCAAAAGGTTAAACGTTAGTTTACTCTGGCATACTCTAGACCCACCTCTATACATGACCTCTCAATAGTGCTGCATTCTTATTTTTGCAAGTCATATTTCCTTGGTCATATTTAAGCATTTAGTACTTTAGCTTTTAAAGGGAACTGCTTAATCCAGGTGTCTTGGTGGCATGTCCATACGATGCTGAAAACTAAGAAGCGGCCCGAGGACAGATGATTCACACATGTTTTTCTGTCTGATCCTAACCATTTACGCTGCAGGAATTCAGTACTGCCAGCAGAGACTGAGATGTTTCAGCTCCATTTTCCCAGGCCAATATGGTAAAAGAATTAGGGAGAGACTAGATGGAAAATTGGGAAGGAGAACATTTATTTGGGTAGAGGAGAAGATAACAGGGAAAGGTTTAGATAGCTGTGATAAATGTAAAGATAATCCTTTAGGCAAAATTGGAAATGGACATGATCTATTCTGGAAACCCTAACTGCTAAGGAACCATAACAGGCAGAATGAAAACTTGTTTCATTTATTTCTCTGTATTCTCAGCCTTTCCTCACTGGTTCTTTCGCAGGGTTTTATGTTTGAACGTACCATGCCTTTAGACTGTCCTTGGACAGGGCTGAGATAAGCCCTGAGCAATATGCTAACATTGATATGGAACCTTCATATAAATTCTACAGAAAAGTAGCATTTTTGTTTTGATGATCTGTTGCTGTGTGTGTATGCGTGTTTGCATTCAGTGAGGTAGAACTCTCTTAAAAAAGCCGTCAGTCTTAATCTCCCTGTGGTTATTCATAGCTAGTTGCTGGAGTCAGAATTCACACGGTTGCTCTTTGGATGGAACATTCTTTTTCAAGTGGAACCTGAAGTGTGTGTTATAATGGAAAGATGGTAAATGGATTTCCTTACGAGTTAGGAGGAAGGGTAATGAGAATATGTTATGTAAATACATTTGTATCTTATTGGAATTTGATTAGAGCCAGGAAAATATGGGCCTCTACAGTATTTCTTTGCATGTATTTTCTACACCTTGTTTGCATATGCGTTTTCCTATTCTCTGGTTGTTTATCTGTATGTCCAGATCTCCTCTCTGAAATTTTATAGAGTCTGGAGCTGTCTGACAGTAGAGCTTTTCTGTTTTACTGAATGTTTTGTTGGTGCATATGGTCTGACATGGATGAGCAGCCACGGTGAGATTTTGGAGTCTATTAAACTGGCTCATTAAAAAGATCAATCTGTTTCTGTAATAACACTGGGAACCATCAGTCACTAAAAGAGGGAAAAACTGACACCTGAGGAGAAAACACATTTTGGTAATTTGTTCATGACATGTCACGAACAAAAGAGTGCTCTATATTTTGTTTACAATGTTGAGGGCTCAAATTCTGTGACGATTGCTGATTTAATCTACTAAACAGTCGTCATGCATTTCAGGGATGGGTTTTGGCAAATTTAACTTTCTTCTCATCCTTAAATACGATTGTCATTGGTTGTGTTTTTTTATTTTTTTTTTGAACATTGTTATTTACAGAGAAATGAATACTCTGGGGTAGTCGATGAAATCTTTTTTTTTTCCTGTATGGAACAGTGAAATTTATTCTACTTCCTTTTTAAAATAGCTCTGGGGTGAGTCTCTGAACAGGTCTTTGTAGACTATTGTAGAACCCAAATTAGAGAAAGACAGTTTTCATTTAAAAATCATGCTATTTTTTTTCCCTAAAATATTAGGGAAAGTTATTAGAAAATTCCGATTACTACTCGTTGTTAATATGTAAAAGTTTATTATTTATGGGAGACCTTTATTTTGCCATTCTGTGATGAGAGAAGCTGAAGAAGGGAATATGAACCTGTTTTGGAACTGGTTCAATGAAGTGATCACTTTCAAAGATGAGACAAGAAGTTAAGGGTGTTCTTTAAAACTGCTCAACAGGGGAGCCGGCCCCATGGTGCAGCGGTTAAGTGTGCACATGCCGCTTCAGCAGCCCAGAGTTCGCCAGTTCAGATCCTAGGTGCAGACCTATGCACCTCTTGTCAAGCCATGCTGTCACAGGCATCCCACATAAAATAGAGAAAGACAGGCATGGATGTTAGCTCAGGGCCAGTCTTCCTCAGCAAAAAAAAGAGGAAGATTGGCAGCAGATTTTAGTGCAGGGCTAATCTTCCTCAGAAAAAACCTACTCACTGTGATGGCACGTGAAGACACTGGAACTCTCAAATGGAGTGAGGAGGGAAAAGAACAGTTAAGCAAAACTGCATTTTCTTGAGACTGCAGAATGGATAAAAATTACTAAGCTTTAAAAAAAAATACTTGCGTTGGGCCAGACTGGTGGTGTAGTGGTTAAGTTCATGCTCTGCTTTGGCAGCCCAGGGTTTGCCAGTTCGGACCCCAGGCACAGACCTACACACCGATTATCAAACCATGCTGTGGCAGGTGTCACACATATAAAGTAGAGGAAGATGGGCACGGATGTTAGCTCAGGGCCAGTCTTCATCAGCAAAAATAGGAGGATTGGTGGCGAATGTTAGCTCAGGGCTAGTCTTCCTCAGAAAAAAAAAAGAAAGAAAAAAGTGTTAATTATCTTTGCTGTCTTTCTTCTTTCACAGCTTTGATATCACAGCTTTTTGTTATAATTTGTCTTTAATATTGTGTTCTCACTTGTTATGCTAATTTTCTGACTCAGAGAATCTTTCCTGCTTAAGAAATCAAACTAAGTGATCATTGGTTTTGTGTGGGTAACACAGTCTTCCCCCATTTCAAATGATTGACGTTAAGTATTAATCCCTTTCATATATGTGTAATCATTTTAATGTAATTATGCTTTAAATTACCCTCAGTTTAACTCATCTTAACTTTTGTTATGAAGGCCACATAGTTGCATTAATAGCTATTTCCTCCTTCCCCAATTATCAAACATTATTTTCTAAAAAGACTTGCCTGAACTTCAGAAATATATATTTTGTCAAGGATCTTATGGATTTAGCAGGCCAACCCTATCTCTTTATGCTTGAGGACAGTAAGGCCCCAAGAACTTGCCTTTATTTTTCTTTCTTTCTCTCTTTTTTTAAAATTGCAGTAACATTGGTTTATAACATTATATAAATTTCTGGTGTACATCACTATATTTTGATTTCTGTGTAGATTACATCATATTCACCACCCAAAGACTAATTACAATCCATCATCACACACATGTTTCTAATCACCCCTTTTGCCCTCCTCCTTCCCCCTTCCCCTTTGATAAGCACCAATCCAGTCTCTGTCTCTATGTGATTGTTTGTTCTTGTTTCTTCTATTTATGAGTGAAATTGTATGGTCTTTGACTTTCTCCCTCTGACTTATTTCACTTAGCGTAATACCGTTAAGGTCCATCCATGTTGTCACAAATGGCTGGATTTCATCATTTCTTATGGCTGACTAGTATTCCATTGTACATATATATACCACATCTTCTTTATCCGTTTGTCCCTTGTTGGGCACCAAGGTTGCTTCCAAGTCTTGGCTATTGTGAGTGTTGCCGCATTGCACACAGGGGTGCATGTATCTTTACACATTCGTGTTTTCATGTTCTTTGGGTAGACACCCAGCAGTGGAATAGTTGGATCATATGGTAGATCTATTCTTAATTTTTTGAGGAATTGCCACACTGTTTTCCACAGAGGAATCTCCATACCAGTTTGCACTCCCACCCGCAGTGTACTTGTTGTTTCCTGTCTTGTTAATTATAGCCATTCTGACAGGAATGAGATGATATCTCATTGAAGTTTTTGATTTGCATTTCCCTCATAGTTAATGATGTTAACATCCTTCGAAAGAACTTGCTTAAAGTCACAAAGCTTCTTTGTGTAGAAACCAGCATATTTACATACCTGAAATCTTTCAGCTGCACAAAATGTTTTAATGTATAGAGTTTGAATAAGGAAAGCTCAACTAAGAATTTTTTTTTCTCCTTACTTTTTCCTCATTTATTTCTTCTCTATAATTGCTCAAGTGGGTAAATGCAATAGTATAATATTTTAGGGTTTATAAATCTTTATAACGATAGAGGATCCACAGTCAGCCAGGTTTCCTGGCTTAATGAATAAGTTAGAAAACACTGAAGGTTGGAGGGTCAGAAGGAAGTCATTTTGAAGCCATGTTGGTTGAATATATAAGATTTGTTAGCACAGTACACAGCAGCTGAACCTTCCAGGTCCATTTTTCCTTTTCTGCAAAATGAATGAAGTTTCAATATTTTTGTCTTTCTAAAGAGAAAAGGTAGGTATACTATACAAGGAATTGTAGTGTTGATTGACTATGCAAATAAGAATTAAATGTGTATTATCTACTGCATTTAGTTTTCTATGAAAAATGTAGGAAATTTATATTATATTCGTACATTCTTGTTTTGTGTTGCGTCTTTTATGCATTCTTCAGTTTCAAGAAGTGAGTCGGGCAGAGTAGGGCCCATGGCAGAGTGGTTAAGTTTGTGCCCTCTGCTTCCGGGGCCCAGGGTTTTGCCGGTTCAGATCCTAGGTGCAGACATGGCACTGCTCATCAAACCATGCTGAGGTGGCAGCCCACATGCCACAACTAGAAGGACCCAAAACTAAAAATACACAACTATGTACCAGGGAGCTTTGGGAGAAAAAGGAAAAATAAAATCTTGGGAAAAAAAAAAGCGACTAATCATCCTTGTAGAAATGATTTTTTTTATATTAGCACATCAATTGTGAAGGCTTCTAGTGAAATCACTTTAAGTTGTATTTACATGTTGAGAAATATAGCATGGTTGTAGAGGACATTTTGATCTCTCCACACTCCAGCATCTATATTAACTTATTAGCCTTATTTCTTGCTGCCCTCCTAGGGTCTAGCCCTGCCTTAGTCTATATTCTGACTGGTGGTTTCTGCTCTGTTCCCTAGTTCTTTGGTTTCAACCCCATCCCCTTTTTAAAATTGAGGTATCTTTGGTTTATAACATTGAATAAATTTCAGTGTACATCATTATATTTCAACTTCTGTATAGACTGCATTGTGTTCACCACAAAAAGTCTAGTTTCCATTGTCAACTTACAAATGTTCCTCTTTACCCCTTTCACCCTCCCCATACCCCCTTTTACTCTATTAACCATCAATCAAACCTCCTCTGTATCTGTGTTTGTTTTGTTCTTGTTGTTGTTTTATCGTCCACATGAGTGAACGTATTTGTCTTTCTCCATCTGACTTATTTCACTTAGCATAATACCTTCAAGGTCCATCCATGTTGTTGCAAATGACAAGATTTCATCTTTTTCCATGGCTGAGTAGTATTCCATTGTATGTATATGTGTGTGTGTGTGTGTATGTATAATATCTTTTTTATCCATTCATCCATTCATGGGTACTTAGGTTGTTTTCAGGTCTTGGCTATTGTGAATAATGCTGCAATGAACATTGGGGTGCAAATATCTTTTTGACTGTTTTCATGTTCTTTGGATAAATACCCAGAAGTGGAAGAGTTGGATCATATGGTAGTTCTATTCTTAATTTTTTGAGCAATCTGCATACTGTTTTCCATAGTGGCTGTACCAGTTAACATTCCCACTAGCAGTGTATGAGGGTCCCCTTTTCTCCATACTCTCTCCATTTGTTATTTCTTGTCTTTTTAATTATAGCCATTTTGATGGATGTGAGGTGATAAATAATTGTAGTTTTGATTTGCATTTCCCTAATAATTAGTGATGTTGAACATCTTTCATGTGCCTGTTGGCCATCTGTCTGTTGTCTTTGGAAAAATGTCTGTTTAGATCCTCTGCTCATTTTTTAATTGGGTTGTTTGTTCTTTTGTTGTTGAGTTGTATGAGTTCTTTATTTATTTTGGATATTAACCCCTTATTAGATATGTAATTTGTGAATATCTTCTGGCAACTGGTGGGTTATCTTTTTCTTTTGTTGATGGTTTCCTTTTCTGTGCAGAATCCTTTTAGTTTGGATTGGAAGAATTAACATGATTAAAATGCCCATATTAACTAAAGCAATCTACAGATTCAGTGCAATCCCTATCAAAATCCCCATGACATTTTTTGTGGAAATAAAACAAATAATCCTAAAATTCATATGGGACTACAAATGACCCCAAATAGCCAAAGAATCCTGAGAAAAAAAGAACAAAGCTGGAGGTAGCACACTCCCTGATTTCAAAGTATACTGCAAAGCTATAGTAGTCAAGACAGCATGGTACTGGCACTAAAACAGACACACAGATTAATGGAGCAGAACTGAGAGCCCGGAAATAAACCCATACGTCTCTGGACAGCTAGTTTTCGACAGAGGAATCAAGAACATACAATGGAGAAGGGGAAGTCTCTTTAATAAATGGTGTTGGGAAAACTGGACAGCCACATGCAAAAGAATGAAAGTGGACCACTATCTTTCACCATACACAAAAACTAACTCAAAATGGATTAAAGACTGAAACTATAAAACTGCTAGAAGAAAACAGGTAATTCACTCTGACATTGGTCTTAGTAGTATCTTTTTGAATACCATGTCTACTCAGGCAGGGGAAACAAAAGAAAAAAATAAATGTTCCTTAGTTCTTATATGTCATAATTCTATTCATGCTTCACAAGCTAACTCAGACAGGATCTACTACTTGAATGAAGGTTTCCCAATCATAAATATTATAATGTTTACTATTTGCTGAGCAGTTAAGATGTGTCAGGCCCCATGCTAAATAATTTACATAGTAACACATAGCACTTATTTCCTGACAGTCCTTTTGCAGAGATTTGGGCAGGCTGGATAATGTGTCTGAGGTCACATGGCTTGACAGAGGCACTGATAGGATTCCCATCCTAGGTTCTGAGTTGAACGGCCATGTTCTTATAACTATGATTCTATACCACCAGCCTCTGAGCAACCCAGCTTGAAAACAAATAGCTTGATGAAGTTATTGAATACCAAATATGTGTTAGGCTCTTTACACAGATTTTTTCATATAGTCCTCTTAGTAGCTCTAACCAAGATAATCATCCCCATTTTGTGGATGAAAACACAGAGGCTCGTAGAACTTAAACCTCCTGAGTTCACCCAGCCAGCAAATAGCACAGCCAAAATTTGAGGCCACCTTCTTAGCCCCTGTTTTTTCAAGTGTATGTTCTGGAGTTGTCTTTTCTCCCTCTGATTTCCCATACCACTTTTGTACTGTTTTTATGGAAGCTGTTGGAGATTATGTCTTGCTCATCTTTGTATGCCCACTAAAGCCCAGGATAGTGTCTTACATATGACAGGTATCTAAAACAAAGCAAACCACTACCACACACATACACAAAACAACAACAAAACACCACTTGAACAAATAAATAAAGTTAAACATAATACAGTCATTTTCAGTAGTATAACAAATGGTCTCTCCCCCAAGAGTCTTTTTTTTTTTTTTTTATTTCTTGCTTACTTTTTTCTTTTCTGGTAAGGAAGATTGTCCCTGAGCTAACATCTGTGCCAGTCTTCCTCTATTTTGTATATGGGATGCTGCCACAGCATGGCTTGATGAGCAGTGTGTAGGTCCATGCCTGTGATCCAAACCCATGAATTCTGGGCCACCGAAGCAGAGTGAGTGAACTTAACCACTATACCACCGGGCTAGCCCCACTTTGCCTCCTTTCTTGCTTTCTATCATTTTAAAAGATGCATTTCTGAAAATACCCACAGCAGTGAAATAGCCATGAATTACCCAGGAACAAAATGCCATGATTGATTCACTGACCAGAAAAAACTAGAGGGCTCCAGTCAGAATGTGTAGATAACAGATTAGAATAAGAAATAAGATTAGAATAAGAAGGCATAGTTCCCGACAGCAGGAGCAGTAGAAATCATCTGCAGTGGCCAGAAATTAGAAAAGGCAAAGGGACAGCCCTTAACAGACAGTCTAACTGTTGAGCAGATGGCGAGCTTCAGGAGACACGTAACAGAAGCACTCCACTTTCTCACTGGGGGAGGGAAGGCTCTGTGAACCCACATATTGTAAGACTTGAAGGTCCAGTTATCATGTTTACAGGTCTGGAGTGGCCAACATCCACCTGTGTCTTATTTACTCTTGAAGGTATTAGCATGCTGCTCAGGAGGTTGTCTCCTGGGTGATTATTTAGTAATGGAGAGATTGAAGGCACTTCTTTCTGTGTGAGCCGATAGTGATGCTCCTGTATCATTTAGCTCGTCTGCTCTTCATCATCTAAATATCCCATTTCTTCTAGGATGATAGCAAAACACAGAAACCACTGCAGGTTGTCATGGAGAATTAGGGTTGATTTTCTTTTTAAGGAGGTGGGGGAATTTGTAATATATTTTGATTCAGGTACATTATTCAACACCAATAGAAAGGTGTTATGTAAAGTTCTTATCTAAATTCATCTTTTTCCTAATAAGTCTTGAAGAAACCTTTTACTGAACTGTGTTTTAAAAATATGGTGACAAGAATGACTTTTACCCCCTTTGATTCACTGTCTGGTCCTTCTATGGAACGTTAACAAACTGCCTATGTTAGAAAAGGGAAGGAAGATGTGTTTAATATTAAGTTATTATATTAATATCTTTGGGCTTTTCTTTACTAGAACTGTTACCTCCTGAGATTTAGATACAGACTTCTAAAATACAGAAGTAAAGAATTTTTTTTTTTTTTTTTTTTTTTTTTACCTATTTTGAGACTCTGCCGGCATCTCAGTCCCAGCTGTGGCTGAGATGCTGGCAGAGTGGGACAGTGGTGTGATCAGCCAAGATAATAAGATGTCCTGGGGTAGGGCAGAGGGACCTATGCCAGAGATGCTTAAGAGACCAGCAGCAGGACTTGATTTAGAGACAAAATTAAAGAGTGACTTCTGAGTTTCTGCTTGGGTGACTGGTAGAGGGTAGCATAATTGACTAGTACAGAAAGTACCAGGAAAAGATGACGTCAGTTTGGCTATGTTCTGTTTGAAATGCCTGTGGTAACTCTGAGAAGGTGTGTATTTATTTATAACAGGACTAAGGTTAGAATTTTTGAGTTTCTTCCTTGCCATTCCAAGGTTTAGTATCTTGTACCAATTTGCCTTTCCCTAGAACAATCTTTACAGTGATATTTTCCTCACTTAAAAAATAATTTAATCTAGGAAAAAACTTAGGCCTGTTTCTGTCATGTAAGAGATTGCTATGGTCTTCTTATTCTGTTTATTGCCATGATCTTACAATAGTTTTTTTTCTTCTTCCCCATTTCCTTGAATGTTATACTGTTTTATATAAATGTTGCTATGGGATTATGAGTGCACACTAGCCAATCATGAATATATTTTATGTATCATAAAATATTTTATGTAGAGGAAAGTTTTTAATTTTTTTATTTTTTTGAGGAAGATTAGCTCTGAGCTAACTACTGCCAATCCGCTTTTTGCTGAGGAAGCCTGGCCCTGAGCTAACATCCATGCCCATCTTCCTCTATACGTGGGACGCCTACCACAGCATGGCTTTTGCCAAGCGCTGCCATGTCCGCACCCAGGATCCGAACCCGTGAACCCCGGGCCGCCGAAAAGCAGAATGTGCGAACTTAACTGCTGTGCCACCGGGCCAGACCCGAGGAAAGTTTTTAAAAAAGGTCTTTTCTTTCTCAAATAAATCAGTTTACAGCCTCTGTTATTGAGGAACTGAGAAGTAACAGCCTGAGGTGGGGTAAAGTACAAATTAGGTTGCCTAAGTTTTCTGTTGTTTTTTTTTGTTTTGTTTTGTTTTATTTTCCACATATTGTTTCCTGTTAGTTTCATTTTACTGGGCAGGAAACTATAGCCAGAACGTTAACTTTGCTAGGTAACTTCAAGATCACACAGCTGAATCTTGAGCGTTCCTCTATTCTTAGGACCATCAGACCCTGAGAGAGAAGTGATTGGTGTCTAAATGTTGAAGTGGTGAGATCATGTTCAGGAAAATTTCTCCTGGTAGGGAGACAGAATATCCTCAGGTTGATTTTAAAAAAACAAATGAAAAATGCCTTCCAGAAATCCGTGAGACATGATGGACTACCAACGAGAATTTGAGTTATTTCAAGGGTATGCTGGTCTGGGACAATGAAAAATATTTGTTAATTTTGCCTAATACACTTTGAAAGAGCAACAAACATGCAAATTTGGAATTTTCCCAAGCAAATGTGGTGTAGATGGTTGCCGGCATTTCTAAGCAATACAGACAAATAGCAGTGAAGTTGTTTCTGTTAGCTTTCTGGGCTGAGCCTTTGATGGTGTTGGTCTTACACATAGACATGCGTGATTCGGTGAAGCACCAGGGAGACCTTTCATAGTTTCATTTCTGTAGGCTGTCAGCTTTCTTGCTTGCTGTTAAAATGTAATTACCTCTCTGAGGTGATGAGCTTTGTTGTTTCAATAGCTAACAGAGTGATGGGACCCAGGACAGGACAGGAGAGACCAGATAGAAATGATAAGACAGACCCAGGACCTAGCCCTGCTTCTTAGGATATTACTATCCTTGTTTTGGGAGGAGAAAAAAGCTCTGTTTTCATAATAATGGGTCCTTGAAGAAATAGCACTGATCAGACAGCTGATCTGAGGTCAAAGATAAATAACAAATCTAACCACTTTGAAAATTCTAAGAATTCTTCTAATGTTGTACGTTGTTGTTAGCTTTGAACAAGGACAGACAAACCAGTAAGTTGAGGCGGTTTGACACAACTGGGTCAAAGATATTTCCATATTTAGGAATGTAACAGGGCCTGCTGTAAGGTATTGAGGATATTTTCTATTTTTGCACAAAAAATCAGCTATAAATAATTAAATTGTTCAAGCAAAGAACAGAGAAATTCTCTGTTGGCTCAAGTGGTTGACTTAGACACAGTTTGGCTAGAGGATAATCAGCCCTGTAGGTTTTGATCTGCATAACTGTGACATTAGATGTAAATATAGGATAATTGAATTGCAGAGTTTTCAAACTAGAAGGGACCACAGAAATCTTCTAGTCCAGTGGTTTTCAAACTGAATTTTAGCAGCAGACTTTTTCCTTTAAAAATGAAACCTTAGGTGGAACCCCAGTTTTTAAAATGGATAAGAATAATAAGTGGGTTCCTCTGGTCCTTTAAATCATTGTTTTGGGGGAAAATTCTTCATTGCCTACGGAAAGAATCCCTTAAGCACCTCAAGTGACAGTTAGAAAACCACTGATCTAGTCTAACTTTTTCATTTTACAGATGAGCAAACTGAGGTCCGGAGAGGTTAAGTGGCTTGCTCAAAGTCACACAGCTAGTCAGGTAGGAGCCAGGACTAGATCTCAGGTCTCTTGATTCCCAGTCCAGTGCTCTTTCCACTATATCACACTGCCAGTAAGGTAGGTGCTGGGTTATCATTATATTCATATCTAGTAGTAGTCTTCAGTATTTTCTAACTGATTTGTGTTGGTAATACACATTGAATATTGAAGTGTATTATTCAGACATGTATAGGATATGAAAATACAGATTAGAATCACATAGATATCCTCTTAGAAAATAAATCAATATCTAGAATGTTTTCTTTTACTTTTAAAAATTATTTTAAAGTAATGCATTTATATAATGTCTGAGCTATACTGGACATTTTAATCTGTCCATGATCAAAATGTATGGAGTGAGTATGTTTTAGTGCAGACACATGCTTTGATGGGAGCAGCACTGGGACTTCTGGCGGTCACTCCCATGGGGACCTTGCCCTGCTGTCATTTCCAGTGTCGGTCAGTTTCTCATCTCCACAACAGTGCATCTTTCTTCAGCATGTGGTGGGCATGGATTTATTTCATAGTGAACTCTGCAGAGTTTCCCTCAGTTCTTTGTGTGCCAATGTGTTCTGTCTCTAACTCCTTTAATCATGGATTGTCACTGGGTCTCTACCCTCAAGGGACATAAAGGATGGTTCATTATAGAATCCTGTTGCCCCTAATGATCTCTCTTGTCGAGATACTTCCCTCCAGTATTATCAGACAAAGACTACCCTAGACACTGGGGAAGTAGAAGAAGTGTCTTAAGACCTCTATGCTGTTATCACCAACCTAAATCAAAAAGGCATGCAGAAATCTTCAGCTACTGTACTTGGTAGAATTCTTATGGGGAAATTTCCCAGGGAAAATGGGTGAGAGCACTGGTCTAAGGATAGAGTGCTGGTCTTGTGAGGAGAGCTAGCTACTAAGTAAAAACTTAGTTTAGGAGCTGTGATTCCAGTCAAAGTTGTATGTGGTTTGTTCCTATCTTACTGAGTATATTGAATTAGTTTCTCAGAATAGAGAGATACACTCAGCCAGAAAATATGTCTTTAGCCCTGCTTCTGTTTGAGAATCTAAGAGCAGTGATTAGTTATCAGGTCTCATCCCATGGTCCTTCTGGGAACCAAGTTCAAATTTCTGTGTATCACATGATGAAGTGCAGTCAAGGTCTGTCTGTCCTGCCCTAAGACCTGATGACCCCAGAGAATTCACATAGTTCCTCGGGGCATGTGTTTCCTCAACTTTAAAATAAGGAGGTTCACCTAGATCCTCCTTCTAGTCCCAGCTGAGTTCTGTATGACGGCTAATCTATTATCTAGGTGTCTTCTAGGTAATGTCAGAGTCCCAGACATTGCATTGTTTTATTGCGTTAGTTCAGTTTGATCAGTGCTGTCCAGTAGAACTTTCTGAGATGATGGAAATATTCTCTACCTGCACAGTCCAATACCATAGCCACTAGCCACGGTGGCAGTTGAGCACCTGAAATTTGTCTACTACTGCTAAAGAAGTGAATTTTAAACTTTATTTAATTTTAATTAACTTACATTTAATTTAAACAGCCTCACGTGGCTACTGTATGGATGACACAGGTCTTAGATGTTCTCTGACATGAAAGTCAGTCACCAGGTTGGATAAATGGAATAAGTGTATTTAAGAATTCATCAAGGGAGCGATGCTATTCTACCTTGATGAATCTTCATCCAATACAATCAGTCTTAGGGTAATTTGTTAGAAGGCAAGTACTCTTTTGAATGCAAATGTTATTTGTAGGAGGAGATTGGGTTTCCCCTTATCTATGACTTAACCACATGAGCTTCAGCTGAAAAGGTATTTGCTAATTTGATGAGATCTGAAACATTTTCACTTGTGTGCAGTCTTGTGAACATTTAGGCCCCAGCATGGGTTCCGGTGAATTCCCAAAGGTCTGCTGGGAAGCTGAGTTTAGAAAGTTTCTGGCCGGTAAAGGAATATTCTGTTTATATTACAGTTCAAATCTCAGTGTCAACTGTGTTGGTTTCTGAGTACATTATGAAATAAACTCTTTTTCTTCCTCCCTCAGAACCAAAGAAAATGGCTTTGACAGAGAGCCTTTGCACTCAGAACATCCAAGCAAGCGACCATGCACTATTAGCCCAGGCCAGCGGTACAGTCCAAATAATGGCTTATCCTACCAGCCCAATGGCCTGCCTCACCCAACCCCACCTCCACCTCAGCATTACCGTTTGGATGATATGGCCATTGCCCACCACTACAGGGACTCCTATCGACACCCCAGCCACAGGGACCTCAGGGACAGAAACAGACCTATGGGTAAGACTGAAGGAACTCTTCACTTCTTATGGGATTGGATGCTTGAAGACTTGCATCATTACTTCTCAGCTGAACTTGAGGCTTGAAATCTGATAGGGGTAAAAATTCTCTTCTCTTTCTTTATATTGTCTCTTTTATGAGATAACTTAGTATTCATATGTTCTTTAACAGCTGTGCTTTCTCTCACTTACATTCTTTACAACAGCAGGTTATTTATTTTTTTTGGGGGGGGAGCGTCTAAATTAATATAAAACCCTCAACTGTATTAACAAATGCAAAGTGAATTTTTAGTTTAATTTTTTTTAATGTGAGAAATTTCATATGCAATCGATCTGCCACATACGTTTTTAAAAATGTTTCTTTTCTTTCATTGTATCTTTTATTTCAGATAGTCTTAAGGTCCATTTTGATTTTTCAAGTCTCCATGATATTCTGGATTTGAAAAATATGATATGGTATGATATCTGTAGCTTAACTCAACATATGTTCTTTGAGGAATGTTTTGGTACTTTTTTTTTTTTTTTTTTACCTGAAAGTGCCAGTGATTCAATTTAGTATTGACAATTTAGTGTCAAAGATCAAAATACCAAAGAAGGAATGAGTTTGGGTAAATGTGTGTTCCATTGGCCTGTGTTCATTACTTCTTTGCATAAAATTATTGGAAGTGAGGCATTTAGGAGACATTTTCTTTTAAAGAACAAGTGTCCACCATGAAAAACGAGAAGGAAGATGAACCAAGTAAGTTTTGATACACAGTCAGTGGTCGAGGTGATTACATCAGAGCACTGTCCCTGGGCCTCCTTCAGGTCCTAATTTTTGGTGAGTCAAGCTATTTATAAACTGATAGCAACAGTCAGCCCTCTCTTCTTTTTCCGTCTCCTGTGTCCATAACACCAGCAGGACTTCCTTTATCTTGTAGCTGGTTGTTGACAGACTTTCCTGACATTGACAATTTGGTGGGCAGGATACGGGAAACAGCAACGGATGAAGGCCAAGTGAAAAACCAAAACACAGAGCTGAGGATGCAGAACTCAGGGAAAGGCACCCAGCCAGTTATCCTCTGCTTGAATAGTGGGAACAGTGTGTTTTTAGCCAGAGGTAGAGAGTATGGTGAGCAGAAATTTACGTTACATTTCTAACTAGGTTACTAGCAAATAGGAGCTGCCTCATGTAGCATCTTTTTGCCTTTCTACACACAACTCTGCAAATGTTTAGAAAGCAGTTAGAGAGAGTCAGGGTGAGGGGAGGGGTGATTGATGTCCTGGTTGTGAGATAGTAAAATAGTAGTTCTGCTTCGCTACAGTAGTCATTTCTACGTTTGTATTGTGTATTGGACAAATGGCTAAGCGTATAATTTGTGCTTTCTTAATAGCTAGTCTCTCTGATGTTCTCTCAGGTACCATTTCTGAAGAGCTGTCTAAATTGGTTATGTTATTTCTCGGTCTGGATTGTATTCTGACCCCAAAATCGAACATGATAACAACTGCTTTCGAAGCAAAAGCCTTGCCATTTATTTATGACTTAATGCCCCCAAACCGTGATTGCTCATTCTCAAATAGAAGTGGAGTCACTAGATTATTATTAGACCAGTTCAAAATATCCCACTTTGTATGTGTTAGGAAATGGCCTATTTCTTAGACAGCAAATGCTATTTTATGAAATATTCGTACCAGTGCGCTATAAAGTAATCACCAAGGAAGTAATTACGCTTCTGTGCAGTAATTATGTTTTCATCTCGTAATGTAAAATATCCCTTTATGAATTAATCTGTGCCCACTGGTTTTATATGATTTTTCTTCAGACCATATTCCTTACCTTTTAATTATATTCACTTATAAAACTAACAGTGCTAATCTCTATAAATGTGTGCAACTACTTAACCATCCCTAAGGTCTGGCAGAGTTTAGTGTGTGTTAACGTAAAATAAAATCTTGATATGTGAGTAACAAATTATGGTGTTACATCAGGCTGCCATTTTGAGAATATAAAAATTATTATAAAGATATACTGAGTCTGGTAGGATTTATAAATGCCTATTATGTGTAGAGACATACACTCACTAGAATCCTTTGTTAAAATAACTTTACAAGCAGTATTAGTTTATAAGTAAACTTAGAGTTTAACTAGTTAGGAATCAGTTAAGACTCAACATTAGTGTCAAATTTCCCACAAATGAAAATGTATTTTAATGAGTCTGAGCTATTTTCCTATAGTACATCCTTCTGGTATTATGAATATAAATAAAAAGTGTGTGGTGATGAATATTTAAATATCTGAAATAGAGAAAATAATAAATGTGAGATTTTGAGTTGTTTTACTTTTTCTTTTTAAAGGTTTAATTCTATCCAACAAATGGCCTTCAGAGTTCAAAAGCAGTAAATGAGTCCTATATTTTTTCACTGATTACTTGGGGTCAAACATGTTTCTAATGTACTTTTTTTTTTAAGTGACATAATGCTTAGCGCTTTTCCATTTTTGCTGGAATCCCATTAGCCACAGCCATCCTTTCTGTTGCTTGTTAATATTATTCCAGGTGTTAGAGCTCATATCATTATTGATTTGGTCTGCTGAATTTTTGAGAACCCGTTACTTCCTTCATGTGAGTGTGTAATACCTGGAGGTGCTGTAGCCATCTTGTAGCCATGAGGGGACAGCCGAGAAACTTTTGAGAACTCTGGAGTTCTTGGTTCTTAAAGGGAAATAGTAAGATATCTCCATTGGGAAAGTCAGTGCCACATTTATATCTTTATCCTTCTCTGGTTGTTTTCTGTGATGACTCATTTCAACGGTAATGCTTTTTCCCTAAAACATAGGCAACAAATAAGTCAACAAAAATTACATATTTGCAAACATTTCAACTTGAAATAGTCACAACAAACAGAGCAATAACTAAATATTACTTTTCTCCCATGTCTTTTCTATTATGCAATTTATTAAGACATATTTGCAATTTTGCTTTTTTACCAATAGATGGCATTGACAATTTTAACTTTTAAAATGTATCTCAGAATGTGTTCTAATTGGACAGGAATGATGCAAAGTGTTTTATATTTAGCTTTTTACTTAGTCTGAGAAAGAGCTGTCATGTATTTGATCACTTCTATCAGCTCTAAATTAAATCATATTTCATGGATGGCTGAAAAGAGTCATGTGACTCATCTTTATTTCTCTAAAGCAGCTAAAAGAGGGGATTTCTAGCCACTCAGATTTCCCACAAAGTGGAATGCAGTATTTCATAACTCTTGTCCTATTTTAACTCCTATATAATGCCCTCAGAGACAGAGCCTAGGTGTCTAAAAGGCACACCACGCCATATTAATTTGCTCTTCAGAATAACGGTGTGAGAAGTAGCAGTCAAACAGAAGAGTTTCAGTTGTTTAGAATGGAGAATATTTCAGTTGTTTAGAATGGAGAATATTGCCGTAGCCCAATGTCTTTCTTTTACAGTAGTACGTAAGGTGTTTTATGCGTAATGAATTTGTAAGAGAAGCAGCACATTTTCAGGTATCTCTGATCAGAGCCTTCCATCCTATCCTTCTAGCAGGACATGTTTATTTTCTATTTTGATGACCATCCTAGCTAACTGCTCATGTTCATTACTATTGTTGCTTGCTTGGTAAACATTCACATGTTAGTTTTGCATGGTAGTTTATTAACTGTGATGCGAAAGAGCATTAATACTAATGCTGTGGATTACATATTAGGACTTTCAGCTTCTTGACTTGGATTTATGATATTTGTCCAAATTATATCTGGTATGTTGATTTTTTTTTTCCATAAAGGATGTTCAGTTTGTTTCTGTTTTTATTTTTTGGTAAATTGAATGTGTATATGTAGCTTTCATATTGTGCAAACCTCTCTTTATGGCCTAATTGTATCATGGAAGTATATGTAGTAGGGATTGGGTCCATTTATACTATGCTGAAATGTGGAAAAATTTTACCATGCTTGTTTTAGATAAGCATATCCCTGCTCATGTGAAACGATTTATGCTCTCTTTATTTTCAATGCAGGAAAGTCACACTTTGAAACCACTTAATGGCTACTTGTGGTTTCTGGTATTGATTAAGAGTTAGGATATATTTCTATTTTCACTTAGGGAACGTTGTATGGGTAACTAGCTCAGGGCTTGGTGTCACTTTACTTCCTGTTTCTTCATGTGGAAGAGAAAAGGTTCTGACCAGATGACCTCTAAAATTCATTCTAGTTCTAACATTTTCTCATTCTACGAGGAACCCATTAGGTAATTCTGAATCTGAGTATGACTCACGTCTCCATTCAACGTCAAATGTATTTTCACATTATTTAGTTTGCCCATCTTTGCTAAGTGCCTGTGAGCATGTGAATTATGTCCTGAATGCTTCAGGGTGATTCAGACTTCTTCTCTACATTTGTAGGGTTGCATGGCACTCGTCAAGAAGAAATGATTGATCACAGACTAACCGACAGAGAATGGGCAGAGGAATGGAAACATCTTGACCATGTAAGATGTCTGTAATTATTTGGGTTAAAAATTGTTTTGAAAACAACTGGAGTGAGTTTACGTGATAAAAGGAAACCATGGGGGTACTTTTAACGTATTATGTTTCCTGCTATTCTTGAAAAAAATAATGAGTGAGAATATGAGAAGGAGAATATAGAATTTGATTTCTAAATTGATATCAAAGTCCCTTCCATAAGAGAAATGTGTAGATCATGGAAAGGACTCCTCAAAGCCAGATAAACAGGCTACTGTTTTCTTGTGAAAGGTCATTTAGTTTCTACAGTAATGGAATTAGTATTTGGAAAGGTGGGTTTACTAGCTGTCTGCCTTCAGCTGAAATCTCGCAGTCATGACTCATGTTCATGCCATCCACTTTCTAGCCTCATTCCCATTGAGTTTACTCATCAAGTCTCAATTTCAAATGTAACCTTTGCAAATGTTAGACTGAACTCTTTGGGAATAAAATAGCATCCTTCATTGTCCTAAAATGGTGTGTTTTACTACCCGCAAAGTCTTGAGGTTGTGGTGATTGATATGTTCTTCCTTTTTCCCTGTTTCTCCCATAGCTGTTAAACTGCATAATGGACATGGTAGAGAAAACAAGACGATCTCTCACTGTACTAAGGCGATGTCAGGAAGCAGACCGGGAGGAACTGAATTACTGGATCCGGCGATACAGTGATGCCGAGGACTTAAAAAAGGGCGGCAGCAGTAGCAGCAGCCACTCCAGGCAGCAAAGTCCCGTCAACCCAGACCCAGTTGCATTAGGTAGCTTTTCTTCAGATGGACATACTGAGCAGAGGTTTCTTATGCTATTAATGCTGATTTTATTTTTAACTTGTCTTTTAAAAAATAAATGATATGCAGAGAATTTTAGAACACTAGACACTTGATATATCCTTGAATAAGTCTTGTCTATCTGTTAGGAGAGTGGGCAGATATGCATAGAGCGAGACACTCACAAAACTTAAACTCCTTTTCCAGGTTAATGTGTGGGATTTATTTCAAAGTAGAAGCAGAATTTCATATGCATCACTAAAACGTGTGCTCCTTCATAATGCAGCTCTTTGGACCCTGCCTCCAACTTTCAAGAACCAAATCTCAGGGAGTAGGTCTGGGACTTCTGTACTTGCGGCAAGCTCTCCAGGGGATTGCTGATGCACGCCAGTGTTTGAGAGCACTGCACACAGGGATATGTGTTGTCTGATTTTTAATTAAGGCAGAGTCTCTTAGACAATCTTGTTTTGTAGCTGTATCTTATATTTTTTTAAAAAACACACTTCATCTCAAAACCCCTCCTTGAAGAGAGACCTAAGGGCTGTAGAGTTTGCCCACTGCCACTTGAAAATTAGTGATAAAGATGTAGCTCTCTTCCTGGGATTTGACCTTAACTTAGGTTGCTTAACTATAACTTTTATTAATTCTAGTTATACACAAGACTATTAATAGAGCTGTGCTTTAGAAATTGAATGCCAGTAGGTAGCCATATTTAGTATGGGTATTTGGGAATTGTTGGGGTTATAAATAGAATATAGTCACAAATATATGAAAAGAAATCTTGAACTTGAAAGAATTTTTGAGTGACCTGCGAGCTTTTTCCTGAATTAATAATAAGCTGTCATGATTTACATTGCTGGCTGTTACATATGTATACCATTTGAGTAAACTTAGTGGTGATGGATTGGTGTCGATCCCTGTTCTCTCCTCTTCTGTTCTTATCTTTAGCGCCATACCTGTCAGGTAATTCAGATTAGGGTACAGTCCATGCCGTAAAGCAAAACTAATTACACGTGTGCAGATTAAGCTTATGACATTGGCCTCATTATCACTCATGGCTGATTATCAAAAATTAAAAATTTGAGATATTATCTGGCTATTGATCACATTATCTTTTTATTAAAATTATTCCTAGCCAATAAAGTTTCCCTCGCATTTAGGTTTGTGGATTCCTACTAATGCCCAAATACTGAATACCTATTACCATAATACGTGTTAGATAAAGGAAAATTCCAAGTCACTAATTTACCCGACAGGCATTATTCTAAGGCATATTTTATTTTTATTTATTTATTTATTTATTTTTTGAGGAAGATTAGCCCTGAGCTAACTATTGCTAATCCTCCTCTTTTTGCTGAGGAAGCCTGGCCCTGAGCTAACATCCATGCCCATCTTCCTCTACTTTATATGTGGGACAGCTACCACAGCATGGCTTGCCAAGTGGTGCTGCGTCCACACCTGGGATCTGAACCAGTGAACCCCGGGCCACCGAGAAGCGGAACGTGCGAACTTAACCGCTGCGCCACCGGGCCAGCCTCTAAGGCATATTTTAAAGACAAACATGTATGTGTTAGATTATGCTAAAGGCAGGCAATGAAAATAGGTTTAAGTTTAATTTGCACCAATATTGGTTCAAATAAAACTGTTTAGACCATAGTAGAATACACATTTGTTTCCTTACTTTGCACAAAAGTTGGTCAATCATGACAGATCTGCTCAGGACAAATAAAGTGGGTATTTGTAACCATCTAGTATAGGCAAAAATTGAGAGCCTTAAAGTAAATAAAACTTTGGGTGTAAAAATATCCAGTTTAGCCTGCTGTATTGAACAAATTCATTGAGTCAGTACTTATTTGTTGAGTGCTTACTATGTGCCAGGCATCGTGCTAGGCACTGTAATACACGAAAACGATTCTTCGTTCCTTCCCTTAAGGAACAGGAGATAGGCCATGAGACAGCTAGTGGTGTGGCACCAGTGGCCACTTCAATTCAGTTCCCTGGACTGACAGCATTAGTATTATCTGCTGTCCATTGTAAAAGATAAATTTCAGAAATTGATAAGACCTTACACCTAAGTTAATTATTTCCAGCACAGAGAAGATAGGACACGTGTTATATAGTCCCCACTATCGCGTGTAGATTCTGGTGATGTAGATGTATATCATGCCTCAGGAAGACCAGTTTAGCTTCCCTGTTATTTAAGCAAAAGAACAATCTTGGTTTTAAAAACTCCTTCTTAAGAGTACACATATTCTATTCCTTTTATTGATGCTTAATGAAGTCATATTTTTGGTAAAATTGAGAGGTTGCTTTGGCGTTAAGCTTTTGTAGATTATATTATTCAGAGGCTACACATATTTCATTTCTTTGTTTGGGCTCTGTTAAAACAGTCATGTTCCTTAGAGACACAGAACCCTAGATTGCCTTCTAAAGAAGAAACTTTTGGAGAGAACCTGTCAAGAGCCCCATACATGTGCAAGTTTTAGCATCTAGCAATTATTTCATTGTGCTTCTTTTACTAGTTGATTCTTGAAACCTTTGGGTTCCATTTTGTGAGGCTGGGCTGTGGCTATAAATAAGAGGACAAGTGGTTTATAATCATGGACCACAATCATTTACATTAAGAGCTTTCTAATGTTCTCTCCTAGGTTTTGGAGTTGAATGTATTGGTGTGCAATGAAAAGATTGGAGATTATTGGCTGGCAAATCTATTTTCTGCCTCTTTAAAGTGTGCAGTGGAGTGTGTGTACAGATAGAGCTATGGATATGTCTATATCTTTATGTACCTGTAGATCTCCACATCCCATGGTTATTATTGTATGTGTTTCTTTTACCCTGATTCTCTCAATTCTTAAGCTGCTGTGTGGTCTCCAATGAGACCTGAACTTCAGCAGGACTCTTTAGTTCAAAATGTTGCCCTAGTTACATCCCCAGCTTGGAAACACCGGCAATGTTTGGTCATACACACTTTCTTCGCATTTTTAAATTGTATTAGGGGACTGCACAGAGGAGAATGTAACTTCATGTCTGTGCTGTACTTGTTAAACTCATTTCCATTCTCCCTTTTGAAATACGTCCGTGGTTTGAGTTAAGTGTAAGCGATTAGTCAGATAACATGATTAATCTATTACTAATTGTATTTTGGGAGTTCTCCTCGGATCTGATATAAAGAGTATTTTGAATAGCCTCTTAAACAATTTTAAAATTGAGTACATACTGAACTCATGATGTTATTTCTTCTCTTTAAGTCAAAAACAGGTTGATAACCTTGAAGGACTTTTGAAATAATACATTTTTCCTTGAAATAATAGATTTTTATTGTCTTTATTATTGTTAGTCACTTTTTTCAGGAAAAACTCCAAATATCCAAGTTTTAACAAAATTAGAAAGCTAATTTTTTAAACAATTGTCTGTTTTCAAAGTAATACTTGTTATTGGCACATTTAAGCTTTGTTATATTGTTTGCTTCACTGAAGAGTAATTTAATGCTATCAGAATTAACAGATTTGATCACTGAAGTAGAATTACTTTTATATACAGAGGTAGGTAAACTGCTGGTTAGCGTTTCACGTGCTCTCGGAGTGTTTATCTGGGTCCGTGTGGTTCGTCTTTTCTCTGTTTTCTTTTCCTTTTTCTCTCAGGATGCTGTTTACATCACTCTCTTGGCTCCTGACATTTTATTTCCTTTAAATTACTTTCTTTTTACTGACTTTGGACTATTCTAGAATCTTTCTACAGCTAATCTTGTGCTTGTGTGCCCTCTGTATTTCTCTAGAAGTCTTTTACATCATGAGAGAGAATTAAAAGAATTATCTAATGATAGATTTAAGACTGATGTCAGAGACTGAAGCATAAAACTCTAAAATATGAGTGCATTTTTCCTTGAGTTTTTCGAATGTTTGAATATTCTGATGAGGGGGTATGAAATTTAGAAAATACCTTCATATATGTTTTGGTAAGAGTTTTTAGCTCTTCCCAGAAAGAGAAATGTCAGAAAGAGGTTTTTTGTTTGTTTTAAATGGAATGGAAAATTGAGTTGATTGTTCATAAAAAGCTTAGAAATTCCGAAGTTTATTTAAATTAATACCACCCCCCATTAAATTAATACTCTGCCCCAGGTAGATGTAGTATTTTAAAATTCCTCTAGCTGGCAAGTTTTATGACTGTCATATGAGTAATATGTCATATGTCTCAGTACTGTCTAAATAAATGTTCAGAAATCTAGCATGAAGGTTAAAAGCACAGATTCTGAGCAGAATGTTTGGATTTGAATCTCTGATTCCTCTTTTTACTAGTTTTGTGATCTTTGCCAAGAAACTCTCTGTGCCTCAGTTTCTTCATTTGTAAAATGGGGATAGTAACAATACATATTTCATAGGGGTTTTTGTATTAAATGTATTAAAAGGTATAAAACATATTGGATAGTGCCTGACACATAGTAGACGTGATATAAGTAATGGCTATTATTGTTATTTTAACATACAATCTCAAGGAACTGTAAAGAATAGAGGTACATGAAACTAGTATTTTTGCTTGGCATCCAAGATTATGAAATTATAGTAGATTCTTAGGTATTTTTTTATCTAGAAAGTATTCCAGGCAGTAACTTTTAGGTGGCTGCTTTAGTTAATAGGCAGAGAAACTAAAAAAGAGGAATGCTGTTAAATATAGTAAATCAGTTGTGCTTTGGGACCCTAATTCATAATACAAGGCTATAGAAAAATAGTTTGCTCCTAACCAAAGAAATACTTTATTCAATTTCTATACTATAAGCTTATGAAAACCACAGACAAGTTATTTAGAGTGTGTTTGCATAGAAAAGTTCAGAATTGTATACATTTGTATTGATTCCTTTAAATCACATCATGAAATTCATTTCAAGACCATTCAGTTGAGCTCCTAAAGTAAAGTGCCTACTGTATTTAAGTATATTGGGTTAAAAAAAGATGTGACTATTAGTTAGATACGTCCATCTTTTAAAAACAGGAAGAGATGATTGCCTCCTGGAGTTATCAGGTATTTTTATTGTTGAAGATGGAAATCCTAATGCAGCTGGTGACTTCTAGGTTGGGTTTGGGCTTCTGAAACATAAGATTGAAATTTCTGAATTTATTATCCTTAAAAACAAAAATAAATAGCATTTGTAAAGATGAATTCACTTAACCCTTCCTTTCTTTTGATGGTTTTGTAATAGATATTATCATGATCACAGCCTCATTCTGCCCACTACAGGAGGAAGGCTATACCTAGGTGCTGCCAAGCTTTGAGCATTGCTGTCCTGGGTCATGTGAGGTCACATTGGTTCTCCAAAGGCTATCAGCTCATCCTTCATGTATATTGATGGCGGCCCTTGCTGTATCTAGTATCCAATGGTCTCCATTCTGTCGTAAGTGTAGTGCATCTTCCGTCTCTTTCATACATCATTGATTGTTCTTTCTGTTCTTTCACATTTCTTATAACGTTTTCCCCACTTTGACTTAGTCTCCTCTCTTCATAGATGTGTGTTATCTTCTGGAGGCTGTCCTCCTCTTCCTCTCTTGCCTCCAAGCAGTGTGCATCCCAAAGCAGGATAAACGTAATTTACAAGGACTTTGCTGTAATTTTTCCATCTTTCTGTAGTTTCTTATGTATACGTTTCACATTTTAAACCATCTTGTGTAGGCACTTCTGTCTTTGTTTCTATGAGTACGTTTTAGTAAACCGTCCATTTTATAGCAACTGGTATTTTATAGGTGGTCAAGAGTTAATGGTTAAAAATTAGCTTCTTTAGAATCCAAGCCTTAGAAACTTAAGATGTTTTGTATGGGTTTGTCTAGATTAGCCAATATTCTAAAATGAGAAATTTCTAGCAGAGAAGTTGTCTCTTCTTGTAACATTGATCAACTTCAGTATGTTTTTGTTTTTTTAAACTCAATTTTGCCTGTGTAGACTTTGTTATTGCTCTTACTTAATCAGAAGTGAAGATATTAAATTTATTAGTTATTTGGCTTCTATAGCTATTATAGTATTCATGAGTGTATCAAAATAGATTTCTGAGGAGAGCATCTACTATGGATCACTCCATTCGTTCTGTAGTAGACCTGATGTTTACCTGGGATGCGGTGACTTAGAACTGGAGGGCATATTGTAAACTATGTGTATATACATGTAAATGTGAAAGTATCATCCAAGAACTTGAGGACTTTTTACCAAGGACTAAGACAGTAAATTGCTAACTACAGAAATAACCTCTATCCCAAGTGACATGTACTCAGAGAGTAAAAAATTCCTAGTGTATATTGCTTATTCCAAACCTCTTCAGTGGTTTTGCTTTCTGTAAAGTTTTGTGCTATTTGGATTTAAGTGCTGGAAGAAAACAGAAATTCAAAGTGCTCTTTTCATCTTATTTATTTATAAGGAAATAAGTATATTCTATACTTGCTGGATAATCTACTAAACAATGACAATAATAATGAGGGTATTAGCAACTAATGTCTAATGAGAGTTTAGTATGTGCCATGCCAAGCATGTAATAGGAGGTATCTCATTATTCCCCACAGCAGTGCTCTCACATTTATCAGTTTTGTCCCCACTTTACAGATGTGGTGACTGAGACAAGGAGAAACTAACTTGCCCAGTGACCTAGGGCTAGTAGGTTGCAAAGCTAAGATTCAGCTTCACTGAGCTCTAGAACTAACTCGCTTCTGCCTGTGCTGCCTGGGGCTAGTAATTAGTATCTTTCATGTGTGAACTTTGGATAACTTAACATCACCTTTTCTGTTCCCTATAGTAATGATTGACTCTTTTTTAAAAAATAATTTTTATAAAGCTATTGATTTTTCCTGAACCCAATAAATGAAAAACTCTTTTTTTCCCTGCTACTTTGGAGAAGGCATATTTCTCCTATTTGTCTTTAGACTTTACAAATCTATTCTTATCCAATAAATTACTCTTAAGCCAAAGTCTTTTCTCCTAAAAAATTGTCTTTAAAAGTTGTCAAAGTAAATCCTTCCATTTCACTGTGTCATATGGCTAAATGTGAACTTGATTGCACTTTATTTCTTCTGGAAATAGTTATAGCGGTTTGGAAGGTAATCTTGATAAATCTAAACTAGCCATATCACCTTCCCTTGAAGCCATGTATACACCAAACAGTTTTATCTAGCTGTTTTATGAATGAAAATTACTTAAATACAAATATTTTGGTTTTCATCATTTACTTTATAGAAATGAATATGCACATGAGAAAGTATGGATATTTCCAGTCCATCTGATTATCAAGTAGTCATGAAATTATAATTTTAACCTTCTTTTTAAAAGTTATTATTTTTTTTTTGAGGAAGAGTATCCGTGAGCTAACATCTACCACCAGTCCTCCTCTTTTTTGCTGAGGAAGACTGGCCCTGAGCTAACATTTGTGCCCATCTTCCTCTACTTTATATGTGGGACGCTTACCACAGCACGGCTTGACAAGTAGTGGTTAGGTCTGTACCCAAGATCCAAACCAGTGAAGCCCAAGCTGCCAAAGCAGAATGTGCGAACTTAACCATTGCACCACTGGGCTAGCCCCTAATGTAAACTTTTTGAAATAAACTTTTTATATTTGGAATAATTTTAGATTTAAAGAAACATTGCAGAGATAGTACAGAGAGTTCCCATATGCCCTTCACTAAGCTATAATAAGCTTTTGCTAATTCACAATAGTTGGGGAAATCGGGTGTTGTGACCAACTGATAATCTATGTACCCTACAAGGATTCAAAACATTTAAATGTATTTAAGTCATTCAAATGTGAAATGATATATTCTTAGCTAAGTTGATTGTACTTTTTTCTATTTTCAGTGTTCTGTAGTTCTATAAAATACAGAAGACTGGACTGGATTTCTTTTGATCTTCAACACACCATTAGATAGAACTGATAGTTCTACTACTTGACATTTCTTATAAATGTAGAGAATATTTCAGTTACTCAAAATTTATCATGGGTTGAATTATTGTAATATTTATAAAAGTTAAAATGATTTTCTTTCTTCCCCCAAATGTCTAAATATAGTCATGTGCCACATAATGATGTTTCTGTCAACGACAGACTGCACGTATGACGGTGGTCCCATAAGATTAGTACCCTATAGCCTAGGTATGTAGTAGTCTGTCCCATCTAGGTTTGTGTAAGTAAGCTCTATGATGTTTGCGCAAAGACAAAATTGCCTAACGACGTATTTCTTAGAACATACCCCAGTCTTTAAGTGACACATGGCTGTACGCAGGCTTTCATTGAAAATCCAATGTGGAAGGCATGTAGTGTATATTTTAGCTATGGAAGATTGTATGCACTTTAAGTTTATTTTCAAGCATATATAAAAAAATATAAAAGGTTTCATGTCATTTCCATGAACGTGTTATTTTGGAGATTAGCATTCCTACACAAACTTTATTATGATCTGTTTTCTCAAACTTTTAAAATTTGAGAAATTTTCAGCATAATCACAGCATTTTGTTTAAAGTGGCACTTCGTTTTCTTTTTTGGGAAGCATGTACTAATTCTATTTGATCAACTGAATATCTGTGAATCCCTTCTAATGATTCTTTCTTGCTTTCATCCATGTCAAATCCTTATGATCTAATTTGTGTGAGAATGTTTAATGCTCAGTGAGATTTTTAAGGAAATAATTAAGTGTGAGAACTGGTTAGCTGTGGAGAAAGGCTCACTATTGAAAGATGGTAGAATCAGAGCTATGTGAAAATTACATTACCCTTGCATTTGATGTTTTTAACTATCAGTTTGTCTGTCGAAAGGAAAACAACCAAATACAATTTATTTTCTTTAACAAAATAAAATATACCCATAGAAATTCACAAGATGAGGGAGTGCTGGGAACAGTGTTCCCAAACATCATATTGTATAATGAAATCATTACAGTTGTTTTGGCATTGAGCACAGAAGGCATTTAGACCAATGACCTTCTGTTTTCCTTGAGCTCTGATGACTGGTGTTGCTTTTTTTATTTTCTAGAAGTGAAATGCTCAGCTTTTAAATTATGTTTTTGTGGGGAAGCCAAGATCATGGGCATTGCTTACTTCTACTCTGTGTAATGACATAACAGTGCTTATGGTGCTTTCCTTCTCCCTCCACCCGCTTTTTATTTTTCATAGATGCACATCGGGAATTCCTTCACAGGCCTGCTTCTGGATACGTGCCAGAGGAGATCTGGAAGAAAGCTGGTAAGAATTGTTTAAAAACACAAGTTTAGTGTTCTGGCAGCTGTGTGCAGTTGTTAATGCAGTGATGTGAAGAATGACAAGAAAGGGCTTTCCTGCTAACAACAACACAACAAAAACAAAACAACTCTCCCCCCAAAAATGAAACTGAAAAATCCTGATTAATATTCTTAAACCAGGCCTGATTAGAACATGAAATAGTTTTATTTTAGTAGCATCTGCTAGTGCCACTATTATTGAGAGTCTGGAAATATTTCTATTATAAACCTCTATTTTTCCAGGCCGTAATGGTTTCAGACTGGAAGTTGGCATGCGAGTTCTCAACTTGCATGCAATTTTTCCTTTATAAAAAAAATTTGATGTTTTATAAATTAAATTGCATACTTTAGCCATTTCTCCTGAATTTTTTTTACTGAGGTGTAAATGACATATATCTCCTGAGTTCTTAAAAAAAATCACATCAAATCTAGTTGACTTGTTGAGGCATTCAGAGATTTTTATGGTTACAACCAATTTTTAAAATTCATCTTCTGTGTTAGTTAATATTCAATGACCAGAGCTAAATATTTTTTAAGTTAAGTGACAAAGTTGCTAAACTTCTATTTTTCCTTTCCATGTACACTATCTGATCTTCACTGAGAGATATTGCTGTATGCTTTGAAGTAGATTTAAAGTTGTTGATGACTCATTGACGTATTGGGCTTAAAGAAGTTCAGATCTGGCAGAATCTTGGTGGAACACCAGCACTATAAAAGTTGAGCAAAAACTTTGTAAAACCCAACTCAGGAGATAAAGCGTAAACCTGTTTCTAGAGTTAAAGATGAGGTGGCAGACACATACTGTGGCTTTGAGCTGCTGTAGCTTCAACTGCTAAAACAGTTTAAGTTGAGAAACTGGAAAATACTATTTTTGCAAATAGTCAGATGGGTGGAAGGCTGGGAACCCCAATCAAGGGGCAAGAGTCAAGGGAGAGGGGTGTTTTTCTCCAAAAGATTTCTCTTTGGATTTTGATTTGACCCAGCTGTGTCTGTAGTGCTGTGCAACTTGTTGACTCTCTAGTCATTTGGTTCTTATCAAAATATTTTTATAGATTTTCTGAGAAATACCTGTTACCGTAAAAGTGATAAGGAGTTTCAAAATCTGATAGTATTCTAGGCTTAGTAACTTAGATTGAGAACCAGAAAGCTCTCTTGCATGTCCAATATGCAAATCGGATGGATCCATTTAGCTGCAAGGTTAAAGGTTAAATATATAAGTTGCTCAGCTACATAGCCTTACCAGATTTACAGCATCACCTCTAAGAAGATTTTCTACATGAGTATTAGTTATGGGATACTCCTAAGCTGTTAAAATGTGTTAGGTGCCACCTACCTGGAAAAAGAATTGCTACATTTTCCTGCTAACCATTTTTCTCCCCTGTTTTTAAGCTGTCAGTGCAACTTATTCCAATAATAGCTACAAAGAATTGCCATTTTGGACAGCAGAAGGATGATTTTTTGTGTTGAGGGAGAGTCTTTCTCTGCATTTCCTTTATTTATGTGTACTTAAGTTAAATCCTTGATAGTTCATAAAGCAAAATTGACAGTAAAGTCTTGTGTAATCCAAATTCTTTCTGTGCTATTATCCGCTCAAGTCTTTGTTTGACTGCTATTAAGTGAGAGCAGATTTTTCTGAATATCCCACCTTTGTTGGAAAGTCAACTTGAATAGCTATGCACAAAGGAAGTCCTGCCATAAGTGGTAAGCAATTGGAAGCAAATTCAAAACTGCACTACGTATTTTCCACTTAATCAGTTTTTTTTTCTTTTTTCACTTGACATGTTGTAATCTCTTGAGTCCACTATTATTTTTCTTCACTGTCCATTTTGTGGGTTTCTGAAACCAATTCTGGGAGTATTTGATGTAGTGGGGACTTCGGGAGTAGAGAGAGAACAATATTTATTTCTGTTGTGTCCATGTACTCTCTAATAAGGGTTAAACTTTATTAAGCAAATGTTTGGATTATTTTTTAGATGTGCCTATCATCCATATTAGGTCTTCTACCTAAAGTATAATTTGAAAGCGGTATCAATTAAATTTGTATTCTTCTCACAGTGATATCCCTAATCTGTTCCATAAGAACTGTTTGGGAATAGTTTAATATGGATGGATGCTAAATTTTAAGGAGTATATTAAATCCCCAAAGTATGGATGACAGTTTCATCTGGAAGTTTTGAATAATTGCTTATAATATTTATCTTTATAGGTTTCTTAAAAAGCATTTCCTGTGTTCGCAGTATCAAGGCATACAACATGATGGAAACACTGAGGGCAGAATGTGACATCTGCACTCAGCTTGTTACAATTTGAAAGCATTTTCTCCAAGATTCTAAAATTTGCTGTGGGCAAATTTCTTTTTAGGAAAAAACCCTATAAAGTGTGCCTTTGCAATGAGAGTATTATACATTACTTTGTGACAAAAGATAAGTACATAAAGTTTAAGGCATTTGAAAAATATCAAAGGGACGAAGTCTCAAAATTAATATACCCAATGCATCCTTTTTCACAGAAAATTATAATTGCAAAAAGTATATCTTGCGCTTGAAAGTACATCATATAATATTTGCACTATTTTATTTTGAAATGATTTCAAACTTGCAGAAAACTTGCAAAAAATAGTATAGAAAATTCCCTTATACCTTTCACCCAATTTTCTACATTTTACTGTATTTAATATCTTCTCTCTCTCTTGCTCTCTCCTTCCATCCTTTTCTTTCTCTATTATGCATCATATTTTTTTCCCAACCATTTGAGAGTAAGTTGCCGATAATGATGTCTCTTTACCCTAAATATCTTAGTGTGTATTTCTTGAGACCAACAACATTCTCTTACATAACCATAGGACAGTTACCAAAATCAGGACGTTAAACATTGATACAAAACTATTATTTAATCTACAGACCCTATTGAAATTCTGGATGTTTTGCCTTGATAATACAATATAATAACAACAATATACATTTTTAAATATTTGGAATCCCGGGGCTGGCTCTGTGGTGCAGCAGTTAATTTCACACGTTCTGCTTTGGCGGCCCAGGGTTCGCCAGTTGGGATCCCAGGTGCGGACATGGCCCCACTTGACACGCCATGCTGTGGTAGGCGTCCCACATATAAAGTAGAGGAAGATAGGCACGGATGTTAGCTCAGGACCAGTCTTCCTCAGCAAAAAGAGGAGGATTGGCAGCAGTTAGCTCAGGGCTAGTCTTCCTCAAAAGAAAAATTAAAAAATAAAAAATAAATAATAAATAAGTATTTGGAATCCCAACAAATCTTGAAGGCCACATCGGTTTTCCCCTAAAAGTAGTGCTTTGAAAAGCAACAGCAAAAATAAAGAATGCACTCTAAAGTTACAAAGGCTTTATAGAATTGGAGAAAAAAAATCTAACATAAAGACGGTTTTTAAATTGCAACTGAATGTTTTTCTTCAGTATATTTCTTTTTCAAACGATCAGTGAATGTTTGCAGTTGGTAATAAATATTCAAGCACCTTGCAAATGTCCTACCAATTCTCTTTGCTGATCTGTATATGCCTGTGGGATTAGAATAGGAATGCATAATTTAAATACAAATTGCCTGATTTGCATATACAATTAGTCAAGCTACAGCTTTGATCGTAAGCAAAAATTATTGTCCTGTATTACCACTTAGAATTTTAATTCACCTTGAATATTCAAACTAAATTAGACCCTGGCTATATAGTTAGAAGGGCAGGACTTCCCCGGTGCCCCAAAACGTTTATGTGGTAGGGTGATAAAGGCATCTTTTCACCTCCTGGTGAAGAAGGTGCAGCAAGCTCTGTGCAGTACTCTGTTTCCTTCCAAATTTTTGTTTTTTAAAGATTTTATTTTTCCTTTTTCTCCCCAAAGCCCCCTGGTACATAGTTGTGTATTTTTAGTTGTGAGTCCTTCTAGTTGTGCAATGTGGGATGCCACCTCAGCATGGCTTGATGAGTGGTGCCGTGTCCGCACCCAGGATTCAAACTGGCGAAACCCTGGGCCGCCGAAGCAGAGTGTGCGAACTTAACCACTCGGCCACGGGGCCAGCCCCCCATGTTTTAAATGCATATCTAAAAACAACCAACAAAGACAACATATTTTAGTTAATATTTCTGGTCTGGATCTTTTTCTTGTATTTTAGTTTATAAAACCTAACAGAGAGTAATTGCAAATGAATGAACTTCAGAAACAATGCTGCTAAAATAACAGAGGCTACAAAAGTCATGACACTTAATTACTAGTGGAGGACTATGATAATCCTCAAGTCAAGGACTATTGATGTGTCAAATAAACCATAGAAATTTAAGAAACTATAGGAATATTTGCATCTCTTACATTTTTAGTCTACAGTAAAACATTTTTATTGGGAATCTATGTTTTTAATTAAACAGAACATTTAATTAAGGTACTTTTTAAGTGGGTGAAACAATTAAGGGCAAACACTTGAATGAAACATGTCATAATTAGTTTTAATAGAGTGTTAATTGGTACTAGGTTTGCCAAGTTAATAATTACTGCTTATTAAATTTTCAATTAATCATTGTCATTTTGCTTTGAATAAAGATGAAAATTAGATAAGCTAATTCAGAGGGAGGATATTTTCCCTTGTTAATTAGAACAGTTAATTTTTTTAAATGGAAATTACTTGTTTAGTTGTCAATCTTAGGCTGTACATTAGTTAAATCTTTGCACCCATTCCATCACCAAAAATAAAAAGCTAATTTAACACTTTGCAGGTTCGTAGTCAGGCCTGATTGTTTTGGCCTGTGGTATGATTCAGTTATATTTCTCTAGTGCAACAGTTGGCTGTGCCAAAACTGTGTATACATTTGATTAAGTAGATGGACAACAGCTTCAAATTTAGAAACGAAAAAATGATTTTTAAAAATCTCTATCATTTAGTCTATAAAGGCATATATCCATATTACTTAGGGAACGACTTAAGAAAAAGAAAAGCTGCATTGTCTGTTTCATCACTGATTTTCTTAAAAAGATCTGCATTAATTTAATTGTTGTATGAATTCCTTTTTCACTTTTGTGCTGTATATTTTAACAGGAGAATGATTGCACTTATACATATGTATGTGTACAATGCATTCCCTTCCTCTCTTTTTTTCTGAAAGGTTTACCAATGTACTCCCTATGTTCATATTAAGCTATAACATTGCAACAAACCACCTTCTCTATGTGTCTGAACTGTCTAGACAGGTTTCTTGTGGTGGTTGTTGTCCTTTAACTACTTAGTCTGGTCCCAGAATCCTTTCTGGAGGTACCAGTTTAATAGGAAAGTGGTAGTGATGATATACAGTAGTCTCCTCTTATCCTCGGGGGATACGTTCTGAGACCCACAATGGATGCCTGAAACCACAGATAGAATAGAACCCTATTTATACTATGTTTTTATGTGTGTATATACATACCTATGATAAAGTTTAATTTACAATTAGGAACGATAAGAGATTAATCAACAGTAACTTCTCGTTGGCATATCCAAACTGCCAGCATCACTACTCTTGTGCTTTGCTGCCGTTATTAAGTAAAATAAGGATTACTTGAACACAAGTACGCAACACTGTGATACCTCGATGGTCGAGCTGATAACAGAGAGGGCTAAGTGACTAATGAGCTGGTAGTGTATACAGCACGGATACACTGGACAAAGGAATGATTCATGTCCTACCTGGGATGGAGTGGGAAGGTGGGAGATATAATCATGCTACTCAGAAGGGTGTGCAAGTTTAAAACTTATGAATTGTTTATTTCTGAAATTTTCCGTTTAATATTTTCAGGCTGCGGTTGACCATAGGTAAGCTGAAACCACGGAAAGGGAAACCACAGATAAGGGGGTCTGCTGTAGTAGTTTAAAAAATATTCCCAGAAGTGTAAGTTAAAAGAAAAAAATCTCACCCTTTGTTTTCCTACGTGAAGTTCAGAAATCTCTTGGTTTTTTAGACAACCAGAAGAACTGCCCAATAATTGGGATGATAGTCATGTCTGTTCTATAGAATTCTGTTTAACAGGGATCAGCATGCAAGGCCCTGCACTAACAGAGAAATGTTCTCTTGTCCTGTTTGGCCCGCTTGGCATGCAGAGGAGGCCGTCAACGAGGTGAAGCGCCAGGCGATGACCGAGCTGCAGAAGGCCGTGTCTGAGGCTGAGCGGAAAGCCCATGACATGATCACGACAGAGCGAGCCAAGATGGAGCGAACAGTCGCCGAGGCCAAGCGGCAGGCGGCGGAAGACGCCCTGGCTGTTATCAATCAGCAGGAGGATTCGAGTGAGGTGAGGTGTTGGTGGGAAGAAGATAGTTTCCACTAATTAGAGTGTTTGTTTTGATTCTAGGAGACAGGCAAAGGGAGTTATTGGACATTAGACAAATCTTTGGGGAAGAAAATAGAATAATTTTGGGACTCCTGGCGCTTGTGGAATTGACCAAGGGCTGATCAAATTTTGTCTTTATTAAAGATCCAAAATAACAACTTTGCCAAAAAAGGTTTTGTTTTTTTTTTTTAAAGATTTTATTTTTTTTCCTTTTTCTCCCCAAAGCCCCCTGGTACATAGTTGTATATTCTTCGTTGTGGGTCCTTCTAGTTGTGGCACGTGGGACGCTGCCTCAGCGTGGCTTGGTGTGAGCAGTGCCATGTCCACACCCAGGATTCTAACCAACAAAACACTGGGCCGCCTGAGTGGAGCATGCGAACTTAACCACTTGGCCATGGGGCCAGCCCCCAAAAAAAGGTTTTTAATATATTTGTTAAGTAATAGATGAAAGTGAAATTCTTATAACTTCCTAGCGCAATTTAGAGAATCCTCGGCTGCATGTGTGTTAGCGTACGTGGTCCTTCTGATAGAAGAGATTCAACAGGGATGCACTGTGTAAGCTGTGCTCTCCTTAAAGACATAGTACATGATTGGAATCAGTCACTATCTATTGGTCCTAAAGGCCAATGCTAAAACAATGGTTGCATCAGTGAAACATTTCTAAGAGAACTGCACAGTCTGTTTTTCCCCGTTATTTGTAATAACCATTATGATGGTCATTTTATAGCATAATATCGCTGCCAGAAGTAATATTATTTAGTAGTATTCCAGTATATTAAAATACACACACATGTAGCCTAAATGGCTGAAGGAACTGGGAAGTAACTAAAGCAAAATATCTAAACAAATGCTTTTTAAAATAGAGCCCATAAGTCAGAGCAACATGGTAGTGCTCCACGTTAATTAACATAGCACCACAATCCCCAACCTCAAAGTAACTTTGGATAAAGGACTACAATCAGCTAGTCACACTAAGCTGAACTAGCAGAAGCAAAACTGATAACTCAGTAGTCTACTATAATACATATCTATAATTTGTGAGAGAGAGTAAGAATTTAATTTGTACCAGGCTTCTCTGTAGATGAAAGACCCTGCGGGAATCACTCAATGCCCAGAGTTTCTATTTAATGTGTAGCAGATGAATAACAAGAGGACAAAAGGAATTGATTTTCAACGTTTCAAAGTTTCTCAGGAAAAGAAGGACAATGGGAAGTTTACCCTTTAACTGCTGACTCTTCCATTGTCGAATTAATCTAGACATAAATTCAATTTTATTGGTATCTTGTGGCTAAGATATTTAAGGACTTTGTGGTTTTGAAATTTTTTTTTTAAATTGGCACCTGAGCTAACAACTGTTGCCAATCTTCTTCTTTTTTTTTTTCTGCTTTTTATCTCCAAAGCCCCCCAGTACATAGTTCCATATTTTAGTTGTGGGTCCTTCTAGTTGTGGCATGTGGGATGCTGCCTCAGCATGGCCTGATGAGCAGTGCCATGTCCCTGCCCAGGACCTGAACTGGCGAAACCCTGGGTCGCCTCAGTGGAGCGCGCAAACTTAACCAGTCGGCTACGGGGCCGGCCCCTTGTGATTTTGAAACTTTTTTTACTAGCATCTTTTGGAGAAAATTTGTCCTGCTCTATTCAAGTTAGTAATACTGTGAGGCACACTTGTTGCCGTCGTTAAAACATCATCACTTTCATTTGAACATTTTAGGACTATTATGTATGTTGAGTATTTTGTAGGTCACTAAAATTCCAAAGATAAATATCTAGGAAGAAATTGAGAATTATGTCTTTGTATTCAGCTGGTAACATGCTGTATTCTTTCAGTATCTATAAGCTTTGTACATTTATTTATAACATCTATCCAGAAAAATATATGATCTTGACAGTAGTATTTAGCATTATAAAAATACATTCTATCAAACGGTAGTTATTAGTATATAGAATGAAATAACCTACATATGAATGATCTTCTGTAGTACTTGTTTTTCTTTCCTTTCTTGCTTTTTAGATCTGTTGGGAAACAGATCTTTAATATAGCATTACCCTTGTCTTAAGTGACACTGTCCCAAGGATTTTAAGGCAGACTGTGCTAGGAGAAAGGGTTCAGAATTCATAGGACCAAATTTAATTTCTGCCTCCACCTCTTACAATTCGGTGATTTTGAGGAAACCACTAAGCCTTGAAAAACTTTGGTCTTACCGTGATGTGAAGATAAGTGAACGTGTCGCATACAGTGCCTAGAAATTTGAGACATGATAATTTTATGATGTTACGGGTGAGGAAACACACCTGGCTTCAGTTACACTGCTAGGACATGGCAGAATCTAAACTGGAACTCACGGCATGCTGTCAACCCTTACATTGTTCCATAACAATGAAATAAGGATCTTTTCGTAACGATCATTAAGGTAATTTTTGGATGCACATAAAGAAAGGCAACTTAGGTCTGGTTTCTTACTTTTCTTCTCTTTAAATTGCAAGACCACTTTTAAGACTGAGGGTGTGGGGGCCTTGATCTCTCGAAGGATCAAGTCTCTTTTCTTCCAAAGTAATGTAGACATTTTCCTGAGAATAGGAGAGTGAAAGGCGGAAGATTTCATGTGAATAAAGCCGAGACTCCTCCAGACTTGCACATAGGTCATTACACACATACTATAAAAGTGGTGTGACCAAGGACCTGACATAAAAGTAAAAGCTTAACCCTTTAGCCCTAAATTCCTGTCACTGGTTCCCTTGAGGAATGACAATGTCTGAGAACAATCTCAGTGCCTGGTGATAGGTTCAGCTCAGCTGTACCTTTTGCCTAACAGTTAGCTTGAATTTGTAGGTAAATCCTTTTTTTTCCTCAGGAATTCTTTACTTTTCATTTAAGAGTGAGGACACAACTTTGAATCCAACAGATTTTTCTGCATCTGCTCTCTCCTCACACTTAGGGATGTGCACATTTTTGTAGAAGCGACCTGATAAAAGCCACCTCAGCAGTGATGCTTGCAAGTCACCTTATGTCTAGGAAGGTCCCTGGGCCCCTCTGGGACAGATCTAGAACAGCTCTGGCTTCCTTGGGCTAGGGTAGAGTTCCTTATTCCAGCTTCCATTATGTTTGGCCTGGGGAGGGCGGGGCGTGGATCTGTTAGGTCAGGACTGTGTGGCCCAACTGACCTGCAGAGAGGACAGTGCGGGTACTTCCCAGAATTCTCTTCTATGATTTTATATTCAGGGGATTTTCTTGAATATTAACCATTCGGCCCCAAATAAGGCCCACATAGCACTGTGCTTCAGAACTTTTATGAATTGTTTTCTGCTTTCTTAGAAAAAATGTCTGGCCATCATAGTAATTACTTGAAAAAATATGTATTCTCATTAAGTGTAGGAACCATTGATTTTAAAACTATACCCAGAAATTAATGGGCATTGTTTAAAGAATCATGTTTGTGATCTGCCCAGGGCAGTTTGTATTTTAATACATATAACTCTAAATTACTCACGTTCATTTACTTTACTTTTCTTTTAATAACGAATTCTTGAGCTTTCATTCCGTGAGGGACGGTGCTGGGCGCGAAGGAGCGGCGACCTCTGCTCATGTCGACTGCAGTTCATTAGAGGGGTAGGATCACTAAATTATGAGTCTCAGTAGAGGTTAACGTGAATTTTTCTGGGAAAAATTTTGTTTCATCTGACACGTAAGAATAATCGAGAACTGGTCAGCAGCTGCCTTCCACCCCACCTCCACCCCACCCCCATTGCCTCATCACTGCTACCTTGGGCCGTGAGCATGTCAACTCCATCATGCAGGGACGAAGGGATGGGCAGCTTCTTCAGGCTTTGAAAGCAGGGTGGCTCTGTGGCTGATGAGTATTTTGGAAGGATCACTCAGGCTGCAGTGTGGAGAGAGATCAGAGGAAATGAAAAGGAGGGACCAATCTGTTTCAGGAGACAGATGGGAATGAAGGTTAGATGAAGATGGTTGGTAGTGGTGCTGGGGTGGGGAGAAAATCGGATGTGTTTGCTTGAAACCCATGAGGTAGAATGGGCAGGATTTGATGATTGGTTAGCTGTCAAGGAAGAAGAGGGTGTCAGTGGACATGCAGGGTGTGGGATATACACGTCCGGTGATCTTACTTGAACAGCCTTCAGAAATGTACTGGTTTTGATCTGCCCAAGGTGTGTGGGTGGGTCGTGGAGGAGTTAACCTTTCTTCATCTTTTGTGTATAAATAACACAAGTTACAACATTTTAAAAAGCTCAAATCAGTTATTCAATCTGGCTCGATAGACAGATCTCCTCTGCAGATTGGAAAGGGTAAATAGAGCACGAAGGCTTAGATAGCCCATGCTGTCTAATATGAAACCAAAAGAGTACACTGGAATACATTACCATAGGGAGCAGGGTGACCATACATCCCAGTTTGAGTGAGACAGTCCCAGGTTACCCCTGTTGTCCACATGTAATTATTGAATGCCCCTTTCACTCTTAAGTGTCCTAGTTTGGGTGGTAAATTATATGGTCATACCACTTAAAGGCCATGTTCAGCCTTAGATGATTTTTTGCCAGCAAAGCTCAGAGACAGGTGGGTATGGCAGAAAGAATCCAAGAAGAGGACCCCAAAGACCTGAATTCTGACACCAGCTCATTTACCATATCAGGAGTCCTCAGGCAATTCATTTCACTCCTCTCAGCCTCTATTTCTTCTCAGGGAATGAAGTGTTATTTGCTTACCTCATAGTGTTGTTTAGATTTTTCTTTAATATCAGTGTTTTAATTTAAAGTGTTTTGAGAGTTATAATGCAAGGTGTCATTATCTGTTCATATTTCCCACTGTTCTTTATCACAAGATACAGTAAATTGTTCTGACTAAAACAACATTATTTTTCCCCTTTCCTTCCCTTTATTGGGAACCACCTCCTATTGTAGATATGTACCCATCTCTTACCTAGATCGGATATGATTTATACAATCTGAATCTATAAAAATCCATATGTAGATAATATAAACACACAAATTATTATTCTTTCTCTCCCCTTCATGGAGACTTTAAGAAGCAGCCTGGCTTCAGAGTTAGAAGACCAGAGTTCTAGGCCTAGTTTGGCTGTTCATAAGTTTCTCCTGAGCTGTTTATGTTAAGGACAGATGGTCATGAATTCTTCTCTCTGTAATTTTAAAATTTAGCCTTCCTCTTTCTGCCTTGGTTTTCACATGGGTAAAATGGACCTAAAATAATGCACATTCTGCTTAGGAAAACCAGTGGTTCTGAAAAGTAGGTAGTAAAGAATGGAAAATTTCCAGAAGGAGAGGAGAGGAGTTGACAATGCCAAATTGAAGAGAACAGCAGGAAGAAAATGTGGAGTAAGGAATGAATAACATGTAGGTATTATTCCTAGAGGCCATGTAATTTATCATCCAATCGGGGACACTTTTCAGAGGACAAAGGGGTGCTCTTTCCAGGACAGACCAGTCCTGTAAACCAGGCCATCCTAGCACCCTGGTGCCCATGGTCACCATAGTGATTGGGGGGACATGCGGTTTGTTTTGCCTGAGGTGAAACAAGAAGACCTGCGGTGCATGCGTCAGTCTGTACTGGGCCTGGTAGGCAGTGCTCTCTAGCCTCTAGAGCGTGTACTCCTCCTGTCAGCTCAGATGGAGTAGACAGTGCTGTTGTCTTTGTTTTGCAGCTGAGAAAGCTGTGTCTTGGTAGGGTAGGCCATTGTGCAGGGTCTCACAACAGTAAGTGTGAGCTGGTCCTCAGCCCAAGCTGCCTGCCTCTCAGGCCACCTTTTTCATACCTACACGGCAGTGCTGGGAATTTTTTTATTCCTGATTCTTACAAGTGTATCTTGTTCTTCATTGGACTTCCTTCAGATTATTCCTTCTTAGGTCTTGAACTTTACTTGGGATTATAGACTAACTAGTAATTGTTAGTGCTAACAGAATGATGCTGGACTTGGGGCAGACAGCTAAGCAATCTAATATTTTCTGTACTTTCCCTTTTTACAGTGTATTATCTATTTCACCGAGAATGTATAATGCCAGTATTAACATAAGTCAAAGGAAATTTGCCAAATCTGACCATCTTAAACTGTTTTGTTTTTATCCATATTCATTTCCAGTTCCTATCTGTATACATATATATATATGTTTTTTTGGTTTTTTTTTTCTCTAGTGAACGCCGTCAGATTGAAGCTATTTCAAAAGAACCTGCTCTTTATAGCTCTTCTTTGAGACCCGTATCTTGTTCTAGCTTAGGGGATCAAAGCAAGGGACTGGAAATGAGCATAGAACAGATAATAAATAAATGTATTGTTCTAATAGTTTTGAGTTTTGAGCCACCAAAGTGATATTTTCTCCCCAGATTAAAACAGCCTTTATTCATTGTTCCTACGTAGGTGCACAACTGCACCGTTTGTATCAAAGTTGGGCAGTTTTGTGGCACTTAAGTAGAAACACTGAGCAAATCTTTAAACTTTGTATTTCCAAAGCCTACTAAGCCGTGACAGTGTCGGTAAGTGACTCTAAGAGGTTCATCTTCATTGCTCCTTCTGGAATTAGTGGAATCGTCCCCAGTGGAAACTGTGCAGTATGGCCCAAACTGTGGGCCTGAGTGGACTCTGTATGACGTAGTTTTCACGTTACTACACAGGGATCTCACAGCACAGCTCTTGTTAAAGTCCTCACGATTGGACCAGACCCGTCAGTCCCTAGAAGAATTTGGAGCTTTCAGAGCTTGAGCTATGTTATAAGATTTTTGTTTGTTTATTTCATTCATTGAAAAGCCAGCTCTTTGATTCCACAGGTCATCATGGCATAGTGGTCAGAGCACTGGGCCTGGAAAGATCCTGAGCAGGTCACCCCTTGGAGCTTCAGTTTTATCATCTGTAACACAGGGATAGCATTTATATGGTACTCTCTGCGAGGTGGTTGAGAGGGACAAATGAGATGAGTAGAAGTATTTTATAAACAAGTCACCTTACAGATGAGCAATGTGTACTACGTGTAACAGAGAGAGATGAAAAGCAGATTAAGAAGCTGTTCTGACAGGCAGGGCAGCAAAGCGACTTGGATAGTAATTGTGAGGTTGGAAAGGAAGGAAGAGAGACCGTGGGAGTAAGGTTGGTGGGGTTTGGCACTGAGTGGTTGCAGGGGCCAAAGAAAGAGGAGTTTCCAATAAGATGACAAAGTATTGCGCCTGAGTGTTGCTTGTGACTGAAATGGACCACATCAGAGAGTCAGGTTTAGGGATACTGACCCGGTGACAGAGGAGCATCTGGTGGATCTACAGAACAGGCAGTTGAGAGTAAGAGACTGCAGCTCAGGAAAGAAATGAGAGCTGGAGAAACAGTTTTTGAGTCATTTTCTTACAGCTGATAGTTGAAACATGAGATCTGACAGAGGAGAGTATAGGAAGGGAAGGATATTTCTTTTCTTTGTGCCAGCTTCCCTCCTTTCCAAAGACTTAGAGGGAAATGAACAAACAGAACAGGAAGAAGTTATAGTATAAGAATCAGAATTTTAGTAACTTAAAGACTGAAGTTAGACAGAATTTCAACAAGGAGAATTTAAAAAGGAGAGATGGAGAAATGGTCAGTAGTGGTGAATCTTCAGAAAGTCTCGGGTTGAAGACAAAGTAATTGGTCACTAATGAAGTGTAAGGGGAAGTCAGCTAATGTTCTCTCTCTGTCAGTGCCTGCAGGGGAGGCACAGGGCCACGAGCTTCCTAATTCTAAAGGTTATACCATGCTGGATCTGGAGTAAGGGTTGTGTATAGTCTCGCTTTCTTCCAGCCAGAGCCAAAAGGAGGAGGTGGTGTTAGTTCCTGCTATTTATTCAGGACCTACTGAACATCAGGCACTGTGCTTAGTACTGACATAATCCTGAATAACCCTGCAGTTATTATTTGTGCTTTACAGGTACTATCACTCCAGGTTTAGTTATTTGCTTGTGGTCTTAAAGCCATTAAGTGATGCAGTTGGAAAGAAAACCCAGGTCGGCCTGACCCTGAAGCCGCTCAAAACTGGAAGCCATTTCCTTTACACACCATGGTAACTTGTCTTTGGTGCTCCAACTTCCTGGCCCACCCTCTGTCCACTTTCAGGAGTTAAGTGCCTTTCTAACCTTGTTCCTGCCAAAACAGGTTCTAAGATCTGAAACTGACAGAGTGTGGCATTTTGGAAAGAGTGTTTGGTTTGCAATCCAAAGACCCGGGTGAATCAAACCTTGGCTGTGTAATTTCATATCTGTGTGACTTTAGGCAAGTCATTTACTGCAAAAGTTATTTATTCTTTGGGCCTCAGTTTCCTAAGCTGCAAAATGTATATGAAAGTGGTTTTAAACTGTCAAGTGCAATGCAAATATAAGATGTTGTGAACTTAATATGAATTTAAGTCAATGTGTTGCCTTCTGTAGAGTTCTTTACATTTTGGGAATTTTAATTATAATTATTCTGTTTAATTTATTGAGCATTGATTGTGTGCAAGGGTTTTTCTGGAGAATTATAGGTGCATAAGACCTGAAGAAACTTAAAGTAATTCGGGAGAATTTTTTTTTTTTTTTCACTTTTTAAAAATTAATTAATTAATTTATTTTCGGATGTACATCATAATATATTTCAAATTCTGTGTGGATTACATCACGTTCACCACCCAAAAACTAATTATAGACCATCCCCTTACATGTGAGCATAAACACCCCTTTTGGCCCCCCCCTTCCTCCTCCCCCTATGGTAACCACCAATCCAATCTCCAATGCTATGTGTTTGGTTTTTGGTTTTTGAGAAAGATTAGCCCTGAGCTAACTACTGCCAATCCTCCTCCTTTTTGTTGAGGAAGACTGGCCCTGAGCTAACATCCATGGCCATCTTCCTCTACTTTATACGTGGGTCGCCTACCACAGCGTGGCTTTTGCCAAGTGGTGCCATGTCCGCACCCGGGATCTGAACTGGCAAACGCCAGGCTGCCGAGAATCGGAATGTGCAAACTTTAATCGCTGCACCACTGGGCCGGCCCCATATGTGTTTGTTTGTCGTTTTTATCGTCTACTTATGAGTGAGATCATACGGTATTTGACTTTCTACCTCTGACTTATTTCACTCAGCATAATACCCTCAAGGTCCATCCATGTTGTCACAAATGGCCAGATTTTATAATTTCTTATGGCTGAGTAGTATTCCATTATATATATATATATATACCACATCTTCTTTATCCATTCATCCCTTGATGGGCACCTAGGTTGCTTCCAAGTCTTGGCTATTGTGTATAATCCTGCAGTGAACTTAGGGGTGCAAGTATCTTTATGCCTTTGTGTTTTCAAGTTCTCTGGATAAATACCCAGCAGTTGGACAGCTGGATCATATGGTAGATCTATTCTTAATTTTCTGAGGATATTCCATACTGCTTTCCACAGTGGCTGCACCAGTTTGCACTCCCACCAACAGTGAACAAGGGTTCCCTTCTCTCCACTTCCTCTCCAACACTTGTTTCCTGTCTTGTTAATTATAGCCATTCTGACCATAGTGAGGTGATACCTCATTGCAGTTTTGATTTGCATTTCCCTCATAGCTAATGATGTTGAGCATCTTTTCGTATACCGTTTGGCCATCTGTATATCTTTTTAAAATTTTGTTTCTTGGAAAAGTGATTTCCAACAGTAAGATCCAGAAAGAATATCTTTTGTCAGTAGGGCAGAAAGACCATTCTCTGCATATCTAAAATAACAAGATGAAGGAAATAATGAAGAGATTGCTGATGTGAAACAGTATCGACAATCTTGGACACGTAGCTCTGGCATTCAGAAGCTTTGATTCGTCATTTTGGTTTCCATCCGTAGTATTAGTACATTTAGCAAAGGGGGAGGGTTGTGTTCAGCCTCATATTCTTCATCTGAGACACAGCCTAATTTTGGTCAATGGACTGATTCCCATTTTTCAGATAGGGAAGAAAATATTCTTTATGCCAAAAATGAAATATATTATCACAAATAAGGGAAGACCATAAATTGCCATGAGCTTTGGGAATGGAATTTGCTATGAAATGGTGTTCTTGAGCCTTCGACATTATTGTGGTAATTCAGTCACCAGCATCATTCCTTAGAGGACTGAAAGGGAAGCTGAGTTATTTAAAAAATAATAAAATAAAAAATAAATAGAGCAACTACCAGGAAACACTAGCCTGAGTATAAAAAGCACAAATTTGAAAAATGTAAAATTAGATTAAGCCATTGACCATCTTTATCTCTGCCTTTATGGTTATACCTCTGGGTTTTGTACACAATTTGCAATTTCCACCTTTGTAAAGAGCAGAAAGCTTACGAACTTAGAAGCTTGAAAGGATCCGAATTAGAGTGCTCACAAGAGTCCACATTCTGCTCTTCCCAGTGGTGTGATTGCTGAGGAGCTCAGTGCTGCTGGTGAGGCGCCAGTCTTGTAGGTACAGATTAGCCAACGGTAGAATCATCCAAGAGAAATATATTAATAGAAATTGCTTTGTCTGTTTTCTAATGAGCTTTTAAAAAGGAATGTGCACTTTGGAGGGTCTTTTTTGGTTGAATAATTGTGCCAAAGTTCCCTGCACGTTCATGCAATGCAATATCAAGGGCAATAAAAATATGTAGGTTTTTTCCCACCAGCTCATTTGAATTGCTCTTTGTTGTACCTTCTGACAGCTGCAGGATGTTTTTGTCCCAGTGTAGGTGGTAAAGGAACAGGATCGAACAACTTGGGAATGGGACTAGAGGTAAAACTAGCCAGAGCCCTTGAATCCTGGGTCAGAACCCAGCCATGCCAGGCAAGAAGGCTCAGTTCCCAGGAGCTTTGCGATCCAAAACATCTGTTTCTATATTTGGCATAATTCCACTGTTTTATTTGTAAAATTGTTCCCATCTTTGAAAACACTTTAAAAAATAAGAAGTCCCCGTGCTGTCTCCTCTTTCCACTCCCTAACACATGCATTTGTAATTACCTGGTTTAGTCTGTGTGTTTAATCAGCTTAAATTGAGAACGTTGCCTACATCTGATTTCAATCTGATGGAGCCGTTGAATATTGGGCACTTTCCAGTCTTGTGTCTGCCAAAATGCGCCTCTGACAGAAAAAGGATAGAACTCACACCAGGGAATTTCCTAAAGAAGCCACTTGACTCAGATTAGATGTTTAATTTCCTTAAAACATTGTTTTGAATCTGGGTCTCTGTTCTCTAATTGGGATTTTCTGATGTAATTTAGGAATTTTGCTTATTTGCTGAGTTTGTTCCAGGATCCAGCTGGCATTATTCTACATGCCTAAATCTCGAGGAAGTAAACTTCACTGAGTGCCCAGTGTTGTACGTCACTGCTCTGACGGATGGGCCAGGCCCACCTTTGTTCACTTCTTTGTAGAACATTATACCTGCAATGAGATTGAATTAATTTGGAGAGATAAGGGCTTCTAGTTATGTTAATGAAGCCTCTGATTGGAGGTGCACATCTTTTGAGATATTTTCCTGATTAAATTAAATGGATGTAGAAAAAATTACTTTATTCTGGTACTCACTATTAATGTTAATTACATTTTTATTTATGATATTAACATGTAAACCAAGTTTTTACGTTTCCTCAGCTATATTCATTTAAAACACCTCCCATTGACCAGAGTTTTTGAGATCTTAAGTTGTTAGTTTTTCCCCCTCTTCACTGGGCCATAATTTCTGAATGGTAAAGAAATAAGACTGTAGAGCTGAGCTCTTTCGAAAAGTTTTAAACCAGAGTTCTTGAGTTTACAGCCTTCTAGCACTTGGAAGACTCTGGGAGCCCCTTTATTTATTAGCAAAATTAGGATGACTGCCAAAAATTCCACTGTGTATTTTGCACAGTGGTACAGCCATGCATACCGGGCTGATGGGCCGATGTTCCACTGGGGTATTTTCAGTCTGCTCTTGAGCCATCTTAAGCTGTACACAAGCATGCTGAAAACCAAAAGAATTACAGGGAACATAGTGGGGAGATTGTTAATATCCACATATATCAGGGCTTTAAAAAATGTGTTTTAATTGTGACACACCACACACCGTTAGCTGGTTGGGGTTACCAGATTATGGTTAGAAGTTTGTTTTGCAAGAATATAATCAAAACCAAGGAAGATAAAGAATAAAAAGATTCGCAGTACAAAACCAAAGCTAAGGTCACTTGATAAAGCATTTCACAATGAGGATGGTCTTGCCAAAAGAACCGCAAAGGTTGAAAGTTAACTTCCTGAGGTTTCACCTCCTCCTGGAAGGACCCAAGGGCACTGTCATCCTTGGGCTCCTCCCCATCCCTCCCTCCTTCCCTTGGATCTACCCTACGCAGGTGCTCTTCTGTCTCTGGTATGTCTGTGCTCTGATTCATGATGCGTTTATCTCAAAGTATACATCTCAGAGGCAATCTCATTTGGCCTTTTCTCACCAGAGATTGGCAGTGGGCTCACTCGGGTCTGAGTTTTTAGTTTCCTCCACTTCTATGACTACCCAAGGTTGCTGAGGTGCAAATGAGATGCAAAGGAACTCCATCAGCTGGAAAGCATTGTATGCAAATAGCATTACTGTTTACCCAGTTTAGTATTTCTAGTTTTTCAAAGCCAAATTGGGCATAGTGTGAGTCATTTCACAAATATTTATTGAGCAATTACTATATATCAGGCACTGTTCTGGGTGCTTCGAATATATCAGAGAAAAAACAAACCAACGATCCTTCCCTCTAGGGAGGTAAAGGGCATTTTTTTGAGATTGTCCTGGCATTTGGATGTCAGGTACTCTGAATAAATAACTGATTGCAGTGGGAAGAACTAACTCATGGAGAGGTGAAAGTGCCCGGCCTCACTCTCTCCAGTCTGTGGTGGTGCAGGGAGGAGGATCCTCTATCTACTCCATTATATTTCTTTGAACCTAATGTAGGGTTCTTGGAGTTCCTTTGTGATTCCTGTTAGTATCTAGAAGGAAGAAGCTTCTGCCAGGAGTGATACGTTTGTGTCTGACCATGGTGGTATTGGCATTAGAAGAGAAAAAAAGTCAGATAGGCAATTGTTAGTATGGATGAAGAGAGAATTTAGTTGTGAAAATAGCCAAACCTAAAAACAAGGGATTTTACAGTAAAAATGGAAAGGAGCTTCAGCCAGTTTCTTAGATGTCATGATAGCTGTTGACTGAAAAGTTTGGGCAATCATCACACCAAAACCTGCATCTTCTGTGTGTTTAGTGGGTGCACACAGAAACACATACAACTGGATTTTTCATTCTTACTGTATAGTTCTTAAAAATAAAGAGGCAGTGCTACTTAACATATTTCATCACACTTTTGCCTGGACAATGTATTAATTTGGGATTTTGCATTCTTCTGCCTTATCCTTTAGAGTTGCTGGAATTGTGGTCGTAAAGCGAGTGAAACCTGCAGTGGCTGTAACACAGCCCGATACTGTGGCTCATTTTGCCAGCACAAAGACTGGGAGAAGCACCACCACATCTGTGGACAGACCCTGCAGGCCCAGCAGCAGGGGGACGCACCTGCGGTCAGCTCCTCCGTCACGCCCAACAGCGGGGCCGGGAGCCCGATGGACACACCACCAGCAGCCACCCCGAGGTCGACCACCCCGGGGACCCCTTCTACCATAGAGACAACCCCTCGCTAGACATGAACTCAGAACTGTCGGAGGAAAGACAACACAACCAACACAAAACCAATTCCTCATCCTCAGATGCTCAAAGTTGTTTTTTTGTTTGTTTGTTTATAGATGAACTATCCTATTTCAGTACTTCAGCAAGAGAGAACCTGACTGTATCTTGAGGCGTTAGTAAAACAAAGGGCCAGTAACGGGTCGTAATGACTTATTGTGGATAACAAAGATATCTTTTCCTTAGAGAACTGAAAAGAGAGCAGAGAATATAACATGAAAAGATAGATTTGACCTCCTCCCTGTTATTTTCCAGTAGCTGGGATTTTAAACTAGATGACCTCATTAACCGATGCTTTACCAAACAGCAAACCAAGAGATTGCTAATTGCTGTTGAAAGCAAAAATGCTAATACTAAAAGTCACAATGTTCTTTATATAAAATAATGGGAAAAAAAAGAGGAAAACTCTCAAGGGCATGAGCATTGGCTACAGCGGTAGACATTTTAACAAGAAGATGAATGGCGTCTGTGGGTTGCTAACTGAACTTTGAAGACCCGCTACAAAATGTGCACATGTGTAGCATATTGGAAGGAGACACAGATGTTTGATTTTTTTCCCTGTTTCTGAAAAGAAATAATAATATCCAGGTCAACAGAATGAAAAATGAAAGATGATTTGCAGTGGGATGTATGAATATAGCAGCAAGAAAAAAATGCCATAATACAAAAGGCTCCTTTATATATATATATACATATATATGTATATATATGTATATACACATATATACACACACACACAGAAGTAAGAGACTCAGCCTGCAGTTAATTAGCATTCTGGCAGCTTTGACATCAGCCAGCTGCCCTAAATAACCCTTCAACGTTTCTTCACTTTTGCCAGGTTCCACAGTGTAAGGACATTGGGTCTATTCCAGCTCATTCATTTTATATTGAAAAATAATTTTAAAAAAATGGTGGCTCCAGCTCCAGCCCCTTTCCAAATTTTTTCAACCCCACCCTGTTTGAATTTTTAATTAAAAACTAGTAGTTCTCTTGGTGTTAAAACACTTCTGTCCTGTGAGGTTTCCCAATGGTGTTTTTCTTGTAAATGTGTTGGACAAATGTGAAGATGCATTGTAGTTTAACCATATGCCCACATTTAGTCTCTATTCCTAGTTGGTGAGAAACCTGTATCTTTCCTATGCTGCTTTTATATCTGTATGTGTTAGTGATATATCTCTAGTAGTTCGAAAAAAAGAAAAAAACAACTCTTTTTCGGTTGTCCTCAAGAAAAGAAAAGAAAAAAGGCTATCTTTCGGAGCTGCTATTTCACTCTCTTATAGGATTTTTTTTCCTGAAAACCAGCATGCTTCACGGAATGCTAACATATTGGTGTTTTTGTAAGAGGGATGTACATAAATGTATTTTGCACTGTCACAATGACTCCCTAGGCATGCTATTTTTTCTTTTTTTTTCAGCAAACTCTTTTTAAATATGCTAGAACCATTTCACCAAGTTTAGCTGTAGCATAGAGTAGTAGTGGAATTTTTCTTTCTTCCCTTTTTTTTTTTTTTGGAAAGTCATTATAGGGACTTTTTAAAAAAATAAAATAATATATCCTACTTTTAAAAAAAGACAGTGCATGCGTATTGCTGTAAGGTTAAGTATTTCTAATTTTACAAAAAAAAAAAAAGATAAATCATTAGACTCCAAATGCTGAGGTGTAAACTGACAGCTTTAACACTGCTGAATGCCAGGTTATACAGTATTCTTGCAAAAGGGAAGTCAGCCAAAGACTGATCTGATGGACCAAAATCAGAATTTTGAAAAGCACCAGTACTACTTTCCAAATGATCAGCAGGTTAAACATGTTCAGCAAGGTATAGTGTGAATCCATTAACCCTTCGTTGTCCAGGGTCCAGACCAGAACTACTTGTTAGTTTTGAAAACAGTAGCCCAGGATGTGCTTGTGTGCTTTGGGGAAAGTCAGCAGTGCTGCAGGCTGTGTAGACAACCAAAGTTTTCAAAGCTGGGAAGACACTTCTCCACATACGTACACACATCAGGCGTTTACTTAAAAATCTAAAATGATCCATTAGCTTTGGGTTTGTTTTTTTTAATGTAGCCATTGGATACAGTTTTAAATGGCTTTTAAGTGTCTGCATGGATGCGATCCTAAATCGGTTTGCTTGAAGTCTCTTAAACCTAATGTTTTTTAGCATTTTTCCCCCTGCCTTTCCTTTTATAAGTTGGTTTTAGTTTTGTTTGAGTGGTGTTATGTTTTTTTAAAACATGGCTTTTTAGTTTAGAAAGTTCTGATGAGCAAGTCAATACAGCTCTCTGCATTTGGAAGTCCGTTTGCCAGCACACCTGCTTACAGTGACATGAAAGCACATAACCAGGCTCTGAATGGGTTATATTTTATCATGGTGCTCCCAGAATCCTTTGACCTCACTCTGCTTTCTAGTCTGCTTGTGACACTGGACAGTCCTTTCTTACAGAGCTATTATATGTTCTAGGCTACGAAGGGTTAAATAATCCCAAAAATGAGGTATGTCATACCCACACGTCTTTATCTCTAGAAGCTGTGATGTCTGTGAAACAGCAGTGTTATTCTTGACACTAGTGTGTAAAATAACAATTAGTACAGTACGTCTCATTACTTTTGATTCAGGGCACCCTGAGTGAAAACAAATACAAAAAAATCCCTAACTCTGAGCTCTCTCTCTGACTCCTCTTCCTCCTCCCCCTCTTCCTCCTCCTCTTCCTCTCCTCCTGTTTTGCTACATTCTCCTCAGTGGCAAAAAGTTTCACTCTACCTCTGACAGCATGTATATTGCACCAGTAGCTAACAAAAACTGGTCTAGTCAAACCAAATGGGCACAAAAGAACCAGGATACCAAAAGTTAAGCTCATACAGCTGCAAACCATATCACTTCTTGGTAACAATGCAGACCTCATAAACCTAAAGAAGAGAAAGAAAAGAAAACTTTTGTTACTTTCCTTTTTTGCTTGTCACTTATATACAGGCTATGTGAGAGTATAATTTGTAGGTATAACACATTTAAAAAAAAGTTATCTTCATTGGATAGAATTGAATGGTGGTCGCTGATAGGAATAGGGCGTCCTCTCTTATCTCTGTCTGAATCTTTTCTCTTTCTCTTTTTTCTGTCATGAGACTGTGTGTGACAGGGCCGCCTGTCTTTTTAATTTTTTTCTTTTTTTTTAATGTGTAGGTGCATGTCTTGGGGATTTAAAAATTTCAAGGCTGGTTTACTTATGCAAAGCATGCCTATGTCTGGAATACTTAGGGAAAGAAAGCGACTCCATGTTGTCCGATTTCCTCAAGGGACAGAAAAAAATTGGAGACTGTTGAAATGCAGATTTGAAGTAATTTTTTTAAATATTATTTTGGGTTCTGCGACATTATTGTGAAAAATTAAAGTTGTTGTGCAATACTTAATTCAGACATGTACCACAAGTTAATGGTAGACTAACACTGGGGGGTGGGGTCTAGGCATCATGCTTTTGTCAGCATACTCTTGAGCTTTTAAGTCTACTATGTCTGAACTGTGGTTTCTTGTTTATCCTTTTTTCCTTAGTTGGACTGTAACGTATGGTCTGTCAACCTGTGAATCTTTAAAGTATGATTCAGGTATTGTTGTATTCTTTACTGTGTAATAAAAAAGTTTAAAAAAATCCGTATTCTCTGCCTCCCTTATCCTCAGTGTGTGCCACAGCTGCCCACTCAGTGGCCCTGGCCTGGGAGTCCATCTGAAGTACATCTCTAGAGTTTATTCAGCTGCAGAGCATGCCTCTGTAACAGGAATTGGCTCAGCCATGCTTGGTGAATAGGGAATGATGTCAGAACAATGCAGAAGTCCAGTTAGTTTTGGGGAGATTATCACCCAGGCATAAGGAGCCAAAAGTGTGGGAGGAGAATTCCAGGCTTCCAGAGGAAAAGAGAACTTGGTTTGCTTAGTTTTGCTGCTGCATGGTCAGGGCAGCAGAGGCCCTTTTGGCTGCATTTTGATAGAATTGAGTCCCTACATCCAGGTCAAGCTTTGCAGAGAGGTTCATCCCTACCTTAAGTGGCTCAGCTCCCCACAGCACGCCTGAAAGGCAGATCCACTGGGGCAGAGCCCTGCTTCCATCCGCCTTGTCCACCATCCTTCTCTAACTAAAGTCACCAGCATTTTCACTCTTGTTATTGTACGTTGTTAAGCATCCACTGTGGCAGTCTCCAACTTTGCTGAGAGGTCCAAATTACCCCTCTGACATTTTTTTGATGCTCTAGTTATAAAGTTGGTTAGAGTTTGAAGCCCCAGTGCTTCTCCCTTCGCCCCATGAATGCTGTTATTTTTATGTGTAATTTGAAGAACACACGATTTGGGGTTTTTTGTGGTAATGTATGTACTGGGTTGTAGCAGAAATTCCTCTTCCCTCTGAATGTTACCAACTCCGTGGGCCAAAAGGTAGTTGCAAAGAATAAAGATTACCAAGTACGTGCAAAAGGCTGAGAGAGAGCCTGGTGGTGGATGCTGGTTAGGTGGGAGGGTCCCTTGGGACCGTCCATTCAGCTTCCTCCTTGTGTCAGCTAGGTCCCTGTCCCAAGGCCTGGCTTCTCTAACTTGTCTTCCTGGGAAATGTGGCTTTTCTCACACTTCTTACCCCAGGAACTTAGTAATACACACAAGGAAAAAAATACAAAAAAATGTTTTAATGTATTCCTCCTCCCCTCTACAATTGTGATAGGATTGGATGCTTAATTTGATAATGATTTATTTTTTCAAAAGACAGGCCAGCCTGACTGAAGTTGCCTATCCTTTAACGTGTTCATGTGTCTTTTTGTCTCTTCAAAGTGGAACAGCCCAGAAACTAGCAGACAAGAACAGAAACGGGACCCACTGAAATAGTTCCCTTATAAGTAGTTCTTGAAAACACCTCTGTGATGGTTTTATGCGAGTGGATACATTGGACAAATGGGAAATGCTTTGTAGTTTATATGAAAAATATGAGCAAAATCCAGAGACTTCTAGATAGAGGACACCATATTCTTTTTAAGAAGTGTTAATGATGTATTTAATAATACCCTAAAATAAATGTGTTTGCCGTGAAAGAAGGTGCAACTATTTCTCTGGAATGGGTGGGGAGGGAATGAGCAAAGGGATGCTGTTCCGTATGGGTGTCTAACTCCAAGGTGAATAAATAAAGTTGTGTTTGCTCAAACCTGTCCCTGGTCAGTCTGTTCTCAGTCATCCTGGGGAAACTGAGTCAGGTGAATACAGAAAATCTTTTTCCCATGCCACCTCTCCATATAAGCGGGGATGTAGGACCAAGGTAATTTGGTAATTTTCTCTTGGAATTTTCAGGTTCAGATAACATTTGTTGGAAACACTTCATGATTGTGCATGGGGAGTCAATGAGAACTCCTTAAGAGTAAGACAATACAGTTGTCTGTTTTACTGTAATAAAAACATTTTAAAGGAGAGAAAACTTCTGATGGGTAAAAGAAAGACTATCTGCTTTTAGTTCTTAATGCTAATGTTCTTGTGTTGCAGTTCTGTATTGCACTGTCAAGAAAGAGAGAAATTGCATAGTGGGAATATGAGACAGTGGGGAGAACAGGGCTTCCCGGATGCCATGGCAGTACCCACATAAATCAGTGGCAACCAGAGCCCTTTTCAGTACTAAGGCAGGGCCAAGTACCCAGTTAGCACTCAATAAATATTCATTGTAAACACAACTGTGAATCTGCAGCTAGAATAACGTGGTGCCAGTTTTTTCAGAGGTGAACAAATTGGCTGGAAGAACAGAAAGAACAAGAGAAGTGATTTAACCAGCTAGAGGAGCGGTTCAAAAAGGGAAGATTAAACCGTATACAGTTGATCGGATCGTGATAAGAGGCAGCGTGACCACTGTTTACAAATATCAAGAGGATGTAAATGCCAAAGAGGTGAGGGAACCAACTGTTCACTTCAGTATGTGACAGGTTGACTATGGTTATTGGCAATAAACAGTTAATTGTCACAGTTCTCTTAATATATTCATGTAGGATGCCACCAGCAAGGACGCCACTAGCAAGGCATTAGAAAATACTTTAGGATTTCAGACATATAACAGCTCAAAGTAGAAACTAGTGTAGTTGAGGCCTCGTGGTCTCTATTCTGACCGCGTAAGGCTCTTTTAGATTCTGGTTTCCATCTCTGCTCGCTCTGCTCACTGCCCTGTTTGCTTTGGGTTTCTTTGCTCTCTTTAGTTCCCCCATCTCCACTCCTACATTTACTGTACACACAATGAAACTTTTTATCAAATTTGGAACTATTTTTCTTCTTTTATCTTACTATCTTCTTCAGACCATCCCTCCCCTTTTTACTTAAAATCCCATGAAGGCTCTTCTGTGAAGCTTATCCTAAACTGAGAGGAAGAGGCCTTCTCACCCTGGTTCTCTCAGAATCCAACTCTAGGCAACATGGTCCCTGGATGCCAGTGAGTCTCACAGCAACTTTCTGCCCCTGAGTTGTTCCAACGGTACCGAGACACTTAAGATCCAGGACACACAGTCTCAGACAGAGCTATTCTGACTCAGAAAAAACTAACATAAGCAGCTGATATTATGATTGAAGATTCCACCCCACTTCCCTCAAGCACGTCAATATAATCCACCAAGCCACTTAAGAGGAATTGGTAATGATAACATAGACATTGAGAGTGGGAAAAAAGGTAGGGAATGGTCCACATAAATGTTATGTGGCAGGAGCTGAAAATAGGCAAAATGTAACCATGATAATACTTCGTATACTGGGGTCTGGCAAATTAGAAGCATATACTTTCTTCAATACACAGTCATTTCTCAGTTATTGGGAGATTGTACCATCTCAAGGGAGTTCTCGCTTTCCATGTCCCTCTGCAGTTATCATTATCACTATTTGAATGATGCCTGGCATATCCCACAGCATTGAGTCATGGGCTTTCTGGACTTGGTAAGGAAAGAGGTTTCTCTTTCTTTAAAAACTAACAAAACAAATCAACAACAACAAAATAAACCTCCAACAACAACCGCCACCTCAGGCTTAGGAAAAGCTTGATGTCAATTATGCCTCCCAAATGCTGTTTTACTTAGTTGCTTCAAAGTGACCTGGGCTGTCTACTAAAAATAGATTTCTGACCTCCCCTGTTGACCTACAGAATCAGAATCTCTAGGGAGACATTTATAAATAAGATACACCTCTGTCTTCCTGGGGCTTATATTCTGATGGGATAGAAAGATAAACAAGTAATTAGATACATATTTAGTCACTGGTCAATGCCAGGAAAAAACATAAAGGAGGATAGGGAAATAAGCAGTGATAGGCTTGAGGGTGGCACTATCTTAATTTGGGTGGCCCAGGACAGCTACTCTAAGGAAGTGACATTTAAGAAGGAATGTGGATGTGGAGTAAGCCGCATGAACATCTTGTGAGAGAGCATACCAGGCAAGCAGAGGGACCAAGCGTGAGGGCTGCAAGATGGGGCCAAACTGGAGGGCTTGCAGAACTGTTAATGGTAGCAGGCATAAGATGATGGTAGGCCTGAGGTCCAGTTAAGCAGGACGCAGCTTTCACAGGTCCTCACAGGGCTCTTGAGCCATTTTATTTCCTTCTAAGTAAGATATGCAGCCACATTTAGGGGCTACCACTGATGGTGATAAGGAAGCCATGGTAATCCTTGTGCTTATTGGAGAACTAAACCTATCTGACCACAGGGTTGGGGCAGGCACGTGGTCATCACGAAGCAGGGAAATAGAGGCAGCAAAGCTCTCCAAATCAGTTCAGTTAATAACTCATTTTGGGGGCAAGCCTGCACTTGCTTCAGGGAATGGTCTCAGGAGGATCAACACAAGAATTAAGGCAAGGAGATGCCATGAAAAAGGGACGTAAACATGCTATGGTCTTAATGTGTCCCCCTAAATTCATATGTTGAAACCTAACCCCTGAGGTGATGGTATTAGGGGGTGGCACCTTTGGGAGATGATTAGGTCATGAGGGTGGAGCCCTCATGAATGGGGTTAGTGTTCTTAGAAAAGAGACTCCACAGAGATTTCTAACTCTTCCACCATGTAAGGATATAAAGAGAAGTCTGTGACTCAGAAGAGGGCCATCATATGACCATGCTGGCACCCTGATCTCATGCTTGCAGCCTCGAGAACCAAGAGCAATGAATTTCTGCTGTTCATAGGCACCCCAGTCTGTGGTATTTTGTTGTAGCAGCCCAAATGGACTAAAACAAAAGGAAAGAACATTCCTGGCAGAGGTGACTTGTTAAGTATAAGCACAGATGACAAAACCAACATGGCAATGCCTGGGAAGAGACACACCCCTAAATTTTGCTGAAACATAAGAAATAAAGCATTCTTGGGTTTTTTTTTTTTTTTCAGAGAGAGGGTGAGTTTCATAACAACAGCCTTTCTTAGGAGGATTGACTTTCTTCTGTGTGCAAAAAGTAAATAAATTATTTATTCTTTGCTCACTTGAAAATGTCAATATTGTCTTTTACAAAGAGAAAGATTTTTGTATTCCCAATTAAACTTGTTGCAAACTCTTGTTTTAGATGGTGTATACTGCTATTTAAAACCTATTGTCTGAAGCTTTGATGAAGGATAGAGAGTCTGCAAAAAACCAACGGCAGCCTCTTACAATTCCGTTTATTACAATTGTGGCTTTTGCTGATGAAGTCACAGACAGTAAAATTAAGGCAACTGCAAATCGCGTATTTTGATGGCAAGTAATATATTCTTTTTGCTCTGTTAGCAAAGACTTTGAAAAATGTTAGCAAGGTACTTGTTTCTACTCTTCTACAATTTAATATGTTCTCCATAAATTAGGCATAAAATAATAACTATCATTGAGTTTTGTGGAATTAAATATAATGAATATTATACAGATACATACATACACATACACATATGGAAGCACACATACATATACACATATATACTTGCAATACTATATACATATATATATTTATTCATGTCAGTTGTGATCTACTACCTACTTTCACGAAATGTTCTTACAATGTGTCGTCTAAGTTAATTTCAGTAACTTGGTCACCTATGGTTCTGATTCAGAAATATGAAGTTGGGCACAAAATATGCTTATGAAAGATCTGAGGTTGATAATCCAAGGTTAGAATTGAAACTGCTAATAAAAGAGCTGCAACTTTGTCAACATCTAGGATATGAGTAACTCAGCATTTCATTGGAACTCTGTTCGTGGAAACCATGTTCACTAGAACTCTCATTCTAGAAGTTGTTAAGAGGCACTCCGTGGGAAAAAAAAACCAAAAAGCACCCAATGATCACACATGGATAATGTTACAATCCATATCATGTAAAGGATCTGAAAAATATAGCATTGAAATAATCAGGTAGTTTTGTGTACTCTGACATTTCCCAAACTTATTTGAACACTTTCACAAGGCACTTATTCATATGAGCTTCTGTAAAATATATTTTCCCCTCTCATCTATCACATTTATCATAAATAAGACCTCAGGGAATTAAATCATATTAGTCTTTCCCCTTGCATTTCATTTGTAAACGTCAGCTCCTTATCTTCAACTGCACACACCTGACTGACTAGTCTTCCTCAAATTCAACCTTAAAATTTGATGAATTCAGAAACCTTCATTGGCAGCTCAGTTGTCTTCATAATAAAGGCTGAACGTCATGGTCTGGATTCAAGGCCCTTCATAATTAGTCCTACTCCCTCCTTTCCACCTCTTGACCCCACTACTTTCCTTAACAAACCTCCTTGCCAGCCATACTTCTTTATTTATGGATAAATTAGCTATCTTCTTGCTGCCTCTGTGCCTTTGTGCACACTGTCTTCACCACTGGAGAGCTCTTGATGCTCCTCTCCAGTGGAAAAAGTGAAGGTTGGCTCCCTGATCCCACTTCATCCTCTTCTGTAGCACAAACAAGATCACTCCCTTCTCTGAACTCTTCACACTTAGGCCTGTGCTGTTTCTTTCACTACCATGGGGAGTTGGAGAGTTGAGTTAAGTTGAGAAGAACATAGGATAGGAATATTTCCCAAGTCTGCCTAACTGCATGAATTTGGACAAGATACGTAACCTCTCTTTGCCCTAAAAAATTTTTGGAAGTAGATGAGAATATATTATGAATTGAAAATGAACTTATAGTTAACATTTCACGTGTTTATGCTTTGTAACTCTAACCACATTATAAGCGCTCCTATCTTTTATCCTCCTGTTACTCCCGGTATAGTGCCATGAGATTCACAGAGCGAGTGCTCTATTGTCTCCATTGCCACCTGTTCTGTGAGTTTTGTTTGCACACACACAGGTGATAACCAATACTTTACCTGACACCTGGCCAGCAGAGAGTGGAAGATGCTGTTGGTTATAAGATGCCTCAAATTTCAGGTATGTTAAAATGCAAAAGAAGGTGTGTCTTAGAATAAATAAAATATTATATTATCTCCATATTACAAATGAGATTCAAACAAGTTAAATTACTTTCTCTTTATTATAAAGCTAATGAGCAGAAAAGCCTTATGTTGTCCCAGAACTGATTTTGAAGCTTTATTCCTGTATGGCATACTACCTCTCTTCAGTTGAATGCCTTCCAAATACATTAAATCAGTAAAACCCACAGCAGCTTCAAAATTTAGATAAAAGAGCAATTTTCAAAGGGGTGACTTTCTCTGAGTAGTCTTATAGCATAGCCATGTTCCCCAGGACTTAGCCTCAGAAGCTCTAAGGCAAATGCCTCATTTAGCAAGTTGTCCTCCTCTGGCGTCAAGAAAGCAAGCTAGCTTCTAAGTATAGCCCCAGGTGCACATCTGGCAATGGGGAAGGAGTGTATGGAAAAGAATGAAGTCAGTCTGTCCACACATCTGCTCCCACAGCTGGCACCAGCCCATGAATGTTCACTGGACTCAAAGCTCCAGGATTGACAAGGTGGTTGGGAGTCTTTGCATTGCTCAGTTGGTGTGTTCTACCTCACTTACAGGTAATTTGTATAGTGGCTAACAGCCTCACTTTGGACCCAGCTGAACTACTGATGAACTATTTACTAGCCCCTAGACAAGGAAATTTCTATGCTCAGTTTCCTCATCTGTGAAATTAGAAAAATGAATTGACTCCCTCATAGACTTGTTGGGGGGATTAAATGAAATAATGCATGTACAATACTTAGCAGAACGCTTGGCACATGGTGAGAAGCCCATAATTGATAGCTGTTATAATTATTACTGCATTTTTTAATCTAAATATAACAGCAGGTAGAAAACATAATTCCGAAGGAGTGGAGGAGGCTCTACTATTCTTTCATCCTTGTTTGATTCCCTGGAAATTCATTGAAAATGATAGCAGCCATATTTTGTAAAATGCAATCTAATTTTCACTTGCTGGGCTTTCAAATTCCTAGGGCCCTTCTTTTTGCTTATCAAGTGTCTACTTCTGTGCGAGTTGGTAGATCCAGCGTTTATCACGGACGTTAGTGATAATGATTTTTGATTATTGTTCTTAGTAATCATTTTAATTTGGGAATCAACAAAAGCTAAACTATTGTAGGCTGAATCTTCATTTAATGGTCTTGCTATTGTGAATATTTTAGTGGAAATAAGCCGTCAAACATGAGCTACCGAGAGACTGTCCTGTCTGCATGGATGTCCTAAACTGCTGTCAGTCTGGAGCAACTCTCTATTTTGACTTTTTTTTTCTCTGTAGAGATCAATGATTTTTTTTCAGATCTCACATTCTCAGTGAAGCTTTTTGAAAATAAAAATTTTGAGGCTTACTTATTACCAAAGAGCAGGAAAGGTTATGGAAAGTTTTTTTGGTTATCCTTTAACATGCTATGCTTACAGAGTATTAAATGTGAAAATAATGAACATGTATTGAGTGCTAAATGCTGGAATGCATTATCTCAGTTAACCCTCACCACAAGCCTAAGAGGTAGGTATTATTATAGTTATTATTACATTTTATTTCTATTTATTTTAAATTTATTTTTGGTGTATTTTATTATTTATTTTCATGGTTATCATTGTAATTATCATTATATAGAAGAAAATATTGAGGTGCAGGAGGTTTTGTAAATTCCTAAGTACACACAGCTAGTAAATGTAAAGCCAAGATTTTAATCCGCGCCATCTGATTCCAAAGCCTGTGCTCAGAACTGCTTTTTTGTGATGCAAACGGTAAGGGTTATTCTAGCTCTAAAATAAGATTCTATGTCGCTAACTCATTTAAATGCTACTCTTTATTTGGATTTTAAAATGCGTAGTGAAGAAACATGTTATAATTTGGGTGGAACAGCTGTATACTTCATTTCTCTTTTGTAGTATGGATAAGAGTGCTCTTTATAAGGAAAATCTCGCTCTTTATTCTTCCCTTGGAAGAACTGAATAAGTGGCTCGTTGCAAAGCAGCGAAGTAAGAAATGTATTATCCCCCAATTGAGTGAAATGTGTGCCATTAGAAGGAATAAGATCCATAATCTAAGTCATTCTATCTCCATGGTAAAATGTCCTGTGTCTTAATTAAGGAAGAGAGAACAGGAGAGTTCAATAAGTGTCAAAGTCTGTCCTGTTGTGAGGCATCTTAATGGATTTTCACACCTGATTTCCATCTGTAGATATAATCAGTGAGAATGGAGGAGGTCTGAGAAGAGAGCTCTTATGGAGTTCAAGGAAGCAATTCTCCAGATATTTCAGTTAGAGCTGAGGTTTACAAGAGCAAATCGATATTTTTTCATCATTTCTACCAGGGGTATTAATCAATATGATCAATATGACTACATAAGAAACAATGTTCGGACACAAACATTGGAAAGAGAGGGGTAGTGAATACTCTACTGTATCTTAACTAGCTTCTGGACTTTAGGAGAAGCAATGTCATAGTCAATGTGATATACAGCCACGGCGATCATTATGTGGCATTTTGAGGCCAATTTGTGCATGTGTGGCAATTAAAAATGATATAAAATTGATTCTCTGAAGCAACCCTTCTGGAAATAATACATTTAAGCACGAGTTGTTGGAAACCCATATTGTCAATGCATTTTTCTTCGTTATTACTAAGTAGCCACTTGTACATTCTATTTAGTCTAAATAAATAAGATTCATTTTTTGCTACTGCAAGTTGAAAGAATGTGTTCAACAAATATTAATTGCTAAGTTCTCTGTCAAGGTAGGAGCTATAATTGACACCAATGCAATGAGACATGACTCATCATTTCATGGACTTTACAATATTGTGAGATGATAAGGCAACCTGTGAAGCCAGGATTCAAACCATGTAGGCTCTATCATCTTAAACACCATCTAAACGTACTTCCTAAATCCATTAGAAACAGAATTATTGCTCTGTTCTCTGAGAGTCTTACTATCAGATTTACTTATTCATGTCAAGATTTGAAAGGTGTTCACTGCCTGGCCTTTATTTACGAACTTGCTATTTAAGTACTGCAGGGATCTTTGTATTATGAAAATACGTGGAAACCAATTTGAACAAGGATGGCCACATTTCACCAAAAGTTAGAAGTCAGCAGCAGCAGCTCTATCTTTCCTTAGGCTGCTTTTTTCTGGACCTCTGCTTTTTTCTTTTTGTGAACCAGCTTCCCCTGAAAGGACCATGGTTCCTTTGGTCCCTGTTCCATAGTTCCCTGTTATCTTGATTTCCATTTGACTTTGGGTTACCATTTTGGTGGGCCTATGTCATGGTTGTGGCCACTGAGCATCTTTGAACAAACTTCTTATTTTGGGGAATTTCCCACACAGTGAGACCTATCTACTCAGTGTGGAAGCCAAAACTTGATTTCCCAGCCTTGAGCTGGGGAGGAGGCTTTATCAAACAGCCACTCTTCTGAGATGATTTTATTTAGAAAGGAACATCATCCAGAAGCAGCTGCAATTGCCGCATAGAATCTATATTGTCATGAGAATAGCAGAGCATGGAGGACAGATATCAGGCATTTTGAGAAGTAATGGCCGATGTCACAGTGATAGTGCTGATATGCACATAAGCAGAGTCTGCTTGTGTTACCAGCCATGTCTGTGCTCAGAAGGGCCTCTACTTGCAAGGCTTAGTGTGCAATTTGGGGATTGTTCTTGGTTGTCAAACTTTAAGCCTCCTGAAGTTTCCATTAATTTCCTAATAGCTATTAACAAACTCTTTTTCTACTTAAGCTAGCTCAAGTGAACTATGCTAATTGTAGGCAAGATCTTTGATGATTACACATTTAAACTTCAAAGTTATAATTTTCAATAGATTCAGAATTCAAAAATATCAAGTGCAATGAGTCAGATCAAGCAGTGGGTGTACTCTGATGAACAGACAAGTCAATCAGATTCTATGATTGTCAGAAAGGAGACAGGATGAGTGTGAGGACTGAGAGACATTATAGCTTGGTGCTTAACAATGCAGGACGTGCAATCAAAGTTAGATTTGAGTCCTAGCTCTATTACTTATTAACCAACTAATCTTGGTCCAGTTATTTAATCACCTGGATTTTCATTTTTGTGATCTGTAAATAGGGATAACAAAATTCTATTTTGTTTGGCATTTGAAGAGTGCTCAGTAAAAATGAGCTGTTCTCATGGTGCCATACGTAGTATTCACTTTGATTTTTGTAGTTTATTAATAATGATAATTATTTACTGGTTTATTGTCCAGGAATTTTAATGGAGACAATATTAGTTCCTCATGTCATACTTATTGGATTAGTCAGGATAGAATAACTGATGCAATAAACAACTCTAAAATTTTAGGGACTTAATACATTTATAGTTTATTTAATACTTAGGCAACAGTCAAAACACTGTTGGTCACTTCTCAGCCAAGTGGCAACTCAGAGACCTAGATCTTTCTGCCTTTTGTCTCTTCCCCCTCTCGGTTCTTGGAATCCCTCCACTCCCCGCTTTAGCCAAGGGATGGGAAAAGAGAATGGATGCTGTGGATAGGAGAGATCTAAAGGGCGGGCCTGGAAGTGTCTTGTATTACATCTACCCATATTCTATTGAATAGAACTTAGTCTCACATAGATGTATCCAAGCACAAGGAAGGCTTGAATGTGTCATATAACTGTGTGCCCAGAAAGAAATGGGATACAATTTGCTGGACAACCAGCTGGTCTTTACCACACTATTTCATTCTTTTGGTCTTGACAAATAGAACAGAGTTTCAAAATTGAAAATAGGTATTCAAACAAAAACTTGTATCCCAGTGTTCATAGCAGCACTATTCACAGTAGCCGATAGATGGGAACAACTCAAATGTCCATCAACTGATGAATGGATAAACTAAATGCATATCCATACGGTGGAATATTATTCAGCCACAAGAAGAAATGAAATACTGATACACTCCACAACATGGACGAACCTTGAAAACATTATGCTAAGTGAAATAAGCCAGACACAAAGGACAAATATGTACGATTCCACTTATATGAAATCCATTAGAGACAGGAAGCAAATTTGTGGTTGCCAGGGACTAGAGAGAGAGGAGAAAAAGGGAGTGACTGCTTAACAAGTATAGGCTTTCCTTCTGAAGTGGTGAAAAAGTTTTGGAACCAGATAATGGTAATGTTTGCACGACACTGTGAATGTACTTAATGCCATTGAATTGTACACTTCAAAATGGCTAAAATGACAATTTTTTTGTTATGTTTATTTAACCACAATGTTTAAAAAGGCCAAGAAAAAGATGACAGGAATAATAATTATTGGGAGGGGGTTTATATCACCAGGTAATATATTATAAAACTACAAGAATTAACTGAATGTTGTGCAGGTGTTGGAATAAATGACAGATCAGTGCAGCGGAATATAAATCCTCCAAATTAAGTTCAGAGTGTTTAAATATTTAGTATGCAATAAAAATGGTTTTTAAAACTGGAGAAAATTTTTGATTATTTTATAAATGATTATGGAGTAACTGGTGGATTAAGTCAATGATTAATGAATTAAGCGTAAAAATGAAATAATAAAAAAACTAGAAAAAAGAGGTAAGTGTTTATATAAATTTTGGAGAAAGGAAAACATTTATAAGCTTAATACTAAAAACATAATTATAAATGAAAAGATTTGACTATCTAAATGGTAAAACATATGATTAAAAATTCTATACAATAGAATCAAAAGGTAAAAGACAAATGAGAAAATATTTTCAACATATATGACAAAGGCTTGTTATCCTCAATAAATAAAAAGATGCTTAGAAAAAGAGAAATTTAGGAAATTTTGATGTAGGTTATGATGTGGGTCCTTTTCAACATTTCTTTAGAAATTACAACAAAAAATTGAGTTGGTTTTCAGTTACTTTTGGTTTTCCATGCACCACATAGTTCTCTCAACCCCACAAACCTCTCTCCTCAAATGAGATAAGATACCGTCTCTGCTCTCATTTTCTGTTTCTTCTTCAGCCTTCCTAGGTCCTTCCTACCTCTCCCCGCTGCCATTTTGGTAGATTTCTCCCTTCCAACCTCCTTGGCATGGCAATTGGTCTTTACACAGGAGAAGCTGTCTGCCTCCCCAGCGGTGTGACTAATTCAAGCCACTTGTCATACAGTGAACACAAGACAGTGGAAACTGAAATGAGAGAGAAAAAAATGTGGTAAATATCACATGGTGACAGCATCTCAGACTACTTTTGAGCACTCTTTTGTGACTTCCATAGTTAATTGAGGGAAGGTGGGCACGAGGTGTTTAATGTCCTGAAATGAAAAGCTATAGGCTCAGAGACATTGTTTTTTAAATTTTTGCCAACAATATCCCTTCCCCCACATAAAGAATTGGTAATTTATAGGGTTAATCCACTGATTTCAGACCGGTTAAACTTATTGACAGACCATTTGATTACGAGAAAATAATGTTGCAACAAGTAAAAAATACTACCATTTCAAATCAAGAATGCTAGTTAAGACTCTAATATTAATATTATTAATATTAATTGATTAATGCTATTAACATCAATTAACATTACTATATTAGAAAAATTGTTTAAATTAAAATCAGATTTAAGACTATTTGGTTAACAAGTGTATGAATGAAGAGCCAGTGTATTTTCAGATTCCTATTGATGCGAGTGAATTAAAATTAATTCCTCTCTCCCCTAAACCCTATTATAATCAGTATTTACTTTATATCTTGTAGCTGCACATTTTTCTTGAGTAATATATTTTCTTAAATTTAATCTGAGTATGATTATGCTATCTGTCTAGACTGTAAATTCCTTTAAGGCAGAGATGAGTTATAGCATTTTTATCACATCTCCTACAATGAAACTGTCTTTTCCTTCGATCTCCAATGTTTCCCTTGGTTGTACCCAACCACACCTAAACAGCACTGGGAATTCCACTGGCAAACTAGAGTACTTGTGTTTCTGAAACTCTTGATAAGAAAAATGATTTAGCAGCATGTCAATTCAGTATTTGTTTGATTTATGTACTATTTGTAGTGATGGTTAATAGATATATTTATGACTCAATATACAGATTTAATGATTCAGTAGTCACACATTAAATGAGTTCCATCATGCACCATGTTGTTCTCATAATTTTCCTTTAACAGGGTTAGAGAAAAAAAATATATATATGTATATTTTCCCCCTCAGGTTTTTTATTGATTTAATCCTATTCCTTGATATTTTGCTTTTGTTCTATCCTTTTATTTTTCAACCTGTCTTTTTTTGCATCTTAGTGACAAGTTCTTTTGGATAAGTGATGATATTTCTAGGCAGAATGATCTTCAGTTGAACATGGTTCAGAAGGCACAAAGCCACTGAAATTAATAACCTTCATTTCCAATTTATCCACGAGATTATCTGCTAGAAGGAGTCTTCTACTTAAGTCTATTAGCAATCGAGGAAGGAGAAGGTGGGGGATTATTTGCAGAAGCTGCAGAAATCATATGCTGTAATCTGAAGAAGAAATTACACTCATTCACCACTTGTAATAGAAAGATTTAAGAAGAGGTCAGTTAGTGAAAGACACAGATTCAGAAACATTGCAGAATCGAGAGTTGTTCCAAAAAGATAACATTGAATGTAGTGTTTGCAAAAGAGTCCTAAGTACATCTTTTAAATAAAAGACAAGTCAATGGGAAGAAATGTCTTGGTTTGTGGTTACATTTTCAGGAACACAACTGTTACATAAAACAACCTGCAGTGAATTTTAATTTTTTCCATTTTTATTGTTGGCAGATTACCTCTCTTTTAAATTAAAAATATCAAGAAAGAAACCATTTTACAAGTGAAATGATGAAAGTAATTCACCTTCCAAAACTGTCTCATTTTACACAACTTTGTGTCATAAGCTAACAAACATGGCTTAGTATACTTTAAAGTATCAAATGGTCAAGAAGATAAAATTAGTTTCTGAAAGTTGAAAATGATTGTGTTGCCTGTCCATTCATATGTGTAGATATGAACTAAGCTTCATAAGCCAAAGTAAAACTTGAACTTGTTAGTTTCAGAAACTATTTTTTCTACATATATGCTATATTAAAAAAAAGACAACACACTTGAACGCAGATCATGACAGACAGTTACATCTGAGATGTAAGAAAAATTCTGGCATTATGAGGGTGTCAACATAATCAGTAAAAAATTATTTTTGATGACATGAAGAGGAAAAGTGTTAGCAGAATGAGAAGAATTTTTGAACAGCAGATACATAGCAAAGTCCTTTCCCCTTGTCTGCCAAATGCACCCACACTTGTCATCAGTGAATGCAATTAACTTTTCTTCTACAATACGGAAGAGACTTTTGGCAGTTGATGAGGGCTAATTTTTTTCTTCACTTGTACAGCCCTTTTAGCCACTGTGAAGATGTGAGCTGAAAGATGTTCACAGAGTTGACTTTGTCCCTCAAGTATGAATTTGTGAAAAAATTGAGATAGAACTTGGGAAATTGAAACAGATCATATAGTCTGCTTTACATGTAACACAGCCTCAGCCAAAGGTTAAATCTGGCAAGAGTAAAATAGTCTCTTCTGGTATTCTCATGTACATTTTTTAGACAAATGAAATTTTATTTTTTAGATAAAGAAAAAACGACAAAATAACAAAAATCTCTTCATGTCCTCCTTAGGCAACAAATAACATAAAAACTTTATAGTTGCAATCTACAAAGTATAATCATAGAGAATTACATGGCCAGAATTTATGGCACCTTTCAATGCATTCACATTTATCTTCCATGAACTTCAAATAAACATCGCAATGTATTTTAATGTTTCAAGTGTTAAATGTATCATGGTCTTTGGATTCTATATTGGTCTGTGGTCACCTCAATGAAGGAAAACCTATAGTGGAGTCAAATCCTCTCAGTCTCATTTGTTCTTAACACCTCACCAAAGACACACACACACACAATACTTTTTCAAGTGATTTGGCAGAAAGAGAATGGGAATGTTTTGAAACTATAAAACTATGAATCAATGAAAGTATCTGGTTTTTATAGTCAACCCCTTAATTCACGTAGGGAACAAAATTGACATTGGAATGCTAGGTACATTGATATATGAGCCTGTGTTTTTCTGCAGCTCCAGTGGTTACCAGGTTATACCTTGTAATACTGTTAGGATTGTGGCAAAATAGAAAATATTTAGCTTCTAACCAGAGTTCAAATTTACCATTTAAATTAGCCATGCTGTCCTTCTCATCTCCTATCCCTGATTTCTCAAGATAACTTACATGGCAAGTATTTTCATCCATTTACCTAAGTTACTCAAAGCCCATCTTTGTTGAATTAATGGTGAAAATAGAATCCTGGTGTTGCTAGCACTAGTTAAGTTGTACTCTTGGGACAAAACACATTTCTACAGGATAATTTGCACCTCACTGCCCATCAACCATTACTACAGCAGGTAATCAACAGAATGCCAGTTCTAATTGAAATATTTTATTTAACATCTTCTATTTGGTATAATGGTATTGACCACACATCAATAGGACAGGCATGAGAGCTCCATTCAGAAAAATGAAAAAGTATGAGGGCCAACTAAACTAAAATGTAGGTTTCTGATAGTAGAGATGATTTCTTGGCAGTTTAGTCATATTTTCATTATTCAAACCCACTTATTACCTTCTGTTCACATTTTCAATGGCAGCCATGTCCAGTTGAGTGAGCATTATTGGACACTGTAGAAGTGAAACAAGTCAGATTCACACAGGTAACGAGCCAAAATGGGAAATGATTGTACTGAACTCAGGACGTCAGTCTTATAAGCACTTTTAACAGTCTCATCATTGTTTGTCCAGTCTAGGAAGATTCTGTATAGGCAGCTGACATTAGCAGCCATTTCTTCCCTCCTCATGTTCTCTATGGCACTACCTTTTACATTCTCTTCTTTCCCTTCTCTTACATTTTGTGTCAACATTAAGTTAAAAGAGTAGTTTAACACAAGTTTCTCTCTTCTCAGCATCTTTTGACCATGGAAATGGCATTGTGAACACCAAACAACAAGCAGAATATGGAACTAGGAGTCCTCACTAAGTAGGCTTAGAGCATCATCATCGGTTTTTTTCTGAGTTTAGTTAGGTAACTTTTTTCTTGTTTTTTTCTCTAGCTATACCATTAAAATGGAGGCCCCAAATAACTCAGGAGTCTTTAAGAGGTAGAAGAGAAAACTTAAAAAGTTCACAGAATGGTAGGAAGTAAAGATTGAGGGTCTGTGAAAAACAAATATTTAGAAAACAGAAAATATACACTTTGCTTTATTTTGCTAGGTACTGATTACCCTCTGCAGTACTGGATATACTTATCCTGTATTTCCAAGAAGGAACGATTGGAGAGCGAAAAATACAAATTTAATTGGTTTGTTTTGTGTGCTTGTTCACTATATAGTCCTTTCTTTACGATAAACATGATTTTTTAATGTCAGACAAATAATTGTATAAGAAAGAAAAACACATGGAATTAGAGGAAGTCACCTAGATTTTGGCAAAGCTAAGGGAAACTTTTCTTTCTATTTATCAGTACAGATGTACCATATTCTTGAGATAGTACATCCAAAGTTAGGCAACACAACTGTACATCTAATTAATTGTAATTGAATTAAAAATTACTTGGCAATGTTTTAGTTTTAACTTTTCACAAATGTAATTAGTGAAGGATAGAGTTAATTATTTAAACTACTTTAGAAAATGGTGGCAAATCTTTAAGCCAAAAATTAATATTTTTATTCAGTTAGTGAATCAAGTGTTAGATATTGGTGTGTTTTTTGCCTTACAAATGGAGTAGTTGAGAGTTTCACTAAAATACAATGAATTATGTACAGAGTTGACAGACACTTAAAACCTCATGTAATTATTTCTTCTTTTTGAATTGACAAATTCAGGCTCTTTCCTCCTGGTTATTATTCCCCACCTCAAATAATCATTTAAAATGTATTAATCGCATATTGTCTGTTTGATGCCATTCGAGGCATAAGCATAGATTCAGTCTTTTTCTCTGCAAATAAGATGTATTAGACAAAAATGACACGTGCCAGACCCTCACAAGTGAGCAGTGATTAGGTTTATGTTAACTTTACTTTGCTTTTGCTATTTTATGATATAATTTTTCCTGATTATAAAAACATGGCAAAAAAAAGTTGGAAATAGAAAGAAATATAAAGAATGGGAAAGTAAATTACCCTTAATCACATCACCTAGGAATAACTACTGTTGACATTTCAGTATATTTCTTTTTAATACTTTTTGTGCATTTTTATAAATTGGTAACTATATTATAGGCAAAACTTTATTCTCAGTTATTAATATTTAACTTTTATGTTTTAATTATATATATATATTTTGCCATGCCCTTAATTAGTATTCAAAAATAGAATTTTAAAAAATGACTCATAAGTCGGGCCAGCCTCAGTGGCCTAGTGGTTAAATTCTGCACACTCAGCTTTGGCGACCTGGGTTTGGTTCCTGGGCGTGGACCTATACCACTCATTTGTCAGTGGCCATCCTGCAGCAGTGGCTCACATACAAAAAGAGGAAGGATGGCAACAGATGTTAGCTCAGAGAGAATCTTCCTCAGCAAAGAAAATGTAATGACTCATAAGTCAAAATTCTCCTTCAGCTCTTAATGCATATTGTCTAACTACTTTCCAGAAAGATTGTATTAACTAAAAACCCTACCACTAGCCTTTGAGAGTACTTGCCTTACTACATCCTTACCAGCAATGGGTATTGTTAGTTTTTATAAATCTTGCCAATTTGATATGTGGAGAATGCTCTTTCAATATTGTTTTAATTTCTTTGATTACCACACTGCTTGATTCTTTTAATTCCTTCTGAGAGTTGTCTTTTCATTTTCTTTGTCTACTTTTCTATTGGGATGTGGGAATATTTTTTATCAACTTTTACAATCTCTTTATATATTAAGGGTGTTAAATTCTAATTGAATTTATTTTTGTAAATTTTTCCAATTTTTACTTTTATTTGCATTTTTAACAGAAATTTTAAAATTTTGTGCAGTAAAATTCATTGGTCTTTGCCACGTTCATTTTTTTCCTTTGCTTTTATGTACTGGGAGGGGTTGTTTATTTATTTATATTTACTTCTTTTAAATTATTTTGTTATGATTTTAAAGAGAGTGTTTAAAAACATTTGCATGTCAAATCTTCTTTGTATTGTTTCAATTTTAGCACATTTGCTGCTGAAATGAGCACATAATCTAGTTTCCAACATAATTTACTAAACAATCCATCTCTTCCTTTAGTTTCTGATCTTCTTTTGTTATATTCTAAATTCTTACATATGTACATGAAATATCTCTTTTATGGCTGTCACATTCCGGTCATCTATCTGTAGAGTCTAGTGACAATACAATGTTGTTTTAATCTTTGGAACTTTATACATATGTTTTAATGTCTGTTAAGGCAAGTCCCTTTGATTAATCTCCTTTTTCTTATCTATTTTTTGACTAACTTTAGAATCATTTTATCAAAAATAAAATCATTTTGGATTTTGATTGGAATCATGTTAAACCTGTTAATTATGGCATTTAGTCATCTCACTAAGGAAAATTGTATATCTCTCCATTTATTCACTTTTTATATGTCCCTAGGTAGACGTTAGCCATTCTCTTCATATGGGTCTCCATAAGGTCATAGTCCCAAAAACAGTAAACAGCTCTGTCTTTATTATCTCGTTAATGCACTTCTTACTTTTTACACATTTTTAAGTCTCAAAAACTTTGGCCAGCAGTAATCTCTGTCTTTCTACTTCCTTAGCTCATGGTTATATTTTCATTTATTGTTTCCTGATCATTTCATGTGGCTTAATCTGTTATTCTTTAACTAAATTAAACACTTTTAAAGGATATAGGGAGTGCTTTATGCTGTTTTTGTACTATACAAAGTGCTTTTCTCATTCATTCATTAACTCATCAGCCCTTCACTAGGATCCAACCTTGTAAGAGGCACTGTGCTAAGCATCGATATATATCCATGAATAAGCCCAACATGGGACCTAGCCACTGTGGAGCTTATATCCTAGTGTGAGAGAGATTTTAAGCAACTAATTGAAAAACTGAATTTCAAAGGTGATAACTAGTAGAAGGGAGATCCAGAGTGCTATGAGAAAACACATAGCAGAGGCGCTTGATTTAAATCTGGGGTGTCTAGAAGACTTCCTTTTAGAAGGGATTTCTTACCTGTTTTGCAGGGTCAATATCTGTTAATTTGGTGAAGGAGATTAAGATGGGCAGGCAAGGATTCCAGACAGAAGGAAAAGAATATCTAAGAGCTCACATTGATCAAGCACTTAGTATGTACCAGAAGCTGTGCTAATCAATTTATAGATTATTTTTAATCCTAACAATAGCCTATGAAATTGGTATTTTTAAAAATTTCTGTGAAGAAACTGAGACACAGAGAAGCTAGACAGTTTATGACTTGTAGGTAATGGGTACAAATCCAGTGTGACTCCAGAACTCACGCTGTTAACTCCCGTGCTGTTGGTCTTTTCTCTATGTGGGCTCTGAAGTGGGAGGAAGCATTTCACATTTGCATATCTAAAAGAAGGGCTGGAGGGTAGCAAGCTGGGAAAAGTGGAGCTAGCTGAGACTGCTGGCTCAGGCAGGTGTCAGAGTGAATTTGTAGACCATGGTAAAGATTTTGTTTTTTTGTCCTAAAAGCACTCAGAGACCACTCATATGTATTCATCCGGAAGGTCGCAGGATCATATTAACACTTAAAAAGGATTTCTCTGGCTATGGTGTGAAGAATGGATTGAAGGAGGTGAAATGGGTGCAGAGAAAACAGTTTGGAAACTATTTCAGTAGTACAAGCTAGGAATGATGGTAGCTAAGAGTAGGGTGATAGTGGTGAAGATAGAAAGAAAAATCTACTTGAGTTTATTTTGTGTGTGTGAGGAAGATTGGTCCTGAACTAACATCTGTTGCCAATCTTCCTCTTTTTTTTTTCTCCCATAACCCCAGGACATAGTTGTATATCCTAGTTGTAGGTCATTCTAGTTCTTCTATGTGTCACCACAGCATGGCTTGATGAGCAGCGTGTAGGTTTGCACCCAGGATCCAAGCCGGCAAATCCCAGGCTGCTGAAGCGAAGTGCTTGAACTTAACCCCTACACCCCCAGGCCAGCCCCTGAGATCTTCTTGGGGCCATAAAGCAATGGACTTTTGATCAGCTGGATGTAGGAATGAGAGAAAGATATCAAGCACATTTTAGGCACAGGCAACTGAGTGACTGGTGGTGACAAATCACTAAAATGAGAATCACTTATCACTTCTAGGAATGAAAAGAAAACGGATTTTGACTGTTTTAAAATTTATGGTTGCTTTAAAATTTTTTCTTTGTCTTTGATTTTCAGTTTCACCATAATGTCCCTAGGTGTGTTTTTCTCCATGTCTATCAGCATTCTTGAGTCTGTGCCTTGATGTCTTTTGTCAATTTTGGAAAGTTGTTGGCCACCATTCCTTCAAATATTGCTTCTGTTTGCATTCTCTTTGTCTTCTTTTTCTGGGAATCCAATTCCATGTATGTTAGACCTTTTAATTTATGCCATTTTCTGTATTATCTCTCTTTTTTTCACTGAAGCTTCAGTCTAGATATTTTTTTCTGTCCCACCATTCAATTAACAAATGCTCTCTTCAGCTGTTTAACCTGCTGTGCAATCTATTGTGTCAGTAATTATGTTATTTCCTCTCAGCTCCAGACCCACACTTCTGTTCTCTGCTCCGTGATGCTGAGCTGGTCTCTGCAAACCACATTTCTCCTTTGTCAGCTAGTTCTACAGTAGGATCTACCGACAGGCAGCATGAGAGGGAGACTGCAAGTTTGCAGGAGGAAGAGACTTGCTTCTTCCTGTTTGCTCCCTGTGGGCTTCCTGTGACATTTCTTTCTCCTAGAAGACACTTTGAGAATTACCCCCAGCATGCTTCTTGTACTGCCTTCTCGTAGAATCAGCTGAATGCAGTTTGCAGTTTTTGCATTTCTTGCGGAACTAGCTTCATTGTGTTCCCCTCAGAAACCCCAGAATCTCAGAGATTTAAGTGTCAGGCTCAGAGACATAAGCACCAGCTGGCCAGTGCCTCCTCCTCAGAAGCCAAAGTTTCAGCTACACAGGACCCCTCCTCTAAGTTTCTAAGTTTAAATAGTTTCAACATTTTCCCTTTGTTCCCCTATCCCTGGTCTACATATAGTATAAACATCTTGAAGTTGGTACTTGCATGATATTTTAGAGTTATTATTACTATCTTTTCAGTTACCTAGTTAATAACTTTATGCTTAGTTAATAATTAGCTAAGTCTATATTGAATTCCCTCTGTTCAAATTACTGATGGTTGGGGCCGGCCCAGTGGTGCAACGGTTAAGTTCGCACGTTCCACTTCCACAGCCAGGGGTTTGCTGGTTCGGATCCTGGGTACAGACACGGCACCACTTGGCACACCGTGCTGTGGTAGGCGTCCCACATATAATGTGGAAGAAGATGGGCATGCATGTTAGCTCAGAGCCAGTCTTCCTCAGCAAAAACAGGAGGATTGGCAGCAGTTAGCTCAGGGCTAATCTTCCTCAAAAAAAAAAAAGAAAAGGAAAACAAATTACTGGTGGTATTTTTCTCTCCTTCATCCTGACTGTCACATCCACTTATTGGGTTCTTATCTTCAATTGTATTTCTTAATTCTAAAATTAGCATTTTAATTTTTAAAAGTAATTTTCACTTTCCTGCTGAAATTCTTCATTTTATTATCTAATATCCTGAGTATAAAATCATATATCTTTAAGATTCTATGGTGCTTCTAATATCTCAATATCTAAATCACCTGTGGGTCTGTTTCTACTATTTTATTTGTATGCTTGTTTGTATTTGATCATTAGTTCTGGTGTCCTGGTATGCCTTGTAATTTTTAATTTATTGGTGAACATTGTGTATGAATATTTATAGAGGCAATTTGAGTCTCTGGGTGTGTTATCTTTCCCCAGATGGCTAATAATAGTTATGTCAGGCCATTAGAGTCAAGCAGATCACTTCAATCCAGCAGGGACTGAGCTGACTTGAAGACAGGTTTCAGGCTTTTTAGGGCTCAGCTTGTTTTGGTTTTCCTTTATTTCTAGGGTGTAACCTTCGGGGGTCTCATTTAAAAGCTAGAATATTTGCATTGCTAATTCTCCCTCCTTAATGGGTCCTGTACTCCAATTTTCCTACCCTCAGCTTTTTTAGACATCCAGAAATTTTGTTCAGTTTCTCGCTTCTACTTGAGAATCAGCAAATCCCTTGAGGGATTCTGAATATTGGACTCACTTCTCTGTGCTTTACTTCCCTCTGAGATATCAAGTTGTTACTGTCTTGCTAGCTCTCTTATGACTTGAACCAGATTTTTGAAAAATATATACATTTTTTCAACTTTAGGAACGTTCTTACCCTACTTATTACTTTTTTTCCTTCTTCAAAAGATCCCCATTATGCTAACCAGGTCAAAGATATTCTCTCTTTGAACAAAAGAGTAAATAAAACATTGAAATTCTATTTTACTAAAGAAAAATGTCACTTCTCTTTCTTACTTCATTCTGATGAACTCTTGTGACTCATAGAAAGAAGAGGTCCTTCTTGATCTTCTTACCCTCTCCTAATCTCAACTTTACCACCAGAATGAATCCTCAAGGTATTTTTATTTCCAAATAAAGGTAACTTTTAGATACTGTGCTGTCATTTATTGGAATGACTTTTTTTTCTCGCCACTACAGTAGTCAACAATAATCACATTTATTCTTAATTCTCGCTTTGAGTCAAAGGAAAGACCTGTAAGAACTGATTTACACATGTGCAAGATGATGATTCTCAACTTTTATTTGCAATTCATTGATAACTTAGTTCATAATTTCCAAAATGTATCTAAACATAAGAAGCAGCCTTTCATAAAGGGTAGGAGAAAGGTGACTGGGGAATAGTTGGGAATAACCTCTTTAAATCATTTGTTTAACTGAATATTTTTAAGTCACGTATGTGCACATGAAATTTTATGCTTCTCTGGTTGAAAATATGTACATTTGATATACTTGCAATCAATACTGTTAAATCAAATAAGGTGAGCTTGCATGTATTTTTAAGGTTATGTGAAAGAATTAACAGTATAGCATTATCAATTTTTAGCCACAGTAATAACTAATCAATTACATCCATCATTAAGACGTGAGTCTATTATAAAGTCTGCAATAGTATTGACAGATCTGCTTCCAAAAGAATTTAGAGATGGAAGTTGTCATATACGTTGCAGGTGGCATCTTATCGTTTTACCACAAATTAGACATTTTCACTGATGCAAAACTAGACACAAATTCAGCTGAGGTAGGTTATTTTCCTCCTTACTGATCTGTTTGCAATGCTACATAACTATTTGGGAAAACAGGTTTATTTCAGCTCTTGTCAGAAAGGATTTAGAGAGCCCCCTTTACTTGTTCAAGTTCAGTTCCCTATAGCCCTGAGTATATGTCTACATAACTTGAACATGGCTAGAAATATCCCTTTGAGAAATTATATTGGCTTTGCAACTTGTGCTTCAGTGGAGACATTTTAAAAAGTGAAAGAGTTAATTCAGATATTTTGAAATGACTATATTAATATGACCTGAAAGTGCGTTTTCAAAAGACAAATTTGGGTCAATAGAACAACCTTGCATGTCATAACCGATTGGTCAAAGGAGTGAGAAATGTCAGGCTAGGATATCATTTTACTATCATTGGAGCCATGAGGCCTTAGGGTATGGGAAGTATTGAAAAAGATGCAAGAGTCAGTCAAGTTTGAAGTATTTAAAGTTAGATGGAAAGGACTTTCACAAATTTTAGTATTCAAATAAATGAAATATCAAATCAGGTAACCTAGCCAATGTGGGTCAGGGTTCAGGCTTTTTTTTAATAGATGAAAGAAGCTGATGGCATAAAAGGGTCATGGGCTTATGACCACTCGCTTTAAGTCACAGAGTCACTGACACAGCAATTACAAATAGAGTTCAGCATGTTCCTGCAAGGTCATGGCTGAGAATCCAGTTAGCATTTGAGCTAAAATCTCTGCTTGTTATGCCACTTTAACCATCTGAGGTGGTCTCCCCTTCAATTGCTTGGGATGACAAAGTTGTTTTCTTAGTTTGTTAACATCTTCAGCCCTGGAAAATTTTAGAATTAAGTGTAGAAAGTGTTTAAGAGACCTAAATACGTTGTTCATTCCCCTGCTTCACTCAGAGTTTTTCTCAAATATTGTCTCATAACAAATCCTAGATTTCCTACAACAGGAAATCCTGTCTGTTCCCTCATTGTGCTTTCTTTTTCTCTACAGCACGTATTACCATCTACATTATACTTTATATAATGTATTTACTTGTGTTATTTGACTATCTTTTCCTGTTAGAATGCAAACTCCTTTGGGGTGTTGACTTCTATTTTACTCACTACTCTATCTCCAGCACATGCATCAGTGTGCCCAGCACACAATAAATTGTTAAATGAGTGAAGATATTCATTGGAGGCACTGAAAAAAATGAGCCCTTTCTTTTCAGGTTGCTAAAGAAATCTGAGGAAGCTAAAAATGAAGGAATAATACCTTAGTACTATTTTGTCTTTGAAATTAAAGCACAGCATTTTCATTTTGAACAATATTTACTCCAGGGATTACTCTTTTTTTCTTATGTACTTCAGTTCTAAAAGGTCCAGTAGGGACAGTAATTATGTACTTCTGTATTCTGGTCACTGATCAAACAATTTAAACAAATAAACTTAATACAACATTATAATGTTCCAGGCACTTTGCTAGATGTCAGGATTTGGAGATGAAAGACATGCCGTTGTCCTCAAGAGGTTTCCAGTGTAGAGGATGCAGCAAGAAAACCAACACTTAGGACGTGGTGCAGTAAGACTGTGATGAAATGTTTGCACAGAGTGTGAACGGAGTCCACAAGCAGAGTATATATTCTAGAACAGGAGGATCAGTGGAGATTTCCCAGAACAGATAATTCTTAAACTTAGCAGTGGTCAATAAACATTATGATAATAAAAATAACATTAACAGTCATTGTTCATTGAGCACTCGTTATATGCCAGGCAATTTACAGCCTTGATGTCATTGTATCCTTACAAGAACCCCCATGTGGTAAATATTATTATAGATGAGGAAAGAGTGTTTAGAAATATTTAATTAGTAACTTGTCCAAGATTACACAGGCAGTAAGTGACAGAATGGAAAGCTGGGAGGAGGTGGTGAGGGCAGCACAAAGGAAATATTTACAAAATATAAAAGGATAATAGAACAGGATAAGGCGGCAACTAATGAGATCGAATCAGGTGTGCTTTGGAAGGTGAGGAAAGTGGTTTGACACGATGTTGGAGAAGAAGAGCAGGGTCAGATCACGATGGATAAGGGTCCCTCTAAGGGTTTTGAAATTTATACTGAAGTTTTGAACGTAATATTCCAAGAATTGTTAATTATCTAGATCTGCACAGAATTTGGTGGAAAAGTTTGAGAAATAAGATGTACTTTACTTTAGTAATTTCTCACTCCTTAGAGTGGGAGACCAATTTAAACAAATGTTTTGTCTCTAGATTTGTGAAAAAGACTGAGAAGGAAGAAAAGAAGGAAGATTTAAAAGGCTTTGAAATGCAGTGTTTCTACATAGAACTCGCTCCTTGTCAGACTTTTGGAGAATTAAGGGATGGCCCAGGAACTAATATTTATTTTCAATTTACCATGCATCAGAGAATGGACTCGAATTTTCACATGTCGTTTCATTGATCCTCGCAATCACCCTTCAAAGTAGTAATATTGTCTCCATTCTACGGAAGAGGAAACTGAACACACACAGCTAAGTGACTTGCCAAAGGTCACCTGGCTAGCAATGGTGAAGCCAGATTTTAAACCTATGTCAAGACTCAAGCTGTTTCTATGAAGCTGCTTTCGCCTCTACAGACAGTGTTTTTCAACCCTTTAGGTCATGACTTAATAAAGGAGCATGGGATCAATTTAGTTGTTTTTAATCAGCGTTTGTAAAAAGGAAACGGAATTTGGAGACTAGAACAAAATAAAATAGAGAGTATCAGAGGGCATCACGTGCAGTAAGGGTCAACGCTGGTTGAAATTGTTGTTTCAGTTAGCCATGCATACGTATAAATATAAATATTTGTGTGTGCTGAATTGTGATGGGAAATGTACTTCTTACTATTGGTTGAGGTTTACAAGTTTGAAAAACTCATCCAGTGAAATAAAGATCAGATCACAGCTACTACTCCACTCATTCCTAACTTCAAATCAGCCTGCCTCAAGCAAGGGTAGAAAAAGAATGAGAAGGAGAAAGCTTCATGATGGCTGAAGGACAGCTGACCAGTTCTTTCCCTCCTCATTTCAGTCAACAGCAAGCCATCAAGCCTTCTTTAATTTAACCCTTCATCTGCCATATCGAGAGAAGATAGGTACAATTATTATTTCAAGGAAAATGTATGTGTGGATCGTTTATTGAGGTGATAAACTGAGGGGGATTTTTTTTGCCCTGGATTTTTGTCCTGTAATGGAAGGGAAAGAGGAATAACATAAGAAATAGAGGTGTATATGTATGCTAGTACTCATACTTATTGAACATACGTGCCTATGCAGATTTATTATCTATACTATATATAATTATATATAAAATCCAACTAAACTCCATGTATGTGGTATTAAGTCACAATCTGTTTCTCTTTGGAACCCCATTCTGTGTACAAACATTTTTACAACACCTGTGGATTGCTAAGAAGTAGATGGTTTAAAAATGTTATGTTAAAGCAACAACTTAAGTCAGAATATTAAAGGAATGTTAAAATAGTACTGTAATCCCTCTGCTCGTGGAAAGAAGAAGGAAATCCTAAAATGTGGGGACAAAGAGATTGCTCTATTTGTATACAAATGTCCCAGTTATTGTTAATTTCTCGTGGAAGAAATTAGATACACTAAACTCCTCAATAAACGTTACTTGACTTTTTAGCAAAGAAAATTACCTACCTAATGAAAGAGATGTTTGAATTTACCTTTTTTCCCTTTTTATATTTTCTTATATTCAAATATTAGTGCTATGCTGCTTTGATAAGCCTAGATTTTACTCTGTAGCATATTTAGATAGATTTATGTATGAATAAATTGTTGTAACCAGCTAGTTGGATTAATTACATTTGCATTTCTGACTAGTCAGATTTTCAAGTATTAAAAGGCAGAAAATTTAATTGCATAGTGTCAACCATTTCCAAATGCACGATGATACCAATCAGAGTGGACTTAGCTAGAGTAAAATAAACAATTCCATGTGCATATCACTCATGTCGTGAGATTATTTCTGATTTCTTTTGACTGACTTGGCTTAAGTGGCTATTCTTGGATCAATCTCTGCAGCCAGGGAAATTCCAAGTTCCAACTGGATAAACCTGGGCCTTATTTTCCACCCCTGAAACCAAGAATTGAGGCCCAATTCAAAGCACATGATTCCAAAGTTGAGCATGAGTATTGTTTTTAGAATAAAGAGGAGTGGGCTGCTGAAGAACCAAACATATCCGCAATACTCAGATCACTTTTATTTTCTCCAAGCTAATTCAACATTTTCAATAGGAATAGGATATTTATGCATGTTTACCAGTTTCAATCTAGAGGGAATATGGAAAGAATTCTAATAGTCCCACTGTGGCACTTACTGGCTTTTCTATCGTGGGCAGATCACAATCTCTTTGATTCTTGTTTTCCCCAGTGGCAAAATAGGGATAATATTGTCTTCCTACCTACTTCACGGGCGGTTGTGAAAACCCAAAATGGTAAAGCGTATAATAAAAATCATAATATCTAATATTTAATGAGTAGTTTATGTAGAAACTATGTTGTTTAATCCTTACAATAATTCTATACAGTAGGTCCTACTATAATACTTATTTTTAAGTGAGAGATCTGAGGCTTAGAAAGGTTAAGTAATTAGTCCAGCATTACAGAGCAATTAAATGAAAGTCAGTACCTGTGTCTATCTCACTACCAAGTTCATGCTAATACCCACCATGACACAAGTATAAGGGATTATTATTGGATTCCATCAATTCTAAGATTCACACATTTTCACATTTAGTTTAAATGCTGTTCAAAATGTTATATAAAACATTACACTATAATTTGGCATTGAAACAGAATTTTATTTAACAGAAAGACAGAGAGCAATGAAGCAGAAATGTGATATAGTGAAGCAGATATTCATCCCTGGAGGAATGACCACAATTTCACATTCTCTTATAAGGCAAGGCCCACATGCTTAGAAAAGAAGATGCCCTAATTGTAGATGCTGGGATATGTTTGCTACTGAGATGTGTGCTAAAGAATTTTCTGTCATATGCCAAAGCCATAATAAATTTGTTTGGCTTATATTTTCCTTTCTATGTAGGAATATGGTGATAAATATTTATGTCCAAATAAGTCTCAAAAAAGCTCTTTTATTAAATATAAAAGTATTAAATGATAAGAAGCATTGTGTCATAGTTTAATTGGCATCAGTCTTTTGTTTTAAAGTACACAAAACATTTGTGTTTCCTGCAGTTCGTGGAGTCTTAGATTCTATGAAATATGGTATTATTGTATTGAAGAAATAAGAAAAAGTTTTATATGTTGAGAAGTTTTTCTTGTAGATCCACAGTGAATCAACTGTTTTCAGGATATTTAGTCTAAAAATTAAATCACTGGAAATTTGGAAAAAAGTTCAAATTACAAGTACTTCATTACTTATCTAACAAAAATAAGAAAAAATTATATGATTAAAAAATTATATGACTAAAAAAGTAGAAATAAGAACAACTTTCAGGCAAGGTAATTATTCAACTTAGCCTTTCTTTACCAGAAATTAGACAAAGGGTTAGGGGCCTCAAGGTATTTTGAAATTATTCTTCATTTGGGATCAAGATAACTATTTAGGATCAAGATATCTAGCTTTACTTCTACCTTCTTATAAAATAGGAAGTTTTTAAAAAATATGCTCTATCATCCATAGTTCTAAGTTCATAGGGCAGATGGGGGAATCAGTTGAAATTCAGTGGCCCTTCTTTCTTACCGTTAATGATTCCCTTTCCCCCAAAGAACTGAACTTTGTTACTAAAGCTTTTCCACAAAACAAATATTACAGAGAAAGGGCATCCATTCTCAACTTACTTGAAACGTTTACTTAAAAAACTCATTTTGATCAATCTTTGCAGTCATTAAACTGAGGAAATTCACAAGAACCTCTTATTCAGAGGCTGTGAAGTCACTGAATGAAATAAAATCAAATTTGGCCCAGAATTTCATTAGGAAATCTCATTAGCAGAGGCTGGGCATTTTTCCTCGAAAGGGAAACTTATTAACACCGTTTATTGATGATCTCCTAGGTCTCAATAGGTTCAGTAATGAGAATCTTTTTACCACTAAATCACGTTGAAAAATACAATATATCTTCTTTTCTAGGAAAAAAATGGCAATATGCTGTAGTTCCAAATATGAGTAAATTTGATTTGATTTCTAATTTGACAGCCCTGAAACTTTACAGATTGACGTTTTAGTTTTGAGTTGCTCACCACACAGGTTTGCAAATGAATGACAGTGGATATGATCTAAAAAATTATTGCTGTTATTACTACTAGTACTAACTAATCTTTGTATAATACTTTGTAACTTATAGGATCGCTTCACATGTGTTATCTTGCTAAATTCTTTCATGTTTATGGTAGGATACCTAATCATTGAGGGGAAAATATGATATTTTGTCTCATATCCTGGTTTCCATATATTGACTTAAATCTTTCCTGTTACAAAGGAATATCTGTGCTCCACTTGGTAGAAATCTCCAAGGATTATCCACTGTGTCTGTCAGAACAATTTCCCAGTCAGTGATGATGGTTAATCTCCCTAGTAAGAGAGTGGTCCTGATACAATGTATGAAAGTAAGGGCTGGGATTTTGTGGTACTCTCAAAAATGGTGTGAAATATAAATTGTTGAAAATGAAAGTGAATAATATATTGAAAGCTTAAAAGGAAAACAAAAAGGAGAAAACAAGCTCTTATAATACCTCAGAAGCATCAATTTTGTTGGTTGAAATTATTAGGTGTCTAGCAATTTTTTTTAAATTTAAATATTCTGTCATCCAGACATAAGGTCACCTTAGTCCATGATTTTGATTTTGGGACATTGATTTGGGACTCCGGGAGTCTGCTTGTATTCATCACAGAGAAAAGAACTATCTAAAAAATCTAGTCTTTCATGAGCAGAGCTTTTTATTTTGAATGGAACTTTATTTGTTTTATTACATGTATATGTTTATGATTTTTCTTTATCAGAGTGATGAAAAGAATCATTTAAATGTTAATTCTCAGGATGGACTCCATAAGTTACTGCCAGTTAAGGGCATGTTCATACAAACTGGGGTCCCTGACAAGTTTCAGTAAGCCCACGGCCCTCAGCATTTACCAGCAGGAGGAAAAGATAGGTTGAAAAGCAGTCAGCAGAAACTCATATTTGCACATGTTTATTTGCAATAATTAGGCATAGTGTTAATAGAAACAACCATTTGAAGCAAAGGCTGCTTGTTTGCACAAACAGTGGAAAAACGTGGTACTGTATATTTACTATGAAGACTACAAAATTAACTAAACAAGAAACACTCAACTCAAGGTAAATTCAAGGACGTGTTTTCAAAGAGAATTAGAGAATAGAACTTGGTAACTGAACCTCAGAATGCCTACTATATTTTATTTCAGGACAATGTCCTTAACGTAGGCCGTTCTATTGAGATATAATTCACATACCATACAAGTCATTCTTTCAGAGTGTACAATTCAACACCTTTCAGTATATTCACAGACTTGTGCATCTATCACCACAGTCAATTTTAGAACATTTTTCTTGCCCTAAAAAGAAACCCTGCATCCCTTAGCTGTCACTCTCCAGTCTCCTCATACTCCTACCAACCCTAGGTGACCACTAATTGACTTCATGACTCTATAAATTCACCAATTCTGGACATTTCATATACATAGAATCATACAATATGCGGTCCTTTGAGACTGATTCTTTAACTTAGTGTAATGTTTTTAAAGGTTCAACCATGTTGAAGCATGCATCAATATTTAATTTTTATTGCTGAATAACATTCTATTGCAGGAGTGTACTGCTTTTTATTTATCCACTCATTAGTTGGTGGACATTTGAGTTGCTTGCCACATTTTGCCTATTATGAATAGCTGCTATGAATATTCATGTACAAGTTTTTGTGTGGACATATATTTTCATTTCTTTGGGTCACATGATAACTCTTTGTTTAAGCTTTTAAGGAACTGCCAGACTGTTTTCCAAAGTGGCTGTGACATTTTACATTCCCACCAGTGAGGCATGGGGGTTCCAATTTCTCCATATCCTTTCCAGTACTTGTTACTATCTGTGCATGTATAGCCATCGTAGTGGCTGTGAAGTGGTATCTTATTGTGTGTGTGTGGTTTTATTTTAGGAAGATTAGCCTTGAGCTAACTACTGCCAATCCTCTTCTTTTTGCTGAGGAAGACTGGCCCTGAGCTAACATCCATGCCCGTCTTCCTCTACTTTATACATGGGACGCCTACCACAGCATGGCTTTTGCCAAGTGGTGCCATGTCCGCACCCGGGATCGGAACTGGCGAACCCGGGGCCACCGAGAAGCGGAATGTGTGAACTTAACCGCTGCACCACCGGGCTGGCCCCTTATTGTGGTTTTGATTTGCATTTCCCTGTTGACTAATGATGCTGAGTTTCTTTTCATGCACTTATCAGACATTTGAACATCTTCTTTAGAGAGTTGTCTATTCAGATCCTTTGCCCACTTTTAATTGAGTTCTTTGTCTTTTTATTATTGAGTTTTAGTAGATCTTCATATTTTCTAGATGCAAGTCCTTTATCAGATATATGATTTGCAAAAATTGTTTTCTGTGATTTGTCTTTTTACTTTCTTGACGGTGTCTTTTGAAGCACAGAAGCTTTTAATTTTGATGATGTCCAGGTTATCTATTTTTTTCTTTTGTTGTTTATGCTTTTGGTGCCATATTTAAGAAAACATTGGCTGATCTAAGGACACAAATATTTACACCTAAGTTTTCTTCTAATATTTTTATAGCTTTTACCTCTTTGGTTTAGTTCTTTGATCCAGTTTGAGTTCATTTTTGTATAGAGTGTGAGGTAGGGGTACAATTTTAATCTTTTCCATGTGAATATCCAGAAGTACCAGCACCATTTATTGGAAAGACTATTTAATTGTCTTGTTATCCTTGTTGAAAATCATTTCTGTAAAACCGAAGGTTTGTTTTTGGACTCTAAGTTATATTCCATTGTTCTATATGTTTATTCTTATGCTAGTGTCACATCCTTTTGGTTCCTGTAGCTTTATAGTAAGCTTTGAAATTGGGAAATGCAACCTCTTCAACGTTGTTCTCCCTTTTCAAGATTTTTTGGCTATTCTGGTTCTTTTGCATGTCTACAAGAATTTTAGGATTAATTTGCTAATTTCTGCAAAGAAGTGAGCTGAGCCTGTAGATCAATTTGTGGAGTATTGCCATCTTAACAATATTAAACCTTCCAATCCATGAACATGTGATGTCTTTCTATTTATTTAGATCTTTAATTTCTTTCAACAATGTTTATAGTTTTCAGTCTAGAAGTTTTTCAATTCTTTGGTTAAATTTATCCCTAATTATTTCATTACTTTGCTGAACTGGTTTATTAGTAGGTAGTTTTATTTTTACAATAACCTTTCAATGGCATATTTAAGACTTACAGGTTTGATCACATCCTCAACACTTTTTTATAAGATTAGAGACATTCTGGATTATAGCAAAACATGGTTTGAAAAACACATAAAAACTTTATTATCTCTCTTTTAGCAAATTGATACTATGGTGGAATAACAAGCAATACAATCCATTTTATGGTAATAAACTTCCATTCTTTTGCATATTTTCAAGATTTAGTTAATCATATAGATCTGAACTTAAGAAAGCCACAAATTAGGTATGTAAAATTATCTAAAACATTTTTCTCAAAATGAGGTCCCCAGATCAGCAGTACCAGCATCGCTTGGAAAATTGTTAGACATTTTTGAATCCCACCTCAGACTTACTGAATCAGAAACTCTGGAGTTGAGGCCCAGCAGCCTGTGTTCCAATAAGCCCTCCAGCTGATTCCAATGCATGTTAAAATTTGCAGACCACTGCTGCAGGTCACCAGTTCTCCAGCCCGTACGTCAGAATCATCTCAAAGAATTTTAAAAACAAACAAACAAACAAACCATATTCCTGTTTTCTATTTCAGATATAATTAAACAGAATTCCTGGGGCTGGGGCCTAAAAAAATCTGTATTTTTTGAAAAGCATCCTGGGTGAATCTGATGTGCATGTTTGCGATCTGCTGTTCCAAATTATAGTAAGCTCTCATATTTAGAGGTGTTTACTGGAAATTTTGAAGCAGGCAAAAAAATTTAGTGAACTTAGAATTTTAGGTGTCATATTTTAATCTAAAGCTGAAGGAAATCAAATATACTTATACTTTATTAATTCTGTAACCCTTTTAATGGTAGAACAATTTCAAATGATTAAAAATATTGACACTATAATTAATTTTTAAAGAAAGTTTTCTTCCTTACCTTAAATCAGAGGTTGATAAACTTTCTCTATAAAGATCCAAATAGTAAATATTTTAGTCTTTGAGCTCATACATAGAGAGAAAATACAGGACACCAATCTGAATTTGAATTTCAGATAAACCACAAATAATTTTTTAGTGTATCTTAATTATTGCTTGGGTCATACTTATAATAAGATTATTTTTTATATATCTGAAATTCAAATTTAACTGAGCTTCTTACATTTTTATTTGCTAAATCTGGCAAACTTGTCCATATGGTCTCTGACTCTGTCACAACTTCTCAGCTTGGACATGGTGGTGTGAAAACAGCCAAGGGCAATATGTAAACAAATGTGCGTACATGGCTGTATTCCAATAAAACTTTATTTACAAAAATAGATTTGTGCTCAGGTGGGGTCCCTGCCCATACTAATGGACACACGTGGTGTGATTCAGGTGCCTTCTTCAGTCCATCTCTTCCTGCCTCCCGCGACCCTGAAAGTCAAATGTATCTTGTCACACTGTCCTGATTACTGAAACTTTATAATAAGTCTTGAAATAAGGTAATGTGAATCATTGAACTTTACTCTTTTTTTTTTCAAAATTGTTCAAGTTATTCTATGTCCTTTGCTTTTCCATGTAAATGTTGGGATCAGCTTTTCAGTTTCTACAAAAGCCTTTTGAGTTATTGATTGGAATTGCATTGAATCTATAGATCAATTTGGGAACAAGTGACATCTTGACAACCTTGATCCTTCTAATCCATGAACACTGTATACTTTTGATTTCTGCCATCAATGTTTTGTAGGTTTTGTTTTTTTGTTGTTGTTGTTTTGCTGAGGAAGATTTGCCTCATCTAACATCTGTTACCAACCTTCCTCCAGTTTTTTTTTTAGGTATGTGAGCCACTGCCACACACAGCCTCTAACACACAAGTGGTGGGGGTCCACGTCCAGGAACGAAACCTGGGCTGCTGAAGTGGAGAATGCCAAACTTAACCACTAGGCTACTGGGGCTGGCCCAATGTTTTGTAGTTTTAACATACAAATCTTGTACAAATTTTATTAGATTCATCTCTAGTTTTTTTAAATCCTCCTTTAAGTAGCACTTTAAAAACATTCCAATTTGCAATTTTTCAGTGTTTAAGTATAAAAGTACAACTGATATTTGTATGTTGATCTTCTGAGACCTTGCTGAACTCACTTATTAGATCTAATAGTCTTTTTTTTTTTGTAAATTCTTGGAAGTTCCTACTTAGGCAATCATGTCATTTGAGAATAAAAAGAGTTTTATTTCTTTTTACCAATCTGTATAATTTTTAGTTCTTTTTCTTTTTTTGTTACACTAGTTAAGATCTCTCATAGAATACTGAATAGGAGTAATGAGAGCAGAACCATGTCTTTTTAATTTTTAAAAATGTTTTATCTACTATTACATGATATTTGGAAAGGTGGGAGCGGGGCTTTAAATACAAAACTATGATACTCATTTTTTAATCATCAGAAAAAATCAATTAATTTTTAAAAAGAAAAAAATAATCTGTGCAAAGTGTTACACCAACATTTGATGACAGAAATAGGAGGAGCTTGGAGATCAATTTACCCAACTCTCTTATGACATAACTGAGGAAACTGAAGCTCTCACTTTAAGTGACTGGCAAAGTTGGGGCTGATAATAAGATCTTTAGACTCTTAGCCCCATTCTCTTTCCCTTAAAACACAGTCTTGGGGCCCGACTGGAGGCGCAGTGGTTAAGTTCGCATGTTCCTCTTGGGCGGCCCAGGGTTCGCCGGTTTGGATGGCGGGTGCCGACATGGCACCACTTGGCACTCCATGCTGTGGTAGGCGCCCCACATGTAAAGTAGAGGAAGATGGGCATGGATGTTAGCTCAGGGCCAGACTTCCTCAGCAAAAAGAGGATTGGCAGCAGATGTTAGCGCAGGGCTAATCTTCTTCAAAAACAAAAAACACAGTCTCTTAGGAGAAGGTGACATCACCACAGCCATTGACTTAAGTTTTCATTTTAGGTATCCGGAGCTCTGTTTCCACCTCCCACAACTCACCATGGTCATGAAATACTCCAGCCTTGTGCTTTGAGGAGCAGTCTTTTCTGTCTGAGCCCCCTCCTTGGTAAGAGCTGTTTAGAGGCAGGTCCTGATGCTTGGATCCACCCCCAGAGATTCTGATTTAATTGGTCTGGCATATAGCCTGGGCACTGGATTTTTAACAATTCCCCAAGTGATTTTAGTGGGCTAACTTTCTCATTCCTAGGGATGTTTGGTACTCAGAACCTCAGGTGGAAGCTTGTAATAATCTTAGAGTCTGATGTGCTTCAGGTATTTGGGATTTTAATAGACACCAGGCCCTGGATCCCCTTCTTAGGACAGTGTAAGTATGCAGTGTATATGGGCCTTGGCCTACTGCCTATGTGGACCTGCAGAGGTCTTACAGGGTAATTGCTGCTGCTAGGGAAATAGCCTTCCTGTGCATTGACTTGTAATGACTGTCCAGCCGCAACTCCCCTCGCCTTCACCTGCAGATGTCTGCCTGCCTGTTCTCACTGGCTGGCTCTGCAGGACTAAGATGGTTTGGATAGGACTTTCTTGTGGAGTCAAAGTTCAACCATGCTGCCCTGGCTCAGAGCAAAGATTTTCTAGCTCAGTGCAGTAACTTCCAACATTGTGTCTTAAAAAAGGTGCAGAATTACTAGGTCAGCCCTCTATCCTTGGCTAAACTGCCCTTTTCCTAATATCTATCTATCTATAGATATCCTAATATATATATATATATATATATATATGCGTATGAACAGATTACAAAGTGGCATATTTGCATACCAGTGGGGGTTTACAAATCTTATTTAATGAACATAATTATGATATTTTACCCTCATTTCACTAGCCACTTTATTGACTGTAATAAGAATTACTCCAGGACCAAAGATTTAAAAAGCTAACAAATTAAAACCATCCCTGATGTGGAGAGAGCCCTTCTAATCTGAAGCATTCCTCCTGATTCTGTTTTCAAGATCTATAAACACCATATGTTGAGTGGACGGTATTAGAGTGTTCTGGCTTAAACCAGGGTCTGTTTTTCTTTCTTTGTCTTTCTTTGTCTTATCCCTCTAAGACTGAACTAATTGATTCAAAAGACAAGAGACCAAGGACATTACAAGAGAAATAGGAATCACATACTAACAGTTCATGTGCATATGGAATTACTTATTTTATCATCAAAAAATGTTTCCTTCACACGGCTAAAGGCCAAAGTGATTTTTTTGCCATCTGATTGTTCAGTTAATGCAAAGAGTATTGTATTACATTCCTAGCCTAGAAAGACATGCAGTAAATTAGAAAGATAGAAAGCCCTTACCTTGGCAAAATAGGAGTTACAATTGGATGAAGAACAAGTTTTGCTGCTGAGAAACTTGGGAAAAAATTACAGACACCTAATTTCACAAGATCATGGATTCTTCTTCTCTGGAAAGAAGGTCAAGTTTTATGGATGATAAACCCCGAAGGTAAAAGTTCTTTATGAAATTGCTTTCTACCTAAATCTAAGTCCCCATCCCTTTCTGAACCTCTCTGTTTCCTTATTTGAGCCACCGCAATCCCTCCTTACATATATGCAGAACTGCTTTTTCAGGATGGCCTTGGGTGATGAGTGAGAAAGGCTAACATTTGGGTAAGATGCTCATCACGTGGATACCACTAAATCTGTGAGTTCAAGGGCATAATATGCCACATTTCAAAGAAAGAACTGTGTTGCCAACCATATGTATTTTTTTAGAGATAGACATTACTGACAGCAAACATATGCTTTATTAAACTGATAATACACAGAGCAGTATTGTCTCTTTTCAGGACTGGTATACCTGGCTGTACCTCAAACCCTATCCACTTATAGGCAATAGAGTTGTTAGTTGTAATATTCAGTAAGACTCATCATCCAATGAAATCACCTTTGTCAAGTGCCGAGCCACAGACGACTGCTCGCCGGCAGTGGAGACCACACCTGTTGAGTCCATGAATAAAGATGAAAGTCTTAGTAAGGCCTCTTGAATGCAGGCCAGGAAAAGGAGAGTCCTTCGTAATGCCACTGAGCAAAATGCATGTGCCTGCAACCATTTGATTTCACAGCTTGCAAGGCAACACACACCACATTCTGGAGTAATTGCTAGACAGATGGGTCAGGATGGATTAGGATGCAAGCCTAATGCGTGTCCTTCGCTGTTCTCCTACAACCAAAGCAAGTACACCCTCTTTCTCCTGGGAGCAGGGCAAATGGATTTAGACAAGAAGGAATACTGGTAGAAAGTAAGAGAAAAAGAGGGAGGGTGTTTCTCCCTCCTTTTGCTATGGGAACTAGATAAGCAAACAATGAAAAGTCAACACTATTTCTTTGGCTCTGGATGCTTTCCAAGTAACAAATTTAGGAACTCTAATAAAACAGCTAATATTTTTGAGCATTTATCTTGTATTAGGCACTTTTCTAAGTGTTTATAGGAATTACCTAATGTAATCTGCATAATAATGCTACTATTATTATATCCATATTCCCAAAGAGGAAGCTGAGGCTGAAAGAAGTTGAGAGAATTGCACAGATAGTAAGTGGTCACTTTAAGTTTAAAACTTTGACACTCTAAGGCTAGAGTCTGCATTATTAGCTATTGTTTTATAGGGGTGTCTCTAAGTAAGAACTTTATATATTGTATCTTATTAAGTCTCAACAATCCCATGAGGTGAATACTAATGTTTTCCTATTTTACAGACGAGGCTACTGAGACTTAGAGAAGTTAAATAACTTGCTCGAGAGAACACCATTGGTATACTTCTGGAGCCGGGGTTCAAACGCACACAAGCTGACCAGAGACATCTCCCTTAACCTCCTTGCAATATGCTCAAGGCATCTGATCAACCAGGGCCAGCAAAAACTGCAGCCCTGTGGTCTTCTGCTACCTTCCTCTTCTGCTCTTGGCCTCTGTCCTAAGAGGAGCTCATGTGGGCACATTGATGATACTGGCTCCAGGGTCACTCATTTTCACCATTCGTAGACTTCAGATCATGGCAGGCTACATTTTCAAGTAACATAATCATTATACTTCAGGACTGATCATAAAACTTTGGATAGTATTTCTATCTGTGTTTGACCTTGTGACAGAAGAGACCTATGTAAAAAAAATGCATTTCCAAACATCAGAGTATACTTCAAAATACTGCTTAAATACTTAGGCTTTCAGTCTGACTGGGTACATTTAGAAGGCAAGCTGTTTTTTGGTCAATATACATTTGATATGAAGAAGCAAAAGTTAGAATATATTTTCCCTAGAGTCTAAAAATCACATAGCTTGCAATAGAACATCATAAATTTACTCAGGCCCTTTCAGATATTGAACTGAATATATCAAATATAAAATATGTACACGTAACTTTAACCTGCACGTGTTTATGGTAGCTGGTCCCTGTGGAATTTCTCTTCTTGTTGTATAATGGTCGTAAATGCTTTGAGAGGCAGTGAGAGAAGAAATGCTCCTTTCAATATCTCCAAATGATGAAAGATAGACATCTTTTGTTTGATGAGAACTATAGTCAAAATAACCACTTAAAGAGTACATAAAAAGAACCCATAGAGCAAAGCACAATTGAACAAAACCAGATCCTGAGTCTCTTTGGCAGAGTCCATATACAGCACAGATGGATCCAGAAAGAGGCCCGCACCGTTAGCCTTTTAAAATTAGGGACACAATACTTGACAGGAGGTGGGGCCAAAAAAAAAGCATTGGCTGTTGTCCACTTTGAAAGTCTTTCTTAGAGAATGAGAAGAGTTTTCTTTTGATAATAGTCTCTCGGTTGGATGTAATCCTTTAATTTTGGATTCCTTCCATTCTCTCTTGCCAGCTATGAATACTTAAAATAACTTTCAGATTCCTAATGTCTATGTAAATGCAACTGCAAACCCTGTGAATGGGGTGTGAGCATGTCACTACATTATAAAATATTTTTACTCTTATTCAATCTTAAAAATCCAAATTGAGATTTTTGAGTTTATCTGAACAACATCAAACAGGAATTTTGTTTAGAAAAATCTTCAGATTTGTGAAAAGGTCAGAGTGAGAGAGCGGAATCCCTCTTTTCATGGTTCCTAGTGATATTCTGGCAGAGGGTAGAAGGATCCAGCTGTTTATTCTGGTCAAAGGATGAGAGCAGGAACCATTGTCCTGAAAAACCAGAGTCAACTGACCCCAGAGGCACCCTGGAATAGTGGAAAGAGTATTAAACAGAGAATCAGAGATTATAGATTTTCACCCTAGCCTGCCACAATCTTAAATTGCCTAACTATCCTGGATCTCAGTTATTATACTAAAAGACTGGGTAATCTCTGTGGGCCTCTTCCAAAAAGTCTAAGCTATTAATTGATTATTCTTACCATTGTTTATTTATAATCTACCTTGTAAAAAAAGTGTTTGAGGTCATGGCTTAAAAAAACATGTAACCCACAACTGGATACGGTGAGTAGATAAATGGGTCAAAGGAAGAGGAGAGTAGCTAAGTAAAATAAAGATTAGTGCCACTCCACTGATGTCAATATTAAGGTGGTCTGAAGTACTGTCTACTAGTAGGACAAGGTTTTATGCAGAAGAAGTTCTAGGTCCACTTGAAATTTTATGCCCATGGGTGACTGAGGTCCCAGAGTCAATTCTATTTTGGAGGATTTTCAAATGAAGCATTGCCAACCACCTGGGGTAGCTATAAAACAGCTTCAGTGAAATACATACAGGTTAACTAATTTAAAGCAATTTAGCTCCTTATAAAAATCAGATAAAGATCAGTGAGAAAAATGCAACCCTGGTTAGTGGAATGATTTGAATCCATTTGGAGAATTGACAGATATTTGCCGATTAAATATTGAAGGCCACTTGACGAAAATGATCATTTTGGTTTTACAATAATTTGTTTGATTTACTCTTTTCTTATGAAAATCACGTGAAAATCAACTGCTGTTTTTTTTAATTGCAGTAACATTGGATTATAACATTATTTAGCTTTCCAATGTACATCATAATATATTTGGAATTCTGTGTAGGTTACATCATGTTCACCACTCAAAAACTAATTATAGTCCATCCTCTCACATGTGAGCCTAATCACCCCTTTTGCCCTCGCCCTTCCCCCCTTCCCCTATGGTAACCACCAATCCATTCTCCGTTGCTATGTGTTTGTGTGTTGTTGTTTTTATCTTCTACTTATGAGTGAGATCATACGGTATGTGACTTTCTCCCTCTGACTTATTGCACTTCGTATAATACCCTCAAGGTCCATCCACGTTGTCACAAATGGCCGGATTTCATCATTTCTTAGGGCTGAGTAGTATTCCATCTTGTATAAATACCACATCTTCTTTATCCATTCGTCCATTGATGGGCACCTAGGTTGCTTCCAAGTCTTGGCTATTGTGTATAATGCTGCAATGAACATAGGGGTGCAAGTATCTTTATGCCTTTGTGTTTTCAAGGTCTTTGGATAAGTACCCAGCAGTGGGTTAACTGGATCATATGGTAGATCTATTCTTAATTTTCTGAGGATACTCCATACTACTTTCCATAGTGGCTGCACCAGTTTGCACTCCCACCAGCCATGTACAAGGGTTCTGTTCTCTCCATATCCTCTCCAACATTTGTTGTTTCCTGTCTCGTTAATTATAGCCATTCTGACTGGAGTGAGGTGATACCTCATTGTAGTTTTGATTTGCATTTCCCTCATAGCTAATGATGTTGAACATTTTTCATATGCCTGTTGGCCATCTGTATATCTTCTTTGGAGAAATCTCTGTTCAGATCCGTTGCCCATTTTTTAATTGGGTTGTTGGTTTTTTTGTTGTTGAGCCATATGAGTTCTTTGTATATTTTGGATATTAGCCCTTATCTGATATATGGTTTGCAAATATCTTCTCCCAGTTGTTAGGCTGTCTTTTCGTTTTGTTGATGGTTTACTTTGCTGTGCTTTTTAGTTTGATGTAGTCCCATTTGTTCATTTTTTCTTTTGTTTCCCTTGCCCGGTCAGACATGGTACTTGAAAATATGCTGCTAAGACCAATGTCAAAGAGCGTACTGCCTATGTTTTCTTCTAGAAGTTCCATGGTTTCAGGTCTTACATTCAAATTTTGGTCCATTTTGAGTTGATTTTTGTGCATGGTGTAAGATAACGGTCTACTTTCATGCTTTTGCATGTGGCTGTCCAGTTTTCCCAACACCATTTATTGAAGAGACTCTCCTTTCTCCATCGTATGCTCTTGGCTCCCTTGTCAAATGTTAGCTATCCATAAATGTGTGGGTTTATTTCTGGGCTCTCGATTCTGTTCCATTGATCTTTGTGTCTGTTTTTGTGCCAGTAACATGCTGTTTTGGTTACTATGGCTTTGTAGTATATTTTGAAATCAGGGAGTGTGATACCTCCAGCTTCGTTCTTTTTTCTCAGGAATCCTTTGGCTATTCGGGGTCTTTTGTTGTTCCGTATAAATTTTAGGATTCTTTGTTCTATTTCTGTGAAAAATGTTGTTGGAACTTTTATAAGGATTACATTGAATCTATAGATTGCTTTAGGAAGTATGGACATTTTAATGATGTTAATTCTTGCAATCCAAGAGCATGGAATATCTTTCCATTTCTTTGTGTCTTCTTCGATTTCTTTCAACAATGTTTTACAGTTTTCGGTGTACAGATCTTTCACCTCTTTTGGTAAGTTTATTCCTAGGTATTTTATTCTTTTTGTTGCAGTTGTAAATGGGATTGTATTCTTAAATTCTCTTTCTGCTACTTCATTGTTAGTGTACAGAAATGCAACCTATTTTTGCATGTTGATTTTGTATCCTGCAACTTGACTATATTAGTTTATTATTTCTAAACTAGTGTATAGAAACACAACTGATTTTTGTACATTGATTTTGTATCCCGCAACTTGACTGTATTCCTTTATTGTTTCTAAAGTGTTTTAGTGGATTCTTTAGGGTTTTCTATATATAAAATCACGTCATCTGCAAAGAATGACAGTTTCACTTCTTCTTTTCCAATGTGGATCCCTTTTATTTCTTTTTCTTGCCTGATTGCTCTGGCTAGGACTTCCAATACTATGTTAAATAAGAGTGGTGACAGTGGGCATCTTTGTCTGGTTCCTGTTTTTAGAAGGATAGCTTTCAGTTTTCCTCCATTGAGAATGATATTTGCTGTGGGTTTGTCATATATGGCCTTTATTATGTCGAGGTATTTTCCTTCTACACCCATTTCATTTAGAGTTTTTTTTTATTGAGTTAGTGATAGGTTACAATCTTGTGTGATTTCAGTTGTACATTAATGTTTGTCATTCGTGTTGTAGGTGCACCACTTCGCCCTTTGTGCCCGCCCCCACCCCACCTTTCCCCTGGTAGCCACTAATCTGTTCTCTTTCTCCACATTTTTAAATTCCTCATATGAGTGGAGTCATACAGAGATCATCCTTCTCTAATTGCCTTATTTCACTTAACATAGTTCCCTCAAGGTCCATCCATGTTATTGCAAATGGAATGATTTTGTTCTGTTTTGCAGCTGAGTAGTATTCCATTGTATATATATACCACATCTTCTTTATCCACTCATCTGTTGATGGGCACTTAGGTTTCTTCCATGTCTTGGCTATTGTAAATAATGATGCAATGAGCATTGGGGTGCATAGGACTTTTGGAATTGCTGACTTCAAGCTCTTTGGATAGATACCCAGTAGTGGAATGGCTGGATCATATGGTAGTTCTATTATTAATTTTTTTGAGGAATCTCCATACTGTTTTCCATAGTGGCTGCAACAGTTTGCATTCCCACCAGCAGTGTATGAGGGTTCCATTCTCTCCACAACCTCTCCAACATTTGTTACTATTAGATTTAGATATTTTTGTCATTCTAATGGGTGTAAGGTGATATCTTAGTGTAGTTTTGATTTGCATTTCCCTGATGATCAGCAATGATGAGCATCTTTTCATGTGCCTATTGGCCATCCGTATATCTTCTTTGGAGAAATGTCTGTTCATGTCTCCAGCCCATTTTTTGATGGGGTTGTTTGATTTTTTGTTGTTGAGTGGTGAGAGTTCTTTATATATTGTGGATATTAAGCCTTTGTCAGATATATGACTTGCAAATATTTTTTCCCAGTTAGTGGGTTTTTTTTGTTTCAATCCTGTTTTCATTTGCCTTGAAGAAGCTCTTTAGTCTGATGAAGACCCATTTGTTTATTCTTTCTATTGTTTTCCTTCTCTGAGAAGACATGATGTGCGAAAAGATCCTCTTAATACTGATGTCAAAGAGTGTACTTCCTACATTCTCTTCTAGAAGCCTTATGGTTTCAGGTCTCACCTTTAGGTCTTTGATCCATTTTGAGTTTATTTTGGTGAATGATGAAAAAGAATGGTCAATTTTCATTCTTTTACATACGGCTTTCCAGTTTTCCCAGCACCATTTGTTGAAGAGACTTTCTTTTCTCCATTGTATGCCCTCAGCTCCTTTGTCAAAGATAAGCTGTCCATAGATGTGTGGTTTTATTTCTGGGCTTTCAGTTCTGTTCCATTGATCTGTGCACCTGTTTTTGTACCAGTAGCATGCTGTTTTGATTACTGTAGCTTCGTAGTAAGTTTTGAAGTCAGGGATTGTGATGCCTCCCGTTTTGTTCTTTGTTCTCAGGATTGCTTTAGAAATTCGGGGTCTTTTGTTGCCCCATATGAATTTTAGGATTCTTTGTTCTAATTCTGTAAAGAATGTCATTGGGATTCTGATTGGCATGGCATTGAATCTGTAGATTGCTTTAGGTAGAACGGACATTTTAACTATGTTTATTCTTCCAATCCATGTACATGGAATGTCTTTCATCTCCTTATGTCGTCATCCAATTCTCTCAGAAAGGCCTTGTAATTTTCATTATATAGGTCTTTCACTTCCTTAGTTAAATTTACCCCGAGGTATTTTATTCTTTTTGTGGTGATTGTGAATGGTATTGTGTTCTTGAGTTCTTTTTCTGTTAGTTCATTATTAGAATATAGAAATGCTACTGATTTATGCAAATTGATTTTATACCCTGCAACTTTGCTGTAGTTGTTGATTACTTCTAAGAGTTTTCCAATGGATTCTTTGGGGTTTTCTATATATATAAGATCATGTCGTCTGCAAACAGCGAGAATTTCACTTCTTCCCTCCCTATCTGGATTCCTTTTATTCCTTTTTCTTGCCTGATTGCTCTGGCCAAAACCTCCAGTACTATGTTAAATAAGAGTGGTGATAGAGGGCATCCTTGTCTCATTCCTGTTTTCAGGGGGATGGTGCTCAGTTTTTGCCCATTGAGTATGATGTTGGCCGTGGGTTTTTCATATATGGCCTTTATTATGTTGAGGTAGTTTCCTTCTATGCCCATTTTCTTCAGAGTTTTTATCATACATGGCTGTTGGATCTTGTCAAGTGCTTTCTCTGCATCTATTGAGATGATCATGTGGTTTTTATTCCTCAGTTTGTTGATGTGGTGTATCACGTTTGATTGATTTTTGGATGTTGAACCATCCCTGTGTCCCTGGTATGAATCCCACTTGATCATGATGTATGATCCTTTTGATGAATTGCTGAATTCTGCTTGCCAAAATTTTGTTTAGAATTTTTGCATCTATGTTCATCAGTGATATTGGCCTGTAGTTCTCTTTTTTCGTGGTGTCCTTGTCAGGCTTTGGTATCAGCATGATGTTGGCCTCATAGAATGTATTAGGAAGTGTTCCATCCTCCCTAATTTTTTGGAATAGCTTGAAAAGGATAGGCATTAAATCCTCTCTGAAAGTTTGGTAGAATTCCCCAGGGAAGCCATCTGGTCCTGGGTTTTATTCTTTGGGATGTTTTTGATTGCTGTTTCAATCTCTTTCCTTGTGATTGGTCTGTTCAAATTGTGTGCTTCTTCTTGAGTGAGCTTTGGGAGATTATAGGAGTCCAAGAATTTATCCATTTCCTCTAGGTTATCCCTTCTGTTAGCATAGAGTTTTTTTGTAGTATTCTCTTATAATCTGTTGTATTTCTTCAGAGTCTGTTGTTATTTCTCCTCTTTCATTTCTGATTTTGTTTATTTGAGCTTTCTCCCTTTTTTTCTTTGTAAGTCTGGCTAGCGGTTTGTCAATTTTATTTATCTTCTCAAAGAACCAGCTCTTTGTTTCATTGATCCTTTCTACCACCTTTTTCATTTCAATAGCATTTATTTCTGCTCTGATTTTTATTGTTTCTCTCCTTCTGCTGACTTTGGGCTTTATTTGTTCTTCTTTCTCTAGTTCAGTTAGGTGTAGTTTAAGATTGCTTATTTGGGATTTTTCTTGTTTGTTAAGATGTGCCTGTATTGTGATGAATTTTCCTCTTAATACAGCTTTTGCTGTATCCCATATGAGTTGGTATGGCATGTGATCATTTTCATTTGTTTCCAGGTATTTTTTGATTTCTTCTTTAATTTCTTCAATGATCCATTGCTTGTTCAATAGTGTATTGTTTAGTCTCACATCTTTGTGCCTTTCTCAGCTTTTTTCTCGTAATTAATTTCTAGCTGTATAGCATTATGATCAGAGAAGATGCTTGTTATTATTTCAATTTTTTTAAATTTGTAGAGGTTTGCCTTGTTTCCCAACATATGGTCTATCCTTGAGAATGTTCCATGTGCACTTGAGAAGAATGTGTATGCTGCTTTTTTTGGAAGAAGTGATCTATATATGTCTATTAAGTCCAATTGTTTTAGTTTTTCCTTTAGCTCCACTATTTCCTTGTTGATTTTCTGTCTGGATGATCTGTCCATTGATGTGAGTGGGGTGTTGAGGTCCCCTACTAATATTGTGTTGTTTTTAACATCTTCCTTTAGGTCTGTTAGTAGTTTCTTTATGAACCTTGGTGCTCCTATGTTGGGTACATAGATATTTATAAGCATTATTTCTTCTTGATGAAGTGTCCCTTTGATCATTATATATTGTCCCTCTGTGTCTCTCTTTACCTGTCTTATTTTGCAATCCACTTTGTCTGATATGAGAATTGCAACACCTGCTTTTTTTTTCCTTGCTATTAGCTTGAAGTATTGTCCTCAACCCCTTCACTCTGAGCCTGTGTTTGTTCTTGGGGCTGAGGTGTGTTTCCTGGAGGCAACAAATTGTTGGATCTTGTTCTTTAATCCATTGTGCCACTCTGTGTCTTTTTATTGGAGAGTTCAATCTGTTTACATTGAGAGTGATTATTGATGCATGTGGACTTAAAGCTGTCAATCTGTTGCTCATTATCTGGCTTTCCTGCTTTTCTCTTCCTGTGTGCTTTATCCTACCCATTTGATACTGCAATTTCTTTTGCTGGGTTTCTTAGATTTTTCCTTCTTTATGTTTTGTGGCTTTGTTCTGTTTTTTAGGTTAGTGGCTACCCTGAAGTTTGTATTTAGAATCTCATGCATAATATAGTCTATTCTCTGGCTGTCTCTTACTTGCTTGGCCTAGACTGATTTCCTTTGCTCTTCCCCTTCTAAATTATTATTTTCATTTCTTATTCCAAGTCGTGTTATGAGTTTGTAGTTAGAGTGATAAGATCATCTTTGCTTTGGTAGTTTCCTTACCTTTATCCTAATGCTATAGTTGAATATTTGCTATCCTATTCTAGTTCTATTTATCTGTCTCCCTACTCTGTGGTTTGTGACCCCTTTCTCCCTTTTTTCTTTTTTCAGGTATGAGAGCCTTCTTGAGGATTTCTTGTAGTGGAGGACTTTTGGTTACAAATTCCCTTAACTTTTGTTTGCCTGGAAAAGATTTAATTTCTCCCTCATATCTGAAGGATATTCTTGCTGGATAGAGTATTCTTGGCTGAAGATTTTTATCTTTTAAAGTTTTGAATATGTTACTCCATTCTCTCCTAGCTTGTAAGGTTTCTGCAGAGAAATCCGCTGAAAGTCTGATAGGAGCTCCTTTGTAGGTTATTTTCTTCTGTCTTACTGCCCTGAGTATTCTTTCTTTGTCTTTCATTTTTGCCATTTGTACTACTATATGCCTTGCAGTAGGTCTTTTTACATTGACAAATCTAGGATATCCGAAAGCTTCCTCTACACACATTCCTCCCTCAATCCCTAGATTTGGGAAGTTCTCTTCTATAATTTCATTAAGCACACTTTCTGCTCCATTTTCCTTTTCCATGTTCTCGGGAATTCCTATGAATCTTAAATTCTTTCTCTTCATTGAATCTGCTGGCTCTTTAATACTTTCCTCATTCTTTTTAATCCTTAGTTCTTTTTCTTCCTCTGTCTGGAGCCATTTAGCCTGTCTATCTTCGATTATGCTAATTTGCTCTTCTATGGAGTCTACCCGGGCATTCAGGGAATCTGTATTCTGTTTTATCTGGTCCATTGTGTTTTTCATCTCTAGTAATTCTGTTTGATTCCTCTTTATATTTTCAATCTCTTTTGTGAAGTAACTCCAGAACTGGTTGGCTTGTTTCTCTAGCTTTCACTCTACCTCATTGAGTTTTTTGATTATAGCTGCTCTGAACTCATTTTCACTTAGTTTACCTATTTCCAAGTCCTCAGGACTTAATTCTGTGTTTTTATTGTTTTCCTTCTGGTCTGGGGCCTTTATAAATTGCTGGATGGTAGAGGAACAGTTTTTTCACACGGTGGTAGAATTTGGTTGCAGTTACAGAGTGTCGCCACTAGATGGGGGTCGAGAGCCACACTTTCTGAGCTCTCTGCCTTGGGGCAAGATGGCGGTGCCCAGCATGGTTTGCCGGGGTGCGGACGGGGGTTTTTCTTGTGTGCGATCTGGATTCGGATCAGTTCTGTTCTCTGGTCTCCCGGGGCCCTGGGTTTATGGGGTCCCCAAGCAGAGAAGCTTTCCCCTGTCAGCGGGTTTCTGCTGTACTGGCGGTGGGAGTCCTAATGATCCCCTGGTCATGCACGGCCCCTCCCCCACTCCTTCCGGCACCTATGCAGTGATCCCAGACTCTAGGGTCAGGAGCGAAGATCTCTCCTACCCTGTTCCAGATCCTCCGAGGTCAGCAGCAGGGTCTCCGTCCTCCGTCTTTTGATACTATAGGTCTCTGAGTCCTGGCATTAGGTTTGTTAGCTGAAATTCAAGGTTTTTTTCCCAGTCCTCTTTTGTTGTTTGGAGGGGAGAGAGTCCCAGGTCGGCTCACCCCGCCATTTTGCTCCACCCCTCTCCTCATTTAGAGTTTTGTCAAAAACTTTCTCTGCATCTATTGAGATGATCATGTGACTTTTATCCTTCATTTTGTTAATGTGGTGTATCACATTAATAGATTTGTGGTTGTTGACCCATCTCTGCATCCCTGGAAGGAAACCCACTTGATCATGAAGTATGATCTTGTTAATGTATTGTTGTATTTAATTTGCTAGTATTTTGTTGAGGATTTTTGCATCGATGTTCATCAGTGATAGTGGCTTGTAATTTTCTTTTTTTTGTGTTGTCCTTGTCTGGTTTTGGTATCAGGATAATGTTGGCTTTGTAGAATGAGTTAGGAAGCCTCCCCTCCTCTTCAATTTTTTGGAAGAGTTTGAGAAGGATAGGTATTAAGTCTTCTTTGAATGTTTGGTAGAATTCACCAGGGAAGCTGTCTGGTACTGCACTTTTATTTTTTGTGAGGTTCTGATCTTGGAGAAGTGGCCTTATGTATGAGATGCCTTATGAGGCCCAGCAGTGTGCTTCCCTCTCGTCACCAGTCCAGAAGACCCAGGAGTGACCCCTTTGTGGGCTACTTGTGTCTTTCTGCTATGGCAGGGTTGCTCCCACTGCAAGGACCCAGGGAGTCTAGTCTTTCCTTCCCTGGCCAGCTGTTTGTAACTCTGGTTTGGGGAACCTCAGCACCATTGGCTACAAAGTCTATCAGCACACTCCTATTGCAGTTTTCGTCTTAATTGGGTTGGTACCCAGTGTAGCTGGTTGCTAGGCTCAGGGGCTTAACAGCTGTGATAGGCCTCAGGCCTACAAGGCTGTTGTCAGTTCTCTTAGGAGTGCAGCTGAGTGGGGCTGGTCCTAGGCACAGGAACACTCAGTTGTTTCAGGCTTTGGAAGCTGGGGCTGATTCTTTTTATGGCTATTTGTGAAGCACAGGTCTTCTGCTGCTGATAAGCCTCACCCTCCCCCCCCCCCCCCGCCCCCCCAGGTCCACACACACTGTCAACACAGTCCTGGTCTGTGCACACTTCCCAACTCCCTGGAGTGTACCCTGATGCCCCACTGCAGAGGCCCCCACCTCTCCACCAATGTCCCCCACAGTTCACCTGGCCCTCACACAGGCCCTGCCCCACAGAGGCGGACACACTCACCTGCCTGCAGAGGATCAAATCACTCAGTCAATGCAAGAGGAAAAGTAGCCTGAGGGCTTGCTGTTAGGTGGGGCCTGTCCCTAGGGCAGGCTGCCTGCCCTGGCTGAACTGGATTAACTCTGTGCTCTAGTAGGCGTGGCAGACCCCTGGGCTAACAGACCAAGGGATGAACCTCAATGGCATGGTGCCCACCAGGGTCTCTGTCAGCATGCCTGGACCAGTTCAGAACAATGGCCCCCACCAATGTCTCAGTCTCCAGAGAGGTCCCTCCTCTCACCAAGATGCCCCCAGAGCGCAGCAGGTGAGTCTTGTTTCACCAAAGGACTGTCAGCCTTCTCTCTAGTGATTGTAGGTTGCTGCAATGAGTGAGTTTGTGCGTGGGCCTTTTAAGACCCGGTTCTTTTCGACTTTAGGTCAATAGCTTTTCTGGGGTTATCCTCGCTGCAGTTAATAACCAGTGAAACCAGACAGTAAGACCCTCATCTCAGTTTGGCTGAGTCTCAAGGATGGTTACAGCAGTATTGGCTCCTGCTCTGGACTTCACTCCTCCAGAGAGGGATGTGTACCTTAGGATGGCTCCTGCCTGGCCAGCTGAGAAGCTCCACTGCTCCCAAAGGTGGCTTTTTTCTCTCCAGCAGGAATTTCTGCCTCTTCCACCTTATTCAGGACTGTCCCTTCTTGTGGGGGTTCTTTTTATGCAGTTTTCAGTTTTCTCTCCATAGTAATTTTTCCAAAAATAGTTGTAACCTGGTTGTATTCATGGGAGGAGATGAGTTCAGAGTCTGCTTGTGCTGCCATCTTGATGAGATCCTCTCAACTACTGTTGGTTCTTCCATTGATCCCCATACACAGAGGGCAAGGAGAGACCAAAGAAATAGGCAGACCACTCCAGACTGGTAGGCAGCAGGTGTAATAATAAGGGGAACTCACTTACAAGGCTAATCTTGGGTGACTGCAAGATGAGTAGAACTCTGCACCTGCCTACCAGAATCTTAAAGTTTATATAGATGCCTTAACTGGGCTTGGTCATGTACACCAACCAGATGGTTTCAATACCACCTTATTATCTCAAGGCTGTGCCTTGGGTCAGCTTCTAGTATGGGAAAGACAAGTGGAACACACATTCCAAGGATGGGGAAGGGGTAAGGAGCCTCTGATTGCCTGGGTCCAGCTCAAGGTTCAACTTGTGGTCACATCCTCTTGATGACCTCCTCTCACAACTACTTTTTTGAACTGTTTTTTAGCTACCTAGGGTGGTGGCTGCCTTTGAGTCAGCATGTAACTATAGGAACAATGAAAGAGATATTTGTCTAGTTGATCAGATCAATCTTGATGAGCATTGAGATGACAGATAGTTGCACCAGATCACTTGATTACCCATCCGAAAACAATGAAATAGAGAAGAATGTTTAGCTCTCTAAATTTGGTAACAGATGGCTATTGTTCCTACTTCTTAAATATTGCCTTCAAGTCATTAAGGTACAAGGTAAAGAGAAAGAGGCCAAAATCCATCCCCACCTTACATACCTCAGATTTGATATCCAGTCTGTATGTTTAAAAACAATGAATCTAGATGAGTTCATACACAATCAGTTTCTGTCCATAGTCAAAGGTTGAGTAGCTATCAAGAGTTGCCAATCTTCTGCTGCATCTGTGAGTTTCTCAAAAGATGTCAGAGTGTGTAACAATGATCAATTACAGTAGAGCTCACCTGCTTATGTATAATATTGGCCAAACTTACAATTTCTCAAAAACGAAACTGTTATGAAATTTGGAAAAGTGTTTAACAAACCCGTATATTCATAATTTGCTGAGATTATAGGATTTCCTTTTTTTCTAGTTTTATTGAGATATAATTGATGTATAGCACTGAATAAGTTTAAAGTGTACAGCATAATGACTTGACTTAAATATATTGCAAAATGATTGCCACAATAAGTTTAGTTAACATCCATCTCCTCATACAGCTACAAAAAAATTTTTTTTTCCTCGGGATGAGAACTTTCTGTATTTACTCTCTTAGTCGCTTTCAAATATGGCGAAAGTTACTAAGAAACTGGTGAAAACTGAAAGTGGTGTCAACTGTAGTCATCATGTTGTACACTACATCCCCAGTATTTATTTATTTTATAACTGGAAGTTTGTACCTTTTGGCCACTTTCATCCAATTCCCCCACTCCCCAACTCCCAGCCTTTGGCAACCACAAATCTGATCTCTTTTTCTATTATTATTTTGTTGTTGTTGTTGTTTTTATATTTCACATGTAAGTGAGATCATACAGTATTTGTCTTTCTCTATCTGACTTATTTCACTTAGCATAATGCTCTCAATGTCCATCCATTTTTTTGCAAATGGCAGAATTTCCTTCATTTTTTATGGCCAAATAGTATTCCATTGTGTGTGTGTGTATATATGTATGTGTACACACATACATATATACACACATACACACACACACATTTATATATTTTTATAAAGATTGGCCCTGAGCTAACAACTATTGCCAATCTTTTTGTTTCTTTTTTTTATGCTTTTTATCTCCAAATCCCCCCAGTGCACAGTTGTATATTTCAGTTGTGGGTCCTTCTAGTTGTGGCATGTGGGACGCCTCCCCAGCATGGCCTGATGAGTGGTGCCATGTCTGCGCCCAGGATCTGAACCAGTGAAACTCTGAGCCACTGAAGCAGAGTGCACGAACCTAACCACTTGGCCATGGGGCCGGCCCCTATATATATTTTTATCCATTTATCTGTTGATGGTTTTCATGTCTTGGCTACTGTAAACAATGCTGCAATGAAGATGGGGGTGCAGATATCTCTTTGACATAGTGATTTTGCTTCCTTAGAATATAACCCAAAAGTGGAATTGCTGGATAGTATTTTCTTCTTTTAGAAAAGTGATAGTTTCTGCTTTGAGCTCCTACAGGGTAGAATTGGGGGTCACACCCACAGAGTCAACAAGAGAAAATGAAGAGTCAATGATCAGGACTCACCAAAACGAATAAACCTAATGAAATTCCAGTAACAGAAAGACAGGGATTCTACAAAACACTGCCATTTCCTTCCTGAGAAAAACAGCCTTTCTAGGTGCCAACCAGGATTGGCACTTCTATAACTGTATTCACTGTTTGCCAAATTCATACCAAGGGAAAATATATCCTAGAATCTGACCTCATTCATTTCTAATTACCCAAATCATGTCTTACTATCAGGATTATTACATTTGAATTTTATAAGAGTTGTAAAGAGCTTACAGTACAATTTAAATGAAATAAGCACCTATGTGTCTATTTCCAAATTCTATCTCCCGTGTTACTCCTCCTACCTGGTCAAGAGCTAGTTTAGCTTCTTAGTGGTCTTCTTCAAACAAAGGACAAGGAGGGTGAGTCCCATAATCAACAATACTCGTAGTATATGCACCAGTTTTAGTTTACCAACAATATGCTGATACAACATTAGCTGGGAGATTTTGTGTACTGAGTGCTATAGACTCAATGTTTGTGGTGTTCCCCTGCCACGCCCCAAATTCATAGGTTGAAACCTAATCCCCAGTGCAATGGTTTTAGGAACTGGGGTCTTTGATATGTGATTAGGTTATGAGGATGGATCCCTTATGAACAGAATTAGTGCCCTTATAAAAGAGACCCCAGAGATCTCTCTTACCCCTTCAGTCATGTGAGGACACAGCAAAAAGACAACTATCAGTGAACCAGGAAATGGGCTCCCACCAGCCACCAAATCTGCCAGGCACCTTGATCTTGGAATTTTAAGCCTCCAGAACTGTGAGTAAGAAATTTCTGTTGGGGGCTGGCCCCATGGCCGAGTGGTTAAGTTCGCTCGCTCTGCTGCAGGCGGCCCAGTGTTTCGTTGGTTCGAATCCTGGGCGCAGACATGGCACTGCTTGTCAGACCACGCTGAGGCAGCGTCCCACATGCCACAACTAGAAGGACCCGCAATGAAGAATATACAACTATGTACCAGGGGGCTTTGAGGAGAAAAAGGGAAAAAATAAAATCTTTAAAAAAAAAAAAAAGAAATTTCTGTTGTTTATAAACCACCCAGCCTATGGTATTCTTTTATAGCATCCTGAAAAGACTAATACACTGAGACATCAATGATAGAGTTTTAAAAGTTCCCAGTCTTAGAAGGTCACTAATGGAATTTTAAAAATTCTCATTCTATTCTATTTTCCTAAACATTTTAAATCATACCAATCCAGCCTCATGAATAAAACAGTATAGTATATCCCTCTCGAGGATTAGTGAAGGGACCACTATGGTGTTCTACTTGTTCTCAAATAGCCATCCTAAATGTGTTGGTAAGCAAAGAGGATAACCTTAATATAGTCTACAATATTGGTCCATGAGGAAGTGACTCAAAGAAAATTACCCCCAGATTTATTTTATGCGCTACCATTTAGGATCTTCATGTAGGATATTTTGCACATATTAACACATTTAATTCTCAGTGCATAGACTCATTTTTCACACGAGGAAACTGAGGGTAGGAGAACAGGAAGAACGTTTCCCAAATTTAGTACACATGTCGTGTCTGAGATAGTCTTTTTAGAAGAAAGCATTTCTTAATAATTATTTCAAGAAGTTTTCAAAAAATTTAAAGTTAATGTTAAAGATTTTACTGCCTTAATAGTTTATGGTTTGTAAGAATCTTCAAGTAATAAATTTAAACATGGTATACTGGATTATAGACATTTAAAGCAAAATTATTTGTTAAATCATGTATGTTCTCTCTTTTGAATAGTGAATGGTATTGGTTTTCTGTTGGTTGAAGTGGTTACCTACTTCTGTTCAAGATATGTCTGTGATAATTTTACCAGAAAAATATGAGTACAGTGTACCGAGAATTGGATTTATGTTATCTATGATACATCTTGATCTCTGATTTCATAGTTATCTTCATTTTAATAAGCAGTATTTTCCTTGAAATTGCTCCCAAAGGAAATTACAATTATTATATGAGTTTTCAATGAGTTGATTGTCATCCAAATTTGGCATTTCAGAGAAAGTTGCTTTGTATTAAAAATATTGGGGTAGATCAACTGTTTGCCTTTCAGCAACTGTTTGGCAAAGCTCTCACATTCTGAATCTCCACAGAGCAGTCTCAAGAGATGATTCTTGTCTTGTACATAACTTGTCTTTAGGGATATAAGAGCCAGAACAGGCCAGAACTTAACTGAGGGTTGATGTCTTTATGTGTCAGAAGACCCTTCAAGAAAAGAAAAATGAAACAGATGAAAATATAATGCATCCGGGAAATGATATACTCTACTGTACTTTACATATGGTGAGTGAAAGAACAAATTAGATTTTTGTTTTTTTTTTTGCTGAGGAAGATTTGCCCTAAGCTAACATCCATGCAAATCTTCCTCTATTTTTTAGTATGTGGGCCACCAGCACAGCATGGCCACTAACAGCGGTGTAGGTCCGCACCCAGGAACCAAACCCAGGCTGCTGAAGTGGAGAGTGCTGAACTTAACCACTAAGCCACTAGGGCTGGCTCAAGAACAAATTACATTATTGATTAATATATTGCATAGATGGATTTATCTGTTCAGTACTTCTAGAGGAGATTACTATTAAATAGTTTAATAGCAAATAGCTGGAAGTAAGAGAAATTACACGTTAATTGATCACAAAGGCCACTTTTTAAGATATCCTTGTAGAAAACAAAGAATGGATTTCATGTACCTTTCTCTAAAAAGCACTCAGCCTTTTGTCAACTACCAGAGAATGAGCCAATAGAAGTATATTTGGTAATGGCATACACTTCTCCACTAGGAAAGTCACCATCACGTCTACAACTCTGGAAATTTTAAACCACAAAGTATCAATCTTCAAACAAAGCCTCTTACTTTTCAAGCCTTCTCAGTGGTTCACTCACAAGTGTAAGTACAAATGATTTTTCTCAGAGACCTCCAGTTCCTCAAGCCCTCCCCTTTCTCCCACTTTAGTGCCCATTTCATTCTCTAGTGGCCTTGATAGTGTAATCGTTCTACCACTTTCCTCCTTTTATGACCAGCACACTAGGCCCTCTCTCCCTTACCTGCCCTGCAAACTCTCAATTATGAATTTGGCCACCCAAATGCCAATATTTTTTTTGATGCTGGCTGTGCAGGAGAAAATCACTCAACTCTTCTTTTGGAATCCCAAACCCAACAATATAAAACACTAAAGTTTTCATCTTTATGCTGGGCCCCCATGCCATGTCAATGAATGGTATGTTGCCCAATCGGTTTACCATCCTTGTCCACCACATCTAACTGTTCACTGAGACTTGTTGATTCTATCACTAACTTGTACTGAACTATCACAGCTCTATAAATACATAAGGCTATTTTGCTTTTTCTTGTTTTTATTTTGTGCTTGGCGTACCTTTGTTAATCTTTTTCATCCACAAAATTATGATATTTCCTCTAAGACTCAGCTCAGATGCTGGCTCATCCTGAATCCTTACTTCTTCTTCCCTTACTCTGGGGTTCATGTTTCTCCTGGGGGTTCATGTTTCTCCTGGGTGCTTCCTTAGTAGCAAAGCACAATATCACCCTGTATCGACACTATTTGTCCATCTCACCTGCAGGTTGTATGCTTTTTTAGGCAAAGGGCAATGTCCAATCTGTTTTATAGCCCCAGAATCTACCCGAGAGTATGCCACTTTCTCAGAAATGTTTATTGAACAAATAAATGAAGAGCTTATTAAAAGACTCAGCACATGAAGGGATGAATGCTCTCAAAAGACTCATACATGTCTTTCTCTAGGGAAAAGGCATGGATTGCAAATAAGAATACAACAGGAAGATTGAACTAAGAGTAGTAGCCTAACTGACAGGTACTCTACTGTAATGTTCAAGAATATAGGCTCTGGAGCCAGAGTTTCAGGGCTCAAATCTTAGCTCTCTCTGGCTTAATTCTACTCGTTTGTTAAGTGAGATTAAGAATAGTACTCGCCTCTTGGTTCTTGTGAAAGTTACATGAGGTCATATATGTAATATGTCTAGACTATACCTGGCATTTAGTAAGTTCTCAATCAATGCAGGATTTTACTTTGTAATCTTTCTTAGAAGCCCAGTTCTTTCATAGAGATAACAAGAGACTCTTGCAGGAATTGTCTAAAATCTAAAAAGGTATATTTTTTTCCCAGATGATATTTTGTAGATTACCTCAGAAATATGTTCTGTAAAGGGAAAAAAGAACAAGTTTCAGTTATGTTGGATTGTTGAATTGTTGAGTGAGTTCCTTCTATCAGTTAACAGGATGAGCCAACCACATGCTACTAACGGCAAGAGCTTTGTACCCAAAGTGTGCTCAGACCTTGAGTAATATAAGGAGATCCATTGCTTCTCTTCCACATGTTCTGCTCATCCTTCTCTTGCTCATCATGAAAAAAGAAACAATAGGCAGAGACCTGGTTTCTAGTCCTAGCAATGTGACCAACTAGTTGCATGACTTTAGTCAAATTGGTTAAATTTGGTATTTTTCTAGTTTTCTATAAAATGGCAATTAAATACTTTCCATACCTATCTCAAGTAAAATAATTCATGCAAGATGGCTATTGAGATGTGGGGGCTTAACAATCTTAGGCACTTCATTTTAAGACAGCAATTCTGTCCAGCCTTGTATAACACTTTTCTTTCCTTTTCATTATAGAGATTTAAAAAAATATATCCCTGGGTATACTTCATTAGCATCACCTCTCTGCCTGCCTGTGCTTGGTCTCCTGATGGTTGCAAGGAGTGGGGAGTAATTCCACATGGCTGGTATGGACAGGGTCTAGCGTGAATTCCATTTACTCACTAAGTGTGCATTGAGAACCACCTAAGTGCCAACTCCATTGATAGGTGTGGAAAATATAATGATGAATAATGTTACTAGGACCTAATCCTGGGGGAGCCCACATTTATTGAGGAAACCCTGGTAGCTAAACTATGAGTTTTAAACGATAGTAAATCTTTGAAGAAGTTTATTTTCTCTTCCTTCAGTAAAAGGAAAACTATTTGTAAATCCATGTATTAAAACAGTGCCCAGCAGAATTCAGACCTGTTAGCATATTTTGATTAGTTTTTTTCACATACCAAAGATATGACTCTTTTTTATGAGACGTGTAGTCAGTACATGAAACCTGTAGTCCCTAAAAAAGTGCACCCCAGATATTTGAGATACAGGTATCATAAACTAAATGATTTTCTTTGCTGCTAATCAGAATCAATACAAATCTGACGAGATTAGCCACCCGCACCAGTCAGAGGTGGCTACACTGGCTTGTGACCCTGAGTCAGAGAGGAAAGGAAGGATATTTCACAAGTGGCTTAGCAAGGGGCCAGGTGCTTCGAAATTCAATCAAGATGGCCAGCATCTTCCTGGAAAGCATTAATGTATTTCAATCAAGAGAAAGAAAACTATCATCTTCACAACTGTAGTGGAAAGAGTCTGAGGTAAATAGCAAAATAATGGAAAGATGATGATTTGCATGAAATACAGAAAATAAAAGACAAAAGATTTTGTGTGTCTTTTGAGAACTGCTCAAAATAGCAATGTCCTTATGCTTATAAACACCATGTCTGATACTAACACAGTTACCAGTATAGACATTCTTTTTAAATTTTTTATTATTAATTGCAGTAACATTGGATTATAGCATTATATAGCTTTCAGATGTACATCAAAATATATTTTTGTGTAGATTACATCATGTTCAACACATAAAAACTAATTATAGTCCATCAGCTCACATGTGAGGCTAATCACCCCTTTTGCCCTCCCCCCCTTCCCCTCTGGTAACCACCAATCCAATCTCTGTTGCTATGTGTTTGTCTGTCGTTGTTTTTATCTTCTACTTATGAGTGGCATCAACCAGTATAGACATTCTTAAAGGGGAGATATTGTGTGTAGCTAGCTAACATGAATATTCTTGGCTGCTCTGTGAATATTTTTCACTGTAAATAATAAATGTACTGCACAATCTTTATATAGTATTGCTTTGTAATTTTATAGAACTATTTTCATATCCTGATTTTTTGGCTGACTTTGGGCAAGGTTATTGAATCTCCCAGATGCTCAGTTTCTTCATCTGGAAAGCAGAGATAAAATACCTTCTTCAGTGTTGTTATAGAAATTAAATTAGCAATAAATCAAAAGCACACTCTATAGTGACTGGCACCTATGCAGTGTTCAATGAGTGGTAACTATTATTATGAATATTATTATAGCTATAGATAATTGCCAGAAACCTCTTCAGCCATGGGTGATCCTTTTCTTGGTGTGATAGCGGGCAAATAAACTAAACAAATGTATGTGTGTGCTTGTGACATCATGCAAATAAACAATTGTGTCTATGTGACATCATACCAATAAAGAAGGCTTTGTTTAGAAGTACTGCCATTGAAAATTATTCTTGATTGATTTGTATAAACAATATTGTTTGGTGAAATAAATTGGTTGACTATGGGTCTGTGGTGTTCTTTAGGCCCCAGAAACCCCCAGTGTTATAGACATGAGGGCAATTCAATAAAATATACACTCTCCTTGATTTATTGCTCAGTGAGCCTTCTGGATCACTGGTCAAAGAAAATAAAAATATTGGTTTATACCCTCATGCTCAGAATTTCCACCCTGAATCTTTCACTGAAAACCAGACTTTTATGAATGTTGGCCAAAAAGATTTAAAAACGAGGCTAGGTACAGTTTGTCCTTCATAAGGCATCTTTTAATTGTCGCTAAGCCTGGGCCTTTTAAATCCTAGCTAGGTGGGTAATGAATTAACTAAAGAAAATAGTCATTAAGAGACTTCATTGAACACTAAGTCAGTGAGCAAGCCGTGGAATGTGCATGCAGGGAGTTGGCTTCCCCATTTCCTAGCCCTAGCAAGATACTTCAGCTTACTGTGAAATGGGGATAATGAGAGCTGTAACCCCCTAAGAGGAGAAAAATGGTGCCAAGTAAAGGGATAGAGAGTGTTAGAAGGGTGGAGGGGTAGCGAAGGAGTTTTAAATAGGGAAGTCAAGGAAGGCCTTGCTGAGGAGGTGACTAAGGATCTGAAAGAGGATGGAGGGTGGAGAGGAGGTGTCTCAGGAAAGGGGGTACAAGGAAAAAGGAGCAGAGTAGGTTCAAGGGGCCTGAGGAGAGAGTGTGCTCTGTAAGACAGGGAAACAGAGTGAGCATTCTGAGATAATTTAGAGACAGAATGGAGGAAAAGTGTGTGAGACCATTTGTAGTGACTTTGAGTAAAGAAGGCATTAGTGGGTGTTCTGGGTTGAATTGTGTCCCTCAAAAATATGGGGTGAAGTCTTAACACCTGGTAGGACTGTGAATACGACCTTATTTGAAAATAGGGTTCTTGCAGATGTAATCAAGCTAAGGTGAGGTCATACTGGATTAGCAGGGTCCCTAATCCAATGACTGGTGTTCTTATAAGAAGAGGAAAATTTGTCACGGACAGAGAGGGGAACACCATGTGAAGATGGGGGGTGAGACTGGAGCAATGCATCAACAAGCCAAGGAATGCTAAGGATTACCAGCAGCCACAGAAACTAGGAAGAGGCAAGGAAGGATCCTTCTCTAGAGCTCTCAGAGAGAGCATGACCCTGCTGACACTTTGATTTTAGACTTCTAGCCTCTAGAACTGTGAGACGATAAATTTCTGTTGTTTTAATTTCTGTTTCTGTTCTGATGGTCAGTCCTCATTTGGAGTCTCACACATGTTTATAGTCAGATGCCGGCTGCGCTGGAGTCATATGAAGGCTCAGCTGGGCTGGATAGCCAAAATGGCTTCTTCACTCACGTGTCTGGTGCTTGGTCTAGGATGGCTGGAACAGCTCAGGCGGGGCCTTCTCTGTCTCTGTCTCTCTCTGTGGCCTATGTTTATCTTGGCTTACTCAGAGCATGGGAATCTTAGGGTAGTCACTCTCCTTTGTGGCAAATGTAATGTCTTCCCTTAGAGCAAATGTTCCAAAGAGACCCCAGTAGAAGCTGCAAGACTTTCTACATAATAGCCTCAGATGTCATGCAGCAGTACTTCCATTACATTCTATTGGTCAGTCACAGGTGAGTTATAGGGTCAGCCTGGACTCCAGGGGAGGGAACTATGCATAGATTTGCATACCAGGAGGTGTCATTCATCAGGGTGATCATCTTCAGAGACTTGCTATAACAGTGGTGTCCTCATTAGGAGTCACAGAAACAGTCAACTTCTCTTTTTTCCTCCTCATTTCTATCCAAGTCAAGTACATACATACTTTAGGTCAGACACACGTTAGTTGTTCCACTTTCACAAAAGGTAGAAATATCTCTAGTTAGTGGAAATATGAAGTCCTAGAGCTAGAATCTCAGAACTCACATAGATCAACCCTATACCTTTTAGGCAGTCTAGAGGAGACTCTTGCCGTAAATTGAATTCTATTTTCCCGATAACTTTGTTATAAAAGTGGAGAGGCCTTTAGTTGAAAAACAGTTCCATAAAAGTGAAAAAAATCTAACAGAGAATATGCAAGCATAAAACATTTATATATATCTATATATATATTTGTAAAAGATAACTTCTTACTAAGCATTTAACAATAGCATAAAATTGTTAACACTTAAGAAATACTCTAGCTCTCAAATAAACGTGACTTATTTTGCTCATTTTAGCAATTTTTTTGAGTTCATAATAGTTTACGTCATTGTGAAATTTCAGTTGTACGTTTTTTCTTGTCTGTCACCACGTAAGTGCTCTCCTTCACCTCTTGGGCCCCCCTCTTCCGCTGGTTGTAGCAATTTTTATAGACTTGGAAATTTGACTGTTTTTCACCAGTTTTAAACTAACTTAAATCTAGCTTTACATTTTAGTTTGTCTTTTTAATTTTTGTAAAACTTTTCTTATCACTTCAGCCCTCTAGCCTCCTTTGGATGACTTTACTTAGTACAACCTTGATCTTAATCACAGAATCCCAAGATAAGAGAAAATAATAGCACCGAAAGTGAGTAACCAAAATGTCCACATCTGGATTAACAATGGCAATCCCATTGCGAGTTGATTAAAAAACACAATATAATGGATGCTGAGATACTCCATTACCTGGGAAGTGCACTCCAAGTACAACAGCAATAGGTTATTATTTTGAAGATTCTATTCTCAAACTAAATATACATTTCACAGATGATGAGCACATCCTCAGTGTCAGGATTTTCAAGTGGTATCTGCAAATGTGTTAATGGTTTTCATGTTGTGGCTGATTGCTATGTTTTAGGTAAATGTATACCATACAGGATAGAGAGTACCACTAGTAAAGTGGCAGACCCTGCTTGTCCCTCTCTGTTAGCCACTCTTCCTTTTTTCCTACTAAGAGAATTCTGGTTTTGTTTGGGATGGCAAAATGCCTGGATAAAAATACTTGATCTCTCAGCCTTCATTGTAGTTTAGGTTTGGCCACGTGACGTAGTTCTGGCAAATGATTTTTTGGTAGAAATACTTTCCTGACCTTTTTGGATTAAAGGTCAAACCCTTGTTAAGAGAGAGAGTCCTTCTATTATTTCCCCTCTGTCCTTATTCCTACCTGGAATGTGATCAAGAGAAATGGGAGTACAGCATACATCAATCAACCATGAAGTATGTCTGGACTTTTTGCAATATGAGGCAAATAAACCTCCTTTCTTTTTCTTTTTTCTTTTTTTATTAATGTTATGATAGATTACAAACTTGTGAGATTTCAGTTGTACATTTTTGTTAGTCATGTTGTGGGTACACCACTTCCCCCTCTGTGCCCTCCCCACACCCCCCCTTTTCCCTGGTAACCACCGATCAGATCTCCTTATCAATCTACTAATTTCCACCTATGAGTGGAGTCATATAGAGTTCGTCTTTCTCTGACTGGCTTATTTCGCTTAACATAATACCCTCGAGGTCCATCCACGTTGTTGTGAATGGGCCAATTTTATCTTTTTTTATGGCTGAGTAGTATTCCATTGTGTATATATACCACATCTTCTTTATCCAATCATCAGTTTCTGGGCATGTAGGCTGGTTCCACGTCTTGGCTATTGTAAATAATGCTGCGATGAACATAGGGGTGCAATGGACTCTTGAGATTTCTGATATCAGGTTCTTAGGATAGATACCCAGTAATGGGATGGCTGGGTCATAGGGTATTTCTATTTTTAACTTTTTGAGAAGTCTCCATACTGTTTTCCATAGTGGCTGTACCAGTTTGCATTCCCACCAACAGTGTATGAGGGTTCCTTTTTCTCCACAACCTCTCCAACATTTGTCACTCTTGGTTTTGGATGTTTTTGCCAATCTAATGGGTGTAAGGTGATATCTTAGTGTAGTTTTGATTTGCATTTCCCTGATGATTAGCGATGATGAACATCTTTTCATGTGTCTATTGGCCATATTCATATCTTTTGAGAAATGTCTGTTCATGTCCTCTGCCCATTTATTGATCGGGTTGTTGGTTTTTTTGTTGTTAAGCAGTGTGAGTTCTTTGTATATTATGGAGATTAACCCTTTGTCGGATAAGTGGCTTGTAAATATTTTTTCCCAATTAGTGAGCTGTTTTTTTGTTTCAATCCTTTTTTCCCTTGCCTTGAAGAAGCTCTTTAGTCTGATGAAGTCCCATTTGTTTATTCTTTCTATTGTTTCCCTCAACTGAGGAGTTACAGCGTCCGAAAAGATTCTTTTGAAACTGATGTCAAAGAGTGTACTGCCTATATTTTCTTCCAAAAGACTTATTGTCTCAGGCCTAATCTTTAGGTCTTCGATCCATTTTGAGTTTATTTTGGTGTGTGGTGAAAAAGACTGGTCAATTTTCAATCTTTTGCATGTGGCTGTCCAGTTTTCCCAGCACCATTTGTTGAGGAGACTTTCTTTTCTCCATTGTAGGCCCTCTGCTCCTTTATCGAAGATTAGCTGTCCATAGATGTGTGGTTTTATCTCTGGGCTTTCAATTCTGTTCCATTGATCTGTGGACCTGTTTTTGTACCAGTACCATGCTGTTTTGATCACTGTAGCTTTGTAGTATGTTTTGAAATCGGGGATTGTGATTCCGCCGGCTTTGTTTTTCTTGCTCAGGATTGCTTTAGCAATTCGCGGTCTTTTCTTGCCCCATATGAATTTTAGGATTCTTTGTTCAATTTCTGTGAAGAATGTTCTTGGGATTCTGATTGGGATAGCATTGAATCTGTAGATTGCTTTAGGTAGTATGGACATTTTAACTATGTTTATTCTTCCAATCCATGTGCAAGGAATGTCTTTCCATCTCTTTATGTCATCGTCAATTTCTTTCAAGAAAGTCTTGTAGTTTTCATTGTATAGATCCTTCACTTCCTTGGTTAAGTTTATCCCAAGGTATTTTATTCTTTTCGTTGCGATTGTGAATGGGATTGAGTTCTTGAGTTCTTTTTCTGTTAGTTCATTGTTAATGTATAGAAATGCTACTGATTTATGCACGTTAATTTTATACCCTGCTACTTTGCTGTAGTTGTTGATTATTTCTAATAGTTTTTCTGTGGATTCTTTGGGGTTTTCTGTATATAAGATCATGTCGTCTGCAAACAACGAGAGTTTTACTTCTTCATTACCTATTTGAATTCCTTTTATTTCTTTTTCCTGCCGAATTGCTCTGGCCAGCACCTCCAGTACTATGTTGAATAGGAGTGGTGAAAGTGGGCACCCTTGTCTTGTTCCTGTCCTCAGTGGGATGGCTTTCAGTTTTTGTCCATTGAGTATGATGTTGGCTGTGGGTCTATCATATATGGCCTTTATTATGTTGAGGTACTTTCCTTCTATACCCATTTTACTGAGGGTTTTTATCATAAATGGGTGTTGGATCTTGTCGAATGCTTTCTCAGCATCTATTGAGATGATCATGTGGTTTTTGTTTTTCATTTTGTTGATGTAGTGTATCACGTTGATTGACTTGCGGATGTTGAACCATCCCTGTGTCCCTGGTATAAATCCCACTTGATCATGGTGTATAATCTTTTTGATGTATTGCTGTAATCGGTTTGACAAAATTTTGTTGAGGATTTTTGCATCTATGTTCATCAGTGATATCGGCCTGTAGTTCTCCTTCTTTGTGTTGTCCTTGTCAGGTTTGGGGATCAGAGTGATGTTGGCTTCATAGAATGTGTTAGGGAGTTCTCCATCTTTCTCAATTTTCTGGAACAGTTTGAGGAGAATAGGTATTAAGTCTTCTTTGAATGTTTGGTAGAATTCTCCAGAGAAGCCGTCTGGTCCTGGACTCTTATTTTTGGGGAGGTTTTTGATTACCGTTTCTATTTCCTTACTTGTGATTGGCCTATTCAGATTCTCCATTTCTTCCTGATTCAGTTTGGGGAGATTGTAGGAGTCTAGGAATTTGTCCATTTCTTCCAGGTAATAAACCTCCTTTCTTCTAAACCACACAACAGTTGTGTTTCTAATATTGGCCATCATATATATTCCTCATATATATATAGATGGCAAAGCGAGAAATAAATGCATCTGTAACTTGATTCACTAATTCCAGAAAAATGAAATCCCTTTAAGAAAAGTGTTAAGCAAAATGATGCACAGATTCCAATGTGGTCTGCCATCGTGCTCATTCTAGCTACTCCTAGCTTCCAATCTTTGCTCCCCCAATTCCATTCTCCAGACAGCAAACAGAACAACCATTTAAAGAAGATTAATCATGTCGTGTCACCCCTCTACTTAAAATTCTAGTGGTTTTCTACGGTAATCTGCAAAAGGAAATCTCTGAAACCCTACAAGGCCTACCAGGTCTGGCTCTTGGATGCTCTTCCTCTCCTTGATCTGGCTCCTCCCTGCCTCTCTGACCGGATCTCATATTCCAAGGCTGCTGCAGAAAGCCAGGCAGGCTGTGCATGGCGTGTTGCCAGGGGCTGCCACCCATGTTAGTTCAGGGAAATAGGAACAGCTATTTCTAGCTGACTTGTAGTATTTCTAATCTTTCTGAGGCTAAGATTTATCATTTGTGTTTTTCTTTTGGGCACAAAAGAAGAATGTGGTAAAGGGCCACTGCCTATCTCTATATAGTGGTTTACATTAATGTAGTCATTTTTTAGATACATTACTTTATTCATACTATATGTGGGACCAAATGCTGGGGTGAGATGCTAAAATTACATAAGACAAGTATATAAGTGATCCAATTGAAGACATACAGAGCAGTAGAGAGTTTTACCCTTTGCAGTACCTTCTTATATTATTCCTAATGTGCAGGGCATGCATACAGTTTTCTTCAAGAGGAGGTTGCCTTTGCCATTCAAGAAACTAATTTAATTATTTAATCAAACCATTTTAATCTCTGAGAAAAGTAGTTTGAAATTGTTATGGCCTTTATGATTCTGTAGTTAATACAGCAAGATCAATTGAAACAATCCTTTCTTTGGCAGCCCAGTGAGAGTTGAAACAAACATCTGTTTCCTGCCCAATTGACTCTTTACAGAAACCAGGTAGTGCCTGTGATTTGCCAAAGTCAGGCATCCTAATCCAAATTTGTTGAAACAATTTGCATTTCATAACTGTTCTTTCTTACCCAGATTTTTCATGGCAAAATAAATCCATATCAAGCATGGGAATGATTATTTCTCAGTTTTCCCTCTCATTGCAAAATGAATTCTCCAAAAATCTGAACTCCCAGGACCAGGAACTTGGTTTCTTCTAGTCAAATATACCAAGCTGGGAGAGGTGAAGAAAGCAAGAAGCTCTGTGATATGACCTGTTTCAACTGTCCAGAGGAAAGACCATTAAAATTGATCAATATCTTCTTCTTCCCCCCCCTTTTTTCCTCCAGCTTGTGTGAAGAAACTTTTTAATGGTTTCTTTTAAGAGAAAATGCCTGGAGATCTCGTTAGGATGGCGGCGTAAGCAGAGTCTGAACTCATCTCCTCCCATGAACACAACCAGGTTACAACTATTTTTGGAAAAATTACTATGGAGAGAATACTGAAAACTGGATAAAAAGAACCCCCACAACAAGAGACAGTCCGGACTAAGGCGGAAGAGGCAAAGATTTCTGCTGGAGAGAAAAAAAACCACCTTCAGGAGCAGTGGAGTTTCTCAGCTGGCCAGGCAGGAGCCACCCTAAGGTACGCAGCCCTCCCTGGAGGAGTGAGGTCCGGAGCAGGAGCCAATACTGCTGTAACCATCCTTCAGACTCAGCCCAACTGAGACGAGGGTCTTACTGTCTGGTTTCACTGGTTATTAACTGCAGCGAGGATAACCCCAGAAAAGCTATCGGCCTAAAGTCAAAAAGAACTGGGTCTTAAAAGGCCCATGCACAAACTCACTCATTGCAGCAACCTACAATCACTAGAGAGAAGGCTGACAGTCCTTTGGTGAAACAAGACTCACCTGCTGCACTCTGGGGGCATCTTGGTGAGAGGAGGGACCTCTCTGGAGACTGAGACATTGGTGGGGGCCATTGTTCTGAACTGGTCCAGGCATGCTGACAGAGACCCTGGTGGGCACCATGCCATTGAGGTTCATCCCTTGGCCTGTTAGCCCAGGGGTCTGCCACGCCTACTAGAGCACAGATTTAATCCAGTTCAGCCAGGGCAGGCAGCCTGCCCTAGGGACAGGCCCCACCTAACAGCAAGCCCTCAGGCTACTTTTCCTCTTGCATTGACTGAGTGATTTGATCCTCTGCAGGCAGGTGAGTGTGTCCGCCTCTGTGGGGCAGGGCCTGTGTGAGGGCCAGGTGAACTGTGGGGGACATTGGTGGAGAGGTGGGGGCCTCTGCAGTGGGGCATCAGGGTACACTCCAGGGAGTTGGGAAGTGTGCACAGACCAGGACTGTGTTGACTGTGTGTGGACCTCGGGGGGGGGCGGGGGGGGGGGGGTGAGGCTTATCAGCAGCAGAAGACCTGTGCTTCACAAATAACCATAAAAAGGATCAGCCCCAGCTTCCAAAGCCTGAAACAACTGAGTGTTCCTGTGCCTAGGGCCAGCCCCACTCAGCTGCACTCCTAAGAGAACTGACAAAAGCCTTGTAGGCCTGAGGCCTATCACAGCTGTTAAGCCCCTGAGCCTAGCAACCAGCTACACTGGGTACCAACCCAATTAAGACGAAAACTGCAATAGGAGTGTGCTGATAGACTTTGTAGCCAATGGTGCTGAGGTTCCCCAAACCAGAGTTACAAACAGCTGGCCAGGGAAGGAAAGACTAGACTCCCTGGGTCCTTGCAGTGGGAGCAACCCTGCCATAGCAGAAAGACACAAGTAGCCCACAAAGGGGTCACTCCTGGGTCTTCTGGACTGGTGACGAGAGGGAAGCACACTGCTGGGCCTCAAAAGGCATCTTATACATAAGGCCACTTCTCCAAGATCAGCAGACATAGCCTACTCACCTAGTACATAGAAATAAGCACAGAGAAAGAGGCATAATGAGGAGACAAAGGAATACTTTCCAAGCAAGGGAACAGAACAAAACCTCAGAAAAAGGGTTAAATGAAACAGAAATTAGTGACCTACTTGACAAGGAGTTCAAACAAAAGATCATAAGGATGCTCACAGATATTGGGAGAAGACTGGGTGAACACAGTTGCTCATCAGCAAAGAACTGGAAAATATAAAAAAGAACCAATCAGAAATGAAGAATACAATATTGTAAATGAAAAATTCAGTAGAGGGACTCAATAGCAGAGTAGAGGATGCAGAAGAACAGATCAGCGAGCTAGCTGAAAACTGGAGGAAATCACACAAGCTGAACAGAAAAAAGAATTAGACAGAATGAGAACAGTGTAAGGGAACTCTGGGACAATATCAAGCATGCTAACATTCAGATTATAGATGTCCCAGAATGAGAAGAGAGAGACAAAGGGGAAAATCTATTTGAAGAAATAATAGCTGAAAATTTTCCTAACCTAAGAAAGGAAGCAGACATCCAAGTACAGGAAGCACAGAGAGCTCCAAACAAGATAAGCCCAAAGAGGCCCACACCAAGACACATTATAGTTAAAATGTCCAAAATTAAAAATAAAGAGAGAATCCTAAAAGCAGCAAGAGAAAGGCCACAAGTGACATACAAAGGAAAGCCCATAAGCCTATCAGCGGACTTCTCAGCTGAGACCCTACAGGCGAGAAGAGAATGGCATGACGTATTTAAAGCACTAAAAGGAAAAAGCCTACAGCCAAGAATATTCTATCCATCAAGTTTGTCATTCAGAACAGAGAGATAAAGAGCTTCCCACACAAGCAAAAATTAAAGGAGTTTATCACCAAGAAACCAGTTCTACAGGAAATGCTGAAGGGACTTATTTAAGTGGGAAAGCGATGACCACAAATAGAGATTAAAAAAATTATCAAGAAAAGCCCCCCCAAAAAACCAGGCAATAACATCACTGGTAAAGGTAAAAATATAGTAAAGGTAGCAGATCAACTACCTGTGAAGATAATATGAAGGTTAAAAAACAAATATGCTAAAATCATCTATTTCAATGATAAGAGGGTAATGGATAGACACACACTAAACAAGAGACTACATGATTTGAAAAACATAAAATGTGGGAGGAGGGGAGTGAAAATGTAGAGGTTTTAGAAAGAGGTTAAGCTAAAGAGTCTATCAACTCGATATAGACTGTTATATACATAGAATATAAAATAGGATCTTCATGGTCATCACAAATCAGAAACCTATAATAAGTAAGCAAAAAAGTAAGACAAAGAAATCAAATGTATTACTAAAGAAAGCCATCAAATCACAAGGGAAGAGAGCAAGAGAAGAAGAAAGGAACAGAGAAGAGCCACTGAAACACTCAGAAAAAAAAAGTAACAAAATGGCAACAAATACATATTTATCAATAGTTACTTTAAAAGTCAATGGACCAAATGCTCCAATCAAATGCCATAGGGTGGCCAAGTGGATAAAAAAAACAAGACCCATGTATATGCTGCATACAAGAGACATACTTCAGACCCAAAGACACTCACAAACTGAAAGTGAAAGGATAGAAAAAGATAGTCCATGCAAACGGCAAAGAAAAGAAAGTGGGGGTAGCAATACTTATATCAGACAAAATAGGCTTGAAAACAAAAACGGTAACAAGAGACAAAGATGAGAAAATGCCTGTTCTTCTTCCCTTCTAAGTTTTGATTTTCAGATGTACTCAACGATGGTTTAACAAGAGCACGTTTTCTTCGTGAAATCAGTTTGTAAGGTCTTGCTACTCTGAAATGGGAAGTTGCAAGGGATTATCTCTGACCAGCAGACTTTTAAAAGATGCTCCAGAGATTCTTGCCCCACTTTAATCTTTCTTGCCATCCTCCTTTAATCAAGCACCCTTAATTTAAAGAAACTACATGCATTATGCACGTGTACAGCTTTGCGTCATGATTTGCACTTGTTCGTGTGAGCCTTCCAATCAAGGGGAAAATGTAGAGATTGGATACGAGTGATTTTGAAAAAAGGGCAATTCATTTTATCTACTCAGAGCTGAGGACTGCCTATTTGATTATCATTATAGGACTAAAGTTTTAGTAATTAACATTCATGTAAATTGAAGTGCTGTGGGAGGAGAGGACATTTAGTAGTAAGGAATCATGGTTCATCTCCAAGGACCAGATCACTTAGCTGGCTCTTGAGTGCCATTGAAAATGCCTCCTGCCACCACAGTAGAATCACCTGAGTCTCTTTTCTTCCCTGTGCATACTCAGAACCAGTCGTGCTGCTTGACAGCCGGTACTCAGTACTTACTATGTGTCAAGAAATAGTATGCCAAGCAGGCTGCATACAGTATCAGCTGCTTTGTATCCTCAGCCTCACTTCTTCCTCCGGCCACTGCTTCAGTAACAGTTCTGGGGCTTCCACTTTTCCTACCGAGTACAACCTGACATCTTCCCTCAGGCCTGCAGGTGTACTGCTTGCTTCCTGACCTGGGGCTTCGCTGATGTGGGATTTTCTCAGAACTACAAAGTGAAAGGGAAGTTAACACTCACAGGACCACTCTTGACAAGAGGAGGATGGAAGATGATGTACTGTCCTTATATCTGACCTCTTTGAGAGGATTTTATAAGATTCCTCAAAGTTATCCATAGTGGTGGCCAACTCAATAACTTATTCTAGTATTGGCTTTCCCTATTTCTCTGAGATCACTTCCCAAATATTCTGCCTGTTCATTAGCCTTTGTCCTAGGCTCTGCTTTCACAAAAAACTAGGCTAAGACACAGAAATGATCTAACTCAAGATTAACAATAGCACTAAGAGGAAGGGTCTAGTATCGCTAGCCTTCTTGTTATTCCATGAGCTACTTGGTATCATTTCAAAGACTCTATTATCTGTTTAAATTAATCAGGATTGCTTTTTGTTGCTAGCAACTGAAAAAAATCTCATGAATTGGGCTGTATGTGCTAACCAAAGCAAATGTACATATTTTTCCAAGGTGATAATTTGCCATTTTCTGATTATTGGTTTAAACACTATACCTCAGTGTAAGTTCTATCTGTATAAAAATAATGCTGTCTGCTGTGTTATCAGCTTCCACATGACTCCTCACGCTCTTAGAACCCAGCCTGTGTGAGGCCAGCCAAGACAAGGCAGTGTTGCCTAGTGGTTAAGCACATGGGCTCCTAAACTTGAATCCTGACTCCTCTACTTACTAATTTGGGCAAGTTACTTAATCTCTCTGTGCCTCAGTTTGCCCATCTGTGAAGTGGAGAAAGTACTGGTACTTACCTTATAGAGTTATTCCCAAGATTAGATGAATTAACATGGAGCTTACATTTTCTTAAATTTAGTAAAATCTCACTGTTACTCTAAAAGTAGCCTGCCTGAATATGACTTGTGAACCAAATATCTCTTCTAACTGAGGTTTCTTTCTTGGCTCCCAATGCTAACTTTATTCTTTCTGGTCCTTTATTTCTCTCCCTTGTAGTCTGCATCATCAGCTTTTAGATGGTAAGTTCAACATGGCAGAGGCTGCCATGTGTTCACCAAAACCCCATTGTCCTTTCCATGCTGGCCACACATCAAGCTGCATTTCCTAGACTTACAATTAGGGTTGCCAAGCGTCTGAGCTGCAGCCAACAGCATGTGGGCAGAAAGGGTCCACGCCACTTCTAGTCAGGGCCTGTGAATACCTCCCATGAGATCCTCTGAACTCTCTGCTCTTCTACCAGAGGATACAGAGAGGACTCTGGCACCCAAGTAGGGCAGAATCACAGAGGGAGCCTGTGTTCCTGAATGATGCCATGGAATTCCACCTGCCAACAAGAAATATCCTTGATTTTTATTGAGAAATAAACTGCTATGGGATTAAGTCTGTGAGATTTCAAGTTTATCTGTTATGTTATTGCTTTAGCTGATACAATCCATAGGGTGGAGACCATGTCTGTCTTGTTCTTTAGCACCACAGCTGTGTCTGACATGTGGTATGTGCCTAACACATACTCGTCGTGTCAATAAATGAATATATATGTAGAACTTTCATCATTTATTTCTCGCTAGTCTTAAAGGAAGAGGCCCCCTTCTGTTGTGAAAAAAATTCCCTCCTAATGGGCAGATTTTATTTCCCAAGTATCCATCTTCTAGAACCAAGGCTTCTCAAGTTTTAATATGCTTATGAATCACCTGGAGTTTATGAAAATGAAGATTCGGCTCCAGTGGGTCTGAGGTGGGGCTTGAGATTATGCATTTCTAACAAGTTCCCAGGTGATGTTGATGTTGCTCCTTGGACCACAATTTGAGCATCAGGATCTAGACAAGTAGCTCTTACACTGCATCAGAACCACCTGGGAATGTTTAAAATGCAAGTTCCTGGATTCCTCCATCCTTCTGATAAAGTCTAATCAATAGTTCTGGTACAGGGCCCAGAAACCTGCATTTACTAAGCCTGTAGAAGATTCTGACATAGATTGTTTGGAATTATGCTATCATCATGCCCCACATAATGATGTTACGGTCAACAATGGACCACATAAATGACCATGGTCCCACAAGATTAGTACCATATAGCCTAGGTGTGTCGTAGGCTATACCATCTAGGTTTGTGTAAGTATACTCTAGGATGTTCACACAACAAGGAAATTACCTAACAATGCATTTCTCAAGACATATCTCTGTCGTTAATCGATATATGACTGTACGCAAAAACACTGTTCTAGATCTTTGTTTCATCAATCATCACCTCTTTTGTCTTCTCCCTTTCCTAGAGAGTTTCTGTAAGACACATGTCCTTTATTTGTTTATAAACACTGATAAAGTACTTACAGTGTGTCTGGCACTATCCTACATGCCTCACATATATCAACACATTTGCTCCTCACGAAAAGCTCATCTTTAACTTGCCGATGATGTATATAGAGGTCCAGTTACTTGCCCAGGGCCCCTGAGGCAGTAACTGGTAGAGTGAGAGTTCAAACCTGGGTGGTGTGGTTTCAGAATTCTTGTACCCAACTACTGTCTATGTTGCCTCCTATCCCTGATGTCTTCATGCTCCTTAGAAAACAGGGCCACTCAATGAGCTCAGTTTGTGCAACTTCTTTCAAGACTCTCTTTGTCTTTCTTTTACCACCTGGCCATATTACCTCAGCTGCTTTGAAAGTGGGAAAATGTTTTGAGTTCTGTTAATTTTGAGTGCAGTTGCTTTGGAGCCCATGTTAATATCTCTCATCATACTCAGTTGAAAAATGGAAAAACATATTTCACTTATTGCTGTGTCTACTTAATGTCAAATAAGTAATTTCAATTCCACAAGCTCCTAGTATGCATTCATTATGAGTGAGGCTGTCTGCTAAGTGCCAGAAAGACTGCAAAGAGAAGTAAGACACCATTTTTGCCTTCAAGAAATCTATGATACTGTTAGGAAGATAGATATTTGTACAAAAAAATTTTGTATTAGGTAACATATTTTTAGTCTTATACAAGAAGTAAAAAAACTGCTGTGGGAGGTGAAGGGAAAAGAGAGAGCACAAGCACGGATGGTGGAAAGTGGGACTGTGTTTGGAGGATGGGGCAGGGATCTGGTGTGCTTGCAGAGATGGCAGCTATCTGAGTAGGAGAAGGCTGTGAGATTAAAGTCTTATGGTTTGGGACCAGATGTGGGAAGGTCTACCTGCTGACGAGTGTGGAATTCATTACGTAGGCAACGGGCAAACCATGTCTTTTTTTTTTAATTCAGTGGTTGGCGTAGTGAGAATTGTGCTTAAGGAGATTTTTTTTTTTTAAGCAAGAGAAAAGACAGATTTTTACTCATGTACTTAACAGTGTATTCACAGAAAAAATGTGACTCAAGGAGGCAGTTAGAATTTGGGGCTTACATAACATCTTACAAAGAGGAGGGGAGAGGGGCACTTATGGGCAAACAAATGACTTTTATGAAAGATAAATGGGCCCTTCGGAGGATAGCATAGTTTTGTGACAGTCTGTTTAGGTAATTTCTTATCCTGGTGCCAACTTCTGGTTTCCAGTGATAGGAGCTGATCTTTCTTGGTTTTCAAATTTCTGGGGAGGGGACTTATGGCAGATGAATTACTTTGATGGCTCTGCTTTCAGGCAGATAAGGGGAGTTCAGAAAAAAAAAAGCAGAAACAAAACTCCACAGTGGTATATTCTGGATGCCTTCACTTCTGAAGAACACTGCTCTCAGGAAGGGATGTTAATGTGAGTAGACCATTTGACATTGCGAAGCTTGTTTGTTGGTAGGAGTGGAAGGAGCTTGTTCTTGAAGGGAAGGTCTATGTTTATGGAGCGTCTGTATTCAAATGTTTTCACATGATATATAATTAAATTAATTATACAATTAAATAAATTATAATAAATTTCATGATATATAATTAATTAAATGATGAAATCCTCACAATATCCTAACAAAGTGAGTCCTAATATCTCCATTAACCAGTGAGTAAACAGGATGATATTGCTTACTTAACGTAGCATACCCAAGATAACACAGCCAGTAGGTAGAAGAGGCTAGATTCAAACCTGACTCTGTCTATGTTTTTTCTAAAATGCCGTGTTGAGAGTACATTAACTAAACAAAGAGGGAAAAACCCATATGCCCATGCCTTGACTCTGTTGGTGGCAAACAAAGAGCACATGCAGAAAAAGATTGAAAAATATTTACAGGGTTCACATGAAAAGGTTAAAAGGGATGACCTTTTTCTCCTTTATGTGACTTCAGTAATTTAGATCGTTTTCTGGGTAAGTCATACCATATCAAATACCTATTCATTTCAGATGAAAAATGCTTGGAGCAGAAGGTTTAGACATTTTAAAGTCTTTCCTTTGAATACATAGACTGTTTATAAACTCAAAGAAACTCTTCACGTGAAATTTTGTAAAGGTTTTATTGTCTTATTTCTGACCTATTCTTCACAGAATGTTATTAAAAACTGAATGTTTTTTCAGATGAAATCAAAGTGGTAGATATTGTCAAAAACTACTATTTATTCACAGGTTTGGGTTAACAATGATATGCATCTTGCTAAGTTTCTGATTGTGCCACTTCTAACAACTTATACTATTATTTAAGGGAAAAAAAGATTTGAGTAGTAAGGGTATGACAGTAGGAGCTCTTGAAGTGAGATGCTATTGTCTTATTATAATTGTTATTATTTAACTACTATCGAGCCAATTCTCAGCCCAAGAAAGGAAGAGAGGAAGGAAATAAGCTTTCCTTTCCATGACGTGGGAGCAGCTTGAGAGGGGGCCTGTGCCTTATTCGTCTTTGTATCCCCAATGCCTAGCATAGACAAGGGCACATATTGAGTAATCAAAACTATTGGCTAATGGCTACAGGCAGAAAAATCAAGCTCTCAAATAGGTAAGGAATTTCCCATCTCCACACAGCTAATTAGTAACAGGGGCGTAGTTCAAACCCTAGGCTTTGGTTTTTATTTCCACTATCCTTTCCATCCCACTATGCTGCTAATTTAGGTTCATCTCTCCATTTATCTGCTCAACAAATTCTGATTGGCTTTCTTCAGTGGACAACACCCTATACTAGACACTAGGAATAGAAAGATGAAAGTCATGGTCCTGTCTGCCTGGAGTTTGTAAAGCTAATGATGAAAACAGAGAGTAAATAAATGACCAAGACATAATGTGATTTGTGACATAATTGAGTCATATAATAATAATAATAACAATGATAATAATAATAATAATTAACACTTTATAAAATGCTTAATGTTCAAAGTGGTTTTTAAGCCAGATTTGGTTTAAACTTCCAAACACTCCCAACAGAGAGATACTATTATTATCCCCATCTTATGGATAAGAGACCTTGCCAAGGTTTATAAATCCAGCAAGTGCAGATTATCTGACTATGGAGCCTGTGCATTTTGTTCAGCTAATTCAACTATAAGATGGAACAGTACCTGCTTGCATTCATCTCTCTGTCACTGGAGTAGAGACAATATAAACCACTTTTTATTCAAATTGCTACATGTTAGAATCACCTGGGAAGCTTCAAAAAAAATCCCAATGCTCAGGTGACAATTCAGTCACAATTCTGGGGGTGGGAGCCAAGTGTCAGTAGTTTTAAAAGATTTCCAGGTGATTCCAATGAACGGTACAGTTGGAGGCCACTGTTATAAAGCACTATACTAAGATTTTTCTTCCTTATCCCAATGTTTTCAAAAAGCTCAGTTTCTAGAAGTTCAAAATCAGAAGACACATGGATACCCAACCTCAGTTAGCCCAACAGTCCCTTTTGTATTGTGTGTGGGCTTGGTACAGTGTTTGTTGAGTGAGTCTCTGATTAAACAGACTATTATTATTAAAGTCACAGCATAGGCACTTCAAACTTAGCTCAGGGGTTGGTTATAGAAAAAATGGTCAGATTTTGTCAGAATGCCAAAGGTACAAGGGACCGGAAACTTATTCCTGCTTATGGACCCTGGGAGTCAGGTTAGGGGGCCTGCTTGAGCAAATGAACTGACTGTTTATGGCAACCTCTGCCACTAACAGCTGGTGTCAACAAGGCTTGAAGAAGTGGGTTTGCTTTTAAAAGAGGAAGCAAGGTAAAAGGAATCAATTATGTGTAGGGCAAAAAAGCAAGGAATTTGGAATTACACTTTTGTACCAAATTCTAATTTTTAAACAGAGGTAGCTGTATTGCCTTTTATGCAACATCTGAATAGGTACTTCCAGGCAAACTCTGAATGGGTACCTAGTGCTTATGATGATCTCTTCTCCTTTTTTTCATTTTCTTGAAAGAACCAGTGGATGGAAAGAGTGGGTAGGGAACAGATCCAGAGAGGCCATGATGCTCAGGGTTGGTTGGAGAGGGATTATGAACATAAAAGAAAAGCCAGAGATTCTTTATTTGACAGTAATCTCAGAAAAAGATGAGCTCACAAGAGGTCCTGAAGAGAAGAATAGGAGAGATGAGACTTATGTGGAGAAATAAAATGTGAGCCCAATAGCTAAATATCCAAACTGGGTTTAAGATTTTAGGACACTACCCAAGATCTGCCTGTTCTGGTTAGCCTGGTTCAATGTTATAACTGCAAGAAACCCATCTCCCAAAAAAGACTGATGTAGGACATGGAACTTTATCTCATTGCTTACAAGGAATCTTATCAAAACTCAGCCAGATTTTTGTCACCTAAGGGAGTTTCCATTATGAGGTACATAGTCATCCAATGACCTATTTAGGTACCTGGGTATGAGTGGTAAAGAAGCACTATCACCTCTCCAAAAAAACTTGATTTACAGCAGGTTATTGTTGGGATCTACATGGAGTGAAGAGAAAAATCTTGAGAAGAGCCAAGAACACAAGACTCAAAAGGTTCTAAGTCATGAAGATGGAGCCAAGGCATCATTCTGGATGTCAAGGGATGTCAGAGGCATGCACCAGCCCCTAGTGCTTTGTCACTAATGTGATACAATTACTCTTTGTTTGTCTCCTTCTTTCTGTCCTGATACAAGATGTTTCCTTTGAAAATCATGATTTCATGTTTTAGGCCATCATGTCCTTTTTAGCTCCAGCTATACATCATGGCTTCTAGTAATGGCTCCCAGGACTGACTGTCAGATTTTGAAGGGAATGAGAGAGAGAGAGAAAGAGACAGAGACACAGAGAGTCTGATTAGCTCATCTCATTGCTTTGAGTTAGGCTCACAGGTCACTGAATTGCCTAGTGATTGGTTGCCCTTGGATTAGGTGAGCACTTCTGGTCCAATCAGGGGCATTTAGGGAGAGGGACTTTACGAAGTTCAATACTGCTGCTTAGCCACCAGGGTCTTTGGTTAGGGGCAGCTTCCCTTTGAGGAAAATATGTGTGGGACAGGAATTATGATAGAGACATTCAGCACTTTCCCCAGGCCTCATAATTAGATAAAAACAGAATTTGAGTTCTGACTCCCCAGGTTTAGGCATAGGACTCTTCATTACATCACAGCTTCCTCTGACATAGGAAAATGAGTTACCCTTGGTCATGTAAGTCATTTCTCTTCCTTTCCACCCATATATACATGCTTATACTCACATACACTCACACAAACACATTCTCTCTCTCTTTCTCTCCTCTCCCTCCTTTCTTCTCTCTCTCACACACACATACACACATGCACACATGCACACACACACACACTCAAGGCCACACCTTACAATGGTCCATGCCTAGAGTTCTACATTCTCTGGCATGGTGGAACCATGTAGATTTGCAACTTAAAGATTCTATAAATTTCTCCTCAGGACCAAGTCGTCAAGCAGTACGTCTGATAAACTAATTTGCTCTAATAACTAATGGAGAAGATGAAGGCCCATTAACAGTTGTCATATGAGCAATTTCTCTATAGAAAATCCCTTTTGAATTGTTACTCAGTGCATTTGTGGTTCTCCTCATATAAATTTCAAATCATGTAGAAAAAGTTCAAAAACTTAACTGTGACCATTATGGAGATCTCTGACAGCAGGCAGCATTTGGCCGTGTCACTACCCCTTGATGATCTAAATTATAAAGATGGTCACCAACTTTACTGACATGTAGCTCCAACACTCATGTCAAATACCTTAGGGTCATTAACATTTTCTTTCCTAATGAAAAGATAGGAACGTGAAATATTTTCCTTTCTTCCCCTAAAGAGATAATCATGAATATCTTATGTTTGACCCAAAATAGGAAACTTAAAAGTGAGAAAAAAAGCTACTAATGGTCAAAAGCCATGGGAGATAGGACTTTGAATTAGTAAATGAGTCAGTTGCCCCCTGCCCTTCCTCAAAAGAAAGACATCTTTTAGGGGTTATGAGAAATCCAATGGTTTTTGGAAAATCTTTGGCAAATGTCTAAAAATATGTTTCAAATGTTTTCAACTCAAACAAATTAAAAACATACTTTTTTCCTGGCACTTTCCTCCTTCATTTTAAAAGGATATGTGTATTTTTCAGGGAAATTTTAGGCATGTGACTAATTTTCACTTAACTCATCATGGTATTGTTTCATAAGAGCTATTCAATGACTAAAAATCCTCACGTCTTTTTTTTTATAAGCCTTTAAAAAGAACCCTGTTTCTTAGATATAGGAAGTCAGAGAAACCAGAGCTGGAAAAGGGCAAGTAAGTCCTGTAGCCTTTTCCCTAACGTGACAGGATCAACCCTGATCCATTTTCTTTAAGTGAGACTTAGCTCCCTGAAGTCAAGTACTTTTCTGGAAAGAGTCCCAGTTGGAAGGGGACCTCTTTCATTACGTGTCATGAGGGAAAGTAGCCGAAACCACTACAGACCTGCTGATAGTGCCCATATATCATTCTAGTGACCAGAAATGGTTCTGTCCTATAGAAAGTCATTGGATCTTAAATTATCTTCCATTATGTTTGAGAAGGTCTTAATGCCCTCCTGTGTTTCTCAGGCAGTATTCTTACTATTTCTGCAGTTTAATTAGTCTGTGGATATTCCTGTTTGTGGTTAATCTTGATGATTATAATATACTAAGATTTTCAGATAGTTCTCTAAAATGGGTAGGTTGCTGTGGCTGGTCATCCCCACATATGCTTTACCAAATTCATATTTTCCCCCCAATGTTATAATATTTTACTTTTGGCTTTTTTCCCTGAATAATTCTAAAAGAGGAGGTTTCTTTGGCTATAAGATGAGACACGAGCACACACTGTATGTATATAAATATATGTATATATATATGCATGTATGTGTGTGTGTGTAAATATAGACTGTGTCTAATTTTCTCATTCTTTTAGCATTTCAACAGATTTTTATTAACACTTACAATAGTCCAGGAACTATCGAAGATATCAGGGTGCAAATTTGAAAAAGACAAAAATTCTGACTTCAAGGAGTTGAAAGCACAGTAGTTGAGAAAATAAGTTAATAAAAAGCTATAATAAAGTAAAACAATAGGAATATATTGCAGACTGAAAGTTGGTGTTTTCAACTCTCCAGGGACAAGGAGGGAGAGACTTCTAACAGTAGCTGACAGAGCTGGGTCTTAAAAATGAGTCGATCTTCACCATGCAGACAGCAGCAGGTCTGTCTAGGCTGAGGGAGCCAGATGAAGAGAGGGGTGAGAGTGAAAACTCCTAGCCCACTTGGAGCATGCCCAGGCTTTTGGCGTGACTGGTACTGTAAGTGGGAGATGGATCTAGAGAGGCCCAGTGGAGGGCTTCGTAGGCCACGGAGACCTAGGACTTTATTCCAAAAACAATAGAGATGATAACATGATATTTGCCTTTTAGAAAAACTATTTTAGTGGCTTGATGGATGACTGATTGCGGGGTGAGCTGGGGAAAGAGACCAGAGGAAAGTTTATCTATCTAAGATACTTATGTAAAAATCTGAGTGGGAGATGATTAGTACCTGAATTAAGGCAATATCTAAGAAGATAAAGAGAAAGGGACAGGGAGGAAAAACTGTAAGGAAATGGAATTGACAGAATTGGTTGGCTGTTGGAGGAAATGGGGCAAGATGAAAGAAAGTGAGTAGTCTAGGTTTATGTTGAGGAGGAGAAGGTATTGAATTTGTGCCAGCCTGATGAATTCTACTTAAAACATAGTGAATTTGAGGTGCCTGTGGGACACCTATGTACACAAATAGTAGGCAGTTCTGACTAGATCTTACAGGCTTCTTGCTGCATGGCTGTTAATGAAATAGAACTGGTAAGCAGGCATCCTGACCAGATACATTTCTTCGACAGAACTTCGAGGAACCTTCATAGAGAGGATGGGCCCTATTTTCACATCCATGGCCATTAGCCCCCTCTCTGGCACCTTAGGTGACCTCTCATTCTAGTCTTTGCCATGAGCACCCCATTACTGAACGCCCGCTATTCCGCTTTCTCACAGTTTCCGTGTTTCTTGCTACTGCTATTGCTATCTAAGGAGGCTGTCATGTATGTGAAAAGTGGGATGTGCCATGTGTACCCACTTTCCGTGGCAGTGATTTCTGTAAGAAATTCATACTCCCTCAGCATGTACACTTTATGACATATACTTTATTCTAGTGTTCTCTGTTTTTTCTTTATTATTGCCTCTGAGTTTTATATATATGATAAGAATTCTGTTTCTAATAATCTCTGGAATAAAATAACATGTTAGTTTATGCTAGTATTGACATGCTTGTATTGTGGTTATATCTCCTAGAACCAGGATCATTATTTTAATTCTTCTTCCTTTTTAAAAATTTGTTTTCAACAGTCCAGGCTGATTCCAGCATTCCCTACTGCATTGTTGCTAACCACCTCCACGCAGAGTGCTGCCTTGTACACACAAAACAAAAAACACTTATTGTCTCCCTAGCTCTTTTGGAGTTAAAGCTCATCCTGCCCTGTGACCTGGATCTCATATCATTTTACTGTTGCTGAACATGTGTTAGTATTATTACTATTTACCTTTGTGGGTGTGTCTCCTGAGAGGGTTTTTTTTTTAAAAGATTGGCACCTGAGCTAACGACTGTTGCCAATGTTCTTCTCCCCAAAGTCCCCTGGTACATAGTTGTATATTCTAGGTTGTAGGTCCTTCTAGTTGTGGCATGTGGACGCTGCCTCAGCGTGGTTTGATGAGTGGTGCCATATCCGCACCCGGGATCTGAACCGGCAAAACCCTGGGCCACTGAAGTGGAGCGCGCGAACTTAACCACTCCACCACTGGGCCGGCCCCTAAGAGGGTATTTTTATACTTCCTTTTATCACCTAAAGTGCCCATTTTGGTAATAGGGACAAAGTTAAGAACTCAATATTAATCAAATGAAAGGATAAACATCATCCTCTGCAGTGATCTTGGGAGGTGCAATAATATGGATATTGGAGTCAGATAGATATGGACTCAAATTTCTCCTCAACTATTTAGTTAATATACCTTATTTAATTTCCAAAAGCCTCAGTTTATGCATCTATAAAGTGGAGATATTATAAAATGGCAACAATAATAATAGTAACACTGATCATATACTTAAAATGCCCTAGTCATTGTTCTAAAACTTTACATATATTAACTCACTTAAACTTTATGAAAATCTTCTAAGTCAATACTATTATCACCTTCATTTTTCAGATAAATGAAGTCACACAGCAAGTAAGTGACTTGATCAAAGCTCCTTCACAGGTTTACTCTAAGGATTTAATAAGGCCACATGTGTAATGCACCCAGCACAGGGCATGGCACACTTTAAATAAATGATCAATATATGTTAGTTCCTTTTCTTTATCTTGTCCATCTAGCTCATTTGTAAAGCTGAAAGGGCTTGTTAGAGAGATCAAGTAAAACAATTGAGGAGACAGAATTTTGAAAATGAAAGAATTTTGTACTATTTAAATTAATTAAAATTATTGTTACTATTACTCATCCATCAGACATCAGACCTAAGTTCCATGACTGAGGAACACTGGTTTCACAATAACAGAATGAAGAATACAAAATGCGTTTTTAAAATGAGTCAAATTTGTAAAGTCATGATTTCCACTCAATATTTGAGCCATTGTAAAAATAAAAATCACTTATTTAGTGCTCCCTGAATGCACTTGGTATTGTGGGATTTAAAATCAATTAATCTCTCTTGCCCTGGTGACATTAAAAATCTGAGGGGAAAAAACAAACAAAAGTTCTGTAGGTTGGGTCTGGCCCAGTGGCAGAGTGGTTGGGTATGCGAGCTCCGCTTTGGTGGCCCCGGGTTCACTGGTTCAGATCCCTGGCGTGGAACTATGCACCACTGATCAGTCATGCTGTGGCAGGCGTCCCACATATAAAATAGAGGAAGATGGGCACAGATGTTAGCTCAGGGCCAGTCTTCCTCAAAAAATAAATAAATAAATAAAATTCCATAGGTTGACCTTGAAATCAACATATGCAATCTTTCTTTTCAAAGTGTTTGTACTTGAAGTTTGAAGGAGATAGATCCAAGGGGTGGGAGATAAAAGCCTTTATTCCACATAAGGCTAATCTTAGCAGTGTTTTAGCATATTTTTGTCTTGTGAGCAAATTCATAATTTGTGTTTCAGCTCGTTTTAAGTCATCTGTATGTCGTAAAGTAACTTTGAACTAAATTCACATTTTCTCTCTCTCTGTCTTTCCATGTGTATTTCATTTCCTTTAACCACTGGTTTTGAAATCCTTTCGCCTAAAGCTTTCACGTTTGTTTAGGAAGAGCCTCCCACACACCCTCTAACTTCTATTTTAGGCAGAGATATGTCCCCAGTGTCTTGAACAGTGACTGGTGAATAATGTAGGTTAAAGATTCAACTCAGAAATATTCAGTTCTTTGCAAGAATGCATCCATCGTCCTTCTCATGGTATAGGCTTTATAAACCTGTGCATCTTACTCCATGTGTCTTGACTGCTACTTTTCTTCCCTCTTTTTTCCAAAAGATAAGAGGTAAGTTTAATGGCTCCAGGAAAGGACCAAAAGAAAGGCAGTAAGAAGGCAGAAAGGAGGCAGAAAGAAAGGAGTACAGAATTATGCAGAGTGCCCTGTCTCCAGTTCCCAGGATGCTGTAAACTTCCGGACTGTTACCAAGGTCTCTGAGGAGATACTGACAAACAAATGACAATAGTCAGAAAAATTGCCCCCTTCAAATACAAAGTTTGACCAACATAGAGATCAAGCAAGTTGAGAGATTTTTGGAAGATTTTAAACCTTCAAAATTTTTGCACTGTTCAGTGGCCCCTGCCGATTGACAGCTGGTTAGCTCTCATTGTTTATTTTCATTTAAAAAAGTCTTTCTTCAAGGGCAGAAATCATGGCTTATATTTTTTTCTTTGTAACGTTGGTGCCTGGCACACACTAAGCTTTCAGTAAATTCTTACTTGCTAAATGAATGAGTGAACTTTCTTTTTCCACGCAAAAAGGTATAGACAATTATCATAGAAAGAACTGAAACCAATATTTAGAAGGCAAACTCTTTCCAAGGGCTCTAAATATAGAAACCTTATACTGTTTCCAAGATACTGAAGAACATGTGTAAATAATCAGATATTGACACTTCTGTTATGTATATGAAGGGCAAAAATAAATCTTGCATACTTTAAATAAAATTGGAAATAAACTTCTTAAAATCAAGGTGAAGAGAAGAGGGAAATGAAATTAGTGGAAAGCCCAAGAGAAAAAGCTCTTATTTCTAGGGAAATATTAACCTTACTCTCTATATCTTTCACACTAATTATTTGACAAATAAGTATAAATCACCTTTTGGTACTTATTATTTCAGTGTCTTCTCTAATTTTTCATATGTTTTTCTCTTTCCAACTCTGTTGTAAGCTCCTTAAAGCAGAGACTATTATATGTTTTATCACATACGTAGTACTTTTTTATACAGTGGGTATGTGTCTGTGTATACAGGGATTCTCATATTTTTCTAATCTCATTTTAGGAAAGCTGAAAACCAAGAGGAAGAGCCAAGAACTAATGCTGCAAGTGAAATCTTCAGGTGGCAATAATCACGTATGCAAATCAATGGTATTTACTTACATGTTCATACATATTTATGGTGCTTCATGTCTTAATTTGTTGTATATAATTGGCCTTATATGGAAACCTGTCCACTTGCAGATGGGTACATCTATCTACAAATGTTTGGTTGTATCCAGTTTTAGAGAGTTATTTAGTGACATTCAGAATCAACCACAGCATTAACACACTTTGAAAGGCAGTTCCAATGCCTTCCTAAGGCACTTATGACTTGGGTCTTTCCTACTAGCAACAGTACCTAGCTTATTTTTTGGATTTGGACACCAGATTTTGACTCTAAGAGCTGAGGCTACTGAAATCAAAGTTTGCTGAGTACCCATTTTTCACCTTTAAATTCACCATTATTTTGTCTCACATTAGCTGAAATAATCATTTAGCTTTTAATGTTTCTTAGTTATGTAAATTGTCCCCTTTTTTATGCATTTAATGTTGGAAGGGTGGGAAGCCATAATTCACCGCAGAAAAAAAAATCTTATTAATAGAGGATCAAGCACATACCAAGAATCCAGAGAACCAGTTAAAAACACTTTACTTTTTTCCTGCTTCACCGAAAGTTTCATGGAATTCCGCCTTGGATTGGCAGGAGGGAGTATCTACTGTGTGTGGTGTCCCTCACAATTCACCATCTCCGTTTGCCCAGACCTGTCAGGTGCCATTTCTTTTTCCTTTCAGCCTCAAGCCAGAGCATCAATCTTTGGTTTCATCTGGTTTCCCTCAAGCAGAGAGGAGTGTCCTTCCGCCTCTGAGAGTAGAGGATAAAGGAGAGCAGGCCTTCAGGATCCAGTCTCAAATTAAACCCTCTAAAACACAATCATTTTATTGATAAAATGGCCTCTGAGCACAACTTTGGGGGATTATTTTGCTTTAAAGTGTCTCTGATTCTTTTTAAGTTCTACAAAAGACTCCCTTCTATTAGCCTAGCTTGTTACACCCCAGAAAGAAGGAGGTGGCAGTAGGAAACCAAACTTTGCTGTAGAACATTAGATGATACCATCACATTTTTCTGCCTCCTGTGCCTATATCTACCATCTTTTATTTCACATTATTACTATTAAGTTATTTTATCTCAATTTAACTTTTCCTGTGATCATTCAATTCAGTAAATAATTGATCGGACTTTGCAATTTACTCTCCACGTTACAGCACCTCGTGTTCTTGAATGGAAAAACAAAAATTAGTAACTGCCTTGCGGCCGGCCCAGTGGCTAGTGGTTAAAAGTTCACACACTCTGCACCGGTGGCCCAGGGTTGGCGGGTTCAGATCCTTGGTGCGGACCTACACATTGCTCATCAAGCCATGTTGTGGCGGCATCCCACGTACAAAGTAGAGGGAGATTGGCACAGATGTTAGCTCAGTGGCAATCTTTTTCAAGCAAAAAGAGGAAGATTGGCAACAGATGTTAGCTCAGGGCCAATCTTCCTCACCTAAAAAACAAAAAATTAGTGATTGCCTCAACAACTGTTTATAGAAAGGCTAAGAGCCTTAAAAGATAAAATAGTAATGATAATGATAATTGTAATAGTAATGACCATGAGAGTAAACACTTCAGGCGCTGTTCGAAGTGCTTTACATGTTGTAACTCATTTAATCCTCACAACAATCATAAGATGTGGACACTATTATCCTCATTTTACAGTTGAGGAAATTGAGGCAGAAAGAGATCAAATAATTTGCCCAATGTCGCATGTTTAGTAAGAGGGAGAGTTGAGATTCAAACAGTCTGTCTTTAGATTCTAAGTTTATAACCAACACACTATTAAAAAAATTGTGGACAATGCATCTATTACACATATTGGTATATAATCAATTGTTTTATCAAAGGCATAATTTAATAGGGCAAGGAATTCTGGCAAGCTGAAAGGAGAACTGGCTTGCCAATCCCATAGATATAAGCTCTAATCTTAACTCTGTTGCTTATCCATATAGGGTCTCTACTTGGGAGTGCCCATGGACTTCCCTTGGTTTCCGGCATAATCCGGTGAGGGAAAAGGCCAGTCTGTTTTGCAAAGCCTTTAATAGTTGTTGATTTCATGGTGGCCATTGGCATCAAGAAATCAGGCAACATCTGGACATCAGAAAGTACTTTCTTCTTCTGTTGTGTTCTACCATGACCCATTTCAAATACTTTTTGGTTCAATGAACTGCAAACCAATTGCCATCCAAAATTTGAATCTTAATGTAAAGTGTGTAAGATATGCCGATTAATGCTGATAAAGTTGTGTCTGATTAACAGGCTTTTCTTAAATGCACTGATACTAACTTTTTTAAAAAAATTAATTCAGCCTGCAAATGAACATCATCCATTTTGCTATCATATTTTATCAGTCTGTAAAGTGAATTCTCACTTCAGTTTTCAGCTCTGAATGCAGAACACTGTGAAAAATGACAGAATTTTAATGAGAAAGTGAACATGCCATCAACACTCTTTTGCCAGTAAAAATGGCACAACATCAAAGCTTTAAATCATGTTCCCTCCACACCTTGGGACATCTGTGATTCTGTCTGAGTCCTCAAAATCTGCTACATCCATCACCAGGTGCAGCCTTTAAACACGGAGGCACTGTCTACTTCACTGGTTGGCATGGCAACAGTTGTCAAATCATCCCTTGATAATGCTCTTTAATTGATTGTATAAATTATTCTGAGATGTGTGATTGCAAAATGATGTACTGAAGCTCTTAAGTGTGCAAATCAGCCTTGCTGCATTTCAAGATGCATTGCATCCCCTGCCTTTACCCGGGAAACTGACCCTCTTAGATTGCTGGAACACTCAGGATGAAGCACAAATATTAAGCGTTAAGGAAAACTTTAAGGCAATGGTGCAGTTAATTGCTACTCCAACTGTGTGTTAACTTACTAAAAGGCAACAGGCTGCGTACTACATGCAGATGTAAAGATATTTCTTAAAATCACATATAGAAATCAGTCTATTCAAAGATAGCGTTATTACCAGAATTGAGTTTATGATTGCGTTGGTGGAGAAGTCATAGGCTATTTGGAGACATATGGCATCATCTTTCTTCATTAGCATGCCTTGGGTTTTTCTTCTCATGATTCTCTATATACAATTGGTGCAGAGTGTGTTGCCAATGTATTGACTATCCTGTTGTCTCCATCTCTCAGCTGAATGGCATCCTGTGATTTCTGGCATCTCTATTCAATTGTGAGCAACATGGAAGTGATTAACTTGGAAACTATGCCTAAAGCATCCTGCTATTTTCATTTCAAGTCTTTTTGTTTCCCTCCATAAAATAGCCCTTCTAACATTCCTCCCCTCTTAAAATCAGCCTGATGCAATCTACATGAAAGTATAAGCTAGTAGTTCTCGAAGTGTGATTCCCAGTCCAGCAGCAGCAGCATCACCTGGGAATCATTATAAATGTAGACTCATTAGAAACTCTAAGAGTGGGACCCAGAAATCTAGGTGATTTCTCCTAGGAGAAAGCTCTCCAGGATTCTGATGCAGTTCACACTTGAGAACCACTGAAATAGGCTAGTGTTATTGCACATTTGAATTACCCAGAGAACTTTTAAAACTACCAAAACATGGGATACACCTCCCAGAGATTCAGATTTAATTGCTTTGAGATGGAGCCTATGCACCCAGTACTTTAAAAAATATTCCCCATGTGATTCTCATTTGCTGAGAAGATTGAGGATCTCTGGTATGGGACAATGACATTGAATGTAAAATATTTAAATGCTTAGGAGAGGGTTACTACCAGATTTATTGTTATGTCATTCTTTTTGTTTCTCCTTTTCAATTCCTATTTCATATTTGTTCATTTAGTTGTACTTTCAACATTAATTTACCTAGTGACTATTGTATGCCACATGCTGTACTTGGCTTTGGAGATATAATGAGAAACAGACATAGTCTTTAAGTTCGGGGGAGGGCCAGACAATAAAAAAAGTAAACAATGGAAAGTAAATACATATATAATTATAAATCATGATAAATGCTTTGATGGAAATGAGTTGAATACTGTGATAAAGAATTCAGCAGACCTACTTTATATAGGGTGGCTAGGGAAAGTCTAAAGTCGTGACATTTAAACTGAAAACTAAAGAATGACTGTAAAAACTGTGATGAGGTAGGGTCTTGTTGCAAGGTGCAGGTGTGTGTTTGGGATGGGTAGGGGAGTATTATATGTGGAGGAAAGAGTATGTATACAAGCTGCACTGAAGGAAAAACACTTGGGGTGTTCAAGGAACTGAAGGAAGGCCACCATGGCTGACGTTAAAGAGCTAGGAGAGAAAGACCCAAATGAGTTTGGAGAGGAAGGTTTGAGGTCTGGATTTGATATGAGATACAATAAGGAACCACGTAGGAGCCATTGTACGGTCTAAAGAAGGGGAAGTAATGCAAATAGATGCCCTCAGGTGATTTCAAGTCAGTGATGCCAAGGAATCTTTTTAACTGATCACTTTTCAGCAGGTTTCCAGTTGCTTAAATAGATTGCTGCTACTTCAGCTTAATGTTTTGACTCCTAATCTTTTGGGAATTGCCCTTTTTGGCTGTAGCTGTTTGGGATGGTATGCTGCCTAAATTGAAGAACTTAGTACTGACTTTTATATCTAGAGTGATAATGAAAATCTTAGGATATGGGTAGATTTTCCTGAAGTGACTTGGAATCTTCGCTTCATCTTCAATTATTAGCAACAATGGAAAAGAACTAATTATTTACTGCCTATGTAGTGGAAAGAACTATTTGTGTAAGTTATATAACTAAGGAGGAAATTTAGAGATTTTTGTTTGTTTTGCCAGATTTTGTTTGTACATCTTGTGTTCTCTAAATTCATGTACTAAATGTTTAATATCTTTTACAAAGTCTTTCTGCAAACTAATTTTTCAAGGTATATAAATCCTGGTTAATTATTGCCACAAGTTATTTCTGTCTTTGAATTTTAGTGTCTTATAAACATCAAAACTTCCTTTGGAACTAGTCCCAGTAGAGATGAGACTCTTCTAGCCAAGTTACCTATCAAGAGCCACATAAATGACCCAGGAATTGTGTCCATTTGCCTGCCATACAAGAGGTCCAAAAATTTGGAATAATTAAATTAGATCATATCAAGCCTAAGGTTTATATTAACTTTGTAAAGAAAGACAGGATGACAGGAACAGTGTAATTTTAAAAGAGTCCTTGCAAATACTACCTATTAAAACCGTTTAAAAGGAATACTTTGATAGTAAGAACAAAGTTTCTTAAAAAACATTTTTCACCATAAAGCTAAGGATATATACAGACAGAAACAGTAAGAAGAGTGAACACACTGAAATGGAGACTGGAAGCTTTATTGGTTTCTCCAGGTAAAGTCATTGATGAGTTAATGATCTGTACTCTATCAAACACCTTGTTCTTCAGTGCTTGTTTGAGATCCAGAATGAGAACAAGTCAATTGAAGCACTAGTAGAGTTTAGCAGGATTGCACATTTCATTCTTTAAAGATCACCAGAGGGCCACAAACTGAACCATGGGACAGGACAGGGAGTCAGCTGAGAGAAACAGGAAATGGTGAGTGGCTGGAAGAAAGAAGGAGTCTCTTTTAGATCTTCTTGTCCCAGTTTAGAGACTTGGTTTAAAAGTATTATTGAGATCAATCATTTAATGAATATTTTCTGAAGGTTGAGTGTGTGTCACACACTGGGACTACAAGAAACTTATTGTATATTGGGAGACATAAACAGCAAAAAGGTAATTACAAAGTAGAGTGATAGCAATAATAAAAAATGCTAATATTTATTGAGCACTTACACCCATGTTAAATGCTTTTCTATCTTATTTAATTTAAACTTCATAAAAACCTAGGATGCTTTTGTAAAGTTTACTATTTCTATTACTATATTTATCACAATTACTACTGTTGCTCTATTTTCCAGATGATGAAACTGAGGCGCAAGCAGTCTAAACACATCCCTAAACTCACTCACCTGGTAAGTGGAAGAGTGGAGATGCAAACCCAGTATTGTATAACTCCAGAGGCCATGCTTTCAGCTCTCGGTTACACTGCCTCGGGGAGAGGAGGGCAGGTAAGGAGCACAGAGATGGGGTCCCCATCTGGCCTTGTGGAAGAAAGGAGGAGCTGGAGAATGCTTCCTTGAGAAACTGATTTGCTAGTGACTCCCTATTCTTTTCTCTCCCGCAAGGATTCATCTATCATTTTCCCACCAAAAGAACTCTAGACGAAAATTGTTGCTAGGCTTCCTGTGAGAGGCTGCACAGCCTGGTAGTCAAGGGCATTGACATGGAGCTAGATAGACCACCTGAGGTGAAACCTTCGCTCCCTGCTTAGGAACCATGTGAACTTACGCAAGATTCCGTAAAATGGAGATACAGATTTCTACCTCATAGGTTTATTAAGGAATTGAATTAAATGAGCTTATCTCTGTAAAACATTTACACATAGCACATACTACACGAATATTAAATAAATAAATTTGCAAAGGCAAATACCAAAAATATCTTCAGACATTCTTTGAGAGAGTTGATCACAAACAACTTTGCTTAAGAATGCTTCCTTGTTCCCAAACTTGTCTCGAGTGGAATATCGAAGATTTTGGTGGCTACTAAGGAGGAGGGCTTTGGGATGAGATGGGTTGGAGCCTCAGTCTTGGATTTTATGAAAAGAGTTTGAGATTTGGGTTCAGACATTCCTCGATTCAAATCCTGGCTCATGGACCTGGGACAAATCATTTAATAACTTTAGTCTCAATTTCCTTTTTGGTGAAATGACAAAAATAACAACTCCTATAATTAAATGAAATGTTTTTTTATAATAAATCTCAATATAGAGTCACAACTAAAATGCAGACTTATTAGCAGAATAGTTCAGGACAAACATTTATCTCTGAGTTTCACTTTCTTACTATATATATCAAAGCTTATGGAAGTTATACTACTTATATATATGGTATTAAAGTAGCTAGGAAAGTGATTTTGATTCAAGGAAAGACAAAGAAATGACTGAGACAGAAATGAGAGCCCATCAAATTGCTGTTTGTCTGATTATCAGATGTAGTAGTTGGCTTACATTTATGGGTCATGTGTACTGATGAGACACAAATTTGAATGACTCTGGAGCTCAATTTTCTGCTTCATTCTGGTAGCTTAGCAGAGATCTGGCTCAGCTGGATTGAGCCAGTTTGCAAAGACATAGCAAGGCCTTTAGCTGGTGTCAGCATTAGGAGCAAGCAAGGATCTTCCTAGCTCTCATGTGTAGACTTTGGCCTTTAGTAAGTGAAATTACTAGCATTGTTCCTGGGCCAAGAGATTCCTTGAAATATTGTTTGGTACACAGAGAAACTGGCTGTTCCCTAGCCTCTCTTAGGCAAATCTGTAAGGCTGTACCTTGATGTAGGGCAGGGTTCATTCTCTCTTGGTGTGCTCTCTGTGACATGCCCAGCTTGCTGGGCTGGGCAGGCCCCTCTCTTTCAGAATCTTGGCCAGCGTATGTGTTGACGACCCATGCCTGGCCTGTGCTATAGAATAATAACAGTGCAATGCATATGCTCTTTTGCTTGTCTCATTCTAAATTTTTTTCCAAATTACATTTGCACCATGTGGCACTATTGATGTTTATCTATGATTCCCTTGCACAGTGTTTTCCAAAAATACTTGTCTTTAAACTATACTCTGAGCTGCAAAATGTTCTCATAATAAGTGGCATGAGAACCTGAGAATAACCTCTGGTGAACAGTTGCATTGAAAGAAACTGTGGGTAGAATGCCCCATACTTCATTACCTCAGTTATCTCTCTCTTTCTCCCCTCTACCTCCTGTCTCTCTTCTTGTTGTAGGGTAATTACAGTTGATTCATGATTTATGTAAGATAAATGCACATATGATTCTACTGTCCAATTTGTTTTATGACAGTTTTTGATGATTTTAGGGGAAGGCCCATCCCATACTTCAGAAGAAGTGGACAGGAGGTGAGTGGTGTCCTCTCCCTGGTGGCCAGGAGGATGGCAGTGATGGTTGTGAGGATGGCAGTGGTGGTGGTGGTCACTGATGGAGGACAGCTATGGATAGTGTAGTGACAGGTTCTCAAGTCTCCAAGCCAAAAGACAACTTACAGAGAAGCCCTGCATTGGGCAGAAATGGGCTTATACTGGTACTTCTGCTGTGCTCAGGCATTCACTGGGCAGCTTAAGGGAAGTGTGGTCTTGGCACAAATGTGAAGGTGAATCCTGTGGGACAGCAGCTGGATCTGTCAGGCAACCATGCTCCACGCAGCAGGAGATCTGAGTGGTGTCTTTCCATGACTGCTGCAGCTATAATAAGACCCTATAGAATATAGTCTCTGGTTAGTTCTGGGCTGTATCACGAACCACTGTCCTGCTAGCTTATCTGCTCCTGTCATGCTGGCCCCTTGCAGCTTCCTGAACACACACTGAATAGTCTCCTGCCTCATGGCCTTTGAATTAATTATTTCTAACTGGACAATTCTTGCCATATAAATCTATATGGTTTGCTTCCTCAGTTTGCTTTTCCACTCAGGACTTTCCTTATCAGTTGCCGTCTCTGACCACTCTACCCGAAGTAGCACATGTTCTCTACTCTGTCACACTCTGTCTTATTCTCCTTTGTTTTTCTGCCTTGTGTTTGTTTATTTTTTGGTTATCTCCATTAGAATGCAAGCTTTATGAGAGCAGACCTTACTTTTGTTTGTTAATAAATGGCACACCCCTAGATAAGTGTCTATCATGTATTAAGTTGCTCAGTGAATATTTAATGAATGAATGAATATTCACTTGTGTCTCAATCAATACACACAATCTTTCTTATTGTAAATAGCACCCTTATATACCAGGAAGCAGATCTATTACTTTAAAACATATGCCAGTAAGAGTTACTTTTGTAATCTGCCGGAGAATCTCTACCAGGAAGTTGGTAAAATTTCTCACTGACTTTTAATTTCATGACACGAATCAGTGGGGGGAAATGACTTCATTAATTTTTAGTTGACTTCATTTATTTACAAAGTCTTAGACCCAAATGAGCTTTTCCAACAATACAGTGTACTCCAGTCCCTAAATCAATATGAAGTCTTTTGTTTAGACTTTCATACCATTGTGTCATGTTTTACTCATCATTGTGTCCTTATTCTTTGGATGTTCTAACCCCTCCTACCATCATCCCTACTTCCTAGAACTTCAACTTTCATTCTTTTTTTTTTCAAGATTGGCATCTGAGCTAACATCTGTTGCCACTATTCTTTTTTTCCTTCTTCTTCTCCCCAAAGCCCCCCAGTACATAGCTGCACATTCTAGTTGTAGGTCCCTCTGGCTCTGCCATGTGGGATGCCACCCCAGCATGGCTTGATGAGTGGTGCTAGGTCTGCGCCCAGCATCTGAACAAGCAAAACTCTGGGTCGCCAAAGTGGAATGCACGAACTTAATCACTTGGCCACGGGGCCAGCTCCATCATCTTTCATTCTTTTCATGGAAAAATTTATTTTACATCTTGCCTATATATTTGTGCTGTGGTGACCCCATTGGATTACTAGTCTCCATAGGGTTCAAGGACTCCACTAATCAGTATTCTGTACTATTTTAATGACCACATGGAATGCAATCCATTCTTCCAGAGTATTACAGTCGATGTTAAATGGAACTCAGTCTAAGCCTGATTCTTTTGACTCACCACTGGATACCTCTTTCATACACTCCATCTGTTGCTATTTATCATTATTCCTTGTTTATATTCCTCCCACCCGTTTTCCATTTGTGCGAATGTGTTTGTGAGCAGGCCAATTTTACTTCAATTTTAAAGCACAATTTCATGAGATCCAATTAAGTATTTTTCAAATGCTCAAATATACAGTGTCTACTACAGGATTCTCTTTGTGCTCTAATTTTGTAATGAAACTGAAAGGAAATCAATCAAATTCCTCTGGCATGGGTTGGTTGTTATAAACTCATGGTGTTTATTGCTTATTCTGTATTCCTCTGAATTTTACAGAAATATTTTTCAGTACGTTTCCACTATTTTGGTAAATTATTACTAAATCTTGATCAAACTGTTTGTTGTTTTCAGGAAATCAGTGCTGGGTTTGCATTTTCATTATTTCTTTATTCTATCTCAATTCTTCCTGATGTTAAAATGACAATTAACATGGAATTATTAAGAAGTTCTCTTGATAAATGTATGTGTATCCACACTATTAGTTACTTATATGAAGTTTTCAAAATAATCTTATTCATAAAAATATAATATCACATAAGCACTCCCTCAGAAGATAATGCTCTGTTTTATAAAGGACAGGCAAGAGGATAGTTATGAACCATGGTTTTAGATTTGGGAATTTATTAGTTTCATCATGAAGAAAAGACATAGAGATGGTCAATGTGTTAGTAGTCCTAGGCTGCCATAATAAAGTACCACAAATTTGGTGGCTTTAAACAACAGAAATGTATTCTCTCATTGTTCTGGAGGCCTGAAGTCTGAAATTCACAGGGCCATGTTCCCTCTGAAGGATCTAGGAAAAAATGCTTTCTTGCCTTTTCCTAATTTTTTGGTGGTTGCTGGCAATCCTCAGTTTGTAGCAGCCTCACTCCAATTGCTGCCTGTACTGTCACATGGCCTTCCTCCATGTGTCTTCTCTGTATCTCTCTACTCAAATATCCTCTTTTCTCTTATAAAGAAACCAGTAATTGGATTTAGGGCCCATCCTAATTCAGTATGATCTCATCTAAATTGATTACATCTGCTAAGACCCTATTTCCAAACAAAGTCATATTCACAGGTACTAGGGGTAAGGACTTAGACACGTCTTTTGAGAGGACATAATTCTGCTCACTATAGCCAAGTTCCCAAACCTCTGGATCTTTGGCCAATCACTGCACTGAAAATATACCAGGAGGATTGTCTTAACCCAAATGGGCTGCTATAGCAAAATACCACAGATTGTATGGCTTAAACAACAAACATTTATTTCTCATACTTCTGGAGGTTGGGAAGTCCAAGATCAAGGCACTGGAAGATTCAGTGCCTGGTGAGAGACTACTTCCTGGTTCATAGATGGCCATCTTTACACTGTGTCCTCACAAAGCAGAAAGAGGACTAGAGAGCTTTCTGGGGTCTCTTTTAAAAGGGCACTAATCCCATTCATGAGTCTTCCATCCTCATGACTTAATTACCTTCCAAAGGCCCCATCTCCTCTGAACCAAGATCTTTTAACCTCTTTGCTTCTCCTGTGGAAAATATCACTTCCACCCTTGCTAATTATGGGCTGGATCTCTTTCAGAGTGATTAGTGGGAAGAACTGAGCTCCCTGTAGAGGTTTGAATGCCTCAAGTAATTCTCAGAGGCAACAATTTTGTCTTAATTATTTTGTAACTTAAGAGATTGTTTAAGCTAATGGTGTGCTGGTAAACTGGATATATTTGGAAGGGAAAAAAAAGCCTTGATTTGTAGCATTTGTCAGTTTACTTGGTATGAATACTTTCACCATGGTCAATTTCATGATACCAATGGTTTAACAACTGGCTTTCAAAACTCCTGACAATTTTTCTTTTGGGTCTTATGCGCCAGTATGAGTTGGCTCCAGCACACCACTGAACCAGTCAGCAATTTGCTGCATGACAGTGTAGAACAGCCTGTAGTGCCATAGAACGAATAGACATGAATATGGTTACGTTATGATGTGGGATCTGGAAAATATGTAAAAAGGAGTATTGAATATCACAAAAGTTTAACTGTTTTTTAATTTTAAAATACAAATTAAATCAACAAAAGGCAGCACACGTAAAATTATCAATTATTTCAAAATCTGTAATCCTTCATGTTGGTGAGTATATACTGTCATGGGAATACTTACACATTGCAGGTAAATGTTTAAATTGGTATAAATTTCATAGAATACAATTTGTTGATCCTATTTGATGTCCTCCATCGCTCTCTATTCCCTTGCTCTGCATTATTTTTCCTTCTAGCCCTTATCACTATATATTATTTATTAATTTATTTTCTATTTTTTCCTACTATATAAGCTCCATGGGGCAAGGATCATATTTATCTCATTCACTGTGGAATGGCTACACGTAGAACACTGCTTATCATGTCGTAGGCACTCAATAAATATTTGTTGAAATAATAAATGGATGAATAAATGAATCTTAAAAATCTTTTCTGATTTACACATATTGCTAATTTATCCTTCCTAACGCCTGCTTATTATTCTGTCATAGGTATATGCCACAATTTATTTAATCAATCTCCTATTGAAGGATGCTTAGGTAATTTTTGAGTGTTTCCTCTTATATTGAATATCCCTATATGTACATCTTTGTGTACCTGCATATCTGTAGGTTAAATATCTAGAAACTAGAATTGCTGAGTTAAAGGATATAAACTTAAAATTTTGGCAGATGTTGCCAAATTGCAACCAAAAGATGTTATATAGATTTGTACTCTTTTACTGATCTAAAAAATCCTATTTCTGACTTTTAAAAAAAGATCTGTTAACAAATAGGCCTAGATGGATATTTCAAATTTGTGATGAAAAATATAGATCGTTCAAAACAAAGCCTGCCTCAGACTTGACGAAGAAACACTAGAATAATTTTCATCAATATTAAGAACAAGACAAAGATGTTCACCAAAGACAGGAGTGTTAGATGGAGCAGGAGGTTGGGGAAGATTGATGAGGCATGAGATGATGGGCTGGGTGATCTGGGTTAACAGGACATTCCACATACAGGTGTGAGACATGTCCTGCACAAGGGGGCACATCTAAAATGAGCCATTCACAAGATAGCATGGATTTGTGTATTTGATTTGACAGTTTTCTGGAGATAGCAGGAAACCATCTTGTTCCAACAAAATCAGGATATTATGATGGTTTTCTGACAGATGAGAGGAAGCTGTCTTGAGGAAGAGTGCCTTATTCCAGTTTGCTCAAAGGCACAAAATGGGCTAGTGGTGGCTCTGAAAGGCAGCATCAAAAGACAAAATCATCCCATTTGCAAAAACATTGGTGGACCTTGAGGATTTGATGTTAAGGGAAATAAGCCAGACAGAGAAAGACAAATACTGCATGATTTCCCTCATGTGTGGAAGATAATAAATATATGGATAAAGAGAACAGATTAGTGGTTACCAGAGGAGAAGGGAGTTGGGGGGTGGGTGAAAGGGGTAAAGGGGCACATATGTATGGTAACAGACAAAGTTAGACTACTGGTGGTAAGCACAATCAAGTCTATTCAGAAATTGATAAATAATAATGTACACCCCAAATTACACAATGTTATAAACCATTATGATCTCAATAAAATCACTGGGGGGGGAAAAAAAAAGATGGCCCAGCTCAGCCCATCCAGGACATCAAGAGCCAAGCCAGCAACGGAACATCTGTTGCCATTAGAGTGAGCTCTGTATGTGGTCTGGGCTGATGAAACACCAGATCGGTTTTTTCATTGCAGTCTGGTGAGAACCATCCATTGACAGCTGCCTGTCGATTGACAGCTAAAGATTATCTGGTAGTAGTGAGGTCTGCCGGGGCTCTGAGATTTGTTGAAATCTATTACCTGCCCAGAGCATACACAAGCCTCTTAAACAGAGGGTAGAATCCTTGACACCAGAGAGATGGTGGTATAGGAAGGAAACCTTCCAGCACCTGTTATCAGGTGAGATAGGATGGGTTTATGTGTGTATACAAATAACACAATGTTGTTTGATAAATTCAAGCAACTGCAAATGCATGATATCTTTATAGATACATGACTCTGGATAAATGTGTGGAAATGTATCCCAGGTATAAAATTCTATAGAATAAATTCAGGCTCTTCAGAAGAAAAAGACTTTGCTTAGAAATGGAAGAAAGAAAATAACTCCATGAAATAACTAGAAAAAAGAAAAGAAAATTGTGTCAAATTTGAATGAAGATGAACATAATTACTGCAGCACACAAATTCCCATATTTTAGATCAGAATGAGCTTTATTGTCCACATTCCCAAGTGCTCTGGCTTGTCAACTTCCTGTGCAAACAAATACCTGATTGATGCTATACCAGGGTGATAAAGAGGCTCTTCTAGTCACCATAGGAAAGGAGAGGTGATTCTGGAGCTCTGAATCTCCAAATACTTGGAGTCAATTCCATAGGAAAAAACTTTCTCAACTTTTGGTTATTTCCAGAACAGACTGATCCATTTATTAACATGTGCTTTGGAATACATTTCTCTGCCTACACATGTTATAAGTGATACTAGCATTACCTACCAGAATCTTTTAAAACCACACTGTAGTTGTTTCCTTTATTTGTTATTCTCATTTAATGCTCTCCTCTAACATTATACAACATAACTGTGGTATTAAGTGATACTTAGGAGAATATGCAAGGGGATTGTAAAATTATTTAAAGACATAAATTGAACTAAAATTGAAAATAACAGAACTTATTATGACTTGAGACAATATGGGTCAAGTGTTGAAAAAGATCTTAGATCTGTTTACTCATCCGTTCAACAGGGACTTATTAAGCATCTCATATGTGAAGCATTTCGGAGGCTATTGTAAAAGGTAGGAAAAAAGTGAGAGATATGACCCAATGTTGACTTGAAGCTTGTAGTGCAATAGGAGAGATGAGGCGTGCTTACATGGAAATAACAAGAGAATGAGTAGTTAAATAAAAAAGCACCAATGTATTGCCCGAACCACAGTGAGTAGTACAGTCTACAAGTGGTACAGAGGAAACAAATGTGAATTGAACTGTAGAGGGGATTTCTTGGGAGATGTAGAATTTGAGCTATATTTTAGACTAGGTAGGATTTTTTAAGTCATTAAACACCAGGAGCAGTGACTGGTAGGCTGAAATAAGCATGGACTCCATTTCTATAACAACCGACTCAAGTGGAACAGAGGATGTGTGTGTTGTAAATTTGGATAGCTGGGAGGGAGAGGATGAAGGGAGCATTGGAAGTGCTAGATTGTGGAGTGCCTTAAAATCTGGGCATAGACCTTGATCTTAACTCTGCAGACAAGAAATTTTTTTCAGTTGTTGTATTAGTCAAGGTTCTCCAGATAAATAGAAACAATTTATATCTATATATCTATAACATTATATGTATAAATAAAATAAAATATAATATATATAGTGAAATTTATTATAAGGAATTGGCTCATGTGGTTACAGAGGCTGAGGAGTCCCATGATCTGCTGTCTGAAAGCTGAAGAACCAGGAGAACTGGTAGTGTAAATTCCAGTTTAGGGCCAAAGGCCTGAGAACCAAAAATGCTGATGGTGTAAGTTCAAGGGCAGAAGAAGACCCATGTCTCACCTCAAAGACAAGCAGAGAGAGCCAGTTCAACCTTCCTCCACCTTTTTGTTTTCTTTAGGCCCTCCACAGATTGGATGAGGCCCACCCATACTGGAGAGGGCAATCTGCTTTATTCAGTCTACTGATTCAAATGCAATCTCTTCCAGAAACATCCTCACGCATACTCACAAATAATGTTTAACCAGATATCTGGGCGTCTTCTGGCCCAGTCAAGTTGACACATAAAAATTAACCATCACAGTTGTTGAATAGAGGAGCAACATAATAAATTTTTTTAAAAACCCAAATTTCCCTTTAGTAAAATTGAGTTGTGGTACTGGGTTAAGTTGTTACAGGTAAGACAGATGAGAAGCCATCAGACCTGTTAAGATGCTCTTGGAGAAATATGGAAGTGAAGTAATAAAGCTGGATAGAAGTAATGGCAGAGTGAAGAAAAGTCAGGGGTATATTTTATAGGAAGGGTCTCAAAATACTTGTTGGTTAACTTAGAAGTGAAGAGGTGAGTCAAAAGTTTTATGCTTGGATGTAGCATTAGCAAAAATAAGAATTTTGAGGAAAGAATCTTGTTTCAAGGAAGATGATCGGGGCTGATTTATCACAGGGAATTTCATATATTCAAGTGCATATTTAGGAAACTAGAGATACAGATATAGAACTTGGGTATGAGTCCACAACTGAGTGTTATGCTATGGTGAGAGTAAGAGGCAAAGGACTTTTGGCCTCCCTTTGGACAACCAAAGATTATAAGAAAGTCTGGTCAGTGGATAGAGACATTCTTATGTGTATAATGGTCAAATAGCAAAAATTTAATAAACTCTAGAGGGCTCAAAGCTCATAATGAGACTGAAGAGAAGGAATCATACTCGAGCACTGAAGAAGTAGAGAAAGAGAAGGAGATCTTTCGAAAGTCAAAGGCAGGCAAGCACCCAAGGCTAATTCCGTGAGAAGTGGTATGGCTGGTGATGAGGGAACCTCCAATAGGTAGGCACATGTAGAGCAACACAGAGAAGCAGGGAAGGCTGGAAGAAGAAGCCATAGACCTGAGTCGGAAGAGGTGGCTGCACATGTATTCTCCGGGTAATCAAGTTGTTGTCAACTTTAATAATAAAAATAAAGTGAGTAGCACAAGTAGTGCCTGACATTAAATGTTTACAATTCTTAGCTATTAGTAGTGGTAGTAGTAAAAAAGTAATTGCTCCCTTCTTTTCTCCTCATATGGTGTAGCTGCAGTTTATATTCTGACTCTTGTCCTAAACTGGGTTTCTTGAGGACTAAGAACCTATTTTCTTGCTGATCCTTGGATATGAAAAACTGATAAGTGCCTGGCTATAGGAGGTCTTCGGTATTGTTTATGGGATAAGAATAAATGAATGAATGAAAGAATGATACGTGACTGAATGAAAGAAGGGAGGAAGGAAAAGAATATAGGTTTAAGTATTCCAGGCTAAAATACTCTTCTTAGAGACTATCCAGCCAGAAGGTATAATCTAACAACAAATCAGAGAGAGCATAAAACTGCTTTTATTCAGTAAGCCTACTAGATTTGGATCAGGAAAATTCTGCACATGTGCCCTCAAGGACTTTATATTATAAAATAAGGCAAAAGTCCAGCATAAGCCTTTTTTACATCACAGGTTAAGTTATACTTTGCATAGAGTCCTGCTTCTTACATATATAACTTTAAAAAAATTAAAAAAGCAAACTTGGAACACGGTTCTCTCGACATCATGTTATTATACTATCTTTCATAATGGGGGATTTTACAAAGAACATTACCCTAAGTACACTGTCCTTTCTTAAACACTGGCACAAATACAGATAGTTCCTGTGGTAGACATTAGTGCTCACCAAGATTTCTGGCTCTCCTGGGAACTAGGTGTGGCCATGTGACTTGCTTTGGCCAATGAACTTTGAGTGGAGCTTCTGAAGATCACTTCTAGGCCAAAGTATGTGGTGGATGGCACGCTCTCCACGTTCTCATCCCTGCCTTGGTAGATTCTGAAGCATCATGTTGAAAAGGAGGCACCATAAAATGATGGAGCCTTTGTCATTTGGCGTCCTGAACACCTATGATGACAGTGGACCCTGCTGACCCCTATTGGACATAGTGTGAATGAGAAATAAATGTTTTAAACCACTGAGATTTTTGTGGTTGTTTGTTAACAATATAATCTAGTGTATCCTGACTGACAAAGTCCTTCTAGCCAAAAGAAAAAAAGGCATATTTTTTCATAATTCTGAGATCGTTAGAGACAAGTTACTATATGACTCTGTTACTGCTTTTACATAGATAAAGTTAAAACACACTGAAAGCTAAGAAGTTTATAGATCTTTCCTTTTGCATTTGAAGGATTAAAGCTGCATTTCATAATTTTTTTTCCTATGCTATTGACACCAACAGTGTCTCTATACTTTTAGTCTGCCTAAGGGAAATTATTGATAGTTCTGATTTTACTATTTTATGTCTTCCTGAGAAAGGTGATTTGTTTTTATTTCATATTTATTTGCTCTAGGTTCCACATAAAAAGGATATAAAGATCTATGACATGAAAATAAGGCTTACTTTATTCCAACACAGAATTTAAAATTTTTGTTTCTAAAGGTTGAAGTCAAGGAAAAATGATAGAAAGACCCGACTTGTTTACCAGGCAATAATATTCGTTGTTTCCATAAAATCATCTTTTAAACGTTCATCTTACATGCAAATGCAGAATGCTTTTTTTTTTCCACTTTGTCTCTCACATATCCTGGAATCCCCTGTGAGCTATCAGCCTGGGAGAACAGCCCTTTAAGATCTTTCTGTCTCTATTCGTTGCATATATTGTAGCTTTGTACGTGTTTATTTGGCTAGTTATATGTGTTCAGGCAGGAATTCAAATATGTGATTCTCATTCTTGCTTTCCAAGAGAATTCTCCTGAGGGGAGAAAAACAATGTACATGTTTCTCTTCTTATTTGACAAAACTGAAAACAACCCTGGATTTAGACCCTTACAAGGAAATATGTCCCACACAAAGTGAGAGCAAAGGACTGTCTTTGTTTCTCTTCCAGCTTTTGAATCTGACCCACTTTTATTAAGGGAAAATATAAACAGTATAGCATTAACTCTAAAACCAAGAGGTATTTCTTGCTCCATTACCAGACAGAGAGGACAGAGCATTTACAGACAAGTAAAATTTCTTAGGAAGGAATGATGGGGCCATGATCAGACTTTGTCTCTGAGAATCACTGATATAATCTTTTCATGTTGGGGCTCAGTTAAGAAAACTATGCGTGTCATTGAGGGCAGGAAATGCTTGAAATTTTTAAAGGGAAAAAAATAAACAGTTTAAAAACCAGTTTAGGGGAAAATGGTGTGACTTGTGGAGGAATATTCAACTTCAAGTCGGAGCTTTAATAAGGTTTCCTGGGCCTATAAGTGCATGAAGTTCATAAAAATGTCCCCCCAACCAATTATGATTACTTTCCGCCTTTAATTACTTTTCAACTGATGTGGAACTCCAGATACTATCAACCTCTGCTTCGCCGAGGTAGACAGTTGAGCAATACAGTATAGCGCAGAAAAGGGACAAAAAAAATCAGGATGATGAATAGAGAATGCTACTTGAAAAAACTTTAAAAATTTTTGATATGGTCTTTGTTGGACATTTACTCCTCTTATCTGCTTGTATTTTCACTTTCGACTTGATAACTCCCAGACTGAGTTGAAACACAGTGATGTTCCTGCCATTCTCTTCTGAGTTCATTGTGACTTTTTTTTTTTATCATCAGCAGAAATAGAGGGAGACTGAATTAAATTGGAGCTGCAGAACTTGCGAGAGCGATAACAATACAAATGGATTTTCTCTAACAGAGAAAAACAGCTGTCTCCATTATTTGAATGCTTCACCTTTCTCCATTCCATTAATTGGGTCTTTGATCACAAGCTGAGGTGGAGAGGCCCTGATAAGGAATAGGTTATTAGTAAAGTAGCCTAAAGGAATGAATTGGGCCTGGTACTTGCTGCAGAAGATGAGATAAACTCACAATGCCTGTGCGTGTGAGTGGTGGCGAGTGATAGGGCCTCCGACTGCCCTGAACTGCTTGCAAAGGGAGAAGACTAATACTCTAGTGCTATGATAGCTAATGCAGGATATAAATTTAGCTCACAGGAATGGAATAGGATAAAAATTCCATAAAGACTTTTCTGTAAATGGCTTACACTTTTATATCAAACTGTGACAGAGTACTCACTAAAAAAAATAAAATAAAATAAAACAGTCTTGATCTCACTATATGTTCAACACAACTGGAGGCTTTCGTATAAGAAGGAGGAAAAATGACTGTTAAATTTGTTCACCAAGACATTAATAAGAGCACCCTTTGAAGTGCGGTAAAACTAAATTGGAGGAATTAAATTTGATTGAATCTAAGCCTGTTTATTTTTCATTTCTCCAGAGCGGGTGTTGAGTGATTTGTAATACTTCATTGGAAATCTTCAGGAACTTGCTATCATGTAATCCATTTTTTTGCTGAAGAATACAACCGCAGGGGACAAGACCATATTGGTTTGTTGTTAATGTACTGGAAAGAGGTACTATGGAGAAAACAGTTAATATTAAATTACGAACACAAGGTTATCTTTCTGCCGCACATGCTCCACTGCCCTAGGCAGGGGTAATCTGTTAATAGCATTCAGCCAAAATGACACCATTAAGGAACTGAAGCTACACATCTTTTGCAAGCTGAATGATGTATAAAGCTGGTTTTCTATCATCCTAGATGCAATAAATTATCCATGCTGCTAAAAATTGATACAAGAGAGAAGTTTGATAGAACTAGCACCCAGACATAAATGGAAGGCCAGGCTGGCAGGAAACGACATGAAGATGTGAATGCTGCCACCAGGATGTTTTTATTTGTGTTGTTCTCTCTCTCCCCAGTTCTGATTTCTCAGGCTTTGGGGGCCCTGGTGGCAAATGTGTTATAGTGGCATTTTTTATGGTAGAGATTGAGGAATGACTGAGTGAGAGAGAAAATGAACACATACAATTGTGCAGGTGAGCAACTTGGAAAGGTTTGGATGTCAGGTGTACTTTGAATGAATCATTGCATTTCAGCTTCAGTTTCTGATTGTCAATGCCTGAATATGAAGAGAAGGACATTATAAATGGCTTGCATTGAGAGTCATCTGATTGGTGTGTGGTACATTAGGAAACCATAACCTACACATACTCATTGTCCTTCATATTATTGGTTCCATCAACATGCAGAATAAATAGCTGGGGAAGCAGTTTAGAATTATTTCCCATGATAGTTTTTCTCATTTTAAATTAATACAAATGCTTAATAGACTTAAGAGACACAGAGCATCTATTTTCTCCAGCAGAGTTCCTCACTGTGTCAGGAAAAAAGATTTTCTAAACTGCAATGGCAATACCAATGAAACTAGGAAATGTACTAAATCAACACATATTAAGTTTGCACCATGTTCTCTAGCACTCTGCCAGGCACTGGAGATGTCAAGATAAAAAGATATCATCTTTAAAATCTTACAATCTAGTGGGAATCCAGACAATTGCAATGAAATGTTGCAATGATGAAGGTATGCATGATGCAATAAGAGCTTGGAAGAAAGAGACCCTATGTCCGCCAGAGGAGTCAGGACTGGCTTCACAGAGGAAGTGATCAGCTCAAAGAGAACTCTTAAAACATCCTAGTACAGAGGAAATAAACACAACCAATAAATCCAACCACAATCCTCATAGTATTTCATATGATTTCAAGGGTGGAATTAGCAATATATACGTAAGCAGATAAGTGTGGTTAAAGCACAGAATTCAGGGCACATACCAAATGAGGAGAGCATGCGAGGTGTTTCTAGAAGCCCAGAAGTGAGAAGATTCAGGTTGGACTGGGGTAATCAAACAGGAGAGAGGTTATTAAGATCCAGGGCATTGTCCCCAGCCTCTCTCATTCTTTGCTTCCAATTATTCACCAATTCCAGTGTGTTCCATGTATTGAGCATCTGCCATTTGATTTTCTTTGGTCCATCTTTATGAACATAACTGTAGAGAATCAGAAGCCTTGACTTGAATCACTATCACAGCCTCTTTGCTGCTATCTCTGCCTCAGCTTTGTCCTGTTCCAATCCCTCCTCTAGAAGGAGGCCAGAATAATCTTTCCAAAATAAAACTTGAACTGTCACTTCCCAGTTTAAATCCTGTGCTGTGGTTGCCCTAAGGACAAAAACAAACCCTTCAATCTGGTGTACCATACACAGCTCAGTGTGTTCTGGCTTGGCTACCTCTTGAGCCTCTAGTCTGGTCACTCCAACCACATTCCCTTCATCTGGGCTCTAATTACTGGAACTATCCTCAGTTTCTTAGCTTGCCAATCCTATCTGCCTCTGAATCTTCAAGTAGTGCTTGCCTTTGCCTACATTTTCTTCCCACATCCATCATCTCATCCCTTCCCTTTTCCTAGCTAAATTGAATTTATCATTCAGAAAGTAGAACTTTCCCTGATAACTGAATATAGGACAAGATGACCTTGTCTCTCCCCTGTGGCACCCTGTACTTCTCCTGTCCTATATCTACACCTCCCCTGAGGAGTGTACATTCTATGAGGCTAGGGTCTGTGGTTAACTTGTCCACTTCATATCTCCAGTTCCCAGCACAGTTCCTGGCACACCGAGCAGTAAGTATTTGTCGAACATTGGATAAATGAGTGGATAGTAAACAAATAATGCCCTGGAGAAATGGTTGGGAATGATCCCAGGAAGAGAGCTGACTAGAAGGGATGTGCTGAGGTGATTCTGATCCTTGGAGACATTTCTCACTGACTAGGCTGAGGAGAACTGGGTGGCAGACTCAGTTGGGGGCTGAATAAAGAAGGAAGAGCAGGACTTTTTTTAAGACTGGAATGTATTGACGGGAAATAAGCTGTTATCAGAAAAGGAGAGAGAAGAGATGGGCAGTAAAGCTTAGATGGCTGGGCTATTTCTGTTTGTGCTAAATTGTTCAAACTGAATTTGGAGGTTCTGCACTTTTGCCTAATAGTTGCTTGTCTTTGTACTTTATTTTGTACTGTGTAGACATTTTGATATCATAAGTGGTAGTCTTGAGGTAGACATAACGTAGGGAAGTTATTTTCAATGTCTTATACCAAGACTATGTATGAGAACCACAGTGAAGCAACCATAGATTAACAATTAGATTAACAATTATTAAAATTGATTAAAAATAAGATTAACAATTAATTGGCTGAACAGCATTTAGTTTGTCCTTATCTTGTTCCAAAAGCTGGTAGACAAGAGAATGAAGGATGATGCTGGCTTGCAAAGTGTCCACAGCCTGGGAGAAAGTCTGAAAAAGCGGGTGAATAGATGATTACAATAAAATGTCATAAGTATTATGACAGGGTGCTGTGTAGGGTAGAAACTGGGGAAAAGGACAGAAAGGAAATTTCTTAGAGGAGATGACATTTGAGCTGCATTTTAAAGATCCAGGAGTAATGAGTAAGGAAAAAATAAGAAGAGAAAGGATGTTATAGGCAGAAGAAAGAGCAGAGACACAAAATCAAAGGAAGGATTTTGAAGAGTTTCATGGGCAACTACTTGGGCATAGTCAGGATTTTTCAGAACAGCCCTGTTCTCAAATATTTTGTCTCATTGTCCTCATTAGAATGCCTGCCTATACTTGTCAGATCCATCAATGGTCCTGGTTTCCCAGACTACTCACAAGGCATATAAGGCCCTCTGTGACTTGGTCCTTGTTTCTCTCTTCAGCAACAACCTTCCTCTCATCTTCTCCAATACCACAAAACTGCTTGTTGCTTCTTCTCCATCATAGTGCAGCCTCCTTTCCTCCAGGCCTTTACTTATGGCACTCCCCTCTGACTCTAATACTCTTTCTCCCAGCTGCCAGCCTCAGTCCACTTCCTCCCACCACTGGGTCAGATGCCCTTCCCCTTTGTAATAAATAAGCTGCATTCATTTATTCAACAAGCATCTATCAAGCATCTCCAAGTACTGAAAATCATGAGTTCTGGGGCCAGATGCCTTGGATTTGAGTACTCTCTGCCTGATCTAATAGTTGTGTGAACTTGGGCAATTTGCCTAACTTCTATATATGCTCCAGTTTCCTTACCTGTGAAGTGAGGATAATCATAATACCTACCTATAGGGTTTAGGGGCAGATTAAATGAATGTTACTTTTCAAAGTATCTGTGATATATTAATAGTTCAAAATATTTAGCCATATCATCATCACGATCATCAAAATGATTATTACTATATGCCAAGTTCTAAGCTTAGATAGTAAAGAAACAGAAATGCATAAAACACACAGTTCCTGCCATCAAGGATTTCATCATCTGCTGAAAAGCAGACACATAATCAGATAGTAATAAAAGAATGTGGATTGTTCTACAATAGGCATAAAGTGACTGCTAGCAGCAGTCTCCTATGTTTTGTAGATCCATTGAGATGGAGATATTAATCTGTTTGAAATCTACTCAGAGGATTACTAGCTGTTTTCTAACCATTCTGCATAAATTTGTCATTCAAGTGTCAACATTAATCAGAGGAACCTAGTATAACATGATTATTGCAACTGAGCGTTAAATTTAGCTGAGAATGAGTGCTCTTCAAAATGAGAAGAAGCCCCGCAGGCCCATGTATCTCTTTGCCTTTATGTTATAGATAAAGAAACTGTGACCCCCCCTCACCCCAGTGGTTAAGTCTCCCAACTAGGTCCATGCGGTGCATTAGTGACTGTGTGAATGGTGGGACCCACCTTTTCCCAATCTCAGTTCAGCCCTCTTTCCATAACTGCACTGACATCCCTTGGTTTTGTACTTTCATTACCATGATTTGTTTTGAAAACTGTATAAACCTCTGTTTCCCCAAGATAAGATAAAAGCATGGCTTTTCAGTCTCATGATCTTCATCAGACATTCTTCTGGTCTTGGACCAACACTGATGCATCCTCTGGAACCTGGAAGACACCTCCTGTCCTCTGCATGGCCAGCCCTCAGGGTACCAGTCCAAAATGACTCCTTTCTTTTCTGATGTCACTGCACAGAGTTTTCTGAATCTCTACTTTTGACCTTCATTGCAGTCTATATTGTTTCATGTATCATGTACCACCTTTGGATTGTTTCACGTACCTAAGTCTTTTCTGGGGGAAAGCACTAATCACAAGGCATTTCCAAGTTGCCTAACACTCTGCCTCTAGGTAAATGGGGATGCTCAAGTGCGTATTGAACGGAACTGACTTAGGTTTAAGTACTCTTCCTTCAAGCTCTAAGTCATTTGGGAGAAAAGTACACCTTTCTTATTTTTCTATGTATTTTGAGGGTAGCTTTGAAGGTCTTGCTTTGCTCAAGTTTTTAATAAACTGGCTATTTAAAGAAAATTCTACACTCCAGTTTTTCCTCAGGTTTGCACAAACCATTTCTTGTGCCCAGAACGATCTTCCTCTAACTTGCTTGGATAGCATCTCTTCATCCGTACAGTCTCTGCTAAGATATCACTTCTATGAACCTTTCCTACAAACTTGGAGCATTGTCTACTCTCTTCATAGCACCAATCACATGAAACTAGGATTGTCTGCTCAGGAGTCCAGTGAAAACCAGATGGTAAGCTCCTGGAAGTTAGCTTCTTATTCACTGTTTTGTTTTGTCCCTTGTATCTAATATGGAGCTGAACATATTCTGCATATTCAGTAAACATTTGATAAATGTAGGAATAAAATTGTTAATTTATGTCATATTGATGGACCATGACCATAGAGAGTGTGACCAGCCCTACAACCACCTCAGTGAAGGAAATCAAAAGTCCTCTCACCATACGTCTGCTTCTTAGGATGTTACATTATAAGACAGATGGCTGTAAAATTGTGGTTTACTAAAAGGTAGCTTTGAATATCAATCAAATAGTGATAAATTTAATTGCTTTATTAGCAAGCAGTAAACATTGTTGCTCTTTGCAGCACTAGAATACTTATTTTAATAAAAATGATTGGAATGGTAATGTCCTTGAGGCTTAAATCAAAGGAAGCTCACCAGTTCACCAATCTGCTACTATTACTTAAGAAAGTAAGTTCAGTAGGGATGGAGGCAGAGATCACATATGCCATCTTTCTTTCTTTTTTTTTTTTTAAATCTCTTCTTTCTTTATTTTCTCCTCTTAAAATGGATATACTAATATTTTTTCATTTGTTAGTTCTTGATTTCCTTACAGATTTGTATGCACAGAGGGAAGAGTTTTATTTTTAGTTTTCCTCCTCTATGATAGAACGATGTTCTCCCAAGATATTATTTTTGAACAATTTGGTCTATTATTATTATTATTTTACCATGCTAACACTATCAGTGTGTACACATCAAAATTTTTCTCTTATGTGCTTTTCTGTTTTTACCTGATTGTTGCACAGGATTCTAGAAAGGTTTGAATTTCTGTTTTCCTTTTCCCTTTGCACTGTTGGCTCCTGCTTCTAAATATTTTATCATACTTGTTTTTTCAGTTTTTTATTTTAATAAATAAGAAATCTTAAGATAGGGAACAGTAGGGACTTTCTTAAATATCCTAAACTCTTTTTAAATATCTGAAACTCTTTCTAAATATCTGAAACTCTTTTACACTTAATTTTTAAAGTTACATTGATTTTCAGGAAAATTTCCCCATTATATTTCTGGCCAGGAGTGTTTAGGTCAGAGCCTGTCAGTCTCCATCTTTTCATTTGTACAGTGGAAAAGTTAGCCACCCAACTATTCATTTTCAAGTTATTGTAGAGAATGGTGAGTTAATGCCTGGGAAGATCTTCAAGTTAATAACGTTCTCAAGTTATTGTAGAGAATGGTGAGTTAATGCCTGGGGAGATCTTTGAATATTTGAGTAAAGATTAGCTTGGCAAACCTGTGATTGGCTGAAGTGTGAACGCTGTATGAATGCTGGGTGCATATTGCAAACTTTTCCAAGATTTGCAAAAGACAGATCATAGGTTAAAGGCAGGACGTGGAGAACAGGTAGTGTCCACAAACAAACTGTATACCCACTTTAGTCATCATTCCAAGCATCTTCAGCAACTCCTGCTAATCCTAACTAGGATCTAGTTTCCAGTGTTTTTATCAAGCAATAAAGTTGCAATGTATACAACAGAGAAAATGTTTATATTTTTATTTGCAATGTTTAATAAAAAAAAATTGCCTTCTTCAAAGTTGGTCCTAAGACAAATTGTTGAGTAGGAAAAGACTCCTGGAAATCCCAAACTTATTTTTTTCTGCCTCTCTTCTACCCAAAGGTATTCTCACTCTTTCTTAAAAGATAATTTCACTGGATATAGAAATATGAGTCGACAGTTTCTTTGTTTCTAAAGATATTGTCTTATGGCATCTATGGTTTTCAATGAGAAATCTAAGGTCATTTTCATTGTTGTTCCCCAGTAAGTATCTTACAATTTTTCTCTAGCTGCTTTTAAGGTTTTTAAAAAATTTATCCTTGTTTTCTAGCAATTTGTTTGAGATGTGCTAAGGTGTGATTTTTTTTTGAGCCCATCCTGTTTTGGGTATGTTGAGTGTCTTCAACCTGCAAATTTATGTCTTTTAATAAATCTGGGGTAATTTCAGCCATTATCTTTTCAAATACTGTCCCTGCCTTGGTCTTTCTCTCTTTTACATGAAACTCCAATTACATTCATATTAGACTTTTTGATATTTTTCCACAGATTATTTAGGCTTGTCCATTTTTTCAATCTTTTTTCTCTCTATTTTTCAGATTGGATAATTCCTATATATCTAGCTTCAATTTCATTCATTCTTCCTTCTGAAATTTCCATTCTGTTATTAAGCCTACACAGTAAGATTTTTTTTTTTTTAATTTCAGATATTGTATGTTTTTAGTTCTAAAACTTCCATTTAGTCTTTTATGGTCTGCATTTCTCAGCTGAGTGCCTATCTTTTCATTATTTCAAGTGTATATTCTATTACCTCATTGAACATAGTTTTAACAGCTGCTTTAAAATCCTTATCTTATAGCTCCAGCATCTGGGTCATCTCAGGGTTGCTATCTGGTGATTTTCTTTTCTCTTGAAAATCTGTCACATTTGTTGTTGTTGCTTTATTTTTGGTATGCCAATGGTAGCATATATAACACTGTGACTCTATATTGTATAGAATCTAGAATCTGTTATAATTCTCTAGAGGGTGTTGATTTTTTTTTAATCAGACACTCTACCTGGGAGGGACAGACAGAACGCCCTGTAAGGGACTGGGAGCAGAGTGGCACCTAGAAGGATACCGTGGTGCCGTGCTCCTCCACAAAGGACTTTGGTACTATCCAGATTCCAAATGCTTCTAATAGGCAATTACTCCAAAGAGAGTCAACCTAGAGATAGCTGTTGGAATGCCTGTTGAAATAGCAACAACACATGGAAGGAAAGACCTGGTGATGAATGAGCATATTTGATACTCTGGGGTCTTTTACTGGGATGGTGATGGCTTTCCAGGAAACCAAGGTCCTATAGGAGTACCTAGGGACAAAAGCCAGTGAAATCTGACTTGTTCTTATCACGATTCATTAAAATATATAAGCTGATAACACTTGCAGAAATTTGGGTTACACTAGGGTAATGTTGTTGAATAGTTTTGCTATTTCAGTGTGATTTTAGTTCCATCCCCTCCTTTTAAATAGTAAATAATCTCACTGTCATGGTTCTCACTTCAAATTCTCTTAAATTCTTACCACAAGTGGCTGATAAAGAGAATATTTATTTGACAAAGTCAGACTTCTCCTTTGTTACAATTTCTTGATCTGCGCTACCTGTGCCCTAGAGATTAAGTAATAGTATAATTCTGGAAAGTAATGAGTCTTCTCAGAGGACAAAAATCAGACACTCTAACTGGAAGGGACAGACAGAATGCCCTGTAAGGGACTGGGAGCAGAATGGCACCTGGAAGGAGACCATGGTGCAGTTCTCCTCCACAAATTACTTTAGAACTATCCAGATTCCAAATGCTTCTAATAGGCAATTACTCCAAAGAGAGTCAACCTAGAGACAGCTGTTGGAATGCCTGTTGAAATAGCGAGACCACATGGAAGAGATCGTCTCATTTAACCTCTGACCTTTAGGGACAGAACTCCATTGGATGGAGCACTTCTGACCTCTCTATTATAGTTACCCCATTGTTGTTACTTTCAAAAGGGCTTCTGGGAAGAGGGAGTGAAGTCAGTGAACCACTTTACTTAACAAGACATGGGCTTATTCTAGAACTTTCTGTATCTTTCATTGAAGCCTGGGTTTCTGCTCTTCTGGCTCCTTTGATTCTAGTTCTTGAATAATCTAAAAGGGACTTTTTCCTCAAGGACAGGGGATGGGTCAATCTCCATTTGAATATTTGACACACACGTGCTTGCTTTCTGCCCTTCTCTCCTTTATCCTCAATTCTCTTTACCCTGCTCAACTAGATCATCACATTACTCTAGTTCTTACTACCTCCCAACTTAATGAGATACACTGCATTGCATTCATGGTGTTAAAAAAACAAATGATTAAAGCACACTCTAGCAGATGTGTCAGGGAGAATACTATTTCTAAGGCTGTGGGAAGCCATTAGAAGTTTCCCAAAGAATTATTTAAAAAATTCTTCTGCTCTTGAAACTCAGAATGAGATTATTACTGATATATTAATTCCAGACAAAAACTTGGTGCTGGCCCCGTGGCCAAGTGGTTAAGTTCGTGCGCTTTGCTTCGGCAGGCCAGGGTTTCGCTGGTTTGGATCCTGGGCGCGGACATGGCACCGCTCATCAGGCTGTGCTGAGACGGTAACCCATGTGTCACAACTAGAGGGACCCACAGCTAAAAATACACAACTATGTACCAGGGGGCTTTGGGGAAAAAAATAAAAAATCTTTAAAAAAAAAACTAATGGAGAGAAGAGAAGATTTTTGGTTGGAGAAAGACATTAAAACAAAAAGAAAAAGATTTTAAGACACAATTCTAAAAAGAGCTTATAGATAGTCTAAAGAACATCTGGTTAGCCTACAGTGAACAGTTAGTTAAACTCTTAAAAAAATATATCACATGATGGAAAGGGATAAAAAGAAAAAAATGACTTTTTAAATAGCTTTCATGCTGTTGGCGAATGGATCACTGTAATTGCTGGAGGAGACTGTGTAGAGATGTTTTTGTGTAAATAAGACAGGTACTTGAGGTTTTACAGTATTTCGTCCCAAAGTTCCCAAGGGAAGATCTTACTGATAAATACTGAAGATACACAGAACCTTTAGGTTTTAAATAGGAATTCTACTTTTGACCTAATTGGTTCAGGTTTCTTCTTCTAGCCAAGTGACACAACACATTTGCCAGTTGGTTTTTGGTTAGACAGAGTTTTGCATGTTTCTGTATCTTTCCTTTCCACTGATTTGTTTACCTTCATGCAGCGAAGGGAAAGAAACCAGTTATTTTATTCTTTGTCATAACAGATATTTGATTAGGGTGAGAGCTCTTGCTAAAATGATATTTTAAAGTCTTTCTGAAATTTCAGTAAGTAGGAAAGCAATGCTACCACCCCTTTCATACTGATTTTTCTGAAATTTAACATCCAAGAGTAATTATTCTAAGGGTCATGAGAATAGTTGGCATAACATCTGCAATTTTTGCCAACAGATTCTGTCTATAATATAATACTTTTGAATTATTCTTCTGATTCTTTTCTGTACATTTTGAACTGTTTTTCTTATCCTCATTCATATTCTGCTTATCCTCTATCATAGAATAGTTTTCAGATGTCCACTTATGGATACTTCATATTATGTTTTTGGAAAAGGGTAAAATGTTGATGTTTTTACTTTTGTATACCATAATGAGTAATATAGTTAAAAGCACATATGGCCAGATTGTTTGTCATCTAGAAAACTTTGTGCCAGTCAATTAGACAGCCCTATCATTCCTCCTTTTCTTTTTGCCCTATAGATACATGCACTTACATAAAGACAGACCTTATCCATTACTGTTTTAGCATCTTAAAGATACTGTTTTCTTTGACCATTCCCTGTATCTCCCACGTAAAAAAATCAAGAGATCAAACAATCCCCCCTCCAAACTCTAATAGTCTGAAATTTGTCTAACCTCGTAAAAGCCTCTTTTTGCTCACACATACTCATTTTACAAGCTTGGCTCAAACCAAAATATGTGCTTAATAGAGTTAAGATTAAAGAGACCTTAGAAAAATGCCTAGAAAACATATGGGAAGATGTAGATCTCAGACAAACCACTTGAAAACAGCTCTATAAAGTAGGAGGCATAATCTCAGAGAAAAAAGAAATAATCTCCTATTTGGAACAAGAAAAATGGGCAAATGGGCTGCTGGTGAGAGCTTCCGTCCTATTTGGGTGGGATGATGGAATGAAGGAATGGGGATGATGCGGTGAGGATGGTGAGGAGACCAACAGACATTCCATCTTTGCAGGAAATTTGTAGTTAAGGCAGAGTGGAAGAGGGCATCATTGAGTTGGTAGCAGCCTTATACTGAGAATCTATTGCTGGGGAAAATTAAAAACTAAAACAGTTCACTCACATGAACAATCTTTTATTCAAAGAAACCTCAGGGTGTACCAGAGAGAATTTCTGCTGGCCTGGAACTCTGACTTGATCTCTTACTCTACACAGAATTTTTCCAAATTGCTGGTCCAAGGGGGACTATTATCATTCAACAAGGATATAAACAAGATAAAAGCATAGGATCTATACAAAAATACTACAAGTAAAAAGGAAGGAAGGAAGAGGGAAAACAAATGACAAATGAAGAACATTCACTAGAAAAATGTTACTAAGGAGTGTATAAAAATTGACACCAAAGGTATTATTATAAAACAAATACAAATCTTTTACAAGTATGAGTTCAGAGTGGAAATTTGGGAATGTAGGGAAGATATCATGACAACCAAAGGAGGTAAACAGAAGCAGTTATAATCCAGGAATGAAGGAGAAGAAAATAAATGCCATTGTAGTTATAAAGACCATTTTGTAAGTAGCATAAGGGAGACTAGACACTACTGACAGGATGAGAAAATAGTTCAAGATGAAATGTTAATGAACAAAGGTTTGAAAATAGAGAGAAAGATAGATATTAGGCACAAAGAAAACTTAACCCAAGTGTAATAGGTGGTTATAAAACATAGGAGGAATACTTTAAAATTGTCATCATTTTCTATTGCTTCATAACAAATTCCACAAACTTCACAGCTTAAAACAGCACTCATTTGTTATCGCATAGTTCTGCAGATTAGAAATTCAGTATGGCTCAACTGGGTTCTCTGCTTAGGGTTTCACAAGGCTGAAGTCAAGCAGTTGAACTACTGTTCTCTTATCTGAATGATTTGGAAAAGAATCGGCTCCCAAGCTTATTCAGGTTGATGGCAAAATTCAGTTTTTTGCAGCTGTAGGACTGAGGTCCCTGTTTCCTGGCTGTTAACTTTGGGTCATTCTCACCTTTTATGGGCTGTCAGAATTGCTTGTCATGTAGCCCCATCCATCTTCAAAGCCAGCAACAGCATATCAAATTCTTGTGCTTCTAATTTCTCTAACTTCTTCTGCTATTAATCTGAGAAAACTCTCTACTTTTAAAAGGGCTCATGTGATTAGATTTGACCTAGTCAGATAAACTCTTTATTGTAAGATCAACTATGCCATTTAATGTAACATAATCATGGGAGAGAGAACTCATCATAGTCACAGGATCCAGAGATTAGAATGTGGAATATTGGGCGGTGATTTTTAGAATCCTACCTACCACAAAAATATAACTATAGAAAATTTCTCCAAAATAAAGTAAGAACTAAACCTATAGCTTCAAAGGGCATACTGTCCTTAAAAATAAATGCAGATACCATAATAATGTATACGTGTCATTGTACATTTGTCTAAACCCATAATTGTACAATACCAAGAGTGAATGGTAATGTAAACTATGGTGATTATTATGTGTCAGTGTAGGTTCATCAAGTATAACAAATGTATCACCCTGTGGGGGATGTTAATAATGGGAGAGGCTATGCATGTGTGAGAGCAGGGATATATTTGAAATCCCTGTAATTCCCCTTCAATTTTACTGTGAACCTAAACCTGCTCTAAAAAATGTCTTAACAGCAAGCAAATAAATAAATAATTGCAGAATGACAAAAATTGACATAAAACTTAGAAATATACTGGCCTTCAAAAAAAAAGAGCATCACTATCCACAATAGCTAAGGTATGGAAAACCTAAATGTTCATTGATGGATGAATGGATAAAGACAATGTAGCATATTGTTCAGCCTCTTAAAAGAAGTAAATCCTGCCATTTGTGACAACATGGATGAACCTCGAAGACATTATGCGAAGTGAAATAAGTCAGACAGAAAAAGACAAATACTACATAATTTCACTTACATGTGGAATCTAAAACAGACAAACTCGTAGAAGCAGAGAACAGAATGGTGGTTGCCAAGGGCTGGAGAGAGGGGGAAATGAGATGATGCTAGTCAAAGAGTACAAAGTGTCAGCTATGCAAGATGAGTAAGTTCTTGAGATCTAACATACAGCATGGTGACTATAATTAACATTGCTGTATTATATATTTGAAATTTGCTAAGAGGATAGTTTTATTTTTTGAGAAATTGGCACCTGAGCTAACATCTGTTACCAATCTTCTTTTTGGTTCTTTTTCTTCTTCTCCCCAAAGCCTCCCAGTACATAGTTGTATATTCTAGTTGTACGTCCTTCAGGTTGTGCTATGTGGGATGCCACCTCAGCGTGGCCTGATGAGTGGTGCCATGTCCACACCCAGGATCTGAACTGGCAAAATCCTGAAGTGGAGTGCTTGAACTTAATCACTCAGCCACGGGGCCAGCCCCAAGGATAATTTTAAATTAAGTCTTCTCACCACACACACACACAAAAAGAAAAAGAAAATGGTAACTTTGGAGGTGATGGATATATTAATTAGCTTGATTGTGGTAATCATTTCCCAATGCACATGTATCAAAACATCAACTTGTATACCCTAAACATGTACAATGATTATATGTCAATTGCACATCTCTTAAAAAGAATAATCTCTTTGCCTGTAGTATAAAAGAAAACCCAACTCATCCAAAAAGCATAAAAATTCAAACTGGCCTCAGATTTCTCCCTAGTGACATTAAGTGCCAGAACAGAATTAGTACTGCCTGCAAAGTTCTCAGGGAAAGAAAGTATAAACAAACAGAGAATTTTATACCCAATAAAACTACTACTTAAGCATAAAAGCCACAGATAAAATTTTTTAAATACGTCAGGAAACAAGTAGTATAGTTTCAATGAAACTTTTTTTGAATAAATTATTAGACAAAGGACTTCAGACAACCAAGTAATGAATAGAAATAGTCCAAAAAAGGGCTTATAGTTACATAATTGGTGTTATCTGCTACAACATATGTCCTCCCCAAAATTTCAATGGCTTAACACAATAAAAATTTCTTTATTGCTCATATCTCTGTTCACATCATGACAGGGACTTCAGCTCCTTCCATGTTGTAGTACTGCCATCTCCTAAAGCCTCCTCAGAGACCTTCTTGGATAGTCTGCTTTCCACTGGTTAATAAGCAAAGTGAGGGAGGATAAGATCCCGAACATATTTAATGCCTAGGCCAGGAAATGGTACACATTTCATTGATTAGAACCCAATCTGGTGACCCCAACCTAAATCAAAGCTTTGCTGGGAGATGTAATTTTCCTGGGTCTCCAGAAAGACCAAATGTAATTGATGGCCATCTAGCACTAGGACTAGATTCCAGAATCTTCCCTTCTCCTTACAATGTATCTGATTCACTTTTCCTCCTTCATTTATACACCCACTCTCTAATGGAGACAGTCCCAAATTGCATCCAACCATCTAGTTCAAAGTCAAGGTGATGTACAGTCTTCTCATAAGGGTCAGATATGGCTCCTTGTGGTCTAAATAAAAGTAAATAAAATAAAAATAAAAAGTAAATTTAAAAATTTTAAATAAGTAAAAAACATTTAAATAAATAGAAGTAAGTTTTAAAAAATGTCCCATTCCTTCACTCACTGAATATACAGTGATGGGTTGGTCCCAGCGTGGCTCCCTGTTAAGATGTGGCACGTGGAAGTCTTGGCTCAAATATGGAGTCTTGGTTCAAGTACGCCTTACTGTTGGTTCAAGGATCATTTTCATAACTCCTTCTAAGCATAATTGGGATGGATATACTTAGCAGTAGACAGTTCACTCACATTAGTTCCCAGACTAGTGGAATAAAAGCTATAATATCAGGAAAAACCAAATGGAAGACCCTGCAACTACCCCTTCCCCAGGAGCCAATATATTAAGTGAATCAACAGAATTCGTACCATATCCTGTGAGCAATGGCCTCATAAAGGCTTAACTAAGGCACTATTTTGGTGAGGATATCCTGCATATTTGGGGCAAGTCCTTTACAAATGTGGTGTATACATTGAAACAATAGTCATTATCTGTTGTTTCTCTAGTTATAGAATACTAAATATTTGACTATGGAACATCAAGCGACTACACTATTAGAACTGCTTCTCATATCCTGAGTATTGTTAGACTAACAAAGTCACAAGGTAAAGTGAGTACAGCAGTAATCCACTGCACAGTGGAAATGGTACCTTTGGTTTGCATTTCCCTAATGATTAGTGATGGAGACCATGCAGGCCTGGAGGGCACAAAGAAATCACAGACAGAGGTATCACAGAGCCCCAAGTCACTGACCTCTCCTATACCCGTGTAGCTCACATTTATGTCTTTTCTCTGAAGTACCATCCCTTTAGGACTCTAACCATCCAGCGATGGCAAGTTGATTATATCAGACCATCTTCCCTGTGGAGGTGTGATATAAGCTCTCAAGAAGACCAACTAGCCACTGGTGGCACATTCATATCACAGTCCTTCTATCCTGGAGGGGGAGTAAGTCAACCTCATGATTTGCCTTGACAGCTACAGTGCTTTGGCCAGCACCAAGACCCAAAGGTGCACAGAGTGTCTGATTTATTGTCATGAGGTCTGGTAGAATGTTCCCTCTGAGCAAGGAAACCACTTTATAGTGAAGAAGATGCAACAATGGGCACATGATCACAGGATCCACTAGTTCTACTATATAGACATACAGCAGAAACGCTTAAGCTGTCAGCCTGATGAAACACTGAAATGGCTTCATGAAGGCTCAGCTAAGGCACCAACTTGGAGATGATACCCTATGATTTGGGATACTGTCCTTCAGGATGTGATATATATGTTGAAGCAACAGCTATTATATGGTGCTCTATCTCTGATCAGTGGAATACATGGACCTAGGAACCAAGGGCTGGAAGCAAGGGTGGCCCCTCTCAGGCAGTGACTCTCGTAGTGACTTTGTGTTTCCTGTTCCCTCAACTTTATTTTCTGATGGTCTAGAGGTCCTGGTTACTGAGAGGATTCCTCCTATTGGGGAAAAAGCAAGTATTTTATTTTATTTTTATTTATTTATTTTTTTGGTGTGTAGTGAGAACATTTAGTAACTTTATTTTCCTTTTTAAAATAGATTTTCCAAATTTTTTTCCAGCTGTATTGAGATATAATTGGCACATAACAAGGTGTACACCATGTTGATTTAATACAAGTATATATTGAAAATGATCACCACCATAGCATTAGCCAACACTCCCATCACCTCACGTAATTACTATATCTTTTCTGTGGTGACAACATTTAAGATGTACTTTCTTAGCAATGTTCAAGTATATAAAACAGTATTATTAAGCATGATCACCATGCTGTTCATTAAATCCCCAGAACTTATTCATCTTATAACTAGATGTTTGTACCCTTTGACCTACATTTCCCCATTTTCCTCAGCCCCTGGTAACCACCACTCTACTCTCTGTTTCTCTTAGTTTGGCTTTTTTAGACTCCACATATAAGTGATGTCATACAGTATTTGTCTTTCTTGATCTGACTTATTTCACTTAGCATAATGCCCTCAAGTTTCATCCACATTGTTGCTCATGGCAGGATTTTCTTCTTTCTCATGGCTGAATAATATTCCATTGTATATAACACTTCTTCTTTATCCATTCATCCACTGATGGACACTTAGGTTGTTTCTGTATCTTAGCTGTTGTAAACAATGCTGAAATGAATATGGGGTGCATATGTCTTTTGAGATCTTATTTTCAAATAAGAAAATAAGATATATACCCAAAAGTGAGATAGCTAGATCATATGGTAGTTCTATTTTTAATTTTTTGAGAAACCTCCATTCTGTTTTCCATAGTGGCTGGACTAATTTACATTCCTACCAACAGTGCACAAGGGTTACCTTTTCTCCACATCCTTACCAACTGTGATCTCTTTTTTTTTGACAATATTCATTGTAACGGGTGCGAAGTGAATCTTGTTGTAGTTTTGGTTTGCATTTCCCTAATGATTAGTGAAGTCGAACACCTTTGTATATACCTGCTGGTCATTTGTATGTCTTCTTTGGAAAAACGTCTATTCAATTCCTCTGTCCATTTTTCAACTAGATTGTATATAAATATATATTTTTTGCTATTGAGTTGCATGAGTTGTTCATATATTTTGAATGTTAGCTGCTTCTCAAATATATTATTTGAAAATATTTTCTCTCATCCCATAGGCTGTCTTTTCATTTTATTGATTATTTCTCTTGCTGGGCAGAAGCTTTTTAGTGTGATATAGTCCCACTGATTAATTTTTGCTTTTGTTGCTTGTGCTTTTGGTGTCATATCTAAAAAAATGTTGCTGAGAATAATAACAAGGAGCTTTTTCCTCTGTTTTCTTCTAGGAGTTTTATGGTTTCAGTTTTTACATTTAAGTCTTTAATCTACTTTGAGTTAATTTTTATGAGTGGTGTAAGATAAGGGTCCAATTTCATTCTTCTGCATGTGGTTATCCAGTTTTCCCAACACCATTTATTGAAGAGACTATTCTTTTTTCATTGAGTATTCTTGGTTCCCTTGTCAAATATTGTTGACAGTATATGCATGGGTTTATTTCTGGGCTCTTGCTTCTGTTCCATTGATCAATGTGTCTACTTTTATGTGAGTATAATCCTAGTTTGATTACTATAGCTTTGTAGCATAGTTTGAAGTCAGGAATTGTCATACCTCTAGATTTGTTCTTCTTTCTCAGGACTGCTTTGGCTATTTGGGTCTTTTATGGTTCCATACAATTTTAGGATTTTATTTTCTATTTCTTTGAAAAATGCCATTGGAATTTTGATAAGGATTGCATTGACTCTATGGATGGCTTTGGGTAATATGGATATTTTAACAATATTATTTCTTCTGATCCATGAATACAGGATATTTTTCCATTTGTTTCTTCTTCAATTTCTTTCATCAAAATATTATAGTTTTCAGTGTACAGAGCTTCCATCTTCTGGGTTACATTTATTTCTAAGTACTTTATTGTTTTTGATGCTATTGTAAATACGATTGTTTTCTTTATTTCTTTTTCAGAAGTTTTGTTATTAGCGTACAGAAATACAACTGATTTCTGTATGTTAACTTTGTATCTTGCAACAGTACTTAATTCTCTGATAAGTTCTAAGTTTTTTCTGGTGGAGTCTTTAGGATTTTCTGTATATAAGATCATATCACCTGCAAACAAGGCAAGGATCTTAGTAAACCTGAAGTAATAACTGCTGCATGGTCATTTTGGGAGCCTTGTGCCAGTAGATCAGCAAACAGAGAAAGGACCCTGATTATTAGGAAGAGATAGGGTTGCCTCTAATAACAGAGGCAGGGTAGAACATGTCTGAAACTCAGGAGATTCACTGTGGCATCTCTTGCTGCTTCCTATATTCAGTAAAAATCCTAAGTGGGTAATTGCAGCAACCACGACCCAACAAGGGCCTGACAACTAGGGGCAGAGACCCCTCAGGCATGAAGGTCTGGGCTACCCCAGAAAGCAAGCAACCAAGACTAGCAGGCTGAGGGAGAAAGAATATAGAGGAGATAGTGGGAAGGTACAAATTGTAACAACATTGGCTGCAATTTAACCAACTAAACCTTCTCGATTTTTTTGCTTGTTTGTTTTTGTTTTAGTTTTAGAAATTGTGACAAGCTATCACTTTGAGCAAACAGGTACAAGGAGTGGACTGAGCAGGCAAATTAGTGCTTTACTCACATCCCTCAGACCCCACCACTTTGGTGTGCTCCAGCCCACTTCTAATCCCCAATATTTTCATTTCTGTGCTTAAAGACTTTCCAATCTTTTTCCAAAGTGTGGTGTACAGTTGGAAGTTGCTAGGAGACTGGAGTTTTAATGTTCTCACCATAACAACAAAATGGTAATTATGTGAGGCAAAGGAAGAGTTAACTAACCTTATTGTGGTAAACATTTCACAATACATATGTGTATCAAATCAGCACAGTGTACACTTCATACTTACACAGTGTTATATGTCCAATATATTCCAATAAAGCTGGAAAGAAGTATATATGCAAGAAAAAAAAAAAAGGATGTTCTGCTTGTGTGTGCAACAGGCTAGAAGTACCAGGGCTTTACTGCTTCTGGGCACAGCTCTCAATCAATGATTAGAGAGAGTTGGTGTGTCCATAATGAAATATCTTTATCCTTGTGTCATATATGTGGAGAGAAAGAGAGAGAGATATTTCTTTTAAAGAATTGACTTACGTAGAGACTGGCAAGTGTGTAATTTATGAGGCAGGCCAGCAGGCTGGAAATTCAGGTGAGCTGACATTGTAATCTTGAGTCTGAAATCTGCAGGCAGACCAGGCTAGAAACTCTGGCAGGGTTTCTGTGTGGCAGTCTTGAGACAGAGCTCTGTCTTCAGGAAACCTCAATCTTTGTTCTTAAGGTCTTCAACTGATTAGATGCCCATTATGGAGGGTCATCTGCTTTACTGAAAGTCTACTGATTGTAAATGTTAATCACATCTAGAAAATACCTTCATAGCAACAACTAGACTAGTGTTTGACCAAACAACTGGACCCAATTTCCTATCCAAGATGACACATAAAATTAGCTATCACATGTGGCTTGTATTTTATACGGTTTCACAACATTTCCCCGTGGGATTTAGCCTTAGCTGCTCACTGTGGTGACTTAACACACCCTTTAATGGCTTCCTTCTCTTCCGTTTGTCACTATATCACACCAATACCTCCCAAATAAATTATGTGCATTTGAATCCTTGAAAGAGTATTTATTATTACATGTTGAAATATTTATAGAAATCAAACCTTCCATGATAGCTAGCATAGATAAATTAGATAATTTATTGGATGTTTCTTCCAAACTATCATAGGTTTCAAATATTATTATGAGTGCCATTTTATAGGCAGCTGAAGAGTCCTATGGGCACAGAGAATAAGAGTGGCTCGCCCAGGTTAATAGTCTGGGGAAGGAGAGTGGGGAATATGGAGAACCACACACCTGATCCCGTGCAGAGGTCCCAATATCCCTCTCACGGGGAAGGAGTTTACAAACTGGCAGATACTTTGATGTAGCTTTTGAAGGAGCCCAGCCAGCAAATTGGCACCAACACAGTGCACTCCCAGCAGTTCCCTGGCATCGCAGGGCTGGTACTAACAGTGCTACTGCAGGCTGTGTTGATGCTGTCTTGTAACAAACAACAAAACCTTTATTTGTCTTACTACCCTGGGGAGGGAAGGCAGGCTGCTGAGAGACCGCCTCATTTCAACTTCCTTTTCTTTTGTCCCCAAGCTAAGGAACCGAGGATAGGATACAGAAAGCGGAGGGAAAGGAATATGGGACATAAACCAATTGACTTATGTTAAAATTGTTTTTAAGATTTCATATGCCTAAATGCGTGAATAAGCATAAAAGAATTCAGAGCTTATGAAAAGCAAGGTAAACAAATAGAGAAAAGAGTTAATGAAGTTAGATCTTCTTTTTGTCTCATATTTCAATTTGGTAGCCCTAGTCCAGAGATTCCAAATTTTATAGACTATGGGATCAACATGCTATACCCATTTACATTCCTGTGTGTAGAAAAATAACCAACATTTATTTTACACTAGTTAAATACCGCACACAGTGCTAAAGATGTTATAACTGTTGGCTCAGTTAAGCCTCTCAAAGGTCCTATTACACATGTACTATTATTTTATTTTGTCTTATTGTTTTTGAGGAAGATTAGCCCTGAGCTCACGTCTGCTGCCAATCCTCCTCTTTTTGCTGAGGAAGACTGGCCCTGAACTAAGATCCATGCCCATCTTCCTCTGCTTTATATGTGGGATGCCTGCCACAGCATGGCTTGCCAAGCGATGCATAGGTCTGCACCCAGGATCCAAACTGGCGCACCCCAGGCTGCCGAATGTGCAAACTTAACTGCTGTGCTACCGGGCTGGCCCCACATATGTACTATTTTTATATCCATTTTATAGAACAGAAAACTGAGACAGAGAGATCAACTAAACTTGTGCAAAGCTTACACAGCTATATTTGGAACAGCCAGATGTGGAATTCAGATTGTTCTCCTCCAAAGCTCTCTCTTTTTTAGGAAGATTAGCCCTGAGCTAACTGCTGCCAATCTTCCTCTTTTTACTGAGGAACACTGGCCCTGAGCTAACATCTCTGCCATCTTCCTCTACTTTATATGTAGGATGCCTGCCCTAGCATGGTGGCATGCCAAGCGGTGCCACGTCTACACCTGGGATCCAAACCAGCGGATCCCGGGCCACCGAAGTGGAACATGCGCACTTAACTGCTGCGCCACTGGGCCGGCCCCTCTTCTCCAAAGTTCTTAATTCATTAGGATATTATATATCTATGAATGAGAGTTATATAGCTACTGATATTTCATTGGTTCAAAAGAAATAATGTCATCCTATATGGATGGCTTCTTAACAGCGTCTAACGCAGGCATTGGGAACAGTTCAGCTTTCATGGTCAAGAGTTGTTCTTTAAAGTAAACTTAATTTTAACCTTATGTAAGACTGTATTGTCTTCTGACAGTTATTTGCAGTAAATCTACTAGTCAAAATCTCTTATGTTGAACATTTTAGACCAAATCACTCCCTTCACAGCACAAACTACAAATTTGCAGTGGCATTATTTTAGTCGATATTTTGCCTCTATCTGAGAGTTCACACATCTTAAGGAACAATTCAGGATAAAGGGGAAACGGGGAAATAGAACAACTTTTCCCAGACAATCCATACAGGGCCCTTTATAAGCAGACACCGCTGTTTGGTGTCAGCCTCAACTAGACCACATTAAATATTTTTAATTTTGCATTACCTGTGATCCACACCATTTTGGTTACTATAGTTCTGTAGTATATTTTGAAATCAGGGAGTGTGATACCTCCAGCTTTGTTCTTTTTCCTCAGGATTCCTTTGGCTATTCAGGGTCTTTTGTTGTTCCATATAAATTTTAGAATGCTTTGTCTATTTCTGTGAAAAATGTTGGAAATTTGATAAGGATTCCATTGAACCTATGGATTGCTTTAGGAAGTGTGGACATTTTAACCATGTCAATTCTTCCAATCCAAGAGCACAGAATATCTTCCCATTTCTTTGTGTCTTCTTCAATTTCTTTCAACAATGTTTTATAGTTTTCAGTGTACAGACCTTTCACCTCTTTGGTTAAGTTTATTCCTAGGTATTTTATTCTTTTTGTTGCAATTGTAAATGGGATTGTATTCTTAATTTCTCTTTCTGCTACTTTGTTGTTAGTGTATAGAAACACAACAGATTTTTGTATGTTGATTTTGTATCCTGTGACTTCACTATATTCCTTTATTATTCCTAAAAGTTTTTAGTGGGTTCTTTAGGGTTTTCTATATATAAAATCATGTCATCTGCAAAGAGTGACAGTTTCACTTCTTCTTTTCCAGTGTGGATCCCTTTTATTTCTTTTTCTTGCCTAATTGCTCTGGCTAGGACTTTCGATACTATGTTAAATAAGAGTGGTGACAGCGGGCATCTTTGTCTGGTTCCTTTTCTTAGAGGGATAGCTGTCAGTTTTTCTTCATTGAGAATGATATTTGCTGTGGCTTTGTCATATATGGCCTTTATTATGTTGAGGTATTTTCCTTCTATACCCATTTTATTTAAAGTTTTTATCTAAATGGATGCTGTGTCTTGTTAAATGCTTTCTCTGCATCTATTGAGATGATCCTGTGATTTTTATTCTTCATTTTGTTAATGTGGTGTATCACGTTGATTGACTTGTGGATGTTGAACCATCCCTGCATCCCTGGAATAAATTCCACTTGATCATGATGTATGATTTTTTTAATGTATTGTGGTTTTCAATTTGCTAGTATTTTGTTGAGGATTTTGCATCGATGTTATCAGTGATATTGGCCTGTAATTTTCTTTTTTTGTGTTGTCCTTGTCTGGTTTTGACATCAGGATAATGTCGGCTTTGTAGAATGAGTTAGGAAGCTTCCCCTCCTCTCTTCAACTTTTTGGAACAGTTTGAGAAGGATAGGTATTAAGTTTTCTTTGAATGTTTGGTAGAATTCACCAGGGAACCATCTAGTCCTGGACTTTTATTTTTTGGGAGGGTTTTGATTGCTGTTTTGATCTCCTTACTGGTGATTGGTCTATTCAAATTCTCTACTTCTTCTTGGTCCAGTTTTGGAAGGTTATATGTTTCTAAGAATTTATCCATTTCTTCTACATTATCCAATTTGTTGGCATATAGCTTTTCATACTATTGTCTTATTATCTTTTGTGTTTCTGAAGTGTCCATTGTAATTTCTCCTCTTTCATTTCTGATTTTATTTATTTGAGGCTTCTCTTTTTTCTTGGTGAGTCTAGCTAAGGGTTTGTCAATTTTGTTTATAATTTCAAAGAACCAGCTCTGGATTTCATTAATTTTTTCTATTGTTTTTTAGTCTCTATTTTGCTTATTTCTGCTCTGATTTTTATTATTTCCTTGCTTCTGCTGATTTTGGGCTTTTTTTATTCTTCTTTTTCTGTTCTAAAGGAACTTCTACCTCCCAGTTCCTTTAGATGCGCTGTTAGATTGTTTATTTGGGATTTTTCTTGTTTGTTGAGGTAGGCCTGAAATGCTATATACTTCCCTCTTAGAACCTCTTTTGCTTTATCCCATAGATTTTGGCATGTCGTATTTTCATTTTCACTTGTCTCCAGGAATTTTTTGATTTCTCCTTTGATTTCTTCACTGATCCAATCATTGTTCAGTAGCATTTTGTTTAATCTCCACATTTTTGTGGCTTTTCTGATTTTCTTCCTGTAGTAGATTTCTAATTTTGTACTTTTGTGGTCAGAAAAGATGCATGGTATTATTTCAATCTTCTTAAGTTTATCGAGACTTTTTTGTGGCCTTATATGTGATCAATCCTGGATAATGTTCCATGTGCATTTGAAAAGAATATATATTCTGTGGTTTTTGGATGGAATGTTCTATATACATCTACTAAATCCCTCTGGTGAAATGTGTCGTTTAAGGCCAGTGTTTCCTTATCAATCTTCTATTTGGATGATCTATCCATTGGTGTAAGTGGAGTGTTAAAGTACCCTACTATTACTGTGTTACTGTCTATTTCTCCTTTTATGTCTTTTTTTTTTAAAGATTGGCACCTGAGCTAACAACTGTTGCCAATCGTTTGTTTTTTTTTTTCTTTCTGCTTTTTCTCCCCAAATCCCCCCAGCACATAGTTGTCTATTTTACTTGTGGGTCCTTATAGTTGCAGTATGTGGGACGCCACCTCAACGTGGCCTGATGAGTGGTGCCATGTCCGCACCCAGGATCCGAACCGGTGAAACCCTGGGCTGCCATAGCAGAGTGCGTGAACTTAACCACTGGGCCATGGGGCCGGCCCCCTCTCCTTTTATGTCTTTTAATAATTGCTTGATCTATTTAGGTGCTCCTATGTTGGGTGCATAGATATTTACAAGTGTTATGTCTTCTTGTTGGATTGTTCCCTTTATCCTTATGTGTGGCCCTTCTTTGCCTCTTGTTACAGTTTTTGTTTTAAAGTCGGTTTTGTCTGATATAAGTATAGCAAAACCCCTGTTTTCTTTACTTTGCCGTTTGCATGGAGTGTCTTTTTCCATCCTTTCACTTTCAGTTTGTGAGTGTCTTTGGGTCTGAAGTGTGTCTCTTGTATGCAGCATATACATGGGTCTTGTTTTTTTATCCAATTGGCCACCACCCTATGCCTTTTGATTGGAGTATTTAATCCATTGACATTTAAAGTAGCTATTGATAAATATGTATTTATTGCAATTTTGTTACTTTTTTCTGGGTGTTTTAGTAGTTCTCTGTTCCCTTCTTCCTCTCTTGCTCTCTTCCCCTGTGATTTGATGGCTTTCTTTAGTAATATGTTTCATTTCTTTCATCTTACTTATTTGCTTGCTTATTATAGGTTTCTTTTTATGGTTACCATGAGGTTCCTATATAATATTCTATGTATATAACAGTCTATATTGAGTTGATAGACTCTTTAGCTTGACCTCTTTCTAAAAGCTCTACTTTTTCACTCCCCTCCTCCCACATTTTGTTTTTGAAACTGTATCTAATCTCTTGTTTTGTGTGTGTCTATTCATTACCCTCTTATCATTGAAATAGGTAATTTTAGTACTTTTGTCTTTTAACCTTCATGTTATCTTCATAGGTGGTTGATCTGCCACCTTTACTATATTTTTACCTTTACCAGTGATTTTATTGCCTGGTTTTTTGGGGAGATTTTTAAAATAATTTTTGTATCCCTATTTGTTGTCATCACTTTCCCACTTAATAAGTCCCTTCAACATTTCTTGTAGAACTGCTTTCTTGTTGATAAACTCCTTTAATTTTTGCTTGTCTGGGAAGCTCTTTCTCTTTCCCTTCATTCTGAATGACCACCTTGCTAGATAGAGTATTCTTGGCTGTAGGCTTTTTCCTTTTAGTGCTTTAAATAAGTCATGCCATTCTCTTCTCGCCTATATGGTCTCAGCTGAGAAGTCCACTGATAGGCTTATGGGCTTTCCTTTGTATGTCATTTGTGGCCTTTCTCTTGCTGCTTTTAGGATTCTCTCTTTATTTTTAATTTTGGACATTTTAACTATAATGTGTCTTGGGGTGGGCCTCTTTGGGCTTATCTTGTTTGGAGCTCTCTGTGCTTCCTGTACTTGGATGTCTGTTTCCTTCCTTAGGTTAGGAAAATTTTCAGCTATTACTTCTTCAAATAGATTTTCCCCTTTATCTCTCTCTTCTCCTTCTGGGACACCTATAATCTGAATGTTAGCATGCTTGATATTGTCCCAGACTTCCTTTACACTGTTCTCATTCTACTTCCTTTTTCTTTTATCTGTTCAGCTTGGGTGATTTCCTCTAGTCTTTCTTCCAGCTTGCTGATCTGTTCTTCTGTCTCATCTACTCTGCTATTGAGTCCCTCTAGTGAATTTTTCATTTCTAGTACTTTATTCTTCATTTCTGACTGGTTCTTTTTCATGTTTTCCAAATCTTTGTTGATGAGCTCACTGTGTTCATCCAGTCTTCTCCCAATATCTGTGAACATCCTTATGAGTTTTTGTTTGAACTCTTTCTCAGGTAGGTTGCTTATTTCTGCTTCGTTTAGTTCTTTTTCTGGGGTTTTGTCCTGTTCCCTTGCTTGGAAAGTATTTCTTTGTCTCCTCATTATGCCTCTTTGTGCTTATACCTATGTATTAGGTGGGTCAGCTATGCCTCCTGATCTTGGAGAAGGGGCCTTATGTAAGAGATGCCTTTTGAGACCCCGCAGTGTGCTTCCCTCTTGTCACCAGTCCAAATGATACAGGAGTGGCCCCTTTGTGGGCTACTTGTGTCCTTCTGCTGTGACAGGGTTGCTCTTAATGCAGATACCTAGGGAGTCTAGTCTTTCCTTCCCTGCTCAGCTGTTTGTAAATCTGGTTTGGGGAGCCTCAGCACCATTGGCTACAAGGTGTAACAGCACACTCCTGTTGCAGATTTCCTGTTAATTGGGTAGGTACCCAGTGTAGCTGGTTGCTAGGCTTAGGGGCTTACAGTTGCTATAAGCTTCAGGCCTACAAGGCTTTTGTCAGTTCTCTTAGGAATGCAGCTGTGTGGGACTGGCCCTAGGCATGGGAGCACTCAATTGTTTCAGGCTTTGGAAGGTGAGGCTGATCCTTTTTATGCCTATTTGTGAAGCACAGTTCTTCTGCACTGATAACCCACCTCCACAGGTCCACACACACTGTCAACGCAGTCTTGGCTTGTGCACACTTCCCACCGCCCTGAAGTGTACCCCGATGCCGCACTGCAGAGGCCCCCACCTCTCCACCAATGCCCCCCACAGTTCATCTGGTCCTCACACAGGCCCTGCTCCACAGGGGCAGACATGTTCACCTGCCTGTAGAAATCAAGGCACCCAGTCAATGCAGACCGACAAGTAGACTGAGGGCTTGCTGTTGGGTGGGGTGGGTCCCTAGGGTAGGCTGCCTACTCTGGCTGAACTGGATTAAGTCTGTGCTCTAGTGGGTGTGGCAGACCCCTGGACTAATAGGCCAGGTGAAGAACTTCAATGGCATCTACCAGGGTCTGTGTCAGCACACCTGGACTAGGTGACAATGGCCACCACCAATGTCTCAGTCTCTGGAGAGGTCTCTCCTCTCACCGAGATGCACCCAAAGCCTATGAGGTGAGTCTCTTTTCACCAAAGGACTGTCAACTTTCTTTGTGGTGATTTTAGGTTGCTGAGATGGGTGAGTTTGTGCGTGCCCTTTAAGACCCGGGGTTTTTTGGCTTTAGGCTGATAGCTTTTCTGGGGGTATTCTCTGCTGCAGTTAATAGCCAGCAAAGCCAGATAGTAAGACCCTTGTCTCAGTTGTGCTGAGTCTGAAGGATGCTTATAGCAGTATCAGGCCCCCACTCAGGACCTCACTCCTCCAGGGAGGGTTGTGTACCTTAGGTTGGCCCCTGCCTGGCTGGCTGTGAAACTCCCATGCTCCTGAAGGTGGCTTTTTTTCTCTCCAGAAGGAATTTCTGCCTCTTCTGCCTTAGTCAAGACTGTCCCTTGTTGTGGGGGTTCTTTTTATCCAGTTTTCAGTTGTCTATCCAGAGTAATTTTTCCAAGAATAGTTGTAACCTGATTGTGTTCGTGGGAAGAGATGAGTTCAGAGTCTGCCTATGCTGCCATCTTGATGAGATCTCCCATACTGCTTTGTCTCTGGGTATCTATGAATTATTATTGTAGGCACAATCCCTTTGACCATTACAGAAATACATATTTCTACTCTTACACATGGTTCACCTCTACTCAACAACTAATGAGATTCTTAATTTTCATAAAAGGAAACCAAAAGAATGAAGAGTAGATTTAGCCAAAGATATTCGCATGCAAACATATGGTTCTACCTCTTCTGTGTATCTCTGTGGCCAAGACAGGTCCTGAGCCAGCTTGAGAAAGCTTGAGAGTCTCATGGCCTCTAGCTCTGTCCCTTGCTCCCTGATGGCCCACAAAATGCAGGCCAGTTGTCTGGCTTCAGTGCTTCATTTGTCCCATATTTGTTTTGGTATTTCTGAGACAGTGACTACACCAGATATGGGAGCGAATGTCAATTGACGGTGCTTTTGTTTCAGCCAACATCAAATGATGTTTTCCAAGTGCTAATAGCTGCCAACCATTTACCTTAAATATAATTAGAATAAGAGCATATTTTTCCAGTGAAAATAACTAAGACAGAACACCATTCTTTTGTGATTTGTGGCTTATTATACAAGCTGCAAGGGAAGTCTGGTAAATTGTGTTGCCCACCAGAAAACAGACAAGAAACTATCAGACCTTCAGCAAAATAATCACTGGTTGCAGCAAAAAGTCGTTTTGGTCTGGTCCCATCCTAAATCAGTGTAGTATGCATCATCAGAAAAGCAAGTGATCTCACAAAACTTCCAAGCATTAACAAAACTTGTTTATAATTAACCTACGTAATTTCTTAAAATCTTTTTATTTTGAAATAATTTGAAACTTATAGAAAAGTTGGAAGAATAGTGTAAAGAACTCCTGTATACTCTTTTCTCAGATTTACCAGTTGTTAACATTTTACCACATTTTCTGTATCTGTCTCTGCCTTGCCCATTTCATATGCACGTGTGTGTGTTTCTTTTCTGAACCATTTGAAAATAAGTTGCAGATATCATGCTTCTTTACTCTTAAATATTGCAGGGTACACTTCCTAAGATCAAGGATATTCACTTATATAACCACAGTACATTGATCAAAAAGAGGAAACAACGTTAATACCATTATCTAATCTAGAGAATTTATTCAAATTTTTTCAGTTGCCATATGTCTTTTATAGTGTTTTTTTGTTGGTTGGTTTTGGTTTTTTGGCTCAAGATATAATCCTGGGGCATACATTGCATTTAGCTTTTGTGTCTTTGTCTTTCATGACATTGGTTTTTGGATAGTGTATGACACTTGTTTTGCAGACTGCCCCTCAATTTGCATTTGTCTGCTGTTTCCCCATGAATGGATTCAGTTTGTGCATCTCGGCAGGAATGCCATATATGTTATGTGGGTCTTCCTCAGAGTCTCACACCAGGAGGCACATGATGGCACTATGTCCTGGTGTCTACGAGATTTCTCCACTGCCAAGCTACTATTTTTCCTGTTTGTAAACAACAAATATGACTTTTTAACCACTGAATGCATTCCATTTCAGAGGCTGCTTCTATGGTATGTCAGATGTTTTAGAAATGTGAAATAAGGCTATTTGAGCAAAGGAACGAGGAGAATAACTATGTTCTTCACCTTGGACTTTAAGGTGAATAAGGCGCAATGCTGTCTTTTTTCTAGCAGGTGATGAGGTAACTCAACACTGATTTTCTTTGCTGAGAGAAAGACCTGATGGTATTTAAGTTGCCCCAAGAAAGCTTGCTTTGTTTCTCATTTAGGTAAATCTAGGGGTGCACCAACCTTATTATAGTTGGGGAATTAGCCAGGAACAATTGATGTGGTAACCAAGGAACAGGATAGGAAAACTTCCAATTTCTCCTTTATTTTAGTTCATTGGAATTGATATATTAAAATGTTGCAGGGTTTTTGCATGTATCTATCATTTTATCTTCTGATACCTTCAATGTAGAATCATACCTGGAATCCCAGAAGGTGGAATCCCTATAAAGCAATAGAAATTCAAGAAGCATTGGAAATTGGGACTTACATTGCAAAATTCAATGAATTATCATTTTGGAGTCTTCAAAAGCATCATAAGTAAATGTCTCCTGGTAAACTTGGATAAAATAAAAAATTGTGTATTGTTCATTCCAATAAAAACAAAAAGGAGGAAGTGCATCATCTAAGCATCTTGGCTATCAGAAGTTTTAGGCTTTATGATGTCTCTTTTTCATTAAACTTTAACAATGACTTATGATTGGACCTCACTGACTGGTGTTACATGTGCTGAGGTTATATCTTATGACTCAAATTCTTCTTCACTTTTGTCTTCCATCTTAGAGAAAAAACTACTATTTTAAGATAAGTTTGGGAATAGTCATATCCAAAAGGAATGGCATTTATATATTCCCATTTTCTTGGAGAATAATTTATAGTCTTCCGATAATTATGGTTTTCTAATGATGGCACTATTGGAGAGGCTAATTTTTAGTGGTATGAAGTGCTCTTACCCAAAAGTTTTTTGCCTTATTCTGCTATACTTTAAAGAAAAAGTTTTATAAATATATAAGGAAATGTAACATAAAGGTAAACAGTAAAAAAAGGAGAAATAGTGGATATTTTTTGAGGTATACTAGAAAGACAGGAAGGCCACGTGTTAATTTGAGCCTAAAGTAAAATAATTTTTAATAGGTGTTCTACTTTGTTCATATGTGTGTGTGAAAGAGAGAGAGAAGGAAAGAGAGAAGGAGAGAAACAGAGAGATCTTGGACAATTCTTATTTTTATGCTTCAAAGTTTTTCCACTGAAGAATTACTATCAGTTTTGTCCTTCTTCTGCACTAAGATATGAACATGTTTAAGATTAATAAAGTGAGTCCTTTAACTGCCCTAACAAAAAAATGTTGTATACATAAGTCATTATGTATTAAACTAAAATGCATGAGGTTATGATCTACTTGCAGTTTCCAAGTTGCATGGCATTTCCTTGGGATGATGGAAACATACAGAGCAAGGAGCATCTACTCTTGGAAATATGAAACTGTTTACTAAACTCCATTCAAGCTTTAGGCACAAATTGACATCATCAGAGTTCAATGCCTGGATCAATGCAGTATAACAACATCCCAGTGACAGCAATAATTACTGAACACTTGCTGCTGATGTGAAAAGAAAGCAGAATCCATTTTATTTAACATAAACAATTTTAAACTATTCACATTTAAGGCTAGTTACTTTGTAAAATGAACAAAAATTGACGAGAAGCAATCTTACTCAATTTGCATTAAACATCAAAATTCTGTGCTGTACTTTAAGTAATTTGTGAATTCTATTTATTTTACCCTAACGCTCTTTTCAAATTGCATTACCTTCCCACTACTGATAACACACTCTTGATGGGCTGACTTTTTAAAAATTGCTATCACTTCCAATAAGCTCCCTTAATGTTTTGTAGGCATTTCAATGAATCTTTGGTCTTGCTAAATGTCTATTTTAAATGAAATTACATTGTGTCCTATGTTTACTCAAATCATAAGGAAGGCTTTATCATAAAATGAGAAATAATCTCCCTTGAGAGGCAGATTAGCATCATGACCAATGATGAGTGCCCAGAAACTCTCTATTTCCTCTTACTCTCTTAGCTTTGTTCAGTGAGTCTCAACTTTTTTTTTTTGGTTCAAAAATATTCGTATGTGATGGGGCTGGCCCCGTGGGCGAGTGGTTAAGTTCACGCGCTCCGCTGCAGGCGGCCCAGTGTTTCGTTGGTTCGAATCCTGGGTGCGGACATGGCACTGCTCATTAAACCATGCTGAGGCAGCGTCCCACATGCCACAACTAGAAGGACACACAACAAAGAATATACAACTATGTACTGGGGGGCTTTGGGGAGAAAAAGGAAAAAATAAAATCTTAAAAAAAAAAAAATATTCGTATGTGAAACATACTCCATGAGTAACATCTTTCAGGAAAAGCAGTAATTCTCTGGCATGTCTGAAGTAATTACTTTTCCCACCCTCACTTCAAGGGAGAATATCTAAATTTTCAAGAGCACTGGTGTGAAAATGAAATCCCAGATAGTCTAATACAAAAGTCTCCTAAATTGTCTCTGAAGAGTTACATCGTTCAATGATTAGCTTTGCTGTTCTTTTTCAGTAAAGGGTTGGATATCCTAACCTCCAAACACAGCTGAGCTCTCAACTTTCTCATCAGTTCTGACTCTTGATATTAGTCAGCTCTGTCTTTCCATTCCTTTGAAGGAGTTTAACTGCCAGGACTTTGTAATTGATTGATTTGTCAATGAAAATAATCCATAACCAACCTATAAATGAAAATTTGGGTGACTTTATTCTGAGCTAAAATATGAGGACCATGGCCTGGGGCCTTTCTTCCCGATGGAAGAAAGGGCACCAAAGAATTGAGGTATACAGAGTGGTTGTATACCCCCAAAGACGATGTTTCACATAGGATTGAAATGTCCCTTTTACAATAGTCACGAAACTGCTCTGTCGGCACAGCGATTGATGGACACAGCAGGTAGGTCTGCTGTCTCAGTGAACACAGCAGGGTGGCAGGTCTGTTCTCTCCAGCTGGGTGGTCACAGGTGAGCTGGGTGGTCAAAGGTGAGCGCAGCAATCAGTTCCTAGCCTAAGGAAAGATGCTTATCCTTAAGGAAATGCCAGTGTCGGGGGTGGGGGTGGGGGGAAGTTGCACCTTTATCTTAAGGCCATTTGTTCTTGCCATAGTAAATGTTTAAAGCAGGTATACAATTCGTGCTCTATGGCCATGTCAGGCCCTTTTGGAAAAAACAAAGTCAGGCCGAATTAGGTTTACACCAAATGGCTTGCTCATATACTCCAATATATCCTGTTGCTTGCCATTTCTATTTGTCAGATTGGATATGGCTGATGCCCTGGTTTGTATCTTAGGTGACTGAATGGGACTTGAAAATAGCGAGAAATACAGGAGAAGCATGTTTAAGATAAATGATGATATGTTTACTTTGGACCGTGTTGAGTTTGAATTTTTTACAGGACTTTGAGAATATGTTCACAGGCAATTGTATGTGTCCACTCCTGTTGATTTAGTTCAGGAATTGACTCCTCTGGAAAGTCTTCTATAATCACCCAATACAAGTTGGTTACTCCTTTTTTATGCTCCCACAATATTTTATTTGTTTCTCTATTGTTGCTGTTATCATATCATATTCTCCTTTCTCCTTATGTTTCTGCTTCCACCACTAGCTGTGAGTTTCTTGAAGACAGAGATTGTGTCCTGTTCATATCTGAAATCTAGAAACCAAACATAGTGCCTGACATACAGTAGGCACTGAATACATGTGTAACAAGTGAATCAATAGATGAATGATTCTCTTTAACTTTGAAAGTTTGTTTTTATATTCTGTAGGTGTGAAGGCTATTGCTATGACTACTTCAGGGTCAGTTGAGGGATTCAAAGCAACTGACATAGATAAGAATTATCAGAAATCTCTGTACCACAAAACATTTTTTTACCTAAAACACATTAGTCTAAGTAACAGAGCCACTTTCACATTAGTGCTCATTTGCATATAGCACTACTTGTGTTATCAAAGTCACTTTTAACTAGCAAAAGTCGTTTATGCCATAAATTTACAGTTTATGTTCGCAGTGGATTTTGAATCTTTGAATCCATTTGCCTGTAGCTGCTTTTTATGTTTGTGAAACTAAACTATGATTACAGCAAGAGCAGGTATGATGTGATCCACAGCTAACACTAAGCAATGGATAAAAAGAGAGGTGACCACAGCCTTTTAGAAGGTGAGAGAAAGTTGAAGGTAGAAAGATCAAGATCAGGAGGTTTAACGGAGGGATTTAAAAAAACTCTTCTAAAAAAAATATGGTGGAGAAGGCAGACACATAATAAATCAAGGGCTGTTTTATATCAGGGGAGGGGGTGATGTTTCTGACAGTCAGTGTTCCAACAGAAAACAGATGGTGCATTCAAAACAGATAATTCAGTGATGGTTTCTTTACAATGGGTTGTTTTCAAGGATGTGAATATAAGGTTACCACAAGGGAAAATGTAGAAGCTTGGAGATAACTATTATCATTCCTAGGCTTGAAGAAATGAGGGAGAGGAGTCAGTTGCCTGAACCTGGAAGGACAGAGACCTTCAATCAGGGACATAGCTGGCCCACGACAAGCTTTCAGGGAGCCAAATGAATCAATACCCTATCGTCCTTCTTCTCCCTCCTCTGCTCTAATGGTGCTCCCATCAGCTTTCTTCAGCTAGGAGCCAGAAGTCACAGGAACTCTGGTGATGTGAAAGATAATCTTCATCATTTCCGCTAAGTTGTCATCTTCACAAAAATTCATATTTGACTTTTCTTATAATATGTCTACAAAATATATGTTTCTTGGCAGAAATTCAGCTTTCTAATTTGTGAGAAGAAATTCAGTTCACCAAATCATGAACACGTAATTTCATTAAATCCTCATTATGGATACCCCACCTTTCCAGATTGGGGAGTTGAGTGGTCCTCATTTTATCAGCTCTGATGCTAATGAATAGTTAAAGATCTTTTACGATGTGTGTTAAACCCTGAGACAGGATGTTCCAATAGTGTAAGTGAATTTACACTGAATGAGCCTCTATTTAAAGCACTGTGAGAGACATAAATGTAAGCAATTCATACTCACTGTCCTCCAGGAGTCGCAATTCTGCAGAATTAGCAGTTGTTCCTCGATTCTGTGGGATTGTGAGGATTGTTTCTGTGTAACAGTTGGCTCTGATAAAGACATCATCGAGGAAACGCTTAAACCATTCCCCTGTGAACACACATTAGGTTGGTTGATACAGGAAAGATTTATTAATTTACTGATTGTTCTTGGACATTAGCCAGTGACAGACATAAGTGAAGTTCTGTTAAGTTCTTCTTTCAGTTTTAACCTGAAGGGTTGTCAAAAATCTCTGCTTGTCCAATCCTACCTTTCCAACCCCACTATCCCAAAAATATAACCACCTGTAAATTTGGGAAGACATATCTCCTCATAGGATTGATTGTTCTGAGATTAAATGCTTTTATCTATGTGGCATGCTAAGCACAGTGCCTAAAAGGTAGCCATTCTTTATCTTATTAATTTAATATTACTACTTTTACTATCGTTACTATTAGCTAAGTGCTAGTCTTCTTATTGTTTTATTATTTGTGCTTCCATATTTTTACCTTTCTGCCTTTATTCATGTAAGAAACCCTTCATATGAGTCCTCTTAGTCTGCATGCACCAGTATTTAGTTCAGATATTAAAGGTAGGCAGCCTGTGAACTGGTACATTGTGCTCATGACTGAGGAGGCAGGATGGTCATAGGCCTGAATCTACTTCTCAGGTATCCAAAGGCTCCACAGTAACTATTCCAAAGTCAGAGGGTGAGCACAAGTAGAGAAGGAACACTAACACTGCCTTGACAGAAGACACAGCTAAGCCTTAAATGCCGAGGTTAAGTACTTCATGAATGAATGTCCCATCCAGTGTGCACCTGGCTTCAGTTCATAGGGACGGGGAGATAGGGTGGGAGGTGGGTATAGAACCCTTCAGCCACTATTGTGCTAGAGCTGGAAATAAGACTAAAGTAATTTGGTTTTGCAGAGAAATGTGAGATCCTGAAACTCGCTAGTAAGTAGCAAGCATGACGTAAAATCAAGGACCCCCATTGTCCATTTGCCAGGAGTGTTCTTCAGTCACAGTGGGTGCCCCTAATGGGGTCCTCTTCTAGAGGTTATGGGAGGTCACTCCTGTGATGAAGAGCACAGTCTTGTATTCCCACAGGAGAGCAGCACATGATAAACTGCAACATTTTATGGTGACACTCTCCTCTGCGTTACCCATTGGGGCTGGACTTATGTCCATGACCCACTCGTGGCTAGAGACCTTAAACATTTGGGGGTTTTTGGCCACTGTTTTCTCCTATTTCCAAAACTCAGAGGTCTACAGGAGGAGCTTCTCAGCAAGAAAACTAATTGTCACCTCTCCACAAGGAAGCTCTATAAGTAAGTTTGTTGGATTCTTGCCTGGGGCCTGAGTTCTTGAAAAGAAAAATTGGAGGATTAAAAGGGATAGTTTCTGTTTTTGCAGTTATCTTCTCACTTCTTGAAATTTATTTTTATTTAGATCCAAAGGCAGCCAATGTAATGAAAATTGATTTTAAAATGTGACTGACTTTGTTCTAGATGTGCATACTCATGCATAAAAGTAACCAGCTGGTTTTTCTCAAGATTACAATGGGTAATTGTCTTTGAATTCAATTAATTTAATACAGCAGAAGATGAAACTTTTACTATTTGGTGATCCAAATCATCTTTTCAAGTCACTCATGGAGAAAAGTTTATTAGCTCTTCACAAGAACTTTAAAGATTGCGTTTTCCCTATGTTTATATTTGTCAGGGCAACAACTTCTAATATTTACAAGGGTGCTTTCCCTACCCTGGATGCATAGAAAACTTTTAAACATGATGTGCTCATGTTTTCACTTAAACATACATGTTAAGGTATATCTCTATTTATTTGTTTCAATTTTCCCAAACAGATGGAAGGTCTCCAGTGGTGAAAGTAGGAAATGTATGATTTTATTGAAGCACTACCCATACTCTACCTACTATCTGCTTTGGTTTTAAAAATAACTCATGATTTTGGCAACCTAGCCAAGAACTTTCCAAGTGAAATTTCTGTAGATTATATTTAGTTTAGAAGGATAGTTTTTAGGTATGTATTACTGAGAAATCAAAATGGTTGGATATCGTATTAACAAAGACGGAGATAAGTTTCTCAAGGAGCTTCATTCCATCCTAGGCAGGATAGTTGCCATCATCTACTACAGTAGCCGAAAAGCTTTGCAATTTTTTTTTTTTTTGCCTCTTGGTTTTAAAATAAGAACTGAAGTTCAGAAAAGTGAAGTACCTTATTTATGGTCACAGATCTGGATAATAGTTCTGGCAACAATTGATTCAAAGTTTCCTAAGTTTCAGTTCACTATTTCCTCCATATAGCTATAACATGATCAGGAAATGAGGATTCTAGATCTTGAGTGCTATTTAATAAGGAGAAAATAATTTAAGGTCTTTGAAATCAGAATCAATGGATGGAAGTTTTCAGAACTGGAGAGCTTTGATTAAATTCTCTGGTGACAATTGAGAACTTAGGGCCATTATTATAACTGGGGACTTAAGAGAGAAATTGCAATTGCAATTGGTCTGAAGATAATTACTTTTTCTTGAGTGAAAGTGGTATCTCTGTGGCTAGGTTTTACCTTCTTGAAAGAAATAAACTATTTTATAACATTTGGCATCTTCCTAAGCACCCAGAGGAGTTCTGTACGCATTAGAGGGAGTCAACAAATATTTGACTGATGAGTCAGGGAGAACTGAAAAGTAAAGAACTAATGTCAGTGTGCTTTGCCCAGTAAACAATTCACAGCCTCCTGTGATCCCTTTGGGAGGGCCTTGTCTATTTGAAGCCAAACAGCATTACTATATTCTGTGTGTGTGTATTAAACTTACATTTACTGAGAGTCTGCTTGACACTCTGCCAAGCATTAGATATGGATTATTTTGTTTAATTCTTATTATAATCCTATGAAGTATGCTCTAAAATGAAAACAAAAATAAGAAACCAGGATGTGCATGGAGGATATCTGCTGCACTAGGGAAGACACAGGTGTCAATTTGTCCACCACGGGAAGAGTCTGGAAGTAACAGAAAATCCAAGAGAAATTCTTCACTAATAAGTTTGAAATTAATTGTCCAGTTTACAATGACCTAAATGTTATAAATGATTAGGAAACTTTTTAAATTTCCTTAAACATAAAACCAATGCAGCCATGTGTTTTAATTGAGAGTTAATAAGAAATAAGCTCCCCATAAATAAGTTTATCCAAATTTGGGAGTGATGGTCACTAAAAGAAGCATGAGGTATGATTTCTTAAGATCCTGGAAAGAGTCAGGCACTCTGGAAGAAATTTATGGCCCATGATTGGTACCAGTAAAACCATTATCTTAAGAATTTCAGCAATTATAACAATAATAAAACCCACCTAGATACCAAGATGAGCTAGTTTTCAAAAATATGAACACCATAAATATCAGAAAATTCAATTACAATGAAAATATTTATGCCTAAACACTTACACAGAAAATATTTATTTAGTAAATGTGCTTTTCACTAAATGATCTCATATTATTGCGCTGAGCAAAATATGCAATTTTCTTTTAATGACATTAAAATGAGACCTAACCATCTGTCTTATAGTATTTCTTATCATTCATTTTTTGTAATGAAAGAAAAATAATTTATATGTCCTATGTGATAATATTTAAGATGTGGAAAGTAGAACCTTTATATTCCATGCATTTTTAATAGAATGGCTCCATGTCCAGAATATTCATGTTCACGCATGTCTTCAGTCTAATGTGGATGGTGGGGTACTGCTGATGGTTTTTTCCAATGCTCCCACCCGTGTCATGTTTTGGTAAGCATTATCAAAAAGGTTCTTATCAAGTACTGAGAGAACAGTCCTTTCTTTCACAAAAGAATCACACATTTTTTTCTATTTTCCCTGAAACTCATTCATTGTTGTATGGACTAGAGCCCTAGGGACTTAGCAGGCCTAGTGCTAAATGGCTTTCGTGCCAACAGTGTTACACAGCAAGCTGGCATCTGCTCAAGGATCACGTACTAGGAGCCAGGAGTCAGAGACAGATTGGATTCTCAGTTGTTTCAATGGTAGAGCAAGTGCCTGGAAGAAGAAACTGTCTCCCTAGGATAAAGTGTTAAACACCCAGCACTACACGGGTCATAGCACACAGTAGGCACTCAGCAAATGTGTGTTGCTTGAATATTTGCTGCCTGAACCAAGATAAATGTTAGTGAAAGGTGGAGGCTAATTAAACGAGTTCGCTTTTGAAGTATAACCTGTAATAGTCTTTACAGCATTTCATAATGCACTCAGCAGAAACCAAAATTACTATTTTAAAAATAATGAAATTGTGTTCATTTCTCTGTATAAATAGCTTTTCAAACATAGGAGTGTGTCCATCAGCAGCAATATTAATGTGAATTTTATTAAATTAATGGCTTGATTTCATTTTAACTCTAACCTCTACAACCAGTAATCAAGCATTTGGTGCTTTTCTCTCTCTCTCTAGGCACTTGGGTTCCCTGCAATAATCTAGTGCCCCTGTGAACTCTAATGACTCACCAATAGAGTCGTGTAGGCAACTTCTTTAATTGTCTCCGTATCTCCCTCTGTCTCCAAAAATGGAATTCAGAAATGCAGGTGTGGAAACATAATTAAGGACATAATGTTCTCCATTGTCTTTCCAATGCCTTCTTAACAACTGCTTTACTTCATTCACACTTCAGCTTTTAAAGCCTTACTCTCAATGGAGTAAGCCATAGCAGAACTTCACAGATGCTAAAAACACATAAACGCTATAAATTAATTGTTGTCATTGAAGGAAGTGAAGAAAAAGGAAAAAACTCACACAATCCAATGTAATACATTTGATATCTAGTAACATAGCTTTACATTTAAATTCATCTTAATGTGAAAATTTAGACTCCAATTACCAGTGAACACAAAATTGGTTCTTTTAGATAAATATCGTCAAATAGTTAATAGTTTACTGTGTTTTTCCAGAAAATGGCCACCATATACTAAATAAATAGAACTGTATAACCAATGTATCTGAGAAAGGATACAGTGTGAATTTTTATCCACAGTGATTGAAATATCATCTTATTTATATAAAAAATATATACCATATTTATATAATTTATATCTATTTATAAAGCATTCTCATGTACTTTATTTTCTTTAGTACTTAACCACATTCTGTAAGGTGAAGATTGTCATAATTCATGTCTGAAGTTTTGAGATGACTGATCTGTCATTCACTTGTTGAGTCAAGAGGTCAGAAATTAAGTCATTTATTTATTTATGCATCCATCCAATTAATACTTTTCTAGGTGCTAGAATTCATGTCTTCTTTTTTATGAATTTTTTACAGTTTTATTGAGAAATAATTGAACACACATCATGGTGTAAGTTTAAGGTATACAGTATAATAGTTTGATTTACATATATTGTGAAATGATTACCACACTAGGTTCAGCTAACATCCATCATCTCATGTGGACACAATAAAAAGAAAAGAGGGGTGGCTGGCCCCGTGGCAGAGTGGTTAAGTTTGCGGCTCCGCTGCAGGCAGCCCAGTGTTTCATTGGTTCAAATCCTGGGTGTGGACATGGCACTGCTCATCAAACCACGCTGAGGCAGCGTCTCACATGCCACAACTAGAAGGACCCACAACGAAGAATATACAACTATGTACTGGGGGGCTTTGGGGAGAAAAAGGAAAAAAATAAAAAATCTTTAAAAAAAAAAAAAAGAAAAGAGGGGCCGGCCCCATGGCCAGGTGGTTAAGTTTGCAAATTCTGCTTCAGAAGCCCAGGGTTCGCCCGTTGGGATCCTGGGCGCAGACCTCGCACGGCTCATCAAGCCATGCTGAGGCAGCATCCCACATAGCAGAACTGGAAAGACCTACAACTAGAATATACAACTGTGTACTGGTGGCCTTTCAGGAAAAGAAGAAAAAAAGATTGGCAACAGATGTTAGCTCAGGGCCAATCTTTTAAAAAAATAAAGAAATGAAAAGAATAGAAAGAAAAAAGAAAAAAATTTTTCCTCTAGGATGAGGAACTAGGGATGAGAACTCTCTTAATCACTTTCCAATATTCATATGGCAGTTTTAGCTATAGTCATGTTGTACTTTACATCCCTAGTACTTATTTCTCTTATAACTGGACGTTTGTATCTTTTGACCACCTTCCTTTAGTCGCTCTCTCCCTACACTGTCTGCCTTTGGTAATCACAAGTTTGATCTCTTTTTCTATGAGTTTGGTTTTTTGTTTTGTTCTGTTTTTTAGATTCCACACATAAGTGAAGTCATACAGTATTTGTCTTTCTCTGTCTGACTTATTTCACTTAGCAGAACGCCTTCAAGGTCTATCCCATGTCTTCTGATACTATAATATGCTTCTACACTGCATAGTCTCTCGATGGGCACTCTACAATAGTTCTCTGAGGTCACAGTTTTTTCTTGATATTATGATAGCAAAAGTGAATTGGTGTTTCTATATTTACCTTTTAATAAGGTTTTGAACATCAAATGAGATTACAGAAGACAACTGTAAAAAGCTCATGGAAGTTCAATCTATTGGATTATGCTTACCATATTTGTGTGGGAAAACATAGCAGTAGATGGAAAAGTGGTAAAAAGTGAAATTGATCAGTGCAAATTTGCTCATATTTTCATAAAGCAAAGGTTATGCTTTTATTAGGGCACTAGCACTTTCTTTGTTCAACATGTGGCACAAAACCTAATATTCAGGGAATACCATCAAAATTATTTGTAAGCTTTTCATCTTATGGACACTAAATTTAAAAAGCTAAATGTGGTTCCAGACAAGCACACTATTTATTTGCCTTCTGATGATATGGTAACTGCCATGACAACACGTGTGAGCAACTCCACCATGCTAGCTGGGCATGTCTGAAAAAACTCTTTTCAGTGTTTTTCCCCCCCCCCAATAAGTATATGTTCATTTATTATTTTTTCAATACGGATAAAAATACTTAGAATCTCACAACTCTGTTTAGTTTTATTTTTTTCTTCTTCTCACCAAAGCCCCCCAGTACATAGTTGTATATTCTAGTTGTAGGTCCTTCTGGTTCTGCTATGTGGGATGCTGCCTCAGCACCGCTTGATGAGCAGTGCTAGGTCCACGCCCAGGATCCAAACTGGTGAAATCCTGGACCACTGAAGTGCAGTGTGCAAACTTAACCACTTGGCCATGGGGCCAGCCCCTATTTTGTTTAATTTAATTAATTTATTTCTGCATTTGTTACCTTGGTTGCACTGTAATGGGATCCAGGGACTCTAATAATGGAAGAGAAAATTGGATAGGTACACATGAGAGAAAATTAGTGGGCCATTTTCTGCATTCTGACCAGATGTTGTGATTTTTGTTTTGAGGTTCATAACTCATTTACTTTGGGACCACGCTAAGTAACATAGATCACACTTTTTCAGATGCAATTTGAAAGAATCTTTTTCTTTATCACATTTTTACTAACAGGATAAAATATGTCAATAAGTTAATCTACTTATATATAAAACTTCAGTTCCAAGATCAAGGAAAATGTTTATTGTAAATCACACATAGTTGAATAATTCAACAGTTTAGGCATTAGAAGAACTGGTTCCTAGCTCCAACTTTTATATTTTCTTAATATTTCTGTGCCTTGATTTCTTCTTCTGAAAACTGAGCATAATCCACATCTTGTTTGTTTTGTGGACATACTGACACTTTTATGAGGTAATATATAAAAAATCACTTTGTAAATTGGAATTCCTATGTAAATGTAAAGTGATAGTGGTTTTTTATTATTGTTATGGCTTAAAGGGATTAGTAAATATCTTATAGACTTTATACTGTCTCTAAAAATCCATGGTTTTATCACACCTGTCAGAATGGCTATTATTAAAAAGATGAGAAATAACAAGTGTTGGAGAGGATGTGGAGAAGAGGGAACCCTCACACACTGCTGGTGGGAATGCAAACTGGTGCAGCCACTATGGAAAACAGTATGGAGATTTCTCAAAAAAATTAAAACTAGAAACACCATGTGATCCAGCTATTCAACTTCTGGCTATTTATCCAAAGAACATGAAAACTAATTCAAAAAGATATATGTTCATTGCAGCATTATTCACAATAGCTAAGACATGGAAGCAATCCAAGTGCCCATCAACTGATGAATGAATAAAGAAGATGTGGTATACATATTCCATTATATATATATAGTGGAATACTACTCAGTAAAAAAAGACAAAATTGTGCCATTTGCAGCAATATGGATGGACCATGAGGGTAGTATGTTAAGGAAAATAAGCCAGACAGAGAAAGACAAATACCACATGAATTCACTCATATGTGGAAGATAAACAAACAAATACATAGATATGGAGAACAGATTGGTGGTTACTGGAGGGGAAGGGAGTGGGGGGAGAGCAAAAGGAATAAAGGAGCACATATGTATGGTGATGGATGGAAACTAGACTTTTGGTGGTGAACACAATGCAGACTACACAGAAGCCAAAATATAATGATGTACACCTGAAATTTACACAATGTTATAAACCAATGTGACCTCAGTAAAATAAATAAATAAGTTTACCAAGCTAAAAATTGGTGGGTTTTGCATTACAAAATTAACCTTTCTGGGTTGTTTTTTAGTTAATGCAAAATTTCCCAAAGTAAAAGATAAGTCACTGAGGACTTAAATTATAGTATTGGTAACTGAGCAACCTCCTAACATTTATTCAGATTTTTTCCTGTTTCCTTTTTCTTTTGTTACTAAAATAATTAGTGTTCATACTGACATTGTTTCTATTTTGTGGTTATAAACAAGGAAATAATACATATTCAGTGCACATACCTTTGGATATTTGTGTAATTTAATCCCAAGTATTCTGGTTGGAATGGTGTGTAGTCTACAAAGGCTTTTGCCCAGCACCTGTCTAGGTTAAAATGGAAGACCCTATCTTTGGCCTTTCCCAAATTCTTTATTGTAACAATTTAAAATCTACAAGAAGATCATTTGGAAATCACATTTCACGGGTACAACATAGTCAATTTTTTTATCAAAAAAGAAAAAGAACTTTCTGTTATTGATTTCTATCTAATTCTATTGTGTTCAGAGAACATACTTTGTATGACCTGTGTCCTTGATTTTATGGCCCAGAATATAGTCTATCTTAGTAAATGTTCTGTTTTCAATTTTTAAAAAGAATATATTCTGGGGCTGGCCCAGTGGCGTAGCAGTTAAGTTCATGCACTCAGCTATGGTTGATCGGGGTTTGCCAGTTGGATCCCAGGCACCAACCTACGCACCACTTCTCAAGCCATGCTATGGCAGGCGTCCCACATAGAAAGTAGAGGAAGATGGGCACAGATGTGAGCTCAGGGCCAATGTTCGTCAGCAAAATGAGGAGGATTGGCAGTAGATGTTAGCTCAGGGCTAATCTTCCTCAAAAAGAAGAAAGTATATTCTGCTATTGTTGAGTGGAGAGTTTCTACCAACGTCCATTAGATGAGTTGGTTGACAGTGTTCTTTAAGTATTAGTTTGCTAGGGCTTCAGTAATACAGTACTACAAACTCTTTTTTTTTTTTTTGCCATGTGATTTTTTTATTGTGTTAAGAGTACTTAACCTGAGTTCCACCCTTTAAAAAATTTTCAAGTGCACAATACAGTATTGTTGACTATAGGCACAATGTTGTATGGCAGCTCTCTAAAATTATTTGTCTTGCATAACTGAAACTTTGTACCCATTGAACAGCAGCTTGCTGTTTCCCTCTTCCTCTAGCTTCTGGCAAACATCATTCTACTTCTGTTTCCATTAGTTTGACAGTTTTCTACTTCATATAAGTGAAATCATGAAGTATTTGTCCTTCTGTGATTGGCTTATTTCACTTAACATAAAGTCCTCCAGGTTTATCTATGTTGTTGCATATGGTAGGATTTCCTCATTATTTAAGGCTGAATAATATCATATTGTATGCATGTAACAAATTTTTTCTTCTTCAATTTTTTTTGGGTTCGTGATAGTTTACATCAATGTGAGATTTCAGTTGTACATTATCTCTTGACTGTCACCACATAAGTGCTCCCTGTTCACCCCCTCTGCTCACCCCCCACCCCTCACCCCCCTTCCCCTGGTAACCACTGAACTGTTTTCTTTGTCCAGGTACTTGTTTATATATGAGCGAAATAATCTGGTGTATGTCTTTCTCAGACTGGCTTATTTTGCTTAATTCCCTCTAGGTCCTTCCATGTTATTGCAAATGGTATGAATTTGTCTTTTTCATGGCTGAGTAGGATTCTATTGCATATATATACCACATCTTCTTTATCCAATCATCAGTTGATGGGCACTTGGGTTGATTCCACATCTTGCCTAATGTGAATAGTGCTGCAATGAACATAGGGGTGCATATGTTACTTTGGAGTGTTGATTTCAAATTGTTTGGGTAGATACCCAGTAGTGGGATAGCTGGGTCATATGGTAGTTCTATTTTTAGTTTTTTGAGGAATCTCCATACTGTTTTCCATAGTGGCTGCACCAATTTGCATTCCCACCAGCAGTGTATGAGGGTTCCCTTCTCTCCACACCCTCTCCAACACTTGTGATTTTTAGTCTTAGTGATTATAGCCATTTTAATAGGAATAAGGTGGTATCTTAGTGTAGTTTTGATTGGCATTTCCCTGATGATTAGTGATGTTGAACATCTTTTCATGTGTTTATTGGCTGGCCATCTGTATATCTTCTTTGGAAAAATATCTGTTCATCTCCTCTGCCCATGTTTTGATCAGGTTGTTTGTTTTTTTGTTGTTCAGTTGCATGAGTTCCTTATATATTATGCAGATTAACCCCTTGTCAGATATATCATTTGCAAACATTTTCTCCCAATTGGTAGGTTGTCTCTTTGTTTGATTCTAGCTTCTTTTGCCATGCAGAACTCTTTAGTCTAATGAATTCCCACTTGTTTATTTTTTCTTTTGTTTCCCTTGTCTGACAGGACATGGTATTTTAAAAGATCCTTTTTAGTTTGATGTCAAAGAATGTACTACTGATATTATCTTCCAGGGTTTTATAGTTTCAGGACACATCTTCAAGTCTTTGATCCATTTTGAGTTTATTTTTGTGTATGGCATGAGATAGTGGTCTATCTTCATTCTTTTGCATGTGGCTGTCCAGTTTTCCCAACACCATTTATTGAAGAGACTTTTTTTCCATTGTATGTTCTTGGCACCTTTGTCAAAGATTAGCTGTCCGTAGATGTGTGGTTTTATTTCTGGGCTTTCAGTTCTGTACCCTGCAAGTTTACTGCAGTTGTTAATTATTTCTATTAGTTTTCCAATGGATTTTTTTTGTTTTATATATGTAAGATCCTGTCGTCTGCAAACAGCAAGAGTTTCACTTCTTCACTCCCTATTTTGATTCCTTTTATTCTTTTCTCTTGCCTGATTGCTCTGACCAAAACCTCCAGTACTATGTTGAATAAGAGTGGTGGTAGTGGGCATCCTTGTCTTGTTCCTGTTCTCAGGGGGATGGCGCTCAGTTTTTGCCCATTGAGTATGATGTTGGCTGTGGGTTTGTCATATATGGCCTTTATTATGTTGAGGTAATTTCCTTCTATACCGATTTTGTTAAGAGTTTTTATCGTAAATGGCTGTTGCATCTTGTCAAATGCTTTCTCTGCATCTATTGAGAGGATCATGTGATTTTTATTCCTCAGTTTGTTGATGTGGTGTATCACGTTGATTGATTTTCAGATGTTGAACCATCCCTGTGTCCCTGGTATGAATCCCACTTGATCGTGATGTACCACCCTTTTGATGTATTGCTGAATTCTGGTTGCCAAAATTTTGTTGAGGATTTTTGCATCTATGTTCATCAGCAATATTGGCCTGTGGTTCCCCTTTTTTGTGCTGTCCTTGTCAGGCTTTGGTATCAGAGTGATATTGGCCTTGTAGAATGTGTTAGGATGTGTTCCATTTTCCCTACTTTTTTGGAATAGCTTGATAAGGATAGGTATTAAATCCCCTCTGAAAGTTTGGTAAAATTCCCCAGGAAAGCCATCTGGTCCTGGGGTTTCATTCTTTGGGATGCTATTGATTGCTGTTTCAATCACTTTCCTTGTGATTGGTCTATTCAGATTGTCTGTTTCTTCCTGACTCAGCTTTGGGAGGTTGTAAGAGTCTAAGAATTTATCCATTTCCTCTAGTTTATCCCTTTTGTTGGCATATAGTTTTTTGTAGTATTCTCTTATAATCTGATATATTTCTGTGGAGTCTGTTGTTATTTCTCCTCTTTTATTTCTGATTTTGCTTATTTGAGCTTTCTCTCATTTTTTCTTTGTAAGTCTGGCTAGGGGTTTGTCAATTTTATTTATCTTCTCAAAGAACCAGCTCTTTGTTTCATTGATCCTTTCTACTGCCCTTTTTTATTTCAATAGCATTTATTTCTGCTCTGATTTTTATTATTTCTCTCCTTCTTCTGACTTTTGTCTTTGTTTGTTCTTCTTTTTCTAATTCAGTTAGGTGTAATTTGAGATTACTTATTTGGGATTTTTCTTGTTTGTTAAGACGTGCCAGTATTGCAATGAATTTCCCTCTTAATACAGCTTTTGCTGCATCCCATATGAGTTGGTATGGTATGTTATCATTTTCATTTGTCTCTGGATATTTTTTGATTTCTCCTTTAATTTCTTCGATGATCCACTGCTTGTTCAATAGCATGTTATTTAATCTCCACATCTTTGTCCCTTTCTCAGCTTTTTTCTTATAATTAATTTCTAGCTTTATAGCATTATGATTAGAAAAGATGCTTGTTATTATTTCAATTTTTTAAAATTTATAGAGGCTTGCCTTGTTTCCCAACATATGATCTACCCTTGAGAATGTTCCATGCACACTTGAGAAGAATGTGTATTCTGCTGTTTTTGGATGGAGTGATCCATATATATCTATTAAGTCCAACTGATTTACCTTTTCATTAAATTCTACTGTTTCCTTGTTGATTATAACAATTTTTTTTAATCCATTCCTCTGTCATTGACATTTGGACTGTTTCCATATCTTGACTTTTCTGAATGATGCTGCAATGAATATGGGGTGCATGTATTTCTTTAAAACCCTGATTTCTATTCTTTTGGATATATACCCAGAAGTAGGATTGCTAGGTCTTATAATAGTTCTATTTTTAATTTTTGGAGGAACCACCATAGCAGTTGCATCACTTTATATTCCTAGCAACAGTGTGCAAGGGTTCCAATTTCTCTACTTCCTTGCCAACATTTGTTTTCTTTTTCTTTTTAATAATAGCCATCCTAACAGGTGTGAATTAATATCTTATTGTGGTTTTGATTGGCATTTCCCTGATGATTAGTGATGTCGATCATCTTTTCATATAACTATATCCATTAGTATGTCTTCTTTGAGGAAATATCTATTTAAGCCGTTTGCCAATTTTTTAATTGAGATTTTTTGCTATTGAATTGTATGAGTTCCTTATATATTTTGGATATTAATCCCTTATCAGATATATGGTTTGCATATATTTTGTCCCAATCTGTAGGTTGTTATTTCACTCTGCTGCTTCTTTCTTTTTCTGTGCAGAAGGTGTTAGTTTGATGTAGTCCTACTTGTTTATTTTTGCTTTTGTTGCTTGTACTTTTGGTGTCGTATCTAATAAATGATTGCTAAGACCAATGTCAAGGAGCTTACCCCCTATGTTTTCTTCTAGGAGTTTTACAGTTCCAGGTCTTAAATTTAAATCTTAAATAGATTTTGAGTTGATTTTTTTGTATAGTGTGAGATAGGGGTCAAATTTCATTCTTCTGCCTGTTGATATTCAGTTTCTGCAGCAGCATTTTGTGAAGAGACTATCCTTTCCCCATTGTGCATTCTTGGCACTGTTGTTGAAGATCTGTTGACAACGTATGTGTGAGTTTATTTCTGGGCTCTCTAGTCTGTTCCATTGGTCTATGTGTTTGTTTTTATGCCAGTTCCATACTCTTTTGATTACTATAGCTTTGTCATATAGTTTGAAATCATAATGTGATATCTCTAAGTTTGTTCTTCTTTCTCAGGATTGTTTGGCTATATGGGGTCTTTTGTGCTTCCATATGAATATAGCATTTTTTCTTTTTCTATAAAAATATCATTGGGATTTTAATAGGGATTGCATTGAATCTGTAGATAGTTTGGTGTAGTATGAACATTTTAACAATAAGTCTTCCAACCTATAAACACAGGATGTCTTTCCATTTATTTGTGTCTACTTCAATTTCTTTCATCAATAATTTATAGTTTTTATTGTACAATTCTTTCACCTCCTTGGTTTATTCCTTTGTATTTTATTCTTTTTGATGATATTATAAATGGGATTGTTTTCTTAATTTCCTTTTTGGATAGTTCATTGTTAGTGTATAGAAATGCAATTGACTTTTATATGATGATTTTGTATCCTGTAACTTTACTGATTCTGTTTATTAACTCTAGCAATTTGTTTGTGGAGTCCGTAGATTTTCTATACATAAAACTATGACATCTGGAAGCAGAGATGATTGTACTCCTTCCTTTCCAATTTTTACACTTTCTGTTTTTTAAATTTTTCTTGCCTAATTTCTCTGGCTAAGACTTTCAGTACTATAGTTGGAACATATACAGTATATTTAGATACTAATGTAATTCCACTACTATAGTTGAAGAGAAATGGTGAATAGGCATCCTTGTCTTTTCCTTGATCTTAAAGGAAAAGTTTTTGGTTTTTCACTACTGGGTATGATGTTAACTGTGGGTTTTTCTTTTTTTTTTTTTTTTTTTTTAAAGATTTTATTTTTTCCTTTTTCTCGCCAAAGCCCCCCGGTACATAGTTGTGTATTCTTCGTTGTGGGTTCCTCTAGTTGTGGCATGTGGGACGCTGCCTCAGCGTGGTCTGACGAGCAGTGCCATGTCCGCGCCCAGGATTCGAACCGACGAAACACTGGGCCGCCTGCAGCGGAGCGCGCGAACTTAACCACTCGGCCACGGGGCCAGCCCCTGTGGGTTTTTCATATATGGCTTTTATTGCTTTATTGTGCTGAGGTAAATTCATTCTATACCTAGATTGTTGAGAATTTTTATCATGAAAGAGTGTTGAACCCTGTCAGATGCTTTTTTGGCATCTATTGAAATTATCATGTTATTTTTATCCTTTGTTCTGTTAATATGGTGTATCACATTAACTGATTTTCATATGTTGAACCACCCTTGCATCCCAGGAATAAATCGCACTTGGTCATAGTGTATAATCCTATTAATGTGTGGTTGACTTCAGTTTTTCAGTGCTTTGTTGAGGACTTTTTCATCTACATTCATCAGGGATGTTGGTCTGTAGTTTTCTTTTCTTGTAGTGTTTTTGGCTTTGGTATTAGGGTAATGACAGTCTCATAAAATAAGTGTGGCTTTCTATATCAGAATGCCATATACTGGGTAACTTATAAACAATGGAAATTTATTTCTCACAATTCTGAAGGCTGGGAAGTCCAAGATCAAGGTGCTGGCAGATTTGGTGTCTAGTGAGAACCTGCTTCCTGGTTCATAGATGGCCATCTCATCATTGTGTCCTCACACTGCCAAAGTGGTAAGGGAGTCCTTGTGATCTCTTTTATAAAGGCACTAATTCCATTCATGAGAGCTCTGTCCTTATGACCTAATCACCTCCCGAAGGCCCCATCTCCTACTAACATGATATAGGAAGTTATGGCTTCAATATATGAATTTGGGGTGGGGGGACATAAACATTCAGTCTATAGTACTGGCCCCTGGAGAAAGCACTGAAAGCCTGGGGTTGCTGAAGCCATGCACCACTCTTCTCCCCTCCTGCTGAAGAGGCCTCAGTTCTGCACTTTCTTCAAGACTTGCAGAGACTCACTGGCTGCAGGAAGTTGTTCATTCTCTAGCTGTCCCAGTTGTGTGGACCATGCCAGTTCTTTAGAACTCTTTGTGAGATGAGACAGAAACTGGCCCCTCAGGGAGCACACTGAAAACCTGGGGATGTTGTATATTTGCTGCACTTTCTCTTTCTTTCCTCCAGGAAGGAATAACAATTCCTCTTGGCACTGAGTTGTGCCAGCTTGGGAGAGGGGCTGACACAGGTAAAGTGAAATTGTTCTTACCCTTTCAGTGTGGCTGATCTCAGATTTGTGCTCATCTGGCATATGGCAACTTCTCAACTAGGATCTGGTCTTGTCCTAAAAGTATTGTTACTTATATTGTTCTTAAATCTGCATTTCTGTGAGAGAATGAAGGCTGGACTTCCTATCCCACCATCTTGCTGATGTTACTCCTCCCCACAACCTCAGTAGTATTTCTAAGCGAGGAATAAATAAATAGATTCAATCATTTGAACGGTCAATCCAGCATATAGAAGCTCCAATTAACCAAGCAACCAAGAAGATATTTAAAAATAGTCTTCAAGACTTCTGTGTTTATTCTCTGAGCAGGTTTTTCAAATTAGAAATTAACATTTAAGAGAAAACAAACAGAAGATTGTGGCAAACCAAGGCTAAAAAAAACTTACATTAAAACATGGTCATGTGGATTCTTTTATCAGGAAAAACTTTCCAGATTCCACAGATTGTAAGTGGAAAACCAAAAACAGAATTCCCATCCATTTCCAAGTATGGAAAGTCTGCACAAAACTTGTATGTTTCTGCCTTCTTCGCTCAAAAGCACAAATTATTACCCAAGTAAAGCACTCCCAGTGAGCAGGACTTAAGGCTACATAGTGTAGTAGAGAGGACTCTGGACAAGCACACAGCAATATTTGATTCTAGCTTCAACACCACCATTCCCAGCTGTGGTATCTAGAGCCTCAGTTTCCTTATCTATACGATGGGATAATAAATAATACCTTCTATAGTGCTTTCACAGGCTTTTTGTGAAGATTGAGATAATATATGAGAACCTCTAAGATATAAACTGTATAAGACATTATTCTTAACTTTATTGTTTTATTCTATTGCTTTTGTCATGTAACCATCACTTAAAAAAAAGTCCAGTATTAAATGTGGACAACATCCAGTGGTGTGCTGGTAAACCTGCTCTAAAGGGGAAAAGTACTGACTTGTGGTGTTTGCTGTTATCTGTGGTATAAATACTCTCACTGTGGCCCATTTTTAAGCTACTAATTCACAAAATTCCTGACTATTTAATAATTGGCTCTTGGGAGCCGGTAGTAAAGGGCTCTAGTACAGCACTAGAACATCAAAGAATATTTAACCAGAAGTAAGGGAGTTTTGAGAAAAAAAAGTTTGTCTTAACATTTGCTTATTTTTCTTTGGAGTTCTAGATGCTCACTCCCCTCTCTACTTCTTTTTCTGTTCTCCCTTATCTGCTAAATCAACTATGACTGCCTCCGGCTGTTATGAAACTTGAAAACTGGCTGAGTATTTGTTTTGTGACAAATACTCAAGTACTATAATATAAATACCAAATACTGTGACAGTTAACAATATGAAAAATATCAATGCATAAAACACACTAGAGATTAAATAATAAAACAACTTTTAAAAAATATATATTGGAGAGAAGAAAGGAAATTCACATACAATATGTCATCCTTCGCAAATGGGTTGTAACAGTGGCATGCAAATATAATGGGATTTTTGTCATCAGAAATTCTATGCTCAAGTGTTAGTGCAGTCACTGCTCAATGTTTGTTAGTGTGCAAGCACACTCCCAGGTTCAGCTTTATCTTCTATTCAGTAGAGACAATAGTATTCATCCACCTACAGTGTGAGTTATTTTTGAGCTCACATGAGATGAAGTATGTCACAATCTTTTGTAAACAGTGAAGTACTAAACAAAAGTTAGTTACTAGCATGAAATTGTTGCTATTAAATAGGAAGGGAAGACGAAATTTGCAAAGCTGTATAATTAAGGGAGATCAAGAATGGTGGGTAGGGGGCATCTCGGTTGGTAGTCACAGAAGTTTCCTCAGCTGTAGTGAAGACTGACCTATAATCTGAAGGAGAAACGTGAGTTGGCTGGAGGAAGAGAAAAGGGAGCACATCCCTGGTAGTGGGAGAGACGTGTACAAGGATCCTGTAGAGAAAACACAGAGGGTGACTACAAGGAACCGAAAGACGATGCATAAGGAAAACTGGCACACTGCCCTACCACCAAGATAGTTAGCATGAACATTTCATACAGAGTCAGAGGGTAAAACAAAAGCAACTTTGCATCCTGAGATAACCACAAAAATCAGAAACATTCTGTCTAATATAAGTCCCCAAATGAGTAAAGCCTTGAACCCCTTCTTGAAAGTTAATAACAATCTTATCTTTGACTCTTGTAACCTTGATATTTGCTGATATATAATAATTCTTGAAGATATGATAACCAAGTAAGGAACTTCTTTTTGAGCCATGAAAATAATAAACAGACTACCTTTTTAAAAAGAGAATAGTGGGTAGCACATGTAGAAATTATAATTTAGTTTTATTAACAGGGCTCCATTATTCTGGTTAAGTATCTCCTAATGCGTTTATATAATAAGAAAAAGAACTTCAGGTGCTTTTGGAACTTCGTACACTATGTATAAATAATACATATTTTTGAAAAAGTTATTTGGGGCCAATGAAGAATAACAGTCCAAAATGTCTGGAGGAGTTACTGAGACTCCTAACAGTGATAGAGAATCTCACACTAAACACCTCTCTTGATAGAAAAGAAGACTTGGGGTATTGGGAAGCAGATGGTTGCTTGCATTTATCTTGGGAACATTTGGGTATCAAATGTTTTAGTAAAACTGAAAGACATGAAGGAAAGAAACATTTTCATCCCTTGTTGGCAATGAGGAACCCACTTTATCATTATAACTCTGTTAGTTGTAACTCAAAGAGGACTGGATCTGGCTCAAATCTCTGAATCTTTCACTGCCACCTTGTGCAGCCACTTCCACACTAGTTACCCCTTGGTTTACAGCAGATGACATTGTAGGCAAATTGCACTTTATATTATTAGCTAGGTGTTTAGCTCCAAATCCCTATCTGATTCTTTTCCTTAGTGAGTTGTCTGGATTAATTTCTTCCACTTAATTCTGTAAATTCCTAAATCTTACTGATCATATTTTCCTCTTCTATCAAATGGAAGAATTGTCTACCCTTTTACCATAATGCAGGATGTCCAAAAAAGAATCTTAAGGCCTAGAGCTGAGCCTGCCTAAGTCCCTGCTCCATATGTTTTTTCCTCTGGACCTGAATACATCTTGATACATTCATGCTTTGAGTGTTTCAGTGCAAGAAGGAGCCACCTCCAGAACCTGTGTCACCCCATTAGCTACCACAGAGATTGAGAAGGAAAGAAAACCACACAAAGAGAAGAATGCAAGAACAGAGGGTGTCTTCTCCTCTAAGACCTGCCTGGACCTATACCACCTGGCTTCCCAAAGGTGACAGTGGCTTCATTCAGCTGGTACCTTCAGGCCTGGTTTTACCAAAACCAGTTAGATGGGAGAAAAGAGGGAGAAGAACAAAGAGAGAGATCACAAAGAGATTTTTTGCCCCCAGTTCTTTTTATAATTTTTTAGTCCTCCCATTAAGAGGTCTATTCTTCATATTAGTGCCCCATTGTGAAATATTGAGGATTCCATTTTGTCTTTGGTCATCACAACTTTTTCTATTGAAGTGTGGCATGATGGGGTTGGGGGAAGACAAAGAGGTGAAGAGTGATTGGCCAGCAGTCATGACTCATTCCCAGTTTGTTTGAAATACAGATGAAAAGAAATGCAAATTGGCCATAATCCCTTTTTCCTAGACAATCAACAATATGGAACAAAAAATGCCTGTAGTATTTTTATGTTAACTAATATCATGACAGTTATTTGAATTTGAAATTAGTGCTAGAAGAAATTGCCTGAGAAACTAAAAGTACAAGGATGAATTTAAGACTTTTTAATAATTATTAATACGATCTATAATATTCAGGAGCAGGCAAATGAAGGTCAGCAGACGCTTCATCATTCAAATAAAAGTAGATATGCAGCAATGGATGGACATCAGATGTTAATATTACATAGTTTAATAGTTGATCAGACTCTCGTTTGAGAACTATTCAAGAAAAAAAACAGAGGGAAAAAGAGAGATCAAGCATTCGAACGAAAGACTCTTCTATATTTTTATATTATGGAAATGTATACTATAGACATGTATGCAAAATATATATGATTACTTCACTCTAATAAATATGTATATTTGACAAGGAATTTAACAATATCTTGTGGATTACAGAGATATTAGGTGGGTAATAATATGATATAATAACTAGTTGAATAACTTCACAGAAAGATTGAAATTTTTCAACAATGCACAAATGTGCCCAAAGAAAAAGAAGAAGAACTTGTCTTGCTCTGGATCCCCATCCTTCATACTAGAGGAATGACAGCGAACATAAATCTGAGAGCATCTTTCAGGTTAACTCACTCACTGGGTTAGTATTCAGTCAATTCAAACTTCAGACTCACTAGTAGAGGTGTTTGTCGCCTCCCTAAAAAGTTTTCCTTTTCCTCCTCCTTCTCAAGATGGTATCTGGGGACTACATAGAAATTTCCATATGCTAATGACTTTAAGAGATAGCACCTTTGGCCATGAACAGTTTCCCATGTGATGTCGTGTGGCTGGTTACATCTTGCCTCTGAGAACCCTGCCCTGGCGCTCCTTTGGTAGGGCTGTCCCTCCTATTCATTTTGGATGCTCTGTGGGACTTGCTGCATCCCTGCCACAGTCTCCACTTGAGAAACTTCTGCTTTTGTTCCCAACCCCAGCCTTCTTCTGGTCCACTAGTTCTCTTAACATCCACATAGCTCTTGGTCATTACAACTATGTGCAAAGAATATTGTTAGCAAAATAGTGTGGGGGTAAATGCACGGCCTGTGGGTTCTGAGAGAACAAGATAGATTTGTATCTGGGTGCCCCCACTCTCCAGCTGGGTGAACTTGAGCTAGTTAAACTTTCCAGGCTCGATGATCTCTTCTAGAAGAAGGACTAATTCATTTACTCAGCAAACACTTATTTAGTGCCTGCTATATGCTGGGCACCTTGCTGTGGGTTGGGAACACCAAGATGAACAAGAGACACTGTATCTGTCCTCACAGAGCTTATAGTATGATGAGGAAAGCCACTAATAAGTATGCTGGAGAAAGCTTAGAAACTTCGAAGGTAAAAGAGCTGTTCTTACTATAAAGAGACTGCCACTCCAATACTGAAGAGATAAGACCCGTGACCAATAAGTGGAATCACAGAGAGGCTGTTTTGAGGTTAGTAAGAGGAAGCTCTAAAAATAAGTGTTTTCAATTACAAAAGAGAGGGCCTCCTGAAATAATAAGCTCATCACTGGAAGTATTCAGTCAGAGCGAATGAATGCCCACTGGCAGGATGCAACAGGCCTAATGCCTGTATTGGATGGGAAGCAGGGCTGGGTGACCTACTGCATCAAGCCTAATTCTTGATGTGATAGATGCCTCAGCGGGACTGAGACATAATTAATAGGTGAGAACTTAGTGGTTAACGTCACAATTGACCCACCAGCTTGTCAAGTACATCTGTGCCTCTACATGGAGCCAATTCCTAATGATGTGTACATTTCTCCTTTTCTTTTCTGTTGTCAAGCAAGAGTTAATATGGATTTTTCCTACTGCCATTGCCAATTTACTATGCAGAGCTGAAGTTTGGGATGGAAGGGATGTTAGAAAAAGAAAAAAAAAAAGAAACAGCTGCCTTTGTGCTCCTAGGCACAGAGAAAACGCAGGCCAGGCCAGTCAAAGACAGGGGAAGAGGTGAACCTGGGGACAAAGAACAGATGGAATGTGATGAGGGCACAGAGAAACAGACCTGTGAGAAAAACAAATGAGGTGAAGGAAATGCGAAGTCGAAAGAGCAACGAGACTGTAGGGGAAAAAAAGAAAAAAATGATGGAACCCAAGAAAAGAATGAGATAAAAACCAGAGATAATGGAAAACAAAGAGAAAATGCAAAGCAAGGGAGGAACAAACACAATTTATTAAGCAACATTTAGGTTTCCATTGAGGGCCTTCTTTCCTGAGTAGGGGACAGAGGAAGAAGAGAATGTTGATTGCTGTCTGGGCCCTCCCTCCAAAATGTCACAGTGTAGGTCATTCCAAACAGGCTCGGTCTCTGGCAGGTTGCCCTGGGTTCACTGCAGGGCCGCGTCTCTCTCTCTGCTTTCTTAGCGAGAGATGGAATGAGGACTTACTTCAAGTCAGACAAAAATCTTTTTAGTACGAGCATAACTTTTTATGAGTAAATATTTCTTAACCTCTGGTTATTCTTCCAGGCCAGATAGCATGATAGTCACTGGCTTGCACATATGTTCTGTTCAATAGAAAGTAAAATAAAAAGTGTAATGTTTATTATTCTGCTTACAATATTGAGCGTTAGTTGTACTATTTGACAGGGGTGAATTAATTATAAAGAAGCCAAGGTAATTGTGATTTCCTGTCCTTAGTGATTCTCCCTGGCCCTTCTTCTGACCAACCAGACACAGGACAGGCCTTCTCCCTGTGCCTCAGCTCCAGACCTAAGAGGCAGCACTTACAGAAAATTTGAAAGAACAGCTGTGGACGTCATCAGGAAGTGAAAAATAAATCTGATGGGACATTATCCTAGCTCAAGTAGTAATTTTTTTAAACACTGAGATTTCCTCTGTTGTCTTTCTTGTCTTCATAATTCATTAATGGCATTTTGTCCAGCATTTTTGTCTTGAGCCCCTTTGTTCTTCTTTAATCCGCGTGTTTCATACATGTCAGATTTTCTGACAAACGGACCTGTGACAAAAACTTATCAGAGGCCTTGTTATGCTGTATTTATATGCACTGAGCTGTTGTTGTCTGTCACTCTGTAAATGATATCTCTCCATATCTCATTTCAGCACCACCCGCTGCCCTCCTTTATCATTTACTTCTGGCTCAATGTTTACTACTTTTTGTGTTTTTATTTTGAGGAAACAATCTTATCAGCTTATTAGCAAAATTTATTAGCAAATCTTTAGGAATTTTAGGATGCATTTAGAATGATAATTATTTTAAAGTTTTGTTCTTTCACAAATACCACTGACAATTTTCGTCTGTTCAAACAACATAGATAAAAGTATGTCTATGTTTTCTGAGTTTAGGGCTTAAAAAATCAAACAACTTTATCCCAGAGGCAAAAAATTCATTTTTGCAAGTTATTCACAAAGTGTCTTGGCTGTCAGTTTTGGACTAAATGTGAACCTTTGGTGGTTGAAATTCATTTACTTTTGGCAAAATGTGACTTCCTGCTTCTAAGAATAAAGGCTTGAAAAGACCTATTAAAGGGAGGCTCCAAAAAGACTTCTTAAACTTCAAACAGGTCTTACAAAACAACATTTTGATGAGTTAAGTGCACATGAATTAGAAGCATATGTATTAAATTTCCCTTAACGTACACATGGGTTTAAAAATTAAGGGTGGAAGAAGACTCTTGGCAAAAGTCTATTTTAGGTTTGGCTAAATCAAAACCATTTGAAAAGTAATTCTAAGGAATGGAACAAAAGACAGATTAAAATTCTTAAACACTTTTGAGCATTGAGTACGTTTTATTTTTATTTTTTTTAGTGATTTAAGCTTACTTGAATAGGAAATGCTGGATTTGTTTAAATTTCTCCTAAAATGAAGGAAAACTCCCTGCGAGAAAATCCAAATGCTTGGGAAAAAGTTTGAAGACTTTGACAATCTTAAATCAAGGCCAGAACTGCCTGGAGGAAGACTAAGACTCTACTCAAGGGAACTGTGACTTTCGTCCTGCTTGGCTCCTGCTATTCCATCCAGAAAGGCTGAAAACCCTGCCAGACTCTTGTTTCTTCATCTCTCACATTGGTGATGTCATGTGTTCTCTCTCCACCAAAGACACACACACACACACACACACACGCACACTAGACACTGAGAATTAGCTGCATAATGCTTGTCAGTAGTATAAGTGTGGATAAAAATAATCATTCTTGAATGTAGTACTAGACTAAGTCAGGCCTGGTGCCACAGTCCTCGTTTAAACAGAATGACAACAAAACATGAGTGGCTTCAATGTGATTGGTTTGGTTGATAGGAACCTAGGAATGTTGGACCAGGATTAAAAATTTAGTAACATCTATTTCTATATAAAGGAGAGACTGATTTTATAGTTCTTACATGTATCTTTTTCTTGAAATGGTGCTTTATAATAACATTAAGGTCTCTGTATCTAAGCGAGCCATAGAAATATCTGGTCATCCAAAATACATTACAATGTGACTATTTTAGGAGGGGCATAAAACCAAGGTCAAAAACCTAAAAATGGCATAGACCTGTGACAGTTGTTTTAAAGGATACTGTAACTCAGATTACTTGGGACCATAAAAATGCCATTTTCACCTTCTAGGTTTTGTTCGTTTGTTTTTGGTGGAGTGGTAAGCAAAAATTGAAGAAAGACAAACCAGGAACAGGGCTTGGGAAAGTAAGTGTAACATTAAAAGTCAATTCAGTTCAATAGGTATTTATTAAGCACCTGTGTTATTCACTGCATTATGCCCACCATCTGGTTAAAAAGACAAATGAAAAACTGTCTTAAATCTCAAGGTATCCAGAATCTACAGTGGATTCAAATACTGCATCTACCATTAGCCACTACCTGTATGATCTTGAGCAATTTACACAATCTCTTTAAGCTTTTGTTTCCTTGTCTTTTATGGACAGGGGGATAGTATCTTCTTTGCTGTAGATGTGTTGAGTACTACTGCAGTTCTGGAACTTAATATGTAGTCAAAACAGTGATTTCTCTTGCTATTGTTGTGAATAAAGTACTCTGGAAGAGCAGAAGAGAGAAGGTGGGTGTGCCCTGGGGTGGAGGAAGGTGAAGAAATAAAGTCCTTTAAGCTAAGCCTTTGGATCAGTTTATTTTTACTCTGAAGCAAACCACCCCAAAACATGGTGACTTAAAATAATGAATATTTGTTATATCTTATCTCATGTGGTTTGGCTGTGCATTTCTTCTAGTCTGGGCTGACTCAGCTGCGGACAGATGGTCTAGAATGGCCTCACTCTTAGATCTGGGGCTTTTGTTGAGATGCCTAAGGGAGTTGGGACGGCTGGAATGGCTGGAACCTTTCTCAGTTCATCTCTCTTTATCCAATAGGCTGGGCTGGGCTAATTCACATCGGGAAAGTGTTTTCAGAAGCAAGAGATGGCAAGTTCCAAAGTTCAAGCCCTCTGTTTGTACTACCTTTGTTATTGATCCATTCATCAAAGCAAGTCACATAGCCAAGAGCAGATTCAAGAAATAGATAAATAGATTCCACTCTTGATGGGAGAAACGGCAAAGTCACATGGCAAAGGGACAATGCATACAGGGAGGTACAAATAAATTGGGACCCTTTATGCAGCAATTTACCAAGACCTTCTTGGAATTTTGTGTGTATGAGAATCATCAGGGGTGCTGATGTGCCAGACTTAATTGATTCAAGTATTGACAGAAATAACTAGATCCTGGATGAAGTTATTTTCATTATGTTTCACTGTGGAATCAGCATTGAAGAGTGCAAAGGATAAATACCAATTAAAAATACAAATGAGTGGGGAGCCTCCCAGTGCTTCCTTTAACTGCTTGTGGAGGCACATGGAGGTAGTGGTGATAGTTGGGTGCCTGTGTGTAGCAAGAAGCCACCAGGTCTGGGGAGATTCCCAAGCAATACCAAGGCATTTGTGTCTCCCCCCAACCCTCCTGCCACACATTCTGAGATAATTAACAGTGAAGGTGCAGAATCTGTCATTTTCAAACCTAACTACTTGCATGTAGCAATTCCTAGGCATCCCATGTGTGTAGTCAGACTGCAGGTATATATGAGAGGCCAGCCCTTGGGTGCAAGCAATTGTTTATCTGCTGCAACACAGTGTCAGGGTGGAACCAATCATCACATTCCCAGAAAAGATGTATAGGGGCTTGTTAAAAATGAAAATCTGGAGATAAAAACTCACACTTTTCCTAAATTATTTTGATTCAAGAGCTTTAGGTTATTTTGACCACACTTGGAGAAACTCTGCTTTTAAGCATGAGTAGGAGTTCTCTGGGTGAAAAGGAAAGGAGGGGCATCTCACATGGAGGAAGCCGGATAGAGCATGAAGAAACAAAGGGATGCAGTGAACCACATGGCCCAGAAACATGGAGAGAAGAGGGCAGGCAGATGAAAAAAAAGATAACCTTGAAAAGAGGAGAACAAGGCAGCTGAGGAAAGAAGCTGGATGGTGGACTGATTTTTGGAATGGAAATCAGGCAGACCAGACTATCCACGATTGTGGAGACTTTTGGATGAAATAAAACTTGAGGTTATAAAATTGACACTGCAAATGGGGACAGTTGTAAATATATGGCTTGTTATAGAGCAGCCTTCCCATATTAATTCAATAAAAAGAGCTTGCTGTGATCTTTGGTGAGTTAGGAGTTCAGCTTCCTGGTCTCTACTAGAAGTCATTGAAGGCCTTCTACTTACTCATATGTATAAACCCCAGGGTCTAATAAAATGCTCTCAATCACTGAGAAACCATCTGTGTTTTGTTGTGACTTGGACTGGAATAGACCCATAGCTCCCTAACATGTTCATTATGTTTAATATTTTATGCATGTATAAGATGATTGATCATCTAAACTGTTCGGATGTGATTACTCATCTTAAGTTCTGCTCACAGTCTGCTTGTTTGCAAAAGGGCTTTGTTATTAGGAAGCAATAATGAAGTACTCTAGGTTTATTTTCAGCCATAAAAATAAGACCCATTTAATTCTCAAGAGTTTTGAAGATGCTGAAGGTATTATAGACCCTGGTGGTCTATAATAAATGAATTTCTATTCTTGAGATTTTCTAACATAATAGTTTCAGTAATGTTCTAATAGTAAGTGTTCTTTGTAGGTCTCTAAAAGACATAAACCAGAGAAATAAATTGAACCTGAATTAAAACTGTTTGGTTTAACGACTTTTTTTTATTCTACAAAGAGTTAGATAATATATCTCATTGGCATAAACCTGTGATATTCCTGTTTAATTCAGAAATTTCCTCCACAACATTTCTCTCCTTCTAATTCCTGTGTTTTACCTGTAGGACTGGAGCATTCTTGACTGTGTGGTTTTCCATGTGATTTTGGAAGGCATTTAAATGCCTTCTCCCAAACTAAGCCTATTATCTCTTCTAAACTGAATTTATTTCCTGACGTCCTTAATTTTGCTAACTGCTTCATAATTTCTTCAGTCTCCCTAGTGATAGAAAACGAAAATTTCATTAATATCTTCCTCATAACCTGGTTCCCCAACAGGTTCCAAGTCCTGTGGTTTCTATTTCTAAATAATGCCTTTACCATTTTCTTTCAATTCCTATAATCTTTAGTCTACTTAAAGTTTCTATTTTCTCTCCTTTAGGTAATTGCAATTTAATGAATACTATAAGTTGTTCTCATTGCATCCTGTTTTTCCTCCAAAGACATCCTGCCTCTAGTTTCATACATGCATTCAGTAAACATGTGCTACGTGTGCACTGTTCTAAACCCAGCAGATAAAGCTGTGAGCGACTGAAACATAAATCTCAGCCTGCCTGAAGCTTATGTTTTACTAGAGAAGGCAGAAAATAAAGGAGATAAATACATAAAATATGTGGACTGCTATAGCAGTAAGTGCTAAGGGGAACAAAAAAAACTAAAGGGAGATATGAAATGTTAGGGGCAGGGCTGAAGTTTTAGATAGGATGAATGGAGAAAGTCTCACTAGAACATGCATTTTGGGAAAAATCTGAAGGAGAGAGGGAGCCAACTGTAATGCAGTTAGGGTAACTATACTTGTTATATCATATAAATCCCTCAAACTCACTGGCTTAATTTTAAATAACATGTGTTTCTTATTCACATAACAGTTCAACGCGCGAAGGCTTATAGGCTTCCAGGTGGTGATTCAAGGCATAGATTTGACACCAATTACCCGCAGTCAGACCAAACTTCACAAGTTATGGGCACAGTCCTCCACATGACTGCTTTCACTTCAGACACCAGCTCTAAGTTTGGGGGTCCTCAGGCCACACTCACTTCTGATCAGCTGGTTACAAATTCAGGGGTTATTGCTACCCCTGTGAGGTTCAATAATTCACTGGAACAATTCACGGTACACAGGAAAGTGCTATACTTACGATTATAGTTTTATTATTGCAAAAGGATACAAATTTGAACCAGCCAAAGGGAGAGATGCATAGAGCAAGGTTTGGGAGGGTTCTAGCATAATGATGAGTGACATTACAGAGTATTGCCAACCAGAGATGCTCTCCAGATCTTTAAGGTCCATAGTTGTTATTGGGGTTTCATTATGTAGGCGGGATTGATTGAACCATTGGTCACATTCCTCAACCTCCAGCACCCCTCCCTTCCATGGAGGTTAGACTGATATCAGGTGCCTCAAAGCCCAAACCCTCTAGTCACATGGTTAGTATTTCTGGCATGACCAGCCCTCATTCTGAGTCATCTCATTAGCATAAACTAGAGGTCCACTATGAATAACAAAGACGCTCCTATCACTCTGGAAATTCTAAAGATTTAGAGGCTACCTCCCAGGAACCAAGGAGAAGGGCAAACCAAATTCTTTATTACACAGTTTCCTTCCATAGTGTGTCTTCTGCCAACATCAACATAAGATCTTCAAGGTTGCCATAGAAGAAGAAAGAGAGTGAGGAGATCACACTCTTGATAAGTCCAGAGTGACATACATCACTCTGCTAGTCACACAGCCACAGCTAGTTGCAAAAGGGGACTGGGGAGTGTAATCTTTGGCTAATAGCAGATTTCCAGCAATTACTCTCACCATAAAAATGGAGGAAGAATGTTTGGTGCCCAGTTAGCCATCTCTATCACACTTGCTGTGTGGTTACCTGGGGTAAGAGCACGTAGTTCCCATTGCTGGTGGTCTTCATTCCTTCCATAGAACAGCTCTCCGTGTGTTATTTTCTGCTTTTTTTTTTTTTTTTTAACATTTCTTGTAGTTATAGGTCTGCTGGTGATGAATTATTTCAGTTCTTGTGTGTTTGAAAGTCTTTATTTCAGCTTTGTTTTAGGGAATAGAGTTCTAAATTGACAGGGTTTTTTTTTTTTTTTCCCTTTCAGTATTTAAAGATAATGCTCCATTATCTTCTCACTTGGAACATTTCCAGTGACAAAACTGCTTTATTCCTTATTTTGTTCTTCTATTCATAATGTGCCCTTTTTTATCTGGCTGACTTTAAGATTTTCTCTCTTTTACTGATTTGAAGAATTTGTTGATGTGCCTTGGTGTAGTTTTCTTCATGCTTGCAACTGAAGGTTTATGGTTTTCATCTGATTTGGAAAAAAATCAGCCATTATTGCTTCAAATATTTTTTCTTTTCCCCCTTTCAAAATCAGGGATTTCTATTACACATATGTTAAGCCACTTGATATTGCCCCACAGCTCATTGATGCTCTGATTTTGTTTTTGAAATTTTTTCTCTGTGTTTAATACTGCTATGTTTTCAAGTTCATTATTTTTTCCTTCTGAATTGTCTAATCTGATTTTAATCCCATCCAGCATACTTCATTTTATCTCATATATTGTAGTTTTTATTTTAAAAGTTCAATTTATGTCTTTTAAAATATCTTCCACACCTTTATTTAGCATATTCAATCTTTGCTTTAGCTTCCTGGACACTTGCAATATAGTTTTAAGAAGACCTTTAAGTCTTCCTAAGTCTTGCTCTGCTAATGCTACTATCTATGTCAGTTCCAGACAGATTTGATTAGTTGATTTTTCTTCTCATTATAGATCATATTCTCTTGCTTCTTTGCATATCTGGTACTCTTTAATTGGATGCCAGATGTGATGAATTTTATTTTGTTGGGTGCTGGATATTATGTATTCCTATAAATAGTTTTGAACTTTGTTGTAGGATGTAGTTAAGTTACTTGGAATCAGATTGATCTTTTCAGGTCTTTCTTTTAAGATTTTTTTAGGTGGGACCAGAGCCATGTTTTATCTTGGGCTAATTATTCCCCCACTACTGGAGTAAGGACTGAGTACTCTCCTCAGTACATCATGAATTTTCTACTCCTGCTGTTGGCACAGTCCCTATTCCCAGCCTTGTGTGAGCTCCAGGTACTGTGCCTTCTAATTCTTTCAGATGGTCCTTCCCCTTGACTTGGGTATTTTCCTAATGCGCATGTGCTGATCAATATTCTGCTAGACCCGAGGACAACCTCTGCAGATCTCCAGGATTTTCTTTGTGTACAGATCTCTACTCTCCAGTATTGTACTTTGCGGACATTAGCCTCCTTGGTTTCCCTGAATTCTCAGCTTTGTCAGCTCAACTCAAGATGTGTGCCAGGCTCCATATCAGTGCTCATTCTTTCTGCCATGTCCTGGAAATTCTCTCAAGGCATACTGTGTTTTTGCCATCATCTGGAATAATTACAGGATTCAGGTTTTTTGTTTTCTGTCTCTCATGTGTTATTCTCCTTTATTGCCTGAAGTTCAATAGCTTGAAATTAATTACTTCATATTTTTGTCTGTTTTTTCTAGTTGTTTCAGGTGGGAGGGTAAATCTGTTTCCTGTTACTCCATCTTGATTGGAAGGGGAATTCAGCAGTGTGATTTTGATTTGGGTTTTGTTTTGCACTACTGTTTACTCTTAAAAAATGTTACACTAAGGCAGTAATTATAATAAATATTTTCTAGAGGGAAAGGATGCTTATGTTTAAGAGGAATGGAGAATTGCAGAGTTCTGGGGGATTAAGCGCTGTCCTCCAAAGGAATGAAGTTTTTGGAGAAAACTAATCACTCCATTGTGTTTTATCTCATTTCTATCACTAATTTCTGAGTCTATTTCAAATTTTACTTTTTGGATATCTTAAGTTAACTTTTTGTTCACTATAATCACAGCTGGTCCATTTTACGTATGCTACCCAGTGTTTTCTTTACCCTGTGTACTTTTTTTGTAGGTTTCGACACTTCATTAATTGAAAAAATTACAACATGTGGCTTTAACATTTTTTCTTTGAATAATACTTTCAGATGTTCATAAATAACACTATTTTACTGAGTAAGAATCAAACAAACAAACAAACAAAAGCAATCTAATCTTGGCCTTGAAGCAACCATCCTTCCAATCACTTTGTAAGGAGAGAGAACTTCCGGAAGCAGTTTGGAAGAGGTTGAGCTACAAGAGTGTTTATGTAAGCATCTTCTTGCTTTAACAAAAGCCATGGGAAGCTGACTGCTCAGAACTTCTCTGTTCAGAGACCCAGAGGATTAGGAATAAGAGAATATAAGAATTTAGGATCTTACTAGACTTCAGGTGCTTTTTAGTCATAGTCTGGGAGCTGTCACTTCAGTAACGTTATTAAGAGAAAGGCATTGTTTTTGCTTCATTTGCCATCTGGAGTAAAACTCTACAGGCATTCTGACCAAATAGGTCACATCAGGGAGAGAGATGGAAAGAGAGTTTGCGGAAATTCTGGGAAAGGCTAATAATATACAAAAAAGCTAAACAGCAGTAAAATAGGCTGGGACAAACTTTATTGAAAAAATAAAAAACAAACCCAGAGCCATGGAGACTGGATAAGCCAAGGAAAAAAAAAAATATTTGGCATGCAGCCCAGTGAAACAGTTTAGAAATTCAAGTGGAGCTTGATCTCTAATCCCTAATCTTCAGACTCCCTCAAGGCCACTCTAAAATAAAACGAGGGGGAATATGGATGACTGGAGAGCATCCTCTTTCCAGTGGGGGTGAAGAGTAAACCCACAATTTCTTTTTTCAAGGAACCATGGCCTCTTAGAGTCTATTAAACCATGGACCTTAGGGTTATCAAAGAGGTTTTCTTCACCTCACCATGGAGTTCATTTCTCACATTTTTGTTTTTGACTATTTACTACCATACTGCAGAAGTGTTTGAGAGCTTTCCTCCTCAATCTCTGCCTCATTTCCATTCAACACTCTACAGTTTGCCTTCCCCCAGTGCATACTATTATCACTTCTCCATTCTAATTAGCTTCCAAGTTGCCTATGATTGTCGCCCCCACTTTTATGATATGGGCTCCATATATCTTGATCTCTTAATTGGCTTTTGATTCATCCCATTTTACAAACTGTCTCCAAGTGCTTTTTTTTTGCTTTTATATACTTTTGGGGCTGCTTTACAGTGTACATTTTTTTAGCATGTCCTTTTTCAAATCTGGTTTCCTATTCAGCATATCTCAAATCTGCTCTTGCTGGCAACATATTAAATTTCTGAAAAAAACCCTCTATTGAGTTATTTCTTTTTTAGCTGTAATGGTGCACAACCCACTGCCAGATCTATTTTATAAAGGATTTATTATTTTTCACTTGATATTCCTGGACTTTTTCAGTGATGACAATCACTTTCTATTGAGGCTAGGAAACTTCTCCCTTGCAAATCACATTTCTGATAGTTTGTAATGTCTTGAAGACTGTAGGAGGTAGACATCTGAAAAGTGTGATTTCTTGACAGACTGTTTATGTACTAATGTGTAAAATTTCCCAAAAATCTGCTCTGCCATTTCTGTTGCCCGTGGGGTTGAGAAATCCAACAGCTCCGTATGTTGGTAGTTGTCTAATCACATGCATTGCTTGTCTGCTCCCATTGACTGTCACTCAGTAAAATAGTCCATCAAAGTTTCTAAAAATGTAAAAATAGTTCTTTTCCTTATGATTTTTATAATGTTTTAAAGTTAAATTACTCCTGCCAGTTCATTGCACATAGCAAGGATTTATATTGACACATTTCAGTGTTTAAATAAAAAGTAAATACAGTAGTTAAAAGTGAGAGGAATAAATATGACAATATAAAATGCTTAAAGCTTTACCATTGTGATGATAGCCGTAGCTGTCTTTAGTTTGTTATAGTTTTCATTTTGCTTTTAACTACTCAAATTTTGGGTTTAAGAGCCCTGATTAAAATGAAATGAGTGATTCAGTTTTAAGATGTCATTAGAAGAAATTGCTTTTAACTCACTTTCATGGAGAACATTATAAGCTACAGAAATCTATGTGAATCATTTCAAAATTGGAGTTTGGGTACACAATAAACAGGTGGCTTTTCTGTTTAAGTCATTAGCTCAGTCAAGCTACTTAAATGTTCTATCCCTCAATTGCCTCATCTGTAAAATGGAGATAATAAAAATCTTTAGCTCACATGATTTTAGTGAGGATGAGATGAGACGACACAAGGTCAAAGTACCTGCCACACAGGAAATATCCAGTATATGCTAGTTTTAATTATCATTTGACTGAATGGATTAAATCAGATTATATATGTATATATATATATTTTTTTGAGGAAGATTAGCCCTGAGATAACTACTGCCAGTCCTCCTCTTTTTGCTGAGGAAGCCTGGCCCTGAGCTAATATCAGTGCCCATCTTCCTCTACTTTATATGTAGGACACCTACCACAGCATGGCATGCCAAGTGGTGCCATGTCTGCACCAGGGATCCAAACCAGCGAACCCCGGGTCGCTGAGAAGCGGAACATGCAAACTTAACCGCTGCGCCACCCGGCTGGCCCCGAAGCGACACATGACTGTATTGTCTTATTTAATCCTTAAAACCATAAAACAAATATCATCATCTCTTTTACAGATAATGAAACTGAAGCCCTGGAAGTCTAAATAGTTTTTCAAAATTATGTAAGTCACAAATGGCAGAACTAGGGTTTGAAGACAAACATGCCTGATCTTAGTGTGCCCATGATTAGTAATCTGTGCTCTTCTCCTTATGTTGTACTGCCTATCTTTCATAGTATTTCAAACTTTTGCTATTAGAAGTTGACTTTGTGCCTGAGCTGGTAAACCTCTCATGATGTGTCAGTTTTGGTTGCATGGGTAACTAAATACTTATTAGCGTATACTTTACATATTTATCTCATGGAATTATGGGCTATCTTGGACATTCTTGGGTCAGATTTGCATTTGTGGTCCAGTGGCCTGTGGATAGACATGGTTAGAAGATTTGGGGTGATGCCTTGATTCTTAGGTACCTGAGCGGTGGATTCTCACTGCAGCTCTCCTAGAAGCTTTCTGCAGATGTTAGAGCTCTAGCCTTAAGCCAGTGGAGAGTTGGTACTCCCTGTTCACCTCAGAAAAAAGCAGGGTAAAGCAAAAGGAGAAATGAGGATAGGCTGCTGTGTGGTGTTGCTGCGTAATGCTTCACAGTCTTGCTTCCTCTATTAAAAGGAAGACTTGAAAACACAATGAACTTTGTGGGCCATTGACAACACAGGTCTCCCAGTGTGAACCACCTTCCTAGAGGAAGTAGTCTTGATCTATTTAATTACTATGGAATGTTGTTCATAAACACTGGGAGAATGAGGATCCTAAAAGGGCCACTATTAAGAGCTGCATTGGGAACTACCAAGACCAGAAGCCTCTGGAAACTTTAGGCTATAGGAGATAGAGCAGAGAGGGTCATCTAATAGCAATAGTCACAGGCAGCTGCTTTCACTTCAAGAAGCTGCTATTGCCCCTAAGGAAAGCTGCCTAAAGGAAGTGGCAAGTAGGAACAGTCACTGGAAGCCTACCAACAGCTTGCTTCACTGTTAGAATTAGCCAATGGAAAGAGAAGATAGAGCACTTGGCTGAGAAGGCTGTGTCCAACCCTCTCAATCATCTCAAAATAACTATCCTTGTAATACAGTGTGAATGACCATCAAGGTGCATTTACTTTCCAGAGAGATAAAGATTACTGTGGTTTTTTTTTTATGGCTGCTATAACAAATTACCATAAACTTAGTGGTTTAAAATAACACAAAATTATCTTCCAGTTTTGCAGGTTAGAAGTCCAACTCAGGTCTCATTAGCCAAAATCAAGGTGTCCGCAGGGCTGTGTTCTTTCTGGGACTCTAGAGGAGAATCCCTGTCCTTGCCTTTTCCACCTTCTGGAGGCTGCCTGTGTTCCTTGGCTCTTGGACTCCTTCCTCCATATTCAAAGCCACAAATATCAGGTCAGGTTCTTCTCAAATCACATCACTCTCATCTTCTTTGTTAGCCACATCTCCCTCTCCCTCTGACTCTGCAGCCTGCCTCTTTCACTTATAACGACTCTTGTGATTACATTGAACCCACCTGGATAATCCAGGATACGCTCCTTATCTTAAGACATGCTGATTAGCAACGTTAGTCTATCTGAAACCTTAATTCCCCTTTACCGTGTAACCCAACATATTCCCAGATTCTGGGGATTAAGACGTGGGCATCTTTGAGTGACCATTCTTTGTATACTACACTAGTCTTTCAGTATAGGTCTCATTGAAGAGAAGAAGAAATCCCCACCAAGAAAACTTGTAGAAGAACCAGAAATTTTATCTGAATGCTCTAGCCAGCTATATAGAATTCCAAATAACGATCTATGCTAGAGATGTTTTGGGCAGTATAAAGAAACATGACTCTACCCTCAATAAGCCTGAAGGGAGTGGGTAGCAATAGACTCTAATCACAGAATCCCACAAAAGATGTCAAATTTCAATTGTGATAAATATTACAGTGGTGAGGTATATGGTATCTAAAAGAGAGAGCACTGAGTCAGAAAAGGCTTCTCTGAGGAAGCGTTGACTGAATTTAGATGTAACAAGAGAGTTAAACTAGATGAAAAGAAAACAGAGGAAATGGAGGATGGCAATCGCTCTGGATGAGGCAGGCACAGGACTGAACAGAAAGGAGGTTAGAGAGTATGAGGGGTGTTGCGCATGAGGAAGCTAGAGAAGAAGGCAGGGCCAGCCCATGTAAGGCCTGGCCATCACATTCACTACTTTAACCTTTATCCTAAGCTCAGCAAAGTGTCACTGAAGGGTATTAAACAGAAGCCAGAAATTAATATGTGTACATGAATATATTTGTCTTTTGAAAAAAATCACTCGCTACAGTTCAGTGAATGGATTAGGAAGGGTGCACCAGCGGGGTGAAGCTGATTGGATGCAGAGGGATCCATTGGGAGCATATGGCATGGGAGTGCTTGAACTTTGGCAGTGGCCATATAAATGGAAGAAAAAAATGGACACATTGAGAATTATAACAGAGGTAAAATCATCAGGACCAAAGGAAGAATTCAATGTGGGAGATGATGGTGAGGAATATGCTTAGTACGATTTCTGGGTCTCATGGCTTGTAGGATTTGGCTAGGTGGTTCTTGTTTTAGGTCTTCCATTATTGCTTTTATCTCCAGAGCACTGATTCACCTGAGCCTACATCCACCCATCTTCCTAGCCCATCACCTGTCTCCTCATCTCTGCTGCCTTGGAAGCTGTTTCTTGTCCTCATGTTGGGCTACGTCCTGTCCTTTGAAGTTGGACCCTGCTCATTCTGCTATAGATGATCACATTTTATCTTTCTTTGCCAAATTGTTGGGAGTCCTGCTATTATTTGTTCTTTCTGCTGACTCAACCCAGCAGACTTTTGATACAGAAAGCACTGGTTTGGTGATGACAGAAGATGATCTTCTGGGGCCTCACTATCACAGATCTTGCCTTACGTTTCCAGTTTGATTTTTGAACACCATCCTTGAACTTTTGGAGGCTGACAATCACGACTATTCCTGCTCTTCAGAGAGGAGTCTTTGAAATTGAGGTCCCATCACCACCTGATTGGCTTTGGTTTTTTACAGTGTTCAGTATTAAACTGTCTCATTTTCATTCTTCCTCTCCAAGGGCATGCTGGCCTGGGTAATTTGGTTTTCTAATTGCCTTTTAATTATTGAGCTGTTGCTCATTGTGCTGCTGTGATCATACCTAGTCTGAGTACGACAATTCCTAGTCTAAATTTGTCTGCATGTGGCCTCAATGAATTAAAATTTTAACCTATAATATTCTCAGAACAACTAATCAAGGACTTCCAATTGGCCTTTTGATTTCAAGGAACTTTGTAGATTCACAGAATAACAAACAACCAAATTCACAGTGAAATCATTAGTACTGAATGCACTAATCACTTGATGGATATTGTTACTTATGCTTCAACAACTCTGAAAAGCAGGTATATTATATCTGTTTTACAAAGGAGAACACAGAGACTCATGGCAATTAAATATATTATAGCAGCTAAGTAGCTTACAGCAAGGTAAATTATTTTCCCAAAGTTACGTAGATAGAGCTGACACCAAAGGTCCATATTCCTTACCTTTATGCTGGTCTGCTTCCCCCTGGGCTATATTTATACCTTTGAGTAAGATTGAGACTACTTTGCAGCCCTATCTCACTTCCTGAAGTCCTTGGTTCCTTGATGTAGATGTTCCAGAGTAGATGTACTGGACCATGAACCTGAATGGGGCTAGGCTAGGAGAGCTATGTTGATAGCATTTTTAGCACCTCTTCTTGTAACACTACGGCAAGTCAGAGTACATGTGACTGCCCAACCCAGAACTTGGAAGTGGTTGTTGGTACTGCTGTTGCACCAGGGGACTACTCTTACTTTTTAACTCCCAAATTAATAGTACCCTGCTTTCAGACCTCTTCTTTCAGATTTACTCTCTCCACAGGTGGTTCCAGCTAAGAAAGGCTCAGTATGGCCCCACTGAGTGATTTTGGAGCTAGACGCCTTCTCTGATCCCAGCAGTCTTATTATTGTACTTTGCATGTTTGTTTAAATTGACTACTTCCCAGGTCTGTCTTCAGACCTGCTGAGTGAATATTTTTCTGATTACCTCCCCCCAGATTGATTAGTTGCACTTTTCTAAATGGAATCTAATTTTCCTCTTTTCTTCCCGTATTTGTAATCTCATTAGATCCACTTGTATTAATTCTTAGTCTCCTGGTGTGTGCAACAGCTTCCAAATTTGTAACATCTGCAAATTTTATTAACATGCTGTGTGCTCTGTCTTTCACATCATTAATGCTAACATCAATAATCCAGATGTTGGAGAAGACAAGAGCTTCACGCTGACCCCTGTGGCCCTCATAAGAGATCATTCCTCACTCTCAATGTTGCCATTTGTCATCACCTTTTATTTATGATCATTCTGTCAAATTGACATTCATGTGATCACATTTTCTCCAAAGCTAATGGTCATTTAAAAGCAAAATTTCAAAATCGTATCTCTTAAGTGCAATAATGTAGTTTTTGTCACACTCTTGCCTTTTGTGTAGAAGTTATAATTAAAAATGTTCTAACTCTATGAAAGTCTTCAAAAAACTCCGTGATAAGAAAGCATTTATGTAGCATTTTCTTATTTTTAACCTTCCTTATTACCATTGAGCGTCATTTTATAATTATCCACTGATTTGGATCAAGTGTGTTATTTTTTAATTGGGGAAGAAAATTAATATTTATTGAACATCAATGTGAAAAATGTGTGGGCTCCTAAATTCAGATGAGTGAGAGCCAGGATTTGATGAAATTTCTAGTTGAATTCACTGACAAGTTATACCTTTATTGGTTTCGTAATCATTTTCTTGTTTAAATTTCTCTCTGCAAAATATACTTAATGGATTTAAAATACTTTATTGGAATAATTATTCAATTGTTAGCATCATAGTTATGATATTCATAGAGTGGTTCCCTTTACTTTAATGAGATCTAATTTTAAAGATCACTCAGTGATTCCCTTTGAGGAAGCTTTCTTTCTTTTTAAAAGTCCTACGCTGCCCTATGCCTCTCTCTGTCTCTCTTTTTCCATTCTTGTTGTCTTTCTGTTTTATCTCATTTCTAGAATTGACCATTTTTGGGGCCTAATTCTACAGCCTATAGAAACCTACTGATCGCATTTGTATTCATAAAAAAGCAGTGCCATGTTCTGAGAGAGTTTTACTCATAATTCATCAACGTTTTTCATGACATATTTCAACAATCTTTAACAAATTTAAAATAACAGGCAGCAATCAGAGCAAACTATTAGTACATTACTAAGCATTGTATTTTATATGCAAATAGTTCCATTCTTCCAGTATAACTGTACATATTTTAACTCATTTTCACATGAGGCCTTGAGATAGACTACATGAAAGTAGGACTAATTGGGAGGATAATTGAATAAAAAAGAATTTTGCTTATTTGTCCAAAGTCTTGTCTATGTGGTATTGAAGAGAAAACTAGAGATTCATAGTTAGGTGTGCTCATAAGTAAAGACTATAGCTAAGGTTTAGTATCATAGAGTCTATTTTGACTGATTTTTCTCTAACAGAGGCTGGCAATAAATAAAGGCATTGAGTTAAAAAGTAGGACCAAGGTCTATACAATTTCAAAATGAATATAACATAAACATTGCTAGAACTGCCTAACCAAATAAGGATTGACTTTCCTACTTTTGGGAATGGGCAATTCCAGGCTGGTGCATCTGCCCAAGGAATTAATAAGGACTCAAGTTCCCTCCCACTTCCTGCTATGTCACGTCATCTTTACTGAGAGGGTTTGATACTCAAAGTCACAAGACAGCTAATCTTCCTCCAGGTATCACATCTGCATTCCAAACAGAAAAGGGGAAAAACAAAAGGGTGAAAGAAGTGTAGCTGAGGCTGTCATTTTTCATAAGGGAAACAGTACTTTTCCCAAAGCTCCACCCAGTAGATTTCTGTTTACATTTCCCTAGCTGCAAGAGGGTCTGGAGGTGAATATTGTAACACTCTGAACAAAATCAAGGTTTAGTTAACAAGGCAAGAGGGAGAATGGATTTGGAATGTCAATAAGCAAAGTTTGCCACATGGCCTATGGCATGGCAATCATGCACCTCCTCTATGACCTCTGCCCCTGAGATACATAGAAATCATGTAACACCACTAGCTCCTTCTCTGAATGCTCCAGTCACTCATCTGTCCTAGTGAAGCATCACCATGTCCTACCTCCCACTCTCAGTCTCTCAGTATAAGCATAAGTAGGTCATACTTCTGAACTGACATTCTGAGAAACAAAGAACCTGTGCACTAGGAGGAGCCAGCCTCTTACTGTATAGAATTTGAACCAGCTTTCTTGACCTTCTAAACGAAAATCCTAGAGGAAGACCTTTACAGCTACATGCACCAAAGTAAATGAGGCTCAAGTTACCTAGGAAAAGAATATAAAAATCATGAGTTATGCCTCCCTATCTATTCAGAAAGCCTCTGGAAATGGACTGAGCTTGTCCCCAACTTCTTACAGGTCCAGGAAGCAGTATTATGCAGGGTTTAGCAATATGGAGGGCTGGGGATAGAAGCCAGCTCTGCTGTTTACTAGCTCTGAGATCTTTGGCAAGTTTGTTAACCTCTATTTCATGATCTCTAAAGTGTAACAGGAATAATAATTCTTACCTTATGGAGTTGTTTGGGGATTAAAAGAGATAATTTATGTAAAGAGTTTGGACAAAGGAACTGCTCAAGAAATGACAAAAACTGCTAGAAGTGTTCTAGTGTGCCTACCATTCCAGTGGTAGGGGGAAGAGACAGTCCATGACCTCTCCTCACACCTGCACCTCTAATGTAGTGGAGAAATAAGTTCTAAGTGAGACTATCATTACTTAGAAATGCCTGACTTAAATTGAAGGCTGGCTATGGGCCAGGTATTTTGCATTAATTATCTTCAATTCACAATAAACACAATTGAAAAAGAAACATAGGAAACAGATCTTTGAGTCTGTTTTGTTTAGAATTTAAGAAAATTTAAAAACATAGAAAAGCAACTGCTTGATTCTTAAATGTTCTTGAAAAGTTAGAAACTTTCATGATAATCATAATTTAACAGTCTTGCCCAATCGGAAATATTCGGACTGAATGATGATATTCCTAGGCTTCTTGAGTGTCAAACAGTGGAAGATGACAGAGAGTTCATTAAAAGGAAACCAGTCCATGAGTGAAAGGCCTTCAATACTTACTCACTTCTCCTTATGTCTTGAATATGCTGGCCTATTGAATTAATAGCACAGTATTAGTTACAAATCCAAAAAAGGAGGAAAAATAAAATTTTATTAACTGCCTAAAAATCCTCTCTTTAATAAAATAAGGCACATTTCAGCTCACATAGAAATTGATCTCACAAAGGAAATGAGAGCTGTTTGGCCTATGTTAAGAGCAAGGAGACGTGGCCTCAGAATGTTCTCATAGTGTTTATTTATAACATTGTGTAACATTCTGCTCACTTGTCAGTTGTCTCCATGGGACTGTGAGACACTTAAGGACAGGGGTGGGGTTTTATTTGAATCTCTGGCTTTTAGCACAGAGCCTCCTATATTGTAGGTGTTTAACAAATATTTAATTGAATGAATTCATAAACAAAATTTAATGAGAAATAACGGTAACTAGTATTTCAATGAAAACAAACTGGGCATTCTCAAAGTAAGGCTTCTTACTTTCTGACAATACAATAGTTGCGTTTCATTGAATTTTTATGAAACTCACTAAGTTCAGTGAATATAATTGCAGTGTGCTCCATAGAGCCACTTACACTCAAGAGCCTCCCCACTTTTTTCTGCCTCATCAATCCTGATAGGCAAAGTCCGTAGCAAATCATGCCTTCTTCACGAAGTCCATCCCTTTAACTCCAAACAATGCTGGTTTTCTTTCTTGTTTTGTGTGTGTGTTTATCAACTCAGACTATATTTAGCTCCGAAATATTTTGAACTAGCTCTTCTTACTTCCCAATTGTTTCAAAAGTTGTTTCATCTATTCATTCATCCATTCGCAAACTCAATAATCAGCTATTGAATGATTTTATGTGCTGGGCAGTGTTCTAGGTGCCTGGAATATACTGATGAAGAAACAAACCAAGAAGATCGCAAATGCAAAGTCAAGAACTCTAAGGTCCCTCTTTAATACACTCTGCCTGAACCCCCAAGTATGCTGCAACCAATTTTGTTGGATTGACTCTCATCATTAATTCAGAGCACATATACCAAAGAACAGGCACAAAGACTCCTGAGAGGACTGTTCCCTTTCACACCTATTGCTCATTTCTAGGCCTATACTCGGCATGAGACTCTGAAAGTCAAAGCCTTGGGATTCATTCTAGATCTGAAAATAATTAGCATGCATGTCTCAAATAAGTGTGATGGGTTCCGGGTCTTTCGGGGGTGGGATTTATCCTAAGTGTACTTTTGAGGAAGAGGACCAAACCAAAAGATAGTTATGCAACCAATGCTGGGAACAGAAAACTTAGATTATTGTGATTTCCCCCCCTTTTCTGACCAATGCTCATAGCTGGCACTTATTTGTAGAATGGTTTCAGGGGACTATGGAATTTAAATTTTCACGCAACTTGTAGCAAACCAGGAAATCTGGAATGGACATAGTTGAAAACACATGATTCATGACAGAGTTTAAGTATATATACCAGATATATCCCCTTGAAATTGGGGTTTTTATTTTTGTTTTTTGTGCCTCGTATGAAATATATAAACTACTATTGGAGGCCTTCCTAATAAACTGACATATAGAAAAAAATAGTATACCTTGATGATTCAATTGCTTGACTCGTTTAAGGTCTGAATTCCAACACAGGAGGTAATGGAAAATAACACATCAAGGAATCCATAAAGTACACAAGGATGCTAAGACTATTTGAATATAAACCTCCTGGGGGTAAATAATCAGTCTTTTTGATGTTTGGCCCTGGGTCTAATGAGTAACCAGAGGTATGAGAGAGTGCATCAAGATTCTTACACAAAAGTAAAACAATTTGCCAAGTGCAAGTATTAAGTGTGGGGGAAAAATTTATGTGGAGTCCGAGAGCCCAGCAGGAAGCTGAAAAATAGTTACTTTAAAAAGTCTTTATAGATCTTAAACAATACAATTAATAAGGATACTTCCATGAGATTAAAAAGTGAAACTTTCTATTTACTGCTTATAGATTCATCTTTAAAGGTCAATCAAATACTTTAAAAATTAATTTCATTGTGATTTAAACCCTGACATTAGGTTATCTCTGAGGCATATCAAGTCTAGTTTCTTGAGCTCATTTTTATGTGGTATCTACATGAATGTACTGATAAAAAAGGCTATAAGTAATAAACGTCCTAATTGGTAATTCTGAGTAAATTAAATTTTGTAAATTGAATCACAATTTACAAGTTTTAGGGAAATTTTTTTATACAAAAAAGTCTCTGAATGAATATAATCTCCACTGCCTTCACATTTTTTAAAGTTCTAAATTGTAGTGAGAAGTACACATGTAAATCAGTATCAGATAGCCACGAATGCAATTGCTCCTAATTTGAGTTTTGAGCTCCTTTTTGTAACTGTGTCAGGGCTAATACTGTTTCTATATTTGAAAATAGCCAGACATGGTTGTGGTTACTGTTTCGGATACAACCTTCCCAAATTAATGTTACATGCTATGTGCTTCAAGCCTTATTTCTGGATTCTCCAAACTAAAATCAGACAATTCTGTGGGCATTTGAGGCTGGATTATATAAAAATTAGTTATATGACTCGAATGTTTATTCCTGCTAAACTGGTCTCATTAAAAACCAAAAATGAAAAACATTTCTAGCAGGTTTGGTACTTTATAACTAACAGCTAACCAATTTCTTCTTTGTCCTTCATAAGATAGAACTAGAATCAAACCTGTTTGGTGAATAATTCCACTATGTGGCTAATGTTAACAACAGAGAAGTTTAACATTCTCCTTAGGTTTATTGTGCATTTCTCAGGATAGGATATCTTACCATTTCAAAGTCATTAATGACCACAAGTATCTTAATTTTAACTTCTTGCTTTATAAAATAGGAATCCAGTCTTAGGCTACATATTTATGTACATATAACTTGTAATCAATGTGTTAATCCTTACCTAAAGTAATCTATGATTATTACTCACTGTGAAATGTTTAACATTTTTTTCCAGTTTTGAATTAGTTGAGAACAACTTTTGATCATAAACAAAATATGATTGCATGAGTACCACTCATGAAGCTGATTTGATTTCTAGACAGACTGCTTAGCAATAGCCTAGCATGTTCAAGAAAACAATGGCTGAGAATTTTAGAGAAAAATGGATATTCTGTATGAATAGAACACCATATTAGTATCTTCACATAGATTAATGTTATTGCTGTTGTTAGTAGAAACATCTGCTTAAAATGCACATGGGTTTTCTTTTTTAAAGAAAGCTTGCATATAGTACAGTGATAGTAGCGTCAGAAAAATTACCCAAAAATTGGAAATGGGCAAGTGAGATTACCGGGTGCTCTTTCATTGCAATGCTTGGCTTGACTTTCTATTGGCTGGGCAATTTTCAACACTGTAAGGGCAGAGATTAACTTGTAGGTTTCTTTTTTTCAGTAGAAATGCAAATAAAATCTGTCCAGTGAAATACATAAACTCGAATGTTTTTGTTTTTGGCCCTCTTGGACACTAACCAGTTTTATATCTAATGTAGCAATCTTATCCAAACATTTTTTCTTAAATTACCTATATATACAAGCTTCTCATCAAAATGTTTTTTATCAATTTTTTAAATTGAGTTCATAACAGCCTACATCAATATGAGACTTCAGTTGTACATTATTTCTTGACTGTCACCACATAAGTGCTCTCTTTCACCCCCTGTGCCCACCTCCCACTCCCCTTCCCCTGGTAGCCACTAACTGTTTTCTTTGTCCAGTGTTTGTTCATATTCCACATATGAATGAAATCAACTGGTATGTGTCTTTCTCAGTATGACTTATCAAAGAAAACTTTTTTGGGACCAAGTTTAACATCTTGCTGGTTCCCTTATTGATTACTAAATTATATAAAACCCTTCATGTGTATGTGTGTTCATTTTATGTTTGCCCAAGTGTCATGACTTTATCTTTTTGAAATTGTATTTTAACAATTACCAAACAAAACGAACAAGAGCAGAGGCAGGAAAGCTCTTATACTCTCTCCTTTATTTCCCATTCGTAGAGGTTTCTCTTTATTTTCCAAGGTCCTATTATGTTTATAACTCTTGGCTGTTCTCTTCTCATTTCTAACTTGCATGTGACTCATAAAAGAGTTCACTGTCCCAAAATCATTTTTATCTACAAATGTTTCTTTTTCTGTTAAGAATGAAGATCAACCAAATAACTTATGACCACTAAGAATTAGCAGGAGCATTAGTATTGATGATATGTCACTCCAAAGAGGGCATTGCATCCATTTCTGGGAAAATGGCTGAATTTCTGACTTCTTTTTCTTCTTCTTCTTTTATTTTTTATTAAAACTACTTTTTGGAGTTTAAGGTTCATAGCAAAATTGAGGGGAAGGTACAGAGATTTCCCATATACCCCCTGCCCTTCTCATGCATAGCCTCCTCCATTATCAACATCCTCCACTAGAGTGGTACATTTGCTACAATTGATTAACCTACTTTGACATTTCATTATGACCCAAAGTCCATAGTTTACATTAGGGCTCATTCTTGATGTTGCACATTCTATGGATTTAGACAAGGGTGTAATGACATGGATCCATCATTATGGTATCATACAGAGTATTTTCACTGCACTAAAAATTCTCTGTGCTCTACAAATCCTCTATTCCCTGCCCCTCATCCCCCTGAGAATCACTGATCTTTTTACTGTCTCCATAGCAATGTCTTTTCCAGAATGCTACCTAGTCAGAATCACACAGTATGTAGCCTTTTCAGATTGGCTATTTGCACGTAGTAATATGCGTTTAAGTTTTCTCCAATGTCTTTTCATGGCTTCACAGTTCATTTCCTTTTAGCACTGAATACTACTATTCCATTATCTGGATGTACCACAATTTACTTATCCATTCACCTACTGAAGGATACCTTGGTTACTTCTAAGTTTTGGCAATTATGAATAAAGCTGCTATAAACATCCATGTGCAGGCTTTCTTGTGGACAAAAGTTTTCAACTCCTTTGGGTAAATACCAAGGAGCATGACTGCTTGATCATATGATAAAAGTATGTTTAGTTTTGTAAGAAACCTCCAAACTGTCTTCCAAGGTGGCTGTACCATTTTGTGTTTCCACCAGCAATAAATAAGAGTTTCTGTTGCTCCACATCCTCACTAGCATTTGGTGTCAGTATTCTGGATTTTGGCCATTCTCATAGTCGTCTGCCGTTGTTTTTTAATTTGCTAACCATATTCCCATCCACAAACAATATAAAAATAAAATGACAATTTTAAACCAAAAAACAAACAACCTTTCATTTTCCTGATAACATATGATGTGGAGTCCTGACTTCTTTTTCATTTTAAACATTCTTACAGCTCTAGCTATAATACTTTTATATTGAGTAGTTCTGATTTCACTGAATCCATTTTATTTACATGAAAAATGTATTGTAAGCCAGTAGAGAACCACAGTTCAATGTCAGGGACTAGGAAGTCAAAGTAACAAAGAAAGCAGCTAAAGTATGTCTGCTAGATTATCCACAGAATGGAGACGTCTGATGGCCCTCTATCCTTAATCTTAACAGTTGGAATCATTTAATTATCCATAAGATTCTTGCCTATCTAAAACTCTGAAACCAGTCTTGTCTCTGAATTGGAGCACAGATGGAAGGAGCCCTGGATAGGTAGCAGATTGACTCAGGATTGAGCAGGATTGGCTGCTCGTCCTAATATGACATTGATACCCTGTTCTCTGGAAATTAGGCCCTTGCTTTATCTTCCAATCCCTCTGTGACTGCCTTATGCCTTAAATCCTCCTGTCTTATGCTCCATCTCTGTGGCAGCAGGTTCCTTATCTATACTCTGGTTCTCCAAGGACTTGGTTCTTCCCTTATTCTTCTCTGTCCTTTTAGTTAGTAGATGATCTAAAGAGTATCCAGTATCTCTTGCTTCTAGTGAATGTATCTTGTTTCTAAATTTTAGGCTTCTTGTCATTCTTTGACACTGACATCGGACACTGGCCATCTGCTCTCCTGTACTCCTTCTATTGTGTAGACACCCATTGGTTATTTGCATCAGTCTAGCCCTTTACATTCTTCACCTGGTTGAATTTCTCACTAGGTTTGAGACATTTTTTGATGATGATGTGCCTTCTTTGTCTCTTTTTGTGGTCCATCCTTAAACTCTTATCTATGTGTACCTGTCCTAAAAAAGCTGAACTTATTTGCACTTTCAGAGTTCTCGTTTTTGAAGAATGGCCTCTTCTCTATCTTTCCTCAATATCAGTTATGTCACTTTCCCAAGAAATAGGAAAAAGCAAAGTTATTTTTTTTCTATTTACTCCTTCTACTGCTGTGATACATGATTGGATACTTGGTAGAATGATTCCTCCACTCCTCAGTCACAATTTGTGGTCCAGAAAACTTCAGAGAGTTTATTGGCAAACCCTTTTAACATTTAAATTTATAATATCACAATGTCTACATTTTTAATTCTGGTACAGTCATATTTTAATTGTAACATGCTTTATTAAAAGTTCATTAGATGCATTGCTCTCTTCCAAAGTCCTCTTGAGAATGTATTAGACAACCCAGAAAATTGGGGTGAGTAGTTGATGTAGTCCATTCTTTAAAAAAACTCATCCCTGTATATTAAAACATTGAAAATCATGGATATAAAGATGTTTCTTATTTATTTCTTTAATCAAATAAACAACTAGAACTATTCCTTCATACATTGCAGCTGAATAAGAGTTTGTCAAGCTGTTTCTGAATTTTATTCCTGAATCTCATCTCTGGACTCTTTGCCTAAACTGATTTAGTAACTACAATGATAGTGAACTAATATCTACCATTTATGAGCCAGGCATTGAATTAAGAAATATATCTACAAATAACTTTTAATTATCACAACTTTTTTAAAAAATAAAGATGCTAATTTGAAAGAGCTTGAGTAATTTCCTTACAGTCACAGAAGCTAGAAGACAGGAACACACGGCCCAGTTCTTTCCACTGTGTCAGACTATGCACTTTCGTGAGTATTTCATGAAGAAACCTATTAATGGTTTTCATAGGGCTGACCTTTCGGTCAAGACATTCGGTGAAGATAGAATTAACTTCCTTGTTTTTGTACTTCATAACTTCTCTTTCTGTGCCTCACAGGAAATCAGGGGACATGACAATGAGGAACTATTTCCACATTGTCACTTAGGAATGAGTTTCAACAATCTGAAGAGATAAAAATTATCTTTAGTTTAAAGACTTTTAAGACATTCCACTATGTTGTAATCATCTTTTCCAGAGAATATTTTTATTATATGGCACTGGAGAAATTCCAAGACTTGAGACTTTAATAACAACAGCAATGCTTACTATATACCAGACCTTCTTTTAAGCCCTTTATGAAAATTGAATCACATGACCCTTACAACATCCCTGAGAGGTTTATACTATTATTATCTTTGTTTTATATGTGAGAAAACTGAAGCAGAGATAGTAAGTAATGTGCCTGAAATCGTGCTAATATAAGAAGTTTGGCTTTCTCTCTTTGCTAGGTTTCATTAGAAATGAGAATGCACAGCATCTCTAGTCTGTGCTTTAGAAATGTGCTACCTCTGGGGTAATACGGCAGCTCCTCGTCGTATTATTGTAAACATAGTAACCCTGTGAAATCTTTTTTATTTTGTTAATTTTTAAACTCATAACTTTATGAGACTAAGAATGCTAACTTATCTAACTGAACGACTGGACACTGGTGTAATGCACGATTCAGTTTGTCTGAAAAACAGAAGGTACAAAACCAATCACTTACTTCTCTGTCTGCGTCTATCTCAGTGGCGCTGACTTCCATCCCTTCTCTCTGTCTTCTTCACGTTTTATTCCCATCTCCTGACTATGTGCTCCCCACCCCCACCCTAAGACCATCCCTGGTGTCCAGAAGGCCTTATGAATTATCTTCAACTGGACAGATTTAGTTCTAAGGTCCATTAATACTTTGAGTATTGGCTAATATGTTTGCCTGATCTTGCATTTGAATGCATTTCCCTAAGATTGAATTCCCAAATTGTTTTAAATTCTCCATTAGGATCATTTGGGGTATTTAAAAATGTATGAAGGTTTGATGCCTCTTGATGTGAGCCTGTCAGTCACTGCCAATGCATGCTGTCAGAGGCTCTGGGGATGAGGATGTGAGCTACTGCCAGACTTACGTAGAGCACTGTAGAGTCTTCAGTGGCCTGAGTGATATCTTAACATGTCTCTAATTTAATGCTTTTATCAGCTAATTCACTTTCCTATCCAGACTGTATTGTTTCCTTTGCTGCAGTGAATTGCTGGGATAAAAGGGAGAAAAAGGATAAGATAAAAATATTTCTAAGCACAGGCCTATCAGTTTCTGAAATGTGCACTAGAAATGAGTTTAACTTTGACAAAAGGTATTTGAAAAAAAATTAAAGTTAAATTATTTAAACAAAATTTAAAAAAGACTATTCTTCTTCAAAATAAATCTAGAATATAGTCTGCTTTTAGAAAATGCACAGAACAACTCAACAAGAAGAGAGGTGGCAGTGGTTCTGAAGAGTTTGGAAGTCTATTTGGAAACTCAAATGATGACCCACGCTGGGCTGCCAGCAACGTCACACTTTATTTTGAATTATAACCATGGCGAACCAGACTGGACCAATCCAACTAACTGTGACATTTGTAAAATTTTCTTCAAAGGGAAAAGAAAAAAAATCTTAGTCTTTCTTTCCATTGCAGTGTGAGACCAAAATCTAAGGCAATTTACTACTCCCTAAATAAAGCAATCCTGTTGGTGCCAATGAGGTGCTCTTGCTTGCTGAGATAAGTTTCCTGGTGCAGGGTATTTGGATTATACTGAAGTTTGAGGTATTTGTTTGGAGAAAAATGGTTTCAATTTATGACCTGAGTCAAAAACTTCAACATGTGTGGACCGAGTGAATAATGTTTGTAGCCCTATAATAATCATGCATACTTCTGTATGTCTAAATTAACTGTATCACATGCTAAAATATATCAATTATCATTTAGCATTTATATTTCAAGTTGGTATTATTTATATCAACTCAGGATGGCTTAGGTCGTTGCTACCTTTATGTCACCTTTAGACACATTTCTGTGAGTGAATATTACTTTAAAGCTTATACATTATCTAGTTATTGCACATTTCTCATGTGAGCACAGTGATTCTAAATTACTTTGTCAGATGGTAAGTTGGAATAATTACACCAAAGCATTAAAATAATGTGCATGCAAAATGCTTTTTTTTTCATTATTAAGCTTTCACCCTAAAGAAATAATTCTTGGGATTGTCTTTTCCTGATCAGAAAACTGAGGCTAGGTTGGCTGAGAGCTCAGAGGAATTCAGTGAGGTTGGGCAGGAGAGGACTTCATGATTCCTGATCCTATGCTGACGCTGACCAGTGAAGGACACCACAGCCCCATTTCTCTCATTTCGAAGAGAGACACTTCAGTGGGCACAATACAGCTCTCAGCCATGGGTTCAGGGTATTATACTCCACAGCAGGAATCCTTTTCATCCTGCAGAGAAATAGGCTTCCATTATAACCCTCAACTCTCGGCAAGAACACAGTTAAGGACTGAATTAAGCTATTGCCCACAATTGCAAAAAATTGGATACAACGTTTTTTCATTCCTTTTGAAGATATAATGACAATACATAAGGCTTACTTGAAGTGGAACAAATGTACTCAGCAGGCTGATGGGAGTATAAATCTGTCTGTGACAACTGTAATAGAGTTATGCAGGCTATTGCTTGTTAATCAAGAGTTTAAGTCTTAGGCTGACTAACCAAATTCTGCTGATTTTTGTTTTTTGAAGATCAAATCAAAATTTAGTTTTCTCCCACAAATTTGACACTGCTTATCTCCTGTTTCTCTTTTATCTCTCCTCTGTTTCCTCATCTTTAATGTAAATGTACCTTATGGATTGTTGAACTTTCTAGAGACTCCTGCTGCGTTGATTAATTGCTAATGAATGCTAATGAAGAAGTGAGGTGAATCTACACTATGATGTAGTTAAGGGATGATTGACTAGATTTAGCACGGGCTGTCAGGAGGGTATTCCCCACAAAAAGAAGTCGTAAATATGCACGGAGTGGCTGGCAGTCTCCCTCTGTGACTCTGGCCTTTCAAGTCAAGTTCCTGGGTTTATTGAATAAGAAAAAAGACTAACCTTTTAGCTTTTGTAACCTAAATAAATTTTCTTGTTAAAAAATATGGTAATTTTGCTAATGCGTTTTAATGAAAAATTGATAATCAGTGGATATTTAATTTTTAAAATGATCTTTGATAGATTTTTTAAGGGATAAAAATTAATTCCTAGTAAAAATAGTCTCTATCAAATGTGTTTGGAATCCATGTAGTTAAATAGCAAATTAACTGACTTTGCAAACAAAATAGTATGTAGTTGTTCTTCAACGAATATTTATATATTGATTCATTTAGGAAAGATACTGAGGTCCCCAAATCAGATTCTATGATCCTAATGAATTTGATGTTAAAAGTGAATTTCTATTCTTTTTTCACTCTTAATGACACTTATAGTTCCAAAACTTTTGTAATCTACTTGGTGAAAAAAATGCCTTCTTGAGTCCCTCTCTCCTCCTGCTGAAGCAACCCTGCAATAAAAACGGTTTGGTGGACTAGGAATGTTGGGCAATTATAAGACCTTCTTTCCTGCCTGCTTTCTGGATCAGTTCCAAGATAAGACAAAGGCATGTCAAATGGAGAACAATTATTATTCATAAAGCTGATGCTGGAGACCGTGATTTAGGTTTGTGCCAAAAATAGGTTTCATAGTATAAATGATCACATACAGTCTCCCATGCACAGGTAGCAGTGAAGACTCCTGGTCTCCTCCAAGAGGGGCCTGCCCTGTGTTCCTTACAGGATTGAGATATAGAGGAGAAAATTCGCTTCCTGTAGGCAGCTATTGACAAACGAATAAGTGGACAGGAAGGGCTGAGACCTGCATGTCCAATTCATCTCCAAAACTCACTAACCAAATAAGTCAGATCTCCCACCCAAGAGAGATGATAGGAAAGTAGCAAAAGACACAGGAGAGTGAAACCCCTTCCACATGGAAGAGAATATTAGGAGGATATTAGGGGAAGGGCATTACCCCCAATTAAGAAAAAAATTGATTTGATCCACCCCAAGCCAACTAAACCACATTAAAAAAATAAAAAATAAAATCTTTAAATATTACCATGACAAAAGAACAGCTTATCATGAGGAGTGGCACCACGGACCATCAAGTTTGAAAAGCACTGTCTTAGGTACTTGGCAGAGTTCAGAAATATATAAGCCCAAAAACTACTCCTTGAGATGTGTGTCAGGGTTAAAATTGAAAAAACAAGGAAGAGGGAAGACGACATTAAAATTTATAGATAAGTATCACCTACATAAGGTCAAGATATATATATTTCTATTTGACTAGACATTAACATATGGACTCAAACATATAGATGACTGATTGCCTTTTTTCTTTTCATCTAGCTATTTTGGCCATGTGTTGTATTGTCTTATACTATCAAATATTATATAAGATATTAATATTGCTTACCAATAACTAAGTATAGATTATGAAATTTGGAGCTATATCCTATTTTGATGATCAGATTGAGTCAGTTTCACAATCAAATGTTGTTCCTAAAAGTTTCACCTGGGGAACATTTGTAATTTTTTCATCCTGTGGGAGTAATTATATATTCTGTACTTAGTTGCTCAATCACGTTGCTTCAAAAGGCATAGAATATAAATTTTAGCTAATTCATTTTACAACATACTGTATTTGTTTATAGTTTACGGTCTTGGATAACATAACTGGGCTATTGTTTGACATAAGGAAGACCTGTAAAATATTAATCATTTTACATTTAAGTCCATTTTAAAATCCATATTCTATGCAATATCTGTTTCTATTTTCTTTCTTGAGAAGGTCTTTCATATGGTATGTTTTATTTTTTCATCTATCTAACATTTTTATTCACAGAGTCACAGAGTGTGGCTCTTCCTCCATAGCGCCGTGGGGATGTGGAAATGTAATTACCTTAATATTAGCACTATTTTAGACAATCTTTTGGATGATGACTGGTATTTCTTTTTGGATTATTGACGAAATTTTCTTTTCTTAATATTTTAAAGATCAGATAGGCTCTGCCTTAAGCTAAAGTTTTATATTCTATAAGTTTTCTTATTTAACAAAATTGATTAACTTCTTTTTATGTTGTATGTGTGTGATATCTTTTCTGGTCTAAGCATGTGTCTATTTTTTAAGGTGATAATATACCATTTTACTCTTTTTCTAGAGCATGTCCAGACTAGGGCAACTCTGGTTAATAGCTATTTGGATCTTTATCCAACTTATATGCTATAGACTCCTCAATCTGGATAGTTTCAGTTAATATTTTCAAAAAGTTCACATAAACTCAACATCTCTGCTTTTTGTTCTTACTTTTTAGATACACATTTTGAAAAGGATTAGATACTATATAATTCCACAAATTTAGCACAGTCCTACCTGAAAGAAAAGTAAATAAGTACAACTTTGTTTCTCTTTTACTGAATTAATTACCTTTACTTAACTAGAGGGAACGCATTAGTACATCATGCTAGTCTTTTTCTATTATCCTGATAAAGTGGTTCTGCCAAATTTCTCCCAGTGCACCCAGTAAACTCTTTTCTTTGCTTTAAATTACTTCCTGGACACTCAAAAAGACCATGTCTACTAGATCTGATTTAACACAGTAGAAACAAGTGAAAATTATGTGTATCTCTTTGGCTCTTTACTGCAAATAGCTTTAAATATTAAAAATTAAATACTGCAAAAGAACCCCATTTGTAATTGTACTGTTCCACTTCGGCAATATTCCTATATCCAGCATGAAACACATATGAGTATGGACAGTACTCTAAAGACAGGAATAAAACTCTTTCTTGTAAGTTAGGTTCTTGTCATGTGTGACAATCTAAATTTAATTACCAGTGTAGGCCATGCTATATCCCTAATAACCTTGGAGTTAAATACATTTGTCAAGTTAAATATTAAATAATTGCATATAGAGAGAGAGAGAACAATTAACAAGCGTAGGCAATAGAGAGTTTTTCTCAGGTGGCAGCTGAAACACAGCGAGTTGGTGGGGTGAAGAGACACGCGATGACAGGAATTACTTAGAAAGTTCTAGTAAGAACAGAAAGATGCTAATTTTATATTCTGGAGTGTGACAAGGTGCAATTTAGGGGAGTGTTTTATAAAAGGACTTGTAGTTAGAGAAGGGGACAGAGAAAGAAGAAAGGAAACTACTACTCACTAACTGTGTGTTCTGTAACAGGCACCTGTGACACACTTTAATCCTCCCCACAGCTTCATTGTACAAATGGATAACTGAAGATTAGTGATGTTCAGTGACTTGGCCGTGGTTTACAAGACTGGCATTATAGGGAAGTAGAACACACACATTTGAAAATCTGTTTTAGGAGTATTTAATGGGCTTTCTTCTCAAAGGACTTACAATTGATGGGAAAAAAATGATTAGGGTACAAATTCAAAGAAGCAGTAGTGAAATAACAGTAGAAGGACGGTATGTATCTAATAAAAGTTATCCATCTCTACCCTATTCCAAATAAGCACTTGAATAATTACTGGAAAGGATCAGGAGTTCTGCTAATCTTGTCTACTAGTTCCCTCAATAAGCAAGGACAAACGTAGTGGTCTTGAGAAATTCAAAACGAGTTCAGCTCATTTGCTTTATCAAAAACTTTTCTTCAAAGTTTTTTTTTCATCTTGCCAAAGATATAGCTAGGCCAGCCTCTGGCCTAGTGGTTAAGTTCAGTGCACTCTTCTTCAGCGGCCCAGGTTTGGTTCCCAGACGTGGACCTACACCACTCATCAGCAGCCATGCCATGGCGGCAACCGCATACAAAATAGAGGAAGACTGGCACAGATGTTAGCTCAGGGTGAATCTTCCTCAAGCAAAAAGAGGAAGATTGGCAACAGATCTTAGCTCAGGGTGAATCTTACTCAGCAAAAAAGAAAAGAGATATAACCAAATGTGGTTGATCAATCATCTTAATAAAATTATTTTCTGTGCAAACTAGAATGAGAATAACTCATAAAGGATTCCATTTATGTTAAGCTTTTAGGACCAATTTGAGAAAATTTTTTAAAATGTTTATTTGATCCCTTTTTTAATTGTGATAAAATATACATAACATCAAATTTGACATTTTAACCATTTTTTAGTATATGATTCTGTGGCATTCAGTACATTCACATTATTTTACCACCATTTCTACCATCCATTTCCATTCCCAGAACTTTTTTGTCATCCCAAACTGAAAGACCGTACCCACTAAATACTACCTCTTCATGTGCCCCTCCCCCCAGCCCCTGGTAACCACCATTCTACTTTTTGTCTCTTTGAATTTGACTCCTGTAGGTACCTCATATAAGTGTTATCGAATAATATTTGTCCTTTTTTGTCTGGCTTATTTCACAGCACAATATTTTTAAGGTTCATACTTGTTGTAGCATGTGTCAAAATTTCCTTTCTTTTTAAGGCTAAGTAATATTCAATTACATGCATATACCACATTTAGTTTATCCATTCATCTGTCAGTGGACATTTGGGTTGTTTCCACCTTTTGGCTATTGTGAATAATGCTGCCATAATCATGGGTGTACAAATTTATCCCTTTAAAACAGATTTTTGCTCTATGGAATTCTCACCTTTCCAGCTAAGACATTTCTCACTCTATGTTTCTTTGGATTTTTCTCCCTGGGCAATCAATGCATAAATATTTCCCTTAAGGTCCATCTCTACCCTTTTCTGCTGATCTCCCAACCTCTCCTCCTCTTCACCCCTCACCAAAAAACTCCTCGTCTCCACTGAATTGAAAAGCAGTCAAGGGTATATCACACATGGACAGGACATGGAACTTTGTTAGCAGTGCAACTTGGTTAATGAGCACCTATTATCCCACACGTCACATTCTAGGATATTATTATCCCAGACTTCTCATTAGCACCTCATTATTATGCTCCTTCACATATCCTGTTGGTTTTTAAGTTTCTCTGAAAAGCCCTGCTAACAAAATGTCACTCTGTGAATTCCTAAGAACTTCCGTTGCCATACCATTGGAAACGTTTCTGAGATCTCTCCGAAAACGAATAGTTCAGCAATTACGGGCCTAAGCCATCAGGTGGAACAAATAAACTGTAGTCAAGGAAAAATGACCAATGAATCCACATCAAATTTATTTTCTTCCTTAGCCCCTTGTTAATCCCTAACAGCTAGCAGACAGGTAGGAGAATAAATTCCACAGCTAGTGTCCTGGCAGAATGCAATTTGAATGCCCAATTAATTATTGGTTTGTCATGATGGTTAATTTAGATAAAGTGGCTCTTTAGTAAACTGTTGCTTTCCTGACACACAATTAAAAATTACCTGCCCAAAAAAGACGCACAATTTCATGTACCTCGGTTTAGTAATACCCTTGACTCCCACTGCTCCTTTACCCATCCCCCCCCCAAAAAATGTAGAGCTCCAGACATAGCAGAACGTCTCTGAATGGTTTTAATAATGACATGCCCAGAGACTAGATAGGAGGGCTATGACTAGTGAACCAGACTTAAAGCATTTTCCTGCTAATCATCAACTACTCTCTCCTCATTTCCACTTCTGACATAACCTGGAAAAGACAATATTGGATCCTACCCTGATTGATTCTTGCAGAGATGGCAATGGTGGATTTAACAAGAAAGGCCATCTACAATTTCTGGACATCCGTATTTTCTGAGAAGTTGCTGCAACACTCTTCTATTAATACTGTCAGTGGCCTGCATTAGATCAGGAGGAGCCACGTACCACAGATGGCACTTTTCACATGCCTTTTCCTGGAGCTTATGGAGAGTAAGGATCAAGTTCGTGGCAACACTTCCTCCTCTGCAGCCACGTGGGCTTTCTGGTAGAAGTGCATTTTAACATGTGAGGAAGCAGCCAGTTGAGAAAGAGTCTTGCCAGAGAGTTATTAAGAGTAGATTGACAGGAGATCTAAGCAATTTTCACACTCTAATCTGCTACCTTTGTCTCGAGTAGAGGCATTATAATTGTGGCTTTGAAGCCATTTGCCAGAATTTTATCTCCCAAGAGGCAAAAATAATTGCTAAAGACCCCCAGATTAAAAATAAATATACCATATAGGTGGTAATCTGGTCTAACCCCTAGGATATCAGGTAGGTATGCCCGCCACATGGAAGACTGCTCTTTCGTATCCTACTTTTCAGATTATCTCTACCCTACTTCCGCTGGAGATTGGGTAACCTATAGAACTAATTCTGCCCTTTGAAAATAAGAACATAGACCTATTCTTTATGCCATTCAAGGTGTTTCAAAATACTTTATAAACCTGTAGTTTAGATATTTCCTAAAGGGTAAAATCTGAAACCCTTTTCATTTACCTTTCTTAAAAGAATTGTGAGAAGAATGATTCCAATTCCTTTTTATTTCCTTTGGTGACTTCTATCAATTTAGAAATTATTTATTAGTGTTTATAATAAAGACAGTAATTAATAATAATAAATCTATTGCTACTACTAATAGCTTATATTTACCAAGTGTTTATTATAGAAAGTTTTATGGTAATCACTTTACGTGTATTCTCTCATTTTGAAGCCATACAAAACCTTAGGGAGCTCCTGAAGATCAGAGGGTTAAACTCTACCCAAAGGTTGTAAGCATTAAGTGGCCAGGCAGGATTTGGATGTAAGTGGTTTGAATTGAACCCTCTTAACCACAATGACTTACTGCTGATTAATAGCATAATATTTCTCAAAAACCAAACATCTTACAAGTATTACAACAGTGTATGACTGTTTTCTTTATTAAAAGACCTCCAAGTTTTTGAGGATATTTCAGTCTTATTCCACTATACATGTCTTTCCTTCCAATAAACCTGTGTGCCCTTATATTTTTAAAAACTTTTACTTCTCTATGTATGTTTGTCACCTAGGCATCTCTCTAAAGAAACCAAAGATTTCATATTTCACCATTGTATGCCCCGAATGGCTGTCATACTATGCATAGAATGCATAAAATCCATAGGATTTCTATTTATAGAATTGAAAGAGTGTTAGGAGAATAAATTCATGAATATTATAAATACTTTAATTTTACTCCATTCAAAATCAATCCATTTTTGTGAACTCTTTCTCTGTTTTAGTAAATAAACTGAATTAGTGTACTGTTTCCACAAATAAAACAAAACTGGCAGGGTATCTTAATTCCTTTATTCAAGTGATTGGGGGAGAGATTACATAATTCTTGTTCCAGGATATTAGAAGATATGTTTCCTTTCAGTTAGACACAGACCTCTAGATATTTAGATACACTTATAGCTATCTAATTATGCACTTATTTTTCTGTGTACACTTATCCATCATAAATAGGAACATAGGCATGTCTATCACATAAGAAAAATCCATGTGTCTGATTTGGAATTCTCTTAAATATCCATGTTTATTACTCATCAGTACTAGAATGGGGTTCTAAAATTATTTTTATCCATCTCTGTAGAAATACGCCTCGTTCTACCCTATATATATGTGTGTTTCTGGAAATCTCTGGTCAGAACTTAACTTGATTTTAAGAGCAATGAGCGGGAATGCGTTAGAACCCAGGAATGTTAGAATCCGGACCACAGTGGAGGCTGGGATCATTGGAGTCAAAGCCAAAATCTATCAATGGCATCTATACTTCATACTTTCTCAAAGATGAGAAATATGATAGTCTTTTGCAAAGTTTTGAATACTGCCTTTGCCTTCCATGAGTTTTCAGAAAGAATGACTGACGTGTTTATGCCATGAAACATCCTCTGGTCCTCTAGCCATTGCAATGCATGTTAAAATTAGGACTTAATCCTCACACTTTGCCAATCTATCTTTTTTAAAAAATAGAATGTTAAGAAAAACTAAAGTGGAAAAACAGGATACCAAGAAGTTCAGACAATATTATAGCTTTCATAAAATGTTATCACGCTTGTCTCAGTTCTTGGATATTACTTTAGCCACTCGATTTTTCCTTTGCTTTTAAAATTTGATTTTTAATAAATTTTATTTAAATATAACACATTCAGTCAAATGCACCCATTTTAAATGTATAGTTCAACAAGGTTTGACAAATGCATGCACATATGTAACCACTAGCACAAAATGGGAACTTTGCTCAACAACATTTCCTCATGTCTTTTTGCAGTTGGTCCCCTCTCTCCACTCTTGGTCTCTGGAAACCACTGATCTACTTTCCTTCACTATAGATTACGTTTCCCTTTTATAAAATTTCATATAAATGCAATAAAACAATGCACATTTTTATATCTGGCTTCTTTTGTTCAGCATGTTTTTGTTTTTCATTCTTATTATCTACATCAGTAGCTCATTTCTTTCAGTACTATGTCTTACGGATATACCACAATTTGCCTACCTAGTCACCTCTTCATGAGCATTTATTTCCAGTTTTTGGCTAATACACAGGAAGCACCTAAGAACATTTTAATAGAGCTTATAAATATGCACTTTAGATCCTGTGCTACTTTTTTTGTCAGATCCCGATCCACTTTAGATCCAGATTTTCAGAAGAAAATCTGAAATCCTTTGTACGGACATATATTTTCATTTTATTTTGGTGGAGACCTAGCAGTGAATTGCTGGTTTGTATGTAAGCGTATGTTTAATTTCATAAGATATTGCAAAATTGTTTCTCAAAATCGTTTTAATATTTTACATCATCATCAGCAATGCATGAGAGTTCTAGTTGGTCTACATCCTCTGCAAAACTTTGCACTGACATTCTTTTTAATTTCAGTTATCCCAGTGGGTGGGTAGTGGTATCCCAGTTTTAATTTGCTCTTCCCTGATAACTAATGATGTTGACTATCTTTTGATGTTAACAGTAGGTTTTTGGTAGTCCTTATTTAGGGTGGGAAGTATTTTTTTGTTTTTTATTATTCCTAGCTGGCTGAGAATTGTTATCAGAAATAGTTATTCAATTATTCAATCAGTGAATTGAGTTTTCTATCAATCAGTCTGTTGATATGGTGAATTACATTGCTTAGTTTTTCATGTTGAGCTAAATTTGCATTCCTGGAATAACCTCCATTTGGTCGTGATGTATTTCCGGATTTAACTTTTGGTGTATCTTGTAAAATATCTTTGCCTCTATGTTTATGGGGAATGTTGGTCTGTAGTTTCCTTTTCTTGTGTTGTCTTTGTTTTATTTTTTGTGCGGTTTTTTTGCTGAGGAAGAGTCACCCTGAGCTAATATCCATGCCAATCTTCCTCTATGTTTTAGTATGTGGGCTTCCAGTACAGCATGGCTGCTAACAGAGCAGTGTAGGTTCATACCCAGGAACTGAACCCGGACCGCTGAAGTGGAGCATGCCAAATTTAACCACTAGGCCACCACGGCTGGCCCCTGTCTTTGTTCTTTGTAATGGGGTAATTCTGACATTATCACGTATAGAGGGTGTTTCTCCTTTTCTATTTTCTGGAAGCACTTGTGTAGATTTGATATGTTTTCTTTAAATGTTTGGTGAATTCACCAAGTATTCCATTTAGGCATGGAGTTTTCTCTGTGAGAAGGGTTTTAACTATAAATTCAATTTATTTAATAGAAATAGTACTATTTAGTTTATCTATTTCTTCTTGAATGAGATTTGTTCATATCTTTCAAAGAACTTTTCATTTTTATCTGTTATCAAATTTATTGGCATAAAGTTGTTTATAATATTCTCTTGTTATTTTTTTAATATCATTAGAATCTGTAGTTAAAATTGAAGATTTTAAGTAACTCTGTTCAGAGAATGAAATTTTGTTTTTTCCTATGATTTATTTTCTTTTTATTTCTTCTATTATTTTCTTTCTTCTACCTACTTTAAGTTCTTTCTGCTTTTTTAAGAACTTTCTTCCTACCTAATATAAGCATTTATACCTGTAAATTTTCCTCTAAGCATTGTCTTAGCTGTATCCTTCAAATTTATTATATAGTATTTTCATTCATTTAGTTAAAAATATATTCTACTTTTTGTTGTCATTTCTTCTTTAATCTATGGCTTATATTAAAGAGAGTTGTTAATTTCCAAATATTTTCTTTTTATTGACTTCTAATTTAATTCAATTTTGGTTAAAGGATATATTATGCATTATTTCAATACTTTCAAAATCATTGAGACTTGTTTTGTAGCCCAGCATATCTTCTATTTTGGTGACTGCATTGTGTATACTTGAAAAGAATTTTAATTTTATAGTTGTTGAGGGTACTCTTCTACACATATCATCGAGCTCAATGTGGCTGATAGAATTGTAAATTACAATAAACTGTAAGTGTCTTTATCATTTTATATGTGCATGTAGTTGTTCTATCAATTGATGGAAGAGGTTTGTTAAATCTCCAATTATGTTTATGAAATTTTCTATTTCTCTCAGATTCTGTCAAGATGCTTTGAAACTCCATTATAAATTATAAATGTGTATATACATACATGTAATTGTTACATCTTCCAGATGTTATTTTTTTTATTAAAGACGGACAACTGAGCTAACATGTGTTGCCAATCTTTTTTTTCTTTTTCTCCCCAAAGCTCCCCGGTACATAGTTGTATATTCTAGTTGTAGGTCCTTCTGGCTCTGCTGTGTGGGACACCACCTCAGCATCGCTTGGTGGGTGGTACTAGGTCTATGCCCAGGATCCTAACTGACAAAACTCTAGGCTGCCGAAGCAGAGCGCATGAACTTTAACTACTCGGTCAGGGGGCTGCCCCATGTTATACTTTTATCACTATAAATGCTTCTGTTTTCTTAAGTTTACTATTACATGGTATAGTTTTGTCCATCCATTTATTTTCAACTTGTTTGCATCTTCATATTTTAAGTGGATTTCATTTAGACAATATTTAGTCGGGTTTTGCTTTTTTATCTATTCTTACATCTGCTTTTCAACTAGAGTGTTTAGTCCACTAATATCTAAAGTAATGTTTGATGTCGTTCTCTTTTGACCTACCATTTTACTATTTGTTTTGTGTTTTATGTACCTTTTGTTTTTTTGTTTCTCTGTTCTAGTCCTTTATTCTTTTGGATTAAATGAGTATTTTTTAGAAACCCATTTTAGCTTATTTATTGGCTTTTTAGCTAAACTATACCACTTTACCTTATTTTTTATTGGCTGCTCTGGGAATTGAAATATGCAATCTTAGCTTTTTCTCACTCTACATAGAGTTTAAGTTTTGACTCTTCAGATAAAACATTTAACCACTTTAGTATATTCTCTATCTCCCATCTTTCATGCTGTAGTTGTCATATGTAGCACAGCTACATGCATGACAGTCTCAATACAATGACACAATTTTTGCTGTAGGTAGATATATGTGTAAAACAAACAGTTTATGTTACTATTCTATTATCATGTTATTTTTCCTTTCTCCAGTCCTAGCCAAAGCCCTTCAAATTATCAATAATATCAACTTGCACAGACCGTTGGCATTTGTTTTTGAGATTTTTATTAGAGTACTCTTATAATTTGCTGTTTTGAGATACAATTTTGTGTGATTCGTGTTTGTTACATTTCCTTCAATACAATTTAAGTCTGCCTTCGTGAGAACATATATTGGCTAAAAATTGGGGTTTTCCATTATTTTATTCTTCTATGCTTTTCCCCAACAAGGCACTTCTGTAAATGGATTTAACCAATATATTCCTGCTATAGGAATAGGTTTTGTGAAGAATCAGAAAGTAAGATGGGTTTAACACTACCATGGTGGGAATAACTGATGATGTAGTATTCTGGTAAAGAACTTAATGGGGAATAAAAGCCCTATAATATATATCATTAACTGAGAGCTCACTGTTTCAGTTAGATTTTGACTGAGTTAAAAAAAAAACTTTTTTCCATTTTATGTTGTTGAAGCTCAGTAAAAACAAATACTGCTCCATTGATTTAATGGCCCAATTGCAGCTGCTGCATCTCACAAAACTCTAAGAGTTCTTGAGTACAAATCCCAAAGTGGACTAAATGGAGAACTTGAGACAGGGAACAGATGAAAGAAGTTCAAGAATGGAACTCTTCTCATAATTCATAGATAGCTTTAACTTTCAGATATTTGGCTTAAAACAGAACTCTTATTTTTGTGAACTGACCTAAGTAAATTTGGTCATTCAAAAATTGTCAGGTCTAATAAAGCCCCATCGGAGCTAGGTAGGTATTATACTATCTTCACTACCACCTCATTATCAGATCACAGTCTAAATTTTGCCACAAGTACAAACATTTATTAATAGGTAGGCACTTATGCACGTGTGCATGCATGCACACACACACACACACAGATTTAACTTGATCTTGTAAGTTTGGTTAAGTTTCCACTTGTTATCTCTCTTCAGACACTTGGACAAAGCACCTCGAAAGGAAGATTTACTCCAAGGTTGATGATATGCCGATGTCTGATCAGCTAGTCTTCTGTTCAGTTAGGCTTTGGAGACCCCCAGTGACAGGGGCATACAGCCAAGAGAAGTTATAGATCTGGTGCTCTGCCCTGAAGTTTCATTCAAGGAGAGTGCAGTTTGTAATATCTGGCTAACCCTATATTTTTTTAAAAGAAGACTCACTTCACCAATGAAAAATTATGCCTAATATCCCTAATTAACAAACTCTCTGCTACAGATTTAGATAAAAGCACTTCCTGTCGCCACCTCTCAATTTCTGATTAGTGTACAACTAACTGCCCCTAGGATATATATCACAGTTAAGTTAAGCACATACAAGCCAGCTTTGGTGATTTGGTGGTTAAGATTCAGTGCTCTCACTGCCAGGGCCCAGGTTCTTTTTCCAATCTGGAAACCACACCCATTTGTGGGTTGTCATACTGTGGCAGCTGCTGTTGCTGTGATGCTGAAAGCTATGCCACCAGTATTTCAAACACCAGCAAGCTCACCCATAGTGGACAGGTTTCAGTAGAGCTTCCAGACTAGGAAGTATGACCTGGCCACCCACTTCTGAAAAAATTGGGCAGGGTTCCACTCCTCTGTACACGGGATGACTAGGAGTCAGAATTGACTCCACAGCATGAACAACAAAAGCACATATGTATGCTTTGCAATTTGAAGTAAAGTAAGTAAAACTATTGACAAGGTAACACATGTTCTACCATTTGCCCCTTTTGAGCGTAGGAGTAGTTATACTGAAGTGAAAACTATACTCCTAATTAGCAAAAAAAAAAAAGCCAGCCTGGATTTTGTAAAAACATTTCTGGAGCATCTAATCCAGTTCAAGGGTGAACAATGAGGACATCCCATCAGGTGTGGGACTTTTAAAGAATCTGAATGACAACTACTTATTTTCATACAAAGAAAGACCTAGGTTATGGTTCACTCTTTGTCTTCTGTGTTAGTTCAGTTTCACTGAGAAGCAGACTCTTACCTGAGTATGACAGAGGGCGAAAGTGGAGAGAGTCTTTAGATCATGATGCAGTATTGATGTCTGCAAAAGAAGAGCCGGCAGGAAGGAAGATTAGAGAAGAAAGTGTCTTGGAAGCAGCACAGTTTTGAGAAGGGGCCAGCCAGGAAAATAAGAAGTCCTTAAACCCATGTCACCCATTAGGAGAGTCTCCCATCTTGCAAGAACCTTAGCTTTTCTGTCACACACAGTCTTTGGCTGGGAGCAGCCTCTGGGAAGCGTGGTCTTGGTACAAATGCAGTGGTTGATTCAGCTTGCAGCAACTGAGGCCTTCAGGAAATTATATCCCCACAGCAGGAGACCTGAGTAGTGCATTCTCTTGACTACCTCATCTTCTTTGAATGTTTACCAATTACGTTCCTTTCCCAAAACTAAGCTCATTGCTTCAGTCAAGTTTATTTTTGGTGAGAAAGATCGGGCCTGAGCTAACATTTGTTGCCAATCTTCCTCTGTTTTGCTTGAGGAAGATTGTCACTGAGCTAACATCTGTGCCAATCTTCCTCTACTTTGTATGTGGGATGCCGCCACAGGATGGCCTTATGAGCAGTGTGTAGGTCCACAACCAGGATCTGAATCTGCGAACACCAGACTGCTGAAACCGTGAACCCCAGAACTCAGAAGCAGAGTGTGCCAACTTAGCCACTATGCCACCGGGCCAGCCCCATCAGTCAAGTATGTTTTTATAAGGAAATCAACAATACCGCTTTTACTTGATGTAATTTTGTTAGTTATTCATGTCATATGAGTAAAAACAACGTCATGTGTAGCTAAAATGTTAATTTTGGCTTAGAGATTTTCATTAGGAAAGGATTTAGAAGGATGATCATTACAGGACTCTTGCTTCTAATGGTCTTTTAAAGGACTTGAGGGCTTTGAAGTGAAATGGAATGGATACTCAACTGGATGTCACATGTCCTGACCCTGCCTTTTGCTAGTGGTATGATCTTGGGCAGATTACACGACACCTGTGGTTCTCAATATTCTCAGAGGTGAAAAGGAGGGTTTTGTTCTTCCAACTGTAAAATTTTGTGACTTTCTAAGCAAGAAAATACTTTATATTATCAAAGAGGTCCATAATAAAAAAAAAATGGGATACAATAATGCATTTTTATGCTCTATGTATATGTCTATGAGTGTGAGTTTAATAATAAGCATGTTTGTACCCTCTTGCTGGTTTAAAGTATAAATAGGTATAATCTTTTTAAAAACTAATCTGCCAATATATATCCAGAACATGTAAAGAATGGCTATCTGAAACACTTATTCAAGAGCTTTATAGAGATTCTAACAAAGATTCATGTGTAAGGATGCTTCAATAAAGCACTATTTAAAATAGTGCAGAATTAAAAACAATTTAAATGCCCACCCTAGTGGAATAATTATTTTATTGTGTTTTTTTTTTGAGGAAGATTAACCCTGAGCTAACATCTGCTGCTAATCCTCCTCTTTTTGCTGAGGAAGACTAGCCCTGAGCTAACATCCATGCCCATCTTCCTCTACTTTATATATGGGACGTCTGCCACAGCATGGCCTTCTGAGCAGTGCCATGTCCACACCCGGAATCCGAACCAGTGAACCCCGGGCCGCCAAAGCAGAAGGTGCGTGCTTAACCACTGTGCCATCTTGATACAACTCTTATATGAACTATTCCAGCACCATATCAAAGTATGTTTTTGAAGAAAACAATGAAATGTAGTAATGTTATATGATAAAAGAAAGATTAAAGCTATACTAATTATTACTCAAAATTTGTTTAAAAATGTAGGTGGACAGACATTCGAAAAACTCTTCAAGTTTATGTTAATCATTCTTGCTTGTTGGTGGGATTATGGATGAATTTTATTTTCTTCTTCATATCTGCTTTTATTTCACAAATTTTTGCAAAAACCAACGATTATCACTTGAATAATTATTTTTAATAAGCAGTTATTGGAATGACCAATGAATATGACCAATAAACATATTTTATATGAAATAATTATATATGAAATAGTTTGTTGAGAAAAGGAGCTGCAACAATCAAAGAGAGAAGGAGATGTGGGAAAGAGATAACAAACTTGAATTCTTCCTTAAAAATTAACCCAAACACTTCAGAAATAATGAAATAAATATATAGACCATTCATATACTATGAACCACATATTGTTTTTGCTGGATACAGTAACTAAAGTCTGTTTTCTCTGCCTGGAGTTTGCACTGGAGGTCATTTGGGAGTAGCTACATCAAAATCAAGCCTTAATATTTAATTTCTTCATTTTTTTAAAATTCAGTCTCCCCGTGCTGATCCTCTCCCTTCTGAACAAGAAAATCACCACTGTGTTTAAGGGATATCATTTAATCTACAGAGCACTGGCCCCTGAATCTTTAAATTTCATGTTTCAATACTAATTCCCTATTCTGCATTAATCTGTCAGCATCTGATCTCAAGTAGACTATTTCCTAATCACTGATATTCTGGACATTCCCAATGGAAAAAAAGTTTGGGAGTGTAATATTCATACACAGTAATTTATTTTAAAAAATGCAACATCTCAACTCAGTTTGCCAAAATAGTTAATGTCCCATCCTATGCCATCAAAGAACCTGACTGTGCAGACAAATATATTTTTAAATATTAGAAGGTCTATGTTTTGTTATGATAACTAGTAGAGGTTTAGAGAATGAAGCACAGGAGTTTTGGGTCTGTGACATCAGGATCCATTGTGGTTGAGGTCACAAATGATGGTCTGGCTCTGGAAATAGGTGATGACAATCTTCCTAAGCTTAGGTTTTATTAGTGCTGTATTTTGGGGCAGCACCACAGAACTATCACTCCCAATGATTTCTCTGCAGCACAAGGAGCCAGGAATAATCAATGTGATCAAAATCTTGACCTCTAGCCTGCTTCCTTTGTGTGTTCCAGATTGGGAACAGGAACATGTGTTCTGGGACAAATAATGGTCAAATGTTAAATGTCTCCAAATCAAAAAGTGAACAAGTTTTTCTAGCTCTCCTTGTTTCATGTAGCCTCTAAAGATGTAAAAGTAAAGTGGTCCAGGATTTTCCTTGTGCCAACTATAATACTCTAACCAATAGTCAATGCATATATGAAGATGAATAATTGTTTCCTATGCATGTGTTTAGAAATCTAAGCTTTTTTATTGCAGTGGTAGTCAACTGATCTATGGCAAGAGGAAATTAATATCCACTAAATATCTACCGTCTATAAGGCTTCTGCTATGAGCTTTATATATGCCATCTCACTACATCTCCAAAGAGCCATATGTGATAATTATTAATACTTTGACTTGTATCTTAAAGGAAACTATGGCTCAAATATGTTACTTATTTATAGCCACATACATAATTAATAGCAAAGATGAGAATTGAACCCACGTTTGTCTGGCTGCAAACTCACACCACTTTCAGTGCTGACTTTTGTTGTTAGTAGCTTTGAATCAAAACTAGAGAATTTGAAATGTCTATTTTATGAAGTCTTTTGCACCATCGGAGCAAGTGTTCTCTCCTTTTGATTGGAAAAAAATTGCAATTTTAAAAGGTGGCGAAAGGTAAGGAGCACAGATTTCTGAGTCTTGTTCATGACACTTAATTTTTTTTATGATGTATATCAACTCATTCAACTTTTCTGAGTCTGAGTTCCTCATCTGGAAAATAAGCATATTACCAAAATTTCTCTCATTTACCTATTTATATTGACTATGATAATATGAATACATTGTAAACTATAAAGCACTATAAAAGTTATGTCCTCCCTGATTTAGCTTATGATGAGTGCGTTAGTTTACTAGGGCTGCCATTACAAAGTACCACAAACTGGGGCCTTAAAACAACAGAGATTTATTGTCTCACAGTTCTGGAGGTCAGAAGTCTGAAATCCAGGTATACTGTGCCAAACTCTCTCTGAAGTCTGTCGAAGAGAATCTTTCCTTGACTCTTCTGTTCTGGTTCTTGTTGGTAATCCTTGACACTCCTTGGCTTGCCTATACATCACTCCAGTCACATGGCCATCTCCTCCCTGTGTGTCTTCACATCATCTTCTCTGTGCGTATCTATGTGTCCAAATTTCCCCTTTTTATAAGGATAAGGGCCCATCATAATGGCCTTATTTTAACTTGATTACTGCTGTAAAGGCCCTGTGTATGCAGGAAGGGAACTGCCAAGGACTGGACCACGGGGCTCAGGAAGCTGAAAAAAGATGGGCAGAGCTGATGGCAGCGTAGGCATGCTTTATTTTCTTTGGCCAGCTGGGGAAGGAAGCCCCGTGGCTTCTCCTGCAGCCTCTTTTACATGACTTTTACACAAAAGTGGCACACAGCCAAGGCAGGTTACATAAGATATGTTTACATTGGCACAGTTGGACGCATGCGCTGCCTGCAGCTGACGTGTCGAGTCATGCCTGCCTGGAAACTGCTCTAGTCTAATTGTCCATAGTGCCTCCATTTCCCTTCACTCCACCCCCATTAGACTGCGGCAGTAGGGGGCTTGCAGGAGGCGCCTGCGTGTGCACACAGTGCAGCGCCTTGGACACACATACCACAATGACAATATAAAGAGCAGCAAACGGCCACCAAGAGATAGGCTATACTCCCTAATGTGGCAAGAACCCACTGCCACGAGGAAGACAAGTTAGACCATCATTCCTGCAAGGGGTCTCCCGTCAGCACCGGGATGCATGAGATTTCCTGGTTGGCCTGCTGTAAGGCTTGTGAGATGTTTCCTGCATTATCTGGATGTACGTGCAACACTGCACCTCAATAACCACACAGGTCCCCCCTTGTGCTGTAGTGAGAATGTCTAAAGCCAAACGGTTTTGCAGCACGATTTTCCGGGTCTGAGCCATCTCATCAGTTAAGAGATAGACGGCCCAGGTGGTATGTTTAAGGGCCGGGAGGTATGTCCCAATGCAGTAACCCGCCGTTCCACAGTAATAGTCCCCGCGGATGGACTGAAAACAGCCAGGAGGTAAAACCACCAGGGCGTTCGCTTCTTCCAGTGATAGTGCCCTTTTAGCTTTTCCTAATTACTGGGGTGCCCATCCAGGGTTCTCCAGACAGTAGCCGGGAGGTAGGGCCACAGCCAGGTACAGCGCCCTGTCCAATAAGCCGGGAGATGAGGCCATCTATGACTACCACAGCGAGTACTATGTCCCTGGGTGCCGTCCCTACATAGGGACGGGCTTTCCACCAATACTTAGGCTGGGTCACCCATGTGACCTTCTGACATAGCCTCTGGGGCACCCACGCTGTTACTGCACCCCCCTTTTGCTGCTCTATGCATAAGAATACAGGCGTGAGGAGCACAGCAGCTACCCTAGGTACCTAGCCATAGCCGTCCCAGAGGCTTGGGGTTGCCCAGGGCCATTTATGTCCATGTTTCCGGCACATCTGTTGATCCACTTGGCACCTTGTTTGGCTCCACTGAGCATCAGATGGTCCCTAGGAGAACAGCCAGGTCCAGTTCCCTTCCTAAGCTGGGTGGCTGTGCCATGGGAGGCCTTCTGCCACGCTGGTAGGTAAATCCGTGCACACCCAGCAGTTAGATATGTTAGCCACCTCAGCATAGGTGTGCACCCATTCCTCAACACTGTTTGCCACACTCCATCTATGGGTAAAAGGATAAAGCAGTGATAGAAACCAGCAGAGGTAAATCACACCCGTTGGACAAGATGCAAGTTAGTCGCTTGTCTTGGGACAGGAGGGTGGCTGCCAATGGGGGCATTCCCAGCCGTTGATACCATACCTTTTCTGCCTGTGGGGCCGCTGCAAGCGCTGGCTCCACGTGGAGCAGTACAAGGGGAACTCATTATCGGCCACAAAGAAATCACATCCGTTCCCTTCAGGATAGAACCGGCATCAGTTCATGGCAGCCTGACAGTCACTCAAGGGGGCCAAGTGCTAGTCCCCCAGGGGATGACATGTAAGTCTCATTGTTCCCCAAGTCCCCATGGTGCTAAAAGTGCCAACCATCTACAGTGGGGGGCTTTTATTTTCCACGGCCATTCCCATTCTTGTACCTCTCCCACATTGAGGCATGTTGAGGCCGGCAAAAGAATGTTTCCATTTTGGCCATAACCAGGTTTTAGTAACTCATCTGTAGTTACTACTTGCAGTTGTATGGGAGCCGCGCTGTGGTGCAGCAAGGCCTCCACAGGGGCTGGCCTGCTCTTGTGAGGCCTTTGATTTAACACCATCAGTACCTGCCACAACTGGGTCACCCATCCTTGCAACAAGGGGGGCTGTACAGCTGTGCGTAAGCCCTGCTTCAAAAGTCCATTACACCTTTCTATCATCCCAGCAGCAGCCAGGTTGTAGGGAGTATGGAAAAGCCATTGGATATCCATAGTGTCGGCAAACTGTTGGACTTCTTGTCCTGTAAAATGTGTCCCCTTGTCACTTTCTATGATCAAGGGTCGACCATAAAGGGCACAGAGAACCTGCAGGGCTTGGACCGTCTGCCTCTGATCCACAGCTGCACAGGGTCATGCAAAGAGTAAACCAGTGGCCGTGCCAACAGCCATAAGGGCATACACGGCACCCTTAGTCTTAGGCAGAGGTCCAATATAGTCCACTTGCCACCAGACCAGGGGCACACGCCGTCTAGTTAGTTGCTGTTGAGTGAATACTAACTTCCTTCTATTAGGAAAAGCCTGGGCCCAGACTGCTCATTCCTGGCATGCTGTCATGATCTGCTGCCACGTGAGGGGTAATCCCCAGTGCTCACTCACCGTTCCCATGGTCTTGCTCCCTACATGGTTTAGGGATTGGTGTAACCAATGTGCCACGTCTGCAGATAGGGCTCTTTCTAGCCACCTCGCATGGGCCAGAGCACAGCCTCATTATTCCCAGGAGCAGTCAAAGGCCATGGCCGGGAACCTGATATACTGTTACCTCTTTGTCATGGCCCAAAGCCCACAGTTCCTGCCACATGACCTGCCCCCATAGAGGGCAGTTTCCAGTCAACCATTGTTGAGCCCGCCATGCAGATAATCACAGGGTCAATTCCTAGTATACCACCCAGCTGTCCATGAAGATGGCTAAAGGCCCTGGTTCATGGGCAACAACCGTCCATACGGCCTGTAGTTCTGCCCACAGCTGCCCATGTAGCAGCTGGCCCTCTACTAGAACCATCAGTATACCAAGCATCCTCCAGGACAGGGGGCTTCCCCTCAGCTCCTGTATCTCTAGAGGAGACATTGAGGCCTTTTCCCCAATGGAACTCAGCCGGCCTCAATACTTGTTGTAACTCCACACTCAAGGGGCTGGAGCTCACTGAGCTCCTTTGTTCCAGAGAGGCCCCTCATTTTGACAAGGTAGAGGTCTGGGCCGTGCCAGACTGTGGATGGGTAGAACATGACCAGAGCCATCCCTGAATAGGGTATGTGGTTCTAAGTTGAATAGGAGCCGTTTGTGTGATGGCCTCACACATTATCAGGGTGGCACAGGCAGCTGCCAACTGTTTCTCCACTAGAGAATATCGTATTTCCGCCCCTTTCCACAGTTGGGACCAGAACCCACAGAGGCTCTTACCCTGTTGTGCCACTGCCACAGGCCCCAGCCAAAACCCTCTTGAATAACATGGACATCCAATTCATATGGTTGTCCTGGGTCAGCCACTTGTAAGACTTGTGCCTGCTGTACTGCACGCTTGGCAGCTTTAAACACTTGGTCTGCAGTGTCTGTCCAGTCCCAAGGGGCTCCTATCTTTATCATTGCATACAGGGGTCTCACCACCTGGGCTAAATGAGGGATGAACACCTGCCAATACCCCAGCAGGCCCAGAAACGTTTGCAGTTGGGTTACAGTTGTTGGCAGGGGATATGCCTGTATTTTGTCAATGATTGCTTCAGGTATCACCCTTGCCTTACCTGACAAGACAACCCACAAGAATTTGACAGATAAGCTAGGTCCCTGGATTTGGCATCCTTGATGGCCCAACCACATGTTGTCAGATGACTCCGCAGGGAGTCAGCAGCCTGCTCTAGATCTGCAAGAGAGTCAAAGGTTAACATATCATCATCAATGTAATGAAGCACAAGCACTACATCACTGTGAGCCCAAGTGGCCAAGTCCTGAGCAATAAGCTCATGACAAATGGTGGGGCTATGTAGGTATCCTTGTGGCAACACGAAAAAGTCCATTGTCTGCCATTCCAGGTGAAAGCAAACTGGTCTTTGCTCTTGGTGGCAATATCAATAGAAAAGAAGGCATTAGCGAGGTCCATAACATAGTGGTATTGTCCCAGCCGGACTGTCAGTTCATCCATCATATCGTGTACCGAGGGCACAGCAGCATGCAACGGAGGAGTCACCTTGTTCAACTCCTGAAAGTCCACAGTCATACACCACATGCCGTCAGGCTTCCTCACTGGCCAAATCGGGGAGTTGTGAGTGGGTCGCACAACCCCAGCCTCTTCTAGTTCTGCAATGGTCTGTGTGCTCTCCTCATGTCCACCTGGAAGGTGATACTGTCAGGTGGCCACCACATGCCACAGCACCAGCAATACTTGTGGCAGGTGGCGCATATGCCCTTGGACAACAGTCTTGACAACAAGCACCCATAGGTGGAATTCGCCCAGGGCTGTCTGTAGGTGCAGTCCTTGCAAGATGTCCACCCCAGAACATACTCAGGGATAGGGGACACATAAACACTGTGTACACCTGGGGCAGCAGGCAATTAACACCAAGAGACAGAGACACTAGTTTCATCTTCATCGTGTGGGCCCCCATATCCATCAACATATGTCAGCTTCCCTGGAAACTTATCCGGGTTGCCGGAAATCAGACTGCAATCACCTCTAGTATCTACCAATGCCAGCAACATGCTGCACATTTGTGGGGGACCAGTAAATCACAAGTTCCACATATGGCCTCCGGTCCTCCGGGGATCCCCCAAGCCGGGCTCCTCGGCCTTCCCCCAGTCAAAGAGGTACATGGGCTCCCCACCTGAGGGCTGCATGAAGTCCTGGAGGCTTACTTGCTGACTCTCACCAGGATTCTTCCCCGCTCCTACTGTCTTTTGGAACTGTTGCTCAGGCTTCAGCTGGCACCACAGTGCCACCAAGACAGTGTGCAGTTACTGGTCTATTTTCACCTCATCAATGCCTGTGGCTAGCAGGTCTATCGACATCTCCATATGGGTGACTAGCTTGGGCCCTTTCTCTACCGAGCCTGCTCTCGGCTTGGGCACCACCTGCCGTGCGACATGCACGGTTCTCTCCCTCCTTTGGCCTTCTATGTCCCCCAAAGTGGCCATGGCGGTGGTTACCTCATGTATCTGACACCCCACATAAGGTGCCAAAATGGCCACCAAGGACCCAAAAGAATTAGACGGGGCCGTGTTAAGAACCAGCTCCTTCATCCCAGGCATAAAGCACTCATCATCGGGCCCTCGGGTATGAAGGTTGAAAATGGCATGCTGTATGCCCAATTCACAGATAACTTGGACCTGTTCCACATAGGTCTGCCATCAGCTTACGTCTCCGGGAACTCCCTGGCATTATCCTACACTGTCTGGGTAGTAGTCTTCACCCACTCCGTCGTGGAGTGATTTCCCTGCCCTTGGGCAAGTTGGTGGCTATTTTGTGGTGGCTGCCAAAGGGAAGGATGCAACATGATGGAGGCCAGCTTCTCCATCTCACTGGGGGCACAAATTATGCTATCTACCCCCTCATCTGATAGCCGCAGGAGCCAGGCTGGAATGGGCTCACTCTGCCATTGCCTGCACTGCTTACGCAAGTCCTGCAGTCCCGTTGGCATATAGGGAGTATACGCCATGAACTCTGTCATGATTGGGGCTCCCTGTGCAACACCTCCTGGGCCCAGGGACTGCTCATGCTTTATGTTTTGCTGGATTATTGGCAAAGCATGGAGAGGGCATGCTTCCTCCACTCCCCGTCCTCAACATCCTCCGCCGTCCTGCTGTGAGGTGCCATTTCCAACTCCTGATCCAACTGCTGCACCTGGGCTTCCAGGGTGTCCTCCTTGGCTTGGAGTTCCTGTGTGAAGGCTGCATCCCACAGGGCAGACTCCATGTTGCAGCATAGGGCTGTCAAAAACAGCCAACCTGCCTGCCCCACTGCAGGCCGGGCCTTTTCCGGCACCTGCTCCCTGAGGCTATGCAGAGCCATCTCAGTGCTGACAGAGGTACCATCCACAGACTCCCTCCCTTCCGCAGGGGCCCAGTTCAACAAGACCTCCACCGCTGGGAGCCACATACAAGTGGGTGGCCACATGTCCCTCCCATGTGTCTCAGGAGCCATAGGTCCACTCACCTCAGAATCCGGCCTACTATGCCAAGTGTATGCAGGAAGGGAACCACTGAGGACTGGACCATAGGGCTCAGGGAGTTGAAAAAAGATGCACAGAGCTGATGGTAGTGTAGACATGCTTTGTTCTCTTTAGCCAGCAGGGTGGGGAGCCCCGTGGCTTCTCCTGCAGCTGCTTTTATATGACTTTTACACAAAAGTGGCACACAGCCAGTGCAGGTTACATAAGATATGTTTACATTGGCACAGTTCCATGCATGCGCTGCCTGCAGCTGACTATGACATGCTGAGTCATGTCTTCTCTGAAACTGCTCCAGTCTAATTGTCCATAGTGTCTCCATTTTCCCTTCACCCTGTCTCCAAATATGGTCACATTCTGAGTTGTCTTCTCTGAAACTGCTCCAGTCTAATTGTCCATAGTGTCTCCATTTTCCCTTCACCCTGTCTCCAAATATGGTCACATTCTGAGTTACTGGGAGTCAAGACTTCAACATATCTTTTGGAAGGGATAATTCAACTCATAACAATGGAGTAGTGCTAAAATAAATGGTTAGTAAAGAGAATGAAAAAGAAGTAAAAAGGCAGTAAAGACTAGGTAAGACTCTACCCATATCTTTTTTATCAGAATAATAAAGGAGAATCCCCTTATGAAAAACTTCATTGGTGGTTAGGTTTCCCACTGTCAGGATGTCTGTTATGTTCCTGGAAGCTGGCAGCAGCAGCAGGCTGAGTGATCAAATGGTAAGGAGTTGGAGGCCTCTGAAGACCCTAGAGTTCTCCCAGATGCATCATAAAAGTTACTCAAATAATATGATTTTACCTTTGGACTCCTAACAAAGATCTCCTTGGTAAATGAGTCAGATTATTCAATTTGGAACTGGACCTACAGTAATTTATCATTATAATTTAAGTCTGTGGTTCACAAAGTGTGTTGCTAAACCTGCATCAGAATCACCTTGGAACTCATTAGAAATGCATATTCTCAGGTCTCATCCCAGATCCTCTGAATCAGAAGGTTTGAGGGTAGGGCTCGGAAATCCAGGTTTAACAAGTTCTCCAGGTGATTCTGATGAATCACAGAATTAAGTGCTTCTTAATCAGTCATGATTAAGCCATGATCACAATAAGCCATGATCATAACTGACACAGCTGCAAAGATTTTTGAAATAATACACTTGTCCTTGCATCTGCCCCAGAGCTTCTGGGTTAGAGGATCTGAGGTGGGACTTGTGGAATTGGCTTAAAAAAGCTCTTCCACGTATGATAAACACTTCTGGTTTAGAACCATCCAAGGTGTGGTTTAGAACCATCCAAGGTCTGCAGAATTGTGCCAGGGTCAGGCCTGACTCAGTCATTTTGAGTGGCTTAGAATGAAAACCCAAAGCAGCTCCATGGAAGCCAAGGTTTACTGGCTCTTTTTGGTGCTGTCCTTGGTGCTGATTCAGCTCCTGCTTAGAGTCTCTCTGTTTAAGGCTTCTGTTGAGTTCTGTGCCCTGTCATTAAACTATTTTTTGGCATTTACCATGACAGATTTTCCTGACTCTGAGCTTTCATTTCAAACATTTTTGCTAGCCATCCTTGACTGGATTAAAGTCTAGCTGTCATTTACCACAGAAGAGATTTGGAACTAATTTAAGTGTAATGGCAAGACATTATGGTGAATATATTGCTAAAAATCCCAATTGCTGAATACAGAACCTTGGTATAAATGAATACTGGAGCATATAAGAATCACCTGTGGCTATGTAACAACAATTAGATGTCTGGGCCACAACCTCAGGGTTGGGACTAAAGGAGATATGGTTTTAAAAGCTCAAGGGATAATTTTGATGTGCACTGGTTAAGAAGTAATGCCTTGGGGCAGGCCCTGTGGCTGAGTGGTTAAGTTCGTGCACTCCGCTTCAGCAGTCCAGGGTTTTCTGGTTCAGATCCTAGGTGTAGACCTGTGCACTACTCGTTAAGCCATGCTGTGGCAGCATCCCATATAGAGGAGCTAGAATGATTTGCAACTAGGAAATACAACTATGTTCTGGGGCTTTGGGGAAAAAAAGAAAGAGAGGAAAATTTGCAACAGATGTTAGCTCAGGGCCAATCTTCCTTACCTCAAAAAAAGAAAAAAAAGAAAGAAAGAATGCTTTAATAATTACTGACTGGTGACTATGGGTCAAACTTTCCTGGAATTTGACATTTGTCTATTCAGTGGCAGAATCCTTTTTCTAGGTAAATATGAGGTTCACCTGGGAGTTTTTCAGCAAAGAGATGCATACACACTGTTTCTTTTCTTCTCTTTTCTAGTGTTTGTTTTTGATGAGCAGTTTGACAGATAAGTGGATTTGGTTTGTGCTGTTGGGTTGTTAGAGATAAGGAGCACTGAAAACAGCTGAAAGATATCTGCTAATACAGAGCAGGACAATTATCTCTACATAGCCTCTAGCTTCCCTTACCTCTCAGGCAAGAACCTGCCTATCATGTTATTTTTGGAAGCAAAATTTCAACAGTGTTCATAAAATTAAATCTTATATCATTATATACTAGGTCACACAGCCTTGTCATTAATAAGTATAACAAACATCAGTGCCTTGTAAATCCAGAACTTAAATCTCAAATCCCAAAGCTCTTTTCGTTTGGTGCAGAGTAATGAAACTGGGATGTATCCTTGACTGCTTTGGAGATAGGAAATGGCTTGAACCTTTTCAAATTCATTCACTGGAACCTCTGTTAAACTGTTTAAATAGTTACAGACATAGTAGGAAGCTAAACTTCTTTCAAAATATCTCAGATTATCGCCATACAACCTGAACAGACCTATTTGCTGTTTTACGAAGAGCTACAGCTGCAGCTACATTGAATTTAACAAGGTATCTCTTCCTAGGAACATCAGCCCCAGTAACTGGTGCTAACTGAAAGCAGAAGAGAGGAAGTGCTATTAACAATGTGACTCTGAACGACTAAGTCAGGCTGGAAAACATACTAGAGCTATGCACAGTGTCCAGATTCTGAAATTCCATTACTTCTCAGTTTCAGCAATACAGGACTATGGTATTACCTCTGCTTTTGAAAAGTCATCTAAAAATAATCTCCTCACATTTCAAACACATGAGCTCTAACTATGGCATTGCCTCAGGTACCTGAAGGTGTAGAGGAATTGAATCGTGTCAGTTATTATAAATTCTTCCAGGCTGTTAGAGAAGATGTTTTTGTCTCACTACGTTTCACCTCCTCCACTCTTGCCTGTGTTTAAACTCATGCAAACATAAAGTGCTAGCTCTGTTTGCTTGTTGGCATTTCTAGCCATTCGCTGCATAAAGGATGCCAAACTAGAACTTAGGAAAAGCCTGTTATCTGGTGCAACACTTTCCAAGATGGATTCAATGTGTAACAAATAAATGAGGACTACCTAGGTACAAAACTGGTATTTTGGCATGATCTTATCAAATTACTTGTTTTGTTTGCTTTTTCTATAGAGACCATGATTTCAGAATGGTTGTATAAGAGACGTGTAGCTTTATCATTCAGTGGGGTCTTGTAAATATGCCATATATTATTGGACTAAAAACCTGTAATTCAATAGCTAAGTGACCTAAGTAATATTTTTCCTATCCCCTTTCCTCCAGGAAAGTTAAAGGGGAAGAAATAAAGGGCCATACTGAAATGCAATCCTTTTTCCTTTCTTTTACCTGAATCTGGTAAGTTGCTCAGAACATTTCTATTTAGTTCTTTTTGAAATCCGTTTCTTTTAATCCAAACCAGCTGTTTTCTCTGAAGAGCAGCCTGGAAAAGAAATGTTGTTTGGATAATCCTTTCCCAAGCCTGTACATTCTTGGGGTTAGAGCTGACTAAACCCATGAATGATTTATACTCTGTTTATTCCAAGAGCTTTATAGTTTCCCATTAGTCTCCTCCCCAGATCCCATAGGGTTTCCCAAGCAGCAGCACACTCACTGAGCACACAGCTAATTTAACCACATTTGGACTAATGGACATTTTCTAGACAGGAAAGTTTTTGTTAAACTCGTCTCAGTTTTAGATAAAACTGGGGAGAAAAGTCCAAAGTCCACAGTAGAGTATACTATGTATTGCTTATTTTTCTGTTACAGTTAAATGCTCTAATTGCTTCTTTCAGAGTAAATGAAATTCCGTAATTATAAATAATTGTTTCTCTAGAGCAGTACTAAATCAAACCATCATTTGGGGATACATATGGGCAGTAGCACCTAATAAAACATATTTCTTAATATTATTGCTAAATCAAAGTCAGAGTGAAATCTCTAGAGGATTCAGGCCTCAGGAAGATACATGATATTAGTGGATGGTTTAGAAAGAAGGAAGAATGGATGGAATTTTTTCTTGTATGGATGTCTACATGAAATTCACTAATGAAAATTCCTTCAATCATGCAGCAAAATCAACATCTATATGACCCTCAAAATTTTTGTTTAAGTAGGTAGTATATTCCATATGACTTCTGTAGCTTATGGTAATTTTGCATGTAGAAAATTATGATATACTTCAAATTCAACTTAGATAAGTTACGCATGACAAGCTATCTAAAATTAATCAAACCCTACACTTTCTTGCCTGACAGGGGCCCTTCTTCAATATCTTGTGTCTGACCTGCACTTTTGATTCTGAAGTAATGATTCATGTGGGGAAAGAAGAACAGCAAAGTCATGCCCATAACTTCTAGATCTTGGAAAATATGTATGTATCAAAGAACAAATTACTAGCGTGTTTTCCAGTTAAATCAAACACTGGACAGCTAGAGTTATAAAAAATGTAATAAAGTTTTTATAACAAGCAATAAATACAAATCTCTGGTAGGACTTATTGAAGAAGACAGTTCTTCATCTCCTATGTTTGGTTTATTTCTTGCTCATCTGTCTTCTCCCTGCAATTACTTGTTGGAGATGCTTTTGTTTGTCTTCAGAATGGTTGACGGTAATTCTGTCAGAGGCTCACTGCTATGTGAGAAGTCACTGGCTGAGGCTTTATATTGTAGAGTAGGTTGGAGGGAGATTTTAAAGCTTTTGTGGGTACTTATGAAACCTTCCACTGATTTAATAAAATATAGTAAGTATGCAACTACACATGCCTGCTCTTCACGAGCTTAAGGCTTCATTCAGTTATCCATTCACCTATCCATCCATCCATCTATCATCCGTACATCCATGCATCCATTCCTAGTGTGTGAGGCATAGTAAATGCTAGGAAAATACTATGAAAAAGTGATAGGAATTGGGGAAAATAGGAAATTGTTTCTGACGACCCCTGTACTTGAGTGCATGCTAACTTTATAACTCCTATTGGCAGTAGCAAAATGGTCTATCTGCACGTATACTTTCCATCTTCAATTCCTATCTTAAAAGATATTATTCCAGAAAAGCCTTGGCATAGATCCGCATGCATAAATTGCATCCTGAGGCAAGGGAAGAAGAGTATACAAAAGAAACGTGCCATTTCTGCTCTAATACAGCAAGCCCTGTTTAGATCCAGACACTCAATGACTTTTCTCACTCAGGGTAGAGCATGTTTTGACACTAAGTTGAAGTTGTAGAAGGTGCTTGCAGAAAACCCCTCCAGAGCTCTATAAAATGTCACAAAAACGTAAAACATACATCTTTTAAAAAATTTGAGACACTCTTGTAGTAAATAAATCTAAAAATTAAGTTAAAACTTCATAAATTTTGGGGCCGGCCCCGTGGCCGAGTGGTTAAGTTCTCACACTCTGCTTCGGCAGCCCTGGGTTTCACGAGTTCGGATCCTGGGTGTAGACATAGCACAGCTCATCAGGCCATGCTGAGGTGGCATCCCACATAGCACAACCAGAGGCACTCACAACTGGAATATACAACTGTGTACTGGGGGGCTTTGGGGAAAAGAAGAAGAAGAAGGAAAAAAAATCATAAATTTTTGGACTAAAGCTAGAAGGGTAAGTTTGCATATTTTTAATATATTGGTACATTTAATCTCAGAATAGTTTCTTGCCCAAGGATATCCAATTTTCATGCCCAATTTTGTTGTTGTTGATACAGGAAACGTGTATGTCTTGGTTAGGGATTACTTGATTTCAAAGATAAACCCACTGAAGCAATGTTGAAAAAAATTGAAAGTATATTGCAGAGCTACAAGGGAATCATAGAATCCAAGGGGCAGACATTTGACCCAGTAAACAGAAAGTAGTCAGCACCTAAGCTAGTTACTCTTTTTCTGTCTTTTCTCTTCTGGCGTCCCATGATCTCTAGTCTCATTCCAGACATCTGCTCTCACTTTCTCTCTTTCTCTAGACTGACTTTCTCTCATTTGCTATATACTTGGAATGCAAAAGACAACCCTGTCTTTTACTTGTCTTCTTAGCTTCAGCACTTCTGATCAACTGACCTGTGTCCCTGTACACCAATTTCAAATTCCTAGTCGAGATACTCTGATTGACCTAGTTTAACTGATTGATTGGCTCTCTTGAATCAGATACTATCCTAGCTCTAGTATTTAGCGATGGAGCATTTTTCCTAGGATTTTTCTGTAATCCACGCATTCATTTCTCACTAGAATATCCCAAAGGAAAGTAAATTTTCTAAAAGATTTTATTTTTTTCCTTTTTCTCCCCAAATCCCCCCAGTACATAGTTGTATATTCTTAGTTGTGGGTCCTTCTAGTTGTGGCATGTGGGACACTGCCTCAGCGTGATTTGATGAGCAGAGCCATGTCCACATCCAGGATTCGAACCAACGAAACACTGGGCCGCCTGAAGTGGAGCACGCGAACTTAACCACTCAGCCACGGGGCCAGCCCCAAAGGAAAGTAATTTTAGAGTTCCATTTCTTTCTTTGAACTTATTCTTTTTATATACAGTAACTTTTAATTTTATGTAAATATTTTTCCTCTCTGGATTTATGCAAAGTAATATGTTCCAAATGAAAAGAAAGATTAAATTTTTTAAAATAAAGTCTGCCAAGTCAATGCTAATGCATTACTTTGAGCAAGTTTTTTTCTGTGCTGAAATGAAGCTTTTGGTTATTATCTACCACCTCATCATTTATCCCATGAATATCTTTAATGATGAATTATAACGTAATGCATTCAGCTGAATGTATTTTTGTCTAAAGATTTTCTCTTTTAATTGTTTTAATTAGCTTTAATTAATTGGCTGTTATTAATTTTAAACTTTTGAGCTTTTAAGCTTTCAAATGATATCTGGTTCATCGAAACCAGTAAAGTGGTCAAGGAGGAGTTTGAAGAAATAATTATTCCATTGCATACAGATTACGTTTATAAATTATCTGCTATCTACTCTTTTATCCTATTACTGGATTTATTAATTTCCATTTCCCTAGTTTCTTTCAATTTCAATTCAGCCTCCACACTTTAGCTAAAGCTATTTTAAAATAAATATCTGCTTATGACATTCTTTCTCTCTCAAAAAAAAAAAATCAGCTATTTTGTGTGTATGAAAAAGCCCAATAACCTTCTTAGTCTGGCACCAATATCCTTAAAGACTATTCCTGAACTAATCTTCTAACTTTCTCTCCTATTGTTTCTATTCCTCAAGTCTATAATACCACCAGGCTATGATTTCCCAAGCAGTACATGTTATTTTATACTCCACCTGAGATACACTTCCTTCTGACCTAACCCATCTGGTGAACACCCTCCCCACCACCTCTATTTCCTCTCACTCTACCCTCCACACTTACCTGTCAGAACCTAGCTAAGATGTCAATTCTTTGAGAAGTTTTTCCTGATTCACTCAGGCAGAGTTACACATCTCCCAATTAAAGTGACAATAATTATGTATCATACTTAGTTGGTTATATGCTTGGGACCCCCTCTAAATTATAATCTACCTTGAGGGCAGTGACCTGGTTGGAAGCACTTCATCTCCCGCATCTAGCACAGGATGCATATGTGCTCAATAAATGTTAACCCAAGTGTGTGTATAAATGAGTATAATCAATGAATGAATGACTCTATTACAAATCACTTAGTGAGCTTTGTCAGGTCATGTGGATTTTTTGCAGGGTTCTGATTTGTAATGGGTAAACTGGTTAGTATTCTCTTCTTACTGCTATTCCTACAATATGGCCCTTTATGTATTGATATTTTCCTAGTAAAGTTATTGGGATAAGCTTTTCAATTTCTTTGTTACTTTCCCATTTAATTATTTGGTTTGTTGTTTTGGTTTCTTTACCATAATTGAAAAGAGACTGAGTTCTTTTAGTTCAACTATGTTCCATAATATGGTATTGGCGTTAATAGAATAGCACAATTTTATACTTTGCTACGTATTTTTGATTCTTAAGAATTCAGAAGTAGTTTTCTTTTTTTTTTTTCCTTTGAGGAAGACTATCCCTGAGCTGACGTCTGCCTCCAATCCTCCTCTTTTTGCTGAGGAAGACTGGCCCTGAGCTAACATCCCTGCCCATCTTCCTCTTCTTTATATGTGGGACGCCTACCACAGCATGACTTGCCAAGTGGTGCCATGTCTGCACCTGGGATCTGAACCGGTGAACCGTGGGCCACCAAAGTGCAACATGCGCACTTAACTGCTGCACCACCAGGCTGGCTCCTTCTTTTTTAAATTTACTTATTTCAAAAATTAAGAGTCCTTAGATTTATTTTAATGTTGAATCCTAGGTTGATTTCTTGGTTATTTAAATATAGAGTACAACTCACCACATTCTCAAAATCATCAAATTTATCCTATGAAAATTTATCCTATATGTCTTCATTTTAGTCCATTCTCAAACAGCTTTGGGTGATGTAAGTTGGCAGCCTTTGCAATGCTTCAAGTCACAATATATTTCAGTATTAATGTCAGTCATGCAGCCAGTTGGATAGTTTTGTGATGTGCAAAGCTTATCATAATGGTCCAATGACCTAACTGGTTCATTCATTTCAGCAAGTGACTATTGTTTCAGATGGTGTTATTTCAAAATATCATCACAAAGTCATCCACAACATCTCTGATTAGATTCAAGGATAACTATGAAACATTTATAATCTTACATACATTTTATCAGTTTCCAACCCCTTTTTATTCGGCTTTAGTTTTCACAGGGATCTGCTAATCTTGACTAATTGAACTTTTAAAATATTGAAGGAGTTGTTCACATAGTCTCTTCCTGCCCTGACTGAATTTCTGTGCCAGCATTTTAATGACAAAAATTATGCACCATTCTCCATTCTAGGGAGTGTAAGCAAAGATGGTTGGTTATAAGAGGTCAATTCTGACCTCAGATAATTTACAAGTTAGTTGGGGAAATGGAACACCACCAAATAGTCATGATATCCTTATAAGAGGGGATAAAACAATGGCTCATGAAACATGGAGAAAGAAAAAAGAGTTATTCTAGTTACGAGAAATAGAGTAGTCTTCATAGCATAGGTGGCAGACAGGAACTATATTTATTAAACCCTTACTATGTGCTTGTCATGGAGAAAACACTCTACATAAATTGATGCATTCATTCTTCACAACAATCCTGTGAGGTAAGAATTATTCAGAGAGGTCAAGCAATCCATTCTAGATCACACAATGTAGAAGATAGAACTGGATTTAAATTCACATCCATGTAATTTCCAAACCTCCAAAACCGTGGAGGACAGACTTCAAAGAAGGGGCAGGATTTCAACTGGCAAAGATTGCAAAGGGAGAGAAGAGATGTTGACATGTTCATATGTGTTCCTAATTATCTAGAGGCTTTAGTCTCCCTTGACTTTCTTGGAAGCAGAATGACATAGAAACTAAGAGCATGAAATTTGGAGTAATATCATCTAAATTCAAATTTTGCTTTCACTACAGACTAATATTTAAATTCAAGGAAAGTTACTTAAGTAGTTTAGAGCCTCAAGTTCCACATGGGAAAAATGACACTAGAGTTGTGATGAAGATTAAATGAAATGTTAGCACAGTGCTTGGAAAACAGCATTTTTTCAACTAGTTGTTATTATTATTAGCATTATTATTAAGCTCTAGGCACAGGCTTGAAAACTTTAAGTAGAGTGATGAGAGCTACACAGTCATGAAAATGTGATTGAACCTTGATTTCCTTTGACCTGCTTTTCATCCATGACCTATTTGCTCAGAAAAGACACAATTCATTGAAATATAATGTCATTTATAATTCACTTGCAAGAAACAATTGGTTCAGTGGGTTTGTCTTCTCTTCTAAATAAGCAAAATAGAAAAATGAAATGAGGGAAATCTAGAAAACCTGCTTAGTCCCATTGTCACTTGAGTCTTCTTGCTACACATCAGCTGTTAATACAAAACAGTGGAAATGGCTGTAGAATATGTTTTTTTTCAACTTTTTTGATGAATAATTGACAAATACAGTTGTATATATTTAAAGTGTACAACATAATGACTATATACATAATATATGTGCACACATAATGTGGAATGATTTACAAGATCAAGATAGTTAATGCATACTTCACCTCACATAATTAACTCTTTCTTTTTGTAGTGAGAACATTTAAGATCTACTCTCTGCAATTTTTAAATATTATTAACTATAATCACCATACTATGCATTAGAATGTTTGAACCCTGTGGCATACATCTCCCCATTTCTCCCTCCCTCTAGCCCCTGGGAACTACCATTCTATTCTCTGTTTCTAGAAATTAGCTCTTTTTTTAAGCTTACATATATAATGGATACCATACGGTATTTGTATTTCTATGTCTGGTTAACTTCACTTTGCATAATGCCTTCCAGGTTCATCCACATTATCACAAATGGCAAGATTTTCTTCTTTTTATGGCTGAATAATATTCCATTGTATATACATATACCACATTTTACCCATTCATCCATCAAAGGGCACTTAGGTACTTTCCATATCTTGGCTATTGTGAATAATGCTGCAATGAACATAGAGTATGTTTTTGAAGAGCTTAAGCACATAGTCTCTCAGTCATAAAGCAAGAAAAAAGTCAAAAATCTACTCTTGACAGATTTCATCTATATTCTAGTATATATATAGACACGTGATTAAAAGAGCAAATGTGCCAAAAGAATTTTCTGTAGAGGAGACACTTGATGGGAATCAGTATATATATTTTTAGTTAGTCACACATTAAGGCCAGCTTAATTTTTGGTGCAATTAAATTGCAAAATTCTTTTATTGCCATGAACTGCAATTTTTCCTTCCACTTCTTTTTTGCCTATAAAACTTTTATAAGAAGCATATTGGACAGCTTGTCAAGATGATGGCATAGTCAGACTCTGAACTCACCTCCTCCCATGAACACAACCAGGTCACAGCTATTTCTGGAAAAATTACCCTGGAGAGAAAAGTGAGAACTGGATAAAAAGAACCCCCACAACAAGGGACAGTCCTGACTGAGGTGGAAGAGGCAGAAAGTCCTTCTGGAGAGGAAAAAAAATGAACTTTGTGAGCAGCAGAGCTTCACAGCCAGCCGGGTGGGAGCCATGCTAAGGTTTACAGCCCTCCCTGGATAAGTGGGGACCTGAGTGGGGGCCTGTTACCATTATAAGCATCCTTCAGACTCAGCACAACTGAGATGAGTATCCTCCTATCTGGCTTCACTGGCTATGAACTGCAGAGGGGAAAAGCCCCAGAAACACTGTCAGACAAATCCAAAAAAACCTGGCTCTTCAAGGGCCCATGCACAAATTCACCTGTCTAAGAGAGCAACCTAAAATCACCATAAAGAAGGCTGCACAGTCCTTTGATGAAGAGACTCACCTGGTAGGCTCTAGGTGCATCTCAGTGAGAGGTGAGACCTCTTCAGAGACTGAGACATTGGTGGTGGCCATTTTTGTGACCTAGTATAGGCATGCTGACACATGCTGGCAAGTGCCATTGAAGCTCTCCTCCTGGCATGTTAGCCCAGGGGTCTGCAACATCCACTAGAGCACAGATTTAATCCAGTTCAGCCAGGGCAGGCAGCCTGCCCTAGGGATTGGCCCCACCCAACAACAAGCCCTCAGGCTACTTGTCAGCCTGCATAGACTGGGTGCCTTGTTCCTCTACAGGCAGGCAAGTGTGTCCACCTGTGGGGCAGGGACTGTGCGAGGACCAAGTGAACTGTGGGGGGCATTGGCGGAGAGATGGGGGCCAAAACAGTGGGGTGACTGGATATGCTCCAGGGGGTCAGGAAGTGTGCACAGGCCTGTACTATGTTGACAGTGTGTGTGTACCTGTGAGGGGTGGGGCTTATCAGTAGCAGAAGACCTGTGCTTCACAAACAGCCACAAAGGATATCAGTCCCATCTACCAAAGCCTGAAACAATTGGGTGCTCCTGTGTCTAGAGCCAGCCCCACTCAGCTGCAATCCTAAGAGAGCTGAAAACAGCCTTGCAGGCCTGAGACCTACAGCAACTGTAAGCCCCTAAGCCTAGAACCAGCTATGTTGGGTACCTACTCCATTAACAGGAAAAATGCAACAAGAGTGTGTTATTAGCCCTTGTAGCCAATGGTGCTGGGGCTTCCCAAACCAGATTTACAAACAGCCAGCCAGTGAGAGAAAGACTAGACTACCCGAGTACCTGCAAGAAAAGCAACCCTGCCACAGCAGAAGGACACAAGTAGGTCACTCCTGGATCATTTGGAGTGGTTACAAGAGACAAGGGCACTACATAATGATAAAGGGAACAACCCAACAAGACGATGTAACACTTGTCAATATCTATGCACCCAACATAGGAGCACCTAAATATATAAAGCAATTATTAAGAGACATAAAAGGAGAAATAGACAGTAACACAATAATAGTAGGGGACTTTAACACTCCACTCACACCAATGGATGGATTATCCAAACAGAAGGTCAATAAGGAAACATTGGCCTTACATAATGACACATTAGATCAGATGGACTTAGTAGTTATGTACAGAGCATTCCATCCCCAAATCACAGAATATACATTCTTTTCAAGTGCACACAGGACATTCACCTGGATTGATCAAATATTAGGCCACAAAGTAAGTCTCAATAAATTTAAGAAGATTGAAATAATACCAAGCATCTTTTCTGACCACAAAGGTATGAAACAAGAAATCAACTACAGGAAGAAAATCAGAAAAGCTGCAAAAATGTGGTGATTAAACAAAATGCTACTGAACAACAATTGGGTCAATGAAGAAATGAAAGGAGAAATAAAAAATTACCTGGAGACAAATGAAAATGAAAATATGGTATTTCAAAGTCTATGGGATATAGCAAAAGAGTTTCTAAGAGGGAACTTTATAGCAATTCAGGCCTACCTCAACAAACAAGAAAAATTCCAAATAAGCAATCTAACAGTGCACCTAAAGGAACTGGAAAAAGAAGAACAAACAAAGCCCCAGTTCAGCAGAAGGAAGGAAATAATAAAAATCAGAGCAAAAATAAAGGAAATAGAGAAGAAAAAAACAACAGAAAAAATTAATAAAACCAAGCTCTGGTTCTTTGAAAAGATAAACAAAATTGACAAACCTTTAGCTAGACTCACCAAGAAAAAAGAGAGAAACCTCAAATAAATAAATCAGAAATGGAAGAGGAGAAATTACAACATATAACTCAGAAATACAAAAGATTATAAGAGAATACTATGAAAAGCTATACACCAACAAATTGGATAATTGAGAAGAATTGAATAAATCTTAGAATCACACAACCTTCCAAAACTGGATCAAGAAGTAGAGAATTTGAACAGACCAACTGCTAATAAGAAGATTGCAACAGTAATCGTAAACCTCCTGAAAAATAAAATTCCAGGACCAGATGGCTTCCCTGGTGAATTCTACCAAACATTCAAAGAAGATTTAACACCTATCTTTCCCAAACTCTTCCAAAAGATTGAAGAGGAAGGAAGGCTTCCTAACACATTCTACAAAGCCAACATTATCTGGATACCAAAACCAGACAAGGCAACACAAAAAGAGAACATGACAGGCCTATGTCACGGATGAACATCGATGCAAAAATCCTCGACAAAATACTAGCAAATCAAATACAACAATACATTAAAAAGATCATATATCATGATCAAGTGGGATTTATTCCAGGGACCCAGGGATAGTTCAACATCCACAAATCAATCAACGTGATACACCACATTAACAAAAGGAAGAATAAAAATCACAGGATCATCTCAATAGATGCAGAGAAAGCATTTGACAAGATATAGGATCCATTTATAATAAAAACTCTAAATAAAACGTGTATAGAAGGAAAGTACCTGAACATAATAAAGGCCATATATGACAAACCCACAGCAAATATCACTCTCAATGGAGAAAAACTGAAAGCTATCTCTCTAAGAACAGGAACCAGACAAGGATGCCCACTGTCACCACTCTTATTTAACATAATATTGGAAGTCCTAGCCAGAGCAATCAGGCAAGAAAAAGAAATAAAAGGGATCTGCATTGAAAAAGAAGAAGTGAAACTGTCACTCTTTGCAGATGACATGATTTTATATATAGAAAACCCTAAAGAATCCACTAAAAAACTTTTAGAAATAATAAAGGAATATAGTCAAGTCACAGGATACAAAATCAACATACAAAACTCAGTTGTGTTTCTATACACTAATAACGAAGTAGCAGAAAGAGAAATTTAGAATACAATCCCATTTACAGCTGCAACAAAAAGAATAAAGTACCTAGGAATCAACATAACCAAAGAGGTGAAAGATCTGTACACTGAAAACTATAAAACATTGTTGAAAGAAATTGAAGAAGACACAAAGAAATGGAAAGATATTCCGTGCTCTTGGATTGGAAGAATTAACATGGTTAAGATGTCCATACTTCCTAAAGCAATCTATAGGTTCAATGCACTCCCTATCAAAGTTCCAACAACATTTTTCACAGAAATAGAACAAAGAATCCTAAAATTTATATGGAACAATAAAAGAAAAGACCCTGAATAAGCAAACGAATCCTGAGGAAAAAGAACAAAGCTGGAGGTATCACACATCCTGATTTCAAAATATACTACAAAGCTATAGTAATCAAAACAGCATGGCACTGGCACCAAAACAGACACAAAGATCAATGGAACAGAATCGAGAGCCCAGAAATAAACCCATACATTTATGGACAGCTAATTTTCTACAAGGGAACCAAGAGCCTACAATGGAGAAAGGAGAGTCTCTTCAATAAATGGTGTTGGGAAAACTGGACTGCCACATGCAAAAGAATGAAAGTAGATCATTATCTTACACCATGCACAAAAATCAACTCAAAATGAATTAAAGACATGAATGTAAGACCTGAACCCATGAAAATTCTAGAAAAAACATAGGCAGTATGCTTTTTGATATCGGTCTGAGCAGCATATTTTCAAGTCCCATGTCTGACCGGGCAAGGGAAACAAAAGAAAAAATGAACAAATGGGACTACATCAAACTAAAAAGCTTCTGCACAGAAAAGGAAACCATCAACGAAACGAAAAGACAACCTAACAACTGGGAGAAGATATTTGCAAACCATATATCAGTTAAGGGGTTAATACCCAAAATATACAGAGAACACATACATCTCAACAACAAAAAGCCAACAACCTAATTAAAAAAATGGGCAAAAGATCTGAACAGAGATTTTTCCAAAGAAGATATGAGGATGGCCAACAGGCATATGAAAAATGTTCAACATCATTAGCTATCAGGGAAATGCAAATCAAAACTACAAAGACGTATCACCTCACTCTGGTCAGAATGGCTATAATTGAGACAGGAAACAACAAGTGTTGGAGAGGATGTGGAGAGAAGGGAACCCTCGTACACTGCTTGCGGGAGTGCAAACTGGTGCAGCCACTATGGAAAGCAGTATGGAGTTTCCTCAGAAAATGAGGAATAGGTCTACCACATGATCCAGCTATTCCACTGCTGGGTATTTATCCAAAGAACATGGAAACACGAATGCCGAAAGCCACATGCACCCCTATGTTCATCACAGCATTATTCACAATAGCCAAGACTTGGAAGCAACATGGGTGCCTATCAAGGGAGGAATGGATAAAGAAGATGTGGTATGTGTACACAATGGAATACTACTCAACCATAAGAAATGATGAAATCTGGTCATTTGTGACAACATGGATGGACCTTGAGGGTATTATGATAGGGGAAATAAGTCAGACAGAGAAAGCCAAATACCATGTGATCTCACTCATAAGTAGAAGATAAAAACAATAACAAACACAAAGCAACAGAGATTGGATTGTTGGCTACCAGAAGGGAAGGGGAGAGGGAGGAGGGCAAAAGGGGTGAGTAGGCTCACACATGCGGTGATGGATTATAATTAGTCTTTGAGTGGTGAACACGATGTAATCTACACAGAATTTGAAATATATTACAATGTACACCTGAAAGTTATATAGTGTTATAATCCAATGTTACTGCAATAAAAAACTTAAAAAAGAAGCATATTACCCAATGTCATAGATCATGCCTTCATAATATCCTGAGTTAATGCAAATAACCTGAATAGCTCAATCCACTCTCAAACATTTAGCTGTATGTGTGTGTGTACATATATACATATACGTATTTTGGATATTCTCAAATTGATTCTTTGGACTTTAGGGGCTTCTAATCAAGAAGCTTTAACTGAGGCTGCTCTTCTAGGCATTTTGCCTTAATTACCCACTCTCTGTATAAATCATAGCTTTCTGCCTGTCATTTTTTCAAGGCCCTGCTGTGAATCCAGGTGACTATGTGGATATGTTGGAAAGCAGAGTGACAGAACACACCTGAGCTTCCATTTTGCTCAAGGCAGTGATTATTAATGTGAGAAATCTGGAGTGATGTGAAGTGGCTAGAGCTTCAGCAGAATTTATTGCTTACAGCTTTGGGGTCCCCTGGCCTTTACCAGCTGTTCCACACCTGGACATGGAGAACAGAAACATCCCTCTTCAATTTATCTTTCCTGGACTTGTTGCTTATGGGACTCAGATGCCAGGTGACAGGGCTGGGAAGCAGCAGTGAGTGTCTCCACCTGCACAGCCCTGAATTCCCCCAAAGAGCCATTGTTTTGACTCTGGTGCAGACGCTGGCTTTTAACAGTGTGTAAGCTTTCAGGCTAGGGGGAGAGCAAACTTACATAAGCTCATTTTTTTAGGGTATGATTGTCGGTCTAATCTTGGACAAATTTATTAAGTGAGTTGGAGACTGAAGTTTCCTGAAGGGTTTAAGGGCTCTGTCTTCCATGGGACATGAGTGCAGTAAGCAGTTCTCTTCTGAAGGCCTTTTGTTGGATTTCTGCAACTCCAGATCAGTTTCCTATGCCCTCAAATGCTGTGAGCTGCATAAAGGTAATGACTATTGTAGTCCCAAAATTATTCTATTGACTGGCACATATTAAGCACTAAAAAAAGATTGTTCACTGAATGATTGAAATAATGAGTAAATGAACACAATATCACCTTTCTGAGACCTAAGAGGCACTGTAGTTCAGTGGTTAAGAACATAGGATTTGGAAGGAAAGGACCCAGCTTCTAATCACTTCTGCCACTTATTAGCTACATGAGCTAAGGCAGATCCCTTAAACTCCCTAAGTCTCAGTTTCTTCATCTGTAAAGTGAGGATAATAATAACTACCTCATATAGCTGTTTTGAGGATTAGATGAGACAATGTATGAATAGCAGGGTAGATTTCATCTCCCTCCCTACCTGATGCCTGACATTTACCTAGGCTAAAACTAATCAAAGTAGTGAAAGAGATCCCTTTTTCATAGCAGGATACAGGAGATGTGCCAGTTGGAGGCTAATATTGGCAGTATTAAATGTCTGATATTTTTTAATATAATAAACCAGTGACCAGCCTATATTGAGGACTCTTCTACCTCTCCTTTTCCACTCTCAGGATCTGGAGCCCCATTCAGAGGGGAAGCTCATAGAAATGAATGACCACAATGTTTAGGATCCCCAAGACAGTCCCAGTTGCTTTTAAGAGCCCTTCAAGTAATAACTATGTGGTTAAGATTCTTCCTTTCTTGGTTTCAAGACTGTGATCTAAAATTTTTTTACAAAGTGTTAAAACTTAAAGGACAATCATGCAGTTTCTTTGTAATGCAAAAATAATGCAATGTCAGAAATGAAGAAGATTTGACTTTTTGCAACGTAATTATAAAGAAGTGGAAGACTGCCCTGAAGCTTGGCTGCTCTTGCAAACATTTGACCTTTGCCCAAATAGCCCTACAAAGGGAAGAGCCCAGGGAAGCTGAGGTGACTTGACACAAACTCCAGTCTCTGTCCTTCTTGTTACACCTGCTGGTACCTGCTGGGAGAATTTTGTTCCTCCCTCCCTGGAGGAGGTGTATGCAGCACTTCTCAGAAACAAAAAGGGACTGGGATAATGTCTACTCACCTCCTCTTGGTATCAGTGGTCCTCCTGAAAACCTGTACTCTTCCTTGAGGTATGAATCCTCTCCTCTCCTGCCTGCTGGGTCTAGGGAAGGTGGTAGGTAGCATTCAGGCTATCATTTATTTTAGTTTTTTAAAATGGATTGTGTTCTCTGAGAAATGACCGGTATGCTTAGATAGAATATAACCATTCTCAGGAAGTTAATCTTCAACTAGAGTATTACAATGACTGATAACTTGTACAGGAAGCTGAGTCTAAGAAGACATGACACCCATTGGTATGTGGAGGGAGGAAGAAGAGAGGAATGTAGTAAAGCAGTCTGATAGACTCCAAATGAAGAGAAGAAAGAGATGGTCCAAGGCGGGGGTTCTGTTTGACAAAGAAAACATGTAAAGAAACCATTCTGAATTTTTTTACCACTGTGTATTCTACCTGGTTGGAATATGCCACTCAAACTCCTGCAAAGCTGACATTTTGTGTAATATTTCTTCTTCCTCCATCTCCTTTCTTTTCTCTATTTATCCCTCTCCATCTCAATACATGTACATACAAACACACACAGTCAAAACACAACCATATACAAAAAGTGTATGTAATCAATGGTGACTGTTTCAACAGGAGACTTTGAGTCCTCAGGCAGTGAACTTTGCTAGTGCTAACAGCCTCAACTTGCTTCCTAGCTAAGCAACGGGATGCTTGACACAAGCTAAGTTCATTAAGGAATAACTTTTCTGGACGGCTTAGCCAGCTGGAAAGCTTTTTGTCCTGATAATTGATTTTAAGCACCGTTGCTTCTTACTGGCAACACAATTACTCCCTGCTGAAACATGTGAAAAGAAAATCACACATCTAATCTGTTGTATTCAGGGTACTGGTTCTCCTTACTTCAACTGTGAATATGTAGCCTGTAACGGAATCGTGTAAGAGGTTGGGGGATGTGACCTGGAGTCTTCTCCATATACTCAGTTGTCTAACACTCTTTTTTAATCTAGCAAAATGATGACTTAGGCATGGCATCAATAATACATTTCTTAGATTTAGTTTCTGTGGCATTAGTATGGCACATTTTATGCTGCTTTACCATGGATACGTACAGACTTGGCTAAAATTTAGCTTCTCTTGTAGATAAGCCATGAAGTCATCTACCTCCCTTCCATTACTGAAATCAATATTTAAATTCACTATGTCTTTTCATTCTTAGCATTACCATGTTTTGCATTTAACAGCAACTTCCTGGTGATACAATGATTTCTTCTGAAGCAAGATGAAAATCTGTAAGAACACAGACAGATCCTTTAGATACCTCAAATCCCATAGGAAAAGCTGTGAGTTCTCCCTGAGTGAATAGGTTCAGCTTTATCATCCTCTCCTTTTCCTTCCTTTTAGAAAATGGTGAAACTAGAGAAAGATAATTAATCAACCACATCTGAAAACATTTTCTAATTCAAATTAAAATAAGGATAAAATTATTTCAGTATTTTATTAATTCATTGAATTAGGAATGAAATAGGCTTATCTTAGACTTACAGAAACTGCTTCTCTACAGAATGCCTGTTTCAGCACTCTGCAAGCTTCTTGGTTATTAAAAGCATGGTTTCAGAAAATATCCATCTTCTGTGGGAATGAGGTTGGTCTCTGTACTGAGAATTGGACCTTGAGTATGTCAAAGCTTAACCTCAGTGTGCTTTAGTGAGATCAATCAAAAAAGTCGGCCTGAGTGATAGAACTCACTATCCAAATAAAAAGCACCTCAGACTAAAAGATGTGTTTTCCTTTGTGCCCATCTTAAAAATAACTTTGAGATTGATATTTTGCACTAATCCAAAGTAAAACCAAATGCACTATGTATTCCTTTTTGGAATGAAAAGATCAGGATGGAACCATGGTAATGGAAGCCATCTCAAATAGCTTGTACGCAGAGAGGCTGCTAAGTTTACTGAAAAAATACTACACTAGGAGCAAGAAGACCAGATTCTGTACCCCCTCCCCCATGATTAGACTCCTTTCTCGTGTGATGATAGAAATCCCTCTTCTACCACTCTATGGGGTGGGAAGTCCCACGAAGGCTGGGTTCATGTCCGTGTGTGCTCACCTTGGCATTCCAACCTTCAATACCTAGCACTGTGCCTGTACAGAGTAGATGCTCAATGAATGTTTATTAACTGAATAAATAAATCAAAGTAGAGAGTTGCACAAAGATCAAGCTTCTTTTCCTCTGGCTTTACTTCTAAGATGTCAGGCAAGATCTCTTCTTGCCTGAAGTCACACTTCTTTCAGCTCTCTGTGGTTTGCTCCAGCTATTTTTATTTTAAGGATACCCTTTTTCCCTTCCTCTTTGTGAATCAAAATGCTAGTCATCCCCTATGATTTGACTCAAGCTTCAATTCTTCCATGAAGGCCCACCCCCAACTCTATTAGTCAAGTATGACCTCTTTCATTTATACATTTTATTGCACTTTAAATTAGAACAACGTGTGATTTACTTGTATTTTAATTTTTTCTAACCCAACTAGATTGAAAGTTTTTAGTGCTCATCTGTTGATTTTTGTTTGTTTGTTTTTAATCCTCTTCAGCATACATAGCAACTTGAAGATGCTAGGACACATTTTAAGTGCTTGAACAATAAGCTTTTGTTGATTAGTCTTTGATATACTTACAAAACTTTGTTTATTCATTAATTCTTGCCTCTGTTCTTCTAGAATACAAGCACAATAAAGGCTGTGACTTTGTCTTATTGTATCTTCAGGATTGAGAAAAATATTTGCCACATTAGTAGGTGCTCAATAAGTAAATATTGGTCAAATTAATTATTGAGAATTTCAACATGGCCCCAGTTCCTACAGAGTTTACTGTCCAGTTGGGGGCTAGAGACAAGTGGTAAGTGGCATAGTGGAAGTGGAATGCTTAGTGCCTCAAGTACTAAGACTCACAGAGGTGGATTGAGATGAGTTGCAGGTCAGTGAGAGGTCATTCAATATCTAGGTCACTTGAACATATGGGACGTGTAGTAATTAAAAAGACTTTGGAGTTGGCTGACTTTTGTTAACTGCTTTTGAAGACTTGAAAAAGAAAATGACATGTTCAGGTCAACCAGCTATCAACTCAATGAACTCTGTGAAAGCCAGAGGGATTTGATGCCAATGTTTAAGAAAACACTTATCTTCTGCAGTTGCAGAAAAAATTTTGCTGAAAAGCCATCCCAGAATCTAATTGTTAGCTGCAAAGGAGATTGAGTGTACAACCACAACAGGTCTCTTATGTCAAAGCTAGCGTCATAATAGGAAAGGAGTGAGACCTTGAGACCTAAGATGAGGACAGTTGGGTCAACAAACCTTAAAATCCTGGATTTCCCTGGGTCAAAAGAAAGTCTTCTCCCTCTTGCTAAAGGAGACCCTGCAAAGACCTCACCAGACACAGACGCCTTACATGATGATGCTTAGCCTTTTCACGATCCACCTTGACTACCCATCATTACCTCCTGATAACCAGGGTTACATAAATGGAAAAGATGATAAGAAAAACAATCTGGGAAGAAAAGACAGAATCTGAAAAATGATCAAGTTTTGGACCCTTCACCTTTTTCTGATTCAGTATTGGCGATGGTTTCTCATATTGTATGACTAGTAATGAACTCAATTACAGCAAAACAATAAAGCATGAGGTGAAGGCTCTCATATTTAATGTCAGATCTTTATATTATGTTTATGTATATATGTGTGTTTATATATACAATACGTATATCTATATACCTATATCCATATGTGTATATACGGTTTCTTTTAATTTATTCAATGGGTCTGATACTAGCTGGATGAACAAAAGCTCATAGCTCATCCCATGAATCTGTTTTCAAAAAAAGCAATACTCTCTATCTCACAAAATATTAGACTCATTCATTCTATTTCCTGGACATTTCATTTACTGTCATATTCTTCCTTGAAAAACTTTAAGTTGCTTTTACTTAAAGTTTGTATTCTACATGGGGAACACTGGCAATTCCATAGCTGTCTTTTTAAAAATAACAGTTATTTTATCAAGAAATTCATGAGAAATAATATTAAAATTGTTCACATTTCTATTAACAAGGAATGATTTTGAATTTAGTTATATGAACTCAATATAGATAGCCCATTTCTTAGTACTTAGGACTTGCATTCTAGATCTCTGCAGGAGTGTAGGGTTGATAAAGATGGTCTCTTCATATATCACCTAACAAAATCAAATAAGTGAATAGGAATTATACTTAACTCTGTGTTTTTACTTGTATCTGAATGATTCAAAACTGCTTGTCCCTTAATAAGCATTGTTTTCCTGGGCCATTAACATATCTTGTCATGAACTAGGAGTAGTCTCAATATATCCCTACTATTTAATTACTATCATAATGAATGACTTAAGCTAAAGTATTCCAAGACCCAAATCATCATTTTTGGCAGATGTCCTCCTACATTTAATTGGCTTATGTCAAACAATTCTAAACTGCAGGTCAGCCCATGTTGTTACTTAAGGGTTCATTTTACAACTAATTTATCGCACAGAGTTCACCAGGAATTCACATTGTTTAAAATATCTCATGAGCATGTAATTTTGGGCTTTCTCTTTTCCTGGACTGTGCAAGTGGTGGTAACTGGTTTGCACATTTTCCAGGTAAAATTACCATAGACATACTCCAAATATAAAAACGTGGGGCCTCAGCAGCCGATTCTCTTTCAGATTTTGGAGGAAACCCAGTACTCTTTTCTAAGGAAAAACTTGACATTTTCTGCATATACTACTTGGGCGCATCTTGGTCTGGTGTCTATTTAGATACAAATGCTGATTCAAATTCTGAATCAAAATGATTATTCTTTTAAAGATTGGCACCTGAGCTAACAACTGTTGCCAATCTTTTTTTTCTTCTGCTTTTTCTCCACAAATCCCCCCAGTACGTAGTTGTATATTTTAGTTGTGGGTCCTTCTAGATATGGCATGTGGGATGCCGCCTCAGCATGACCTGAGGAGTGGTGCCATGTCCGTGCCCAGGATCTGAACTGGCAAAACCCTGGGCCCCTGAAGCAGAACGCACGAACTTAACCACTTGGCCATGGGACTGGCCCAAAATGATTGATTATTGAGACATATGAGTCTGCCATTAGTTGAAAATTAAGCAATCTTTATTTCAGTTTTTGTTAGAGAGTACAATCTTCAACTTTCTTAAAGATCATCTTTATTTTTTTTACTCCCTAAATCTCCCGGTACACAGTTGTATTCTTTAGTTGTGAGTCCTTCTAGTTGTGGTACATGAGACACTGCCTCAGCATTGCCTGATGAGCAGTGCCATGTCCATGCCCAGGATTTGAACCGGTGAAACCTGGGCCGCTGAAACCCACTTAACCACTCAGCCACGGGGCCGGCAGCTGAATCTTCAACTTTCTGATACTCTTCTCTCATAAGAAAAGAAATCCATAAAATAAAGTTAATGGAATAACCCTGAATGTTATAATGTTGACAGTGGTTGTCTCTAGATTCTAGGATTAAAAGTTGTAGTGTTTATTTGCAAGGTCCTTTTGGGCTGGGCTGTTTTCCCATGTGAGGTGTATCCCTTACTTAATCCCCCCATATTCATGAATAAAAGGGTCTTGATTTTCTCTCTTCTTGCTCTCTGGTAACTATATGCTTAGCTATGTGACCTGGAACCTGCACAACTGAAGTGGGAATTTGAATCTAGAACAAGAGATCCAATGTCCAAAGGATGGTTGGGATTCGTTCCAAAACTAACGTTACTGGAGGCTGTGCTGTCTGCCATCTTGCTACTCAAAGTCTGTAGACCAGCAGGATCAGCATCAACTGGAAGCTGGTCAGAAATGTGGACTCTGGCCCCACACCAGCCCTCCTGAATGAGAACCTGGGATTGGACTTGATCCCCAGGTCATTTGGATGAACATTAAAATCTGAGAAGCCTTACGTCACTGGTGTCCTGCAGTGGGGCAGCAGCATCTGATCAGGTTATTTCAGCTACAAATAGTATTGGGTTTCCTTCTGTCTGGCCCCCTGGATCAGCCCTTATTCCTGCCTATATTCAGCCTGGTCATGTTGTTTCTGTGAGTTCTTGATATTCTTTCAACAATGTTTCTTTCTTCTTAAGACAGAGTCAGTTTCTATTACTTGGGACTGAAAAAAGTTCTAGCTGATGCACGGGTTATTTTAATTTTCTTTTAAAAGCATCACCAGAATTTATAAATTTTCTACAATGTCCATATACTACCTTTATTATCAGTAAAACAAACAAGTTATATAAAAGTGTATGTCTGCTTGAAACCAGAGCGTATTTAGACCATATTGCTTTGGTCCTTTATTGTGAGAGAATAATTTTTAAAAAAAAACTACGTTGTGTTTTGGTGTTATGCCTTCTGCCTACACTGAGAGGTGTCAGAAGCACCTGCCTGACATTTACTATTGCTTTGGAAACAATGTTTCTGAGGATATTGTTCATGAATCTCATAGTATCTCCTTTCTGAGGACCCACTGGGACATTTCTCTCATGCCTCAGTGCCAAGAAAAGTTAAACACCTCCTGAGAACTAGTATTTTACATTCAAATAAAATTGTGAATTCTGGAAACCAATGCTTTCTCCAAATTTCTTAATCATTAGAATCACCTGGCTTGCTTGGTTAACTAAATTTATGATGCGCTAAATCAATATCCAAGGAAGGAACCTGGTGATTTTCATGATCACCTAATTGTTTCTTTTTTTGCTTTCGGCAGTTTGAACTTCTGGCTGTACATTAGCCTCACCTGGGAAGCTTTTAGACCCTACAATGCTGGGGCCCCACCCCAGTTCAATTGCATCAGAATCACCCAGGATAGAATTTTGTAAAAACAAAACAAAACAAAATAAATAAAAAGTACTGTGTAATTTTTAACATATGCTCAAGCTTTAAAATCAGCCTTTTGGCTTGATTTGTAGCCCACCCAATTTTCTTGGCATTACAATATGCATTCTAAAATTAAGTTTATCCCTGGTCTTCATTTTAAAAACTTTTTTTTTGAGAAAGGGGAAAGCAAGGGTAGAGAAGGGGATGGAGAACAGCCTTGTGCTGAAATGGTCAGCTGTTCCTTCCTGTGGGGAAGATCAACACTTGATACTGCCACCTGATGTCTCCCAGGATGCTTAGTACTCGTGATACATGTTCAGGCCAAGGGCACATTCAAGAGGCTTGAAGAACGTCTATGCCCATTCCCAATCTACAAATGCTCATGGGACTTTTTCATTATGGCTCATTGCCAATCCTTGCTATGACCAGGATCCCTTATGGTGATAATGGCTACCCTTCCAGGGCACCATTTATCTCTTTCCTGAATTCTATCGACAAGCCCCTACCCTCCACTGATTAAAGATGCTTTCCGAATTTGCATTACTCAGCAACAGCATCTCTGAACAAGTCCCTGGGTCATGACTCAATTCTAGAATGCAGTAGTTAAGCCATTCACCTCTTGTTCCACCTATTTTCTTTCCAAACAATAGCCACATGGAATGAGTCAATAATAATAATAGTTAACATTTACTGAGTACTTATCCTAGGGTAAGCATTTTGCAGGTATTAACTTATTTGATCCTCACAAAATTACAAGGTGGGTAGGTGCTATGATGTTATCTCTACTTATCAAATGAGGAACTGAGACACAGAGAGTCTAAGTAAATTACCCAAGGTGGCACCATAGTGCTAAAATTGCTGAACGTGAAGCCCCAGAGTCTGCATGCTTAGTCCCTTTCCTGTGATCATATTACTGCTGCACATCGTACAGATGCCAGTATGGGTTTATCTAACTCACCACCTGTGAATTTGCTTATTACTTACTATATTCCTTCCACTAGAATTCACCCTTGCATTGTAACTATGGCTTTTATTCATACCCCTGCTCAAACCTCCTCGCCCCTCCCCAGCAGAAGGCCAGCAAGATCCTGGGAGAGCAACTGGCTATTCAAGGCATTCTTAAAAACTCCCTTTAGTCTGGCAAAGAGCAGTATAAAGCATATAACAACGGACACCAGGTCTCAGGAGAGAAAATCTGACAGTGAGATACCATCTGTTTCTACTCCTATCTGTACAGACCATCTGCTCTTGCTCAAAATACTGCATGAATGCTACTTAGGGTCATTTAAGGTCAGAGGAATCATCAACCTTTCAACTGTGTCTATCTACACACCCACCTTGTCTCCTGCTGCTGCCTGCTATGCCTGGCTTGCCAAAGCCCCACACTTCATTGCCCAGGCCTGCATCTGGCCTTGAAAACTAGATAGAGAATGTGAATATATGGTAGGAGGAATGCTGGATTCCTATTAGTATGAAGGCTGACTCTGGCAGCAGGTAAAACTGAAAGTATGAGGCTGAAATTTTAAAGAAACCTTCCTCCTGCAATATGACCAGGGGGTCAAAACTTGGGATCCCTGCTCTTATCTTGCTTAGTGAAGATGCACTAAAGGGAACAGGAGGGGATTATGTTTGTTCCACCTCTGGCCATATAAATCTGGCCCCTGCTCATCATACTTTTGCTGACCCACAAAAATAAATATTAAAATTTAGCTAAAATTCAAAGCAATTACCAGGAGCTTCCTTTCCTACATGTCCCCTCCTCTTCATCTGTTTTTTCTCAGCCTCTTTTCATTCACTACCTTCCCACTGCTTGCTGGTGGATCTGCACTCCAACACCAGGATTGCTTCTGGTTCTGCCAGGATGTGGTGCCATCTTAGGTGGGTTCTTCTGAAGCACATGCTGAGACAGAGTTTATTAGGAATCAACACCTGTGAAAGGAAGGGGAGGAAACAGGAAAAGGAGAAATTGAACTACATCCAGGCCCAACAAAGCCTCCACAAACTCAGGATGCTGGGGGGAGTATTATCCATCAGAGTTGTCTCTTAGTGGGCCAAAATGGCAGATGTTACTCTTGCCCTGACAAGTTTGCAAATATGGGCTGCCCTAGCAAGGCTGTGACTTTGGATGACGAAGCATGCTATAGCTGAGGCAGCTCCTAAAGGAGCTGATAAGTGGAGGAGGTATGCTGACTGCCCTCTCAGCATCTGAGCAGCAAATCCTTTCTAGAAAAGGGATCTGGGAATTGCATCTCCATGTCTGCTATAGTTGCCCTCCCAGATGCTCCTCCTTAGAGTGGGATCATCAAGTCCCTTGTGTGGATTCTCACTCACTTTGTTCCTCCAGCCCCATTTCACACAGTATCCAGTGAAGACTCCATGTTTCTGGCCTGGAGAATCCCACATCTGGGCAAGGAAGAGATTCAAACCTGAAGAGGATAAACTCTTCCAAAATGAGTTCTATTCTGCCTTCAGAGATTCATCTCTCTGAGCTGTTATAAGGGGCTCTTGGAATTGGTTATGGTTTCCTAGGCTTTCTCATTTCTCTCATCTTTACTTAGGATTTTCTTCATACCTATTTCCTAGAAGAATTCTGGGCTTTTCCCCTTTCTAAAGCCTTCCTTTAGTTCTATCTCCTTAGATAGACCCCCTTTTTAGTTCTGAGATGACTCTTTTTTCAAAACTGGTTCAACATATCTCAAACTTTTCCATCAAAGAATTTCTGACTTAAGAAAAGAAGATTGTGCACTCCTTGGTGGTCCCAAAAGTATGGCTCGGAGCTGTTTTCTCCAAGCATAGAATTTCTTTGAAGTCTCTGTATTTAATTTTAGAGATGTGTGTGGATTTTGAATTCTACTTTATAAACTGTATGTGCTAGTTTTAATATTAAAACATTGCTTTAAATTACTTACTAGTGAATACATTTATTTAGGGAGATGTATCAATTTATGCATGATTTCATGTACCTTCTGAAATAACCTTGTATATATCAGCTTTAAATTCATAAAACTAGGAGGTAATACCTCTGTAGTTTAGTAGAAAATTCTCATAGAATCTTAGATTAAGAATTTAGAATATTTTTTTATTATGATGATTTTTGGATGTACATCATATTTCAAATTCTGTGTACATCATGTTCACCACCTGAAAACTAATTATAGTCCATCCCCTCACATGTGAACCTAATCACCCCTTTTGCCCTCCCCCCTCCCCTCTTCCCCATGGTAACCACCAATCCAATCTCCAGTGCTATGTGTTTTTTTGTCGTTGTTTTTATCTTCTACTTATGATTGAGATCATATGGTATCTGACTTTCTCCCTCTGACTTATTTCACTCAGCATAATACCCTCAAGGTCCATCCATGTTTTTAAGATCAACTTTCAGGCAGTGAATTGTGTTTTCACGAAACTCTATATTTTAATGTGCATTCAAAATGAAATTATAAATGAAAAAGATCAGCACATTTTTTCTAAACAGAGAGAGAAAATTTCCCATCAAATCAAAAATTAGATGCTCAGTTCGATTAAATATCAATAAATAATCTTTGTAGGTTATACTATATAATCCCAAAACATAACTTAAACACAATTCATTAAAGTCATTTATATGAGAAAATAAACACAATGTATTTTAGGATTAGAGTTCTTTGATGGTCCATCTAGAGTTAAGAATATAATTTATAGATCCAATCTCTTCAGAAATATGTAAAATATCAAGACTTCAGACTCTGGAGAAACAAATAAAAGGTATATCATTAGGCCAATTTTTAATATCTTTCTCCAACAAATGGTTTTTTATAAAAATCAAGCAGCATTCATTTAACAACTGTTGAGCACCATTGAATGCCTATTAAGTATCAGGTTCAATGCTAAGTGCTGGAGAAGAGTGAGGAACAAAGCAAACTGTCATTCTTTCAGGCTGTATAATTTGCAGAAGACACAGGGAGATATACCTTAGAGTTTAAAGTGGCAGTCTTTGACAAGAATCTAGAGTTCAGGTATTCTGAGATATTGATAAAAGGCAGACCAAGAACCTGTGAAGAGAAAAGGCATTCAAGGCCCAGAAAACAGCATATGCAAATGTACCAACCTTGGGAAGGCCCTTAGAATGTTTGAGGAACAGAGAGAAGGCCTGTGTGGCTGGGTCACCGTGAGTGAGAGAAGGAGTGGTACATGCTGAGGTGAAAATGGCAGTGAGGGCCAGACAAAATGAAGAAACTCTGAATTCATTTTGAATTCAATAGGACCATTTACAAGTTTCAAGCAAAGAAACGATATGATATGGTGTGTATTTTTAAACTATCACTATGATATCACTGTAGAGAATAGATTTAGGGGGACAAAACAAGGCATGGGGAGACCCATTTGTGACAGTGTTGAAATAGTCCCAGGAGAGGTTTGATTGTGACTTGGACCAGAATAGAGAAAATAAGAATGATTTGGGGATATATTTTAGTATAATTGACACAAAATGAATAGAGGAGGGAAAGATTGGCTCTAACAACATCTTTTAGCTGGGAGTCCTTTTAGGTGGCAACAAATACTATGATAGGAAGACTAGGGGAAAATTTGGCTAAGGGGAACCACTTAAATTGTTTTCAATCTGTTTAAGTTTGTGATGCTTGAGAAACTACCACAGAGAAATATCAGGTAGAGAATTATATGTACAAGACAAGAGAAAACTCTGCTTGAGGTTTAAATTTGAGAATCAGGAGCATAAATCTGGTATCTAAAGCAGTGGGAATAGATGAGATCACTGAAGGAGTGTAGAAAGATTGAGAAAAGGTCCTGAGAAATAGCAGTATTTAAGGGATAAAGAGAGTAGGAAAAAACAGTAAACACTGCTTCCAAGGAGAAGCCAAAGATAGCTGTAAAGACATAGAAGTTAATGTTATCACAAAAAACAGAGGGTCAACTATTTAAGGTAAAAGGGAGTGAGCCACACCACTGAATACTTCTGAGAGAGCTAATAAGAAGTGGCTAGAAAGTGTTCACTGGGTTTATTAATATGAGTTCATTGGTACCTTGATAAGAGCAGATTCAGTAGAGAAGACAGGCTGAAGCACAGTGTGGCTGCCTGATGAGTGAACAGGAAGGGCGGAAGCACAAGAGAACAAAGGCTGGAATGCATGGAAGTATCTGTGAATGACGAAGTGCTGACCTGTCAGCTCAATGTCTACGTAGGTGTTGTTTAGCAGCAGGTGACAGAGCTGGATAGGGAAGAGTGAGACCAGACTGGGGGAGAATGTTACTGCATAGCCAAGGAATTACAGTCATAGTAGTTATCAACATATAGTCCTCAGTTAGTTACAAGAACTATTCTGCTCTTCCCTAGGTTTGCGACTATGAGCAAATTACTTAACCTCCCGTGTCTCATATATAAAATCAGAATTATAATTAAATCTACCTCAAAGGCTTATTGTGTGGACTTAATGAGATAACATATGCAAAGAGCTTTGGGCAGTGTCTGGCCTCTATTAAATATTCATTAACCATAATTAAATTATCATTAGTAGCAGTAGCAGCAGTAGTAGTCGTATATACAATTAAAATATTTGCAATACTAAAACAAAGAATATTTCATTGTTGAAATTATAGCCATTGGACTACTTAGCCCTCAGAAGGAAAGAATATTTGAGACAATTTCCAAGATGTTTGTTTTCGCATTTCCTCCCTCCTTTAGCCCCTGGTAACTTCTATTTTACTTTCTGTTTTTATGAATTTGCCTCTTCTACTAGATAAGACTTTAAAGCAGGTAAAAATTATTTTGGCTTATCCACCCCACTGCCTCCTCACAACCATAGAATCCAAAATTCTGGAAATGGATAGTGGTGATAGTTGTACAACATTGTAAATGTCCTTAATTCCATTGACTTGTACGGTTAAAAATGGTTAAAATGCTAGGTTTTATGTTACATATATTTTAACCACAATAAAACAATATTTACCTAGAAAGGATAAGATGTTAGTTTTAACCTTGCTTCTGACAAGCCAGAAGATCTTTGGGAAATCATTTCGTAACTCTTTAGAATTGTTCTACTCATCTGTAAAGCTGAGTTAAAGTAAGTTATTTCTTAGTTTCATTCCACATTCAAAGTCTGTAACTTTAACAGTCACGAAACTTAGAAAAATCTAAATGAAATAATAGTGCAGAAAAGACTACCTAGGCCAGGAACATACTTGTTTGTGATTAAAAAACCAAGTATCTCTAGTGATCCTTTTCATATAAAATGTGAATATACATATTTATATAATTGGCTTATTGACTAATGGCACAAATAAAATTTTATGCTTTATATTTTTTTGAAGGATTGGAGCTTATTGCATAGAGCTGGAAATATGATAACTCCTAGGCACATGTGGCTTTTAAATTTCAGCTAATTAAATTCAGTAAAAGTTCAGTTTTTTAGTGATACTAAAGGACTTATATTATATTTCAAGTACTCAATAGCCACATGTGGCTAGTGGCAAATATGGGACATTTATTTCATTTCAGAAAGTTCTATTGGATAGTGCTGATTTTGAGTATTTCCCATTCCTTACATAATTCTGGGATGCTTCTATCCCTCGCTTCACCTTTCAAACAGTATTAGCAAATGACCAAACCTGGAACAAATGCTGTAGTGTCCTTTGAGAAAACATGCCACCACTAAACTGTCATCTCCTCATAGTAGTTGTTTAATTTTTCTTAGGATACAAATATAAACAGTATATTTTTTAAGTTGAAATATTCTATGACAATTCTTCCAGAAACGTTATTCTTTCATTTAAAGCAGTTTTTTGGTGACTTCCACTATTTATTTTCATTTAATTGCATCTATAAAGCATAACATAAAAGATGAAATTCTACAAGGGAAATCAGAAGTTGAAGAACCATTGCTGTCATCCCACATGCATTTAGAAATAGACTTTGTAAGCTGGGATAAGACATAATCTCATTTGTTTTATGAGATGACAGAAGCCAGTCATGGCTTAATTAATTCAGGGTTGTTTTCATTTCGGTTGCATGGGACATATCTGTTAATAGAAACAATGCATAAATAAAGAAGATCCAGAAAAGGATGTTGAATATTGGTGGCAATAAGGGAGAAGGCTGTCAAGAACTAAAGTCTGCAAAAAGTCATCTTTCCATGAGAGGCAAAAACTGGCTGCAGACAGATGTTTATAAGATCCCAGCTTTGTTGAAGAGGATGGCTTTATAAATAGATGCACAATAACAGCAGCCAGCTGTTCAAAATAATTGCCAGGCGATATTTGGTGATGACAACCTGAAGAAAGTCCTCAATGCAATTATTCCAAACCAGATCAGTCCAGCAGATCTGTCGAACCCTCTTGCCTCCTTGTGAGTGAAATATTCATTATTCTTGAAATGCCAGTGTTGCTTGCTCATTTATTCTATAATGAACAATGACTTCAACAGCAATTATATTGTTGTAACATTATTAAAAATTTAATCCAGGACAATTAACTCAGTGGGCTAAAGTTTCAAAAGTGAGGCTAAGGTTCAATACTCTTATGTCTATAGAAAGATGCTCTGTCCTAACATAAAAGACTATGTTCTTATTGTTAGTTGGTCATTTCAGAAAAGCATACCATCCGGCTGTAAATCAGGACAATGTCTTATTGTTGATGTCTTGATCACTTTTCATGGCATATATAGAAGAATTTCCCAATAGTTCTATAAACTTAATCAGTGGTTCCCAAAATGCACTTATTGTATAACTACTAATGCTCATCATCATTCATTCATTTCCTTGCATTATCTCTCAAATGCAAATTTTCCTCTTTCTCCTTTCCTTCTCTTTTCTCTTCAAAAACCTAGTTTAGTTATAGAACCATCAACTTTCTATGCTCAACCACAGTTTCATGAACTTTTCAGATCTTCATAGTCAGGGATTCTGTGTTAAAATGTTATATTTTGTGATTAACATACTAATAACGCTTTTCCTGAGGCATTTGCAGTATAGTGTCATGTGAGGTTCAAACAAATATTTGTGGCAGATATGCTTCCTCTTTGAAACAAATCAGATTTTCAAAACACAACATCATGGGACAGATATTCAACAGTAAAGTGTAAAGTTTATTCATTCAACAAATAGTAACCCAGTGTTAATTTTATGTGTAGTGGAGACAAGGTATGGGATTCCACTGGGGAGTTTTGCTGACTAAGTAAAAACATGGTCTTTCAAACTTAAAATTGTGCAGAAGCAATGGACCTTTAAACTTTAAATTGATACTGGAACAATTTATTTACCTGTATCTTTGGCATATCTTGTTCTTACCTTCGTCTCTATCTCTAGATAATGTTTCTTGAATAAATGTTTTGGTTTGGGGGACATTAATTACATAAATAACTACTTCCTGAGCACCTATTTTGTGCAAGAAACTGCTACTGGGAGGTAGAGTACAAAGAAGTGAAAAAAAAATTCTTCTGATAATAAATAAGACCCAAATAACTTAAGAGATATGCTGTACTGATGGATTAGAAGACGATATAGTTAAGATGTCAATTCTCCTCAATTTACTTAAAGATTTAAAGCAGTTGTAATTAAAACCCAAGCAGACTTTTTTGCAGAAATTTGGCAAGTTGGTTCTAAAATTTGTATGGTAATGTGGATGTTCTAGGATTTACTTATTCTAGATCCTTTATATGTGTGTATATGCATGTGTGTATTTTACAAACACAATGTAATGTTTAAGAGATATCTCTAGAGAAAAATATTATGAGATAAGAGATAATCATTTTAATTATATTTTCAACTGTCAATAGCATTTACTTATTCCCACTTGTGGTGAGAAAAAAGTTCTTTTGTGTTGCTGCCTAGGCATTTTACAGTATGACAACCCTGCTCGCACCTAGAGTCTGGACATTTGGATAAGGACTCGAGCTTAGGATTCTTGCCATAAGTTCCCACTTTGCTTTTTCCAGGGCACCTTTTAAAATAACCACTAAAAGTTGAGCCAGTGAAAAGTAAGTGACCACTGTCCCAACCACTTTATAAGTAATATGTGCTTGCTACCCTGCTCTCTATCTCCTGTTTGCGGCTGACCTGGGATGGACTGCCCTCTCCTCTCCTCATTCTCCCCCACCTGCACACCCTGCCCCCTCTCTCCCCACCCCTGCCCCATTTCTGGAATCTGTAAGTATTAAATCTTGTGACTTTATTTCCTTTGTGTGAATGTATTGAAAGTGACCCTTCAATTAATCAAAATGGCTCCAGGGTTTTCACTTCGCCAAAGTGGGAGCTCGGATGCTGAGGGAGCTACCTGCTGACCCCGTACGGGTGGCTTGTGCCTCCTCATTCAGCAAGTAATAATCTGCATAATTTTAACTTAACACATAAGCTATGGGCACCTCAACACACCACTATGGCTAATCTGTCCTCTCCAACATCCAGATTTTGTTAGCAATATTACCATATTTATATGGTCAAGATTTATAACATTTTCACTCTGTTCTATAACCATAGGTCCATAGCTGCTTAGTTTTAGTTCTATATTCAATATGACTTGATGCTCATCAACAATACTGGCATCATGGAGTCTCTTACCTCAGCTTTTTATTTCGATACATTACTTGTTGGCTAGATTTCAACATAGAGTAATTTTTAAATAAGGTTCATAAATGTAGTACTCTCTGAGTTTCTGCATACTTGAGAATATTAGTCTATTGACTTCACGTCTGAAAAACTTTATTGGTTCTAAAATTCTTCCATAACAATTTTGCTCAGATCTTCTGCTGTCTTCTGGCAATGAATTTGTGAGAATTTATTATTTGTTTTCCTGCCTGTAAGTGATTTGCTTTTTTGTATGGCTATTAACAAAGCTATTCATTTAACCTTGAAATTTAGGAATTTCTGTGTAATGCATAACTAGTATGCCTTTCAAGTTACAGATTCAGGTTTTTATTTCAGAAAAGTTTTCTTCTATTATATCTATTACATTTGTAACATCCATTTATTTTGTTGTTCCAAAAATGTGATCTCTTTTGTCACCCATATCTATCAAATTCACCTTAATTCTTGTTATAGTTTTAATTTTCCAATTTATATTTTTATTTCTTTCTGCCCCTTCATGTCTTTTTTTAAGCCAATGTTGCTGTTCTCCTTTGATGATTATTATTATTTACAATTCTTTCCTGAGATCTGCCAGCTCCTTTTGCTTTCTACTACTGATATTCTTTCTTCTTTTCTTCCTTCCCTCCTTCTTCCTTCATCCTCTCCTTCCTTTTTTCCTTTCTCTCTTTACTTTTGAATGTGTTTTTAGAATGCTATTAGAACTGAAATTTTAGAGAACTATTTTTATTTCTACTGTATCCTCCCCTCATTGTTTCCTTTCTATTTACTACTTATCTTTCAATGCATGTTCAACTCTGAACAGTTACTTTCCAATGAAAGACAGAGGAGAATTACTTTGATTCACCTTGGTTGGTACCCAGATTTAAATCATTTTGTGCTCTTCAACTCCCTCTCACTACATTTATTACTTTATCCTAGGTGCCTAGCTCCTTCAGTTTTTGCCACTCAGGAATTCAGAGTGGCCTGTAGTGAAGCCCCTTACATAGTATGTCTTTCTGAGTTTATAATTTGATTTTCACTGCTTTCCTTCTCTACTTTGTTATACCTCCAGCAGACATTTTTTACTAAAATGTTATAAAATCCATCATGAAAAAGATATATTGGTATGATTGGGCTTTAATCTCATCTCTCCTAACAATCTGTTTTATCAACTTGATCATTACAGGGACATTCTCCTCTTTTTCTATGACTTTCCTAAAACCCTCCATTTTGTTGCTTTAATAAAAGGCTTAATACATGGGATTTTAAGAATTTAGTAACTTAATTTTAAGAAATATCTGCCTGTTTGAAGTCGGGTTATATATATCAACTTTCAATGCCTTCTTTTTCTGATATTTGGCAAATATGGTACAGTATTTGGCAAATGTTCTTCATATTTTGTAATGTAAGATTATGAATATGTTTTTGTTTCATTGATAATAAATCTTTTTCTTTCCTTCCCTTCCTTTCTCCCCCTCCTCTTTCTTTCCTCCCTTTCTCTTGATTTAAATGAAGATCAAAGGAGAGAAAAGGGCAAAACATGTCATTCTTTTAAAAATATGAGCCATATTTGAAATATTGCTCAGTTGATAGTCTCCTTTGATTTTACTCTTCCTTGAGGTTATTACACTAAAAAGATTAAAGAGGATCTATGAAAGTGCTGCTTCATATCTCATCCATCTACTATTTTGGAAATATTTAAAAATATTTACTTTCCTCAACTTTAATTTCTGCTTCCCATCCTACCTTAAAGCCTAGAGAAGTCATCCTGCTACAGACAGCTAACAACTGATAATTTCTCTCTTTCTTGGCTTCTCCTCTCACGTCCTACTTATTGATTTCCTCTCATTCTGTTTGCTACTACTTGCTCTTACTTAACCATGTGTAAAATGGAGCTGAGTGGCGAGAGCACTTTTCAAGATTTAGCTGAAAAATCATCTTTCCTATGAAGATTTTCCTAACTCGTCTCTCTAACTACCCAGGAAGAATCAATCATTCTCTCCATTGTGCACCCACTGTACCCCTTACACATTTCTGCCTTACCACCCATAACCCCTTGGCACATAGAAACTTTTACACATCTTTCTCACTCACCTAAGAGGATTCCTCAAAGACAAGAAAATGTTTTACTCTAGAGTCTGCCTCTTTTTACAAATAAGATAATATATTTTCATTAAGCACTTTTCATAAAGCATTTAGTCACATAAGAAACTAAATGCTACAAAACAGGGAAATGCAAATCAAAACTACAATGAGATATCATCTCACTCCCGTCAGAATGGCTATAATTAATAAGACAGGAAACAACGTGTGTTGGAGAGGATGTGGAGATAAGGGAACCCTCGTACACTGCTGGTGGGAGTGCAGACTGGTGCAACCACTATGGAAAGCAGTATGGAGTTTCCTCAGAAAATTAAGAATAGATTTACCATATGATCCAGCTATCCCACTGCTGGGTATTTATCCAATGAACTTGAAAACACAAAGGCATAAAGATACATGCACCCCTATGTTCATTGCAGCCTTGTACACAATAGCCAAGACTTGGAAGCAACCTAGGTGCCCATCAAGGCACAAAGGGATAAAGAAGATGTGGTATGTATACATGACGGAATACTACTCAGCCATAAGAAATGATGAAATCCGGTCATTTGTGACAACATGGATGGACCTTGAGGGTATTATGCTAAATGAAAAAGTCAGAGGGAGAAAGTTAAATACCATATGATCTCACTCATAAGTAGAAGATAAAAACAATGACAAACAAATGCATAGCAACAGTGATCAGATTGGTGGTTACCAGAGGGGAAGAGGGGAGGGAGGAGGGCAAAAGGGGTACCCAGGCACACATGTGTGGTGATGGATTATAGTTAGTTTTTGGGTGGTGAAGATGATGTAATCTACACAGAATTCGAAATATATTACAATGTACATCTGAAAGTTATATAATGTTATAATCCAATGTTACTGCAGTAAAAAGTAAAAATAAAGAAAGAAAGAAGCTAAATGCTACAAATATTTGAAGAAACAACAAGCCTATTACATCTGCACAACCATAGCATTAGGGATTCTTCTGAGAAATTAAAACAGCTGCCCTCTAATTGTTTTTAAATGTATATTACCTTTATCACCTCAACCACCACCTCTGTCATCACTTCTACTAAAATTTTTATTCAATCCTTACTACGTCCCAGGCACCATGCCAAGTGTTGCATGTATTGTCTCACCTAATCCCCATGTAAACCTTATAAGGCCTCTTCTATTATTAATCTCAAAAGCACAGAGTGCTTCAGTAACTTAGCTAGGTTAAGTGCCTGATTCTAGAGCCTAAACTCCCGATCATGCTGCCTTCTGAAAATTAAAATAGTAATAGCAGGATATGTCATGTTTTCCAAAAAACTCTTGTATTTATTTCCCCTATTTGGTTGTTAAAATACAAATTTTGGTTTAAAGAGGTCAAAGGCATTTAAAAATACTTTAGAGTTATTGATTTATTTATTTCAATAATTATTTGTCAAGTACCATCTATATGCCAGGCCCTGTGCATAGAGGAAAACACAGGCAAGCTCTTTGCTCTTGTGGTACGCACAGTCGCATGAAGGAGGTGGGGTGATATAGACATCTCGGGGACAATGAATGGGGAGTGGCAGGAAGGGAGGTCTCACGTTTGAAAATGCCTACCATGTGTTAGGACTGTTGCATACATCAATCAATGTAAACTTCATCGCAAGCCTATGAAATAAGTGTCATGACCTCTGTTTAACAAGTGTGTATATTGATGCTCAGAGAAGTAAATTCTCATTGTCATATAACTATTAAGCAATAAACAGTATTAAAATCTAGATTTGATTGAGTCCAAAAGTTGTGCTTTGTTTATTAAATGTTCCAGTCTCCTATGGGATAGAAATATTTTTAAGATAAACAGCATTCATTTGTTCATCCATCTTTCCTCACTTCCTTCCAATAAAAGGATGTGATGATACACAACAGAAAAGACTATCTGTCTAGAGATGTAGAAGGCTTCTCAATGGAGAGACAAACTGAACTGAGCTTTGAAGAACAAGTATCTCTTTATTAGGATGAGGAACAAGATCTGGCTTCCATGCCATTATCACAGCATGGTAAAAGGCATGGATACAGGGCCCTGCAGGAAATGATAAGGAGTCTGAGAAGGATGATCATAAACAGTAAGGTTGGTAATGATTTAGGTCATATTGCAAAGGCCTTGAAGGTCATTGTGAAGAGCATGATACAAGATTTTTTATTAGCTGGGAATCTTGGGAAAGAAGAGTTGCTGACAAATGTTCTTTTTTGACTCCTCATAAGTGTCCAGGCACAATAAAACCAATCGTTATAATAACCTGGGATTAAAAACAAATGAGTCCCCAAACCAGAAGCCAAACCTGTATCAATTATTTCAACTCTAGACGAGAGATTACCTTTAAGTAGGGAGAGTGATAATGGAATTTCATAAAGGTCCAATAAAATTTTGTTAATTTGAAAACTAATAGTATCAGCAGTTGTACAGAATAATGTTTTCGTGGATTTCCAGTAAAATAAATAACTCCTTGGGAAGAAACCAAGATCTTATACTATCATGAATAGCCACTTCCAAACCAATTACTAATTAGAATGGTGTGGGAAATGTGGTGCCCTTTAAGAAATCTAGTTTATGCCACTGAAATTTCTTGTCATCAATTGTTTTTCTAACTTGATCATAATCACACTACTTTGGGAGCTACATAGAAATGTCTAGAATTGCTACAAATTTCATCATTGACTTATTCTTGGTTCTTTATATGAATTTTCAAAGAGCTATGAATTTTATTGGGTATATATGACAGTCACACACAAATCCATCTTTTTTGGTGAGATGTTGAGTGGAAAGCAGTGGAATGCAGTGCTTGCTCCTTTTTTATTCATAGTAGCCTTGACTGTGTGGGTGCAGGCTTTCTTTTCCAGATTCATGGAGTCCATAACTGTCCACGGATGGGCTTCAGGAGATCAATAAATGCCCACAAATTGCATGCAAAATATTGTGCATTTTTCCAGGGAGAGAGTCCATAGTTTTTATCAGGTATTCAAAGGAGTCTTGACCCTCACCCCCAATTTAAGAACCATGAACATAGGGGAAAGATTCCTGGGATTTGCTCTTTCCTGTCTCAAACACAGTGGAAAGCAGGACTGTGGCTGACTATGCATCTTGGATGCCTTATGTGAAAAACGGTCCTTAACTTAATGGCAAAACTTGGATGTTTTGAAAGGAACATGTGCTCAGCTCAATAGCTATAAGCCTCTTTCCCTCTAGGTATGGAACGGTTGTTCTCTAAACTCCTGAGGAACTACCTCTGGCAGAAGTGTTTACTGTTTCAGAGAAGATGACAAGTGACAAATATGTTTTCATTTTGATATTCATTTTAAATTGATATTCATTTAAAAATTGGTGCGGGACAATATATATACGCCTAAGAGGATAAATGTGTATGGAAATGTGGTAGATACTGTCCATCTTATCTTTTTCTAGAGGTAAGAAAAAAAGTTGCAGTTTTAGTTAATCTATGAATGTAATTCACAACCAAGCCAGGGTGTTAGTTGACCAAAATATCAGTTTTTGTCCCTGAAAAACAAGCTGGCACACTTCTTTTGCATTTTCCTTATTAACATCTGTTTAAAGTTGTCTGAGCTCTGCTTCTCTGAATTCCAGCTACATGAGCGATCCATTAACTTTATTTTGTTCCAAGAATGTCTAAATGTTTCTGTTATACATTCCTGCAGTTCACTTAACCTTTGTAGAAGCTGGTGCTTTTTTGGAAGCCTTTTTCCCGTGGAAGCCCAGTATGATAAACAGACTCAAATGTTATCAGGATTGTCCTTGATGCTATTATATCTTTTGGATGACTGTGCATATATAAGCTCTGGACTTACTATGTCATCTGAGAGTTACTCCAGTTTCTGACATTTATGACAGACTCTGGAAATCTAACCATTGGTGTTTAGTTGCAGAGGATATTTATTTTCAATGCATTGGTCTGATGTTATTTATAATATTAGATATTTTAGAATTCTCTCTCATCTTGGTTCAGCATATTAGATTTTTATTTTATTGCTTCCTTATGATTTTGGCTACTAAAAAACCAATGTTAAGCTAGCACTACTACTATTTCCCTTAAATATTAAATTATAGCATTTTGATAAAGTTTTTTCTTTTATAAGTTGTCATCTATTTTATAAATGCATCAGCATGACATTTAATATGTTTTTGTCATTTGAGCTTTTTTGATTTGTTGTGCTGCTAATGTTTCTCTACTGTTGCTCTAATCATTTGCACATATCAATAGGTCACAGAGTATGGTCTGGGAGTTATGTCAGTTTTCTTTTTGTGTCTCCTTCGTGTGCTTATTTCTCACCTGTGGAGTGAAACACAAAGTTAGGCCATGGCTCTGAACATATTTCTTCTGATAGTTAGACCTAATTTCTGGAATTATTTGCATTATGTTAAGCATATTTTTGAAATGACCTGCTGCGAATTATCGGCAGAGTGTTCTTTTTCACATAAACATAAAAAATTTGTAAATTTCCTTGCTAAAATGGTCCTAGCAAGAAAAGTACAAGGGGATCCTGGGTGTGCCAGAAAAAAGGAAATATTTAGTTTTAATGCAGAGGTTTCAAAAGAAAGGAGAAGCCAGCTCCAAGGGGCTCCCACTGGCCAAATTTGGGATAATTGAACATGAATCAGAATCATGACTTTAATAATTATAAATAACAGAACAAATAACAATCCATGAGTCTAATATAAAAGAAAGGGCAAAAAGCTCATTTTCCTCCATTGGAGATGATGATTAAAACAATTGCTTACTTTGAAAATTGGTAATGAAAGGGAAAGAGTAAGTATTTGGCCTACCTTTTTCAGAAGAAATAGAGTTCATCCTAGTTGATGACAGGAAGATTTCCTTTATAGAAGAATGCCAGTAAATAATTCTATCTACAAGGAATGATAGAATTAGAAAAGTCAACATTTTGTAACTCCCAATTCAATAATTAATTCAGGCAAGGATCATTAGTTGATGCTAAAATCACTATGGGAAAAGCAGTCGAGGGAATATGTAATTCACACTCTGCCAAAGTATCAATTCACAGACTACTTGCCAATTGCAATGGGAAAATGTACCTTTACAATGGAGACATCTGGCTTTCTCCATCCTGACCAAGTGAACAAATGTGGGACAAATCTGATATTATATGCCCCCTGATGTGAGGAAATTTGAAGTACACATGACCATCTATGAAAATATTCTCTCAAACATGTTTAACCCGAACCTAATCAATACTTAAAACATAGCTTGCAATTTACAGTAAATAAAGGAACATTGAAAGAAATGAGGTGACAGCACAAGAAAATATTCAGACAAATCCAGAATGTGATGCATTCTACAAGCTGACAAGCCTGGTTTAGTTGTGCATGGGCATAAAAAGTAGACAGCAGGGCTATTGCAAATGAAAAGAGACCGAAGAGACAAAACATCCAAATCCACTATATGAAACTTCATTGATCCTAGATTTTTCTTAAAGCTATGAAATATATTTTAGGAACAATTGGGAGAAATTTGAATATGGACTACTATTTAGACAATACCATGAAATTGTTAATTTCTTAAGCATGATAATGACATATTATGGCTATAAATGAAAAGTTCCTCATTCTTAGGAAATACATTCTGAACATCTTCATGTCTTTCACATAGTTCATTTTTGGAAAAGAAATATACACACATTTATAGCTACATTAAGCAAATGTGGCAAAAGTTAACAATTCTTAAATTTAGATGTTGGGCATGTGGATGTTCATTGTTCATTTAAACATTTCAGCATTTTTAAGTGTATAATACAAATTTGGAAGCAAAAGAATAATAGTATATGCGGTTTGTAAGATTTTATTTGTATGTATGACATTTAATCTTTAGAAATTCAATAAAAATCTTTTGTCTCAGGTTTCTTTGTATAGTCACATGATGCTACTTTGCAGGGGGTTGGTGGGCCCCCACATCAGTTTGTGAAGCAACATCAGCTCATTTTGGATGGACGTGTCCTCGCTTTCTCTAAAATCTGTAACGTATGCACAGAATTTATATGGTGTCAGCAGGGTGATGGATGTTCCCAATACTATGAAGGAATTACAGACATATGTTGCAATAATAACTGTATAGACTGCCATGAAATGGGAAAGAACAGAGCACAGCAGCGAAACATGGGATGAAAGTAAAGATCAGAAATCTAAGAGCAGGGAAAAATTGTCAAAGTGTATACAAAGGGGATCAAGAGAATAGTGAGCACAAGGAGTCAGGATATACGGAAGCCATGTGGCATAAGAATGTACCATATGGTGTTGGAAGGTGGCAAAGAAAAGGCAAGTGCCCTGAAGAGATGATGCAGGTAAAATCACATTGCTGAGGACCAGACGGAGGTCAGCACAGCAGAAGTGGGTGGCATTCCTATCACAAAGCAATGGGAAGTCTAGAAACAATTCAAAGCTAGCAGGATGGTGAAAATAAAGGAATCAACTTGAGCTGGTGAGTGTGAGGCTTTGAGGTGGGGAAAAGTCAAGTGATTTGAAGCCAAGACAGCTTGGAAGAATGAAAATAGTATGAGCTTTGGAACTGGTAAATCCAATTTTAAATTTTGGCTCTGCTATTTTCTACCTGTGTGACCTTGGACAAATCACTTGAAGTCTCAATTTCACCTCTTAAAATTCATAAGTCAGAATTTTGAATAAAGATAATAGGTGAATAATGAACTTTTAATTTTATCCACAGAATTAATCAATCAGATATGTAATTTAATACATATGTTAATTAGATAAGGTACATCATGATCACATAAACTTAATGGCAATTTAGAGGGATTATATTCTGTTAGGAATTCTGATATTATTAGCCCTCTCTGACCAGGGGAGAAGGTATGGTTCAGTGAAGCAGAGGACAATCTTAAAACTAAGGACTCACACTGGGTGAAGTTCCTTGAACTGACCTCATTCATCGTTGATATTGATTCAACAAATATTTACTGAGGACAGGCTGTATACATCAGGCATTACGCTAGGCAGTGAACTTATATTGAATAGACAGGGTATCTGTTCTCCAGGGATTTATAAGCACATTATTTTCTGTTTTATCTATTCATATATTCCTTCAATAAATATTTATTGAGCACTTTCTGTATACTTTTATTGGGCACCTCTTATGTACCACATTCCTAAAACTATTCACACATATGCCTTTTTTCTCAGTTTTGCTTTGATGAAACCTAGGCTAAGAAAGTGCTAGAAACTGTGCTACCTAAAAGATATAAAGATGAATAAATTCTGTTAACAGTATTCAAAAAGCTCTTAATCTGGTAAATAGGGAAGGACACACAAAAATGACAAAGTAAAGCAGAGTAAAACGTAATATTCCAGAACAGTCACAAATAAAGCTCAAAAAAGAAGAAATCACATAAACTGTCTAATTTGCTAGTGGGGAAGAAGCAGTAGGAAAAATCTTGATGGAAAAGGGTGCTTAAGAAGATCTTAATGACTGGATAGAATTGCAAAGGATTAAGACTGTGTATTCGTTTCACTGGGCTGCTGAAGCAAATTACCACGAACTGGGGGGCTTAAAACCACAGAAATGTCTTCTCCCAGTTCAGGAGGGCAGAAGTCTGAAACCAAGGTGCTAGCAGGGTTTTTTCTTTCTGGAGGTTTTGAGGCTTTATTCATGCCTCCCAGCTATGGGTGATTGTTGGCAATCCTTGGTTTTCCTTGGCTTGTAGCTTCATCATTCTGATTTCTGCCTCCATCTTCACATGGCATTCTCCTCAGTGTATCTCTGAGTGTCCTCTACTCTTCTTATAAGGACACCAATCACTGGATTTTCGGCCCACACTAAATTCAGGATGACTTCGTCTCAAGATCCTCAATGAATTATATCAGAATGTGACCCTATTTCCAAATAAGTCACATTCTGAGGTTTTGGATGAACATGAGTTTTTTTGGGGGAAACTATTCAACCCAGTGCAGATGGGAAGGGAGGTCTTCTAGGAAAGAGAAAAAGCATGGTCAAATGCACTTTAGGGATGTATTTACAGAGTAGAAAATCATCTGGTCTGTCTGGAAAGTGCACAAAATGTGGGAAAAGAGTGAGTGGTATGGCCTAAGGGAACTCTTTTTCATCCTTTAATACTCGAAGCCGGCGTCACATTTATGCGAACTCTTATCTGAATAACCCTTCTCCTATCCTTCAGGAAGGTTAGTTACTTCTTCCTTTGTGTTTCCATCATACTTTGTCCTTAGCTCTGCAATAACACTCATCACATTGTATTGTAATTTTATGTACACATATCTGGTTTTACTAGGCTGATTTAAGGTGCAACTGTATTATTTGGCTTGGTATTCCCAAAGCCTAGCAAAGTGTTGGACATATAATCATCACTCTGTGAGTGCTTGTGGAAAGGTGGAAAAAGAACCAAGAAAAGAAGGAAGTAAAGAAAGAGAGGGAAGATGGATGGATGGATGAATGGATTGATGGATGGATGGATGGATGGATAGTTAGGTTTGCCTTGGATTGCAGAGGATCCTGAATGCCAGATTGAGGGTTCTGTGCTTTATTCTGTAGATAATGTGCAGTCTCTGCAGATTTCTGAATAGGGGAATAATAAATTGTAATTATGTTTTAAAATGAAATATCTGATAATAGTATTTAATATGGATTGAAAAGAAAAGAATATCTCAAAAGAAAGACAAACTTTGGAGATAATTGGAATAGAACAAGGATAGAAATTGAGGAGCCAAAATAGCCCCCGTGCGTTAGGGACAGAAAGAAGGAAAAAATTGGAGGTAAAATGAACAAGCTTAGTGACTAGACTGTTGTAGTTCCATTAGCATGAAAACTTAGGTAGGAAAAAACTTAAATTTTATGTGTAAATGATTAATTCACCTTGGGATGTTTTAAAAGTTTAGGTAGAACATTGCAGAATCAAGATTTTACCATTCAACTGGGTATTCAGGTGTAATTTTGAAGGGACCAAGCTTGAAGCTTGGGACTGGAAGTCATTTAAAGAGGGGTGAGATTATCTATGGGGAGAATGAAAAAGGAGAAGAGAAATGAGTTTAGGAGAGAACTTTAAATGTTGCCAGTATTTAGGGAAATTGAGAAGGAAGAATAACCTGAAGAAGAGTTAGAGGAGCAGTGAGGGAGTTCTGTACACATGTGCTGCTGCTCAGAAAACCTATGTGCATTGTTTGTCCAATTAAGCACAACATACTCATTCTGGATTTCAGATTTTTTTACAACATGGCTACCTCAAATTATGGACAAATAATTACTTGTAGACTGATACCCTACATAATTTTTTATTTCTTGTGACTGATATACTCTGGGAAATAAAAAGCAAAATTGTGGCACATTAAAGCTTTGTATTTAGAATCCTTTCTCTTGAGACTTTCCTCCTTTATAAATTTCTTCTCTACCTTGTGTAGTTAAGGGTCCCTCCTGACACTCAGCACGTAAAAGAGACTGACCAATACATTTATACGAAGGAACAAGCAGAAGTATTTGGCAAATATGTGGCATATTTACCAGCACTTTCCCATCTTGTGCCCGTGGCAGACATCATTACTGAACTACAGCCAATACTCTTGCTGAACTTCCCCTTGGAATCCTTCACAATGTAGCATTCGAGGCCATCAATATCAGTTAATAGGGGTTGGTAGGGGTGATAATAGGCATCCGTATCTTATCAAACCATCAAAGATTACATGCAAAATAAAGAGAAAACATGAGCAGAGACATTAATCTAAAAGAAGAACGTGTTAATATCAGAATTTTAGGAATTATGGAAGCATTCGACCACTATCCCTCAAATCAAAAGACATGGGTGAATAGTTACCTTGTAGGGTAAGATTTAATGTGAGGGTGAAAAGAGAAATTGTAAAACATCAGTTTGGTCGACAGTCATATTTAAACAAGAACTATGAAAAGCCATCTTTGGGTAAAAGATTTTAGGAATATTGAGATCAGAAAGAGAAAAAAATAAGGGAAAAATAGAAAAATCAGGGTAAAGGTGTATGTAAGTGAAAGAAGTGAGGCAGGTAGAGAAGAAGTAGGAAGCAGAATCTTTTGCTGTAAAGGAAAGCAGACATCAATGTTTCTGAGTTTCATAAAATGTAAATGGCCATGTACCAGCCCTTCTGATACTCAGCCCGTTCAAAATGCTTAGGTGATCCTGCCTTAAAGCAGCATTAATTTTGAAGGTCACAAAAAGGTCCATCTGACCATACACAGGACTGGAAATTGGTTTTCACGCTTAAAAACAAAAAAAGAAAAAAAACTGCTGGGTGCCGGCCCGTGGCCGAGTAGTTAAAGTTCTGTGTGCTCTGCTTCAGTGGCCCAGGTTCCCGGGTTTGGATCCCAGGCACAGACCAAACTCCACTCATCAGCCATGCTATGGAGGCATCCCACATACAAAGCAGAGGAAGACTGGCACAGATGTTAGCTTGGGACTAATCCTCTTCAAGGAAAAAAAAAAGAGTGAGATTGGCAACAGATGTTATCTCAGGGCAATCTTCCTCAACAACAACAAGAAAAATTGTTTCTTAATTGGTTTTATCAAAGCTTTACTTTTAAGTAAATTATTTACAGCTGATTCCTTTTGGGAGGCAGGGGAAAATTCTGAAAATTATGGTATTCCCATAAATTATCATGTGCTGCTATGAGTTTTAGCATATGTTGCTTCTTCTTAAATATTTATTGAGCCCCCACAATTTGTCAGGCATGCGTTAGTTGCCCTCAGCCCTTAGCTAAAGCAAAAGATGGCCATTTCGTTTTTGGTTTGGGATCTACTTATATCAGGGAAGGGGAGACAGGAAGGCCAAAAGTTCAAAAGCACCCCTAATATTTCTTAGAATCTTTTCTATTTCCTATTTAAAAAGATCTCAAATTCAGTTACTACTATTTCCCCCCCTCTACCATATGAAAAAATGTCCCCAAACCATATCCTGATGGTAGTTAGAGAGCAAGTGTGGCACAAATTCTTTCCCTTTTCTGACTGTGATGTCAACCTACTGCTACTGCATCCAAGCAAAACTCCAAAGGCGCTGTCTGCTCCTAGACTTAATGGAAGAATTTAACAATCCAGTCTGCTGTCCTGGTGTTTTCTAGTTGCTCAGGGCTGGTTGTCAGCAGCTCATTTGGCAACTCGGTAGGAGAGGTTAATTAGCAGGGAGAGTTGAAGAGTGCTACCCAGAGGGAGGGAGCTCTGTGCCCATTGGGAGCCTGGAAGACAAACAAAGAAGTTGGAAAGTATTTATTTTCTCTGTTGGGGAATCTTTTTCTCCTTGGGGACTTGAGTTCAAACAGGGGTCAGCACCTTGTTGTCTCCACATGGGAGACACAGAATCAAAGTGCCCAGAAAATGAATGATGCTTAGCATGGGGATCAGAGACTTGCAGTCAGGAAGCCAAAATGGTTTCATTGCTCTCCATAGTAAAAGGCTATTGATTGCTGCAAGTAAGAGCTCACTGTTCCCTGAAGTTTAAGTTTATTCAGTCTTTTGCCCTTTGAGAGTCCCTTGCTGTTAAGAACTACTACGGAAGTTAGCACTTGTTTAACGTAAAATGAATGATTTGTGATCAGCCATGAATGCTTTCTCAGGCTACTAGTCTGCTGTCAAGGTCAAAGTGAAGAATGCTTTACATAATGTAGATTTTACTGAGTGACCATCTTTGAAGGGATCTTAGCACAACACACCCTGGCATGCTCATCACTGTCTTACTTTCAAAACTGACGTATTGGGTGCCAGAACTGCACGATCTTTTTTGAAATTTCCTACTAACCTCCAAGAAGGCACCATGATTGTTTTAAGCAGGAAAATGGAAGCACCAGTACCAGGAAACTAATGTCTTCTAAAGAGACAGCATCAATTAGATTTGCAATCGCTGATACATGTACTAGTGTGATATCAGAGAAGAGGGTTAATCATGTCTATGTCTACCCAGTTCCTTTTTCTACAATCTTTTTAGCAAGAGTCTGGGAATTCACAGCATAACCAGTAAGGGCTACGGAGGCGATTTGTGGCTTACTTATCTCTTTTTCTAGCTTATAGGATAGTAATTTTTCTGAAATGATATGTTTGTTCTCAGATTACAAAAGTAATATCTAGTGATAAATATCATTAATATTTTTAAAGACTTTATTTTTTTAGAGCAGTTTTAGGTTTACAACAAAATTGAGAGGAAGATATAGAGATTGCCCATATACGCCCTGCCCCCACACATGTCTAGCCAACCCCATTATCAATATCACTCACTAGAATGGTACTTTTTTTCCTTCTTTTTGAGGAAGATTAGCCCTGAGCTAACTTCTGCCACAAATCCTCCTCTTTTTGCTAAGGAAGACTGGCCCTGAGCCATCTTCCTCATGCCCATCTTCCTCTACTTTATATGTGGGACGCCTGCCACAGCGTGGCTTCAGAAGCGGTGTGTAGGTCTGCACCCAGGATCCGAACTGACAAACCCCGGGCCGCCAAAGGAGAATGTGCGAACTTAACTGCCGCACCACCAGGCTGGCCCCCAGGATGGCACATTTTTTATCAAGGATGAGTCTACACTGACGCATCATTATCACCCAGAGTCCACAGTTTACCTTAGGACTCACTCTTGGTGTTGTATGTTCTATGGGTTTGGACAAACGTATAATGACATGTATCCATCATCATAATATTACATAGAGTATTTTCACTGCAATAAAGATCCTCTGTGCTCTGCGTATTCATCCCTCCCCCTTCTGAAACCCTGGCAACCACTGACCTTTTCACTGTCTCCATAGTTTTGCCTTTTCCAGAATGTCATGTAGTTGGAATCATACAGTATGTAGCCTTCTCAGATTGGTTTCTTTCACTCAATAATTTGCATTTAAGTTTCTTCCATGTCTTTTCCTGGCTTGATAGCTCATTTCTTTTTAACACTGAATACTATTCCATTGTCTGGATGTATCACAATTTATTTATCCATTCACCTACTGAAGAACATCTTGGTTGCTTCCAAGTTTTGGCAATTATGAATAAAGCTGCTATAAACATTCTTATGCACATTTTCTTTTGGACATGTTCTACTCCTTTGGGTCATATAAAATATTTACATAAGCATACGTGATCAAATACATTGTTGCTATTATTATTTTTAACAATTCTATTAGATCAATTAAGAATTAGAAAAATAAATTTTACTTTCATTTATTTCATCTTTGATGCTTTTCCTTTTTTTATTTAGATTCAAGTTTCTGACCTATATTCTTTTCCTTCTATCTAAAGAAATTCTTTTGACATTTCTTGCAAGGCAGGTCTACTGGCAACAAATTCCCTCCATTTTTGTTTTCCTGAGAAAGTCCTCATTTCTCCTTAACTTTTGAAGGAAAATTTCGCAGGATACAGAATTCTAGATCGGTGGTTTTTTTCTCTGCACATTTTAAATATTTCACTCCACTCCCTTCTTGCTTGCACAGTTTCTGAGAAGTCAGATGTAATTCTTATTTTTGTTCCTCTGTAGGTGAAGTGATTTTTTTCCTCTGAATTCTTTTATAATTTTCTCTTTACCTTTGATTTTCTGTATTTTGTGAATGATATGCCAAAGTGTAGTTTTTTTGGCATTTAACCTGCTTGGTGTTTTCTGAGCTTCCTGGATCTGTGGTTTGGTGTAGGACATTAATTGGGGGAAATTCTGAGTCATCATTGTTTCAAATATTTCTTCTGTTCCTTTCTTTCTTTGACCAGGTTCTTTTACACCTCTCCCAACTGACAGCCCATTCCCAACACACATATGTTACAGTTTTTAGTTGTCCCACATTCCTTGGATATTTTGTTCTGTTTTTTTCAGTCTTTGTTGTCCTTGCTTTTCTGTTTTCAGGAATTTTATTGATATATCCTCTAGGTCAGAGATACTTTCCTCAAATGTGTCCAGTCTACTCATAAGTCCTTCAAAGGCATTCTTCATTTGTATTACAATTTTATCTCTAGCATTTCTTTTTGGTTCTTCCTTAAGATTTCTATCTCTCTGCTTACATCATTCATCTGTCTTGCATACCGTCTGCTTTATCCGTTAGAGCCCTTAGCATATTAATCTTAGTTGTTTCAAATTCTCAGTCTGATAATTTCAATATCCCTGCCATGTCTGGTTCTGATACTCACTTTTGTCTTAAAATTGTGTTTTTTGCCTTTCAGTGTGTCTTGTAATTTTTTCTTGATAGCTGGATATGACATACTGGATAAAAAAAACTTCTACAAACAGGCCTTTAGTAATCTGGTGGTGAGATAGGGGAGTGGGAAGAGTGTCATTCTATAGACCTATGATTAGGTCTCAGGTTTTTAGTGAGCCTATGCCTCTGGAATGTGAACTTCACAAGTGTTTCTCAGTCTTTTTCACCACCCTTAAATGGGACAGGATGGCTGGAATGGGTTGGAGTTGGTTATTCCCCTTCCCAGGTCAATTAGGCTTTGATAATACCCCAGGCTGATTAGGCTCTGGTTAACTATTTCCCCTGAGGGCAGGTCTTGTTAAGAACGCAGTGCTCTGGTATATAGCAAATGGCTCCTTTACACCTCCTTCAACTGACAGCCCAAGAAGATTTTGCTCTATTTATTATGGAAACCCGGTCAAGCTCCTAAAGGTGATTCTCACAATACTATGTGGTCCCCTTATGACCTTGTCCCTCTGGAGTTTTTAACCCTCAATGTTGTCCACAGTGACCTCCAGGAATTCCTCAATTACAGTATGGCTTTCCTGCCCCCATGCTGGTTTCCACGGCAGTTGCCACTCATGAGTCTCTGCTCTGGGGAAGCTGCAACTCCCTGCATTTGCCTTTCCATCTTTTCACATCTTAGGGCTGCCTTGCATCCTCCACTCTCTTACGGATTGAAGAAGAGTTGTTGATTTTTCAGTCTGTTCAGCTTTTTGCTTGTTAGGACAGAGTGGCAATTTCCAAGCTCTTTACATGCAGAACAAACTGAACTACTTTTTCAACCCATAAAGTATGTCATCATTAATATTTTGACAGTGTATTTCCTCTGATATTTTTTTCTCAGCTTTTAATGTTCACTTTACCAGATTGGAATATATGTCCTATTTTCAGTCTACTAGTCTATAAAAAATTTATAATTTTTTAAAAAGTTTAAGCCATTTCTATAGTCATAACAAAGTAGGTTTCCATCCTGTGTGAGATGAAAAATTTTATACTCTCCACTTTCTCATACCTGCTAATTCTCCATTTTTTATTTATAGAATATAGGATTTAAACTCAAATTATGACTATAAAATTAATGATTTGATACAATCTATTGCCTTTTCTAGAATAATGTCTGATATTTACATTAAGCTTTAATATCATATTAGAAATAATCATTTCGACTTAACTGTATTTACCCAGTTTCATTTCTCACTCTTAATCCCATATAATGTTTCCCATTTTTTAATTCTTTTATTTTTTATTCTGCTAGCCAGCTGGAACACATCTTTAATTAACTATTTCAGGAGAAGTATGTGGGTGGTGTACACTCTGAGTCCTTTCATGTCTGAGAATGTCTTTCTGCTGCCTTATTATAGGAACTACTGGAGACAGAATTATTGGATCAAACCCTTTTTGCTCAGAGCTCTACAGATTATTACTACCTCGAGCAGTGCTCCAGAGAACTAAACAGCCTGTTTTTGGTGTTTAACTATAACTCTAATTTTTTTCTGTGCCAATACTTGTAACATTTTATGTTCTATTCTTGAAAAATAAAGCAGCATATGCCATGACACTTTTTGGTTCCATGAAGCCTTTTATTCATTAGATCTATGACCAAATACTTTTTTTCATCTAAGGAAAGTTTTCTTCCACTTTTTCCTTGACTATTACTTTGTACCATATGATCTGTTATTTTTTTTATGAGGTTATTATTTTGCACAGATTGGATCTCTTGAATCTGTACTTCAAGTCTAGTAGTTTCCATCCCTTTGCCTGTAAGTTTTGAAAGTATCTCTTAAGTTCATTTTCTGTTTCACTAATTTTATTTTCTTTGGTATTAATTCTGCTATTAACTCACTCCATCATGGAATTCAGTAACTATTTAAAATAGACTTCTGTGTGTTTGTTTTGTTTTCTTTCTATAGGGTGAGGTCCATGGTTACCCAGTACTACTGACTCCTGGTAAAGTAGAAGTCAAGGAATTCTGTCACCTATTGGTTCAGGTGACTGCCTGAAACCTTTATATCCAGATGAAAGGAGATTATATTTACTATAAAATCGTAATAACTGTTCAGAAAACCTGCAATCTTGGGAGAAAGAGGAGGGAGCTGAGGCAACAGATAGCTTCAGCAGGGATCCCCTTCTCTGTGTAAAACATTGCTTCTTTGTTATTTTCTGTTCCATGTGGCCACCTGCTAAGGAACAAGCTAAAGTAGTGTCCATCCTCTGTCCATCTTAGGTGACTGGGCAAGAGCCCAGTCAGAAGGACTGCCCTAAGTTTTGCTTGTGGTGGCCCCATGAGCAGGGTTGCCTAATTTAGCAAATAAAAACACAGCATGCTCAGGTAAATTTAACTTTCAGATAAACAAGGGATTTTTTTTTTTTTTTTTGCTATTTGTCACAACTATTGCACAAGATATACTTGTACAAAAACATCTGTTGTTTACCTGAAAGTCAAATTTAACTAGGCATCCTGAATTTGTTTGGAAACTTTACCCATGAGCCACAGTCTGTTTTTGCCCTTTATGAGATAAGGGGGTGTTTAAGAACTTCATCTACTTGCATGATATTGCCCTCTGGGTCTTTCTTCACTCAGACCCTATCTGCATTCTGGCTGGTGGAAAACCCTTGATATTTCATGTCAATGTCAGATGTAACATATTAGATTCCAAAACTAAACTGATGTAGATTTCCTACTACTCTAATATTTTAATGGTAATTTCTGTAGGACTCTGGAGGGGAGTGTGTGTGTATGCATGTTGTGTGTGTGTGTACGTGAGGTGAGGAAAAGATTGTGATGGATAAAAGAAAATTTAAAGACCTGTGCTTACACTATCATTGTACTAAAAAGTTTTGTCACGTCTAATGCAACTTTCTAGAGCTCCCATGCCTAGCCATGTAGTGCCCCGTTAAAAAATGGTTGTTAAATTGAATTGGACAGAATGAGTTATGTGGTTGGATAAACTGGGCCATGTTAGGCTGTAACTGATTTAATAGACTGAGAAGAATGGCTTTCCCCAGCTTATCCCCTTAGAGATTTATTTCCCCATCCCCTCACTCTGTTCTCTGTTTACTACCTTACCACTTGAGCTCATCTACCCCTCTGGGAAGTTAATAAACCAAAAGAAGATAAATGCTCTATGTGAAACTGCCTATCAATAGAAAGTAATTATACTAACATTTATTCAATATTTAATATATACCAGGCACCAGGCTGAGTGTTTTATATACATTGCCTCATTTAGTCCTCTCTATACTCTATGGAATAGATATTAGTTCTCCTTTTCCAGGTGAGGAAACACATAACCAGAGAGGTGAGCAGACTTGTCATAGGCTACACAGTGAGGTTTGGGTGCACTTTTTTCTGCGTTGCCATGTCATTCCAGAGTTTCTTACTTTCAATTTCCCCTTTTAGAAACAGTTGGGATTTTTTTTGGCCTGTTCATCAATTTTTTTTCCTTCAGTTTCTCAGAGAGAAACAACTATGGGCTTGGGGATTCGTATATGCTGCTGATTTCCATTAGCCATATCATTATGCATGCTGCCCCCATGACCATGTGCAGGTAGCCTTCAAAGGCAGCTTTCTCCTTCCTGTAGTTGCTAAAGCGTTGTTCCCATCTGCAGAGTTTCTTTTATCCATCCCCCAACTCAAAGAGCATCAAATGATAACTTTATGACCTAGAAAAAGTACTAAAATGTAGAATTCAGATGGGAATCCACAGCTAGAATATGGCAAGGAGCCAGTTCCCAAAGCAAAGTGGATCAAAGGAAAATCCCTAGTACCTGTTCACGGCTGGAAAAATCATAATTGTGTTGCTTATTTACTTTGTGCACTCGTGGCTCATGTTAATTACAGGAGATCCCCTGCAATGTCCCACAAGGTGTCAAAGGCCTACAATGTCTCCAGTTATTTCCACTGAAAGTAATGACTTTCCAAAGCAGTAACTGTGTGCACTGTGTGGTATTACTGTTACATTAGCTTGTAATGACACAGAGTATTTAACTCACACCACCACAGTGCGTTCTGGTACATCCTGCTCGTTATGAAAATTTCTGACTATACCTTCTGCTCATTATAAAAATGAAGGGTCATGGGTAGTACTGTGAAGAACCAATAAATGCCACATAAATGTCCTCATATAATTTCAACAAATCATTTCACTTTTGACCTTTCTCACTGGACCATTCCATAGCTGGAAGCTTGTGCGGACAAATATAGGCACATACATGATTGCTTTGTGAAGAAGACAAAGTTTCAGAGGAAGTTACAAGAATGAGAAATAAACAATTACTAATTAAGTGCCTTCTGTGGTGTTTTATGCTTTCCATGTGTTATTTAGTACCCAAATAGCCCAATGAATCATATTCCATTGCTCCATTTTTCCAAATCCAGGAATGTAACTCTGAGTTAGATAGTGCTGTGATGTGCTGCATTACCTTCAGCAAATAATGTAGCTTCTCCGATCTTCACCTGTCTCTAAAGTTCCAAGTTTTTCCACTTGAGCCACAAACAACTTCTATTTCAGAATCTATACAACTTCTCTCCTCAAAAGTAAACTGCCAGCTTTGTCTAGTGTCTTGCATTCATAGTCATCATTCTTAATTTTAATTTTGAAAATATTTATTGGATAAGCTGACTCTGACATTAGATGCATTTATAAAGGAACCACTTTTTGCAATTTACTGTTCTCATAGTCAAGCAAAAATTAAACAGAAATATACCTCAGAACTGCAATCTGTTTCACTGCATTTTATGAGTGCTAAGTTACTTAGACCTAAACGTTAGTTATCAGTAATAGAGATCCAGCTTAACCCTAGATCAGCAATCAACCACACACAAATGAAAATACCCAAGGGAAGAGAAACCACAAAGAAGGTAAATAAAGGACAGAGGAAAAGTTCAGATTATTTTTTTGTTCTATATCTGTGGTCAGAATTATTCCCCCTGGATTAAAAGAGGAAAGGAATTGAAGGTTCATCATGTTTTCTGTAAAACAGAGAGACCATAAGAGACTGAGATGAGCAGATGTCCACTCCAAAAACTCAAATGAACTTTCTCAGAAATTAGACTCCTTGTCTTCGGTGGGATGTTGAGAACAGTTAGCCAAACCTCAAAACTGGTGTAACGGAAATGCTGCACAGAACATACATTTGGGGAGACATTAAAAGCAAAACAAATGCAATTTTAGGAGAAATTATTAAACTGTAAACCAAGGTGAGACAAATGCATAAACTCATCAGTTTTGATTTCTAATTCAAGTTTCATTTCTTTGTTTCTCTTTGCTGGTTTTTACCTCCCAGAAACAGGTCTCTTTCCAAGAGATAAAGGTTGTACATAAAATGGGATCCTAAACAAACAGACACAAACTATTTGTAATTTAAGTAGAAAGCAATTATCAATTAGTCAATAATAAAACTTAATAGTATTTTTCCCCTTAAGGAAGTCTTTAAATACTCAAATAATAATAGCAGCTAATATTTATTAAGCACTTATAAGGGGTCTGTCCCAGTGCAAAGTGCTTTATATGTATTTCATGGCATTCCTACTGTGGGCCAGCCATCATTTCAGGATTAATGGGGAAACAAAGTTCTTCTCTTTATGAGCAGCTGATTGAGCAAAAGCAGCCAGCGCAGCTGAAGCCAGGAGTGCCTCTCTGCATGTGAAGTGGCATAAAGCAGTCAACACCAGCCATAGCAGCCTGGTGTTTATACAACCTGGCTTAATTTTAGCAAATTGTCCTATTGAAAAAGTGAGTACCATAATGAGTCAGAGACAGAGTGTGGAACAGAGCTGAAGCAGAGCTTACATTCTCTGATTCATGATTAGGGACTTTGCTCATGTGTTAACATGCTCATCCACTCATTCGCTCCTTCAACAGGAATTCATTCATTGAGCACCTTCTTTGTACCAAGTGCTGAAGTAGGTAATGAGGATATGAAGACAAATATGGCACAATCCTGTTCCCAAGGAGCTCCTAGCCTAGTTAGTGGAAAATACAAACACTAGATCAATGAGTCCCAGTAAACTGTAGGTGTAAGAAGATACAGAGGTACTAGGCAAAGAAAGGGATTCACCATGGCAAGATATGTCAAGGGCGGGGATAACTGGGTTGATTAGGTAGATGAGGGAAAAAATAATATTTCTGGTGAATGAAGCGGTGTTCACAAAGCTCTTGGGAATGAACCAATATGGTATATTTTGAGATCTCTAAATAATTTGGTTGGAGAGGGCAGCATGAATTGATTGTGAAGTGATGTATGCATTTAAAGAGCTTAGATCTTTCCTGAAGGCGATTGGGAGTTAACGAGAAACTAAGTGGAATAGAACCATAATCCAACTACACCCTGGGAAAGTTAATTCTGTTGAAAATGTGAATAATAGAGTATACAAGGACACGTGCAAAGTATTATGATAATTGTTATATGGATTGGTTGGACATTGAAAGAAAAGTTAGCAGCACTACCTGTAAATGAATTGTCATGAGACATCTTTATTTGATCTACTTTTGAGATCTTAACTATACTATGTACACGTGTGTTTATGTGTGTGTGTGTTTTATAACAAGTTCTTTTCCAGAGATCTGTAAGTGAAAATTCCCTAGCATTATTGTCCTAAGCAGCAATCAGAAAATTGGAATTGAGTTCTTCTTCCACTTGATCTTTTAAACAAAGCATCTCAAGATTAACTGTGACTAAAATAATTCTGGCTTCTGTATTCCTATTCAATAAAGTAACTGTCTCACTATACAATAGCATGTGTCTGAAGGTGATTCTATTGACTCACAGTCCGAGGGGCTGGATCTTTGGATATATTTTTACCCCTGGATTTGCTGATAGGCTACAGTGACTCACTAATCTCTTCTGTTCCCAGTGGCAACTATTTGTCTGCTGATTTGTTTGATATGAGAATTAAACCTGAGTCTTTGGAATTGAATGTTTTTTTCCTGAGTAAATTGTACAGATTGATAAGAGGCAAGTCAGGACCTTAGTCCGACAGCCCCATATTTTAACCCACTGAATAGACTGATCTAAGCCTAAGCTCACAATTTCATATTAATATACTGCCTGGCTTTAAAATGCCTAAGACCAGAATATTCGTATTCTTTTTGTATAAATGATCCCACAAATATTTTGTGCAAAGGATGCTGGTCTGAGAACACAATAGGCACTGAGTCTTGAGACAGGAAGTCTTTAAGTCAGGCATTCTGCTGTCCCAACCCCACATCGTATAGATATAAAACGCTTTTCCAGTATTTCTAGAAATATCATAGTATTTACATGTGGCTTTATGCATAAGACAGTATAAAATAAAACAGAGGAAATGAAGCTTTACACTAGGGCATTTCAAAGTGTGGTCCACAAACCACCTACCTCAACATAATCAGATTTCTCATCTATAAAATGGAGACATTAAGAATACCTACTCTGTCCATCCTATAGGAATGCTTTGAACATCAAATGACATAATAAATACAATAATACTTTCAGTGTAAAGGGCTCTACTTAGCGAAGCCAATTGTTTTACAATGGAAGAAGCTTCTAGGGAAAAATTGGGTGTCTACTTCTCTGAGTAGAAAAACTTGTTGGTAGAGGATTTGGAACACGTGAACGGATGGCTAGATAACACATATTAAATTCCTACAGTAAAAGGCTCCCAACAGCATTACTGAAGCATTTCGCCTTTGATGGTAAGGTAAAAATGAGAAGCCCCTTGCCTCAGTGCCACCCCCTTAGGTTGGGGAATACTCCTGGTGGGAGAAAAATAACATGTGGCCTTTTCTCTACACAGCTTTATGAGCACAGACAAGACACTTGAGCCCAAGTTAACAAAGAGATCTGGGAAGGCATGAGCATCCCTCCTGTTCAGTCTCGCCCTGTGCTCTCTATGAGAAAGGGCTGAAACAGTTTTCTCCCAAGTACATGCATTCGAATCACGCGAGTGTTTTTATTAAACATGCAAAGTTCCAGGCCCGACCTCCACATGTTAAAAACAGCTGTGTGCCATTGAGCAGTTACCGAACGTTTCTGTGTTTCAGTATCCTCATCCGAAAAATGAAGATAGCGATAGTACCTGTTATAGGGTTGTTTGATGATTATAAAGGTTCCTTCTTCAAATTATTATTATTTGTATAAAGTTCTTTATGAGCTATTAAACTTTCAAAATAGATTTAACAAATTTTATTATTTATTTCATTAAATTTTGAGAAGTGGAGACTTTTCTGTTTCATCATTTGCTTGTATACAACATTGAGACTATTGGTTTTCTTTCTCTGCCCAAGATTTTAAATCTTAAATATAAACCACATAGCCATCTTTAAAAGCTGTTTGAAGATAATTTATAGTCAAATCGCAGTTCCCTTAGGACTGGTAGCACTTCTCCCTGCTACACCTCAGATCTGTGCTGCATTTCTAGCAAAGCCAGCCTCTGGGTAATCATGGATCAGGCAGTGCAATTTGACCTGTGTAGCGCTGGAATGTATTCCTGAAAAGTAATAGGTGATTTGACCCAATTTGGCTTGAACCTCTCATGAGCTGAGATGAGAACACCAATTGAGTACAATTATGGAGGGTGATTTGTTGCTTCTGACCTACAGTCAGCTGGAGACTCAAGTTGGATCCTCACCCATGAAATTTCCCCAAGGGCTTCCAGATAAAGATTTTAAATGCTAATTACTGTATGTGGTCAATGCCCTGATAAAATTGAGAGCATTTTGATTTATGATGGATATTAAGTAAGAGCAAGAATGAAACCCAGTAGATTTAAAGGATTTAGACATACTCGGAAGGTTTTGGCACAAAAAGAATACTGCAAAGTCCTTCGTTATATTTGTTTCAGTTCAGAAACATTGTCTCCTTATTACTGCCAATGCTGCCACTGTAGAAATTGACCTGATTCTGTTCAAAACTACAGATTTGTTTTTTTAAAGTTGTCTTCTCTGACTTGGTAGCAATTCTAAGTACAGCCAGAGGCAGGACTGGCTCCTATACAGCGGATTTGAGTGTTTAGGGAGGTCCAATGCTGGGCTAAATAGAATTTGAAAGGCAGAGCCAGTCTGTGGATAGTTCTTCCTGAATCTACCTAGCTGACAGCACATCAAAGAGGATCCAGAGATAGAGACTAGGAATTACTAGCCTCAGGTTCACCTCACCCTAAATCCGGCCCTTTAGAGGATCTTCAAATATCAGAGATGTGGCACAGTTTAGTGACATGAACTTGGCATGGGTATCAAGCCAAATAGGGTTCAATAAAAGCTCTCACTTTTATTTGTCTTGCCATGTGGCCAGTTACTTAACCTCTGTAAATTTCAGCTTCTGTAAAAATGAGGATTATAGCACTAAATTCCTCATACTAATGTTAAAAGCACTAAATGAATTAAATGTCTAGCATAAGGTGAGTTCTTAATACACGCAAACAAAATCATTCTTCCTTTAAGATTATTCAGAGGACCTGTGTATGACTTTTGGTTTTGCCATTTTGTAATCTTGAGTAATAATATTTCAACCTCTAGTCCTCATTTTCCTTGTTTTCAAAATGGTGGTGAGATGGTGAAGCTTCATTAGTGATTTTCAAACTGTTTTAAGGAACTCATATTCCACAAAAATACCTCACAGGATGTGACTCGGGTTTCTCTTTTAAAAAATATTTTTAAAACTGTAATAGAGAAGCATGCATGTATAAGTAAGTTTACATCCATATTTATGGAAACTAATAATACGTAAATATTCTACTTTGAACTTGTAAAATTGATTCATCTAGTGTTCATTTTGAATAGTGGAGGCCCCTATCAGATTGCATTTGAAATAAAGGATTCCACTACTAAAACATTTTGAAAAACACAGAGCCAATAAACTCTGAGGATCCATCCACTCTATGATTCTAGATAATTTGTTTTCTTCCATTCAACTGAACAAAAACAAATACAAGTCTCCTTAGCATTCCCTTAATGTACTAGATGCCTTGATGTACTGAAAGGCATTTGAAAGTCAGCATCTTCAGCATCTCTGCCAGATGTAAAACAAATGCTCCCTTGAATCACTTTGCATGGTTATTTGGTTATTTAGCTATTTTAGTCATATAGAATATATGTAACATGGGAATTAATGCAGCAACACCTTCACAATTAGAAATTTGAGATAAATATGGATTGCAGATGCTCTTTCCTACATTATTAAAAATAATAATAATAACCTGGTAATCACAGAGTCATTACTTTATGGAAATCCCAGGCTGAGCTTTGTTTTAAAGGATTTGTTTTAAAAGGATTTGTTTTAAAGAATGCTCTGTTGCAAGTTTTCCAGGTGATAGGAATTATTGTTTCCATGTACACATGACTCAGTCTCAGAAAGGTTTACACATACCCAGCCAGTTGCTTAACTAGTACAAGAGGAAAAAAAATTGTCCTTGTTTTTTAGTGGAAATTCTTTAAGAATGAAGTTAATCTTTCTCTTATGGACTATTTTCATACATCAATCTGTGGTTGAGTCCCTGTGGAAAACATATTTCACTTATGAACTTTTTTCTGTGTCTTTTTGTTTGAAGACAAATCTGATTGATTTTACAAGACTGATTGTTTGATCAGATTAGTTTATTGGATTAGCTTTTTAAGATCACTATTATTTATTTGTTTTCCACAAAGTATTTTATTTTTTCTTATCTTGTACAATTTTGGAAGATTGAAGAAAGCGTGTTAGTATATAAATCAACATTTAATTATGACCTTGGGTGAAGGCCATATAAATTATAGGAGAAAGACACTATTAATTCTTACACTTAATAGGACACGTCATGGCCCTTTTAAAGTAATGGAGACCTAGAGAGAAACAAGATGAATTGTATTATGTCCTGGCATATATTCAATAAAGTGATATGCATGAGGGTGGTATTGAGTTCCCCAATTTAAAAGCAGTACGCATTTTTTCCTTTGCTTGAGTTAACATTTAAGCTTTCAAAATCCTCCTAAAAGGATTGATCTAAAAGGCCTGACCTAAAAGGAAATAATTCGATTAAAAAGTCTAGTTCAAAGGTCAAGGAAATCAAATTTAGTTTCAATCAGATACTCTTTAAGACTAACCTAGTTACAGTGTATTTTGTGAAGGGTTTGTCCCTACTGTGTTTAGAAGTTTGTAAAGACTAAGAATTTTAATTTTTGTATTTCTCTGAGAAGAAAGTTACCTTCCAATACTTCAGTTTGGCTTTTTAAAACATTTTGAGGATGTATCGTGTACCAGTGTAGGGGCTACTTGCACTAAGCATTACCTCAAAAGAGACAGAAACCAAGTCTGTCTTGTTTCCTGCTATATTTTTTCTGCCTTGTGCAGATCTAACCCTCAGGACCCGTAAATGCTTGTTGAATGAATGGAGAGCGATGACTAAGCAGAGTGGTATTGCAGCAGAGTGTTGAAGGGCATGAATTTGGGAGACAGGGGAGCTCTGTGGAAATTCCCACTCTACCAATACCAGATCTGTGATTTTAAGCAAATGGCTTAACTTGTCTGAGTTCAAGTACCTCATTTGTGAAATGAAGATGATAATGACTAGTTCAGAAGATTGCTATAAGGATTAAATGAGATAACCATCAAAAAGATGTTAGCATATGCCTGGCAAGTGGCAAATACTCAACAAATGCTAGTTCTCATTACTCCCAGAAGGTTGCCTAGGTAATGGAGTTACTGTTATTTTTCATGTTTTCTGATTTCCTGGTACATTTTCTATTATAAAAATATAAAAATGAATTAATCACATTCTTCCGGGTCAAACAGATAGAATTCTCTCATTTTCAAAACTCTGCTGATGATGTGTCTCTAATAATGTGTAGTTAAATAGCAGGTAGTCCTAAATTCACAAGATTTCAAGTTTTCCTAAGACGTAAGAATTGTTTGAAAAGTTACACACTCAAACCAATAAATGTTTTCAAAGATATATTGAATATACCTTGTTACATCTCTCTCTATATATATATGGAGATATATATATATATATATGGATATATATAGAAAGAGATATATACACTATCTATCAAAATATGTAAACAAATCCACAAATCTAGAATGCACTTATCATGAAGGCTCAGAGTTGTTGGAAGCATGTGACTTACGTCTGCACAGCTGTGATTCCAACACTAGATGTTCTCTATCTTTGGGTCTATGGTGAGTTCTGGAATGGAACAGGGGAAGAATTGAACAGGCATATTCCAGGGAAAAATGAGGTAGAAGAATTAGTTCTACAAAAGATGCTAAAGCATTGTGCCATTCTCTCCCCAGTTTCTTGCACATTAGACCTTGCCAGGAAGTTTCCTCTGTGAGATATATGAGATCACAATAGCCCTACCTCTTGGGAAGACTTCCAACAATGGTGAACAAAACAACTATATCAGAATCTCCAACTAGAACTACATAAGCCAGGCATGGCCAAATGATGAAAACATTATTCTGAAGACAAGCAACATGCTTGGGGTGATCATCCATCTCAGTTTGCCCAGGACCATCCTGGTTTTAGTACTGAAAGTCTCACAACCCTGGAAAACCCTCATTCCAAAGCAAACCAGGACAGTTGGTCACTGCCCTCCGTGTGTTTCAGCCTAGACCTGACTTTCAACATGACCACAGAATATTGGGCCTACCTCTTCCCAGTCATGCTTTCTCTTGGACTGATACCTTCACATGCACATAGATGGACTGGGGCAGGTAAAAACACACAGGAGTGCACATTTGTAGCTGTGAATTTTGATAACTTGATGGAAGAAAGAGATTTATTTGAAATTTTGGAAAAGCAGACTGTTGCAGATTCAAATTACAGGCAGGGAAATGGTCTGAGCTGGGCCACATTTTTGACCTGTAAGAAGTATACTTCAGGAACACACTGGAGAACCAAAGATGGATACTTTTGTATGTGTGCAGTCATATGTGACACTTCACCTAAAATGCATTTTTACCTTATAGGTATACATCATTGTACAAATGTGATATTTAAAGTACATTACTGTAAAAGCCTTATAATATAATGTTCTAACCTTGGGCTCTGGCCAAATTTTCTGACTAAAGATGTTGCTTTTTCCCACTTAAATGACTTAGTGGCAAAGCCTTTGTCTTCTTGGATAAAATCTGTGTACAATTTCCCAGCAAAGAGGACAAAATTAGCTTGTAAATGGACCTTTGATCAAAAAACATGTGGAGAAATTGCAGAGACTGGTAAACAAACAGGTAAGGCTATTCTTAGATGTGGAGTCAAGAAACTAATGAACTAGATTTCTTAGTTGCACGATGATCTCACCCCATCCCGTGAAGGGGGTTAGGTGGATGCTGGCCCTGCTTTTGAAAAACTGGACCCAATTTTAGTTTCACACTATTCTCTTCTAAAGATTGTCTTCATTCTCATACGCTTGCAATTCTAGTATACGTAATACCACTTGAGAATGTTAATAGACTCTCCTTACTAGAACTGCATTTTGGAGATGTGATTTAACTTGTAGCACTGGGCTGAAGAAATTTGATTATAAGGTAGCCCAGAATTTTTCAGTCAGTCAATTATGCCTAAATTATGTACAGTATAAAGGTCCACATTGCACACAATGCATACCAATCATTTCCGGTATGTTTACTACAAATGTAAAATATTAATGATTTGGTGGAAGGTTACCCACTTTCATATGGTGGGACCCTCTTGAAGAATATACAAATTTATATATGCCATGCTCTTTCTAGTGTTGTCTTTCTTAAAGAGGAGGATTTAAACAAGATGACAGGGCTCTGGGACTTTTCTGACTCAAATGCCAGTGGTGTAAAACTCCCTTTTGAAGAGAAAATGTTAGCTAGATGCAATATTCATTTTGCACTTTCCAAAATGCTGGAAAATCTGTGCAGTATGTTAGAAGCACAGGAAGTAACAGGAGGCAAATTTCACAAAGCAAAAAGACCACACATGTAATAGACTATGAGATAATCACTCACTTATTTATTTGGTTTAAAACGGTATCTAAAGCGTCTATTAAACGCTTGGCGGAGTACAAGACGCCAGGATTATTGGGAAATATTTTTGCCCTAAATAGCTTGTGTTCTAATAGAAGAGATGGAATATTTTTTTGATGATCTATGATTTTTAAAAAACATACATTAGTTACTATGAGAGTTGAAATAGACTTCTTTCTTCCTTCTTTTCTTTTTCCTGTTCACAGTTTCAGGGAAGTTTTACCAGCAAGAATTGCAGTTGTGTGACGGTGAGATAATGTTATACATACGTTAAAACATTCAGAGTAAAAAGGATATACAATGAAAATAAGTCTCAAGTTTTCTTCCCTAGAAGCACCCCTTTCTGCTAGTTTTTTGTGTATCCCTTCAGATATCCAATGCATGAGCAAACATTTGTATATATTCTATCTTTTTCTTTTTACACAAATAGAAGCATCATATATACACTGTTTTGCCCTTGCTTTTTAAAAACTTAATATATTTAAAAACTTTATATTTAACTAACATAATTTTAGTACAGGGAAATTAGGGTTTTTTTTTTGTTTTTTTTTTGCCATATGTGCTGCAAATATTTTCCCAGTTTATCATCTGTCTTTTGACTTTGTTTAGGTATTTTTACCATGCAGAATTTAAAATATTTTGCTTAGTTGAATTTATCAATTTTTTTGTGACTTTTGTATTTTTTTGATCTTTTGTTATAAAGCTTTCTCAAATCAGGAATGAAAAATAAATCCTCCCCTGTGTTCTTCAAATGCTTTTATGGTTTCAGTGTTTTCTTCAGTTAGACCTTTTCTCCATCTAGAATTCATTTTAGTGTAAGCCTTCAATTTAGTCCAATGGCTAGCCACTGGACCCAACTCCAATTTTGGAATAACTTTTCTTTTCCCCACTGATATGAAGTGTCAAAAATGGTAGGTTTGGAATTTTCAGAGAAATAAAGGACAAAACTTCAGGCAAAAGGAATAATGTAAGGCAAAGAAGTCAATCTCAGTGGAGTAGAGATGAAGGTCACTTGAATAAGAAAGGTTTAGGGTATTGGAGGCTTGTTTGAATGATGGGTTATTAAAAGAAACTGTGAATTTTTATAGGTACTATAGCAAATGAGGAAGACTCTGAGTCAGAGGAGTGACAGTGGCAGGAAGTCAAGAATGAGGACAGATAAATACCCAGTAGTGGAATAGCTGGATCATATGGTAGATCTATCCTTAATTTTCTGAGGATACTCCAAACAGCTTTCCATAGTGGCTGCACCAGTTTGCACTGCCACCAGCAGTGAACAAGGGTTCCCTTCTCTCCACACCCTCTCCAACATTTGTTGTTTTCTGTCTTGTTAATTATAGCCATTCTGACCGGAGTGAGGTGACACTTCATTGTAGTTTTGATTTGCCTTTCCCTGATAACTAATGATGTTGAGCATCTTTTCATATGCCTGTTGGCCAACTGTATATCTTCTTTGGAGAAATCTCTGTTCAGATCTTTTGCCCATTTTCTAATTGGATTGTTGGTTTTTTTGTTGTTGAGCTGTATGAGTTCTTTATATATTTTGGATATTAACCCCTTATCTGATATATGGTTTGCAAATATCTTCTCCCAATTGTTAGGTTGTCTTTTCGTTTTGTTGATGGTTTCCTTTGCTGTGCAGAAGCTTTTTAGTTTGATGTAGTCCCATTTGTTCATTTTTTCTTTTGTTTCCCTTGCCCGGTCAGACATGGTACTTGAAAATATGCTGCTCAGACCAATGTCATAGAGCGTACTGCCTATGTTTTCTTCTAGAAGTCTCTTGGTTTCGGGTCTTACATTCAAGTCTTTAATCCATTTTGAGTTGATTTTTGTGCATGGTGTACAGGAATGCTCTACTTTCATTCTTTGCCTGTGGCTGTCCAGTTTTCCCAACACCATTTATTGAAGAGACTCTCCTTTCTCCATCGTATGCTCTTGGCTCCCTTTTCGAATATTAGCTGTCCATAAACGTGTGGGTTTACTTCTGGGCTCTCAATTTTGTTCCATGCATCTGTGTGTCTGTTCTTGTGCCAGTACCATGCTGTTTTGGTTACTATGGCTTTGTAGTATAATTTGAAATTGGGGAGTGTGATACCTCCAGCTTTGTTCTTTTTTCTCAGGAATCCTTTGGCTATTTGGGGTCTTTTGTTGTTCCATATAAATTTTAGGATTCTTTGTTCTATTTCTGTGAAAAATGTTGTTGGAACTTTGATAGGGATTGCGTTGAATCTATAGATTGCTTCAGGAAGTATGGACATTTTAACAATGTTACTTCTTCCAATCCAAGAGCACGGAATATCTTTCCATTTCTTTGTGTCTTCTTCGCTTTCTTTCAACAATGTATTTATCCAAAGAACTTGAAAACAGAAAGGCATAAAGATACTTGCACCCCTATGTTCATTGCTGCATTATACACAATAGCCAAGACTTGGAAGCCACCTAGGTGCCCATCAAGGGATGAATGGGTAAAGAAGATGTGGTATTTATACGTGATGGACTACTACTCAGCCATAAGAAATGACAAAATCCGGCCATTTGTGACAACATGGATGGACCTTGAGGGTATTATGCTGAGTGAAATAAGTCAGAGGGAGAAAGTCAAATACCGTATGATCTCACTCATAAGTAGAAGATAAAAACGACAAAAAAAACCCCACATAGCATTGGAGATTGGACTGGAGGTTACCATTGGGAAAGGGGGAAGGGGGGAGGGCAAAAGGAGTGATTAGGGTCACATGTGAGGGGATGCACTATAATTAGTGTTCGGGTGGTGAACATGACATAATGCATACATAATTCAAAATATGATGTACATCCGAAAAAATAAAAATTAAAAAAAAAAACAACGAATGAGGACAGATCCCGATAATATGAGCCTTGAAGGTTGATGAACAGTTTCACCTGTGGACGGAGATGTAATCAAATGACAAGGGGAGACTGTTCAAGATGAATTGTTTAATGAAATAAGCACTTCACTGGAGAAAATTATGTGTATATAGATAATTTACAGTGTGATGACCACTGCAATTTTAACAAACATATTTAAACTTAAATTTTTTCAATATCGACATTGATAATTGACCTCTATAACTTTCCCTCCCAAATAAAACAAAGGGTCAAGTATGTTTTTATATCTTTCTTGTTGCTTATCACCAGCTTGATATTAACTTTTGTTATATTGTGACTATTTTTTAAGTATTCTTCCTCAATGTGTTGGTTTTACCATATGTTTGAGTCTAATACCTCTCCCCTTATATTTGGTCTGGTGGTCATGACTTGCTCCTAAGGAATAGAAAGTGGCGGAGGTTCTGCTGTATGACTTCTGAGGCCAGGTTTTAGAAGGAGACACAGCTTCCAGCTGGTTCACTCTTCCTTGGGATGGTTGCTCTGGAACCTAGCTGCCATGCTCTCTGTACACTCAGGCCACATAGAGAAGCTGCATCAAGGTGTTCCAGCTGACAGCCTCAGCTGAGGCCCCAACTGTTAGCAAGCATCAACTGCCGAGTATGAGTAAGGAAGCCGCTTAGATGACTCTACCTCCAGCTATCATCTGATTGCAACCACATTAGAGACTCTAAGTGAGAAGCACCCAGCTCAGCTGAGTCAACTCCATAACTGTTACAGAAAATAATAATAAATGATTATTGTTGTTTTACACCACTGAAGTTTGGGTGGTTTGTTTCTAACTATAATCAGAACACTCAACAATTGAATTAAGCTTTGCAGCTATAGTATCAATTAATTATTAGATGCAACATAGTTTATTGATTTATTTTATTAATAATATACCCCATGTTATTCTTTTCTCATTTTGATGGAATACATATTAAAGTGTTTTTTTTCTACCACAATGGACTCTGTGCCCTTGCGTCTGAAAAGTACTTGAAAAGGAGTTTGATCTTTTATAAGATACTAGACTCGATTTATTTTCACTTGTCTTTTTCTAGCTTACAGTTTTCAGATGAGAGTTCTGATACCAGTGTTACTCTTACTCCAGGGTAATTGATATGCTCCTTCTTTTCTTTTTTAAAGTCTTGGCATTTGGAAATTTTACCAGGATGTGTATAGATATTCCCTCTGCTTGGCATGCTGTTCTCCCAGATCTTTTCATGGCTAGCACTTTCTTGCTATTCAGGTCTTATAGCAAATGTCACCTCCTCAGAGGCACCTATGCTGACATCCTTGTATGAAGTTGCTTCACACAGTCATTTTGTATCTCATTACCCATATTCCTTTATTCAGAGAATTTATTGCATTTACATTTTTATTCATTGATTTCTTAATTTTGTCTCCTCTCTTTAGAATATAAGATCCACGAAGGGAGAATCTGGTCTTTCTTGGTTATGGCTATATTTGTAATGTATTTGGCATATAGTATATATTGAATAAAATGTTTGATAAAGAATAAATAAGTCGATGTTTTTGCTTTATTTCATTTTAGTACTAAATATTCAGTAGGCTTTTCAATATGAAAACTGGAATCTTTTTCAGATCACCTTGTTAAAAAATATTTATCTTTGGATTGTTTACTTTTCTCATTCCTCTTCTGTCCTAGAATATGAATATTGGATACAGTGGAATTCTCCTCCACATCTCCTATAAGTTTTTCTTCATGTTTTTCATTTCTTTTACTGTGATGTATGTACTGAAATATTTTCTTGACTTTACATTCTTTAGCAATGTCCATCCACTTATTGAGCCTTTACTAATTTTTTAAAATTTTGGCAAATGCTTAATTTCCAAGAATCCTTTATTCTTTTTGATTCCTATTTTTAAAAATTTTTAAATTGAGATCATAATGGTTTATAACATTGTGAAATTCAGTTGTACATTATTTCTTGTCGGTCACCATATAAGTGCTACCTTTCACCTGCTGTGCTCATCCCCCACCCCCATCCCCTGGTAACCACTAAGCTGTTTTCTTTGTCCATGTGTTTGTTTCTATCCCACATGTGAATGAAATCACATGGTGTTTGTCTTTCTCAGTCTGGCTTATTTCACTTAGCATAATACCCTCCAGGCTCATCCATGTTGTTGCAAATGGGGTGATTTTGTCTTTTTTATGGCTGAGTAGTATTCCATTGTATATATACCACATCTTCTTTATACAATCATCAGTTGACGGGCACTTGGATTGCTTCCATGTCTTGGCTACTGTGAATAGTGCTGAAATGAACATAGGGTTACATATGACCCTTTGGATTGTTGATTTCAAGTTCTTTGGATAAATACCTAGTAATAGGAATATCTGGGTCATATGTTTTTTCTATTTTTAGTTTTTTGAGGAATCTCCATACTGTTTTTTGTAATGGCTGCACAAGTTTGCATTCCCACCAGCATAGTATGAGGGTTGCCTTCTCCACCCCTCTCCAATATTTGCTATTTTTAGTTTTAACGACTATAGCCATTTTAACAGGTGTCAGGTGGTATCTTAGTGTAGTTTTGATTTGCATTTCCCTCATGATTAGTGATGTTGAACATCTTTTCATGTGCTTATTGGCCATCTGTATATCGTCTCTGGAAAAATGTGTGTTCATATCCTCTGCCCACTTTTTGATTGGGCCGTTTGTTTCTTTTGTTGTTCAGTTGTGTGAGTTCCTTATATATTGTGGAGATTAACCCCTTGTCAGATATATGATTTGCAAATATTTTCTCCCAATTGGTGGGTTGTCTTTTTGTTTTGATCCTAGTTTCTTTTTGCCTTGCAGAAGCTTTTTAGTCTGATGAAGTCTCACTTGTTTATTTTTTCTTTTGTTTCCCTTGTCTGAGAAGATGTGGCATTTGAAAAGACCGTTTTAAGTTTGATGTCAAAGAGTGTACTACCTATATTATCTTCCAGGAGTTTTATAGTTTCAGGACTTATCTTCAAGTCTCTGATTCAATTTGAATTTATTTTTGTGTATGGCATGAGATAGTGGCCTACCTTCATTCTTTTGTATGTGGCTGTCCAGTTTTCCCAACACCATTTATTGAAGAGACTATCTTTTTTCCATTGTATGTTCTTGGCACCTTTGACAAAGATTAGCTGTCCGTAGATGTGTGATTTTATTTCTGGGCTTTCAGTTCTGTTCCATTGATCTGTGTGCCTGTTTTTGTACCAGTACCATGCCTTTTTGATCACTATGGCTTTGTAGAACATTTTGAAGTTAGGGATTGTGATGCCTCCAGCTTTGTTCTTTTTTCTCAGTTTTGCTTTAGCAATTGGGGGTCTTTGGTTGCCCCATATGAATTTTAGGATTCTTTGTTCTATTTCCATGAAGAATGTCATTGGGATTCTGACTTGGATTACATTGAAGCTGTAGATTGCTTTGGGTAGTATGGACATTTTAACTATGTTTATTCTTCCAATCGATGTACATGGAGTCTCTTTGCATCTCTTTATGCCATCACCTATTTCTTTCAATATTGTCCTATAGTTTTCATTGTATAAGCCCTTCATGTCCTTGGTTAAATTTATTTCTAGATATTTTATTCTTTTTGTTGTGATTGTACATGAGATTGTATTCTTGAGATCTCTTTCTGTAAGTTTGTTATTAGAGTATAGAAATGCAACTGATTTTTGTAAGTTGATTTTGTACCCTGTAACTTTACTGTAGTTGTTAATTATTTCTAGTAGTTTTCTGATGGATTCTTTGGGTTTTCTATATATAAGAGCATGTCACCTGCAAACAATGAGAGTTTCACTTCTTCACTCCCTATTTGGATTCCTTTTGTTCCTTTCTCTTGCCTAATTGTTCCATCCCAAACCTCCAGTACTATGCTGAATAAGAGTGGTGATAGTGGGTATCATTGTCTTCTTCCTGTTCTCAGGGGGATGGCGTTCAGTTTTTCCCCATTGAGTATGATGTTGTCTGTGGGTTTGTCATATATGGCCTTTATCATGTTGAGGTAATTTCCTTCTATCTCGATTTTGTTAAGCGTTTTTATCATAAGTGGCTGTTGGATCTTGTCAAATATTTTCTCTGAATCTATGGAGATGATCATGTGGTTTATATTCCTCAATTTGTAAATGTGGTGTATCACTTTGATTGATTTGTGGATGTTGAACTGTCCCTATGTCTCTGGTATAAATCTCACTTGATCAGAATGTATGATCTTTTTGATGTATTGCTGTATTTGAGTTGCCAATATTTTGTTGAGGATTTTTGCATCTATGTTCATCAGCAATATTGGCCTGTAGTTTTCCTGTTTTGTGTTGTCCTTGTCAGGCTTTGGTATCAGAGTGATGTGGCCTTGTAGAATGTGTTAGGAAGCATTCCATCTTCCCTAATTTTTTGGAATAACTTGAGAAGGTTGGTATTAAATCTTCTCTGAATGTTTGGTAGAATTCCCAAGAGAAGCCATCTGGTCCTAGGCTTTTTTTCCTTGGGATGCTTTTGATTACTATTTCAGTCTCTTTAATTGTGATTTGTCTATTCAGATCCTCTATTTCTTATTGATTCAGCTTTCAGAGGTTGTAAGTGTCTAAAAATTTATCTATTTCTTCTAGATTGTCCATTTTGTTGGCATATAGCTTTTTGCGGTATCCTCTTATAATCCTTTGTATTTCTGTGGCATTCATTGTTATTTCTCCTCTTTCAATTCTAATTTTATTTATCTGAGCTTTCTCTCTTTTTTTCTTTGTAAGTGTGGGTAGGGGGTTGTCAATTTTGTTTATCTTCTCAAAGAACCAGCTCTTTGCTTCATTGATGTCTTCTACTGCCTTTTTTGATTCAATTGCATTTATTTCTGCTCTGGTTTTTATTATTTCTCTCCTTCTGCTGACTTTTGGACTTTGTTCTCTTTTTTTAAATTCAGTTAGGTGTAATTTGAGATTGCTTGTTTGGGATTTTTGTTTGTTTGTTAGGGTGCACCTGTACTGCAATGAATTTCCCTCTTAGTACCACTTTTGCTGCATACTGTAGGAGTTGGTATGGCGTGTTTTCATTTTCATTTGTCTCCAGATATCTTTTTTGCTATTTTCTTTGAGGAAGATTAGCCCTGAGCTAACATCTCCTGCCAATCCTCCTCTTTTTGCTGAGGAAAACTGGCCCTGAGCTAACATCCATGCCCATCTTCCCCTATTTTATATGTGAGATGCTTACCACAGCATGGCTTGCCAAGCAGTGCCATGTGCACACCCGGGATCTGTACTGGTGAACCTCGGGCACCCAAAGCGGAACATGCGCACTTAACCACTGCATTACTGGGCCAGCCCCTCTCCAGATATTTTTTGATTTCTCTAACTTCTTCAATGATCCATTGCTTGTTCAACAGCATGTTGTTTAGTGTCCACATCTTTGCCCTTTTCTCAGCTTTTTTCTTGTAATTAATTTCTAGCTTCATAGTATTGTGATCAGAAAAGATACTTATTATTTCAATGTTCTTAAATTTATTGAGGTTTCCCTTCTTTCCCAACATATAGTCTATCATCGAGAATGTTCCATGTGCACTTGAGAAGATGTGTATTCTGCTGTTTTTGGTTGGAGTGTTCCATATATGTCTATTAAGTGCAACTGCTCTAGCTTTTCATTTAATTCCACTGTTTCCTTGTTGATTTTCTGTCCGGATGATCTATCCATTGATGTGAGTGGAGTGTTGAGGTCCCCTACTATTATGGTCTTATTATTAATCTCTCCTTTTAGGTTTGTTAATAGTTGCTTTATGTACTCTGGTGCTCCTGTATTGGGTGCATAAATATTTATAAGTGTTATGTCTTCTTGGTGGAGTGTCCCTTTGATCATTATATCCTGCCCCACTTTATCTCTCTTTATCTGTCTTATCTTGAAGTCTACTTTGTCTGATATAAGTATTGCAACACCTGATTTCTTTTTTTTTGACATTAGCTTGGCCTGTCATTTTTCATCCCTTCACTCTGAACCTGTGTTTGTCATTAAGCTGAGATGAATTTCCTGGAGGCAGCATATTGTTGGGTCTTGTTTTTTAATCCATCTCACCACTCTGTGCCTGTATTGGAGAGTTCAATTCAATCCCTTTACATTTAGGGTGATTATCAATGTATGAGGGCTTAATGCTGCCATTTTATTACTCGTTTTCCAGTTCTCCTGTATTTCCTTTGTTTCTTGACTCATGTGTTTCAGTCTACAAATTGAGTTACATAGTTTTTTATGTTGGGTTTCTTTGTTTTCTACTTATTTATTATTAGTGTCTCTGTTCTGCTTTTTTGTTTAGCAGTTACCATGAGGTTTGTATGCAAAATCTTGTAGATAAGTTAGTCCAATTTCTGATTGCCTTTTATTTCCTTAGACTTAATTGATTCAGTCCCTATCCTCTTTCCCTCCTAAGTTGTTTTTGTCACATCTTATTCCATTTTGTGTTGTGAGTTTGTGGTTAAAATGACAAACTTATCTTTGTTTTTGTTTTTGGTGTTTTCCTTACCTTTATCTTTAGTGTTTTAATTGAGTATTTGCTAACCTGTTCTGATGCATAGCTACAATTTTCTGATTTTTTATACCTATTTATCTCCTTACTCTGTGCTTTGTAACCCCTTCCTCCTCTCCTTTTTTTTAGGTATGAGGGCCTTCTTGAGGGTTTCTTGTGTGCCTGTGTGTGTGTGTGTGGGGGGGGGGGGGGGTCTTGTGGCTACAAACTCCTTTAGTTTTTGTTTATCTGGGAAAGTTTTTATTTCTCCATTATATCTGGAGGATATTTTCACTGGATAGAGTATTCTTGGCTGAAACCTTTGTCCTTCAAAGATTTGAATATGTTATTCTAGTCTCTCCTAGCCTATAAGATTTCTGCAGAGAAATCTGCTGAAAACCTGATAGAGGTTCCTTTGAAGGTTATTTTCTTCTGCCTTGCTGCCCTTAGTATTTTTTCTTTGTCATTCACTTTTGCCAGTTTCACTACTATATGCCTTGCAGTAGGTCTTTTTACATTCACGTACTTAGGAGATCTGATAGCCTATTTCACATGGATTTCCACCTCCTTCTCCAGGTTTGAGAAATTCTCTGCTATTATTTCTTTGAACAAGCTTTCTGATCCATTCTCCTTCTCCTCTCCCTCTTGAATATTTATAATTCTTGTGTTGCATTTCCTAACTGAGTCATATATTTCTCATAGACTGCCTTCAATTCAGCCTTAGTTCTCTCTCCTCCTCTATCTGGAGCATTTCAATATGTCTATCCTTGAGTATGCTGAGTCACTCCTCAATGATGTCTGCTCGAGTGTTCAGGGAATCCATATTTTGTTTTATCTCATCCATTGTGTCTTTCAATTCCAATAGTTCTTTTTGGTTCTTCTTTGTAGTTTCAATCTCTTTTGTGAAGTAGCTTCTGAACTCATTGAATAGTTTCTATACATTCTCTTTTAACTTGTTGAGGTTTTAGATGATAGCTATTTTGAATTATCTGTCATTTAGATTACATATTTCTGTGTCTTCGGGACTGATTTCCGTGAATTTGTAGGTAAAGGAATAGGTTGACTAGTTTGATTAACTGGATTCTGTTTCCTTCAAAGTTGTGTAGCTCTGTCCCTCAAGTAGTTCTTTCACTTGAATGAGTCCTTGCTACAGTCCTGCTGTTTGTACTTGTTTCTTCTGAGATTTGAGTTGCTAAGGAATTTCACTGGGACAAATGGGTTCCACCTAAGTAGAAGTATTCTATGACTGATTTGTGTCATGGTTTTACTCTGCTTAAAACATCTAATTCCATCTACTTTCCCTCATATACCTCAAATTCCTTTTGTCTGCAAATGACAATGATCTATATCAATAGATATAGATACATAGTGGGATGACTGTTAAAATTTTAACAAACATATTTAAACATATTTTCTGTCAACATTAATAATTCATTAACTCCTATATCTTTCCTCCCAAATAAGACAAGGATTTGAGTTTGTTTTAATATTTTTTCAGCATGTGATAATTTTTTTCCCCTTAAATATCTTTTCTGTCATTTCAGTGGGATTTTGGGAGTCAGGATAGGTAAAACATGTGGCTAGTCAGCCATCTTTATCTAGGTACTACAATTTCCAGACTTGCACTCATATTCTCAATTTACTCTGGCTTCTTTTGTCCTAAACTTATTTCAGTCTGGTTTTTACCCCCAACAGTCTACTGAGACTACTCTCTACTGCCCCCATCAAAATCTGTGTCAATTTTCTATTCTCCAATTGGAGCTCAACTGGAACACCCTTCCTACCTTCTTTTTTTGGGAGTGGGGTTAGGAAGATGGGCCCTGAGCCAACATCTATTGCCAATCTTCCTCCTTTTGTTTGAAGAGTGTCAGTGAGCTAACATCTGTGCCAGTCTACCTCTATTGTGTAAGTGGGAGGCTGCCACAGCATGGCTTGATGAGCAGGGTGTAGGTGTCGGGGGGGGGGGATTGTAACCTGCGAACCCCAGGCCACTGAAGCAGAGTATGTGAACTTAATCACTACACCACTGGGCCAGCCCCCCTTCCTACTTTTAAAACTCTTTATCTCTAAGATTTTGTGACACCATTTTCTTTTGATTTTTTCCTAGCCTTTCTTTGTCTATTTTACTGACTCCTCTTGCCCACTACTTAATTCTTTGATGCTACAAATCCCTCTGCTGATGAGTAATTGAACCTATTCAACTCTCTACACTGATCTCAAATAAACTCTGCTTGTTCAGAGTAGTCTTTTTATAGTTCCCTAAGCTTGTCATGTGTATTCTAGACTCAGCATTAGCTTATATGATGCATCCAACATGAAATACCTACCACCTTGACTAGTTTTTCTAATCTTATCCATCCTTCAAAAAGGAGTCCAATTCTCTATCCTCTATGAATCATTTCCTGGCAATCCCAAAGCAGTTTCTTTGAATTCTTTTAGCTTCTCTAGCTGAACAGTTCTTGTTTATTTACCAGAAACTCCGATTTATCATTAATTACCCCTAAAGTTGTAGTCCATTTCCTTGGCCAATTTCTTCAAGAGCGGAGTTTGTGACTTACGTATTTAAAATTCTCTTCCCCTAGACATAACCTAGTAATATGAACATTGAAAGCATTAACATTGCCATTGAAATAACACACAAGAAATCAATTGATCTATAACTAGCACTAATTATTTCTTGACTAGGACAAAAGAGGTGAAAATTTTGGAGTTAAGGATTAGGTCTGCCCTTGAATAGCTGCAGGTGAAAAATGTTAACAGTATCTTATTAATGATTTAATAGGGAAAGCACATTAGCCTAAGTAAGAGGATTTTAAATAGTTAGCATCTGGTGTTTTGTTGTTTTTTGCTGTTTTAAGGTCTCACTTTACGATGGAGCACGGAATATCAAAATACCCCTTCAGCTTATCTGGACAGCTGGTTCCAAGAGAGATGCCTATGACCCACAACTTAATGAGGATTTCCTAGCTTCCTAAAATCTTACTGAAAAGGAAAACATGTTAGGTCAGCTAGCTCAGATAAGAATGTTTCCACACATGCTCTCCAAGAGATTAGTTGCTATGAGAACTCATTGATTCAGGGCTTTTTATTTAAAAGAATCAAAATTTTAAAGCTTTTAAAAAAATTCTGTTTTCCCAGCTTATCAAACAGAGAATTTTTTTGCAAAAGAGGTTTCTAATTTATCTGATTCATCTGTTTTTCTAGTATATATTTCTAAAATTTAAAAATATTAAAATTGTGCTTATAGGTCAGGTGAGATATCAAATGAGGGAAAATTTATATAATTTCTAAAAAATATCTTTGTAAAAAATTAAATTATATTGTCATTGAACTGAATTCCATTTTTCAAGCTTTCTAAGATTCTCTGGTCCAGGCATCAGATGAGTCTGGTTGGCTATCTGGTTTGGAATCTGGACACATGTGGCTAAATGTGCCTACTGGACGTTACGCAATAAAATAGGGGTTTTAAGAAGAAACTGCCATGCACATGGGCATTTTCAAAACAACTTTTTCTACTTGGTAAGTTTTCCATACTCATTCTGTAGACTTACTTAAAAAGTAAACTGCTTTCGATGGATAGATATTTGTGTCAGAGTTTTCCTGGAGTTTGCAAAATGGTATTTGCTCTCGTTTATGTTCAAGAAACTTACCTAAACATCTGCTGTCAACAATAGAAGCTTTATAGAGGTTATGGCAAATTCTGTAAAGGAACATCTTTTTCTTTCCACAATATAACAACTCAGGAGAAATGTAATTCACTAGCAAGATGGTATTACAGTGAGATATCATCATGCAAATATTTGTTGCTGCCTGAGTTCCTTGGAATGAGATGAATGTAACTCAGGCTGCCTTCAATCTGGCCTTTTGAAGCTTAGTTAACAATATTAATATCAAAACCTCAGTTTTATTCTGTTATCAGTGAACCAAGTGTTCCATATTTGTGTTGGCTGTTTGAAAACTTCCGGCTTTAAGCATCAAAATTGCCTTCAGTGATTTTCTCAAAGTATGTCAAATATTCATGGCTTTCATTTGGCAGAAAATACTGAAGAAAATTTAAATTTCTTTTTCATGACCCAGGGCTATCAATGTAAGCACAATTTGTGTAATCAGAATGTTCCTCATCTATAATGGGTAGGCAAACTATGCCCCTGGGTCAAACCAGGCCCCCTGTCTGTTTTTGTAAATAAAGTTTTATTGGAACACAACCAAGCCCATTCATTTACATATTATCTATGATAATATGTCTGCTGGTGCTCTATCCTAGCAAAGTGGAGTAGTTGTGACAGACACCATATGTCCACTAAATCCCAAAATATTTACTATCTGGACCCTTATAGAAAAAGTTCTCAAGCCCTGACTGAAAAGATGGTTCTTTTTTACTCTTCCCTGCTATACTGAGTGGTCCCTGGAAATCGTTTTTGGCAATTTCCTTTCCCACACCCCCATATACAGCCCCCAAAATTGCTTCTAAATAGCTTTTGTTTACTTTCTAAATACTGACCTTCTAAACGCCTTTTCAGTTTTTCCACTTCTCTCCATTCCCACTGTCAGCCTTTAGTCAATCCACCATCTTCAACTATACTACTATAATAGCCTCCTAACTGATTTTCCTGCAGCCAATCCTGCCCTGAGTAAATCCATTCTTTATATTGTAGCCAGAGTGATGTTTTTAAAATATAGTTTTCATTATCTCACTCCCATACTGAAAACTCTTCAATAGTTTCCCTGTGTTTTTCAGGATTAAAAGAGTATAACATTCTGCATCTATTAGTCACATACCTTTCTGCACAATCTAGCACCAGACTTTTTAGCTCATCTATCTCATTATTCTCCTTACAGTGGTCTTCTTTTATTTCCTCAGCTTCCTCTTAACTCAGAGCCTTTGCACAAGCTATATCCTGCATAGGGAAAATTTTTGTGCCCATCATCTACACCCCTCTCTTCCAAAACGTTAGTTATCTGCTACACAGCCTTCGCATCTCAGATAAAATTTTCTTTCCTCAGGAAGACTTTTAAAATATATATATATTTTAAATTTTCATATACCTCATAATTTTCTTTCCTACCATTTATCACAATATCAAAATATTTTTCTGTGTAATATTTACATTAGAATATGCTTCCTGCCCAAGCCGTTAAACTTCAGAATGGCAAGGACCAAGTTTATTTTTCTCATGTGCCTGATAAAGACCTGCTGGCTGAGTCCAGGTTTGAGCAGTGCCCTCTGCAGCTGTTGGGCGGCTTTGCCCCTCACGCAGTCTCTTTTAATTTGCCTGACTCCTTTCTATCGATCTTGTCTTCCTGCTCGCCGAGGCCTGTGAAAACTGGCATTTAAATTTGATATGTCAGTATTTAAAAGAAGAATAAATAGGGAAGGTTAATGATGACCTGGGAGAACTTCTAACAGTAAAATCCGTGAACATCAGCAGATTTCTTTATGCCTTCTTCTGGAGTTCCTCACAGAACATTTTTACTTTTGGGTTCTCCAGGGATTTCTCTACTGCTGAGTATTTTGGATAAGAAACATCCAGATAAATCCCGTGCTTCATTAATATTATGCCATACATCGCCTTTTGCCTCCCTAATCCAAAAGCAGCTGTAGGGATTCCGGTGTCTTTTCATATTAGATTTTCACATCTCTGAAAGACGGAAATCCACCCATAGACTTACTTCCAAAGTCACGCATTTCTGAGACAATATATTAACATTCATAGTGTCATACAAGTGTTTCTATGGGAGAGGATGGAGTCAAAACACGTGTCTTTGTAGGCTCTTGATAATTAGAAGGACAAAGAACATGGGTTTTCTGTTATGCTCTCATCTTACTCTGGAAACTGAAAAATTAGAATAATATAGCTTAGAAAGAATCAGAAGAGGTCATTTCATCAATCTTTCTACCTTGAAGCATTTACACTTAAATCAACAGTAAAAAAAACCCTCAAAAACATAGGGGACTATCAGGCTCAGGCCAGAGAAAGTAAAAGAAACTGAGCTCTGAGCAAAGAAAATATTTACCCAAAACTAAGACACTATCTTTTCATTTTACCCATGTTTACTATATCTCCAGATATATTTCATAAGCAGAAAATCATCTAATAACAATTCTTAAGCAAATATTCATTGTGTTTACAAAAAAATGACCTAAACTATCTGAGACAGGGAGTTCTCTGTTCAATTTTCAAACTTTTTTCAATTCAATAGTGAGGATTTTGCGACATCCCTTGATGACCCATTTTAGAGAACGTCACCCCCGAAGCTACAGTGTTCTTCCTTATGTCTAACAGAATCTCTCTGGTTATAATTTAATCCCATCATTCTTCCCTCAGCAAAGAGTAGATTGGCAACATCCTCTTTCCTCAGAACCTTTCACATACTTACAGATGCTCCTTAGCCTTTCTTGTCTGCACAAAATCAGCTCAGCACTTTTTAAAAAACCTTTTCCCGTAGGGAATATATTTTTATTCATATATATATATAAATATATATATTTGTGTGTGTGTGTGTGTGTGTGTGTATGTGTGTGAGGAAGATTAGCCCTGACCTAACTTCTGCCACAAATCCTCCTCTTTTTGCTGAGGAAGACTGGCCCTGAGCTAACATCTGTGCCCATCTTCCTCTTCTTTATACATGGGACGCCTGCCACAGCATGGCTTGCCAAGCCGTGCCATGTCCACACCAGGATCCAAACCGGCGAACCCCAGTCGCCAAAGCGCAATGTGCAAACTTAACCACTGCGCAACTGGTCCGGCCCCTCGTTTATATTTTTATAGGCCACACTTGCCTATTATTTATATTTGTTGTATACTTTCATTTTTCTTAGTGTTTCTTTTTGTTCAATAGGCAATATTGTGGAAAACAAACCTCATGCACATTGGAAAAAGTGAGACTGAAATTTTCAAATGGGAATACTAGACATAAAAAGTCTATTTTAGGCTTACTGGGTCTAAATGTCAACCTCATTGCAGTGATAACCACGGCAGAACCAAAGAGAATTTAGCCTTGTTTTGACAAGCAGCTGCTGATTCATTTAAAAGTTGATGTCACTGTGATTTTTACTCAGTACTAATAGTGAAGGGGAGAAGGTGGAAAGATGATCATCCTCCACTCTTTCAAGAGATCTGGCAAGAAGTGAAAGATATGAACCTTGAGAGAGACAGAACTAAAGATAAGAGAAAAATCACTTCAGAGTGATGAAGCTTAAGCAGAGTTTGTGGGAAAAGAACAGGTAGAAAATAAGAAATAAAGAAGAGAAAGTGAGTAGCTGATGAGATGAGCTCCTAAAAGAGAAAGGAGGGAGTGGAGTGAGGTGCAAAGGGGGACTTTACCTGGCCTGGACTCCTTTTTAATAAGCAAAATTCTCCTGTGTCGCTCAGATTGTACAACACTATTTACTTTCTCATTTTCTCTGCTGATTTTACAAACAGTTCATTTAGAGTACTAATTTCTTAGCAATCTTTTGGGGATAAAAACAACCCCTCATTTTTCTCCTTGAAGTGATTGTTTACTACACTCTTGTGACAAGATCTCAGCTAATATCTGGACCAGACGCAGGCTCTTTGTCAGTCTCAAATCCCTGGTTTGGCTTAGGCTTTAAACTGCTTTTTCTTTTATCTGTGAGGTTTTTGGACTGCTCCATATTTATCATTGTATTACTATAATTGCATTAGCACCCAGTTCTAAAATGTAAATGATTCCAATTAGCTTACAACTGTAATTTTCCCTTTCTGAGCATTTATAGTTTTTGTCATGATTTCTTTTTATATCTTCCATATCTTTGCAATCGTGACTTTCTTTATAAAAACCATCAGCTGTCCCATAAACTCACCAAAATACTTGGGAATAGTCCCAGATTCTCCCAATTTTTAGTTCCCCCAAAGTGCACCCTGCTATGTGGATAGCAGCTTTTGGTGGCCTCTTCCCTTAGGGGTTCTGTTTTATGGCTGATGTTAAAGCAGAGGATGCTGTTTGGAGTAGACTGAAAAGCAAAGCCATTTTCTTAAGCCGAATTTTAATTAGTCAAATGGGATATGTTAATGTTTTTCATTTGAGGTTCGAGGTGTGAGGAACCAAACATGGATGAACGTAGCAGGCAGAGAATCCAATTGAGATCCTCTGACTTCTCTAGAAACACAGAGTGGCACACCACTTAACTTTTAATTTTTTTCAACTAAAGTATTATAAAATAAAAACCATTTCGAGAGACTAAATGTTACCCAGGAATATAGTAGCATGGGTACCACGAAGCTGCTAAAGGCTCAAGTACCAGGCTCATAGCTTTTCTTTGCAGCACAGTTGCTTATCAATGAAGCATGCATGCAGTCTAATTAACATAATTGGAACTACTATAATTATGCTATCATTCTGTTTACTTTAGCACATTCTGTTGAGGTATATGGGTAGCAACATTTGCTATTGAACGTTGCCCCCTTGGTGCACGCAGGTTATTTAATCATCCTGTTTATTCTACCTTCCTTGTGGTGCAGTCTTGCTACTCAAAGGTGAGGAAAGTGTTAAGTCCTCGTAGCCAGGAAAGTAGAAGAGAAAAACAGTGAAACTAATCAGGAGCCCACAGCCACAGAGCTCCAGAAGTGGGCAGTTTTGCAAAAGCACAATGGGAAAATAATACTCCCCAGTTCAGAGCATTCAATCTAATAAAATGATGACAGAAATTGATTTCAAAGAGAACACATTCATCATACGTGGTTTGCCCCTCTGTTTTAAGCAATTGAAACAAGTTATACCTCATTTCAGAAACTGAGAATAAAGTCATAAAGGCTCAGTGGCGTTTGTTCTAAATATCCATTACCAAAATGGTACCAGAAGATTTTATTTGCTTTGACCTTTTAAGTGAGGATGGGAAAATGATACTTTTTCTTACTCAACAGTCCTGCTCCTAGCTCTTGCTTTTGGAAGCACTAAGGATTTTTTTCTGAGCTCTCAGAAGAGGATGCTGGAAAGGAGCGATCTTGTACGCTCTTTTTCAGTATCTTCAAAGGGAGGCAGGGAGCAGAAGGTTTGATTTTCAGAATCAGTTTATGTGGCTCTTCCATGGCGCAGAAGAGGTTACACAGGTGTTTCAGGCCTTTGAAGCTTTCTTTTTGCTCATTTTCTTTCCAGAGAGAAGGTGTAGGCTAAAGTATTCCCTATGGTTCCTTCTGGAGGTGTCAAGCCAAGGCAAGCAGATGTTGGTATCACATTCACAGCCAATGAGTGTAATCTCTAGTTTTCCATAACTACTCTTCTAAAGAGCATAAACAGAACACGGTATAAAGATCAGTAAAACAGAAGGAGACATGCTCTGTACCCTCTCATCCTACTGAGTTCTCCGAATGACTCCACACCCTCCTGCCTACATTTCCTGAGCTTCCTGTTAGACACCAAAAGTCACTGAGAAAGCTGCTAGTGTGTACACTCCTTCTTAAAGGTACATTACATATTCTTTGCCAAGGTTTAAGATGTGGATCATAATCATGTAGCAGATGTTTTTATTTACTAGTTGTTATTTAAAATAGCTTGTGGGGTTTTCTTATTTCATTCTGAGCTCATTTCATTTGGAATTCTTTACATGCATGCAACACATGCATTCCTGAAGCAGAGACTCAGCAGCAATAAATGAAAGTGTTTTGTGAAATCCACTCAAAACCAGTCAACTGCATGAACATGCTAAACACTATTTCATAGTAATCTTAAGTAATGAATAAAACAGGATCATTTTAATAGAGAGTGAGGGCAGTGAATGCTGTCAGTGCCCCTGGCCAAGATCTCCTTTTCCTAACCCCCAGCTTCTGTGAATGTTAGTGGTTAATGGCTTGTGGTTGCCTCTTTCTCTTGAGAATTTCCCTAAGCTGATCTAAACAGGAGTGTTCTCCCTGAAGGTTATTCAGATGCACGCCTGTGCATGCACACACAGACCAGGGCAGCCTGCTGTCAATAACTGACTAAGATGAGGGGCATGTAGGGCCTGTCTCCTTGACCGTGGTGCAATTCATGCCCCAGAGCCTCCTGAGAGATTAGCTGGAAGCCGGACACCAGAGGAGATCACATGCTTGTACAGACATTTTCTCTGTCCTATCCTGCCTCCCTCACAATCTCTACTTAAAAGCACTCCTTAATGCACTAAAATTAGTGCTCTGCTTCTTGGGGACCCAATCCAGAAAGTGAGAATATCTAAATTTACACGATTAGCATTGAGGTTATAAAACAATCAAAGTAAGGTACATACTCTGAAGAGAGAACAGACATGGCAAAGAACAATAAACACACAGAGCTGAAGACACTTCTGGCACTGAGAAGCAATTCTATTATTTTTTTAAATGGATGAATAAATAAACAAACAAAAATGAGTTGAAGACTACTATGGTTATCTTGAGAGGCATTAATGTCAGTCAAATGAGCCTGACATTTGGGTTGAAATATGGGTTTCCCCTTTCACTATGTGTGACCTTGGACAAGTCACTGAACATCTTTGCTTCTTAGCTTTTTCACCCATAAAATGGGGATAATAATAGCAGTTATTCATATGGTTGTTATAAGCATTAAATAAGTTAATGAATGTGAAATTTGAAACAGTGTGTAAGTACTCACATGTCTGCAGGAGCAACATTGTCTTTGTCCACAACCATTGTAAGTACCAGACGTGGGACACTCCAAAGATTCCAAAATGGCAAGTTATCCTTCTCTGCTCAGAATGTAGGGGGCTAACTAAGATTGGATACAATGGGTTCAGAACTCAGATTCAGGCTTCACAGGACAGAGTAGAATTTTATTCATTTATTCAATAAACATTATGTACCAAGAACTGTTCTGGAAACTGCACATACAACAGTGAACTGACTAGGTTCCTGCATTCATAGAGCTTATATTCTAACAGTGGACAAAGACAATAAGCAAACTAAAATAAGATTTCCTCAGATAGTGATAAGAGCTATGAAATTAGACAATAATGACCTAGAGCGATGTTGTCCAGTAGAACTCTCTGGATGATGGAAATGTTCCATATCTGCCCTGCCCTTGTAACCACTAGCCACACATAGCTACTGAGCACTTGAAATGTGGCTAGTGTGACAGAATAACTAAATTTCTAATTTTATTAAACTTAAAATGAAAATCAAATAGCCACATGTAAATTTGGATTTATGGAAAGCTAAGTGAGAATCCAGAAAAAGACCCACACATACGTGAACAATGGAATTTTGAAAAAATAGCACTATTGGGAGGACATTGCAGAGAGAGGAATGGACAGATTTTTTTCAATAAATGGTACTGGTTTATTTGGATATAAAAATGAAAATACAAAATTAAACCTGGCCTTTACCTCACACCATATAAACAAATCAATTCTAGGGATTGTATATCTAAACAATAAAGGCAGAACAGTACAACTTCTGAAAGACAATATATGAGGATATCTTTGCTACTCTGACATAAATAAAGATTTCATAAACAGGACTTAGCAATCACTGGACATAAAGGAAAAGACTGATAAACCGGAATTCACTAAAATTAAGAAACTTCATTCATCAAGACATCTTTGTAAGATTTTTTTAACACAAGCCACAGAGTGTAAGAAGATATTTGCAATACAAATATCTGACGAAGTACTTGCATCCAGAGTATATAAAGAACACCAACAAATCATAATAAAAAGGCAGAGAATTTCATAGAAAAAATGGACAAGACTTTAACAAGTCTTCAGAAGACTTCACAAAAAGAGATATCCAATTAGCCAATAAACACATGAAAAGATGCTCAATCTCACTCATAGGTAAGGAAATGCAAATAAAACAGCAACATGAGCTACCACTGCACACTCACCAGAAGGGCTAAAGTTAAGAAGATGGAGGATACCAAGGGTGCATGGAGATATGGAACAAAACCTTATATCAAATTGTAAGGAATGTCAATTAGTATAAACAGTTTTAAAAACTATTTGCATACTCACTTACTCCAGCAATTCCATTTCTGAATATACGCCTAATAGAAATGTATACAAATTTGCTCCAAAATATGTGTACAGTACCCTTCACAGCAACACTATTCGTAGTAGCCCCAAATAGAAAACAATGCAAATGCTCATGAATGGAAGAATGGAGAAATAGTGGTGGATTCATAAAGTAAATTATAATGCAGCAATGAAAAGGAATAAACTGCTGCTATACACAATAAATAACATGAATGAATCTCATAAACATAACATGAAATGAAAGAAGCCGGTTGGAGAACAGTACACACTGTAAGAACAATAGATACCCTATTTAGAGTCCAAAGCAGGCAAAACAAATCTACAGAGTGAAAAGTCAGGAGAGTGGTGACCTTGGGGAAGAGGAAGACTCCTGGGGAGATGAGGATATTTTATATTTTGATGGATGTTGGTAACACTTAGCTGTACAATTTTCTATATTTTTCTTCAATAAAAAGCATTTTAAAAAATGCATGTAACCAAATAGAACGTTTAGTTTGATCCCATCCATATCATGAAAATATATGTGAGTATCTGTTTAGGGGACTGAATTATCTTTGGGAGTTTGGAGGGAGTTACTAGCAATTTGTTTTTACTTGCCTTAACATATTTTCTAATTTACCTGCAATAAACGTGTATCACTTGGTAATAAGAAACAATTATTTTCCGTTTATAACAACAACAATAAGAACAACAGAAAACAAAATGAAATGGTAGGCAAAGAGAAGATGGAAGATCATAGGAGGGGTTTTCTTTTAGAAGATTATGAGAGGTGTGAGTGCTTTTATGAGCTGATTGGGAAGAATTAGGGAGAGGCAGGAGCTGAGAGATTTTTGTTTTGTTTTGTCATTGTGAAAACAAAAAGAACCATTTTACCCATTGATATTATGTAAGGGATGGATCTCATTCTAGTATATGCAGTTTGCCAGAATTTGCCTTGGACAGGAGCTATTCTTTTTTATTAAATTTCTTCTCATTTCCATTATAGTCAGGCACTCCCAAATACCACCTTTGAAAAGTAGCTAATTCTCTATGAAAAGAATACAAATAAACAAACAGCCAACAACAAAAAACAACAAACAAAACTGCACAAAACACCAATATTTTCCTTTGCCTATGGCAAAATCTTCAGATATTTTAACATGATACTCAAAGGTAGCACCAACCTTTGTTTCTTGCCTTATTTTCTGCTACTGCATCAGCCTTACTCTGCTCTAGGCATATCAAAATATGTGCATGTCTCTTCCTGTTTTGTATTTGTATTATGGTCTAGCCTCTTTCTCCATTTGACAAAATCCTACTGGTGTTTTAAGGCTCAGCTCTATTGACCACTTTTTTGGGGAAGTTGTCTAAATTTCCCTAGTTGTAACAGTTAGCATCTCCCTATGTGTTTTCTGAACCCTTTGTAATAGTAGGAGCTACAATTATGCACCAGGAACTGGGCTTGATATCAATATTGCTAATCCTCAAGACTATTCTACCAAACAGATATGATTATACCTCTTTTTAGGATCACAAAACTGTCCAAGTTCACTTAGCCAGTAAGTGGATGAGCCAGGACTTGACCTAGATCTGTTGCCAGTATTCTTGTGTTTGTGTCTGGCTCCCCTACACACAGTACATTTGAGGGCAGAAACCACACCCTATTAATTTTGATTTCCCCAATACCTGGAACAAAAATCACAAGATTAAGTAGTTATAAATGCTTGCAGAACAGAACTGAATTGATTTCAATTCAGGAAGTATAAGATCATGCTATGGGCTGAATTATGTCTCCTTAAAATTCATATTTTGAAGTCCTAGCCCCCACTAGCTCAGAATGTAGCTGTATTTGGAGATAGGGCCTTTCCAGAGGTAATTAAGGTAAAATGAGATCATAGGGGCTGGCCCTAATCCAATATGACTGGCATCCTTATGTGAAGAGGAGACTAAAATACAGATACACAGAGAGACGACCATGTAGAGACATTGGAGGCTGATGGCCATCTACAAGCCAAGGAGAGAGGCTTCAGAAGAAATCAACCCTGCCAACACTTGATCTCGGACTTCTAGCTTCCAGAACTGTGAGGAAGGAGATTTTTGTTTTTTAAGCCACTCAGTCTCTGACAGCCCTAGCAAAATACAGTCGTTTTAGTCATGTCTTCCTAGCTTGTGCCTTGTCAAAGAACTGCTGAGTTACTTTCTCTTTCCTGTTCTGCTTTGGCTTCCTTTGCTGGGTCTGCAAATCTTCCAGATCCTGATTTTTCTTTGCCAACTGTCCCCAGCCCCCCACCACTTTGATCTTCTCTTGAAATTTGTGATTTCTTGTTTTACCCATCTAGGGATTTCTCTCTCTAGCTTCGCCTTTTCTTTTTGTCTTGTTTTAGAATTGTTTACCTGATTCTGACTTGTAGCGCCTTGTTATTTTAAATTCCTGTCTAACTAGATTGTTAGACTTAGTAAATAAAAAATTATTGTTTATCTGAAATTCAAATTTAACTAGGTGTCCTGTGTTTTATCTGGCAATCCTATGTCTGAGTCCTTTACCCATCACCCTAGTCTTCAGTGTCTTTCTTGTGGCACAGTTAATTAAGAAACGGGGAAAAATTTATGCCTGCAGTTTAAAAAGAAATGAACGTTGGGATTTAGAGCAAGGCATTGAGTTCAAATTCTCACATTTCCACTAACTTTCCAACTAGCATGGAACAATTTGTTCTATCACTTCAAGTCTTTCTTCATCTGTAAACCATTAGTACATTCCTTGTCAAATCTAGCTGAGAAAGGGGAGACTTAATCCCATTCTTTTACATTTGTCTAGCCAGCTCCTCTAAATTGTTGGGTTCTTTATTATTTTTCAGATCCGTCATCATGCTTCCTCAAACCTGGACCGAGACAATGTCAAAGGACTAGCTTGTTTCATTTTCCATCCCATCCATAGCCTTCTCCAACCCCTCCCCTGCCAATTCTAAAGAACTTTTTCCCATTCATTCTTTGGTATGAACCATTGGAAACATATCCACAAGCTATTTACAAACCTCTCCTTATAACTCTATCCTCCACTCCAGCACTGGCATCTTCTACAAATAATTCTTTTGGAAAAAGTGTGTAAGTCATTTACCAACTTCATAAAACTCTTCTGTAAATAAACCAGTTTAAGTTTTGCTTTAAATGATCTGCTTTTTTATTCAAAGACCTGAATCCATAGTATGTTTTGTGACTCTGCTTAAAGGGAGACACAGTTAAGTTTAATGGAGACAGAATGGGCCATATAGCAGTTGCCAGGGCTCGGTAGATGTCAATTAACTCCCCAATGTTCCCTTTTAGACAGATGTTCCCTAGGAAACTTGCCAAAACACATGCATGTTCTGTTAGCAGCAGAGAAGTTAAATAGAAAGCCACTTCCTCCTTTCCCTGAATGCATGCTTGGAAATCAGAAACTATAATTAAATGCATATGTGGCATTTTTCACAATATGTTGGGTTGGTGGTTCTAATTTTTATCATCCATACCATATTTGATCTAGTAGAACATGTGAAAATGTTTATATACTTTTACATTATGGTTTAACAACACATATAAACATTTAGGTACAAAAAGATTATAAATTTTGTTAAAAGCATTGAATTACTGTCAAAAAGAGAAAAACTTTAGCAATTATCCCCGTATTTTTTGCAAACCTTTTGTCACAGAACAAACTGTTCCTAAAAGCAAAACTGTAAGGAGAACCCAAATTGCGGAAGAGAGACTGAAATGTGTCAAATAAACAGAATATATTTTGTTGGAGCTGTCTTTTAGAGCTCTGCAAGGATCTGAGAATTCAGAGACCAGGGTAGGTCTTGAGCTCATCTATCTGTCGCTCTGCTCATGAAGGGTGAAGAAACAGGAGTGGAGGGGTGTGAATCGTCCAATATCACACAGAGCAGACACCTGCCTGCAAATTATCGAGAACCTACTATGTCCCAGGCACTTTTCATACATGAATTCTAATCTTTACAACAAACTGGCTCTCACATTACAAACAGGAAAACTGGTTCAAAACTTTTAAGAAGTTTACCCACTGTTATTTAGCTGATTAAGGGCACAACCAGCCAAACCCAGGTCAGAGGGTAGAAGCTTCCTCTGCATCTGGTGACGAGGGTGGGCTTAGTCTGAGCTTCCGCTCCCAAGTGTCAGGGGTGTTAAGTTAATAAAACAAGGAGGCCAGTAGGCTGAGGTGGCTCTAACGCCATGAAGGCCTATATAACCAAACCAAAATCTAAGCTTGTAGATGGCTCAAGGTTATGAAATCAAAACCTAGGGACAACCAATCACAAACAGCCAGCTGGGCTTTAAGCTGTAGCCAATCAATAATTTCCTTATTTTGCTTCTGCCTCTGCTCTATAAAGTCTCTCCCCAGCTCTGTCAGTGGAGTGCTCCTTACAGCTTTGATTTGGTGCTGCCCCATTCCAACAGATAAATGCTCAAATAAACTCTTAACGTTTTTAATATGCCTCAATTTATCTATTAACAGAGAGAATAGGCTTTGTAATTTTTGTATCTGTGACTTGTGCTAACTTTGTATTGCTTGCTAGAAAGATGACAAGTAGTGTGCAAAGTAATGCTTGATCAAATTTGTAAGTCATCGATTCATAAAATGTGAAAGCTGAAAAGCCTTAGAAAAGCATCAAGTCTATTCCCTTCATTTTAAAGATGAGGTATCTGAGGTCAACCAGCCATGTGACTGGGGCTCAGGAGCCATGAGTGAGGGTATTTTGGAAACACCTCCCTCTGGCATCCTCATATCTCTGATTCTAGGGCAGAGGAGTAGGTGAACACAGTTCGGGTTCTGTTGGCAATCTCTAAATGCTAACTAATGTGTCGCCATAGGCCATGATGCCAATGGGAAGGATCTGGTTAGGCAGCCCAGTAACTACTGCAGAGATGGGGAAATCCCTCCCAGGATGTTTAAGCATGTAGATAACGCAGCCAATTAGGGCAATTTCTCCTAATGTTTTTTGCTTAATGTAGAGGATCAGTTAATCAAACTTCAACTGCTCCAGCTAGTGTCAGCCATCTCCTACGTAACTGACAGGGCTGGAGTGCCCACCGGAGGGAGTCTCTGCAGTCCCCAGTTGTGGCCTATACTGAGCTTTGTGGTTGGAGGGAAGTTAAGATGCCCTGCAGTCTAGACACAGAGACTCATCTTTAAAGGTGGCATAAGGAGCCACGGAGAGGGACAGTTATAAAAGCACAGCTCAGAAGTCTGCTGGACTAATAATGACTAGAAGGGGCCACCCTAGTGCTCCCTTCTGACTTAAACAATTAGAGGGAGCTACTGCGATTTATAGAGAGAAGGGAGTAAAGATCAGCTTCCTTCCTTCCTCCTTCCTGTTCCTCTAATGCCTTTTGAAGTTGGTGATATCATAGGAACCACTTTCATTCACTTCTATCTGTGAAACAGATCACAATTACCCATTATAACTGCAAAGTAGCTTTTAAAAAAATCACATTTTAGGGAGTGTTTTTAACACCATATGGTTAGGTACTGACAGGATACAGCACAAAGGCAACAGAAAAGTGTTTGGTGACAGGAGCATTTTCGTTAAATCCACATTTTCCTTCTCCTCGTTCCCCTTTCCAGGGTTGTTTAGGACAGGGATTAAAGCCAGTGCTCAGGAAGGACAGAGCTGCTGATGATCTCCCAGTGCACAGTGCAGATGGCACACGTGATGGGGTGACGTCCAGCACTGCCTGTTCTTTGCTTTGTGCCCACAGTGAAGAATGTTCCCTTAGCCCTTCTCTTTAGTTTCTCCTCAGGCTCTCACTCCCAATGGTCTCATTTCTTTTCCTTATTAAAGTGCATCCAAGGGAAAATAGCTAATTAAAAACAAGACATGAGAAACTACCTCAGAAGATGACTCACTAAGTCCCCAAAGGCATCCCAAATTAGGTCCAACACACTAGTTTGTAAGTATTTATTGAGATCCTGCTAAGTGCAAGTGTTGACTAAGAACTGCGCAAAATACAAAAGCTTCACACAGACTGATAACCAAGGAAGAGAATGAATGTTGCTCGGGATGGTGGGACCGTGGCATGTCTTGAAATGGACTCTGGTAGGAATCCGCTCAGTAGGAAACCACACCACCTTTGATGGGAGGTCTTTGACGTGGACCAGAAGTGCCTGGGTAACTCACAGAAGCCTCTCAGCAGCCTTGCAGAGGACAAAGTAGTTTCCCTCAATTCACAGATTGGGGAACTGATCCTCAGAAAGATTAGATAATTTTCAAAAGGCCATAGCTAATAAAGGTAGTACCAAGTTATCTGACTCCCAAGTCGTATTTTACAATTTAATGTTTAAATGCGTATACCACAGTTCTGGACTTCTGGGCAAGAGAGTGAGATGAGTACAGTTGTTTAATTATCTTCCAGTGAAAGAGTTATAGAAAGCAGATGGAAAATACCCAGAAAAATGTGACCAACAGCCCCCAAGTCAGAGAGGAGAGGGCTAGAGGTAAGAGCAGACCAAGTACCACACAATGAAAAAATGCGAATCCCATGAAAGCAACAGCACATGCAATACTTTGGATCAGAGGCAAAGTTACCTGCAATGATTGGCCAGTGTTCTGACTCAAACTCCCTTTCCCCTACATCCAGTCTACAGAACACCAAAGCTAGTCAGATAAAACTATGATAAATCTAGTATTTTTTACCTTCATTGTTTGAAAATGAAAGAGTTGGATAGAGGTCCACATCAATCTCAATTCCAAATTTACTTTAAGTCGATCCTGGGTACACAGACTGCCCTATGCAAGGATAAGCAAAAAGAAACCACCATGCTTTGGAAATTACATCACAGTTCAAAAGAAAAGGATAATCTTGAGATTGGCACAGGTTTTTTCCTTTGAAATAGATTTACTGCAAAGAAAAAGTGTTGATTTTTTAAATTTTAACTTGGGTTTTCATGTCCACACAAGAAGACCCGGAATCAAAGAAAATGCAGCATTATTAAGTCAGAAAGAGGAAAAGATCTTGGATAAGAAAATTTGTACAATGTGAAAGACATGATTTTGCAAATAAAAATTACAGCGTAGGCTTTCCATATAACTGGATATAACTGCATATAACAGAAAATGACTTTAGTAGAGGATAGATTCAATATTTTAATATAGAGTTCTGAGGAACAAGGTAAAGAGGTCAGTATTTTGGTAAGAGATAAGCTCAGATCCAGTGGATTATATAGGATATCTATTTAGGATTTTCATTTCTGTGTGCAGACATCTCATATTTCAGACATCTAAGGGGATCATAAAATATAACATTTAAATATTTAAACATTTAAATATCAAACATTGAAACATTAAATATTAAATATTTAAACATTTAAATATTTAAATATAACATTTAAATATTTCCTGAAAACAATAATTTGAATATGTGCCCTAACAAATTAAGATACAAGTCAAAATAAAAAATTTGAACAGTGCCTATAGTTAACAATACTATAATGTATACTTAAAATTTTGCTAAGAGGGTAAATCTTACATTAAATATCCTTATCACAAAAAAGGACAGTTTTTTTTTAACATGAAAGTTCATACCTGTTAGGATGTCTATTATCAAAAAAATACCCAAGAGATACTAAATGCTGTTGAGGATGTGCAGAAAAGGGAACACTTGTACACTGTTGGTGGAAATGTAAACTGGTACAGCCACTTTGGAAAACAGTCTGGAGACTCCTCAAAAAATTGAAAAAAGAACTACGATGTGCTCCAGCAATCCAACTTTAGGGTATATATCCAAAGGAAAGAAAATCATTGTCTTGGAGAGATATCTACATTCACACGTTCAAAGCAGTATGATTCACAATAGGCAAGGTATGGAAACAACCTCACTGTCTGTCTAGAGATGAGTAGATAAAGAAGATGTGGTATATATATATATATATACAATGGAATATTATTCAGCCTTAAAATAGAAGAAAATCCTGTCATTTGTGACAACATGGATGAAACCAGAGGGTATTATGTATGCTAAGTGAAATAAGCCAGACAGGGAAAGACAAATACTGCATGCTATCACTTATATGCGTAATCTTAAAAAAAAAAAAAAAGGTCAAACTGATAGAAACAGAGAGTAGTAAAGTGGTTGCCAGGGGCTGGAGGTGGGGAAAATAGGAAGAGGTTTAGGGTTAGGAAAATAGGAAAAGGGTACAAACTTTCAGCTGTATGATAAATAAGGTCCAAGCATGTAATGTAAAACATGGTGACTAAAGTTGGTAACACTGTGTTGTGTATTTGCAATTTGTTCAGAGTAGAACTTCAGTGTTCTCAGTAAAAAAAAAAAAAAATAAATATGTGAGGAGATGGATGCGTTAATTAACTCAATGGAAAAAATCCTTTCTTAACATGTATATATATCAAACGATCATGTTGTACACTTTAAATATCTTACAATTGTATTTGTCAATTATACTTCAAATAAAGCTGGGGAAAAAAAGGATGATGGGAGGAAACTTTTGGAGGTGATGGATATATTTATGGCATAGATTGTGGTGATGGTTTCATGGGTATACACTTATTTTTTGTGTACAGCTTTTTGTACATCAATCATACCTCAATAAAGTCATTTAAAAAGAAAAGAAACACAAGAATGGGCAACAAACAAGAATGGGTCTAAAGGAACAGAGGTGAACAGTGAGATCAGTTAAACAGTGTCTGTCTACATAATTTCCAGTATGGTTATAAAACTTAATGCAAATTTGAAAAAGGTCTTTGAAGACTAGACGCATAATGTAATTAATATATTATATTTAGGAAAATATTTGTAAAGACATTTATGTGCTATATGTACAGATATGTACATATTTATATACTCAAAAATCTGTTTCAGGCAGATCTGGGTTTGAATCCTGGTTTTATCACTTAGTTTTGTGTAATCTTGGGTAAGTATCTTTACAACATCTGCATACATACACTCACGTATCTACACATACATATAACACACATACGATAGGACAATTCAACAAAATATTCAAAATAGTTATCTCTAGTTGACAGGATTATATGAAACTTTTCTTTTTTCCTCAATACGTTTCTTTCCTTACTCAAATTTGTAAAGTAAGCATTTATCACCTCAGTAATCAGAAAATGTCGTTAAATACAAGAAGAAAGTTACTACAAATTAAAACTATAATTCTAGCTAAGGATCTTCTCCTCTGAAATTCAAATCTTCTGCACAACCAGGAACCTGGGTTGAGTGTTGAGTTTTAGTCAAACCTGTATTGGTAAGCTTATTAATCACACTTGCCGATCTATTCATCTCAGAATCTCAAAATCACAGCTTTAGAATTATTGACACTCTTGAATGTGCTGCTCATTACTGACATTGCTGAAAGGCAGTGGAAAATGGCTGCTGAGAACATGGGTGCTCAGGTCAAAATGCCTGGGTCTATTTCCTACTCAGTCCTTACTCATTCACCTCCAGGGTAAGATGCACAACCACTCTAGGCCTTACTTTTCTGACTTGACTTGCTGATTAGGAACCCGACGGTTAGAGAAGCTGCAGAGCCAGTTTTCAAAGGTAGCACCGACCCCCTCCAGAACTCCACCTCATTGCCCTTGGTTCTGCCTTGGCCCTGAAACCCAGTCCTGAGGCTGGGACTCATGTGGAGTTTCATTGTCTCCATCCTTCTGCCTGGGCTGAAACTGTGTTTGGTGCTTCAGTCCTGACACTAGAATTCTTCCACAATGAACAAATCATTTGTTTGGGATTTTTGAGGCCCTATCCTACGGCATTAGTAGCCACCAGATTCTGACCACTTAAAGTTTCTCTTATGCACAACACTCAAGTATTATGAATGAAATAGGAAAAAATAGACATGTGATTTCCATTCTAACTCCAAAAAACATATAGTATACAAACATTATAGACCTTGGTGTTGTCGAGCTAAGGCATCTCAAGCTCCTTGAAAATTCTTACAATAGCACTGCATACTCTCTGTGTCAATAAATGGATCTGCAGAGAAATGGAAGGTGAGTCACAGTTGCTGTGCCCAGAGACTTTTGGCTTTGTTTTGTAGTCTTTATACTAAGAATATTCACTCTTCTCTTTCTTCAGTTGGCTGCCCTACTCTTGATTTCTGTCCTTCTTGCTTGAATAGAAGCAAATCTAAATACAAATGGTTGGTCAATTCCAACCTGTCATTTGGAGGTAATTAATTTAGACAGCAAGCATAAACCTAGCATTTGAGGGGCTGACTTGAGGCTCAGTTAACTCACCAGATGAATTATTTCACTTTTAAGTAGTTATTCTTCCAAAGACCCATTAATAAGACAGGTGTTTAACCTCCAGCCCCACAGCTGACTCAGTTCCAGTGGAACAACAAGTTTACTGAATGTATCAGTAGAACATTTTGGAGTGGTTTTTCATTTAACTGTCACCAAGCGAATTGCTTAATTAATTTATCTTTTTTTGGAGGTCAACAAACTCCCAGGAGTTTCCAAACTAGAATAGAACAGGGAAAATCATGTTGATTATTCTCACATCAGAAACTGTAAAATAACTGTGAAATGCTGTGATAGACTTGCTCACTGAGTAATTATGAAACATATATACCACATTTCAAAAGCACACATTTTATATCAGGGGCCTACCTTACCAGTTCTCAGTGTTCTCCCTCTGAGAAGCACACAGCTCTTAGAACATTGCTTAAAATTGTGTTTGTGGCATTTTATCAATACTTTTGAAAAATGGTGAAATTTACAATCAGTGACTAAAAAATCTTCAAGGACATCCTCACAAGGAGAAACCATATTTTCAAACCTGAAACAGATGTGCAATTACATGAGGTTCAGTTCCTCGAGGGCTTTTTTGTACTGGGAAGTATCACCCAGATGTTGCTACCTGGAAGGCCTTCAATGACTTGCACACTTTGTCTAACATAATAGGACAGTGACCCAGCTCCCTACTTCAGAAGTGTAGCACAAATGTAGCAGAAAAGGCAATTGCACAGCGTGGCGGTCAGTCACTGGTCTCTGCTTTCGCCTTGGTAGTAAACTGAATCATGTTGCCTGATGAAGGATCAAACTCTCATACTACATTTATTTTAGTCACACTCCACTGACATACAGTTAGTCAAATGGACAGAAGTTAACCTCAACCTCTCCATCCTCCAGAAACACTTAAGTCTGTTTCATCTGATTTAACATCAGTGCATATGTGCCTTACAAATCTTTGTTAAAGACCACTAACCTTAATGTTTGGAAAAGGGCACTGCTGAATCTGATGAATTTAAAACACGGAGGATGAAAACCAAGAATTTCACAAGATTGCTTTTGTTAAAAATGCTTTATTGGTCAGGACTGCCAAATGGGGGACATATCAAAGGTAATGCTACTACAAAGAAGAAAAGTGCTTTTCTTGCCGAAACATATGTTTTGCAGCTGAGCCCTGCTCTCAGTTTTCAGTTTTGTTTCATGTAGCAGTCTGATTCTCTTCTTTGACCTAAAGCCCCAACATCTCTGATGATACTTTCCCTATCTTCCTAGATGTTAGATTCAGACACTGAAACATCAAACTGAACACAGAGGAAAATATTAACATGCGACTGAGTCTCCATGCAATCAAGAGCTCAAATGACATGTTTGTCCAAAGGAAAAAGTAAAACAAAAGCCATTTTTGCCCACTGGAAAAGCATTTGGGGGAAGTTGCATGTTTTTTTCCATGAATATTCCTTCCTCTTCATTTTGAAAAGTGAGTGAGGTGAGAAAGAAAATGCAAAAAGAATGCAAGAGGAGGGAGAACTTTTGAAAATTGGCAGAACAAAATGTGAAGTTTCAAAAATGGTGCTGATGGCGAGAGAAATGAAGGTCACAGTAAAAGGAAGAGTGGTTAATGTTGTTAACAGACATTTTTAAGGGGCATATGCATTAATGCTAATTTCATTGAAAAAGATATAACTGTTTCTGGAGGATGAAAAGGTTCAGGTTAGCTCCTCTCTGTCCGTCTGCCGTGTCAGTGGTTTATGACTAAAATCATTGCTGCAGTGCTTCATCCACTCAGAGTGAGAGAAACTGCAGAGAAAAAGGATCACATTTGCAGGCCCTGCTCTTTCATGAGGTTTCATAATTCCTTAGCAAGCCTGACCTTAGTCTTGATGACTTCGAATCCTATTTTTGCGTTTCTTCTCAACGTTTACAACTCTGTTCAGTTACTGAGGAGATTCAACTTACCATTCCAAACCCAAATTTTCTTAGGCCTTATTATCCTTTGAGTAACAAAGGAGATCACACAAACCTTTGTACTGACATTTCATTAATTCATAATCCCTATCTACTAAAAGAGATGTTTAGCTCCTCCGGCTCCTCCCTTGAACCACCACACCCCCAGTTGTTCATGGAAGGTCTTGGGGGTTCATGAACAAGTCTGCTCATGCGGTAGCCATGGTGCTCTATGACAGTCACCACTGCTTCATGAGAAATAACAGTCTTTCCACACTCCTGTAGACACAGGAGAGTCCCTGCCTGTGAACACCACTGCTCTACTGGGACCTACAGGCATGAACCTACTCCTCCAGGCCCTACAACCACTGTCTCTCTTGCTCCTCCCTGAACACAGAAAAATTATTTTGCCTGGGTTTCTACTGAGTCCTTTTCTGTGGCAGAATGAGGGAGATAGTGTGTTCCTCTGTGGGTCACATATTGTTAGAAACATTCCTAAAATAGAGTTATTTGAGCCACAGTGGAGTATGACTTCTAGTGAAAGTTCTTTTTTAGGTTCTAGGATTCAGATGTCCCAGAAAATTGGAGCTAGAAATATATTCATGTGGCAGGCAATGTAATCAAAATCCATGTTGTCTTCCAAATACCTATGCTTTATATTCATCAAGTTCATTATGCCTGGTTCCTTCTTTCCTTTAAGAGATTCTTCAACCCTCTTACCAATAGACTTTCTTTGAGTCATTCATCAGACTTTCAAATTTGCTATGGTATTCCTACACTGTATCAGAAAATGGTCTCCTCTTGTAAGCCTCCCATTTATGCCTGAAACATACCAAGATATATATGTTATGATTCTCTTAAAACTTAGGCAAGTTTCACCTCAATTTTTAAATTGGATATTTCAATGAGGCACAAAGATTCAATAGATTTGACATTCCTAAAATAATTATTAGGCCAAAATACAAATTTACAAAGGAAAATATCAGAAAATTAGTTTCATGATTATTATCTCTTTACCTGACCCAAACCACAAGCTAGTTTATTTTAGAAATAAACTTGGAATGAATTATGGCGCACTATGAGTTCCACCATTCTGAGGCCTAGTGAGAGGGGTTTTTAGGGCCTCTCAAAGAATTTGATTTGTGTCTCTTTCAGCTGGAATATTTAGAGTGGACTCATGTCAGATTTTGCCTGTTAAATATAAAAGTAGACAGGTTGGCTGGCTGCTGCAAGGTTGAGAAATGTTGCAGGGCCAGAAATGGATTGTAGCCCTATGATTTGTTGAGGCAAAGTTTTCAAGGCCACATGAGATAGAGAGGTTCTGTCTAAGAGGGATACCTAAAGGCCCAAACAGGCCTCAGCACAGAGTAGCTCAAGTTTGGCCAAAATGAGAAGGCTCAAGACCTATTGAACATGGTACCAGGGAAACAAAAACTTTCTTACACTCCTTACCTGTCCTACTTCTATATCACCTCTTACTCCCTTCCCTCCTGGCAAAAATTAGTAGCTATCGAGTGGGGGAGGAGGAGATTCAAAAAGATGGAAGAAGCTGACCACATTTTCTTCTTCCAGAGCAGATTGCTCACTCTAAAATCCCTTCCTTGCTGTGAGATGAGAAGGAAGGCACACTCTTGAACGGAGGGTCTGAACATTCTAATTTCTAAACTGAGACTCTATTTTCTAACGTGAACATACTAGAAAGTCAATTTTTTGTTCAGAGTCATGGAAAACTAACCCCAGTAATTAAAAACAAAAGGACAATGAGAGTACAAAATAAACTTGCTTTATGAAAACACTCCATGAATCCCATGTATTCATTAAAACAGGTGTGTTAGCCACAAATCCCAGAGGACAACAAGTGCAAGTATCACTTATGGGTGTAACTGGTTGGATCCCTTTCTTCCTTCTTGACCCTTCAAATCCAAGTGACACTTCTAGAACAACTTCTGTAATGTTTCCAATCTCATTGATTATACCAGGGTTTTATAATCATATAAATTTTAAAAGTGGAAGTAAACTTAGGAGCATCTAGTTCAGTGGTTTTCAATCTTTAATGTGCAAATGAATCACCTAGAAGCTTAAGACAAATCTTGGGGTCATCCCAGTGCTGTAGTGGTTAAGTTCACATGCTCTGCTTTGGAAGCCTGGCATTTATGGGTTGGGATCCTGGGCACAGACATGCCACCGCTCATCAAGCCATGCTGTGATGGCATCCCACATAAAGTAGAGGAAGATTGATACAGATGTTAGCTCAGGGCCAATCTTCCTTACACCTACACATACAAGACTCAAATCCTGATTCAGTATGTCTGAAATGAGGCCTGAGAGTCTGTGTTTCTAACAAGCTCCCAGATGATGTCAGTGTTCCTGGCTCATGGACCATATTTTCTATAGCAAGGCTCTAGTCTGTATCTGTCCCATCCTTACTGTATAACCAAGAAAGTGAAAACCCTCAGAATAAAGAATTGTAAGACCTTATATGAGATCACGAAACCAAGAAGAGGAGATTCTGGAGTAGGGACCTCTGATCTGCTTCTTTAGGCTATGCTTCTTCACTGTCATTACTCCAGCCATGCGTTATAGCACCAATTCAGGTGCTAGTGACCTATGAAGGTCCTCAGTCAATATCAAAACATAGTATAGGGTGCATTAGCCACAATTCCCAACTCATTCTGTGATAGTCTAACAGAAAATCCAGAAAAAGACATTTTAAGAAAACTAGAGTCCAACATAGATACAAAAATCCTTAATAAGATATTAGTAAACACAATCCAACAATATACAAAAAAGATTGTATAGCATAACCAGCTAGGATTTTTCCCCTAGGAATGCAAAGTTGGTTTAACAACCAAAAGTTAGTCAGTGTAATGCATTATTTTCATAGAGTAAAGAACAAAATCCACATAACCATCCCAACAGATGGAGACAAATCACATGTCAAAATCTAACATCCACTTATGTTTTAAAAAAAAATCTCAAAAAGTCAGGGGCACAAGGGAAACTTCCTCAATCTGATAAAGAACATCTAAAAAAACCGAAAAAACTAAAACCAGCTGTTATCATACTAGTGGTGAAAGACTGAATGTGAATGCTTTCCACTTAAGACTGAGAACAGGCAAAGATGTTGATCTTGTCACTTCTATTCAACATTGTATGAAGGAATCTAACCAAAGAAATGAGGAAAAGAAAAAACATAGAGAAAACTTTTTAAAAAGGCATGCAGGTAGGAAAGGAAGAAGTAAAACTCGTTATTTAGCAGTGACACATTCTTATGTGTAGAAAATCCCAAGGAATCACAAAAATTACTACAATTGAGTTTAGAAAAGTCACAGGATATAAAAATCAGAATGCAAAAATCAATTGTATTTCTATATGCTAGCAATGAACAATCCAAAATGAAACTGAGAAAACAATTTCATTCATAATTGGATGAAGAAAGAGCAAAATACTTAGGAAAAAGTTAACAAAAAAAGTAAGACTTGTACACTGAAACCATAAAATACATATTGTGAGAAATTTGGAAAGATATAAATAAATGAAGAGATATCTTATGCTCATGGATTGGAAACCTCAATATTGTCAAAATGACAATTCTCCCCAAATTACTCTATAAATTCAAAGCAATCACATCAAAACCCTAGCTGACTTTTTAAGAGAAATTGACAAGCCGTTCTTAAAATATTTACAGAAATTCAAATGACCTAGAATTGCCAAAACAATGTTTAAAGAACAAAATTAGAGGACTTACTCTTCTAATTTCAGAACTTACTATAAAGCCACAGTAACTAACAAAATGTGGTTCACACAAGGAGAGTCTGTAAAGAAACTTTTACATTTACGGTTAATTGATTTTCAGCAAAGATGTCAAGGCAACTCAAAGGCAGAAGGGATAGTCTTTTCAACAAATGGTGCTGGAACAACTGGATTTCCACATGCAAAACAAACAAATAGATGTTTATCTTGAACAACAAACAAAAATTAACTCAAAAGTGATCATAGACCTAAATGTAAGAGCTAAAAATATAAAACTTCTGAAATAAATCATGGGAGAACAACTTTTTAACCTTGGGTTAAGCAAAGAATTTTTAGATATGACGTCAAAAGCACAACTCACAAAAGAAAATTTGGCAAATTAGACCTCATTGAAATTCAAGACTCATGCTTTCAATAACGCAATTAAGAAAATAAAAAGATAAGCCACAGACTGGGAGAAAATATTTGCAAATCAAATATCTGATAAAGGACTTGAAAACAGAATATTTAAAGAACTCTTACGAGTCAATGAAGAAGGCAAACAACTCAATTTAAAAATGGACAGAAGTGCATAAACATTTCACTATGCACACACTAGAATGGCTATAATAAAAAAGATGTCAACAGCAAGTGTGGGGGATCAGAATTTGTCACCCCAAAATGTATCTCTTTGGTTTTATTATTTTTAAGAGCAAAAGACTCTGAAAGAAACTTTGACCTTCCCCCTAAGTGCCTAAAAGAATTTAAGATAGAAGGCCTGTTCCAGGAAGCAGCTAATACCGTAAGATAACTATAGTATAAGATAAACTACGTGTGGTAGTTAGGAAGGCACCAGCAAGCCCATTTTTATCAAAGTTCTCTCTTAAGTCTCATTGTCTATAGATGGTCCAGAAAACATTTATTTATCAAATATTTGATTTCCAACCCCATTTAAGTTGCCTTCCTCCCCTTTGAAGTCCCAAACCGCCGTCCCCAACGTCCTCCTTTGTCTTTAGCCAAAGATGATATTTAAGGTAGTGGCTTCTGCCATTTTGGTGAGTTACTCAGTTTTCCTGGGTTTCTCTCATATATACATGTTATTAAACTTTGTTTGATTTTCTCCTGTTATTCTGTCTCACATCAATTTAATTCTTAGACCAGCAAGAAGGACCTAGAGTGTAGAGGAACAGGTCTTCCTCCCCTACAAAAGTATCAGAGAAGACTGTTTTAAAATGTTACAGCCAGTTTGGAAAGGAGTTTGGCAGTTTCATCAAAAGTCAAACATAAACCTACCATACAACCCATAAATTCTACTCCTAGGAATCTACCCAAGATAAATGAAAACATATTTCCAGACACAGACATGTACATAAATGTTCTTAGTGGCATTATTTGCAATAGCATCAAACTGGAAGCAGTGCAAATATCCAAAACCTGGTTAATGGATAAAGAAAATCCATACAAATGAAATACTATTCAGTAACATAAAGAAATGAGCTACTGACACATGCTACTACATAGAGGAATCTTGAAAACATTATTTTTTATTAATTCACTCAACAAATATTTCTGTTGTTTTATTGAGATATGATTGACATATAACACTACTAGTTTTAGGTGTACAACAAAATGATTCGGTATACCTATATATTGCAAAAGGATTACCACAATAAATTTAGTTAATATCCATCAACTCACATAGGTACAAATTTTTTTTCTTGTGATGAGAACTTTTAAGATCTAGTCTCTTAGCAACTTTCAAATATACAATATAGCATGGTTAACCATAGACACCATGAAAACATTTTAAGTGAAAGAAACCAGACAGAAAAAACTGCATATTGTATGCTTCCACTTATATGAAATGTCTAGAAAAGGCAAATTCATAGAGACAGAAATCAGATCAGTGGGTGCCTAGGGCTAGGGGTGGTAGTGTAGATAAACTGCAAATGGGCACAAGGGGAATTCGGGGATGATGGAAAAGTTCTAAACTTGGATTATGATGATGTTTGCACAACTAAATTTACTAAAAGTTGTAATTGGAAAAAAATTGTTTCAGGGGAAAAGTGAGGACAAAGATTAGAAATAAGATTTTTTTCTTTTATTATTTCAGCACCCCAACATCCTTTTGGTTAATATACTAACTAGTGGTGACATTAGCTGTCTAATCAGTTCAAGATATTAGTCATAACATATCCTCTTCATAAAAATGTGTTGTTGCAACAAGCAGTTTGAGTGCCGTGCCTGTTCCGAGGGGATAAGCTGAGCGCCTTTTTCCTGTGGATTCATTTCATTTCACATAATATTTTTTGTGCTGTTTGGGACAAAGTCTGAAGTAGCAGTGCTTCTCATCCTGCACCTTTATCTTAGTTAACTGACTCCTGTCCCTGCCCTTTCCTTAAAAAAAACCCAAAAAATCACAAAATACAAAAGTGCAAAGGCTCCTTGTGAGTAGTTGGTTATACGAGGTTCCAGGAGTTTCCAATATGTCCTGGTGCACATTGAGACAAGTGTTTTAATCACCTCCTCTTCTCCTTATCAGGGAGGGAGACTGTCCCACCGTAGGGTTATGGGGTTGGCTGAACACACCACACTCAACCCTAGACAGATGAAACAGACAGCAGTTAATTAGTCACAAACACTCACAGCCTGGGGGAGGAAGACACCACATGCCATGCAAGGCCTATAGGGGTTGCAATTTGGAACCAGGTGAACAACCAGGGGCTGTGGGAGGCAGGCTTTGTAGTATCAAGAGTGTGGGGTGTCCTTTGGCTCCCTAGGAAGATGTGATTGGCTTGCTTGAGCAGTTTTATGGGCCAGCAGGGAACTGAAACCTGCTACTCATGGAAAAGCAGGAAGAAGACCTGGCCCATTTGATAAGGAGGCTTGTCTGACTAGGGGGCCTTATTCTCAAGAGAAGAGTGGGGAGGGAACTTGTAGCTAAGCCATGTGAGGCCTTCCCGATTTTACTAGGTGTCCAGACAGGGCATAATATTGAGCCTTAATTTTAGGTCTTACACTACACCACGTTAAACACATGAAACACCTCACTTTCTCTATTTGATTTTATACTCAGAAAAGTGAATCAGCAGTCCTGTTCAAATTCTCTACTTAGCCTCTTCCTGCCTCCATTTATAACCAAATTTCTATTAATTGTATAAGTTGGAGAGAAGAAACACTATAAAGTCAATTAGCAAGAAGTCTTCATCTATTAGATGTTTTGTATGCTTGGGAAGACAAACACTAAGCATGATTTTATAAACCACAGGCCCCATAATAAATATAGGGAAGAGATAGGTATTACAAATGGCTGCTCTATGCCCTTGAGCATCTTGTACTACTCTATTGCCCCATCGCACTGGATTGTTGGTTTAAGTTCCTATAGGACGAGGCTGTGTCATATTTGTCATGGTGCCTCCGGACTGAGCCTGTCTGGCAAAATACAGGTAACAATACATAACAGTTAATGAGAATTTACCATGTGCCAGACAATGTTCTAAGCAATATGGACATATTATCCTATTCACTTGTCACAATCACCTTATGAGGTAGGTACTCTTATTTCAGTTTACAGTATCATGGGTCAGCAAACTTTTTCCATGAAGGGCCAGACAGTAAATATTATAGGCTTTGTGGGCTATGCAGTGTCTGTTGAGATACTCCACTCTACAAATGTAGCATAAAAACACCCAGAGACAATATGTAAATGACTGGGCATGGCCAAATTCCGATAAAACTTTACGAAAACAAGAAGTGGCCTGAATTTGGCCCATGGGCCAGAGTTTGCCAACCCCTCTTTTGGATGATATACTATTACTTGGTGTGATTAAGTAATTTGCTCAAGGTCACATAGCTCACAAGAGGCAGAGAAGGATTTTAAACCCAGATTTGACTGACTCCAAAACTCCTTTTCCTAACCACTATTCTGTATCACATCTAACTACTGTACCAGTCAATGGAGCTCCATATAATGTGTTGAATAATGAAAACTTCTACTGTTATATTCATTTTACAAGAGAAAAAACTCAAATTACATTCTCAGCATACAGTCAGGGCTTCTGACTTCTAAACTGAATTTAAAATATAATGAAAAATTAGTCAGACTGGGGTCAGTAATCTCCTGTCTACTGGTTTAGTGGAATGTCAAGTCTATATCCAATAGGAAAGACCAGCTGTTAACAAAAGAGAAACAGACCCTGGACTATGGGCTCTATTTTCCATTATTTGGATTCTCATCTGTAGAGGCCTTACCTTGATTCACTTTCACTTCCTTCAGGTTTTGACTATGGACTAATGCATTTGATTTCCCAGGGCTTGCAATCCTAAACCTATTCCCATTCCCATATGCTAGAAGAAATTCAAGTACCCCAGCCACAAATTCTTTCTTTCCCTCAAATTAGTTACAAAAGACTAACGTTTTTTCACTTTGTTGAAAAAATTGCTTCCTGGCTGGGATACTGTCTTCTAACTTTTAACCAAAAATTCATAAGATGAAGAATAAAAAATTGTTGGTGCATCTTTAACTGACTGTGCCTGGAATAAGGGCATCTCTAAGATGGTTCAAGTATTATTTTCCAGAAACTAGAGGAATGAATAGCTACAGTGTTGTTGTAATTCAGCTGGCTGGTATTAAAAAAAAAAGACGTGGCATCCGGAAAATTTAATTAATTTGATGGTATAAGCCTTCATAAATTATCAAGTATTCCCAGTAGCAGCCATGAAAAAGAGAACATGAGCTGCCTTTAAATTGCTTAGTTTGCTCACAACCAGAATTATTTTAAGGTGGCTGAGTTGCTATTGGTATTACAAGATGTTTGAATTATTATTACCATTAATGGCCAATTCCACCTTTAAATAAGGTGATAGAGATTTGGAGTCACACACAAGCCAGCATCAGCATCTGGAGACTGTCATTCTTCTCGCTAATGAACTGCAGCTTACAGAAACTAATTATGGGGGAAAGGTTGCTGTTACCCCACCAGGAATGAAGTCTCCAGATTCCAGATCAAATGTTGCTGAAGAGGAAGTGCAGAGGCTCCACCTCCCAAAGCTCTGCTCACATTGTGCTCATTTTGCCAGGAACAAGTGAAATGCTTGACTGCACAGTGGGAGAAGAATGACTTAGGGGAGGAGTTCTTAGTATTTACACTAAGTATAAAAAGCAGTCCCAGAAAAATCCAGGGGCTAGAACAAGTCCCTGGGCCAGGGGCTCAGGGTGACTGTGAATCTACCTTTGAATATCTACATGGTATTTGCAAAACAAACGAGGTGGTATCTGACATGCCCAACTTTTATAGAAATATATATGTAATATAAATATTCATGTATAAAATATACATGCAAAACATACATATTTTTAAAATGAATATAATGCATAGCATAATTCTATCTTCTGAAATAATAGCTAAAAGACATTTATAACCTGCAGAGTATTTAGGTGGGATCTGAAGACCATCTATATTACCTTTGCTACTTGGCAGCAGGAGAAAAACAAACAAACAAGCAAACAAACTGTTATCTTCTCCCGTTCCAAGATGGAATAGCTAGCCTTGGGAGGAAGTTAATTGAATTAGTCATCCTGGAGTTCAGGCCTAAAATGTCTGCTGTCTTTTTGTCAGTTTGTATGGGAGGTTCAAATATCTCCAAGAAGTTCTAGTCCTTGGTAGCTCTGAGGTCCTTTTTTTCCTGTGATTCTTTCATTACGTAATAAGACATTTGTGAATGGGATGGGCTATTAGAAAATTAGAAGCATGAATTATATGACTTAGGTCAAAAAAATTAAAATCATAAGAGGTCATTCCCAATAGTCACCAAAATATTTTCTAAGTGGGGATAGGAGAAAAGACCTAGGAGTAAATGAGCCTGCATTAGAGCAGGAGTTTGGAGAATTCAGAGTTTAACTGGCCATTTTCCCAACTGCACAATTGCCTACAGCTGATTTGGAGGCAATTTTGCAGAAACATCCTCATCTTCTCCCTTGCTGGAAATAAGAAGGAAAAGATAAATGGACTCCATGAATCACTTGCTTAAGGTGGGGAGCTGAGGATGAGGAGCACTAATTTTAAGACATTGATTATTAATATTCTCCCTGCTCACTGGCGACATCAGAGCTGTGAAGGAGTTGTAAAACTCTTTGAAAATACCAAAGAATGTTTTTATAAAAATACCAGTGCCACTGTTTCTTGAATAGCTGGTACAGGATTTTGGTTCTTCTATTTATATATTTATTTATGATTATTATAGGATATATTAAATTATATAGTGACAATGACTTCCTTAAAAAAAGTCACACGTTGAAATACACAAAGAATAAAAGTGCCCAACTGTAGAAACGTATTTCTTCTGCAAAAGGAAGACAAAATGAGGTCAGAGTGTGACCACAGCCTCTACTGTCAGAGATCCAGGTTGATTGTGGTCAACCAAAGTGCAGTGACTAAACACCAGCATGGCAAATTGTGTCTCAGGGTCTGCAAATCAGATGGCACTGGGTGCAATCATGGCTCATTGGTGCCGCTGCTGAGGATACCTGAGGAAGATACAATCATTAACTGCCTATCATGTATCTGTCTATCTATCTATCTATCTCTCTATCTATCTATCATCTATTGATGGATTGATCGATCTATTGATCCATATCTATCACAATATATGGACCTAGCCCTTCCGGCCCAGGTCTCTCACCAGTCCACCTGTTCTTGTTCAAAAGTTCAGCAGAAGTTCATTCTGAGCAGTTGCCAATCCAAGCGCTTTCAGTTTGCCAGGGGAAGCTGGAAAAACACTGAAGAAAATGACTTAGCAATCCTTCTTGGATATTGTGAGGAATCTAAAGGTAAAAGGCCATTTGTACCTTCTGTTGAAGGAAGGCTGTACCTGCTAAATTATGCTAAATAATGCCACATTGACCTTGACAGTACATATTTAGCTAAAATATACTCCCAGTAAAAAATACGAAAAAAAGATTAAGCAATTTACTGAAAAAAAAATTCATGAAACCTGTTAAAAAGATTGCCTGAACTGCTCCATTTACTAAAATATGAAGATTTTGCAATTGTCTTCTATGCTTCCGTAAAGAATAGCTTCATTTTTACAACTCTTCAAAAGAGATATTTTCGGGACTGATGCAGATGGAAGAGAGGGATGAATTCACCATCCGGCATGGAGAACATGAGTCAGACCAGGAGTGAGAACCACTTTCAAGCCTCGGGATGGAATTGGGGAAATTCGACTCCACACTCCTCACTCAGCGGACACTGATATTCAAGAAGCAAAGTGATGCTGCCCAAGCTTTAATGTTCATAGAAATCATCTTGAAATCTTGTTAAAATGATCATTCTTATCCAGTAGGTCTGGGACCTACACACTGAACAGTGAAAAGCAAAATCCACTTTAGTTGATGAAGAAATGGGACGTGGATCTCCCCAGTGTCCCATTCTATAGTAAATAGAATAACTAATTCTCCTGTCAAATATAAGCAGGGAGAAGTTTATTTTTGTATGATTCATCAGAGGTATGCTTCATTCTCCTCACAGAGAGATAATATAATATGCTTATGGTGATAAAAGCTGGATTCTGTGACAGGCTTTCCCATTCAATCTGGTTTTCCCACTTCCTGCCTATGGGATCCTGGGCAAGTTTTCTATCTTCTTTGTGTCTCAATTTTCTCAACTGTGAAATAATAATGATAAAATTATCTACAAAATAGAGGTTGGATTGTGTGTGTGTGTGTGTTTTACCACAAGTAAATAACAGTTCCTGGGATAAGCTATCGCTCCAAAAAAAAAATGCTAGATTTCTTATCAAAGAAGAGTGAAGTCTGACTGATTTTATAGATATGGAACCTGAGACTTAGAAGAAAAGCAGAGTAGAATCAGAATTAGTATATGTATTGCAACTTGTGACACCAGGAAAGAGAAAAGTTCAAAAGGTATCTTATCAACTTGTTCCAGCATAGGTAGGAAAATTGCATATGCTGAACACTGATTTTGCCACAGGTACCAAATACCATCACCTTTAATTTTCTTAACAGCCATGTGGATTGCATTGGCATCCCCATGGTATAGGTGAAGAAACCAAGGCACACACATTAGGTGACCAGCCAGTGGCTGCATGGCTACAAACATGGCCGGTCAAAGATTTGGCCTCAGCTTACTGACCCTAAAATCTGTGTGAGGCATAGAGTGCAAGCCCTCTGGTGTGGGAAAGCAGGGCTCTGGGCTACCAGTGCCCTACAGAGTCACCCTCCTAAGCCTACAAGTGATCAGACACTGGTGATTGTCAGCTAACACTTCAAAACTTGTGGGGGAATGGGACAGCATAACAGTTCTTTCACACATCAAAACACAAGTCATTTTCTTCTGACTGGCTGAATCCTTTTCTGTTCCAGGTCAGAGGAGAGGGAAAATAAATGGAAAGGTTTTGTATCACTCTCTTCCCTAAAGGCTTCAGGGTTTCTCTTGGTCTCTCTTGGTGTCTCCCACCTCTTGATTTTCCATCTTCCTCTCAAGGAATATCACCATCACATCCTCACATACCCATATTAGCCTTCATTCTTTCCTGAATCAGTGTGGTTACAGAATTTACTCCCTCCCTGGGTCACCATAAATAATAGATCCTCTCAAAAAGATTAGTGGGCAATTTAGAATTTACCCATGATTTCATGGGAGACATGGAAGAGAAGATTTATGTTGGAAACACCTCGGCAAACTGCTTGAAATCATCCTTCTATGATATTTCTTTTCTCCCAGGCTGCAAGCGGCAGTCCTGGGTCCCCTACTTCTTACCTCATTGTATCACCCACATTTGCTGGTTTGACTCCTCCCTCTAAGTGCCCCCTCCACCTCTCCCACTTTCCTTAAGCAAAGTTATTTAGCACAATGTCACCTGGCTCCTTTCTCAGACTGACACATTTACATCTACCCCAGAGCAAACCATGGCACTTTGATTACCAGGACCTGCCTTTCATAGGAGGTGGTGAAGTGCCTGTAGCAGGAAGTTTAGTGGCCAGTCACAAAGTGTACAAGTAGCACTACTTTACGTTGGGCAGACACAACACTCAACAAGGAGCCAGTCTCTTACAGTCTGATGGGAAAAGCAACGATTGACTCAATGACTACAGTGCTGTAGGAGTTGTGACAGGAAGACTGAAAACTGTCTGAAGGGAGAGCCCTTATCAGGAAGAGCTTCAGAGGGAGGAATGTACTGGCTGAAAACTAAAAGATGGGGCAGAAGAACCCAGATGAAGAGATGGAGGAAGGAGAGTTCCAAGTATAGGAGCAGTATGAGCAGAACCCTCTGGTAGGAGAAAGCCCAACATGTAATTCCTTGGCTCTCCACGAGGAGGACACCCCCCTTCCCACATCCCTTCTCACCAGCTTACAAGTGACCAGATATCATAACTGGTTTCAATGCTTATTATAAACCCTCAGAGGGCGCTTCAAAGAAGTATTAGTGACCCATCCTAATCCAGAGAGAGGTGCCATTGTAGTTCTCTGAATGTTATTACATATCATCTTTAATCTATTAAATATTCATATGAATTAATGTGTATGTCTAATAGTTTATTCTTTGGAGAAGATCAAGAGTAAAAACTAGAAATGCCAGTTGCTGAAAAATATATATATTAATACATAAATATATTTTGGTGAGATATATATAATTTTCATAAATCAATAAAAAAGGAATTTTTTATTGCAACAATTTCCAAACAATGCTGTATACATGTTGTAATTGTAAGTACTCAATGGGATAATCAAATCCCTCTAAAGTTTTTTGTAGGGCTCCCTCTCCTTGACCCCTGTCAGCTCTACACTCAATCAAAATGTACAGAAGCTTGGAAATCTGGGATTCTTCAAAATAACTTTCCAGGATCACATCATCTTTGAATCTCAGTCCCTGTCACTCTAGTCTCTACATTTGCTTCTTTATCATAAAAAGACAAGAAAGACCAATGATTTTTATCTCACTCAAGGACAAAGCCAAAACTCTTAAAAGCATTGCTAGTTGTGCTAGATATTTTCTGCTGGCCACTTCAGATCCATTGGCTTCTCTTCTCCCCTCTGCCCTGTGCAAGTTTCTTGAGGACGTGGATTGTTGACAGTTTAGCTCCCGATGGTCTCCCTAGATCCTACAACAGTATTTGTAGAACAATGTTTGAAAAAAACTTTTTTTAATAACTGGGAATTGTAATCGCCTGCCGTTAAGTCATCAGCGAAGTTTAATTCATAGGCCCTTCTCTTTACTGCTCACTTATTAATAAAACAGAAGTTTTATATACCCTAAGATGTTATTAAATAAAAATAGCCCCAGGATATTATTCGCTTTCAAGATATTTATTTGCCATATATAAATATGCAAATAGTCACATCTACCATGCATTGTAATGATTTTATATTACACTTGTCTTCTCTCCTTTTGCTGGATAGAAAACTCCTTGAGAATAAGTGACTATTTCTGATTCAATTCAGATTCCTTCTATTACCTAGAAAAGTGCCTGGAACATCACAGATGATGAATGTTTCTTGAGTATGTGAGAGAAGAAAAGTGAAAGATAGAGTTAATACAAAATACAAGCTAGGTTCCCATTTTATTATTAGACAGATAACACAATCAGCCATCCTCCTGAAACCTATGTTGTTGCAGTTCGTTCTGTGTGTCTGGAGCACTGCAGTACTACTGGAGATTTTCACTCTGATGGCTCAATAGTTGTCACTTACATTCCCAAGTGGAAGGAGGTTGAGATGGGAGAAGTGACTGGGCTTACTCTCCATTGATTATGCTTCCCAGCAGCAAAACTGTTTCCCCAGGATGACAGGTGGCACAAATGTTTTGCTGCTCAGCAGGAGGTGTTGGCTTGATGCTCCAGACCTCCACAATGCTGGAGGATGCAGCAGAGTGGGAACTGACTTTCTCTACACAGCTTCAACTGATTACACTGCAAGTCCCCACAGTGCTGGTGTCAGAGGGGCCCCTGGGAGTGACTGCAGCCAACTTTCTCACTTATAGGTTTCTCTTTCTGTGATGCCTGACATTTTTAAGGCTGAGCTGGCAAACAATCTATGATGACAGCCTCCAGAGAAGAGAATCACATTAAGTAACACTAGCAGCTTGAGTTTATAGAGAGTCTTTCTCAGCACTTAACAAGTTATCTCATTTTATCCTCTCTATGTTCCTTTCCTGTAAAGCATAGTGATTCCCACCCCTGTTTTCCAGCTAAAGAATAGGAGCATGTGGAGATCAAATGTGCTTTTGACTAAATAAGATTAAAACCAAGGTGTTCAGATTTCTAGTTGAAGACTCTTCACTCTAAGACTCGGAGATAAATGAGATTTTTTGAAAGTACAGTGATAGTATTTTTTTTAAAGAAATCAAATATAAATCAAAATGCAAGAAATCAAGAACCATTCCCTACTTTCTTCAAATTTAAAGCCTAAACTTTCTATATCTGATGTGTTTCTTTTCTGAATTCTTGTTCTTGCCTATTAAACATTTTTGTCTAAAAAGCCATGCTATATACCAGATTATAGAAAGTTTGGGGTTGGTTCTAAAGCTATTTGTACTTCCCCAAAGAAATGGGTAACTATATGCCTTCAGGGGATTTTTTTCTTAATTCTAATGATCACAGAAAAATGACTAAACGATTGACTAAACTAAATGACTGAAGCCATTCATTTATAGTGTTTCTTTTTTATTTTATTACAGTATTTTTTTCATTTTTTAAAAGTATTCTCATAATACAAAAACATGGAAAGGGAGGGAGAATATTCTTGGATTTAAAAGAAAACTGAACAAAACACCACATCTTAAAACAAACAAGTCAGGGAATAATGGTGATACCTCTTCGTATTTTTGTATTTCTTTGTTTTACATAGTTAATGCTTCATCAGTTGTTAAATAAAGAAAATAGTCAAAATTATTCTCTGATTACAATTTTCCCTCACTTTCAAGGCAGGTTGAGTGGTTAATTTCCAATTTCTACCCACTGCATATTATAGAAACAAGTAGAAGTCAAGCCAGGAGGAAACAGAAACCCAATGAAAATAAAGAATCAGCTGCCCATCAAACGCACCTTCCTCTGGTACCAGCTGGTCCACCTTCCAGACCAGTTGTGCCTTCACAGCAGAGGGAAGAGTCTACCCATTACTTAGATATTAAACATAACCACACAATATTCACCAGAAATTTTCAACCAAAAGAAGATTCATACTCCAAATTATGTAAGCATCAGTCTTGTCGTCTCATTATCTGAAAGGAAAGATTGCCTCCCCTTTGTTACTGAAAAGAAATGTCTCTTGAAGACTCTGGACTTTTTGTTGTTTAGAAGCTGAAAGGTAACCTATTCTAACCTTCCAAATAGCTAACACTCCCTTATTCATTGTAGGTGTCTTTCTGTGGTCCTGGCAATGCAGGATCGATTGTGAGTATTTCCAGCTTTTTCAACTGCCACTGATTTTTCACAATCCTCTGAATGCTATCGTCACCCCAGCACTCCCATCACCTATACGTTTGCAGGCATTTTCTTTTATTTAACCCTTTTTTAAAAGTAATATTGGTTTGAATAATCATCAATTTTGTATATATCACAACAAGTGAGAACCAATATCAACATTCCACTCCTAAAGAAACTAAAGCAGAAAAAAATGGAGGAAACTGTACAAAGTCCTATTTTGCTTCATAAAGCAACCTAAAGTTACTAATTCAGAATTTTCCTTAGAAGCATCACCTCTACCTGTATGAGTTGACTTTCCTTCTGGGCACATAGTCATGAAGGAGCTTCTTTTCTCCTTTTTTTCTTTTTGAGGAAGACCAGCCCTGAGCTAACATCTGCCGCCACTCCTCTCTTTTTGCTGAGGAAGATTGGCCCTGAGCTAACATCCATGCCCATCTTCCTCCATTTTTTTTTTATATGTTGGATGCCTGCCACAGCATGGCTTGACAAGCAGTGCGTAGGTCTGCACCCGGGATTGGAACTGGCGAACCCAAGGCCACAGAAGCAGAATGTCAGAACTTAACTGCTATGCCACTGGGCCAGCCCCCGCAAAGGAGCTTCTTATGTAAGCTTTCTAGAATCTTATAGAACTTTTAAAAACATCTATGGAAAAATATTTACTTAAGAGTTTTCCAATAACTTGAGCGTTTGTAAATTTTTTATGGAGAGTGAATCATAGTAATGAATGTGTGAGTATATCAAAAAAGCTGGATTTCACAGAATTTCTGTTGAACAGTTAAAGACAGCAAGGACTGCTGGGGAGCTTTTAAGGCAGTAGTGACATCCTCTGCAGCAGTAAATTAAGCCCCAAGAAAGTGTTTTTTAAAAATAATAATAAAAAATAACAAAAATACTTATTCCTGATGACTCATACAAAGCAACTAGAAGAAAAGCCACAACTCCAATTGAGCGAGACTTCCCAGGAGGCCCCAGGCAATCCTTCATATATTTCTAAAGATCAGTATTTAAGCAGCAGCAAGAAAACAAATACAGAGATTTTTCTTTCTTCCTTATTTGTGAAATCAGCACAGGCCTTCACAGAACAAGGTAGGAAATAAAAGGAAAACTCATTTCCCAACATGAAGAGAAAATAAGGCAATGGGCAGTGGGGAGAAGGAAAGATATTTTTATAGATCAAACCAGTCAGCTTTACTCAGATCCAAGAGCCAATTACTTTCAGTACTATTTTCTAAGCAATTTAAAAATACATCTCCTCCTAATATGTTCTAGCACCAATTCTTGAGATGAGAGATTAGAGCCACATACAGGTGTTATGATCAGGGGGCCCAAAACAAACAGAAGGAGCTCTCCAGTTGTGCCAGGGAGGTGAGTCTGCACAGGGAACATTCTTTTTTTTTTTTTTTTTATTGAGTTATTGATAGGTTACAATCTTGTGAAATTCAGTTGTACATTAATGTTTGTCAGTCATGTTGTAGGTGCACCACTTCACCCTTTGTGCCCACCCCCCACCCCACCTTTCCCCTGGTATCCACTAAACTGTTCTTAGTCCATAATTTCAAGTTCCTCATATGAATGGAGTCATACACAGATTATCTTTCTCTCGCTGGCTTATTTCACTTAACATAACTCTTTCAAGGTCCATCCATGTTATTGCAAATGGAGTGATTTTGTTCTGTTTTGCAGCTGAGTAGTATTCCATTATATATATGCACCACATCTTCTTTATCCATTCGTCTGTTGCTGGACACTTAGGTTGCTTCCACGTCTTGGCTATTGTAAACAGTGCTGCAATAAACATTGGGGTGCATAGGACTTTTGGGATTGCTGACTTCAAGCTCTTTGGATAAATACCCAGTAGTGGGATGGCTGGATCGTATGGTAGTTCTATTTTTAATTTTTTGAGGAATCTCCATACTGTTTTCCATAGTGGCTGCACCAGTTTGCATTCCCACCAGCAGTGTATGAGCGTTCCTTTTTCTCCGCAACCTCTCCAACATTTGTTGCTATTAGTTTTAGATATTTTTGTCATTGTAACGGGTGTAAGGTGATATCTTAGTGTAGTTTTGATTTGCATTTCCCTGATGATCAGCGATGATGAGCATCTTTTCATGTGCCTATTGGCCATCAGTATATCTTCTTTGGAGAAATGTCTGTTCATGTCTCCAGCCCATTTTTTGATTGGGTTGTTTGATGTTTTGTTGTTGAGTTGCGAGAGTTCTTTATATATTATGGATATTAAGCCTTTGTCAGATATATGACTTGCAAATATTTTTTCCCAGTTAGTGGGTTGTTTTTTTGTTTCAATCCTGTTTTCATTTGCCTTGAAGAAGCTCTTTAATCTGATGAAGTCCCATTTGTTTATTCTTTCTATTGTTTCCCTTCTCTGATAAGGCATGGTGTCTGAAAAGATCCTTTTAATACTGATGTCAAAGAGTGTACTGCCTACGTTTTCTTCCAGAAGCCTTATGGTTTCAGGTCTCACCTTTAGGTCTTTAATCCATTTTGAGTTTATTTTGGTGAATGGTGAAAAAGAATGGTCAATTTTCATTCTTTTACATGTGGCTTTCCAGTTTTCCCAGCACCATTTGTTGAAAAGACTTTCTTTTCTCCATTGTATGCCCTCAGCTCCTTTGTCAAAGATAAGCTGTCCATAGATGTGTGGTTTTATTTCTGGGCTTTCAATTCTGGTCCATTGATCTGTGCACCTGTTTTTGTACCAGTACCATGCTGTTTTGATTACTGTAGCTTTGTAGTATGTTTTGAAGACAGGGATTGTGATTCCTCCCGTTTTGTTCTTTTTTCTCAGGATTGCTTTAGCAATTCGGGGTCTTTTGTTGCCCCATATGAATTTTAGGATCTTTGTTCTAATTCTGTAAAGAATGTCATTGGGATTCTGATTGGGATGGCGTTGAATCTGTAGATTGCTTTAGGTAGAACGGACATTTTAACTATGTTTATTCTTCCAATCCATGTACATGGAATGTCTTTCCATCTCCTTATGTCGTCATCCAATTCTCTCAGAAAGGCCTTGTAATTTTCATTATATAGGTCCTTCACTTCCTTAGTTAAATTTACCCCAAGGTATTTTATTCTTTTTGTTGCGATTGTGAATGGTATTGTATTCTTGAGTTCTTTTTCTGTTGGTTCATTACTGGAGTATAGAAATGCTACTGATTTATGCAAATTGATTTTATACCCTGCAACTTTGCTGTAGTTGTTGATTACTTCTAACAGTTTTCCAATGGATTCTTTGGGGTTTTCTATATATAAGATCATGTCGTCTGCAAACAGCGAGAGTTTCACTTCTTCCTTCCCTATTTGGATTCCTTTTATTCCTTTTCTTGCCTGATTGCTCTGGCCAGGACCTCCAGTACTATGTTAAATACGAGTGGTGATAGAGGGCATCCTTGTCTCATTCCTGTTTTCAGGGGGATGGGGTTCAGTTTTTGCCCATTGAGTATGATGTTGGCTATGGGTTTGTTGTATATGGCCTTTATTATGTTGAGGTAGTTTCCCTCTATGCCCATTTTATTCAGAGTTTTTATCATAAATGGCTGTTGGATCTTGTCAAATGCCTTCTCTGCATCTATTGAGATGATCATGTGGTTTTTATTCCTCAGTTTGTTGATGTGGTGTATCATGTTGATTGATTTGCGGATGTTGAACCATCCCTGTGTCCCTGGTCTGAATCCCACCTGATCATGACGTATGATTCTTTTAATTGCTGAATTCTGGTTGCCAAAATTTTGTTTAGAATTTTTGCATCTATGTTCATCAGTGATATTGGCCTGTAGTTCTCTTTTTTCGTGGTGTCCTTGTCAGGTTTTGGTATCAGTGTGATGTTGGCCTCATAGAATGTGTTAGGAAGTGTTCCATCTTCCCTAATTTTTTGGAATAGCTTGAAAAGGATAGGTATTAAATCTTCTCTGAAAGTTTGGTAGAATTCCCCAGGAAAGCCATCTGGTCCTGGGGTTTTATTCTTTGGGATGTTTTTGATTGCTGTTTCAATCTCTTTCCTTGTAATTGGTCTGTTCAAATTGTCTGCTTCTTGAGTGAGCTTTGGGAGATTGTAAGAGTCCAAGAATTTATCCATTTCCTCTAGGTTATCCATTCTGTTAGAGTTTTTTGTAGTATTCTCTTATAATCCCTTGTATTTCTGCAGAGTCTGTTGTTATTTCTCCTCGTTCATTTCTGATTTTGTTTATTTGAGCTTTCTCCCTTTTCTTCTTTGTAAGTCTGGCAATGCTCCTTTCAGATACTGGGTAAGGAAAAGCTGTTTTCTAAATAAAAGAATGTGGGTGAGAAGCAATGAATAGCATATCTAGGACTCTTCCCAAACTCTGCTTCTCCACTGGGATTTCTGTATCCAGAAACCTCACCCGCATTCACCCAAATGGCCAAACCATAAAACTACTCTCCACTGAGATTTTCAATTCTCCTTAAGGACATGCCTCTTCATTTAACTGGTAATGAGCTTTTTTACATATATCTCTCTATCATATCTCATAACTACTTCCCCTTTTTCATCCCCAGTGCTAATATTTGGGCTCAGATTCTCTCTTCTGGAATGCTGTAATATTTGTATTTCTTTTTTTATTTAACGAATGGTCACTTAGTACCTTACTGTGTTACAGATCCTGCCCAAAGGGCTCTACAAACATTAGATTATTTAATCCTCATAACAACCCTATGAGGTAGGCACTATTTTTATTAGCATTATCCCCCTTTTAAAAGTGAGAGAACTGAGGCACAGAGAGTTTGAACAATGCCATGCCACAGTGGTAGAGTGAGGAATTAAGGCCACGAGTCAGGGCTCAGCCTTATGCTGTGTTGCCCTAACAGAGATCTGTGCCAGTAATTTCACTTGTTTCCTCTCCACATCAAAGCAACAAAGAACAAGCCAAACTTAAAACTCCTTAGTGTGATATGCAAGGACTTGTGTAATCTAACTTTGCCTCCTACCCCAGTCTTACCTCACCATAACAACCTTGTTTCATCTTTTATTAAACTATGCTAAACAAGCTACCTTTCCACAAACAGACCACACATTTTTCCCTTTGCTTGCAGGCCTTGTTCTAGCTAGAATGTCACAATGCCTGCATATACCCCACCTAGAAAATACCAGTGCAGCTTTTAAGATTCAGCTTATGCCATCTCCTCTAGAAGCTTTCCTCTTATTCTAATTTGCCTCCTCTCTGTTTCTACAGTGTCCTATATCAATAACACATTATTTCATTCCTTGAAGACAGGGTTCATATCTTGGTCTTTTCTGAATATATGTTTACTGAATAAAGAAAAGAGATCAAAGAAGAGTAGGGAGAAGTTAAAATTCTACTCCTGGAAGAAATGTGTCCAGAGAAGGGGCAGAGTAAAATATTCCTCACTGGACCACAGCTAGGAATATATATTTACTTCCATTTTCTACAACAGAGGTGGGCAAACTATGACTGGTGGGCCAAATCAAGCCTGCTACCTATTTTTGTTCATAAAATTTTATTGGAACACACAGATTCATTTCTGCATTATCTATGGCTGTTTTCATGCATCATCCACAGATTTGAGTAGTTCTGTTGCCTTAAGCCTCTGAGACACAGACCATACGTCCTGCAAAGCTGAAATTATTTAATATCTGGTCCTTTACAGAAAAAAGTTTGCAACCTTAGCTCTACATATAATGTTCAGTGACTGTCATACAAATGTTATTTGATGATGCCCTATTTCTCAACCTAGACCTGTTGGCACCAAATAAGTCTAGAGATAAACATCCCTGCAGGAAGAGGAAGATGGATACCAACACAACTTGAAATCAGCATTTCTATATTCATTGTGGCATGACAGAATTTATCTCCTACCCTCCTTGCGCCTAGGACATATCCATGCCACTTTGAAGGATGTGACCCAGGCTAAACCAGGACACTCATGGAGAGATAGAGACACATAACCTTATGTTTGGAGATGGTTTATCTTAATGAGAAAAACCTTTGGTCTTATAGATGCTTCATCCTGATACTGGACCAGGAAGGGTGACGTTTCTTCACTCTTTCCTCATAGTTACAAGATCTGAAATGAGCTCCCCACCCCACCCACCAAAGCTCCACTAAGGGGGAGATTGGACAGAAGCAAATAACAGAGAGCACTCTTCAAAAGCCAAGAGAAAGAAGTGGGATAGTAAAGGAGAAGCAGAGTGGTCAGGTGTTTTAGGGAGGATGGTGGTGGTGGAGAAAAGAGATAGGGACTATAGGAAGGACTTCCCTATACCCTGAAGTTAGCTTACCAAGGAGCCATAGGTTTCCTGAGGGAAAAAGTAAACTCTTTTGCTTTGTTCTCTGGGGTCTTGATGTGGGCTTGGTTGTCTAACAGTAATGGACTGTCACTGCTCATCCTTCCCAGTGTCAAGGGCACAGCTAAGGAGATTAACCTGCATTTTTAACTTCAATGCTGTGTCATTAAAATAGCAGTCAATTTATATGGGGAAAAGAATCTTCTGCATAAGGAATCAAAAGAAGCCTAGATCTCTTGTTCTAATCCATACGACCATTTCAGGCCCTGGAACAAAACAACATTGGATTTGGCATCTCACGAGAGCATGTTCACTTTCAGTCCTACAGATATTTGTGCGTGTGTGATGACATCTGGACACACGTGGGCAATGCTAGCAGATCTTTATAAAAGCAGATACCGTGTGAATCATTTTGCACTACTCACCAGTAGAAGGGGCAGGCAAGCAGAACGGTGCCATTCTTTGCCTGGCATTTGGCAAAAAAGAGAAGATAAATGCAGTTTTGACATCTGTTCCTGTTCTTTTTTGTAGCTTAGCTCTTCCAGCCAAGCAGGCTTGATCAGGCATAATTGATAAATTATTAAAGGCAACTTGACAAGAAGGGCAATGAAAACTAATAAGAAGATAAAGGAGAAATGAATCAACTGGTGTTCGTCAGATGATTTGAAGAAAAAACTAAAGGGACAAGACGATCTTAAAAAATCAGTATTGTTTTAGGAAAACTGCAGTGTCATGGTGATACAACATAAATAACTTTGTTCTTCTCTTTTGCCTCCCATGAGTTATTGGGAGAAGATTTAAAAGTTAAATTCTTCATATCACAAAATAATAACAGCTGCAATTTACTGAGTGCTCAGCAAGGCACTACATAATCTCTAAATCCATAACATAAATTATTCCCATTTTACAGATTGAAGAATTAGTGCCCAGAGAGAGTATGTCACACAACTGATCAAGTGGCAGTGGCAGGGTATGAAAGATACCTTAAATGTGCTTTTTCAGCTGACAAACTGCTCCTACGTACAAGTCTGCTTAGAGCGGCATGGCCTGGTAGCCAGAGCTTGGATTTCGGAGCTGGAGAGTTTGGAATCTTGCCTCTGCTGCACTGTAGCTGGTGGATTTGGTTTAGTTATTTAAGTTTGAAATTCAGCTTTCTTGTGCAGAAATGGGCAAAAAAAGTCTATCTCACTGGGCTTTAGTGTGAAATAAATGAAGAAATATATATCAAATGCCTTAGAAATAGTAGACACCCAGTAACAATTGTCTGTTCTTTTTCCTTTTCTCATTGAATCATATCTTTTTATCCTGCTCAAAATAGCACCCAGAGAAGACAAACAGTGGTACTTAATATATTGTGGCATAGTTAAAAAAATTGTCTCAAGCTGAGGTACTCGATAGAAGATGTTTCAGATAAAAAGCTTAGTTTGCACTGGTTACTTTATCCAATCTTACCACTAGTGATGTTACCAAACTTACCAGGCGTCTTGACCCTAGTATCCTAAAGTGGATCAGAATTTCCAAACCATCTTTCTAAATGAGTGTTTTAAGTCAAAGGTCTGGAGCAATGGAAAGAGGTCTTCTCAATGTCCCAGCAGAGACACATTAGTTGCTGAAAGAGACTCCATCTAGCATTTATACTCTAATTTGGCTGTTCGAAAGTCTCCATCACATGCTGTTTGCCTCTGTGTTATTTGTAATCTTTTTGATTCTACTCTTGTTTTTACTACAATTACATATATCAAATGGGTGTTTAATTATTAGTTGACACATAAGAAAATGGAGAAGATTTGCGTTAAATGACTTTTTAAGAAGTTACTTTCTGAGTGTAATGTCCATGAGCAACCTGGGAGAGGGGTAAGGGAAGGTGCAGAGAGTGGAATTCTTGCCCTTTTAAGTTCTAAGATGACATTGACCCTTCAGTCTTTTTTTTTTTTTGGAAGATTGGCCCTGAGCTAACATCTGTTGCCAATCTTTTTGTTTTCTTCTTCTTCTTCTCCCCAAAGCCCCCCAGTACATAGTTGTATATTCTAGTTGTGAGTGCCTCTGGTTGTGCTATGTGGGATGCTGCCTCAGCATGGCCTGATGAGCCGTGCCATGTCCACACCCAGGATCCAAACCGGCGAAACCCTGGGCTGCCAAAGTGAAGCACATGAACTTAATCACTCGGCCACGTGGCTGGCCCCCACCCTTCAGTCTTTAAGTCCTATGGTAAACACTTCAGTAACACTCCCTGTCCTCCTGTAATAATAGCTGAGATGATTAGACAGAGACTGAGGCACAGCTGTAAATGTTCAGCAAGGTTGCATTTTGCAATTTGAATAGTATTAGGAAAGAAATCAAATATACATGGAATCAACATGTATAAGGAAAATGCAAATGAGATGCTAAGTAGTTCCTTTTCTATTTGTATTTCCACTGTTTGTTTCTAATAGCAGCATAGTTAATGAATCAGGTGTTTAGCATTTATTTTTTGAACTCAACAATGCCATAATTCAAGCAGACATCCTGCGGAATGAGAGCAAAAGAAGATCTAGGCCAGAGGAACCTGTGAATGATTTGAAATGTGAAAAGAGAGATTGCTTCATCACCATGTGGTCTGAAAATATTTTCTTTGTTCTAAAAGCTATGGAAACATCTTATCCATGAATTCGTTATTTCCCTTAGATACATAAGTGTTGAAAATCTGTAGGTGAATCTGAGAGAAAACAATTATCATTGGAGAACAACTTTCAATTCCATCAAATAGCTATTCAGGAAGAACTTTATATACATACAGAAAGTGGACAGAACTTGGAGTCAAGCTCTACGGTTTACTAGTTCTGTGTCATTGATCGAATCCCTTATCTACTATGAACTTCTGTTGCCTCATCTACTTGTGCCAGTTACCTATTACTGTGAAACAAATCACTCTGATCATTAATTTTATTCAGAAATTAATAATTTAGACAGAACCCACCAGGAACAACTTGTCTCTGCTCCATGCAGTATCAGCTGGTGTGAGAGGAAGGCCGGCCATAGCTTGCTAGCTGGAGGTTGGAATCATCTGGAGGTACAGCACTCGTATCTGGTGGTTGCTGGCTAATGGCTAGAACCTTGGCTGGGAACGCGGAGTGTGCACATTGGTTCTTCTCCAGAAGGGCCACTCCACGTGGTGCTTAAGCTTCCTCATGATATGTAAGCTGTGTTCCAAGAGCAAGCTCCCCCACAAAACTATGCAGAAGCTGCAAGTTGAATATTCTTTTATGACTAGCCTTGAAAGTGATGTATTGTAACCTCTGCCACAGTCATAAGCCTTCTCAGATACAAGGAGAGGGAATGTAGACCCACTTCTCATTGAGAGGAATGGAACAGTTACATGGTAAGAAGAGCGTGTGGCATGGGAGATATTGCTGTAGCCAATTTTGGAATACTAAAATCTACCATTTAACATACTTTCTTATTCCGGTTTTTTCTTTCAGAAAAACTCTTCATAAGCCTTTGCACATATTTTAATAATTTGTTGTCAATTTCTTAAAATAACAAAGAAATTAAAACTTACTGAATTTAATTCCTAATCTCAAGTCTTTGCCCCTCAGATAATGGTTCCTTGGGATGCATGCTAGCTTTGGTGCATTACAAGACAGGGAGGAGAACAACAGGTAAAGCACCCCTTTCGTTGCTGTCTCCTTCAATTGTGAGAACACACTTTGAGTAAATTTTGCTAGGGGGACAAACAGTACTGCAGTTTTGTTAAGACTGTTTGCTTTATGAAAATATCTTTTACACCTATCCTTCTAGAATGACCTTTTGTTTCTCATGAAATAAGGGCATTACGCAAAGGCTAGGTTATCTATCATCTTAGGTAAGTATTATGGGTGTTACGTGTAACAATGTTTATGAGCGCATCTAACCACTGATTGAATAAGGCTCTCTTTCAACAAGTGAAAATGGAATTTCATGCAATTATCAAAAGATCCAAGTTCACTGATTGGCAAGTTAGCAATACATTATTAATTTTGAGTCCCAACATCCTCAAATCTTATCAAGAGAATTACATATAAGGCCAGCTGGGAGAAATAAAAACTTCTGGCAGAAACTTTCCCCAAATGTCCCCAAATCTTCCGCAAATGTTGTAGAGAATCCACAAAAAGAACTCCTTCAATCTTTGTCTTCTCATCAGAAAGCTGTTATAATACTTAATGCCAATAATTCAACAAAATAAGCCCCCCAAATTATTTATAATTCTACGTTTTCCAAATTCTCAGATATTTAACATCATGAACATTCAATTAAATCTGTTTACCTCCAAGTTTTATTTTAGCATTGATTTATCAGACAAGAAACTGAGAAAGTCATTGAAAATAGTAGCAAAATGAAGTGCATTATTGAAATGTCAGCAAAACTGCCTGGCTTATTTTCTAATTGGCGGGAAAAGGAAAAAGAAATAATGTAATAGACAGAGTTCTCATTACTTCCATTAAACTGTTGCTTCCATTGTTGCCAGATCATACTATCCGCTGCAGTGCACTGAAGGAGGGGGAGAGACTGAAGATCCACATCAGCAGCCAATACGTCACCCTAGGTGTTTCCTACCCTCTTTATAGTCAGTTAGTGTGTGGGCAGTAGCCATCTTTAAAGTGGCAAAATCAGTGGTGGATTTTCTGTTGCTGTCAACAGGAATAGCCCTGGCGGTTTATGTCGGACCCTAGAAATCAATGTTGGCTTTGAAAAAATGCATTTTAGACAATGTAGAAAAAAAATCAATTGTATCCTATGTATTTAGGACAGTCCAGTTTAAAAAGTAGGACACATTTTACCAGTGTAAATATAACCATTGGGTTTCACCACTGATGATAAGATAATTAGTTACTTATGCCGTGTGAATATCTTAAATCACTAGATTTGAAGATGCCACTTAAATGAGAAGACCCTTTATCTGGAGAGAAAATGACATAAAATAAAGTGACTTTAAGAAGTGCAGCATCTGGATTTTTATGAAATTTCTTTATTCTGTGACTTAATGATTTCAAATCTAAGACTATACCCTTGGCACTAATTAAAGATGCAAGACAATTGCTGCAGTTAACTCTTGGTTATTCTTGAGAACAGGAGAATATGGATAAATGAAACACACAGAAAATACAAAAATATCTCCCACAATCCTGCCTCTGAGGAAGAAGCCGATGGATAGATTGTTGTTAAATTTGAGTCTGAACTGGGCTGTGCTAATTGGTGAGTCAGGCTGTCAGGATTTGATTCATATGCAGAACAGAGACTTTGGAAGTACTCTGTTGGGAGGTGTATTTTTATCTATTGTGTAAAAAGCTATCATAGATCAAGTGGCTTAAAGCAATACAGATTTATTATCTCACAGTTTATGTGGGTCAGAAATTTGGACACAACTTCTCTGGGTCCTCTGCTTCAGAATTCCTTACATGGCTGCAATCAAAGTGTCAGCCAGGGCTGAGGTTTCATCTGAAGGCACAACAGAGGAAAGATCTATTTCCCAGTTCAGTGGTCATTGGCAGGATTTGGTTCCTTAGGGGCTGTTAGATTGAGCATCTCAGCTCTTTAGATGCTGTCAGACTGAGGACCTTAGTTCCTCACTGGCTTTTTGTCAGAGGTCATCCTAATTTCTTGCTATGTGGGCCTCTCCACATGGCAACTTGCTCCATCAAAGCTGCAAGCCAAGAAAACAATACAGACAGTCCCCAGCTTACCATGGTTTGAATTACAATTTTTCAACTTTACAATGGTGCAAAAGCGATACACATTCAGTAAAAACCCAACTTCCGATTTTGAATATTGCTCTTTTCTGAGGATAGCAATATGTGGTACAATCCTCTCTTTTGTTGCTGGGCAGTGGCATCAAGCCACAGTGCCAAGTCAGCCACACAATCTTGAGGGTAAGCAACCAGTAGATTTAGCACTATTCTGTACCCATACAATTATTTTGTTTTTCACTTTCAGTACAGTACTCAATAAATTACTTGAGATAGTCAACACTGTATTATAAAATACGTGTTGTTTTAGATGATTTTGCCCAACTGTAGACTAAGGTACCCAGGCCTGGTGGTCTAGTGGTAAGATTCAGCAGGTGGCCCAGGTAAATTTCCTGGTCAGGGAACCACATTATCCATCTGTCAGGTGTCATACTGTGGTGGCTGCACATTGCTGTGATACTGAAAGCCATGCCACCAGTATTTCAAATACCAGCAGGGTCACCCATGGTGGACAGGTTTCAGTGGAGCTTCCAGACTAGACATACTAGGAAGAAGGACCCAGCCACCCACTTCCAAAATGTTGATCATAAAAACCTTATGAATAACAGTGGAGCAATACCTGATATAATACTGGAAGGTGAAAAGATGGCACAAAAACAAGACCAGACTGTTCCGCTCTGCTGTACACAAGTCACTAGGAGTCAAAATTCACTGGATGGCATTAAGGCTAATGTAAGTCTTCTGAGCATATTTATTTTTATTTAATTTTTTTTGAGGAAGATTAGCCCTGAGCTAACATCTGCTGCCAATCCTCCTCTTTTTGCTGAGGAAGACTGGTCCTGAGCTAACATCCGTGCCCATCTTCCTCTACTTTCTATGTGAGATGCCTGCCACCGTGTGGCTTGCCAAGCAGTGCCATGTCCACCCCTCGGATCCAAAGCAGCGAACCTGGGCTGCCAAAGTGGAACATGCAAACTTAACCGCTGTGCCACTGGACCAACCCCATGAGCATATTTAAAGTAGGCTAGACTAAACTATGATGTTCAGTAGTTAGGTACATTAAACGCATTTTTGACTTAATATTTTCGACTTACGATGGCTTTATCAGGACGTAAGCCATCATAAATTGAGGAAGATCTATAGAATCTGCTGACAAGACAGAAGTCATAACATTTTGTAGCTTCATTATGGAAGTGATATTACATTACCTTTACTGTATTCTCTTGGTTAGACACAAGCCATTATGTCTAGTCCTCCCTCAAGGGGAAGGTATTACTTGGGCATGAATAATAGGAGGGTAAGGACTATTGGGGCCAATCTTGTCTGCCTGCCTCAGGATGGTTGAGGACAGAGAGACTGGGATGAGAGGAGAACTGTGCGTCGGCCCTGGATAGTGGTTTCTGGACCTGTTCCCAAGTTCTGTGGCATGACCCTCAGCAAGCTGAGGTTGGAGGAATTCTTTTCACTTGGAAGGATTTAGAGAAACTCGAGGTGTGGCTTTCTCTCCTATGTGACAGCATGTAACACTGAGTGGGGATAAAGCGTATGCTTCTTTTTTCTGCATGCCACACAGCATTGCTTTGCCTCACAGAACCCAGGTTCTTGTAATAAGAACTCAGATAGTGGAGCTTTGCTTCTTCAAGAGCTTGAATTATCAGTGTCGGGAGATTGTGTCCTTGGGTTTTTATTCAACAATAAAAGGGTATGTTAAACATGACAGGAATGGCTGACTCTTGTCTGAGCAGCTTTGCGCATACTGGATATGTAGTTGAATGCTTAACTACTTTAAGCAATATATATGTTCCATTTCATAGTTCTTCTATATTCTTACCTTCCTTTCTTCCTTTGACTCAGTAAACAAGTTTTCTGGAGGCTTTAAGCATTCTAATTTGTGTGTAAGAATGACAAGGAAATCGAAATATAAGTTAATTCTTTAAGTTTCACAGTACAAGTCTGGGGTGGAAGGAGGTAGGCGGTGGCTGCTATTCTGACCTCTGACCTCTGACCTCTATCCAGAGGTATGTTTTGAACATGATATTCTTATACTATTTTGGATGGGTAAGTTCATATACCAGCTTATTAATTCCACATTTTGTGAGCAAATTTCTGACCGTTAAAATGTGTCTATTTTTCCATGCATACGCTAGATACACAAAGAGGATGTAAGCACTGATATCTATCAAGTAACAATAGGCTAAAGAAGAAGAATATATAAAAGAAAAAAGAAGAGAGGACAGCAGAGGAAGTGAAATGTAAAGAAAGTACTTTTTTCTTTGATAATCCTTATGAGATCTATTCTGAAAGATATACTCCTAGGACCATGTCAAAATGTTCAGACATTTTGTTTCTTTTGAACAAAACACCTCTGACTCTTCATGGAATGAAGGGAAGAACAATAGGAGACCAAAATCTCAGATTTGTCTATTGAATTGGCTCTACAATTTCTTTTGTAAATAGTTTTATAATGAGCTTATGATGGACTATTTTCTCTGCAATCCTGGAGATTTCAGGATGGTGTTTCAATACCACCTTATGTCTAATATTTATCGAAACAGGAGAGACTAAAGGATTAAAATGTCAAAACTTTATCAGACATTTGTGTCTGCTGGCAAGACTATAGCACAGTTGTTAACATTGAAAATGAGATGAAAAAACATTCTAAATTTATCTTATCAGCACTTTCAACATAATGATAGTTACTTGACACTATCACATTGCTTTTCAGCCAGCCTGTTGAAACCAAGTCTGCAAAGACACAGATTCATTCAGAAGTCATGGCTCAGAAATACAGAGTGATCCCAAATGAAACAGATAAATTTCATTCACCTGGGAACCATATTTTGACTGCATTATGGTGCAAGTTGGGGAAAAAAAGCAATGTTCACATCAATTTAAAAATCTTACTTAAAAGACCTCAGATGGAAACCATATATTTTTCCAATATCCATATATAAATTAATATGTACCATCTGGGTTACATCTGGCAACATAAAAATGTTGTCTTATGAACGCTAAAGGTGTGAGAACCATCAAGCTGATCCAAGTTGACTTGGCACATTTGTTCACAAAGGAGGCAATTCTTTATGTGGTAAGATTTAACCCAGAAAGTAAGTAAAAGTTTAAGAACTCATCCCAACATACACAGTTTTATAAAAAATATAAAGAGAGGGATTACATTAATATTGATGAGATAAGCAGATTGCATTCTACATTAGAAGATTACAAAGAAGGAGAATGAGTTTCAAAAAGGAAATGTATATTTGGGTTGTTTATCAAGGCTATTTTGCACTCATTTTGGAAATATAATAATGTATACAGAAATTGTGATTCTCCTAAACAGGAAAACCAAGATTTAACCCTCAGTCTGTCTGTCTTCAGGTCTGTGCTCAATGGTCACCAAGGTATAGAATACATTGACCATCTCACAGAAAGCCTCAACCTCAACTCTTAACTTTATACCTTAATACCAACATTAAGAAAGATATTTGTGTGCTGCCTAATCTTTATTGTTGTTTGGGAAACATTTATAAAGAAGTTGCTAAAATGAATAAATATTCTTTCCAAATTAACACAATGCTCACATTTATTAGGAGGTATCCAAGCTAAAAGCTAATGTACTTAACCAAGAGCCTTCATTCAAAATGCACAAAAAATAGATAAAATAAGGCATAAACATGTCTATGATTTGATACACAAAGGATAATGTTAAATAATCCTGATTATTCCACAGGTGTTGAAATTATGAATGGGAATATACTAGCTAGCAGATGGGAAAGAACAACTGTGATCATATTTATAATTCAAAACATTCATTCTATAGAATTAGCAAAGTTGTGAGAAAAGCAATACAATTAAGCAACAGAATATGCTCAGTTTCCTCAATTTGAAGTCTGGAAGAAAATCTACTACCATGTCTTAATATCTGCCCTGGGGCATGGCCATGGGTGACCAATTGGAACTACGCAGTCATGGGGGCTTGAGGGTGGGGTGGAAAGAGCGGGAAGCAGAAAGGCTTCCAGAAAGGCAGAGAATATGGCCCCTGGGCTTCCCTGAACCTGTGAGTCTGGCTGTATTTCTGTGACCCTCAGCAGGATGCTCAGACCAAGCCAGGCTATTGGGTAGGGTCACAAATCAGCCCATGTACTTCCACTTCCTTTGTCTCCTCAGGATTTTTATGCAGGTTAAATCAGTTCAAGGTGAGATTGAAGGGAAAAGAAGAAAAAAGGGCATCATGGGACTATCAAAAAGTAACAGAGACTGTTCCCCTTCAAGAGGGGTGACTGGGCTGGCCACCGAGGAAGACGCCCCACTTGCCTGTGCTATGTGTAGAGCAGTTCAGCAGAAGGACAAGCTAGTCATGGATAGATCACCTTGACAACACAACCTCCCCAGGGCTCCTGGAACTCGGAAACTCAATTTTGGTTGCACCTTGAGAATTGTCTTCTGAGCCAAATTCACATTAAGTAAATTCATGAGACTGATGATCACAATGCAAAGGCCATTTTATTCTCTTTATTCTCAATGGCTGACGAGGTTCTGCCCATATGCACTCCTTCACATTACCTTTCTGAACTAATCTCCTACTATTCTACCCTTAGTGTGCACTGTACTCCAGCCACCTTGATCCCCCTTATCTTCCTTGGATGCACCAGACACTCTCCCTTCTCCCAGGGCCCTTTTCCTCACTTATCTTTCCAACTCACTCCCTCAGCTCTTATCAGTCCTTTCACAAATGCCAGCTTCTCAGTGAGGCTTTCGCTCACATTCCTGTTTAAAATTCAGTGTCTCCCCACTTCCACCCCATTCCCACTGCTCCCTTCTCTGCTTTTTATTTTTTCCATAGCCCTTATCACCACCTGATATAATTTTATATTTTACTTATTTATTTTGTTTATTTTTTGTTTACTAGAAAGTGAATTCTGCTTATTTACTAGAAGGCAAACTCCATGATAGCAGAGGCTTTTGTCTGTTTTATTTATTGCTATATCCTCAGAATCTAGAACACTACCTGTAACATAGTAGGAACTCAATTAAAAAATATGTTTGATAAAGTCTTAAGTGGGGACCCTCCCCCAACAAACGTACACCAAGAGGAGGTCCCCTCCTTGCTCCTAACAGTAAGGATGGGGAGGTATTGGTGATCTTTAAGGGTCATTATGAATGGGGACAGGGTTTACAGCTTTCTGTTTTAAAACCAACATCCTGGTATATGAATTTCTTTTTGCATGAATAAAAACAAAAAAGGAAAAAAAATGTGTTTAGTTAACTAACTTATGTAGAAAAATATAACTATGTGAATTAGTCAGGATTCTCCAAAGAAACAGAACCAATAGAAGATATACATATATATTTCCATATATGTATGCATATATATATATATATATATATATATATGTATGTATGTATAGACATAGAGAGAGAGGGAGAGAGAGAGAGATGTATTATAAGAATTGGGTCGCTCAGGTACAGAGCTTGAGAAGTCCTGTGATCTGCAGTCTGCAAGCTGGAGAACAGGAAAAGCTGGTGGTATCATTCAGTCTGAGTCCAAAGGCCTGAGAATGGGGGAGAGGGAATGGTGTAAGTCCAGGTCTGAGTTCAAAGCCTCAGAACCAGGAGTACAACCATGGGCCTTCTACGACCAGTTCCAATTGACCCCATCTTATCAACAAAAGTTTTCTCAGGGGCAAGCCAAAGATTTTCAAGACACATAGCCAGAGAACACATAGATGAGAAAATCTTGAGCTGAAATGACCCTGGAACCAAAGATTCTCTCCTCCATGGAACCAAAGACTGGGACATAACTGGAACTTGAAAGTTGGACTCTCATCAGAGGCAAGGGGCCCATTTCCTAAGAAGATCCGGTGTTAAAGCCCCTTCCACACCTTACCATAAATGTTTAAAAGCTTAATCATAAATTATTAAAGCCCTCCAACCTGCCCCATCAGCGTTTCCATATACTAGCCTGTTCTACCTAACCTCTTAAATTTCACCCCAAATCCTAAAGCAGGGAGACAGAACTGAGAGCTTTCTGCCTCCTGTCTCCTTGCAGGTCAACCTCACAATAAAGCCTTTTCTTTTCTCAAAAGCTGATGCTGCTATAATTGGCTTTTTACGTGCATTGGGCAAAAGAATCCCATCTTTGTGCACTAACAGGAGCTCTGGATGTCCAAGGGCAGGAGAAGATGGATATCTCTGCTCAAGCAAAGAGAGTGAATTCAGTTCTCCTCCGCCTTTTTGTTCTGTTCAGGCCCTCAATGGACTAGGTGATGCCCACTCTCCTCTGAGAGGGACGTCTTCCTCATTCAATGTACTGATTCAAATGCTAATCTCTCCCAGAGACACCCTCACAGACACATCCGGAAATAATGTTTTACCAGTTATCTATGCATCCCTTAGTTCTTATCCCTTAAAATTACTGATAATTTTATCAGTCAAGTTGACACGTAAAATTAACTATCACACGATGTAAAAATATAAATATGATAACTTATGATACTTGACATAATAAATAGACTTTGTTACATACAAAATATAAATATAATGCTATGTACAGTATGACTACTATATTTTCTCACAGTAGACAGCAGAGCTTGGTAAGAAAATTAAAAATTTAAAATTGCTTGGAGAGTATGCAACCAGGCTATGAAAATTGAGTATACACATAGTGGTGACTAAATCTCAAGCCATAATCTAGAGTTGTCTTTTCAAAAAAAGTAATTTTATTTAATTTCTCTTAATTTTTAGCTTGAGTCCCATTCTGTCTGGGAGCAAAATTGCTTAATTTCTGACAATTCAGAGTAAACATACTCAATTCAAGGTAGACTCAGCCAATCCAGAATTGTTTCCCTTCTTTTTCTCCCTTTGCTTATTTCTAAGTCTCAGGAAGTATACTTAGTGCCACTGCACTGAAGGGAGGGGCTGCCTGGTCCTTGGTCATCTTTTTCTACATTGCTGGCATCTGCTACGCTGGCCACATTCCTAGTTGCCCCTCTTGTATGGCTCATAGTAGCATTCATCCTACCCTCAGGGCCTCTTCACATCTGTCATCCTTCTTTACATTACCTTTGGGCTCCTCTGGAAGGAGACTGGGAGGTACACAAGAAAATGTCTTATGCTCTCCCATGCCACTCTGGAGGCACAAGGAACTTCTGAAGAGGGTGCTGCTGAGGGTGATGGGTAGGGGATGTCTTTGAACTTCTCTGACTAGCCAAGCTACATTTCTTCTTGACTGCTACCTCATTACTCCAGCATGGGGAATCTCCTCAAGTCTAACCACTTTGCAGAACCACAGACAGAAATTATGGTACATGTTGACTTTGTCTTAGGACCCAAGCCTATACGATAATTAGTGGCAGAGACAGCCAGCTGTCCACCAAAATATCATGCTTCTCCTTCCATAGTATAGAATTATTGCTGGGAGGGGGCTTTATAGCCAGCGGTTATATTTCCAAGTTCCTCTTGCATCTAGTTGTGGGTATGTAACTAGTTCTTGCCAACTGAATAAGAGTAGAAATGATGTAGGTCATTACTATACCAGGGTTTAGCAGGTGCTACTTTTTTACTTTCTATTTTCCCTTTTGCTTACCGATTGCCCATGTTCTAAGGGACTGAGGAAGCACAAGCTGGAAGGAGTCTGGGTCCATGAGTCACCATATAGAGAAAAGCTGCCCACCAATCAGACCAACCTCCTTGGACTATTGCATAAGAAATAAAATACTATTGTATTAAGCCTCCAAAATTTGGTAATAGCAGTCAAGTATTGCTTTAACAAATATAGAGTTCTGTGGTATTCCAGAACTAGGTCTAGGGATGGAGGGTAGATTCTTTCATGGTATGCTCAGTGGCATCTAACTATCTTCCTTCCTCTCGCATGTATTTAATCCTAGCCCAAGTAATCTTCATCTAGTCTGAATTCACAGGAAAAATTGTTCCTGTGTGATATTTTTTCTTTTATGAATATTATATAGCACAGGGCCAGCCCTGTTATGTGAAGAAATCAGTGTCTTTTCTTTGTGTTTCAAAAATATCCCTTCTAATTTTAAGTTGAGTATTGCCTGAAAACTTTCTTTGCATTCTCATTGCCATAATTCTTCTGAGGCTCTGAGGTGCTGGATGCTTCTGGCTGAGTGGAAGTTAGAGAGGACAGCTTCTAATTAGGATAGTTGTGGTAGAGGAGGTAAAATTTAATGAAGATAATATCTTCTTATCTTCTGTAATTTATGCCATTGCATGGCATCACGAGGGACTTCCCATGGAACCATAGTACATAAAATCTAAGAATATTACCTTTTCTTAGAGAGTGCTTTGATGAGCTTGGCCAACATTTGCCCTGGTGACCTTCCTTTATTTGTACTTTCTTGGCTGATCCCCGTTTCTGACCAACATTTGATTTTTTTAGTTCATCCTTTCAATCAGATGATCTTCAATGCTGATGGTTGGGAGTCATTTGAATCTTTAAGGTGACTGTGTTTATCTGTGATCTTCCTAATTACATATTTATTTTGTAAAGTATAAATCAGAGGACAAATATTCCTTAATTCTAAGATTCTGGGAAAAGCAACTCTCTACTCACTCCCTACATTTTTAAACACTGGGGTTTTGAGGGGAGAAGTGTTTCTTCTATTGTGCTTTGGCAACCAAACCACACCTTCTGAGAGGCCAACTAAATCAGTCTCCCTAACCTGAATACCAGGCAAAATCCCTGGAGTTATAGAAGGTCTTCTGGCTGTGGATGGATTGAAGAGTTGTGGATATATGGAAGGATTCCTGCTTATGCATTTTTAATAAGCAAGAAAAAATCCCTGACAATAGCTGTGTTACTGAGCAAGGGCTTGCCACCCAATGCACACAGAAGCCAACACCGTGGCACACCAGCCTTTGAAAGAAGAAAGGCTTTATTGCGCAAGCAATTGGCAAGGAGACTGGAGGCCATGCTTTTCAAATCTATCTCACCTGTCCAAGGGCATGGGGTAAGGTTTAAGGGATCAGGGAGGGCTGGATGGTATGCTGAAATGCTGGCAGGATGCATTTGATTGGCAGGTCAAAATTTTCTTTTCTGTATGTGCTCCTGGCTGGTTCCCCGGCCCTGACAAATAGCTTTAACATCCTGTTGTTAAGATGGGGTCAGTTATGGGAGGTTACTGGGGTAACAAGGTAAACAAGTAAACAAGGGTAACGTTGTATGCTTTTTTAAGTCATGGCCTTCTCGATTGATAGAGTTTCTAGAGATTTAGAGTCATCCTCCCCTTCCTGGGACAGAGAGGGAGGCACCCTTACAAATGGAGATTTCTCTTAAAAATGTAAATTGCCCTTATGAAAGGGTAACTTCTACTAGGTTTTCAGAGCTTTCCCTGTGTCTGCTATTTTTTAAATAATCATCAGTTCAAAATAGCCCTTATGCCAAAGAGGCATATTTTGGGGTGGCAATTTCTGTTCCTGGTCCTGTGGTTACCAATGCAGGGAACTGAAATCATATCCTGAGAACCCTGACTGTTTCAAAGCTAGGCTAACACAAGTATGATTGCTATCCCTCAGGGCAAGCATTCAGTCAGGACAGTGAGAATTCATAGGTTGGACAGTGAAAGATACTTGTATTTTGTTTTTGAGTTCAAATTGTGAAATTTTGGATAATGAAGGGTACCTGCATTCCCAGGTTCTTCTTTATAAGGAAAAGGGAGTCTTAAAAGGGCATTCTACTATATCCTTCTCCTTGTTATGTCAACCAATGTCTTTCTATTCACTTTGGAGATAAGGCAATTAACTTAATACCAGTATTAGGAATGGTTCAAATGTCCGCATGATTAACAGGAACTTAAATATTGTTGGTCTTATGAAAATGGGATGTATCTTTCTTCTAGAACTGGAAGGCATGGTCTCATGCATTCTGTGCTTCTCAGGTCATAAAACTGAGACTCAGAAAGGTAAAATGCTTGCCTAAGGTTAGCCTTCTTTGTACAGGATGAGAAAAAACTGTGAAGATATGCATACTAGCTAGGAAAAGAACAGGAGGCATGGAAACACTATCAATAATAGGGAATGTGTTTGTAACATAGCAAATAAGATATATATATTTATACACACATACATACATATACTGGATGGATACAGTGCTCTCACTATCTTTCAGTCTCTCTTTCTCTACACACACAAACACACACATTTTCTTCCTTAGGCAAGAAGTGTGAAATACTGACATACTAAAATTCATGAAACAGTATACAATTTTTCTCTATTTTTAGAATTATGTTATTTGTTATGGACACATGTTCAGAGGCCCCGGCAGCTGAACCACCTCATAAATTGAAAACAAGTAAATAAATGAGATACTCAAATATGCACACCAAAGCAGTTTGAAAATTCAAGGGAAAAGTTGTAATAATGAACTAAATTATAATAGCTGTCAATATGCTAAGGATTTTGATGTTCATTGACTTCTTTAACAACCTGATGACAAGTTGGATTGGATAAAGATTGCCATTTTAAAGGTGCAGAAACTGAAGCTCAGTGGGATTAATGAAACATTTTACACAACATCTAAACAGCAGGGCAGAATTTGAATATGATTTTGTCTCACTCCAGACTCTCCCTCCCACCATAATATGTTGCCTCCTACACTATCCAAAGAAAAGCAAGTTTAGCTTTTCTTGAACTTACCTTTCCCCTTTTTATTCCAAATCTACCTCTTACTATAACGGCAGATTTACTGATACACTTGTCCCAAAGTTTTTTAGAGCCTTCAACACGTTCAAGGGGTCACTGCCTTCTCGCACAGATCAAAGGCACTCTGAAAAAGTAGAAGATTGGTTATTGTTCTAAAGTAGAAGCTAAGGGATTAAACAACACCCAGACCACGGGAATTTTCCATTGGAGAAACTTTCAAGATCCATTAGTCATAAAGATAAAATCTGCCTCAACCGTCTTCTTAACTCTCCCCAAAGAGCCCTAGAGTAAAAAGTGTGGCCATCAGTAAAATTTAGTGGTAACTCGAAAATTAGCTTTTGAAACATAGATCATTGGGAATGCTATTGCTTCTACTCTTTCTTTCTTTCTGTCATTGGTGTGATTTGCACAGGTATGTGAATGGTATTAGAATCTGAGGTAGGGCTCATGGTTGAAACCTCTGGCTGAGCAGAACAAAAGCTTCCCACTCTTGCTTTCACTTAGTCCTCATGAGGAGTCTTCTCAATGTCCCTCATTCCCCATCAGCATTTTGATGTTCTCACTATAGAGATAAGTGGAGATGGACAAAGATCAGGATATGCCCTTTTCATTCAGACATGTAGCCCTTATTTATCAGTACTGGCTACGTACACTGCCCTGTGCCAAGTCAGGGAATACAAAGAAGAATCAGTCAAGGCTGCTGCACTCAAGGAGTTTGCAGGCTAGTGGTCTTTTATGCTCTTTTCTTGTTCATGTGCCAGTGGCTGAATTGGCATTTCCAAAGTGGGATCAGCATTGTGAACTAGGGTAGCTAACTCTTTCACAGAATGAAGTGGCAGCATGGCAATTCCAAGTCAGACACAGAGGACACAGGAACTCATGCAAAATAAATTTCCTAGCTCCAGCACATTAACATATCAAGAACACACACTAATAGCCAACAGCACATTTCACAACAAACATTCAACTGCTTTTTTAGATGCTGGTGTACACTGGAGGATAGAGTTCAAAGGACAGATTTTATCATTATTATACCTTTGTGCAGATACTATTCCAGACAGATAAACATTCCCAAGTTTAAGTTGGTCCCTTTACTGACCATCAGCTTTAATTACGTCTCTAGACCATTTGTCTGGTGTTTTTCATGCAAATATCCTTATTAGAAAATGAAGTATCATAAAGAGTTGATCCAGTTTCCTTCCCTGCCTGTAGCCTATAGCTTTTTACTTGAGCCCCAAACTCCCTTCTCCACCCACATGTCACATCCTCCCATCACTGTGAAATAGAATCTGAGTGCATCATTGTCAAAACAATGTGCTAATGTGGAATCCAGCCACCCAAGTTTGCTCTAACACAGCTATTGCAAACTCCAATCTATTTTATCACTCTGTCTTCGAGCTGGATTTAGCAGCTTCATAATTCCACACCTCTGTCAATGAGACCCTCATTATGCAGGCTTCTAAACATTTTACTTTGGGAAAGAATAAACAACATATTTAGTACTAATGAGGTGAGATATTGCTTTTTTATTTTCATTACTGTTTAATTATTGTGATATCTCCTGTACTTTGAGCTCTGGGAGCTTGTTTTGATTGATGTAGCTTTTCAGAGGGTAGCTCTTGCAGACAACCAGTGACTTGCACAGTGCAGTTTGCCACATGCTCTGGATATGTTGCTTCAGAATTATAGCAGAACGGAGTGCCCATCTTCCACTCACCACGGTTGTTATATAGGTAATAATGCTATTCATTTTGTTTATGTTTCAGCATAAACATTTAAAGTGGAACGTTCACCAACCAGAGAAATTTAATCATAACATTTTTCCCGGTATTTTTCTATTCTTTCCCTGTGATATACAATGGTTGTAAAATGCCAACAATTTTAGATATTTTTCTGTGATCTTCATTCATTCTAGTTCTTCCTGCCTCAATGTGTCTTTCAAAGATTATTTACTCCAACAATTATTATTCGGTGTCATCTTGTAACGTAAAGCTAAATACTCCATACTCACTCCAAACTCAGCATGACTGATAGCGACAAATTTTGGTCACTAAATGGGGAGAGTTTGGAAGCAATAGAATAATTACAAAATATACTTCATGACAGGTCAAATGCAAAGGCAAAATGAAAAGAATAGAGCCTTTGTGGCCAGCAGTGCTGGATTTGAATCACAGCTGTGCTACTTAGTAACTCTGTAATCTTGTGCTGGTTACTTAATTAATGTGACACTCAGGTTCTTTATCAATAAGTGAGGATTAAAAAAGGTCAACCTCATTGAGTCCCAAGGATTAATGAGATAATGTATGTAAAATTCCATTGTACAGAGACCTGGTGCATATCAGTCACTTGATACATTTTTGCTCTTATTATTATTATTAAAACACTCACAGCAGAGTGAGGCAGTTACAGAGATAATTGACAACCCTATATAGAAATATAGAACTGGTGCTAGAGCTGAGTGTTCACAGGGAGACTGAAGACGCAGCTTTTGTTTCTCTCTGTGTTTAATCCCCAAACTTTGAAAGCACAGGCTATTTTCTATTCGTACCCAAAACTTTAGTATGCCTAAGGGACACTAAACAGTTTTCAAATTATTCTCCTACTAGTAGGGAAAGCATCTATTCTATTATGAGATATAGTACTCAAACATGTGCCATGCGACATGCTGAGGTTGTAACCCCTAAACCCCAACGGAAGCCATACCAGCCTAGTAGAGATCCTTTCCCAAAGGAAGAAGTAAGAAAGGCCTAAATTATAGTAGTTGGAAAACTCTTCATTCAACACATGGTTTTCCTGCCTCTATTCAGAACACTAACTATGGAGTCTGCAGACCTGGCTGCAAATCTTGATTCTATCACTCACCAGTCTGTAAAAGAGAGCTCTATCCTGTTAACATCAAACAACTGTTGTGAGACTCATGTGGGATAATGTAGTGGAGACTGCTTAACAAATTCTAAAATACTTTATATATGCTGGATACTTTACCTACTAGCTGAGCTGAATCAAATATGATAGTATTAAATTAGCGATTCAATTTAAATTTACACGTGATTTCACTTAATTAGTAAATGTGAGTCTTAGGAGTAGTAAATTTGCTTGTTCTTTCCTAAATTCCTGGAGTGAGATACCAACATTAACATCATTAGACCAAGAGCCTAAAAAGCAGACCACACTTACATATCTGCAGATCTCTTTACTTACAACATTTATCCAGAACATCTCTGTGGCCCATGAGATGTTAAAATAGAGAAAAAATGATACTAGGAATTGAGTAAAAGGAATGACCAGAGTTTCTGAAATATTTTAAATTATACATGGATGAGACTTAATGAGTTTGACCTCAATAGGACATCAGAATCCTTCCTTCAGAAGAAAAATTCATGGCCCTTGAGTACCTAATAAGAAATAATATATATATTTTCATTGATTGCCTAGAATCATTCTATTTCTATTTATTTGTGAAAGGTATCTTTGTTGTGTAACATTATGAAATAAAATAGACTCATCAACATAGCTGACATAGTGCTAAAACATGATTATCAATTTTTTTACTTGCTCAACCCTTCTACTTCACATCGTTTCCTCAGATTTGTCCATGTAAACACATGAATCACAGTAAGGTGTCATGAAGATAGTCTAATTTTGTTTTAAAATTGGCACTGGAAACTATTATACTGGAATGTAATAAGAATTTCTTACCAGAAAAAAGTTTCTTGATTTGGTGCTGATTTTGAGAAATCCCCAAATATAGCTTAGATTCATTCTCTGGTTTTAATGGTGGCTTCACACATTTACATGTGTTCGGTGAATTCCTTCTCTGTTTCAAGCACTGTGCCTGGGGGACTGACATGACATGAGTCACACATGATGTCCTTTTGCACAGAGTGGCAAGATAAGCCTGTGGCCTGGTTAACACTGTCATAACCCCGCCATGTGGTGTGAAGGGGAAGCAGAAAGTGTGGGCATGGAGAGTCAAGAATAGGTGGGAAGAAGTGTGGTAGAAGGTGTGGGACTGTGTGAGAGAGAAAATACAGGAGAGGTATGAGGCCTCCCCAAACTCTCACTGAAAAAGAATTTCAGATGCCACTGACTTTCCATAAATAGCTGTTTATAGGTGAGTTTTAAATTTTTATAGCTCTAAGGAAATGCCAAGTTTAATGTTTCATATTATAGAATACACAAGGAATTGCTGCATCGAATAAGGATTGACTAGAGATTTGAAGTTGTGAGATTCTGTTTTTATGTCTTCATAATGTTTTGGTATATAGTAATCATACTCTGCAGTGAAAACAGAGTAAAACAAAACTTTCATAAAGGGAGAATAAAATAAAAATTTGGGCACTCAAAACTACAATTATGTAGGATTAGGTAGGTATTGAGCTTGGACACTATGAAGAACTACTTTCATTTATGCTTGGCTAAATGCATGCCACACTGCTGCAATTTATTGTGATTATAACCAACATGGTTGGCATCCTCTAAGCTAGAAATATGAGTTGAAGCACCACTTAACTTAAATCTCTTCCAAGTCAGTGGCACTGAGTTACAATTCTTACTTCAAGAAAGGACAGGGACTAGTTGAAAGAGATGACTCGTGATTCATCTCAATGCTATTGTGTTAAAAACACATCTTGGAAATTTGCTCATTATATGGAATTCCTTTCTTTCCCTCACAATATTAATAAATAGCAGAGACAGAATCTGGGTTCCTTTAATAACACATCATGTGTGTATCTGTAAAGGCGCGGAAATCAACCTGAGAATTAATTCCTTTCAACCCCTCCAGCATTCATGCATCGTCCTTTTATGAGCCATCTTTCTGCCCCTGACTGAGGCAGGGTCATAGGGAGATGGTGACACTCTTATGCCAAAAACAGCAGCATGATGGTTGGGCAGAACATTTTTCATCTCATACGTGAATGTTGACAAATGTACCTACTTATTGGTCTAGTGTCTCTTGATTCTCAACCTGCTTCCCATTTCTTTTGATGCCTACGGTCATCCAACCTTTATTCCTTTCACCAGTGGTGCATACTGAGGGTTACTTAAATTTGGCCAAATTTGAATCCATGTCTAAGATGCAAGTTTTCACCCATCCCATTTTCTGTGCGCTTCTCAGAGTAACGGGGCAGGAATTTTTACATTTTGCTTTTTGGAGGAAATAACCAAATAGTGAAAGTCTCATAGAGAAATTACAGGCTCCCAGAGAAGTTAATGCAAAGTTTGTTTTCTGTAGACAAATGGAGCTGCATACTATAAATGGTGAGGAAATTAATAGATTTGATGAGAGTTAGTAGCCTCCTTGTAAATACACTAAAACCACCATGGATACATTTCCACAAGTCAATGTGGACAGAGCACTGAACACTGCTTCAGTTTAAAAAATCAATTTGCCCAAGGACACACGACTCATCACAAGTAAACCATGAGAGAAAACAAGAAAAGAGGAGAGAAACAGACAGAAAAGGCCTCTTTTTTGTCCTAATTACAGTAGAGAAGAGTATCAGGTAGTCGAGCCCATAGGCTTTCCATCTTCTACCACCTTCTCACAACTTTCCAACTCAGGTGTTAGTGCTAGTCACAAGTGTCTTCCATTCTTAGTCACAGAAGTAAATATTTACAGTGGATATTCACTTCCTGCAAACTTTTGGGGTTTAGGAAAGGTGTCTACACAGAAAATATTTCTAGAAGCTGAATGTTAATTTATGTTTGGTTTTTGCTTTATTAATGTACATCAGTAGACTCAACTGTAACTTGAATTTTAAGACTTTTCATTGAGCTCAGTTGGTAATAATTATCCATTATTCTATATGTTTTCTTCTTTCCACTGGTCTGCTCCATCTCCCAGATTATTCTAATCTTCTCTTGATGTGTGAGAATGGAGGGGGCAAGAGGGTTACTAGCCACTGGTCTGCAGTCATAACTCACTGGAGGTGGGGCTGAAGTTGGGATGGAGTATTTCTACTTTACTCAACATCACTTGCTAAGAGCTAATTATAAAGAAGATCCACTGGGAAGTGTCAACATTTGAATAGTAACATGACAAAGTCCAAATGCTCGCAGACCCAGGGATCAGAGTGAAAAATCCAGTTTGTTGTTACTGAACCAAGAGTTCACACCAGGTGAAGCAGGCTCATATCATGAATGGGACAGGAGTAGAGAAGTTTCCTAAGTAATTGACCCTAACACATGTAAGTATCAATAATTTATCTTTAGGTTTCAGGAGGTGAGTGGGCCAGAGAGGCAATAATTATTAAGACAGAGTGAACATACCTATTGGGCATCTGTTAGCAGCTTAAACTGTAGCTATTTTTTTCCTCAAATCATTGAGTTGTTTTTCTTATCTGTAACCAACATAGTCAGAAGTCAGGACTAAAAGAATTCTTGGAATTGTCTAGTTTGGGTTAGATTGTGATGAAGCTAAGCAACAAAAGATTTGGTGAGTTTTAAGAACACCTATGAAAATCTAATTTCCTGGCTATACATTAGATTGACCTAGAGAGCTGAGTTTTTGTTGTTGTTGTTTGTTTGTTTTAGTTTGATTTTTAAATATCCTAATGCCTAGGCTCCATTCAAACCAGTTTAATAGAATACCTGGAGGTTGGTCTCAGGCAACAATATCCATTTAAAAGCTGTCTAGGTGATTCAAATTCACAGGCAGAGTTGAGAACCACTAGCTTAATTCCACCAGTCCTGGAAGTCAAGTTCAGGCTTTTAGGGAAAGTTGAGATAAATCATTTACTGAATTTTCAGGTATAAAGTATGAAATGAGGGAAGGATAGTTACTATTCTTTGGAAATTATCCTTCATTCTGTTAATTAATTCAGTCAATAAAGATTTATTGAATGGCTACTCTGGGCCAAGCACAGGTACCAAGGATATGAGCAAACAGCAAAATCACAAGCAGAGACTTGTCCTCTGTCTTTTAAGGAAGCACCAAACACACCACACCTCTCCATCCACAGGCCAATAAAATGGATCAGGGACAGTTCTAGGTCATTTCAGAAATTTCCCTGGAGCTGTTCATTTGCTCCTATCCTAGTCTTTCTCAGACTTTATCTACTTGGTTTGAGATTTTTCTGCCCTGCAACTTCAATTTGCCTGTGGACCTTCAAGCCTGGTGTTTATATGTGATCCCCTCATCATCTGACTCTTTGATTCCTCTAGTACTTTTTGTCTTTACAGTGCTCTCTGACTCTTCCTGTTCCAGGCTGCCTTGGATAGGTTTTGCATTTCAAAGAATAATCTATTTGATAGTTCGAGCTCTCGAGTAAAATGGAAGAATTCCAATTCACATTTATTTAGCCCTATATTCTAGGAAATAAGAATTAAGATGAATATGAGCAATAAAACAGCAGTTTCTACATGTTGCCAGTGCAAGAGATAACTCAATGTCAAGCATAGCTGAATCCTAACTGATTAAGTAAACGTACATTAATGCTCACAAATCTTGGGTTCTTAAGAAGTAGCTCTCAAGTTTGGCTGTGTATCAGATTCAACTGGTGTTGGAGTGTATGGGGGACTTGAAAAGAGCATTTGTAGATACTACTTAGAGCAACTGAATCAGAAACTTGGGGGGTGAGTGTGATGGAGAATGGGTACCCTGTTTCTTTAAAAGCTTTCCAGATGATTTTGATGCACAATGAGGGGTAAGAACCACTCTAAAAGAACAAATGAGGATGGAAAGAAACCCCAAGTTCAGTAACTTTCTTTAACTCACCAGGAACACTAGTAAATTTTATGCCTTCTCTTCAGAGCCCACAGGAAGCTCACAAAATGAATTTCATTGACACTTCATAGAAAAGAGGGAGAAAAGGAAACTCATCCAAAAGACACTTCTTCTGCAAGGTGGCCACAGCTTGGGTTAGTACCTCAAAGTTTCTTTTGGGTATGTACTTTGCTGAAGAGTTTTAACATTTTAATGACATACTTTTGACTGAATTATTTTAAAGATACTTTATTCTGCAAGACAATAACCATAGCTCTCTCTTCAAAAACCATTATTCTTCCCAAACTTATATGGCTTTTGGAAAGAAAAAGAAAACAAGGTAATATCAAAAACAGATCAAGCAACAGTCAATAATAGATCAGCACTTCTAGTCTGAAAAGAAAAATAAGTATCATCTACCTCTAAAGATTAACAAGTACCCTTTAATTTATTTTGAAAACCTGGTGACTAGTTGTATAACTCCCTCACATCTCCCTAAAAGTATTTGTGTTCTCTGTGGATATAGTATGGGGTTTCTCCATCTTTCTAACATCTCTCTTTAATTACACAGCAGGCCATTGTGTACTTCACTCTCACACACAGGCTCTCTAACTAGTAGTACCATTGTGCTGAACACACTGTGTGGTCTCTCCATTTCTGCAAAGTAGCTTTCTCATAGAAATTTCACCCATAGACTGACGGTTTCACTACAGATTATCTTCCCCAACTGGAAATACCACATTTTTGCTATTAGACTTTTTCTTCTTTCCTTTACGTCACAATCCTTTCCTCTGTGTGGGAATCCATGAAAAAAACAAGTGCATTATTGGACTACTGTCCTTTCTTTGTAAGAAAAGTCTTAAGATATGTTAATCCTTTATATATCAAAAATTCCAGGTCATTTTTCTTATTTTGACATAAAAATTTCATGTTTTATTCCTTTAAAAATCATTTTATTTAAAAAATAGGAAGTCTTCTAGGATCGGCACATGTCTTTATATTTACATCTATTCATGTTTGGAATCAAGTATGAGTTAATATTTTTATCCTGAAATTATAGGAAGGGAACACTTTTTTAAAAAAGCAATTAACAGACTGGCTTGTCTCTAAACTCATTTTCAAAATTTTACTCAAATCGCCAATGCACGTGGCCTCAATTTATTAGCAAGAATGGTATTGCAATAGAAGAATAATGTACACCAATAATGCTGCCTGTATTTTTCACTCATTCCTTTCTTTCTTCGTTAATCATCAACTGTCTCAAGGCATTGTGCTACAATTGCCTATAGACAATATAAACATGAGTAGGACATTATTTCTATCCTCAGAAATCTTGAAATTTAAATGGTGTAAAAGGGATGGAATAACTGAATCAAACAATGCTATCAGAATTTGACAAATATCACAAGACACATACAAAGTGTTGTGTAGGTTCATAGAAGAGAGAATGAACACATTTCATTGGAGTAGACAGACCAGGGAAGTCTTTATTTTTCATTCATTTAAGATGCTCAGCTCCTTCATCCTTCATCCTTCATCCTTCATGAATATAATGAACAAAATATCTTTAAGATGCAGAAATATTCCTTAGGTGTGGTCCATGCCTGTTTTACAATGAAATTGCATACAATTTCCACAAAAAGTTGCATACAAAGAAATATGGCTGCCTCTATTCATCTCCTCAGGTCCCTAAGGGTAGGCCATGGCCTGCTGAGGGCAGCCTGCCCTACTGGCACTGAGGCACTGCCTTTAGGCAGCACCACTGATCGTCAGCCCTCTTAGCACACTGCCAATTATCTTCACAGACTTGGGAGGAACAGGCCAAATTATTCTTATCAAAACTGAATCTTAGCCTTATTAAATGTAGGTAAATTTATCTTCAGGATATCAGACTATTCTTTCTGGATCTATTTCACTCTTATTTAACATACTCACTTCCACCAACTTGCCTCAGAAACCCTGGGATATATCCTATCAAAATGTACCTTTAGGTCACTTGAATTCACAAAAAGATATGAATGACTGATATTATGTAAATTTATGCTATTAGTAATTGAAATAAATTACTAATGATAAGAATAACTTTATTTTTGAATAAATTGTATAGTTTGCAATACTCTTTTGTCTTTATTTTCTAATTTGTTCCTCACAACAGGCTCTGTGAAGTAGTTAGATGGGTATCATTGTCCATAATTTACAAGTGGTGAAAATCAGGATAAACCAGATTAAGGCATTTATTAGAGCCACACATTGATCAAGTGCCATTGTCATTACTCAAACACCAAGTGTTCTGACACTAAATTCATAGCTATACACACAGGGAATGGTGAAAGTTGGGGCACCCATCTGGTTCTGAGGAAGATATTTGGAAGCCTTACTAGATCTTGAGACCATAAAGATATCCATTTATTTTGCCTTCATATTTGACCAGCCCTGGTTATATAACCAGGGACATATAATCTTTCTGATAATTCTCCCTTTCTCTATTAACTTAAATCTACTGTTTGTCATACAGAGTGCATTAAACTAGGAAAAAAAAATACCCCACAGGAAATCAACATTTAAAATTCAAGACTGGAGCATGCTTTGGATGAATTAAGGATGCCAAGTGGTATCTGCTGGTACCATAGCCGTCACTCACTAGCTTTCTCAGGATTCTCCTCCAGCAGCAAAAAAACAAAGTGTCTAAGCTTAGCCAAAGTAGGACCAATGATGAGATGAAGTGACATAGCTTTCATTGCACAGGAAACAGTTTAGCTAGTTCTTGCATTGGACTCCTAAAAGATGCATATGGAACACTCAGTCTATGAATGAAGCATGTGTGATCTTCAGGGAGAGCTGGCCAAAGTGCTAAAGTGCATAGATTTTAGATAAGTCAGTGTGAACATGTGGCACTGTGTGAATAAAATGTGATAGTGCCTATCAGAATGAGCCTGCATCATATTCTTACTTGACACATTAAGCAAAGCTTTCAATTCTAAAGCATACCGATGATGGAATTTTGTTCACAATTGTTTCATGATAGCTTTTTCTGGGATTTTAAAACCAAAGCCTCTTTACATTCCCCTCAGGAAAGACTTAAAGGAAGAACTATACACTTAATAGTGCACTTTGTACCTTCAGGGTTGAGAACTCATTTAATCTCATCTTCAACCTAAAGAGGTGAGCCTGTTGAATACCCCAGCCAATATTATACTTTGTATAGAGGACCTTTTCTTTCCAGTGCCCAATCAAAAGCACTGGAAGAAGAATTACATATTTGGGTTGCACATTCTTAAATTACACATTCTTAAGTTACAATTCTTTGATCAGGTGAAATAAAGCAGACGATTGTCTGTATGTGTATGTATCCTCCAATGCATTTGCTCATATATACTAAGCTAAATAAATGGGCATAGTACCTATATTTTTGTTTATCTAATTGTTTACATTTTATTTTAAACCTCTAATTTATACAAATATAATTCTTTATTATATTATTCATGGATCATTTTAAGGTCAGGGTGTCTTAAACCGGATTCCCTAGATATCAGGACCTGAAACCAAGTGAAAGTACTTTTGGAAAATGGGACCCAAGAAGTAGACATGAGAGATGGGGGAATGAAGAAGGGAAGAAGAGAGAATTCAAAGATGCCTCTCTAAGTTCTCTGTTGCTATGGTACAACTGGTTGTTCAATCCCATAAGACCTGTTGAAGAAGTTTATAAATCACATTTTAGGACTGTCTTTACATTAAGAAAGGAGGAAGCATCTATCCATATGCTCCTCTCTCCCATCAGTCAAGGGTCTATCCTTCAGACACTTCCAGATTACGTTTGAGTGAGTGATAACAGGGGTGCCCCACTCCAGCAGCTGTATCAACAGCAACCTTCATGGAGGGCCAAAAATGCTGCCGGGATATACATGCACAAAACTGGATTGAGCCAGAGCAGAACTGGTTGTTCCTGTGGCTGCAACAAGAAAGAATCTGTGGTAGTACCTAACAGATGTTTGATGGGGCCCCATGATTTACGAATCTAAAAGTTCATTTGTAAGTCTGGTCTATGAATGCTTTATTCCTCACACAAACTATCTAAATCTACATATTCTTTTCGTTCTATAGATGTATACGAAGAAATTCTAAGGTTATTCCACAAAGGCCCATTTAACCCATCAGATAAAAATATTAACTTTTTTCAATAAAAAATTGTGTTAAACAATACTATTATAACTGTATAGCACATTGTTTCAGCTAAACATGCTATTTGACATCTAGCAGCTCTTGGGAAATGGCTGCTAATAGTTTCAATCAAATCAAGCTGACCTCTGAAATTAATTCTTGCTGGAATATTAGTGACTGATATCAGATCAGTATGACTTCTGGGAGAGGAAGAAAAAACATGAGAGTGACATATTGAGGGAGAGAACTAGCAAAGGTGAAAGTTTCCGAAATTGTTTTGAACAATATGACTGCTTCACAGCTTCCCTTCCTTTCATATTATTTCATTACATACATTGCTTTTATATTGTTTCCACTCTGACCACAGTCTTTGAGTCTGGGTCTGCAAAGCACATTCAAAAAAGCATGGCATAACACTATGAATCAACGAGTCCCTTGTTTTTCATTCATTAGTTTTTAAGTAATTATTTGAATGGGAAGAGAATGGAAAATGGTGGACAGTACCTAGTCATTCTGTATTTTTATTGCATTTATAAATCAAGTTGCTTAAACTTGGGGAGTATATTTTTTATTTTTATTATGGCCAAGTTTTCCTCTTTAATTCTATGTCTCCTTTGTTTTTATTTGTGAAATGGAAAACAATATAAAAAAATCTGGTTTATTACTTTTAAGTCCTTCTTTAAAAATTCTCTTAGGAAGAGGTGTTTTCTTAGACATTTGCCCACAGTTATCCCAAAAGGAGAGAGTGTCCCTTTGGTATTTTGACTCTATGTTTAATCATTAGATTAGGAATAAGCTATAAAAAGTTATCAAAGAGTGATGTCAGTAAAAATGGTAGAGTAAGGAACTCTGAAAGTCCCTCCTTCCAGTAAAACAATGAAAAATCTGGTGAAAATGATGAGAATCAACTTTTTTGGAACTCTGGAAACTAATCAAAAGCCTTTCACAACCAGGGTAAAACTATTTCAAGAAAAACCAGCTGAGAAAAGCAAGATTTCTGGCATTTTAACTTACCATGGTCCCATCTCCCACTCCCCAGGTCAGTGGTGGTCTTGAAGAAAACAGTTCTGCATTTCTGGTACACGTACACTGGAGGGAGCAGAATGGATCTCATTTACAAAGAACTGTGGTTATTTATTTTGAGCTGTCTTATAGTTCCCTGGAGGATTAGTTCAAAGGGGTTTCCTTTGTCTCATCTAACTCAGAACTCTCCTAATGCTGAGGTGGCACCCCAGGGGGTATTTGTCAAAACACTTATAGGCAAATGTATTAGCTGTTGCTGTCTAGGCAATGGATAACAGTTGGGGCAAACAATAGACTAACCAAAACTTAGGGAGGAAAAGCTGGGGAATGAAATACTTTGGGGAATAAGGATATGAAAAGCTCTGACATATTTCTGGGTATCCAGAAGTCCTGGCATATGCCCAGGGTTGTGTGCTCAGAAAAAAAGAAAAGAAGAAGAAGAAAGCCCTAAGCTCTCACCTCTGGCTGACCTTCAAGTTCTACACAGTAGGAAATGAAGTCTAAAGCGGAGTTGTAAATTGCCTATCTGAGTGTTGAAGGTGTTCCCCAAAATACACACAGAGTCCATCTGCATCGATTGGAAGATATTCTTTGTTTCCAGGTGTTTAAAGTAGTCTCTGCCCAATCACTAACTAATCACTAATAACAATATAGAGACTTCAGTCACCAACACAACAAAGAATCTAGACTTTACAAAACTAGTTCAGAAAAGTCAGCAAACAAATACACAACAACAACCATAAAAAACAGTAAAAACAAACCCTGGGTGGGTAGAAGGTAAAATCTGTTTCTCAGAGTTGCCACATTATAATATTCAAAATTTCCAGTTTTCAACAAAAAAATTATGAAAAAAAAATTTCATGCAAACAAATAAGAAAACATGACCCATAAATAGGGAAAAAATGGAGGTAATTGAAACTATCTCTAGGGGAAGCCCAGACATTGGACTAGACAATGACTTTAAATCACATATTTTAAATATGTCCAAAGGTCTTTTGGAAACAATGACCAAAAAACTAAAGGAAACTGTGAGGACAATGTGTCATCAAGTAGATAACATTAATAAAGAGATAAACATCATAGAAAGGCATCAAATAGGAATTCTGGAGCTCAAAATTATGATAAGTGAAATGAAACATTCACTAGAAGGGCTAACTAGAAGATTTGAACAGGAAAAAGAAAGAATCAATAGACAAGAACTTAGGTCAATGGTGATTATTCAATCTGAGAAACAGAAAGGAAAAATAATGAAAATTAACAGAGCCTTGGAGACCTGTGGGACACTATCAAGTGTATTAACACATGCATACTGGGAGTTCCAAAAGGAAAGGAGATAGAGAAAGAGGCAGAAAGAATATTTGAACAAGTAATGGCCAAAAACTTCCCAAATTTGAAGGAAAACATTAATATACACATTAAAGAAGCTCAATGAACTCTAAATAGGATAAACTAAAAGAGATTTATGCTGAGACACATTGCAATCAAACTATTAGAAAACATCTTGAGTATCATGAAAGCAGTAACAGAAAAGGGACTCATCACTTAAAAGGGATCCTCTATATGTTAATAGCTGATTGCTTATCAGAATCCATGGAGGCCAGAGGCTGTGGAATGAAATATTCAAAATATTGAAGGAAAACAAAAACTATCAACTGAGAGTTCTATATCTGACAAAACTATCCTTCAAAAGTAAAAGAGAAATTAAGCCATTCCCAGATAAGCAAAAGCTGAGAGAATTCATTGCTATTAGACCTGCCCTACCTGCTAAGGGAGTCCTACAGGGTGAAACGAAAGCATAGTTGACAGTAACTCAAACCCACACAAAGAAAGAACACTGGTAAAGGTAACTACATAAATAAATATAAAAATCAGTATTTTATATTTCTTGTTTGTAACTTCTCTTTTTTTATATCTAATTTAAAAGACAACTTCATAAAACAATAATTATAAATCTGTCTTGATGGGCATCAGTATATAAAAATTTAATTTGTAAAAGTAAAAGCATAAAGGGGGGATGGTGCTACGTAAAAGCAAAGATTTTATATGTTATTAATGTTAGTTGGTCTTAATCTAAACTAAATTGCTTTAAATTAAGATATTAGTTGTAACCCCCAAGTTAATCACTAGGAAAATAACTGAAAAGTATGTAGTAAAAAAAGGGACAAAGGAATTAAAATGGTATAGTAGAAAATATGTATTTAGCACAAAAAAAGGTAATAATGGAGGACTTGAGGAACAAAAGAGATATGACATATAGCAAAATGCCAGAAGTAAGTCATTCCTTATAAGTAATTACGTTAAATGTAAATGGACTAAACTGTCCCAGTAAGAGTCAGGGATTGGCAAAATGGATGAAAAAACATGATCAAACTAGGTGCTGTCTGCAAGAGACCCACTGTAGATTCAAAAACACAAATAGGTTGAAAGTAAAAGGATAGGTAAAGATATTTCATGAAAATAGTAGCTAAAATAGTGGCAGATGGCCATACTAATATCAGACAAAATCTACTTTAAGACAAAAATTGTTAAGAGACACAGAGGACATTATATAATGATAAAGGTGTGAATATATCAAGGAGATATAACAATTATAAATGCATATGCACCTAAAATAAAGCCCTAAAATGCATGAAGCAAATATTAGCAGAATTAAAGGAAGAATAGACAGTTTAACAATAATAGTTGGAGACCTCAGTACCTCACTTTCAATAATGGTTAGACAACTAGGTAGAAGATCAGGGAGACTAGACGAGACTAGAGGACTTGAATAGCACTATAAACCAACTAGATATAGACTTATATAGAGCACTCCAACCCAAAACAGCAGAATACACATTCTTCTCAAGTGCACATGAAACATTCTCCAAGATAGGCCATATGTTACACCACAGAACATCTCAATAAATTTAAAATACTAAAATCATACAAAGTATGTTCTCTGGCAACAACAGAATGAAACTAGAAATCAGTAACAAAAGAAAATTTGGAAAGTTCATAGTTATATGGAAATTAAACAATACATTCCTAAATAACAATAGGTCAAAGAAATCAAAAAGGAAAATAGAAAATTTGAGATAAATAAAAACAAAAACATAAAATACCAAAATCATGAGATGCAATGAAAACAGTGCTCAGAAGGAAATTTGTAGCTGTAATCACCTACTTTAAAGAGAAAAAAAATTTCAAATCAATAACCTAACTTTCCACCTTAAGAAACTAGAAAAAGAAGAGCAAACTAAACCCAAAGGAAGCATAAGGAAGAAAATAAAGATTAGTGCATAGATAAACAAAATAGAGAATAGAAAACAACATGGAAAATCAAAAAAATCTAAAACTATATTCTTCAAAAAGATCAACAAAATTGGCAAAACTTCAGCTAGAGTAATCAAGAAAAAGAGAGAGGTATCAATTACTACAAGAATGAAAGTGGGACATTACTACAGATCTTACCAAAATAAAAAAGATTCTAAGGGAGTACTATGGATTCTGGATTTCAACAAAGTAGATAACCTCGAGGAAATGACAAATTCCTAGAAATGCACAATCTACTAAAACTGACTTAAAAAGGAATAGAAAATCTGAATAGACCTATAACAAGTAAAGAGATTGAGTCAGTGATTAAAAAAAAATCTCAACAACAGCAACACAAAAGCCCAGGACCACATAGCCTGGTGAATTCTACAAAATAATGAAAGAAGAATTAACGCTAATCCTTATCAAACTCTTCCAAAAAAAGTAGAGAAGGGAAGACTTCCTAGCTCATTCTATGAAGCCAGTATTACTCTGATAATAAGTCCAGACCAGAAGAAGAAGGAGGAGGAGGAGGAGGAAGGAGAGAAGGAAAAGGAGAAGAGGAAGAAAAGAAAATTAAGACCAAAATCGGTTATGAATATAGCCGCAAATATTCTCAATAAAATAGTAGCAAACAGACTCTAGCAGCATATTAAGAGGATTATACACCATAACTAAGTGGGATTTATCCTAGGAATGCAAGAGTGACTCAACATATGAAAATCAATCAATGAAATAAACCATATTAAAAGAATGAAGATTTAAAAAAATACACGATCATCTCAGCAGATGCAGAAAACGCATTTAAAGAAATCCAACACCCTTTCATGATAAAACCCCTCAGCAAGCTAGGAATAGAAGGGAACTTTCTCAATCTGATAAGGGATGTCTATGAAAAACCCATTGTTAACAACATACTTACTGGTAAAAGACTAAAAATCTCACACCTCCAAGATCAACAAAAAGTCTGCTTTTGCCACTTCCTTTCAACATTTTGCTGGATGTTTTAGCCAGTAAATTAGGCTAGAAAAATAAATGAATTGCTATTGGATTGAAAAGGAAGAAGTAAAACTACTTATATTCACGGATATATGATAACATATAGAAAACCTTAAAGAATTTACAAAAAGCTGTTCAGTTAATAAATAAGTTCAACGAAGTTGCAGGATACAAAATCAGTATACAAAACCCAGTTGTATTTCTATACATTTGCAATGAACAATCTTAAAAATGAAATTAAGAAAACAATTACATTCACAATATCATCAAAAAGAATAAAATACCTAGGAATAAATTTAAGAAAGGAGGCAAAAGACTTACGCACTGAAAACTAAAAAAGAAATTAAAGAAGACACAAGTAAATGGAAAGACATCCCAAAGGACCAAGAAAGAAGAATGGATAAATAAAATTGCTATAGTCATACAATGGAATATTATTCAGACATAAAAAGAAATAAAGTACTGATACATGCTACAATACTGATGAACCTTGAAAACATGTGAAGTGAAATAAGCCAGTCATAAAGTGCCGTAACATATTGTATGATAGCTTTCATATTTCATATGAAATGTCTGTCTATAAATCCATAGAGACGGAAAGTAGGTTATTGGCTGCCAGGGTCTGGGAAGAGAGGGGAGTGGAGAGCAACTGCTTAACGGATATGGGGTTTCTTTTGGGGGTGACGAAATATTCTAGAATTAGATAGTGGTCATGGTTGCATACATTGTGAATATACAAAAAAACCCCTCTGAATTGTACACTTTAAAATGGTTAAAACGTTGAATTTTGTTATGTGAATTTTATCTCAATAAAAAATTTAAAGTTTATTGAAGAAAATGTCAAGTATTTATTTTTACACTCGATTATCAGAGTTAAAATACTATATTAAGTTAAAATACATATAGTAAACATATTTAAATTTCCATTAGTAAAGTAAATGACATAGTTCTTAATTTTGCAATACATAGGATTTTTTTCTCATTAAAGGTAAAGAAATGGATTGTAAGGTTACTTGAAAATCCCTCTTAGGCAGCTACCTGAAGAGAAAGAAAAAGTAGGCTTTGCTGTTTAGTATAGGAACTGAGCTATTCCTTTGAATTAAATAAATGTAAACATTTTTATGTCAAATCATTGGATTCCTGAGAATAATGGACTTTAACTATAGCTTCCAGTTATATTCATTTAAATTCAAATTTGAGACAAAAATCAAAACTCTTTCAAGTAAATGAAATAGACACACAAATTTATGCCTATGTCTCTAGCACTGCAGGTAGAACTCCCTGATGTAATTAAATCCTTCATCATTTGGAGCCATTCTAAGAGTGCACCAGTTGTACTCACACTGGAAACTTTCAGGCAATAAATCATGAGCTAGGACTCTGTTCCTTAAGTATGATTACAGCTCTGCTTCAGCACAAATGTGCTTCCTCTCAGGGCTCTCTAATGCCTTCAGTTGTCAGAGCATATAAAATTCCTTCGGAACTAAATCATAATGGAACACATGATGCATCCTTCAAGAAGTATTTGTTTCAAGGTATTTAGGAGGGGCTGGATGAAATAATATTGATAAAACAAACACACTAAAACTGGCAGTGTCTGATATTAATCACGTTTATTACTATTCGTGTATTCACTTGACAAACATTTATTTAGTGATTGTTCATTTTTTAGCTAGGCACTGCTCTTGACAAAGAATTAAAGTTTAACACTTACTGCTTTCAAGGAGACCACAGTGTCTTGGGGGAATACAGAGACAAAAATAGAAATAATGAGAATTTAATGTGGCAAGTACAATGACAGAAACATGCCAGAGTGAGAACACAGAGGAGGAGCGCATAGTACCACCTGGATGGGAACGGAAGGTTGCCTGGAAGAAAGTCTGTTTCTGTGAGTAAAACAGATGACTGGAGAAAGAGGAAAAGAGAAAGAACTCTAGGCACAGGATAACAACTCATAAAGGTACCCAAGTAAGAAACAACATAAGAGTGCTGGTGAACTGCAAGATGTTTTACCTAGAAAGGGTCAGATCAAGAAAGGCTTAGTATGGCATGTTAGGAGTTTGGATCTTACCATGGTGGTAATGGAAAGCTACTAAAGGTTTTTAAGCAGGAGCAAAGTACAGATTTTAAAAGTAACATGGAATTTTAGGGGACATACCAGGAAATCTTCGAGTGAAGAGTCTGTATGACACACATTCTATGTATCATAATGAAAAGCTTACAAATTTTTCAGCATATCTCCACTGAAAATTAAAAGGAGTTTTTGGCATATATGGGTATGGCTTTAGAAATTGAGGAAGAATGATACTGTTAAATCTAAGTACTATTTCCTCAAAAAGAATTTTTTCTGAATGAGGAGTAGATATCAAGACCGTGGTTAGAGATTAAGCCTAGGATTAGGGTTTGGGAATTGATTGCTGCTATAATAAAAATCCCAATCTTTTGAAAAGCAAAAAGGCAAGGAGCCCTAAACCTCATATATCAGGCCCCAAATACTTGCCTCCAGTGATATGCATGGATTCCTAAATTCAAAAACAATGCCCAGGAAGTAAAATTTGATTAGGCATTATCCCGTAAACTTGAAGAGTTAAATAAAAAACAAAACAATCAGATCACCACAAAATCCAATCAACATGGTACTTTTTGTTTTGCCTTGTTGTTAGACAGCTTTGAGTGACTGTATCAGATTGACCACCACTGTGGTTATTGCAAACATTGTAAAGTCTATAATGCACTGTAAAGACCACAGTGCACAACCATTTGGCAATGCCGTCAATTGCTCTGCAGTAAATAGTGAATATAGATATGGCCAGAGGACAAAGCAGAAAAGAGTTGAGATGGATCCCAGATAAAGCATAAAGGCAATGACTCCTCTTTTATTCTCTCTCTGTGAAAGCTTTCATCTTGTAAATTGAAACAGTGTCATCTTGTCCTGAGCAAAATCCCTCCTTTCTCAAAGAAAACACCATGAAAATTAACGTCCACTAACATTAATATTTGTTTGAAGTAAGGAATCTATTATAACTCCATTAGAAGAGAACTGTTTGTGGCATCAAATTACTGTGGGAAACCAGTCCATGCTCCACCTTCCCATACACACACGCTAAGACCCCGTGGAGAATCCATTAGTGGGACCCAGAGTCACACTAGCCTATAATTTTTCTTTGCCTGAGGTTTTAAAAACGCCATCCCTGACTCTCATGCATGTTGTCATTGTCCCAAGTCCAACTCATATCCTAATTACCTTCTGGACACCTTCTCAAGAAAAGAAGACAGTAAAAACAGGCTTTTTTGTTTTATAGTGCATCTAGTGAGCAAGGAATTCCTTTTAACTTACCTCTCTTTCTTGATTTTCCATTGTATTTTTGATTTAACTTTATAAAATAAAAATTCTCAAATATTTGGCTTCAGTTTAATATTAAATATATTCCATCATCAAAAGTTTGCATTTGGTTTTGTAAGCTTTATACCAATGATATGGAAATTTCACTACATTGTGTTAAAACAGATTCTTTGTCATAGAAGGGCATATTTTAATGATCATAGTATAATGCTCAAATACAATATATTCAAGTATCTCAGCCTGATGTTACTTAAAGGACAGTGTTTATCTAGTTATGGACACAAAAAGTTAAATTAATTGTTAGGGTAAGTCAAACGGATTATGTTTACTCAAAAACATAATAATTTATTGATTATTTATGTTAGTGGAGAAAAAGGAATAAATCTTAGATAAGGCTAGTCTATATATTTGAAAGACACATTTTAATTCAGTATTTTCAAAACCTCCCCCAAATCTAAACCGTGTAGAAGTTCCTGAGTGGAATGATTTGAGTCTTCTCTAGGTTAATTCTTTTAAGGCCTTGGACTAGTGATAAAGCAGCAACGTCTTCCCAAGAGTGACTTTTGTCATATTTTAGACATTTTAATATTATACAATGTCACTTTTTTCCTTCTCTAATGATTCTTATATACTTTTGCGGGGATAGGAGTTTCGTGGAACAAAGTAGGGAATACCACCAGATATACTGCTTTGGGTGTGAGAGCATAGTCATCACATACATCAGATTTCACCTCCTGTGACCTTTGAACTTGGATAACTGCCACTTTTGACCATATGGTATTGTCATCCAGGATGGAGGGACTGATCATATAGCAATAGGCCATAATGGTGAACCAAAGAAAAGGCAAAATTCTAGATAACTTACATATTACCATGTATTCAGCCAATGAATAGACAATATTAGCAGCATTTGGTATAGTTCACCACTCCATTCTTCTTGAACTACATCCTTCACTTGACCCTTTAAGTTCTCCTCCTACCTTATTGCTCACTTCCTCTCAGCTTTCTTTCCTGTCTCCATCTTAGCTTTCCAATCTCTGAACAATGGAAATCTTAGGACTCTGTCCTGGCATCACCTCTTTTCTCTATATACTAACAAACTCTTGGTGGTCTCCTCTTGTCCCGTGGTTTTAAATACCATCTTATGCTAATGACTCTCAGGTTCGTAAATCTGCTCTAATCTCTCCTTGAAATGCTTCCAACTGTCTATTCATATCCAATTCTGTTTTTGACACTAATCTTTGAATGTCTAAAATGCATCTCTAAATTAACTTTTCCAAAAAAACTCTTGATTCTTCTCCCCTTAAACTTGCTTTTCCCTCAGTTGCCCTATGTCAATAAATAGCAGTTCCATTCTTCTAAATATTAAGGCCAAAAATATTTTGTCTTCCTTGTTCCCTCTCTTTCTTTCACAGCCCAGATCTGATCTATTAACAAATTTCATTGGTTCTACTTGAAAATATTTACAGAATCCAACCATTTCTTACCAATACCAATGTTACCCCCAATGCAAACCATCATTATTTTTTGCCCAGATATCGCAGTAGGCTGCAATCATCATTCCTGCTTACCCTGCTGCTACTGTTTATTCCTTACAAAGCAACCAGAATTGATCCCTTTCACAACAAGCTCAGATTATCATTCTTCTGCTCATACTTTCCCATGTCATCTCATCTTATTGAGAATACCCAAGTTTTGTTTATTGCTTACAAGTTCCTGCACGATCTGGCCCCTGTTTATTTCTCTAGCCTCATGTCCTACCACTCTGATTATTCCCTCTGCCCCACTACATTGCTGTGTTGTCTTATTTGCTGTTCCTCAAGTGTACCAAGCACACTCCCACCTCATGGCCTTTGCAATTGCTATTCTCTCTGCCTGGAGCACTATCTAGATCTGTGTATCTATGGATGGATAAATTTCACTGCATCACTTCATGCGAATTTTTATTCTAATGTTACCTTAAGAGAGAGACTTTCCCTGACCACTCTAAATAGAATAGCGCACCCGTCCATTCTCTGTTCATATCTCTTTACCTTGCTTATTTTACATGATAGTAATTCTGAGCACTAACATTGCACAGGTTCATTTGTTTACTCTCTGTCTCCCCCCAACCAGGATGTACATTCCTTAGGGGAAGAGACTTTGTTTTATTCTTTGAAGAGCCCTCAGTGACTGGGGCGGTACATAGAAGATCCTCTAACAACTTCTGAGAATCAATGAATTTGTTATGCTTTATACTAGAGAACACACTTTACTGACTTCATGTTAAAAAGTAATTTAAAAATTTTCTCTGTTTTTTTTTTTTTGAGGAAGATTAGCCCTGAGCTAACATCTGCTACCAATCTCCTCTTTTTGCTGAGGAAGATTGGCCTTGAGGTAACATCTGTGCTCATCTTGCTCTACTTTATATGTGGGACACCTGCCACAGCATGGCTTGACAAGTGGTGCATAGGTCCGCACCTGGGATCCCAACAGACAAACCCCAGGCTGCTGAAGTGAAACATGTGAACTTAACTGCTGTGCCACCAGGCTGGCCCCAAAAAACCAACTCCGTTGGGGTCACCTTCTCAACCTGTCTTTCAATTTCTCAAAAATCTGCTTAAAATATGAATGAATAAATAAGCTTTAGAAACAAACCTGTTACTTTGGCAAAGAGACAACATGGAATCTCTCGCCACTTATTCACTAGTGCTGAATTTCTCTTCTTCAAACTAAGTCCCTTGTTGCTAAAAATATTCTCATAGAATCCCTCTCAGTCTTAAAACATTTGTTCAATTTTCTGGTCTGTGATTGTGGCCATCTTAGTATTTGCCCTTAATACTATCAAAGTAAATCTTAAATCTTCATTAACTAGCCAGACTGTGTAGCAGCAATATTTAAGTATCAGGCTTATGTATAAAAAGTAAATATATTGCTCCTACAGTTTTTAGAAAATGTCTTATTTGTGTGGGCATTAAGATTTAACAGAGACCAGTTCTCATGCAATGTATAGTCCTTGGATTGAAGGTTTCAACACACATTTATGCACTTCACTTAAAGCCAATTTTATCACTTATTGCAACTGAACAAGACAAATACATAGACATCTCCTTGTGAGATACACATTCAGCAAGAATTTGACTTGTAAAAGTTTCCCAAATCCACCCAGAAGATGAAAGGAATAAAAATATGTGAAAGAGTTTCTTACATTATTAAAAAAAAGAGAGAGAGAGATTCTGTAAAGCATTTGGAATTTTCTTGTAAGGAAACTCTCCTAAAATTCTCTGTCCCGTGGATATTCTTAGTTACAGATACTCTTATTTGTTGATGAAACCTTCCTGGAATTCATTACATTGATAGAATTCTATTCTCTCCACTTTCATTAAGTGTGAGAAAAAGCAAACTTTGACTTCCTTTTCAGGGTTCAAATGTTTTTCAAAGATCCTGATTTAGCACCAATTTTCCCCTAGGTTTGTTTCAGTCAAACTTGTATATCTGTTTAGTGTTATCCATCACAACAAGAATAATACACTTGAGTTTTTTTCCCCTATATACATTTCAGAATCAAACTTAATTTGGTTTTTGGCAACTGGTGAGTGGTGTATGGTCCTCATTTTTTATAGTACGTTCTTCTGGCAGCAGAGGAACTAAGAAAAAACCTTCATATAGAATACTTCCCAATAATAATATATTTTTAGATATGCCCATTTAGATATAATTTTCTGGAATAATTTCTTTGGCATGTTATGAATTCATGTACAATGTATGAACATTTCAGCAATATACTTCAATATACTTTTCTGCCTTCCTATCCTTTGTCCTATTCTGGTCAATAATTTTACTTCCACATTTGTTTTATATCCCATTATACATATTTATTCTTTTTGCTTTAATCAGTCAAATATATTCTAATAAAATTTTGAGACAAGAAGTAATCTTTTATATTTACCCACAAATTTACCATTTCAGGCACTATTCCTTCCTTTAGGCAGGTATGTATTTCTATCTGAAATCTTTTTCATATAGCCCAAAGAACTTTTTTGAGTTCTTTTAATGCAAGCCTCCTAGTGAGAGATTCTCTCAGATTTTGTTATTCTAAAAAGGTCTTATTTTGCTTTCATTTTGAAGGATATTTTTGCTGGATACAGAATTCTAAGTCAACTTTTTTTTTTTTCTTTCAACTCTTTACGGATGCCAACCCATTTTCTTCTGGCTTGCATTATATGTAATGGGAAGTCAGTTCAATTTCTCATCTTTCTTCCACTATATATAATATATCATTTTCTGCTGAAGATTTTCTCTTTTTCTTTTTCTGCATTTTCTCCCCAAACCACCACCCCCCCCGTACATAGTTGTATATTTTAGTTGTGGGTCCTTCTAGTTGTGGCATGTGGGACACTCCCTCAGCGTGGCTTGACAAGAGGTGCCATCCAGGATCCGAACCAGTGAAACCCTGGGCCAGCAAAGCAGAGCATGCAAGCTTACTCATTCGGCCACGGGGTCGGCCCCCTGAAGATTTCTCTTGATTGCTGGTTTTTAGTAGCTAAGACTTTGATATGCCCAGGTGTGGCTTTATTCATATATATTCAGTTTTGGTTTCATGGAGCTTCTTGAATTAGTAAATGTACGTGTTTTGCCAAATCTGGAAATTTTCAACCTTACTCATTCAAAATTATTTTATGCCCTATCTTCTGCTCCATCGAGGACTTCAATTACGTGTGTGCTAGAGAGCTTATTAATGTCCAACAGGTCACTGAGTCTCTGTTCACGTTTTTTGTTTATCACTTTTCCTCTCTGTACTTCAATTTTGATAGATTCTAGTGCCCTCATTCATTGCACTAAACATTTTCTTCTGTGGTAATTAATATGTAGTTAAATTCATCCAGTGACTTTTTTGCCTCAGATATTCTATTTTTCATCTCGAGAAGTTCCATTTGCGTGTTTTTAAAATAGGTTTCATTTTTTTCTCCTAATTATGTTCGTATTTTCTCTTAAATTCTTGAGCATATTTATACCTATTTTAAATTGCTTTTCTGCTCATTCTATCACTCCATATAAGGACTCAGAACTGATAGTGCCTGGGACTGTTTATGCGTGGTTCATGAACTGAGAATGGTTTATATATTTATAAGGCATTGTAAAAAACACACACCTAAATATATAACATAACAAAACAAAGAGAAACATGTGACAGAGATCATATGAGGCCTTCAAAGCCTAAAATATTTGTTTTCTCGTCCTTTACAGAAAAACATTGCTGACTCTTAATCTATATCTTTTCTGAAGCCCTGTCTGCTGACTGACTTATCTTGTGGCTATGGGTTTCATTGCTGTGCTTCTTGATATGCATGATAATATTTGATTGGATTCTGAATATTATAATATTACTCTGTTGTCTGGATTTTGTTTTTTTTTAGAAGAATGTTGAGTTTTATTCTCGAAGGTAGTATTTTTATTTGCAATCCACCTTGATCATTTAGAGGCTTGTTTTTCATCTCTCTAAGGTTTAGAATAAGCTTTATTTTAGAACTAGTTTAGCTCCATGCCTAAGGAGTGGCCTTCTGAAATCTCTCCTGAATACCCCAATCATTCAATGAGGTCTCTCCACTCCAGAGAGTCAAATTTTGAATGTCTTTCAACTCATTATGTTCTCTGGTAGTTTCTACCTTACTCTCTATGTAGTTGTTCTTTGCCCAATCTGACTGACACCAGCACTGTCTTCAGTCAAAGACGTTGACCAACTTAGCATTAGCAAGGGACCTTATAGATTTCTGCACTTCTTTGTTGACATAGCTTTCTCTTCACTCATACTCTGCAATAATAAACCCATATCATGTTAATATGAATAATGCATTTTCATGACAAATAGCTATATTGCCAAAACAACTTTCTGAAAAAACACATATTTATACCCTAAAACTACTACTTTAGAAAATGTTTAAAAAACACAAGATTATGCAAGTACACATTTCATTAACTGTCATTACAAAGATGTAACCACACGTAGTGTAGTCTCTACATTTTTGTGAGACTAAAGGTGAAAAGTCATATAAAGTACTAACATTGTTATTTTTATAGTTTATTGAGATGTAATTCATATACCATACAATTTACTCATTTAGAGTGTACAATATTTTCAATATATTCACAGAATACTGTATCCATCACCACGATTAATCTTAGATTATTTTCATTACTCTAAAAACAAACCCCACACTCCTTCTCCATCACACTCCAAGCCTCCCATCCCCTATAGTTCTAGGCAGCCACCAATCTGCTTCCTGCTTCTATAGATTTGCCTATTATGGACATTTCATAAAAATACAGTCATACAATATGTAGTCCTTTGTTACTGGCTTCTTTCACTTAGCATAATGTTTTCAAGGTTCATCCATGTTGTAGCATGTATCAATATTTCATACCTTTTTATGGCTGAATAATATTCTCCTGCATGGCTATACCACGTTTCATTTCTCTATTCATCTGTTGATGGAAATTTGGGCTATTTTTACTTATTGGCTATTATGAATAAAGCTGATGTAAACATTCTTATACAAGTTTTGTGTATACAAATGATTTCATTTCTCTTGGGTATATACCTAGGAGTAGAATTTCTGGGTTACATGGTAACTATGTGTTTAATCATTTTAGGAACTACTAGACTGTTTTCCACATTGGTTATACCATTTTACACTTCTACTACAAATGTATGAAATTTCTCTTCAACTTTGATAACACTTGTTATTATCTCTCTTTTTTATTATAGTCATGCTTGTGAGTGTGAAGTGGTATCTCATTGTGGTTTTGGTTTGCATTTCCATGATGGCTAATAATGTTACACATCTTTTCGTGTGCTTGCTGTTTATTTGCGTTATCTTCTTTGGAGAAGTATCTATTCAGATCTTTTGCTCATTTGTTAATTGGGTAATTTCTCATTTTATTGTTCAGTTTTAATTGTTGTTTGTATATTCTAGATACAAATCCCTTAACAGATATAAGATTTGCAAAAATTTTTTCCCATGCTATGGGTTGCCTTTTTACTTTCTTCATGGTGTCCTCTGATGCATGATGATGTCCAATTTATCTATTTTTTGTGTGTGTATGTGTGGCTTTGGTGTCCTATCTAGGAAACCATTAGTTAATCACAAATCATGAAAGATTTACATCTGTGTTTTTTCCTAAGAATTTTATAATTTTAGCTCTTACGTTTAGGTATTTAATCTGTTTTGAATTAATATTGTATATGGCATGAGATAGGGGTTCAATTTCACTATTTTGCTTGTGAATATCCAGTTGCCCCAGGACCATTTGTTGAAAAAACCATTGTTTCCCCATTGAATTGTCTTGGCATCCTAAAATTGTTATTTTTGATCCCAAGCAATCATCTCAGCAACCCCAATGAGTCTCCAGGTAACACTGAGAACTGCTATAAAGAAATAGACATATATCTGTATTTGATATAGGATTCTCCCAGAAGCCACTTAAAAAGCAAGCTTTCAATGTATCCTAAATCCTCCTTCTCCTGAGATAAAGTGATTGTGTAGAGTAGCGTGACTATAATATATCATTGAAGAAAATGTGGTCTCTAGCCCAATAAATGGTCCCTGATTTCCTTAAAACATTTAAGCATATCTTCATCACCCATTGCCCATCTCAGGCTAGAATAAGACTAAATAAGACCTTATAGGACCCGAGTATCCTTTCATACAATTTGGGTTTCTCTTACCCAAAATAAAAATAAACTTAAAGCTATATGACAAAATCCTCAAAGTTATGAGTTTAGGTTCTCAGGATAGATAAACCTCTGCAACTGAATTTTGTTTCACAACTTAATGTGTGGCCTCAGCATATTTCTAGAACTCTTTAAGCTTCAGTTTCCTCATCTATAAAATAAAGACAATAATGAAACCTCATAGTATTGGTGTAGGCACTTGGCACAGATGTGGACTTACAGTAAGAACTCAATATATGTTAACTATAATTAATCAAGAAATAAATATCACTGATTATCGATACCAGGCACTGTGTTAAGCACTGGAAATATCTAGACAAATAAGATCTGGTCCTTGACTCTAAAGCAAGGACTGACTGATATATGTTGTTTTTACCAGCCTCTACTTACATATTTGCTTAAAGATTCCCATTTTGGTTCTGTTTTTCTGCTTACAGTCATCCTCTTTGCTTTTTAGATACTCAACAGCTTCTTTGTTTTTATTTACCCTCCCAAAAGACACCCACTAAGATAAAACACAGGGTGATCAAATATCATCATTTACATTTTGGCTTAAACTCATTTACACCAAGGTGTGTATTAAGGTTCATTCAGTCATTTGTTTCCTCATTTATTCATCAATTCAATCATCAAAATTTATTGAGCACTTACTAATGCCACACATTGAGCAAATATTGGGGATGATTCCTAAACCAAAAGAAAGAATATAGGCTAAGTTATAAACATGAACAACAAGAATATAAGGAAATATTATTACTTAATGATAATTATAAACAAATATTATTACTTAATGATAATTATAAACAAATGCTATAAATGTTCAAAGGAAGATGAGGCAAATCTGTTTGAAGGTATGTCAGCAATGGATTATGATCTTCAAGAATAAAAAAAAAATTCAACAAGAATAAATAAAGAATTTCTAAATGGAGGAAACAGCACTGCAAAGAGTAAGATTTTGGTAGGTGGAGAGAAAAAGGAAGGACAAAGATTTCTTCCTGCTCCAGAAAATATAATATCCTAAGTATGTCATTAAGGAAAATCATTTTTAGTACTTTAAAGATATCTGAAGACTCTTCCAGAACGCCTCAGTCTTTTCCTTCTCCTCTCTTTTTAATTCTTTTGCTTTTGCCTAATCCTTGTAAAATTTTTGACTTAAGACATCCCTATAACAGGAATTCAGACCCTATTCTAAATGTTGCCTCTTCTTAACACTGCATCATGACTGGTGAAACTGGGTTCACCGATACGAGTAAGATGACCATGAAGTCATAATCTTAGACAAGTAATTCACAGCTTTAGGACCAATTTTTGCTCTCCTGTCTCAAGTGCTCCAGCATCTAATACCCATCACGATGGGAAACAAGAAGTTGTTCAAGGAAATTGTAGACTTAGTGACATGAACCATACATGCAAAGCAAAAGAAATCTCAGGGCTAGATGTGTCTTCGTGGCAGAACAATCCTTACTACCTCAATATTTGGCCAGTCAAGCAAAATATGTCCTGATTAGACAGGTGCAAAGGAAAAATTCAGGCAAATGTCCTTTATTTATCACTACAACATTGTACGCCAATTTGTATATGAAATATTTGGCCATTAGAAATTATACTGAACTTTATATGATCCAGGAGGACATATTTTTCCCGAACAGGAAAAACCTATGTTGTCCAAGACAGTATCTTCTTTCTCTTGCTTCTCTTTCTGGTTCCGTCTTTGCAAACATCCCACTCAAAGCCCATCATGGTACATCAGATATATTAAACAAGTACTCCAAAAATGAAAATTAAACTCAAGGAGAGAAAGATACAAAGATACCATTTAATAAAGACACAAAGTCTCTTTCTTCTTAACATGTACAGGTCCACCCCCACAACAAAGGCCCAAAATCATCACTCCTCCTCAAGGAATGAATGACACAAGCTTGAGGTTCCCCTAGGTTCAGGATATATATCCAACACCCAGTACAAGACAGCAGGGGCAGTGTTTGTGATAAAGAATCCTAACTCTTGATGAGAGCCTGGGATTCAATGTAAGTGAATGATAATATATATATGTGCTAGAGTTGTTGATGATGATAGTAACAGTGAGGATGAATACACGCTTAATAAAGGAAAACCTATAGCCATTGACGGATATTAAATGCAAGCCACTGGAGAACTAGAAAGTGAAAGGGAAATTTTTAGATTTTACATGAACTATGCATAAACAAAGTTAATTGAAGCCACTTATATGAATTACTTAGATTTCTATTTACTATTCAATATAATAATAATATAGGTATTATTAAATATATAAAATTTTCTTTTAATAATATTATTTGATTAAAGAGTTAATCTATATGTATTTATAGTTGTCACGGCTTGTGTCTCATTAAAGAAGCCATCTGCTTACAAGATTAAAAAAACTAGAAGAAACATTACTGCTCATGCTAAATATAAAACAAATATAAAATATTCAAAATAATAATAATTCATAGTGGAGACTATGTCCCAATCTTGCACAATTTTTCTTGATGAACCAGGTTATTGCTTTTATTTTTAATTTCTCTCAATTGAATAGACTGTGATTCCTCCTTGACATGTCATGTCTATAAATCATTATAACTGTTTGAAAATAATTAACTGCTTCATGTCATACAGAGTAAATCTGTGAATTAGTTTCTGTTGATCACCAATAGGTTAAAAAAAGCTCCAGCCTATTGATTAGTTTCATACAACTTGACCAGATAACCTGCAATTTTATGCAATAACTTCTTTGTGTTTGTTTGTTTTGTTTTGTTTGTTTTACCGAAGTGGTTTTTTTTTAATTTTATTGCAGTAAAATTGGATAATAACATTATATACCATTGAGATGTACGTCATAATATATTTGGAATTCTGTGTAGATTTCATCATGTTCACCACCCAAAAACTGATTATAGTCCATCCCCTCACATGTGACCCTAATCACCACTTTGCTCTCCCCCCTCCCCCCTTCCCCTATAGTAACCACCAATCCACTCTCCATTGCTATGTGTTTGTTTGTCGTTGTTTTTGTCTTCTACTTATGAGTGAGATCATATGGTATTTGACTTTCTCCCTCTGACTTATTTCACTCAGCACAATACCCTCCAGGTCCATCCATGTTGTCACAAATGGCCAGATTTTATCATTTCTTATGGCTGAGTGGTATTCCATTGTGTATATATACCACATCTTATTTATCCATTTGTCGCTTGATGGGCACCTAGGTTGCTTCCAAGTCTTAGCTATTGTGAATAATGCTGCAACAAACATAGGGGTGCATGTATATTTATACATTTGTGTTTTCAAGTTCTTTGGATAAATACCCAGCAGCAGAGTAGCTGGATCATATGGTAGATCTATTCTTAATTTTCTGAGGATACTCCATACCGCTTTCCATAGTGGCTGCACCAGTTTACACTACCACCAGCAGTGTACGAGGGTTCTCTTCTCTCCACATCCTCTCCAACACTTGTTCCCTGTTTTGTTAATTATAGCCATGCTGACTAGAGTGAGGTGATACCTCATTGGAATTTTGATTTGCATTTCCCTGATAGCTAATGATGTTGAACATCTTTTCATATGCCTCTTGGCCATCTGTATATCTTCTTCGAAGAAATCTCTGTTCAGATCTTTTGCCCATTTTTTAATTGGGTTGTTGGTTTTTTTGTTGTTGAAATGTATGAGTTCTTCGTGTATTTTGGATATTAACCCTTTAACTGATATATAGTTTGCAAATATCTTCTCCAAATTGTTACGTTGTCTTTTCATTTTGTTGATGGTTTCCTTTGCTGTGCAGAAGCTTTTTAGTTTGATGTAGTCCCATTTGTTCAGTTTTTCTTTTGTTTCCCTTGCTCAGTCAGACATGGTACTTGAAAATATGCTGCTAAGACCAATGTCGAAGAGCGTACTGCCTATGTTTTCTTGTAGAAGTTTCACGGTTTCGGGTCTTACATTCAAGTCTTTAATCCATTTTGAGTTTATTTTTGTGCATGGTGTAAGGTAATGGTCTACTTTCATTCTTTTGCACGTAGCTGTCCAGTTTTCCCAACGCCATTAATTGAAGAGACTCTCCTTTCTCCATTGTATGCGCTTGGCTCCCTTGTCAAATATTAGCTGTCCATAAATGTGTGGGTTTATTTCTGGGCTCTTGATTCTGTTCCATTGATCTGTGTGTCTGTTTTTGTGCCAGTACCATGCTGTTTTGGTTACTACGGTTTTGTAGTATATTCTGAAATCAGGGAGTGTGATACCTCCAGCTTTGTCCTTTTTTCTCAGGAATCCTTTGGCTGTTCGAGGTCTTTTGTTGTTCCATATAAATTTTAGGATTCTTTGTTCTATTTCTGTGAAAAATGTTCTTGGAACTTTGATAGGGATTGCATCGAATCTACAGATTGCTTTAGGAAGTATGGACATTTTAACAATGTTAATTCTTCCAATCCAAGAGCACAGAATATCTTTCCATTTCTTTGTATCTTCTTTGATTTCTTTCAACAATGTTTTGTAGTTTTTGGTGTACAGATCTTTCACCTCTTTGGTTAAGTTTATTCCTAGGTATTTTAGTCTTTTTGTTGCAATTGTAAATGGGATTGTATTCCTAATTTCTCTTTCTGTTACTTTGTTGTTAGTGTATAGAAACACAAGTGACTTTTGTATGTTGATTTTATATCCTGTAACTTAACTGTATTCACTTATTATTTCTAACAGTTTTTTAGTGGATTCTTTAGGGTTTTCTATATATAAAATCATGTCGTCTGCAAAGAGTGACAGTTTCACTTCTTCTTTTTCAATGCGGATCCCGTTTATTTCTTTTTCTTGCCTGATTGCTCTGGCTAGGACTTCCAATACTATGTTAAATAAGACTGGTGACAGTGGGCATCCTTGTCCGGTTCATGTTCTTACAGGGATGGCTTTCAGTTTTTCTCCATGGAGATGATATTTGCTGTGGGTTTGTCATATATGGCCTTTATTATGTTGAGGTATTTTCCTTCTATACCCATTTTATTTAGAGTTTTTGTCATAAGGATGCTGTATCTTGTCAAATGCTTTCTCTGCATCTGTTGAGGTGACCACGTGATTTTTATTCTTCATTTTGTTAATATGATGTATCGTGTTGATAGATTTGTGGATGTTGAACCATCCCTGCATCCCTCGAATGAAACTCACCTGATCATCATGCATGATATTTTTAATTTATTGTTGTATTCGATTAGCTAGTATTTTGTTGAGGGTTTTTGCATTGATGTTCATCAATGATGTTCACCTGTAATTTTGTTTTTTTCTGTTGTCCTTGTCTGATTTTGGTATCCAGATAATGTTAGCTTTGTAGAATGAGTTAGGAAGCCTCCCCTCCTCTTCAATTTTTTGGAAGAGTTTGAGAAGGATAGGCATTAAATCTTCTTTGAATGTTTGGAAGAATTCACCAGGGAAGCCATCTGGTCCTGGACTTTTATTTTTTGGGAGGTTTTTGATTGCTGTTTTGATCTCCTTGCTGGTGATCGGTCTATTCAAATTCTCTATTTTCCATTTCTTCTAGATTATCCAATTTGTTGGTGTATAGCTTTTCATACTATTTTCCTATTATCTTTAGTATTTCTGAGGTGGTCCGTTGTAATTTCTCCTCTTTCATTTCTGATTTTATTTATTTGAGCCGTCTCTTTTTTTTTTTCTTGGTGAGTCTAGCTAAAGGTTTGTCAATTTTGTTTATCTGTATAAAGAACCAGTTCTTGGTTTTATTAATTTTTTCTATTGTTATTGTAGTCTCTATTTCATTTATTTCTGCTCTGATTTTTATTATTTCCTTCCTTCTGCTGATTGTGAGATTTGTTTGTTAGTCTTTTTCCAGTACCCTTAGATGCACTGTTAGATTGTTTATTTGAGATTTTTCTTGTTTGTTGAGATATTGCTATAAATTTCCTTTTAGAACCACTTTTGCTGTATCCCATAGATTTTGGCATGTTGTATTTTCATTTTCATTTGTCTCCAGGAATTCTTTGATTTCTCTTTTGATTTCTTCATTGACCCAATCGTTGTTCAGTAGCATTTTGTTTAATCTCCACATTTTTGTGGCTTTTCTGGTTTTCTTCCTCTAGTTGATTTCTTGTTTCATACCTTTGCAGTCAGAAAAGATGCATGGTATTATTTCTATCTTCTTAAATTTATTGAGACTTGTTTTGTGGTCTACTATGTGATCAATTCTGGAGAATATTCCATGTGCATTTGAAAAGAGTGTATATTCTGTGGGTTTTGGATGGAATGTTCTATATATATCCACTAAGTCCATCTGGTTGAATGTGTTGTTTAAGGCCAGTGTTTCCTTATTGATCTTCTGGTTGGATTATCTATCCATTGGTGTAAGTGGAGTGTTTAGTTCCCTACTATTATTGTGATACTGTCTATTTCTCCTTGTATCTCTGTTAATAATGGCTTTATCTATTTAGGTGCTCCCATGTTGGGTGCATAGATACTTACTGGTGTTATATCTTCCTGTTGGATTGTTCCCTTTATCATTATCTAGTGCCCTTCTTTGCCTCTTGTTACAGTTTTTGTTTTCAAGTCTATTTTGTCTCATATAAGTATTGCTAACCCCATTTTCTTTTCTTTTCCATTTGCATGGAGTATCTTTTTCTATTCTTTTACTTTCAGTTTGTGAGTGTCTTTTGTATGTAGCATATATAGGGGTCTTGTTTTTGTATCCAGTTGGCCACCCTATGCCTTTTGTTTGGAGCATTTAGTCCATTGACATTTAAAGTAGCTATTGATAAATACATATTTATTTTTCTGGGTGTTTTACTAGTTCTTCTCCATTCCTTTCTTTTACTCTTGCTCTCTTCCCTTGTGGTTTGATGTCTTTCTTTAGTAATATGTCCTTTTGTCTTAATTATTGCTTACTTATTATAGGTTTCTGATTTGTGATTACCATGAGGAAGCTATATAATATTCTATGAATATAAAAATCTATATCAAGTTGATAGACTCTTTAGCTTAATCTCTTTCTAAAAGCTCTACTTTTTCACTCCCCTCCTCCCACATTTTAAGTTTTCAAAATTACATCTATTCTCTTGATCTGTGTGTGTCTATCCATTACCCTGTTATCATTGAAATAGGTAATTTTAGTACTTTTGTCTTTTAACCTTCATCTTATCTTCACAGGTGGTTGATCTGCTACCTTTACTATATTTTTACCATTAGCAGTGATTTTATTTCCTGGGTTTTTTTTGAGGGGGGGTTATTTTTTTGATAATTTTCTTATCCCTATTTGTGGTCTTGTCTTTACCACTTAAATGAGTCCCTTCAGCATTTCTTGTAGAACTGGTTTCTTGGTGAAACTCCTTTAATTTTTGCTTGCCTGGGAAGTTCATTATCTCTCCTTTCATTCTGAATGACAACCTTGATGGATAGAGTATTCTTGGCTGTAGGTTTTTCCTTTTAGCACTTTAAATATTTCATGCCATTCTCTTCGCGCCTGTAGGGTTTCAGCTGAGAAGTCTGCTTATAGCCTTGTGGGCTTTCCTTTATATGTCACTTGTTGCCTTTCTCTTGTCGCTTTTAGGATTTTCTCTTTATCTTTAATTTTGGACATTTTAATTATAATATGTCTTGGTGTGGGCCTCTTTGGCCTTGTCTTGTTTGGAGCTCCCTGTGATTTCTGTACTTGAAAGTCTGTTTCCTTCCTTAGATTAGGAAAATTTTCATCTATTATTTCTTCAAATGAATTTTCTGCCCCTTTGTCTCTCTCTTCTCCTTCTGGGACACCTATAATACGAATGTTAGTGTACTTGATATTGTCCCAGAGTTCCCTTAGACTTTTCTCATTCTGTCTAATTCTTTCTTCTTTCTTCTGTTCTGCTTGGGTGACTTCTTCTAGTCTTTTGTTTAGCTCACTGATCCGTTCTTCTGTATCCTCTATTCTGCTGTTGAGTCATTCTAGTGAATTTTTCATTTCCGGTATTGTATTCTTCATTTCTGATTGGTTCTTTTTTATATTTTCCAGTTCTTTGTTGATGAGCTTACTGTGTTTATCCAGTGTTCTCCTAATATCTGTGAGCATCCTTATGAGATTTTGTTTGAACTCTTTGTCAGGTAGGTTGCTTAATTCTGTTTCATTTAGTCCTTTTTCTGGGGTTTTGTCCTATTCCCTTGCTTAGAATGTATTCCTTTGTCTCCTCATTATGCCTCTTTCTCTGTGCTTATTTCTATGTATTAGGTGAGTCAGCTATGTCTCCTGATCTTGGAGAAGTGGCCTTATGTAAGAGATGACTTTTGAGGTCCAGCAGTGTGCTTCCCTCTTGTCACTAGTCCAAAAGATCCAGGAGTGACCCCTTTTTGGGTTACTTGTGTCACTCTGCTGTGGCAGGGTTGCTCTTAATGCAGGTACCCAGGGAGACTAGTCTTTCCTACCCTGGCCAGCTGTTTGTAAATCCAGTTTGGGGAGCCTCAGCACCATTGGCTACAAAGTCTTTCAGCACACCCCTGTTGCAGTTTTTCTGTTTAATTGGATAGGTACCCAGTGTAGCTGGTTGTTAGGCTCAAGGGCTTACAGTTCTGACAGGCCTCAGGCCTACAAGGCTATTGCCAGTTCTCTTAGGAGTGCAGTTGAGTGGGGCTGACCCTAGGCAGGGAGCATTCAATTGTTTCAAGCTTTGGAAGGCAGGCTGATCCTTTTTATGGCTATTTTTGAAGCACAGGTCTTCTGCCACTGATAAGCCTCACCCCCCGCAGGACCACACACACCATCAACACAATCCTGGTCTGTGCACACTTCCCAACCTTCTGGAGCATTCTCCAGCACCCCACTGCAGGGGCCCCCACCTCTCTACCAGTGACCGCCACAGTTCACATGGTCCTTACACAGGCCCTGCCCCATAGAGGCAGACACACTCTCCTGCCTGTAGATGATCAAGGCACCCAGTCAATGCAGGCTGATAAGTGGCCTGAGGGCTTGCTGTTGGGGAGGCCGGTCCTTATGGCAGGCTTCCTGCGCTGGCTGAACTGGATTAAATCTGCTCTCTAGTGGGTGTGGCAGCCCCCTGGGATAACAGGCCAGGGGAAGAATCTCAATGGTGTTGTCTGCCGGGTTCTTTATCAGCATGCCTGGCCCAGGTCAGAACAATGACCCCCACCAATGACTCAGTCTCCAGAGAGGTCCCTCCTCTCACTGAGATGTCCCCAGAGCCCACTAGGTGAGTCTCTTTTCACCAAAGGACTGTCAGCCTTCTTTCTGGTGATTTTAGGTTGCTGAGACATGTGAGTGTGTGCATGGGTCCTTTAAGACTCGGGTCTTTTCAGCTTTCATCTGATAGCTTTTCTGGGGCTATTCACCACTGCAGTTAGTAGCCAGCAAAGCCAGATAGTAAGTCCCTTGTCTCAGTTGTGCTGAGTCTGAAGGATGCTTAAAGCAGTGTCAGCCCCCACTCCAGACCTCACTCCTCCAGGGAGGGCTGCATACCTTAGGGTGGTTCCTGCCTGGCTGGCTGAGAAACTCCACTACTCCCAAAGGTGACTTTTTTCTCTCCAGCAGGAATTTCTGCCCCTTCTGCCTTAGTCAGGACTGTCCCTTGTTGTGGGGGCTCTTTTTATTCAGTTTTCTCTCCAGGGTAAATTTTCCAAAAATAGTTGTAACCTGGTTGTGTTCATGGGAGGAGATGAGTTCAGAGTCTGCTTACACTGCCATCTTGATGAGATCTTGTCAGTAGTATTCTTAATCAGCTTAGAATTTATGCGTTAACTTCTTATGACAAATAATTGTGTTTATTGTGATATCTCCTTCAGCAAGGCTTTTTTCACAGAGATTCATTCTTTGACTATGAGTTGAGGAATGCAAAGTTACTTCCTGAAAGCAGAATTGATTCTACTTTGTCCAACAAGAATTAAAAAATCTCAGAATATAAATAGTTTAAAGATACTTTTTTCTACTGTAAATGGCACACAGATGGTGCTTAACTGTTCTCTGAGTCAATTCCAAAAATTTGCAACATCCTTAATAGAACTGAAGATGGTTGAGGTTCTATGAAAATTTTTAGACCTTGTAAGGTTTTTCTAGATCTTTAGATCGAAATTTTAATACTCATAAAGCTGTTTGTAGGAAAACCCATTTTCTTAAGAAATGGCTTTGAATGACATTTAATAATGTTTGCCTAATGAAATATTTTAGTTTACTTTTCTGTTATTGCATGGATTGTAAGACTCTAAAAACCCAAATACTTCTGAGTTCACCCCCACCCTCTGGTTAGCTTGTATGCTCACAGATGGAGCTTTTAACAATTTTATTTGGATTTCAATCTTCCTTGAAAGATATATCATTCTGTGTCCAGCACTCTATCAATCTATACATTTTATTTTCTTTCATTTAATTATTCTCTCTCCTTTCATATTTCTTATCCCATTTCATACCTCATCTTTCTTCTTTTCCCTTTAATAAGAAGGTGGAAAATCAAGGGAGAAGCAGATAAATGAATGGGAGAAAAAGAAAAAAAAGGATGGAGGTCAGGACCTGTAAATCACATGATTCCCCCAGAAGGCCTGGCGTATACCCCATGACTCTCGTACACAGCCCATGTCCACATCTATGAAATGACCTTTGTGATATGTCAATATTTCCCATCGTGGAATCAAGGATGACTTGAAAACAGTCCTGGAATTTCTTGGGCTCAAGGAAATATAAAAATATATATCATTCAAATAGAGTAGTAAATTGTTAGAGAGTGTCCTCACTCTCAAAGGAATATGAAAATCCTGAGTACCCAGAATCAAATAAGAGGCCCATGCTTTAAATATTAAAAAGAAAAAAAAATGGAGGACAAGAGCCCAGCATAATGATGACAGTACTTTTACTTGAATCAGTTCTCTGAGAACCCTGAAAGAATGTTTATCTCCTGAGTGTTTCTGTTCAATAATTCTATGTACCAGTCATTCTGCTGGGTCCTACCTTGGAGAGATGAATGACTAATGGGCCCGATTCCAAGAACCCCATCATACAGCAAGGGAGGTGAATACATAGAAAGTAACTAAGAATCTATAAGGTCCAATAAACAAACAGTTATTTTTTCTGCCAGCAGACTGGGATGGAAATAAGCAAGAGCAGATTGGTAGAGACTCAGAATATCTGAAAGAGCTTAAAGATTGAAGATTGTTCCAGTACCAACAGTTACTGTGGACAATGATCACAATGAATTAGTCTGACTTGAAGACAGTTTTTTATGTACAGTGAGGATCAACTTAAGCCTGAGTATTAACTTTTATTGTGGCAAGACAGAAATGTACAACTATAAAGATATGTCTGAAGACGTTCTGATGGTGTCTTTCAAGAAAAAGGAAATGCAATTAACAAGCTAGATGTTTCGCTCTATAATTTTACTTTGTAGCAGGGCCTGCATGTTAGAAGATCCTAAAGGCCAATCAGAAAGTGTAATTGAGTGAATGGAACAGGGTACAGTTAAACACTTATGAAGAGAGTTCATTTCCACAAAGAAAACACAAAGCCATTTCATCCTATCTTTCATTTGTTTCTCTTTTGATAAATAAATGGGTACACAGAAATAATTCTCTGACATTTGTGCTCACTTTGGGGAAGAATAGGAATGGCTGGCAAAGCAATCAGGCAAGAAAAAGAAGTAAAAGGGATCCAAATTGGAAAGGAAGAAGTGAAAAGGTCACTATTTGCAGATGACATGATTTTATGAATAGAAAGCCCTAAAGAATCCACCAAAAAACTTTTAGAAATAATAAATGAATACAGTAAAGTTGCAGGATAAAAAATCAACATACAAAAATCAGTTATGTTTCTACACACTAACAACAAAGTAGCAGAAAGAGAAATTAAGAATACTGTCTCGTTTACAATTGCAACAAAAAGAAGAAAATACCTAGGAATAAATTTAACCAAAGAGGTGAAAAACTTGTACACTGAAAACTATAAAACATTGTTGAAATAAATTGAAAAAGACACAAATAAATTGAAAGATATTGCATGCTCTTGGATTAGAAGAATTAACACAGTTAAAATGTCCATACTTCCTAAAGCAATCCACAGATTCAATGCAATCCATATGAAAGTTCTAATGATGTTTTTCACGGAAATAGAACAAAGAATCCTAAAATTTATACGGAACAACAAATGACTCAGAATAGCCAAAGGAATTGTGAGAAAAAGAACAAAACTGGAGGTATCACATTCCTTGATTTCAAATATACTACAAACTATGGTAATCAAACAGTATGGTACTGGCACAAAAACAGACACACAGATCAATGGAACAGAATCGAGGGCCCAGAAATAAACCAACACATCTATGGACAGCTAATTTTTGACAAAGGAGCCAAGAAAATATAATGGTGATAGGAAAGTCTCTTCAATAAATGGTGTTGGGAAAACTGGACAGGCACATGCAAAAGAATGAAAGTAGACCATTATCTTACACCATACACAAAAATGAACTAAAAATGGATTAAAGACTTGACATGAGAACTGAAATTATAGGAAAAAAATAGGAATTATGCTCTTCAACATAGGTCTTAGCAGCATATTTTCAAATACCATGTCTGACCAGGCAAGTGAAACAACAGAAAAAATAAGCAAATGGGACTACATCAAACTAAAAAGCTTCTGCACAGCAAAGGAAATCATCAACAAAATGAAAAGACAACTGAACAATTAGAGGAAGCTATTTGAAAATCATATGTCTGATAAGGGGTTAATATCCAAAATATACAAAGAACTCATACATCTCAACAACCAAAAAGCCAACAACCCAATTTAAAAATGGGAAAAAGATCTAAACAGACATTTCTCCAAAGAAGATATACAGATGACCATCAGGCACATGAAAAGATGTTCAACATCCTTAACTATCAGAGAAATGCAAATCAAAACTACAGGAGAATAACTATAATTAAGAAGACAGGAAACAAGTGTTGGAGAGGATGTGTAGAGAAGGGAACCCTCATACACTGCTGGTGGGAGTGTAAACTGGTGCAGCCACTATAGAAAGCAGTATGGAGATTCCTCAGAAAATTAAGAATAGAACTACAATACAACCCAGCTATTCCACTGCTGGGCATTTATCCAAAGAATACGAAAACACGAATGTGTAAAGATACACGCACCCCTATGTTCATTGCAGCATTATTCACAATAGCTAAGACTTGGAAGCAAACTAGGTGCCCATGAAAGGACGAATTGATAAAGAAGATGTGGCATATATACACAATGGAATACTCCTCCGCCATAAGAAATAATGAAATCCAGCCATTTGTAACAACATGGATAAACCTTGAGGGTATTATGCTAAGCAAAATAAGTCAGAGGGAGTAAGTCAAATACCATATGATCTCACTCATAAGTAGAAGATAAAAACAATGACAAACAAACACAGAGAGATAGGGATTGGATGGGTTACCAGAGGAGAAGAGGGCAAGGAGGAGGATGAAAGGGGAGATTAGGCACATGTGTGGTGATGGGTTGTAATTAGTCTTTGGGCGGTGAACGTGATGTAATCCACAGAGGAACAGAAATATAATGATGTATGCCTGAAATTTATATAATATTATAAACCAATGTTACTGCAATAAAAAATTAATTAATTAAAATAAAGAAATAAATAAATTTAGGTCTAGAAAAAAATAGAATTTCATATTTGCTGTGTGTAAGGGGCTAAAACGACTATCTTCAACATTCTCTGTGGGGGAGAATATGATCCCTTGAGATTTGCAAAAATTCCCTGAGTATAGACAGTGGCACAAGGAATATCCAAACTGGATTGCTGCCAAATATGAGAAAAATTAAGGCAGAGTTTTCTGACCCAAATGGCTCTAATTTGCTTTTAGACATTTGGTGTTTTAACAACAAAATGTCCATTAATTTAGGCCATCTGCAAAGTGCTTCTGTGCTTGAGCCATAAATCTAGGATCTTTCTGCCCCGCTATCTTTAACCAGATTATTTGTAACAATGAGGTTCAGCTATTCAACGTTAGGCAAGACAGTCCCAAATTATGATTTACTAATCCTTTTGTTAGTGGGTCTTCCAAATGGTCCTTTGGATTCACACTAGTTTACATTAAACCCCATTTCCTCCTTCCTTCTTTCTTTCCGCTTTTCTTCATTTTTTTCATTTCTTTTCCACTGGAAATTCTTGCCAAATCACAGTTCCTACATTCTTACACAGGAAAGCACTGTTTTTAAACTTCAGTAATTCAAATGCTACCTTAATGATATTTATCTTATTCACATACCACTTATACTAAAATTTATTTTTAAATTAAATTTAAATAGATTTTTCACCTAGCCTTATCCTAAGCAATTATCTTCATCAAATCAATGGTTCTCAAACTTTAGCACACATCAGAATCACCTGGAGGGCTTGTTAAACCAGATTACTGGGCCTCCTCTCCAAAGTTCCCAATTCAGTAGGCCAGGGCTGGGGCTGGATAATGTGTACCTCTAACAAGTTCTGAGGTGAAGCTGATGCTGTTTGTTTAGGAGCCACACATTAAGAACCACAACATTACATTGTGGTTTTGTGCTAATTATGCACACACACACACACACACGCGTTTTCTAATACACTAATGGATATTCAGTATGTAATTATTAAAATCAAAAGGTTGCTTTGTGAACCACCAACAAATTTTATCACCTATTGCACTTTTTTAGGAAAAATTTTCCAGCAGACCTCACATGATTCTTTTGATGAATCATACTCTATGTGGTTATTCTTTCTTCTTCTCTATTTTTTTCCTTTGATTATAAAGCTCTGAATGCCTGCAATGTTATCTGACTGCAGATACAGTGTCACTTGGCATACCCCATACGGCCAGCATAAATATATGGGGGTTATCAGTTGCCCATCAGTTATTGGAGAAAAAAAGTTTTGTCTCAAGAAACCTAGGAAAAAAGAAAGTGCCCAACATTCTATACCACAGAAAGTCCAGTGTTCTTAGTATGACTTCATACAGTCCAGCGCCCTCTCCCCCCCTGAACTGTACCCCTAAATCTAACTGAATTACATCATTATTCTCAATCCCAGAAGGCCATGTTTTCTTCATCATAATACTTAAAAACCATTTAAATAGTAAGTAATGGATTTGGAGAACTGCATTTAAGGATGGTTTTTTATTGACATATGTTGACGCTGAATACTGTAAGTGCAGATTAGATAAATATAAGTAGATTACTGAGGTATTATTTTTATTATTATCTAATAAACATTACTGCTGCTAATACTGTTAACAAGTCAACAATGACAAGGTCAGCAAAAGCAGAAAGGAAGTGGAAATTCAAGACATTTTCTAGAACCATCTCTAAGCCATTTAGGTTAAGGCACTCAGTATTACCATATTTTCACAAACAAATGAAAATGCTCACTGTGCTTATTTTCACCCTTAGGATTTCCCTCACAATGCCTTTCTCATCTGAAATGTCTTCCTTTCTCACTTCTATCAATTCACACTTGACCTTTGCTTTAAGGCTTAGCTAGAACACCACCCCTCTAACACAGCCTTCATCAATCTTTTATTCCTAGGAACACCTAAAGCAATTATAGAATGTACAGTTTAGCACTTGTATTCTGTTATATATTTTTCAACATTGTTTAATAAACATTATTTTCCCTCAACTGAACAGAGCAGGATGTCGGCTCAAGGCTCCTATGACTGTGCTAAGTATTTTCCCAGTTGGTTCATCTTTGACTGTATTTACATATTCTAGTGACTCCTAAAGAAGCATCCAATTGCATTGCTTTTCTTGTTATTTAAATCCATTTCCTTTTTTTAATCATAGATAAAAATAGTCTGAGCCAAAATTCTACTATTAATTCATTATGCAATCATATATAAAATTTATATATGTGTATATTTTGCCTATTGTCTTCCTAATAATTTTAATTCACTATTGTCAATACAATGTAATTTTATGGCGAGTTGGTAATTTTAACTCAAAGTCTTTAACATGGAGTATTATTTTTAGGTTAGTTGCATAAACAAATAAATAGGCTCAATAATTCTGACTACTTCAAAAATCAAGAAAAATATCCCTAATTTTATAGCCATAAGAAAGAAATTATCAAGCATGATATAATTTTCCTACTTCAGAAAAAAAATACATAGTAGCTAGTATCAGTAAAATTAAAGTTGTGGCTACAAAACCTCATATAACTAGTTTATTTGCCTTTTTCTTTTGTCAACAAGTCATTTGGCACCATGTAGACAATGCTAACATCTATATGATGCCAAAATATTTCCCATAACAGTCAACTGACATGTGGGGGAAAGATCAACATGATTTCTTTCATATACTTGATGTTAAACAACTGGTTCGACTTATTTTTTTAAATGGAAACAGCCACATTAACTGATATTTCGAAAGTCTGTATCCTAGTCCCTTAAATTTAAACTAACAAAGAATGAGGGCAAACATAGATAGATATTTTTTTTCAGCCTTGCCTCTCTACAAAACCTACAGAGGACTCCCGGCTTATGGGAGGGAGACAGGCTTCACCAGGGTTGGGTCTAGTGGCAGTCCAGTGAGGCGGAGGGGGAAATGCTCTATAGATCACAGACAGAAATCCTCTCAAGAAGCTTCTACCTTTACATATAAAAGCTCAGCTGAAAACTGTTGTGATAGTGAAAGTGTGGTAAATTGATTCAGAGGAGGAAAAAGACCACTTTTTGATCAGAAAAGGCCCACCATTCAGCATTTTCCCTTTACTTAAAGGTACAGAAAATAGTATTAAACTAAGCAATCACAAATTATGTCCTGCCATATTCTAATTATACCACAATCTTTTCCTTGCATTTGATAATAATTCAGATTCTGCCAGTTTCCACTGAGATGTAACAACATTAAATTATACACTCTAAAACCTATTTTCCAAAAAAGTACTAAGGTAAAACCGGTATCTAATACTAACAGGAAATAAATCTCGGAGCCAGAAGACTTGGATTCAAGTCTCTGTTTTCTCATTAACCAGTTCTGCTTTCTCATTAACTAGTTATGTCACCTTGGGCTGGCTGCTTTAACTGCCTGAACCTAGTTCTTTCATCTATAAAATTCAACTATTAATACCTGCTTTACCCTTCTATGGTGAGATTAAATGAAATAAGAGATAGAAGTATTCTTTGTAAACCATAAAAAGCCAAAAACATAAAATAAAATAAAAATCAGCAGCCCAGATCACTGACTTCCTTGTTATTGTGATTCATATTATTAGAGAGCAAATGAGCTGTAGGGCTGTCATGCCCTTTAATATGCTCAGCATAGCTGCAACAACTCAATCAGCCTCCCCTAAAAATACGGATGGTTGAAGTCCCACCCCCTGTGAATATTTAGTGTCAATTTGGATGAAGCATCTGCATGATGGATTTCATTTTTATTGTCTTTTGAATGTTAGTAATGTGTGGGCAGAATCCATATTTGCATTTGGTCAATCGAAAGAAAAGTTTTAAAAAACACAAGAAATAAAGGGTGCCAAGCAAAGATAGCAATCACCTTAAGAACTAAACAATAAACAAACCTATTCCAGTGTAATGCAACATGCTGTCATGGACAAGATAGCCAAATTCATAGAATCTTAAGAGCTGGCAGAGAGCTCAGAAATCAAATCCTCCACCTCCCACCTCATCAGAGAATCCCCTCTGCAGTTCTACAGCCAGTCAACTCCTCATCACATCCCTGCGGCCCAGCATTTTCTTCTCCACTCTATAGCTGTTATGTGTCAGCTGATCTCACAGTCCTTTCTTAAATGGCATGACAGTTTTTTTAGATTCCTTCTGATTTTTTTCTGCTCAGTGTCACAACTTGTTCTGATGTCAGCTCCCCGCATGAGATACCAGAGAATCTTTTAGGGAATGAAGGAAGGGGTGGCATGAAAACAACCTCTTTTGCCTGCTATTTAGGTTACTTTTAAAGTATCAGGTATTTTCAAAAGTTATTTCAACCTAATGTACATTTATACAATCCTACATACAATACACTTCATTTCTGTTTGTGAATATTTTTGTCTCCATACAATTTTTTAATTAAATGGGATTTTTTTAGTAGATGTTCTGATATTTTTACTATACTAGATATTTTCAAACTGTATCTGTTTAGTAAGGTTCTGATAGGTATTTATAAGTATAGTTGGGTTTGTTTTACCCATAAAATTAATGCATATATAACAGTAACTTATGTTTGGAAATTAATTTATAAAAATAATGTATTTTCAATTTTAAGTTATTACCACTCTTTAGTGCTCTAACATCACTGTTCTTCCTCCTGTCCTAGAGTCTTTTTCTCCAAGGTAATCAAGGACTTCTCTGGAAAGATAAAGCTAAAAGTATTTTCACGTACAGGTGGAAAATTTCAGATGTTAGTTCTGTCAGGAGCTGGATAAAGAACAGGAAATATTGAAAAGAGATAGAAATTAAAATACATTTTAACTCATATTCTCCAGCCTCAGAAGACTTCAAAATAAAGCAATATTTCCTTCCTTTTTTTTTTACTGATTTATTTTGGTACAGGCACTCATCCTGTTTGACTTAGGGTGCTAGTCTTTTATTAGGTTTCAGTTTCCCGAGTACTTCTGGGAATCCTGAGAGCATTTATTACGTGTTCTCGAAATCTTTTCTGGTACTCATCAGTCACTTGGAATAACCAACATCCGACTCTGGACCCTGTTGCCCAGTTCTGAGTTGAGGTTCATTTCATGTGTGTCTCAGGGCAGAGGGTGGATCTTTAGCTTCACCAAGCATAGTGGCAAGCTCATCCCTCAAGTCTGTGAAGCACAAATGGATGATGTAATGTTTAACAAGACTATTCCTGAAAGAAACAAGAGAGGGAAACTAAAATACAGAAAAGTTAGAATTGGTTGTGGCTGCTTTCACAGTCTAGTCCTAAACCACAAGTCACAAATCTCCTGGAACATTTTTTTTTTCTTAGACCTTAGCCTCCGTCACTGTGGTAAAAATCAACCTCCCTGCCATCTCTCATCTATTCCATGTCATAGCATCCAGCTTAACTCTTGGTAAATAGGCAAGGAGAATTCTCTAACTATACCACTTCTCCCACAGCCTAGATACCAACTCCCTGAGGCCAGAGAGAAAAGAAATGGCTTTCTCTTCCTCTTGACTCCCCCAGGAGTCCTCAATTATTTCTCTTGATAGATCTCTCTCCAGCCTGATTCATAGGAACATGCGTCTTTTCAGGGAGAACTCCACCCCCTGCACAGCTGTGGATCTCCCCAGGCTCCCTTCAGGACAATTCTGCAATACACAATTCCCTGTGTAGTTCCCAAAGTGTAAAATGCTAAGCATTTAAAAACATTAATAGAGTCAAGGATGTTGGGGTTAGCCAGTAAAGCTTTAATTTCTGTTTCCAGAATTTTGTGAACAAATGCTTGTATAGGAAAACTTACAAACACATAAATCCCCTAAGAGCAAATGAAGAAACAAAAATGTTAACAAAGGGCAATCTAAATCAGAATCACATCACCGGTGAGAACATTTGCTCTCTTAGCCTTAAGTGTCTGGATGTGGATTACTTTTCTGACTTCAAGATTTTCTCAAAAAGAAAATGTAGGTACCTTTCTGTTATGTTTGAATAATTTCTAAAATCCCACAGAGGTAAACCTTCCCAGAACAAAGAGAGAGATTATCACAAGAGGAAAAGAAAAAACTCAACCCTAGAAAGCAGAAATAAAGTTGTAGTAACTTTTTTAAGATATATTTTTTTAGAGCAGTTTTAGGTTCACAGCAAAATTGAGAGGAAGGTACTAAGATTTTTCATATACCCCCTGCCCTCACCACGTGCATTGCTTTCCCCATTGTCAACATCTCCCCCCCCACCCAAGTGGCACATATGTTGCAACTGATGAATCTACATTGACACATCATAATCACCCAAAATCCGTGGTTTACATTAGGGTGCACTTTTGATGTTGTCAATTCTATGGGTTTGAATAAATGTGTAATAACATGTATCCATCATTATAGTATCTTATGGAGTTTTTTCACTGCTCTAAAAATCCTCTGTACTCTGCCTATTCATCTCTCCTCTCCCCCTAACCTCTGGCAACTACTTATCTGTTTAATGTCTCAGTTTTGCCTTTTCCAGAATGTCATAAAGTTGGAATCATACAGTATGTAGCCTTTTCATATTGGTTTCTTTTACTTAGTAACATGCATTTAAGATTCTTCCATGTCTTTTCATTGCTTGATAGCTCATTTCTTCTTAGTGCTGAATAATATTCCATTGTCTGGATGTACCACAGTGTATTTATCCATTTACCAACTGAAAAATATTTTGGTTGGTTCCAATTTTGGCAATTATGAATGAGGCTCCTATAAACATCTGTGTGCAGGTTTTTGTGTGGACATAAGTTTTCAACTTCTTTGGGCAAATACCAAGGAGCACGATCACTGGATGCATGGTAAGAATATGTCTAAGAAACTATCAAACTGTCTCCCAAAGTGGCTGTACCATTTTGCATTCCCACCAGCAATGAATGAGAGTTCCTGTTGCTCCACATTCCCATCAGCATTTGGTATTGTCAGTACTCTGGATTTTGGCCATTCTAATATGTACATAGTGGTATCTTATTATTGTTTTAGTTTTCATTTCCCTGCTGCTATATGATATGGAGCATCTTTACCTATGCTTATTTCCTGTCTGTAATATCTTCCTTGGTGAGTTGTCTGTTAACGTCGCTGGCCTATTTTTTAATTGGGTTGTTTGTTTTCCTATTGTTGAGTTTTAAGAGTTCTTTGTATATCTTGGATAACAGTCCTTTATCAGATGTGTCTTTCGTAAATATTTTCTTCTAGTCTGTGGCTTGTCTCCTTGTTCTCTTGACATTGTCTTTCACAGAGAAGTTTTTAACTTTAATAACGTCCAGCTTATCCGTTATTTCTTTCATGGATCATGGCTTTGGTATTGCATCTGAAAAGACATCACCACTCCTAAGGTCATTTAGGTTTTCTTCTATATTATCTTCTAGGAGTTTTATAATTTTGTGTTTTACATTTAGGCCTAGGACTCATTTTCATTAATTTTTGTGCATGGTGTAAGTTCTGAATCTAGATTCCTGCTTTTGCATGAGGATGTCCAGTTATTGTAATAACTTCTTAAATGGCAGATTCTCCAGTTTTAACAACACAGCAGATATCATGTAGTAATTATTATATCTGCCAAATTAGTACCACACTTACGTCAATAGAATACTTTATTCTCATTATTCTTTTCATTACTACTATTACTAACTGTAATATTTTGGGTACTTGTATTATGGAAGACTATCCCTTAGCATGGATTCTTAATTATAATTTAGTAAAAATTTTATCTTATAATTTCCTAAACTGGTATGAATATGTTTCCATATGAATACGCATATGTGTTACATTATACTTACTCCAGATCCATAAAAAATGTAAAATAGTTTAAAATTTAGTTTACCAATTTTCCAAAGTTTTACTGATTTCTTAAAATCACTTCTTAAATCTAAATCTTTAAAAACACTGAATATATATCATATTAAACTTCCAGGCAGTCACCAACTCTATTTTCAAGTAATGTTTTGTACCTATCTTTTAAAATATAAGCATAATTTCAATGTCTTTTGTCCTTGTGGTAGGTAGAATTCTAGTATAATCTCAAATGAGTAACACCCTTATACAGTAACTTCTCCTCAAGTATGGGCAGGACCTATAACTTGCTTCTAACCAATAGGATATGGAAAAGGTAATGGGATAGGCATGGCCTTGATTAGGTTAAATTTCATGACAAGAGTGAAAGGGCATTTCAGATGTAATTAAAGTCCATCATTTGTTGACTGTAAATTAACAAAAAGAGAGATTTTACTGGGTGGGCCTGAACTAATCAGATAAGGCTTTTGAAAGAAGGTCTAGAAGTCAGAAACTCTCTTTCCAACTAGGCTTTAAGAAGCGAGCGACCATGAGTTCTACTCTTGGGAGAAAATGAATTGTGCCAACAGCCACATAAGCTCAGAAGAGGACACGGAGCCTCAGATGAAACTTCAACCAGAGGCAGCATTTTGATTGCATCTTTGTGAGATCTTGAGTGCAGGACCTAGCTATCGTGGCCATTCCCAGATTCCTGACCCGTGAAGACTGTAAGATAGTAAGTGTGTGTTGCTTAAGCTACCAGTTTGTAGTAATTTGTTATGCAATAATAGAAAGCTAATACATCTTTAAACAATAAATATGTATTGAGCACCTACTATGTGCTAGGCACTCTTCTAGTATTTGAGGTACAGCATTGAGAAAGTCAGGAAAGATCCCTGCCCTCAAGAAGATTCTATTATGCAGTGAAGAAGGGGGTCAATGCTAGGATCAATTTAATACAATCAATCTTTTTTTTTCTCTGAGTGATGTCAGTTATTTGGGTGTTTCCCGTTTTGTTGAGGTAACACTAGCTGCTATAACAGATAAATCTCTACATTTCAGTGGTTTGATAGAATAAAAATGTATTTTTTCCTTGTGCAAGAATTCAGTGAGAATGTTTGGCACATAACCTTCCACATGATCATTCAGGACAAAGAATCTTTCCATGTTGAGGCTCCACCATCCCCTCAGGGGTTCATGATGTTTTGCTTACAACTGGGAGAAAGGGAAAGTGAAAATAGGGAAGGCACATCTGCTTCTTTATCAGTTTGGCTTGAAAGTGGTATACCTCTACTCATATTCCATTTACGAGAGCTGATCTCATATAGCCAGCTGGCCAGCAGCTTCTTAGAAAATATTCTCCTTTATAGAAGAGGAATATAGATATTTACTAGACAGCTTGATGTGTCTGTCACAATTGCCAATAGCTTGACATTTAGCCTCATACTCATACTTTATGGTTTTGCTAGAGCCACTGCCCACCACCAACTAGTGAACATACTCACCAGCCTAGTCATTCAGAGTAGACTGGAATTTTCCTCCAGCAGCAATAATTGGCTCATGAACCAATGTGGGGCAATCAGGGTTCTCCATGGGGTTTAACAGCTTGAAGCTTGTAAACATAGGACTGCCAGAAACTATCATGCCCTTTATAAGGAGAGTGCTCATGAGAAAGAAAGCCACAGAGACCAATGGAGAAGATACAGCCCAATGTTATTTTATTTTCTCATTTTTATTTATCACACAACATTTTTACTTATACTTTCCCTGGTCTGGTTTCTAAAGAATGGGGAGCAGAAGAGAAAGGACTAATTAACAAAGAGGCCAAGTGTGTGAAGAACGGAGGGGAGCATGTACAGAAGACTCTGGCCTTCATGGACAACAGAGAGGGCAGAAGCTTAAAGGAAGATACAGTTTCTCAGTAAGGTGTGGCCATATCCGAAAATGTCTTTAAAGCTGGAAAAATTACTGTGAGGTTTTTTCTGAGGGCAGTAGGTGGACATTAAGATTTTTTCAAAAAGTAGCAATATGGAATCATAAAACTTAAGAATCTATAAAACTTCAGAGTTGGAAAGACATATAAATCATTTTATCAAACACTTTTATTCTCTATATAATTAAGTTCAGATTCAAAGTTGAAAATTGGGTAATTGGAAGATAAACCTGGCACCCTTATGGGAAAATTAAAAAATGGAATGGTACAAGGTGATGTCAGAGTGAGCTTGAGCGTCCCTGAGAAAGAGGGGATGGTTATTAAAGGCATTCCATTTACAGCATCTAAGTAAGGAGAAGTCACATGCACTGAGATTTCTAGTGAGGAAATGGAGAGAGATGATACCACTGAGTAAAACAGGGAAGTTGAGCGAGAATGCCAGTTATAGGGAGATACTATCAATTCTATTTTAGATGTATACATTTAGATATTTGAGTTTCTGAATATAGCATATCACCCAGAAAAAAAATTTCCAATAGAACTCATTATAGAGCATATGTTATGGGCTAAGAACTATGATGAGTGATTTACAGATATCAAATTTGATCTTTACAAAACTTCTTAGGGTGTTTAACTAGATGCTTTAGCAGCTTTGCCAAAAGACCCACAATTACTAAGGGCCAGGGCAGGGAGGAAAGCCAAGGCTCAGCTGTCTTCCAGGCTCATCTTCTTAACAATATCTCCCATTATCATGCCTTCCTGAAGGTATTTTGGAGGAGTAACCAACATGACACAGTGGCTAACTACAAATGGAGACTGAGGAGATGAGAGTCAGATACTTCCAAAGTAGGCGTGGACATGTGGATCTTTAAATCATTCACATGGAGATGATTGTGAGTGCTTTGAGAAGGACATGGGTCAGTTCTCAGGTCGTGGTAATGAAGTGAGAATAGAGCATGGAATAAAGACAAGGTCTTGAGCACCCATACCCACAATAAGGTCCTCCACCAAAAAAGAGAGCTAATAACAGTGTAGAAAAGAGGAAATTCAGAAAAATAGAAGATTTAGAAGTGGCAGATTTTAAAGTATATAGTGTCTTAGAAACCAAAGAAGAAGAGGTTTAAAGAAGATGGATGACTCAGGTCAAATGCAATAGAAAGATCACATTGAATTCTGAAAAAAATAGATTTGGCCATTACAATACCATAGTGACCTTAGAGGGTAGAGTTCCACTACTAATGTGGAGCAAGTTTGTGGTGGTTAAACAGAGTTAGAGCTATGGAAATAAGAGCAATGGATCTAATCCTGCCTTTCACATGGCCTTTTTCTTCATTTCGTTTTATATCACACAATCATAATTGCATATAATCTGTATTTCTACATTTGTACTCTAATCAGAATATTCATGTCATTTAGACTTTGATATTTTGCTGTCTGTTTCCCTTAGCTATTCTCAGGTTGCCTGTTAGTTTACAGGCATCAACATGCTCTAAAAAGAATAGACATTGCTGTCTATGTTCTAAATCACAGTGACATAGAACAGGTAGAAGTCCGTTACAGGGGAAAACAGTGGGAAAGAACTGTGTAGTGATAAAGGAGGACAGACTTGATGGAGCTTTTGAAAGGGATTCCTTCCTTTCCCCACTGTTACCTGTCTGGCCACAAATCACTCACTGCCAGACAGAGCTGGGCTTGCATGAACTGACTTTCTGGCAGAGGCCAGAACTGTGTCACTTCTCAAAGAGGAAATAACCAGTCCTGCTACAGAAGCAGCCCTCATTCCAGATTTCAACATGGAATTTTTATGGAGTTGTGCTTACTCCTCTTCAGTGTTATAAAACAGTCAAGCAAGATGAATATGGCTGGTAAATTACACTAGAAACTTGCATTGAATTATACTTGGATGAATTATTAAATGAAGGATATTATCAATATTACATCTGGCATAAATGAAAAACTCCATGTTTGGATGGATCTAATCCCATCATTGTTTTATGAGTGCACTGGCCTCCAGAGAGAGTCACAAATCCAAAAGACGTCCCTGAATGATGGATTTTATGTTCTCGTCTCAAGCATGGCTAAAAAACGTGTGAAATCCTTATGCAGAATGAAGGTTCCTCTTTGGCCAAGCATTGAAAGAGCCTTTCAGAAAAAAGTTTCCTGAGACTATCAGGAAATGTTTCCATCCAGCTGCAATGATTATGAAAGACCAGGTGGTAAATGGCAGATGGGTACATATGGCTTCAGAAAAACAGAACTGCATGAAGCCTCTTATTTCCTTACTAATCCCTATAAAATAATCTGATAAAAGAGCTTGGATTTGGAAGTCTAGGCTTCTTCCACTCATTGAACATTGGTTAACTCACCCACGATGCTTTGTAACAAAGCTCAGGAAATTAAAAACTGCAACAGTTTTCTTATTTCCTTAACCAAATTTCCTATTATATATTATATTTTGCTTTGATCATGCTTAATCTCTCTTTGGTGAACTTTAATATCTTCCATACAAGACACCATCCATTTTGCGTAAACCCCAGACTAAAATAAAAACAGATGACTGGTATTGTTCTGGAGGCTTTACACATCCTCACTTATTTAATCCCATAAAACTTCTATGAGGTAGGTTATATTATTATTCCAATTTTTAGATAAGAAAACTGAAGAACAGAGAAAGGTTTTTAAATTGCCTAATGTCGAATAGTATGCTTCAGAACTCCAGAAATCTCACTCTTAACCATTAAATATAACTCCTCATAAGAGCACTTGCACAAGAAAATGTCTCACAATGAATATACATTATTCTACTGATCGAAGGGGCTCATCAAGTGCCCAGTACAACAGATGAAAAAGGGATCTCAGCAAAGCGTATATTTTTGAAATTTCACAAGAAGAGGGAGAAGTAGTAATAAAAAAGCTCACCTATGACGGAATGGAGAATCGTATAACATACAACATGTTAACAGCAAGATTCAATGCTAGAAGATCATAAAGAACATTTCTCAAATTTTGTAGAAGTAAATTTTAGCTTAGAATTGTATAGCCAGCAGACTCTTAAATAGTAAACAATAGAACGAAGACATTTACAGACAAGTAAGGTCTCTGAAAATTTACCTGCTATGAATTCTTTCTTAGGGAGTTACTTGAGAGCCTGATACAGCAAAAACAAATGAGTAAACCAAGAGAGGAAGACACGGGATTCAGGAAACCATTATTATGACTCAAGAGAGCAATAATGGGTCATCCCAGGATGAGGTCCATGCCCAAGGCCCTGAGAGTACTGAGCCAGGACTGGAACCAAGATAAAGAAGAGCTTCAGGAGGAAGATTGCTAAGGAAAAAGGTAACCCATTAAAATATAAATGATGATATGTTTGTAAAGAAAAAATAGAGGGGACTATTTTAAGCCATTGACTTGGGGAATGGGAGAGAAGACATATTTCAGAAAGAGGAATTAATGGTTTGATGATGAATACACTGGGGAAAGAATTAAGAATGGGCAGAAGTAAGGAAAAAGTTGTTTAAAACAGAATTACCAGTTTAGAGAAATTTATCTTTTGTTTCTAAGATAACCAGGTTAGAAATTTATTTTATCTTTCCGATTAGGCCACCTCCAAAGTGTCTTTTTTCTAAATCACCATTTTCTAGCTTGGAAGGGTCTTTGTCTCGGATGATGCTGGAGGAGGAGGGATGCTAAAAGTGCTTTCCTCTCCCACCCTCATCTTCACCCTTGGGGAGTTACCTCTGGCCTCATCAGCTAGAGGAGAAAGAGACTAGATTCCTAACAGGAATCAACCAAACTGGCCAGAATCTAGAGAAACTTTTTCTGAAAGGTTCAAAGCATATGCTGGTATTGTGGGAGGAAACTGGGGAAGGAAGGATGAGGAGAGACACCTTTAACAATGGAATCAACATTTAAACTTGGAGTAGGAGTTAGTCAAGCCAAAGCAAGCAGTAGGGAAAATTTCTAGGCAAAGGGACCAGCTTGGCAAGAAGTGAGGAGAATATATCACCTTCTGAAAACTGATGAAAAGTTTTGTGTGACTAGATTTCAGAATCTAGTCACACAATTCATGTTTGAAAAACGTACCAAAAAAGGAGATCAATTTAGAAAATCCTTGCTGGATGAATGGACCTTCAAAACCTGAATTATTTAACGTGAAACAGTTATGAATCCATGTCCAAATATAGGGAATTGAGATGTTTTAACATAAAAAAATAAGAAAACAGAACAAACATATATGAATGAAGAAATAAAATTTTACATGTAAATTTACAAAGCAATAAAAATAGTGGAAAGTAAATATGATTACACTGAATAAAGATAATTTCCATAGTGTCCAAACATAACAAAGCATTAGCTATAGATTTGGAAGACTGAAATCACATCAAGAGCATTTATAAACTATTTTCTCATTATGAAAGTCATAGATACTGTATGTTCATATCTAAAACCAGTCATGGTAGGATTGGTGACCAATAGGGTGCCTGGGGCTGTGGCTTCAGGTGATATTTACTGGGAAGAATGTGTACCAGGACAAAGTCAAGAAATAAATGGCCCTTTCACAGTCACAGTTCATATCAAGGTAGCTGGGCCTGTAAACAGAGACTTGAAGTGAGGTCCACCAACCTTGAAAAGATCATTGGAATTTTAGTCTAAATAACAGACTCTTAAAAATCATCCAAAGACAACAACAACTGCCCTCTGAAATTTTAACAGTGAGAGTCAGGAAATAAAACAGGGTTAGTTTGGGACATTTTCTGATCCACACTACTATTGCATCAAAAGAACTGTATTTCTTACTGTAGTCTGTGAGTGGGTGTGTTTTTCACATGAAGGTTGTATGGCTGCTTTTGTTTTTCTTATTAACCACGCACTGTATATTTTGGCTGTCTTTGTACACTGCTACCATTCCATAACTACGAGATGAGAGGTTAGAGAAAATTATTCAGAAAGTGTGTCAGCCATCATTTTTGACAAAGTACACTTAAACGCCCTATGGGAACTCCTCCATGCTCCAGAAGGAGACACAATGGATTTAATATCAAAGTCACTGTTGTGGGGAGTATAGCTTTTAGTAAGAGGAAAAGGCTGAGGACTAGACAAAAGAAGTCCAGGAGGAAACAATGTAGAGTTTAAAGAGAAGTGGAAGCTTTTGAGAAGCACATACAGGCAACGGAACTCACTGGATTAGAAGTTTGAGTACAAACATTAGTACAAAAAATAACATATAATGCAAATCTGCACATATCCCCTGAAAATCCAAGTGATTGGGGATTCTGTGACTTGAGGCCTCTGTCATTTCTCTTTCCCTTGGGGCCTCTGTCACATTATTATTATTTATTCTGCTTGAATAAAACATTATTTTGGAAAAAACTCTTAGATGTGCAATTGTATAATGTACATGCCTTAAACTTTATTTATTTACTTACTTACTTAAAATATATCCTGAACTGGGTTGTTTCTTCATGATCTAATATTAAGTCACCTGTCACAAGTAAACCTGCTGACTCAATTGGCCACTACGGCCCCTGGGATATGAACGCGGATCTTCTCACTTTAATCTGTCAGCCTGTGGTGCTTACATACATGAATGCATCTGCCATTGCCCTAAGAGTGTATTAAACCCCCTTGCTTATCTTTCTTTCTCGTTAGACGGTAAGGGCTTTGAGGACTGGGACCTTATCTTTCATGTCTTCAAGTCTTCACTTCCTATCAAAGCAATGGAAATGTAGAAAAGCCCAACAAATATTTGCTAAATTAATTAATCTATATGACCCATTCACAGCAGGTCATAAAATGACTTTTTTGTTGAGTTTGCAGGTAGACATCATCAAATATGTCTGGTAAAGAGAATACAGGCTTCTGAAAAAATGTAAAGTTATTCTACATCTTTTATTCTTTGTTTTATCAACACCCTGTTTCTCTGTACTCAAGGACTCATGGCTAAGGCATTTTAGCCAGGAAAATAAAACATGACATGGGAAGGAAAATAGTTTGAGATAAAATGCTCTCACACTTATCCCATGTGAAATCAAACTAAGCCCTCCATATTTGATCTGGTTATTGAAATGGATGGCAGATAATCCCACAGAAAGATGATAATAATAAATAAATTTTAGGCTCCTGATAATGAGGTGGAGAGACTTGGTAATCAAATAATTGATTTGTTTTCTGGTGATTTTAGAGCTTAACCTTCTAAATTTGGGTCAATAAAGTTGAGAAGGTTCAATGACCCCCCAAGAATAAAGGAGCAAGTAAGAAAGTGGTGGTCAGGTTTGTAGACTATAATTGAAACCCTTACTTTTTAACAGGAAAATTACTTTCACCCACATTTTTCTTTAGAGTTAAACAGACCATTGAACTGTACTTGAATCCCTCTCTTTAAAATATGTATCAATACTATACATATCAGGCTCTTCGCTAAGAAGGCTACACTGTGTCAGTATCAAACAACATGCAGGACTTGGTTGAATTCTAAAACATGTCTCTTTGTAGACACCATGTTGTGCTGGTTGACTTACCCGTACAAAAGGAAATCATTTACTTCATTTCTGTTTATTTAAAATATGTTAGAAATCATTTGATGGCAAACCATTTTCACTAAAAGGGAAATAGTGACATCTGGTGGAATTAATCTAATTTTATCCCAAAGTCGAGTTATAAACATTTTTGATCCCTCAAAATGTGTCTAAAATACACTTTCTCTCCCTGAAGAACAAATGTGCCTTTATGAGGGAACTGGCACCTGTTATCTATCATGATGTTACTTTATGGTGCCAATATCAGCAACTAATTCCCTTCTTAAATAAAAACATGAAGATACTTCAGCGGATGTCCAGAGCAATAACGTGCAAAAAAAAAAGAAAAATACCGATTACAAAGATTTGAGTCTTCTACCATTCTAGCTATTTGAACAATGCAACCTGGAAGTAGTAGGCAATATGCTATGTACAGAGGTATGTAAACATACTCATATTCAAATATATATGTGTGTAAATACATATTTAGATATTATATATGTTACATAATATATACTTATATATTATGTACTTAATATAATTATATATGTATAATATATAAACATAATTTGTGAGGTCAAGCAACATGGAGGAAAGGGCAACATGGTTTTATAATGTTCAAGAGGGCTTAACCCTGGCCACCGTGAATTCACAAATCATAAATGAATGAGTAGTGAGCCACAAAGTAGCCATAAATTTCAGTACTGAATGCTGGGCTGACCTGGCGCCTAAACAGCAGCCACAAAGGGTTGATGTTTCCATAATTACTAATTGCACTACAAGTCCTGGAATGTGAGTTATTTGCAACTACTGTGTACTGCAAATTCAAAGTGAAATAAAGCCAACGGTTTCCGTAGGTTACCTGGAGAGCAGTCTTGAGAAGTAGTTAGGATCTTAGACTTCGATTCCCATAGACCTGGGTTAGAATTCTGGTCCCACTAGCTGAGTTAAATTGAATAAGTTACTTAATTTCTCTATATCTTAGTATCCCCATTGGTAAAATGGAGACGAAAATGCAACAGAGTTGCTATACTGACTGAAAAATATAGGTAAAACAGTTTAGCAGGGTGACTGCAAAACTGTGCTTATCTTCATAGATATGGTTATTCTATTACTCCCTTTCAGTGTCACACATTATTGTGTGATATATTGTGTGAAACAATATGCTGTGTCACATATTTACGTTGTGTGAAAGTTTCTTAGAAGGTACGGATTTACATTAATAAGAAAGGTCAGAGCCATACAGCATTTGAGAGCTCGGAGTCTAGAGCCAGATCAGAATATGATTCAAATCCTGGCTCTGTCACTTACTGTGATCTTGGACAAGTTACTGAGTTTCTCTGTGACCCAGTTTCATCAGTTATAAAATGAGGATAAAACTTTATCTTATCTCATACAGTTTTATTATGAGGTTCTATTGTGAGGATTAAATGTGTTTATGCCTGTAAAGCTTTAGAGCACTGCCTGGCACAAGGTAAGAGCTGTATAAATGTTAGCTCTTAGTATTGCATTATCTAAAATGTAATAACACAGAAAACAAAGACAACGTTTGGCCTATTCTTCCAAACAATTTCAGGGGGTGTGTTTAGGGAAGTTGATCTAAGATTGACTCCTAAAGTTTAAATATTCCAGAAGACATAATTCCACGGCCACTGATCACTTTGGCTTGGCTTGCCTATCCATTTATGAATAGATATACTCAACTGGAATATGTAGTTTGTTCTCCCTTCTTATATAGATATGATCTCAGCTTGGGCCTAAATTATGTTGCCTGCTGGGATTCAGACATGGTTGGGTATCTCTGGCTGACTAGAAGAGCAGGTCCAGCTTGAGCCTATTAGTATAAGGAATTGAAAAGTTTCTTAGAAAATAATCCATCCTAAGAGGAACAGAAATTTGCATAGACAAATGTGCCCAGTGACAAAGCCTGAGTTCTCAAAAGGAGCAGGTAAGTCTCTGTCACTTGAGTTTGTCTCATTCCACATCTTATGGACTTATATGACTTATGTTTGAATTCTGGGAAGGAGGGTGGTGATCAGTAATGTTTACAAACTCCGTAAGACAATGGGGTTCAATTGATTTTAGAACCAATATGAGAATGTGTAACACAAAACAAGGAGAAACATCAAGAGACCACAGCCTTGTCACAGACATCAGGATTCTCATGCTAACCCCTACCATCAGGACAGTAGTAATAAGTGATGAAATGTCTGCAAAGGCAATGGAGGCCCAAGCCAGGGATGTCCCTGAAAGGAAGGAGAGCTGGGGTGATGAAAATGGGAGATAAACAATAGGAATGGAAAGAACTTAATCTTGAGTGAATGTGAGACAACCTACAGGTTTCTAGAAATAATCAGTGAAGCTTTGAGAAAGACTGGAGATTTGTAACAGAGAAATGGAGTTAGAGCCAGAGAAATGAAAGTCATATTTGTATTTTTGAAATTTACCAAAAGGAGTTTTCTGAATGAAGTAGAGAAAGAATGAGAGAAAAGAGGGAAAAGGGGGACAAAAAGAGAACTGGTCATCCCACACTGGAATACGTGGATAGAAAAATGTTAGCTTATGTGACTGAAAGAACACTTTAATGGAAATTTTAAAACTCTTTTTGTGTTTCCAACTAAATCTGTCGCTGATCACTTATGTTAGTCAAGTCACTTAAACTTTCTCAGACTTTGTTTCCTTATCCATTCATTGTTCAGATATTCATTCAGTGCAGATTTACTGAGCTCTTACCATTTGCTAAGCACTGTGCTAGGCAAAAAAGTACATATGGCATATTCCCCACGTCCAAAATAATGACAGTCTAGTTGAGAAAACAACAGAAGGAACTAAATAAAACTGGGGGCAGGCACTGAAGGAAGGTGTTGAGGAGGAGGAGACTCCTGGGCTAAGTTTTTGAAGAATTAGTAGGAGTAGCCTTGACGAAAAGGAAGGAAGAGTACTCTGGGTGGAAATAGCATGTATGAAAGCACTGAGGCATGAAATACCATGATACATTTGAGAAACTGCCAAAAATTCTGTATAAGTGAATCCAAGGGTGTGTGGGGAGAGTATTGTGAGTTGGCACTAGAGTGGTAAATAGAAGCTGCCGGGAGCCGTCAGCCTACAAGTTAAGCCTCTGCCTTGTGACACAGTCCGGGAGAGAGATGAGGGGACGCACAGCGACCCTCAAGGGAATCTACCAGGCTGCCCCTGCAACAAGTATCCCTGATACTTTTGACTTTCCTGCTTCTGCTCACTCTGTTCTGCACCTGGGGTTATTTCAGGGGAAATCAGCCCGGCCCTGGGAATGAGAATGATACAATGCAATATTCTAGGGAAAGTTCTGGGGAAAAACATCTTCTAGGGAAAGAGCATTCTGACCTGTCCTTTGGTCGGGTAAAGCGATGGGAGTGGAGAGGGAACAAAGAAATCTGTAGCCCCCACAGATCTCTCTGGGAGGATGGTGGTTGCCACAGCCCATTGAGTCAGGAGGCCACTGGTGGTAGCCTCCTTGAAGTAAAGAATTACAGAAGCTTGACTCCCCCTGGGCCTATACACAATCAATTACTCTTAGGACTATTGTCTACCTTGCAATCAATTGCTCTTTGGACTATTGTCTACCTTACAAAAACCCATTTACACGAGCCAAAAATATGAACTGGGATTGTTTCATGAAATCATCCTTGCATATCCTGAGCCCTATATAAATCATACATACACAAAATAAAGTTAGACTTGGACACCAAACTCCTTGTCTCACCACCTCCTCCCTAGCCGATGCCGTCCATCCCTCAGGAGACCCTGTTCATGCTGGGGCTGGACCCCGGCAAGAAGCCAAATTAAAAAGAGCCTCAGATATCAAGCCTATCTCTCAAATGGGGAAGTTGTAATACATAGACTCATTTTCTCTGACTTTCAGGTAGCATTTCCTCTTGTGGACATAAAGCTCTTTCTCCTACATCATATGGAACCATAGAAGTTCTGGATTGGGTGAAATGAGCTTCTAATTCCAATCTGAGATAGGAATTCTGTCAACATTCCTCTTGAGCGATTGTCCATTCTCTGCTTGAACAACTCCAGTGATTGAGAATTCATCACCTCTTGAGACAGCACATTCTGCCTTCTAGAAAGCAATTACTGGAATTTAAAGTCAAACATGGAAGACTGAACAACCCATTTGTCTCCCCTTTTCATCTCCAAAATCCAAGTGAAACAAGTAAAGAATTGCTTTAAAAAATCCCACAAGAGCAAAGAGCCAGAGATGTCAAAGAAATGTTGGAAGCTGATTTGGCAGAATAGAGAAACTTGAAATTCAAGGTTGCAAGGTGGAAGACAAATCATGGAAAAGCTCAGGTACAACTGAAGTGCAGTGTGGGGAGAAAAATGGGAGAATTTATTGAGAGGCTGTTTAAGAAGAGTCAGACACCCAGATTCTCTCCCTCTCCTCCTAAAGCCAGGAAAGCACTCTCCCTCCCACCCAGGCATGATGGTTTACTTTCTGAAGATGTTGAACCATATTGTCAACACTTGAATACCAACCACACTGGATGGTGGAAGTGAAGCATTTCCTGAAAACAAGGGGATTAAGGGTGAGTCTGCACATTGAACACTGAGTCCCTTTACTGGCCTTCTAGCACACTAGCCACCAGCCAACTCCTTCCCAAGTTTCCACTTTGAAAACTTACCAACCCAAGAGAAATACCTCTAATACTGATGTTTGAGGCTCCGTCTAGGAGATCTCTCTCCCAAAATGATCACGTTGTAGTGAGGTCTACCATTTGCCTAACCTCATCTACATCATAGCATTTAAGTGCCTTGCTGTTGTGGATGCTGTAGTCTATCACCTAGATTCTCCCTTTGGGACTAAGATGATGCTTCCAACTGCTGGAAAGTTAGTGGCTTATGGATTGTAACCTGTTCCCTCTCAGGGAATTGCCCTCAGATAAAGAGAACTGCCTTGCCCAAGGTCACACCCCTTCCTGGAGGACAGCCCAAATCCAGCAACTTGTGGATGTGAGGTAAACAGTCCAGCTCTCTTGCTTCTCTGTGCTTCAATTGCTGAGGAACCATCTCAACCCCAGAGCTTTCCATGTAATTGCCTGATAGCTTATTGAAACCATATCCCCATCCAATTTATCCCTCTCCCCCTCAGGTGTTAATCCCAAGAGAATTCTGAGAAAACTTGCTGCACAGTCTGTTTTCCAGGGAACTGAATCTAACACACTCTAGAATATAAAAGGATATCCCAGCATTTACTTTTTAGGAAAGTCTCTAAAATGAAAGACTGAGTCCAAATCAATGCGCAGTGAGGGGAAAAAGGAACTTAGATGAGACAGATAATGCAGAGAATATTAATACTAAATTATTCTCAAAGAGATATTTCATTTACAAAATAAAAAACAGGAGTCAATAAGAACAGAACTTTCAGAGAACAAGGAAGAGCTCTTGGGAATTCAAAGTACAGTAACAGAAATTAAAATATTGATAGATTGATTGAAAGATAAAATTGTGGAACTCTCCATAATATGAAAAAAGTATAAAGAGATAGAGAATAAGAAAAACAACATGACACTATTTAGAAGATTTGGGAAGCACAACATTTGACTGATGGGTGTTCCAGAAAGAAAACAGAAAAATGGAGATATAAAATTAGTTTTAAAAAAAATATAAAGAGCATAAGAAAATTTCTCAGAACTGAAGGCCAAGAGTTTCTGAAATATCTCACACAATGAATAAAAAAGCTCCACATTAATGCCAATCATTGAGAAATTTCTGCCTAATAAGTATAAGGAAAATTTACAGAAAACTTTCCAGAAGGAAAAGAAAACAAATAAACCAATGAAGCATGTATGCAAAGGACAATCTTAGACTTCTTAACAACAATCCTGAAAGTTAGAAAAACAGTAATGTAACCTATGCCTTCAAAATTTAGAGGGAGTATAATTTCCAATCTAGAAAGACTCTCAATCAAATTCAGGGAAGAATAGAGACATTTTCAGATGGTCAAGTTCCCAAAATTTTATTTATCATATATCCTTTCTGATGAAGCAACTGGAGAAAATGTTCCATCAAAACAGGGAAAGAGAACAATAAAGAGGATACAGTAAGATTCAGGAAAGAGGTAAAGGGAATTTCAAGGACCACAGCTGCATCAAGGTAGGGGCCGTGAGCTGAGGACTCCAGAGAGAATGTTGCCAAGAAAAAACAGTACTAAGAGATTGACAAACGTGCTTTGCTGTATTCATTAAAGTCTTTCAGCTCCAATGGAGAGTTTGGGGATGAATTACCAAAAAGAACTCAGGTGGGCCACCCGGTGGCATAGTGGTTAAGTTCACGCACTCCACTTCAGTGGCTGGGGTTCACGGCTTCAGATCCCGGGCATGGACCTAGCACTGCTCATCAAATCATGCTGAAGCGGTGTCCCACATAGAAGAACTAGATGGATGTACAACTAGGATATACAACCATGTACTGGGGCTTTTTGAGAAAAAAAAAAAGGAAGATTGGCAACAGCTGTTAGCTCAGGGCCAATCTTCCTCACCAAAGAACAAGAAAGCATACCTTTAAAAAAAAGCACTCAGGAAAAAACAAACAAAAATAGGACAATCATTAATTCCAAGGAAGACAAAACATTGTATAAGACAGAAAATACCACCTTAATACTTCGTGACTTAGTCAAGAACTCTTTACATAAAGTATATCCTGAATATTGATTAAACCAGAAACAGTTATCTAACTATATTGGGGGAAGGGGAGAAGGGGAGGGGAGGGTGATGATAGAGAACCAAATTTCCATTTTCTACAGTCGAAGTCATTAGATTTTTTTTAAATGGGAATATGCATGATATTTAGAAAATATAGGGAAATACTAGAATAAGTGAAAATAGTGCCTCAAGGTTGCCTCTGTAGAGCGAGGATTAGGGTGAAGAGAGGGAAGATAACTAGTTTTTAAGCACATGCTTTGTAGTAGTATTCGTCTCTGTAAACTGTGTGTGTATGTGTGTGAGCATTACTTTGATAAACGTTTTTTAAAAGAAAGAAACTTTCTTTCTTATGCTAACCTAATATCTGCCTCTCTATCTTTTGGTTCTAATTATACTCTCCAGGGCTCAACATATAAAAAATAATTACTAGTTCCTCTTCACTGTGACTATCCTTCAAGTACTTTAAACCAGAGTTCATGTTCTTCCTCTAGTTTCATTGATGAGGACTGAAAGTCTCCCAGCTCATTCAGCCACCCCTCAGATGAAATCCTTTCCTTCCTCCACCTGATTGCTCTTCTCTGTACTTAATAGAATGCTGTGCAGAACTGAGGATGATACTCTGGATAGAGTCTGGCTAATTTACAGCAACACTGTTTCTTCTTTCATCCTTTATTTTATAATCCGTTAAAAGCAACAAAGATCACATTAACTTTCTTAGAAGCCAAAGCATATTAGTGCTTCATATTGAAACCTTAAAGTCTTTTCCAACATATGATTTTTAAGTTACCTATTCTATGAGTGGAATTTGGTTTTCAGGCTTGTTTTTTTTAATTAGTGGAGGAACTTGCATTTGTCTCTATTAAAGTGTGACTGACTAAAGTCACCTTATTGTCAAACTGAAAGATAATATATTGGGCTCTTTATTTATTCACAGAAGATATTAGCTATCTTTTCCAAATTTGTGTCACTCATAAATTTGATAACTGTACTTTCATTTAGGTCTTAAGTAAAAATGGTGACCACCACCAAACCTAGCAAGGCCGAGCCATCCAGCCAGCAGAACACGTGTTCCAGGTTAACAACCATCTGTTAGTCAGCTTTAAATTGCAAGTTGTTCAACTGTTAGAAGTTCCTCAAATCTGGTCAAGAGCCAGATAAACCAAGTAGATGATAGTCCTCTATTTTAGCCATTTATTAGCCCCATCATTAAAAACATATAAATTAATATAATTAAACCTATTACTCCCTTTTCTGATATGCATTATTATGAAATAGATAAAAGCAACCATTATCATTTCCATCTCACCAGATATTCAGACAAAGAGATGTCATTTGGCTTGTCTAAGATCTTATGGTGACAGACCTGGGGTGCAGGTTTTGTTTTTGGCTCCTAACTTCTGGTGGTATTCTCTAGAAGTAGGCCAGATATATTATTTTTGTTGTTATCTTAATGTGAGATTGTAAACCAAAGATTTTTAGCTTTATTTTCACACCCTGAAATCCCCCGTGAACATGGAATAGCTTGGTCCTGGAGGTCACGCCTTAGATATTTTAATGGTAATGGGCAAACCCTGCCCCAGCCCAGGCCCAGCTATTCCCGTTGCTTTCTGACAACTGACTGAGGATACAGCTTTAAGCGTTTACATATTCCTAGGCAAAGAGTCTGTGCTTTGACATTTGCATTTATCTCATTATGTTTGATTGGCATATTGAGATCCATAAGCTTGTGGTTAATATATTGCCAAGGATTCTTAATTAAGCTGGTTGTGCAAAAAAGGCGTCAGAGTCTCCGGAGAAATGTTTCATCTTTGCCAGTCCTTCACTCTGAATTTGCCTGGCTGCCCTGGTGGCGAGCAGTAGCGCTGCAGGGAGGATTGGAGGCCTGACATAACAACCAAGTACTGCCATCTGAGTTGGGAGGAAAGGGAGACTGTTTCGACAGAGAGGGAAGACAAGTAGAATATCTAAGTCCATATTCCCCATGGACAAATGAAACAGAACAAAATATACGACAGGCAAAGCTGCCAGTTGTCATACTCTGTGGAATTATTAAACATCAACATGTTTACTTTCAACTTACTTTTTCCTGCTAGGCTTTTCATGAAATCGATCGTTTGGGAAGCTGAGGCAAAAAACAAACCTCTACTGAATCAAAGCCACCTCTAAACACTTCCCGGGCCCCTGTGTGCTGTAAGACAGTGGGTCTCAAAGCTGTTGCCTGGACCAGCAGGATCAGTGTCACCTGGCAACTTAGAAATGCAAATTCTCAAGTCCCACCCCAGACCTAGTTAATCAGAAACTATAGGTGGAGGGCCTGGTAATGTGTTTTAACAAGCTATCCAGGTGATTCTGATGTACTTCAGTTTGATAACCATTGCTGTAAAAGGAACTGCTCAGATTTTCCAAGGTGGGAACCTGTCAAAGGAGAAGGTGATTTCAATCGAGTGATTTCGGGCAAAGCAAGGGCACTTTGTGGAGAACTTCAGGCTGAGCCTACTCCTTGGCTCACTTTTTCCCATTCTGCCTGCTTGGCTGTCATTGCTTTAGCATTTCCTGTGTGGCAAATGCCCCAGGGCCCCCAGTGTCCATCAGATGTCCTCAGGAGTTCCCTTCAGGAAGTAGCATTCCTATGGGAGAGGCGTGATGCTTTCCCCCCATGACTCATCACCTGCCAAGGTAAATTCCACCTTGCCTTCAGCCACCTTCGCTCTGCCCTGTGACCATAAGCCTCAGGAGAAAATTAATTTTGTTGACTCCAGACATTATGCATTCATTCTTCTCCCACCTCCCCTCCCCACCTCCTGTTCAGGATTTGTCCAGGCATCCCCTTTATGGCCTGACTTCGGCAGGATGCTTTAGTTTAAATGTGGGTCATGCAACAAGTAGCATGCCTCTGGGAGCTAGGCTGCTCTGCTTTCCTCATACCCTGTTGGTTTCGAATGATCCCACTCTCAATTTTGTTCCTAACCGATAGGTGATGCTTCCCTGGCACACAATGGATGAGACATCGCAACTCTGCCATGCCCACTGAGAATCTGTCAAATAGGGAGAATGAGTATTGGGCTTTAGCCCAAGAAGTGCTATGTGACATTTCCCTTATTCGTTATGTATACAAAATATCCCTATGGCATGCACCCCTGCACAGTAATTGCTCTACCAGGAGGCATTGGGGCTACATGCTGTAGCAAATGCATTTAAATCTTTCCAACTTGTGGATTCTTAGGTTGTTTTCATTTTGCTATTCACTCAGTGTGCCTAACTTTTGCCAAACAACTGCAGAGCTATGTCCTGGCCACAGATTTTGTTGCCTTTAGTCGTTTTCAATTTCTTAGCAGAAGCAAATACAAGTATAAAAGTCAATGGAAAGCAGGTTTAGGTAAGTTCCATTCTGTCTATAAGTATTACCAAGGATCCCTGTGTGTTCTTGAGGCAAAATGAGTTTCTGTTCTGATTTGGAACACCATAAATCAAATAACTCCAGTTCAACCACCCTCAAGACTGCTGACATGGCACCCTCTCAATATTTATTGCCAAATGTAAGAACTTACAAATGCCAGCATGAGTATGCTGCCTGCACCTGGCAAATTATTTCTGGTTTGTCAGAAAATCTAGGGGCCTCTTTTGTTTGATGTTAGCATTGTTGAGTTATTGTTCCAGTGTGTTTGCATGACAATCGTCTCACAGTATCAGAGGGTGGAAATCAGCTGGAGAACCTCCAGAGCTCACATTGCTTAGTTCTTTTCTCTATAAATGCCACTGACAAGGCTTTCTCCATGTGTACCAAAATTTATACATTTCAAAGATAGAGGTGGTGAGTGAGAAGGTGTTTTCATAGCTATCGGTATAGTTAATTGAGTTATTTTACATGAGTGTGAAAACAATGTGTTTGTGACCATTTTGTGGGCATCTTGTATGTGAGCCACTTTACTGGGGACAGTGGACACTGACTTTGCCCTCAGGAAGCATACGTACTCTAGCACCATTTAGAATATTAAAAGGAGATCCCCTGTTTAATCTCTTTGACTCTTCTATCTCCCTCCAGGTGTCTGAGTGGCTTTCTCCCTGCTTGTTTACAGATATACTTCTGTACTCCATGATGTCTGAGTACTCCTTAGCTGCTCTCCTTTCCACTGAGCTCTGTGAAAAGGAGTTAGTTATATTGTCATTGCCGCACAACTATTGACAAGGCCCCTGGAACTTTTAATTGATAGTGTCTAGTAGCATCACTAAAGTTAACCAGGATGTACTTTTCAGGAAACAAAGATTTTTCCGAAAAATCTATGGTAACAATAGATTATCTACTTAGAATAGAAAAATATAAATGTTAATGTAGAACAACATGTAATCTCACTCCCCAGAAAAAAAAAAAGCTGTTGACATTTTTGTGTAACTCTGTATAAATATACCTATTTATAAACATGAAATATGAATTATAATGAGCATATAGTTTCAAAACTGGTTTCTTTATGTGAGCCCTTTTCATGTCTTTGAAGTTATAATGCTTGCATAATATTTCATTATTTAGACATGAAATGATTTTTTTAACCATTCTCCTATTGCAGTACATTTAATCTTTCTAATTTTCATCAGTGTTAATATCCCCATAGCTCACATTCTTATACATGATCTTTGTTTTCACCTCTATTTCATTAGGATATATACCTAGAGGAAGGAAAATTCCCAGTTTAAATCTTATGAAGTCAAGTCTCTTGATTACACCATAGCAAAATGCTTTCCAGAAATGTTGCACCAATTTAAATTTCCATCAGAAATTTTTAAGAGCACCTGAGACTAAGAAACATCTTACAAGTCAACATGTATAGTCTTTCTAAGCAATCTTCCTTCCAACTGAATGTTTTCACATTATGCTTTGTGCATTTCTTTGTATGATATATGGTCTGTACTACGATAAGACAAATGTTTTCCAATACAGTAATCTTGACCCCATTATGGACTACGAGAGCTATGATTTTTGTCATCACAGCATGTCTCCTATTCCCCTTCTTTGCTTATAGCACCTGTTTTTCCTTTGGAGAATAACGTCTCATTCCTGTGATCCCAGTGGGCTTTCATTCAAACTATCTAGACACAAGAGGGAGAGAATAGGCTCCAAGGCTGGTCATTCCAATGCAGTCACACAATTCTACTAGAGCCAATCAGAGTATTTCCTAGGGCTTTTCACTTGAGCTAACAGGGAATCCAGGAGGATGTACAGGAAGCCATTCTGACTGCCACATGGAAAGAGCCTGTCTGCAGAATGAAGTCAAGTAGACACAAGCAGAACAGAGAGAGAACCCTAATGATAATCTCTGATTTCCAGAACATGGCTATATCTGAAGTTGGCTTCATTCCTAGAATTCTGAATTTCATGAAACAGTAATTACTATTTAGCTCAAATTGGTTGTAGATTTTTTTTGACACTTTCAAAGAAAAAAAACCACATTTGAATATACAACTTCAAATCCCACAGAGCTATAAAATCTTAGGCCAAGTCAAAACCAAATAGAGTAGAATGTGTTTCAGGGGATTGGTGGAAGAATTTGTCAGTTTGAACAGAACTACATATCTAAAGAACAGAATCAATTCTCAGGTTAAATAAAATGAAAGGGCATATCGAAATGTACTCATTAGGTCTTACGTACTCTATGCCTGTTTTTCTATAAATATGAAGTAAGGAAGCTCCTGCTCATATCCCATAACAAATCATTGTCACTGAAGAGGGAGGAATGCAATGAATGGAAAACATGGCCCTCACTTCAAAATTACTAATCTAGTTTGACAAAATTTACATATGCATATTTTTTGTTGCTTGTCTAAACCCTAAAAGAAAAGTGGTCAAGGTAACCTGTACCTCTGTATCATGTTCAACTAGGACTTTTTGGAATATAAATTTTATATAGGACTATATCAATACTTTTCCCCCATTTAGACTCCAATTGAGGCTAGGATGCATTCCTTGAAGGTAATATGTAAAATATCATGGGGTCTTGGATATAGCACTGAACTGAGAGCCAGAGACCTCATGCAGTCCATGTGTTAGCCCAGCTTGTCATGCGAGCACGGGCTAATCATCTTCCTCTCTAAGTCCCAGTGAATTCACCTATGCAACAAGCAATTTAAACGTCATAGGTTCTAGCATTAAAAGTTAGAGATTCATCATTCAAAATACAACACCTCAGAATAAGGACTCAGAGTTGTCTCCAGAAACTGTTTTTTCTTCTACATTCAGCTCGTGTCACCACCTTGGTGAATCCCCTGAGCTCTCTAGACAGAGATATAACATGTCTAAATATTCAAGGTAATGGAACATAAAGAATGGAAAAAGATGCATTAGGCAAACACTAACAATAAGCTGGTGTAGCAACATTAATAACATTATTAAACACATAATTTGACAAGTTCTTATAAAGTGCACACCTTGTACCACCATCCAGATCAAGAGAGAGAATATTGCTGGCACAACCAGCTGCCACCTGAAATCAGTGTGTGTCTCTTACTGATCACAATGGTTTCCCTCCCTCCTTGAGATATGACTGTGACTTTATGGCGATTACGTTCTTGCTATATGTTATATTTTTATCACCATTGTTTTTCAACTTTATATAAAACAGAATCAGTACGTACATTCTTTGTGATTTGCTTCTTTAAGGTAACATCATTGCTGCCAGCTGCAATTTGTTTACTTTTATTGTCATATAATATTCCATGTGTGCCAATTATTGACTTATTGTCTCTCTTAACCTTCGTTGCCCTAGCTTTGTGATACTGGAGCTAGAACTTGCATATATTTCTCCTTTGCCAGCCAGCACAATGTTAAGCTTTTTTAGTCGAGCACACAGGAGAGGCACTACAGGAAGAAGGGGCTTCTCTTCCTAGTCCCAGCGTGTTTTCTCCTTGATCCTGTGGCCTTCAGACACCAGCAGCATTGGAGACACCTGAGGATACTCACTTGACAGTGAGTTTCAGCGGCTGGCTATTCAGGGAGTTTCACAGCACCCCAGCAGGCAACTTCCTAGTGAGTTTCACTGACACCCCAGTGGGTGGTTTCCTGTTTGCCTGCCCTGGCCTGTAGCACTTCAGCAAATATCTGTGACATGCTGTGGGCCATAGCCACACCCTCTTCATGAGGTCTGAACCTCATCCTTGTTGGGAGCCTTCTTCCAAGGTTATTCGTTCCTCGGGTACTTTCTCTCAGCTCCAGCCTGTCCCTATACCTCTTCTTTCTGTACTGGTTAGAGTTCTCTTTACCTCTCTTAATAGTTTATTCCCGGCTGTTAGTTAATCTTTTATATTAAATTTTCAAATTAGTGGTATAGTTTCTGTCCCCTGACTGGTCCCGACTGATATATTTTATACATGCCAAATATTTGTTAATTATATTAGTTTTTTCAAAGAACAAATTCTTGGTTTTGTTAATCTTCACCTTTGTATGATCCTGTTCCTGTTCTATCTGAATAATTTCTGATCTTTAGCGCATCCTTCTACCATATTTGGGTTTCTTTTGCTATTCCTTTTCTAACACATGAGATGGATGCTTATTTTATTTGTTTTAACCTTTCTTATTTTCTAATATTTAAGGCTGTAAACTGCTCTCTGAGTACTACTATAGTTCCAGCAGGCATGTTTCTATATGTAATACTTTCTTATTATTCAGGCCAAAATATGTTATTTCCATTTTTATTTCTTTTTAACTCATGGAAGATTTAATTTCCAAATATCTGGGAATTTTCTAATTCTCTTTTTGATATTGACTTTTAGATTTTATTTGCCTTTTTATCAGATAACAGACCCTATAAGAAGTCAATTCTTTCAAATTGTTGAGCCTTTTATGGCTCAGCACATGAGAAACTTTTGTTTTCTATAACTTGAGGTAATGTTAATAGGTGCATATAAATTTTAAATTGGTATTTTTTTCTGATGAATTTAATCCTTTCATTAATATGAAGTGATCCTCTTTATCCCCTTCATATTTTGTCTAACATCTGTCTATTATTAATGTAGCTACAAAAGCTTTCCGTTGCTATTTACCTAGTATGTCTTTTTCCATTTCCAGATTTTCAAGCTTTCCATAGCCTAAGGTTAAAGCATCTAAAGATGTTTCTGTTTTATTTAAATAGTGTAACTGGATTTTTAAAAATTCATTCAAAAAATATTTAACTTTTATTCTATTTGCATTTATATAAATATTGACAAATTTGGGTTTAAATCTATCATCTATTTGTCTTGTTTGATGAATATTCTTTTTTCTCTTTTCCATTGCTTTCTTTTGTAGTGCTGAACATTTGTAGTATTTTCCTTTTTTTCCTTTCTGGTTCCATTCTTCAAGTGGTTATCCTAGAAATTAAAACATGCATATTTCACAAAACTAATTAAAACATTTGCCCTCCTCTCAAATAATACCAGGGCCTGGAATATTTTAGCTCTACTTTACTCTGCTTCTTGACTGGTATTTTATAGTTTTCCAGGCATTTCGAGTCAATAATTTTAAATCTCTTAGACATTATTCTGTTCTGTATAATTCATGTTCATGTACACCTGCCCACACATTTACACTTTTTCCTCTTAATTTACTTTCCCGTCTCCCACCTTCCATCTGGGGTCACTTTCAGTCTTCCTTAAGCAGCTTTACAATCGCCTATTCAGAGACTGCCAATGATAAATTCTTTCAGATTTATTTTTTTGAAAATTTCTTTATTTTGAAAAATATTTTTGATTGGTTTGGAATTTTAAGTGGACATTTTTCCCCCAGCAAATTATAAATATCATTATACTTGCTTCCAGCTTCTATTTTTATGGTTGAGAAGTCAGATGTCAGTAGTTTAGACAGAATTTGGGTTCTATTTGGTCTCTTCAAATTTTTAAAGATTTTTTCTCTTTCCTTTTGGTTTTATGTAATTTTATTACGATATGTCTGAGTGCAGATTTTTAAATTTTACTGTAGTTGGAATCCTCTGGGCTACTTCAATCTGTAAGTGGAAGAATTTCTCATTTGTGGAAATTTCTCAGCCGTTATATCTTCCAATATTACACCTGCTCTTCCTTCTGATACTTTGATCAAATGCTGTTAACCTTCTTAGAGTTTCCCCTGCATCTCTCACTCTCTATATCCATCTTTTTGCTTCTCTATGTGTACATTGGGTGAGTTCTTCTGATCAATTTTTCAGTTTACATATTCTATTTTTCTTTGTCCTATCTGTTGCTAAATATCAGCTCACAACCAATCTTGCTTCATTTATGTCTCCTCTCACGTCTCCTATATCTATAACATTTTGAAGCGATTATCAGATAGCATTTCACTTTACCTGTAGATATTTTAATGTTTTTCTAAAAGAAATAATTTCTTCAAAAATAATCACAATAATTATCATAAATTAAATTTTAAAAGTCTTTACTCTCACCAAATATCCAGAGTTAAATTTCCCATTGCCTTATAAATATCTTTTACTTTGGTAGTTTTTTGCTGTTTTCCTCTAAATCCTTGAGCATATTGAACAGATTTATAAAAGGTCTTTCAACATTCTTATCAGCTAATTTCATCATTCCTGTCATTTCTGAGTCTGCTTCTATTGACTGCTTTTTCTCCTAGTTATGGGTCATTTTTTTTCCTGCTTCTTCACATGTCTAGAACTTTTATTAGATGCCAGACATCACAAATCTTATTCTTGAATATTGGATTTTGTTGTATTCCTTTAGGGTTATGGGCTTTGTTCTGGCAAGAAGTTACGGTACTTGTGAATCAGCTTGATCCTTTCTAGGGCTTTTTGTAAGCTTTTGTAGGGCCAGGCTAGAGAAGCTTCACTCTAACCTTTGTTCAGTCCCACTATTGATGTTAGCTTAAATGCTAATATAGTCAATAAGGGCTCTCCACCCTGGTCAGTGGAAACTCAAATGATTCCCGTCTTTGTGAACTTTTAATATTGTTCAGTTTACTGTTCCCTAGTAATCGTTCTTTCTACAGCCTTTGTTCTTTGCATAGTCTTTGGACTTTCACCTTATGTGCGTGCAGATGGGTATAAAGACAAAGACTCAAGGAAACCCCTATGCAGATTTCTTCAGCTCTTTCCCTGCATAGCTCCCTCTGTGATACTCTACCTGAAAATTCTGTCTCTTCAACTTTGGTAAATTTACTGAGCTCTGTTTGGGTTCCCCACCTCTGCATCAGTTCAAAAATTGCCACCAGACACACAGCTGCTACAATTGTAGAGCTTACTACCTTTGCTTCCCTCCTCTCAGAGCACATAGTTCTGAACTGACTCTTGTTCAATATCTAAATACAGTTGTTTCATGCATTTTTTCAAGTTTTCTAGTGGTTTACAATGGCATGAAAGTCCTGTAGAAGTTAACCTTTCATGATCAGAAGCAGAAGTCTGCTAATTATCTTCTTTTAACATATAAAATATAGATATTTTATCATCTTTAGATAATGCTAATATCTGAAATCTGTTTCTACTTTCTCTTGTCTTTGCTGATTCTCACTTATAGTGCCTTGTTTCCTTTATGACTATTTATCTTTGACAGAATGATGGCCACTGTATTTTTTGAAAAATTACATGGAGATTCTCTAAGGCCTAGGATGAATATGTCCTCTACCAGAGGCATCTGTTGGCACTATCCGTTGGGAATCTCCTCAAACCTGGGGAGGGGGGTGTTGGGGATAGTAAAGGGGAATATTAATCTCCTGCCATAAATTTTTAGATATTTTCCCCCTTTCCTTCATATTCTCCTATTTCATTGCCCCCCAAGGCAGATTTTTTTGTGTTTAGGGAGAAAGACAAAAACAGTTTTAATTACGGGTTGTCCTTATCTCCTTAGGTTGAGACCCTTTTAGGTCCTAGCTTAATATGGGATAGAATCTCTTATAAATTGTGGAAAAGATCTTTTATAAAAAACAATAATAAAAACTTGAGTTTTAACTTCTGTTTTTCTTGCCCTAAAAGACCCAACAGTGTCACTTTCACATACCCCCAGCACAAAACAACCAAACAACAAATAAACTAACAACTTTAGTGCTCTGATATTCAGTTAGTCCATATGCTTGTTTAGGTTTAGACTTTTCTAAATATTTAATATTCGATATGCAGTTTCCCACTAATGTATAATATATAATTAATACCATATAATTAATAATTATTTGATAAAAATAATAATACTATATATAACATATTAATATATAACATATATAACATATTCCATATATATGTCAGTATAATATATTTCATATATCATATAAACAGTATATATTTAATAAATATTATGTATTATATCTATGGAATAAGCATGTCATTCCGTTATATCTTACTGTTATCAGAAAGAGAAGGTAATCTAAATAATCTAACCAACCATTCCCAGAGATAGAACTCTTACAGACAAATTTTTTAAAAAGCTGAAATCACGAAGAGTGAGAAAACTGTTCTCTTTTTCCTTCCTGGCCCCAGTGCAATGCGAGGTAGTCATTCTGGCTATCTGTGACTATTCTGAAGACCAAACTCTCCCTCATGTGGGCTGTTCTGTAGTATAGTCTTAGAGGGAGAGAAAGCATCATTGGGTCTATTTGATCATAGATCTATAGCCATATTCCTTTTTAAATATTGCAACTGGAAGTTTGTACCTTTGACCGCTTATAGCCATATTCTTCAATCAGGTTTATCCATAATAAAGCTCATATTTAACCTCCAGTTTTCTATTTCCTGCATGTTATTTCTCAATTGCTTCCCAAATGTGGAAAAGAAGAATAGTTACCTATCCTACCCAACCCCCTCCAAAAAGAAAGAAAAGCACAACAGCATGTATTAGATATTTTTCCATTTAATTTTGGCTAAACGTATACGTGGAATTAGGAAAAGATAGATAAGAAAGAAATCATGCATGGAAAGACAAACAAATCCTGCCTGCTAGTTATGGTAATTAAGATGGGAAAGAGGACTAGTTACTTCTTTTTGCTCCTCTGCTTCCCAGACAATAACTTGATGATCCCCACTACTAAATCAAGTGGTGCTCAAAAGATGCCTAACTGCAGTATGTGGTTTTACACCTTGTGAGTCTACAAGATAAGTATGTTACTTTGTTTTATTTCTCAAGACAACTAAGGTCATTACACACAGCAGTGTCTCCTTCTAGCACCTTCATTCAATGACTGCTTTAAACCTCACCAGTTACGTACTCATTTGAGGGACCTTTGCATTTCTTTAACTTGTTTGACCAGAAAATAAGAAAACACATAAGAAATAGCTAAAGACATCTCAATGAGGTAAGGTAAGAATTAAAGAAAATTGCTTAGTCCTTAAATACATATACAAGCATTAGCCACAAAAATCTCTGCTCTCTGTACACTCTTCAAGTCATTCTGATCTTTGGTGCCTGGGACAGGCTGAGACCAGCCCGCACTGTAACTCAATTACCAATCCACTAGTTTCAGTTACGCACTACAAGACAACATCATACTGGATGACTGAAGAGTCTGTGTTGGAGTGTAAAAAGTTAAAAGGTCAGAAAGGTCAACAGAATCAGGGCCATTGAGAGCTTTATAGGTCATTAAAAGGATTTTAAAAGCCATATGCTGTCTAGGAGGCAGCCAAGATAGAGATTGTAAGATGGGAGAAATATGATCTGTAGATCAAGTCCTAGTAACAATGCTGGCAGCAGCAGCATTCAAAACCATCTGCAGCCAGTTTAGCAAACAATCTGGAATGCCACAAGGAACAAATTAAAATAGTCAATCCTGGAAGAAATGAAAGCCTAGCATGGATGAATGAAACATTGCTTGCTGGAGAATGCAGAGCCTGTACTCTTACAATATTCTAGAAACCATAAAAAGAATTTTTCACCACCAACGTAATGTGGAGACTGAAAGTTAAATTGAGGGACATAAAAAGAAACATGCATGGCAGAACTACGACTCCAAGGCAATGAACGTGAATCCTGATCCCAGTGGTCCTGCTAGCATAAAAGTGCAGCTCAACCAGGAAGGAAAGAGTTTACCTCTGCTGCAGTCTATGAGGGACCGTGCTAACCTGACCAGCCCTAGCAACACCATAATGTTGAGGACAATCATTGGTTTTGGAGCCAGAAATTTGAATACTATCTCTTGATAGTACCTGAAGTGGACTTTTAGATCAGAATTATATAAAGACTGTAATATGATTTGTTAACATTTGTTGAGAATGAACTCACATCATTCAGTAAACTTACACTGATTCTTAAATAGTAATCAAAAACAGAAACAAAAAACAAATATGACCACTAACATTTATTAAATGCTTACTACGTGCCAACACAGTTCTATGAGTTTTATATAAAGTCTTAGCTAATTCTGACACCCTGAAGTGTTGTTACTATTTATTTTGTTTCCTTTAGGCTAAGTTCCAGGTTGTCCTGTAACTCCTCTTCCTAACCTTTCAAGGGCACTGCTCAGTGAAAAGTCTGTGCCCTGTCCTTTGCAATCGTTTGAGCAGGCAACTTCTAAGAACGAGCAAGGGAATTCTAGCATTGAAGGGATATGTGTGGAGACTGATGGGACCAAATATCTCTGATGATGTAACATTACTGGTCAAGTAATATTCATCCCCATTTTACAGATAAGAAAGCCAAGGCAACATGAAATTTAATAGCTTGCACTTTAATACATAGTGGAGCCAGAACTTGAACTCTGCTGCTTTAAAATCTTACACAAATCTAACCACAGAGTGGTTCTGGATTTAATCCCAGAAACCTAATCCCATTTCACTTAGACAGTGACGAGGCCATCAGGTAGGAGCAGCTGGGAGAATTCATCCATCCTGAACCTTGCCTAGGTTTTCTCCTAGGAATTCATCAAATTCTGCACTCATTGCTGAATACCTCTTAAACCAACTCTATTCTCAGCCTCTCTCCCTCCTCTCCTTCTTTTTGTGTCCCCTATTACTCACTGTATCAAGATAAATTTAGAAACTAAGGATATGCTTCAGTATCTATCTGAAATTGTTCACGATTCAGAACTTTTAAAGACAGAGTCTTCCACAGGGAGATTTAAACATCTCCAGCTCTCTGTACCATCCATTTCTGCAATATTAGAACTCCCATGCTCATTCTGAGAAGTTATCTGCTCTAGTTCCCTGCAAAGAGGTATGGCCTCTTTTCTCTCTTGGCAATGTCATTGGGGAGTTGGGGAGAGAAGTTACAGGACAAACTTGGCAGTAATAACTTTCTATTTGAGCTCTGCCTCCAAAAGCTGTACCCCATTGTAGTACTGAGTTTTTAAAAGCTCTACAGATACTTTCTGTGTTGTGTTCATAAGGTTTATCTCCTTTTACTGAAGGAAAGTGTTACAAGCGTTGGCCAGCAGCAGCATCCTGCTGTTTAACATTGCTTGCTTACTGTGTTGGTTTTACTTGCAGGCCCCGAAAGAATTGCAACTATGAATCACTAGAGATTTGGAAGTGGACTTAACCCTCTTCAGAAATAACATCCACCAAAGCATGAATGGGCAGCAACACATTAACTACAAAATGGTAATATTTGGTTAAACCACACAGCAACTCCTGAAAGTTTAGATGAATATTTGGAGGTTTTTGTTTATCATGATTCTCAGAAGAGAAACAGTACTAGGAATAACCCATTTGTAAGGAAGCTAGATTTTACATGTGAATTTAGAGGATTTAAAGGTCAGTTGAGAACTACATTTGACTTTGATACTTTTAAGTAGCATGTGTGCTTTGTAATTTTATTCTAAAGTATGGTATAAAAGATTATTCTAACTTTGAAGAGCACTATTATAAGTGCATTTTGAGCCTAATTTATGAACACAGAAGGACATTCTGACATTCTTGAAGATGTAAAGTATCAAATTTACTTATAGTGATGTTATTACTGACACTGATATCAACTGATCCTTGGAATAAAGTTTACAATAGGCATGATGTTGTTTTTGTTCTCATTGCCTCTTTATATATTAGACATAATAGGAATTAGAATTAAGGATTTTAATAGCTAATTCAATAGAATGCCTTTGATAGTTAGTCCATTTAAACGACATCCTAAGTGTTGGTTCCATAATTGATAAAAAAATTCACAGCAAAGGAAGAAACTCAGGAATGAGGCTGAAATATACTGAAGAAAAAGAGTATATATCATGTATTCAAAGCTTAAAATTTGTTAGGCATATCCTAAATTCTTTACATTCAGTATTCATTTGATTGACCCTGCTCTATTAACAAACTTTTAGAAATGAGGATTCTGACTATAGTAGCTGATGGACAACACAAAGTTACCATTTCAAAACATAAAAGTAGATTAATACTATAAATAAATGTAAATATAGTAAATAATGCAAAAAATGTCCAATGCTTCAGGATCCAGGATTTTGGCATATTCTGTAGATGGCATTGTTGTTGCCCTGATGGAGTATCTAAATATTTATTTCAGTAATTTTTTTTGAGGAAGATTAGCCCTGAACTAATATCCACCACCAATCCTCTTTTTGCTGAGGAATGTTGGCCCTCAGCTAACATCTGTACCCATCTTGCTCTACTTTATATGTGAGACGCCTGCCACAGCATGGCTTGATAAGCAGTGCATAGGTCTGCACCTGGGATCTGAACCAGCAAACCCTGGTCCACCAAAGCAGAATGTACGAACTTATCTGCTGTGCCACTGGGCTGGCCCCTTTATTTCAGTAATTTTTTTCAAGAAATAGTTTCACATTCTTATAAAAACTGGAAATTTCATAATCAATAGATATTCATATATACTCATATAAGTGTAAATACACATGTATATACACTCTGAAATAACTAACATTTATAGTAACCATGAAGAAAACTGGCCAAACTTTAAAAAAAACAAAATCTCCTTTTCCATGACCTGGAAAATCCACTCCTAGCCATAGACTCAAAAGAAATGAAAACATATACCCACAGGAAATTTGTCCATTTGTTCATAGCAACATTATTCATAGCAGCAAAAAATTGAAACAATGCAAGTGTCTATCAATTGATGAATGAATAAACAAAATATAATATGCTCAGACAATCGAATATTATTCAGCAATAAAAAATACTGAAGTACTGATATGTGCTTCAACATAAATGAACCTTGAAAACATTAAGATAAATGAAAGAAGCCAATCACAAAGACATATTGTAGATTTCCATTTATAAGAAATGTCTAGATTAAGCAAATTCATGGAGACAGAAAGTAGTTTAGTGATTCCAGGCACTAAGGACTAGGGAGTGACTGCTAATGAGTATTGGGGTGATAAAATGTTCTAAAATTAGATAGTGGTGATGGTTGCATAACTCTGTGACTATATTAAGAACCTCTGAATTGTATAATTTAAAAAGACAAGTTTTATGGTAAATGAATTATATCTCAATAAAGTTATAAAATATATAACTGACCATATTTAGAATAATATAAATTTGCAAATTCATGAAAGCAACATACATCAAGAGGAAACAATTGGCTAGAGACATGTGGCAAATAAAATTAGGGCAACTGTGATGAAATTTCAGTCTAGGGGTAATTAACTTTTAAGGGTAGATAACTGATTACCAAAAAAAAAAAAAGTGATCAAATCAGCTTTCATAGGCAAATGACTGCTAATCTAGCTTGAAATTTGATGGTCACTTTAGTAAGCAATTTTAAAATATTTAGTATCTTCGGTAAACATGACCAGTCTTTCATGGTGAGAGAAATCCACTCAATCTAAAAATTAAGCTAAATATATATTCTATCTTTTATGAGAAGATGTCATTATTTTTACTCTGACAGGTAAGTCTATTTAAAATAAACCCATAAAATATTATGTGTGACTCTTTAGAATAGGACATGATACACAAGAAGAGGACTAGTATTCAGTTGGTACCTCTGGTATAACCATACGAGGCTGTTAAAAATAGTGAAATAGTTTATACTGGCTCTGCCTCTAGCCTCTTAATGACTCTCTGCCTTTCAGTTTACCTGAACCCTACCCTAGATCCTAACCTTCTTGAAAACCTGGTTCCGTACAATGTCAATTGTAAATATTCAGAATATAACACCTGATTAGGAATAATAATCTGGCAAAAGGAATAGTGAATCAAAGAATAAGATTTATAATTTATAAATTGCTTTCACACTTTTTTTTTTTGACTCTCACAGCCACCCAGCAAGAGAGTTGTCATCATTATATTCCTTTTTTTGCTGAGTAAAGCAAGGTTCAGAAGGAATCTTCTGGAGTTGCCTGAGAGTTACTGAAATCATCTAGTAGCAAAAAAGGACTTAAGCCCAGGACTTCTGCTGTCAAATCTCATTCTCTTTTCATCCTACAGTATGTTGTTTGAGAAAGATAAAACAGAAAGCAAACAGTAGTATTGTAGAAAATTTTCTGTACCAAGAATTAAGACTCCTTTTTCTCTTTCTGCCAATTATTAGCTATAAGGTCTTAAAGAAAAAGTAGAAGAATGGGGAGGGGATGAAGAAGGGAGAGGAAACATTTTACATTTCCATGATCAAATTTTCAACTCCATAATATGAAGCATTTTGATTAAGTGACCTTCAAAGTTAGTTGCTCTCAGTTTTAATATTTTCAATGTGTCCATAAAATGATGAATATTCAGTACTATAACTAGAGCTACCACTGGCGATAAAGAGAGGCAAATTTGAGGGAAGTTTCTGTTTCAAAAAAGAGGAGCAGGAACTAGAAAAAAAAGAACAAATTAAACCCAAAGCTAGCAGAGTAAAGAAAACATAAATGTTAGAACAAATAAAAACAAAATAAAGAATAGAAAAACAATAGAGAAAATCAACAAAACCGAGAGTTCTTTCTTCAGAAAGATCTACAATATTGACAAAGTTTCAGCTAGGTTGACTAAGAAAAGAGACATCATAACTGATTTAACAGAAATAGGAAGGTAATAAGAGAGTCCAATGAACAACTGAATGCTAACAAATTGTCTAACCTACACAAAATGGTCAAATTCCTAGAAACATACAACCTACCAAGACTGAATCATGAAGAAATAGAAAATCGGAATAAAACTAAGCTAGTAAGGAGACTGAATCAGAAATCAAAAACCTCCCAACAAAGAAAAGCCCAGGACCAGATGGCTCATGAGTGGATTCTACCAAACATTTAAAGAATTAACGCCAATCCTTCTCAAACTCTGCAAAACATTGAAGAGAAGGGAATACTTTCTAACTCATTCTATGAGAGCAGCATTACTCTGATACAAAAGTCAGACGATTATCTTTCTTAAAAACCTAAAAAACAGAAAATAACAACCATTGGTGAGAATATGGAGAAATTAGAATCCTTGTGCATTGTTGGTGGGAATGTAAAATGGTGCAGATACTATGGAAAACAGTATGGTGACTCATAAAAAAATTAAAAATAGAATTACCATATGATCCAGCAGTTTCATCTCTGGATATATACCAAAAGAATTGAAAGTAAGGACTCAAGCTGATATTTGTACAGCCATATTCATAGCAGTGTTATTCACAATAGCCAAAAGGTGGAAGCAACCCAAGTGTATCTTGAAGGATGAATGGATAAACATAATGTGGTATATACATACAATAGAATGCTATTCAACCTTAAAAATGATTCTGACACATGCTACAACATGGATGAAAATGAAGACATTATCCTAAGTGAAATAAGCCAGTCACAAAATGTTAAATATGATTTCACTCATAAGTAGAAGATAAAAGCGACAAAAAAAAAAAAAACGCCTAGCATTGGAGATTGGACTGGTGGTTACTATTGGGGAAGGGAGGAAGGGGGAGGGCAAAAGGGGTGATTAGGGTCACATGTAAGGGGATTCACTATAATTAGTGTTCGGGTGGTGAACATGATGTAATGTATACAGAATTCGAAATATGATGTACATTCAAAAAATAAAAATTAAAAAAAAAAATTTTTTAATGTTAAATATTGCATGATTCCACTTATATGAAGTACCTAGAAGGGTCAAATTCATGAAGACTGAAAGTAGAATGATGCTTGCCAGGAGGTGAAGGGACAGGGAACTGGGAGTTAGTATTTGATAGGTACCCAGTTTCAGCTGGAGAAGATGAAAAAGCTCTGGAGATGGATGGTGGTGATGGTTGCACAACAGTATGAATGTACTGAATGCCACAAAAGTGTACACTTAGACATAGTTAAAACGGTAAATTTCATCTTATGCATATTTTACCATTACAATTTTTTTCCCTCTGTGCTGGCAAGCATGGAATTTGCCAACTCAAAGATGGTACCACCAGAAAATAGAGCTCTAGATAATGCAAGAAGCATCTAGATAAATATACTTGTGATAGGTCCACAACTAGTTACTTAAGGAAACTAAGAAGAATTGAAGCTGTAGGCAACACTCTGAAGTTGGTATTCTACAAGAACCTTTTAGTCTACCAAGGCTGCCATAACAGACTGGGTGACTTAAACAACAGAAATTTACTTTCTCACAGGTCTGGAGGCTGGAAGTCCAAGATCAATGTGTCAGCAGGGTTGGTTTCTGGTGAGGCCTCTCTTCCTGGTTTGCAGATGGTAGCCTTTTCACTGTGTTCTCAGATGGGCTTTCATCTGAGCATGTACACTCCTGGTGTCTCTTCTTCTCCTTTTAAGAACACAGTCTTACTGGATTAAGGCCCCACTCTTATGACTTCACTTCTCCTTTAAAACTATCTCCAAATGCAGGCACTTTAGGAGTCAGGGCTTCAACATAGGAATTTTGGGAGGACACTATTCAGTTCATAAGAGACCCTCATGTACTTTCACAGAGCACCCCATGGCACCATTGTCATAGATAAATTGCTGACCAAATTCTATGTAACAATTCTTATGCTATCAATCTTACAAAATTATTTCTTATTTGATAGTAATCATGATTATGTTTCCAACTAAAGAGAAATTTTCAAGACAGTAAATTAGTTGAAAATGCAGTGTATAGTTGTTCTCTGGGGAGAAATGCAAGTTCAATTATTCAATAAGAAAGCACAGATCACTGTACCTGGTCATAGTACCACATCCATCAGACCAGATAAATGCATCTTCATCCATCATTTGGTACAGTTGAAATAAAATTGTTATAACAGAACATCAATGTAGTCTGCTTTGAAACTAAATCATCTCAATAAACATCTTGGCTGCTTCTATGATTCCATCTTACAATGCAATAACATTATCTGTGGTCCACATCCTATACCTCTCATATTCTGTGTTAATTAAAGTTTAAGAACATTTGAACAGAAGCTTCTTCAAATCCATAGACTGTATACTTCAAGCATATTGCAAGCAAAGTCTTTACCAGTTTTTTATTGTCTAGCTTTCAAAAAGTGGTAGGTTGCTATCTTGCTGGTCATGAGTCAGTGCTACATATTGTGCCTCATCTGAGCCACACAGACCTGAGGTCCACTCACTTTTGTCACTTAGGACCTATCCAGTTTTTTTAGTCCATACCACATATTTAAACAGTGTAAAGCTATTATCCATCATATCCATCATTATGATATCCTGGAAATCAGGATTTTCCAGTTGAAGTTGGCCAATCATTTATAGTGAAAAAGGAAACATTTTTCAATTTACTTATAATAAGAAGTAAATATAGAAAATGCTCCATTTCACGATTGACTTCTCACTATTGCAGCAAACTGAAAATAATTCTTTCTGGATGGTTAAGTTTTTTAGGGAAAATTTTTAAATGTTTTTATGTGTTTATCTTATTTAAAATGTTTACCTTGCAAACAAGACCAATATTACCACTAATAGAACATAATTCTTTCACCAAATTTTACAGTATTGATAACAGATGCTTACTGATCAAATAGTTGATTCGCTTTGTTCCTAAGAAATTAATTGAGACTTCTGGAAAGTCCTATTATCACAGAGAAATACCTACTAGTACATGGACATTACAATGATGGACATATTGAAGGCACTTGATAGATAATAATAATTATAATAAAATAATTATTATACTACTCTTTCATTTATTCTGTGACTAAGATTCAAGTTAAACCTGATTTTTTCATATAAAAAATGGATACAATTCCTGTCTTCAATCAGAAGTCTTTCAACATATAATTATTGAGTGCCTACTATGTGAAAGCCTCAAAAACAATCTCTGAGAATGAATTAGGGTATCAAACAACAGCTTTAGAAATGGTCAATTCAAAAACAAGACTCTTTTTTTTCTATTTACAGATTCTTTGGGGCACTATTTGCTCTCTTACAACATAAATCCAATTTGCATGACTCACAGAGTAATATTTTGTGCAGGATTTTTTTTTCCTTCAGTACTCTATGATCACCACTAATACAAAATTACTAGTAACACCTATTTCTTTTTCATGTGATTCCATCGCCGCTGGAAAATATTAAAGACATAAAGAGATCTGGTCTTGGTTTCTTCTTGAGCGTTCTTAAACTCGGCTCACTAGTCTTCATCTACTCCTCCGGCAGTTCCTGAAAGAGAAAAATAAGAGTGGTTGGCCAAAGGCAAGAATATCAAGTTAGGAATAAGTTATGCTCACTTAACTCATTTTAGCTCATTAGCATTTCATATACATTAAAAAAAGGGGAGGAGATAAAAGAAAAATGATGAGAGACAGAAAGAAAAAAAGCCTTCTCTGATCTGTGGTAACCCAGTTAAAAAGTATACGAATAATGAGCTCTATTATAGTTCTTCTTTGAGAAATTGCAGTTGGAGAAAAGGAAGATCAAAAAGGAAAAGTCCTCCACAACACTATGTTTTGTAAAGGATTTCCCGAAGATTTTCAACTTTCCTGTAGGAAAGAATCAGATTTCATTGATTCAAATGCTCATCTCTGCCTACAGTGTTAAAATGAAATGAATCTAAATCTTTTCCTTGACTAAAAATCTCAAAAAGAAATGAGAAGAGATATGGTGGTAGTTGACTTCAGAGGAGAGAAAGTACTAGTTTGATTTGGGGCTTTTCTGCAGTTCAATGAAGAAATTTTTCTATTATAATTCCATTGAACTCAGCACTATATTGCATAACTAGGCCAAAAATATCTTCAAGCATGCTAAAAAATAAGAGAATGTTGCTATTAGAATTAAAATGCACTGTTTGGAAGTACTTGATCTCAATCTACTTGGCTAGAATTATATACATATATTTATCAATTTGGAGATCAACTGATCTTAAGTATAATAAAATAACATTAAATCACTAAAATGATTTCTTTGGGTCAACTGCTGTGAACAATTCAAAAGAATTTAAAAAGGAAATACAGAGGCTGTCTGATGCAATTTCATACAGACTAACTTAGAGTTTTGTCTTGAATATTATGACACTGATCAAAATTGGGAAGCTACAGAGCTTCCGTTGAACAATTGTGCATAGGTACATGAATTTATCATTGTTGATATTTGAAAAAAAAATGAATGTGAAGCTTAACTCTTGCATATCTAAGTCAATAGCTAAAGAGAGAAGTCAGCTGAGCTGGGTGTGTAAAGTTGGGAGATGTTCACATAGAGATGGTAGTTGAAGTCATGGAGTGGGCAGAGTGAACCAAAAGAATATGTAAGGGAAGAAAAGAAGAGAACAAAATACAGAACTCTATAGATTTAATGGATGACTGTGATAACTTTGTAATGTGCCCACTTGACTAGGCTGAACTACATTTCCCAGGATTCCCTGTTCTTATGTATTTCCAGTTACAGTGGGCTGGAGATTCTCTTGCTAGAGTTAGGGGACAGAAGGGAGGTGGTGGTTATTTTGTTTTGTGGCCTAACATGTGATCTGTCTTGGAGAACATTCCATGTGTGCTGGAGAAGACTGTGTATTCTGCTCTTGTTGGGTAGAGTGTTCTATGCGTGTCTATGAGGTCCAATTGGTCTATAGTGTTGTTCAAGTTCTATGCTTCCTTATTGATGTTCTGTCTGATTGACCTATCCTTTATTAAAAGTAGAGTATTGAAATCTCCTACTGTTATTTGTTACTGTCCATTTCCCCCTTCAATTCTGTCAATGTTTACTTCATATGTTTGGGTGCTCTGCTAAGTGCACAAATATTTATGTGTTATATTTTTCTGGTGAATTGATGATACATGATTATATAATATCCTTCTTTGTCTCTTCTAACAGTTTTTGACTTAAAGTTTATTTTGTCTGATATAACTATGTCCACCCTTACTCTATTTTGGTTACCATTTGCGTGGAATATCTTTTTCCATCCTTTGCTTTCAGTCTATGTATGTCCTTATATCTAAAGTGAATCTCTCTTAGAAAGCATATAGTTGGAACTTGTTTTTTGATACATTCATCCACTCTGTCTTTTGATTAGAGGGTTTAAACCATTTATATTTGAAGTAATTAGTGGTAGGGAGGACCTTATTTTGCCGTTTTGTTCATTTTTTTCCCTATGTTGTATAGTTACTTTTTTCCTCTCATGCTGAATTTCTTTGCGTTTTATTAACTTTTTTGTAATGACAAACTTTGATCCCTTTCTTATTTTCTTTTGTGCATCTTCTATAGGTATTTTCTTTGTGGTTACCACAGGGATTATATAAAACATCTTATAGTTATAACAATCTATTTTAAACTAATAACAACTTTACTTCATTCAAATAAAGACTCTACTCCTTTACATCTTTTAGGTTATCAGTGCCACAAATTACACCTTTTTATATATTTTGTATCCTTTAACATAGTTTTATTGTTGTATTTTTATGTTTTTAATCTTTTAAATTCTATACCTTAAATGAAAATGATTTACACTTTGTCATTACAGTGTTACAGGATTCTACATTTGTCTATATATTTACCTTTATCAGAAAGCTTTATATTTTCATATCCTTTCTTGTTGCTGCCTAGTGTCCTTCCATTTCAACTTGAAGGACCTCCTTTAACAACTCTTGTAAGGCAGGCCTAGTGGTGATGAACTCCCTCAGCTTTTGTTTATCCGGGAAGGTTTTTCTCCTTCATTTTTGAAGGACAGTTTTACCAAAGATAGTATTCTTGGTTGGCAGTTTTTTTCTTTCAGCACTTGGAAAATATGATCTCACTCCCTTCTGGCTTGCAATGTTTTTGCTGAGAAATCCTCTGATAATTTTATGGGAACTCCCTCATTTGTGACAAGTCACTTTTTTTTTCGCTGTTTTCAAGATTCTTTCTTATCTTTGATTATAACGTGCCTCATGCATTTGTCCTCCTAACTCAAATTACCTCTGGGTACATCAACAAATGGAATTCCTGGACTTACAAACCCAAGAACCAGACCATAGTTTCCCCATCAGTTTACTTTCCTGGGAGGCCCTCTCTTAACAGCAGTCAGTCAGCATCTTGAGAGTATCTTCTTTCCTTCTAGCTGACCTAGTTACTGTTCAGTCAATGTTCGTTAAATAAGTGAATGAGTGAATGGCCAGCCAGCATCTTTAAATGATTGTTGTATAGTCCAACTCAACAATATAGATTATATTTGGAGCATTTTGAACTTCTTTGAAAGAAGAATCATTTGCAACTAAGGGAGTGAAATGAAAGAGGACAGAAATAATATTAATCTCTTTATTGTCTTAGAATAAAGACCTTGCTTTCTTTAAAAAGACAATTCTAACATCTTGCTTTCTTTATGACGATAATACTATTGCCCTGCTACATTGCTCTCAGACAGAGGCACTGAACCAGAAGTGGTTTTATCTGTAGTAGGGAGCAATGGCATTCTTTCCAAGTTCTGTGGATACTGATCTCCTGTGGGTTGCTGGGTAGAATCATGGACTTATGAGTTAGGCTCACTTGGGTGTAGATATTCTCCTAAGCTTTCATGTTGTGGAGGTTACTTGATTTCCAAGAAAAAAATGTTCATTCTCATCATTTTCATCCTAAATAATATTGGTTGCCAATTATTTGTTCAAAATATGTGCTCCAAAATACTTACCCTGGCCATTTAATACATTTCAGAGTAATATCAGTTTATATCTTTGAGTAGGTAAAATTATCCACTTCCTGAATGGGTCTCCTTAGGTATTATGACCATAGATAAGAGAATTTCTTATTTAACTCAAAAATAAAATAGAAAACAGTGGTTTCTTGGTGATATAAACTACTTAATATCCTCAGTCTTCAATACAAAACCAATATTAACTAGGATTACAGATGGATTTTCCTACTCTTTAGAAAAAAATCAAGTGCACTCGTTTTAGAAATCTTGGTCAACTTAGATTAAATGAAATATATAGATCAGGCTAATTTAAATTTCTGTGGTTTAGTTAGTGTATGCAAAGTAAGTTGATGCAGCTGAATTAATCACAAGCTCAAGCTAATTCTTTTTGCTTCCTTATTAATCAGGTTAGAGTTTCTGCTCTATGAATGTAAATACAGAAAGTTCAACAATTTCACTAGAGGCATATTCCAGGGCATGGGAATTAAGTGAAAAGTCATCCTTCATTCCCTTGCTGGACTAAAAACAGCCTCAATCCTCAATACTAGGTTTTAGATAATGTGAAATGTACTGTATTCACAGAGCATATAGTTTCTGAGCAACAATGAAGGTCATTTATTACAGGATTGTCAGCCAAGTCTGCAATGATTCTTTGATTAGTGAAAAAGTGGTTTTGCATGTTATGCCTTGGGATATTTCTTTAGTCTTTTTTTTTTTTCCCTCCAAGAGGATTTTGTAGATTGTACTAAAGCTACACATGCTGACTTTTAGTATGAGATTTGCTACGTGTTGTGCCAAGGGTAATGGACAATAAAATAGGTATCTTAAATTAATTTAGAAAGTTTGTGCTTTTCTCTAAGGGAGAAAATATTATATTACTTTAGAAGCACCCATAAAAGACAACAGTGAGGAAGTTGCATAAAGCAAAGCTCTTCATTACTATTAAAGTTTCAGAATTTTGAAAAAAATTGCAAGGTAGTGGGTAAATTTTTCCATTTGAAACTTCTGCTACCCCAACATCTATATACCACGAATACATCTTGCCCTCTTAGATACATGAGAACACCAGCTATTGCTTCTTTATTGTGGGGAGCACAAGGCTTCATAGGATCAACCAAAATGATTTCAAGTAAAAAGACTCCTTGCTCAATAGCTTTAGATCACATATTTCATTAGGTCAAATAATTAAGTGTGGCAACTAAGAAATACTGTCTGCCTTTTGAGCCACACCTAAGGTCACCCAGGGCATTTAAAGACAAGTGTACTCATTCATTCATTAATTTATTTTTTCAATCATTGAACAAATGTTTATTGGACCCTCCTTCTAACTAATCACCACATTAGATATTTGAGGTAAGGCTATGGATGCAGAGAACAAGCCAGGCATTATCCCTATCTTCTTGAAGCTTAAAAATTAGTAAGTTCACTAGTGAACATATTTTTTCCTAAAGGCCTTGGGGATGCTCTTCCCTGGGAGATCTCAGCTCCCTCTGACAAAAAGTAGTTCCCTCAGTTTTGCCAAGAGCATGCTTCTCAGGCTTTTTCAATGCCGATAAGCACAGCCCCAAGAGGACAAATGCTGTTCTCCAGTGGAATTGAGTTGTTTTATCACTACTGATATATTGCTCACCCAACTGCCTTTCTGGATCCCAGAAAGCTCCCACAACTGAACCAAAGGACATTCCTCTTATCTTAACAAATTTGTGGAGTTCTGTGTATTTACCGTCCCCATGAAGCCGACAGTCTGTCCAACAAAGGTTGGATCCTCTCCCTTCCCCAGCTTCTAAGAGACACCTGCTAGTTTTCCAGCTTACACCAGCAGCAGTACCAGCAAAAAATTATTGCCTTCTTGGGATGGAACTTCCACTGTTGGGATACAAAGACAGAAATCACAGCTTCTGCCCTTAAGGGGTTTATAGCGTAGCTTAGTCACTGCTGCATTATCTACCACTTCCCCTGCTTCACATCCTTTCATATAGCTAGGTCCAGAGCTTCCTGATCCTCTGATTGGCACTTCACTCAGGTCTTATAGCTCAACTGATCACTTGAATTTGGACACTTTATCCCAAGGTTCTGTTTTAGGAGTAGATCAGATCTCAGACACTTTGGCATTCAGATTGGCAATATAGAATAGAACTACCCATGGTCCATTGGCCAAGGGAGATCCCTGCAGGCCTAACCTAAAGCACCTGGGTAACTGGCTCACTTGTCATGGGCTCTAGAAGTGGCACATGACCCCTAAGGCTTACTTGGCTGAGGGTGGGTCGTCTGTGTCACCCTTCCACCCATAGCAAGTTTGGAGCACCCACTTATTTGGTACCTACTAGGAGGCAGGCTCAGTACCAGGAATTCAATATTCACTGGTACTAATCTCCCTTAACAAATTCTCCCTTAAACACACAGAGCTTTTGTCACCCAATGACACAAATCCAAGATTCCAACCTGCTTCAGCTTTCTGGTTTTGGGCTCTAATTCCCTGAAGGGACTGATGCGCTGTCCTGAAACCAACACATTTGGGAATTGTTTAGTCTGCCTGGTTCTTGCCAGTTTCTTTCTCTAAGACTAAAACCTGATCCCCAATACCCTGAGACATTCCCAAAGACCCTTTTGTTTAGTAGCTTTTATTTGGACAGACTCTATGAGTTCGGACGCTGCAATTTACCTGCCTGAAAATATCACCATTACTGGAAACTGCTGCTGACTCCACTCATCAGATCTAACTCCTTGGATGATGATGAGGTGAGTAACATTGATGACAGCCACCAGTTTTGAAAGTGTGAGACTCTGTACTAGGACCTTTACATTTAGTAGGTAATTTATTCCTCAAAAAAATTCTATGATAGAGGTATTGTCATCTCCTGTTTACAAATGAAGCTCAGAAAGTTTAAGCCATTTGCTCAAGATCTATGACTAAAAACTGGATTCAAACTCAGTTTAGTTTACTGAAAACTCCAAGTTCTGATGTCTAGGAAATATTGTGACATAGGACTCCATTTGGAGCACCAGCTTCTCTGATTTAGAGTAACCAACTATCCCAATTCTCCAGGGGCCCTCCTGGTTTTAACTGAGACCTGCATCCTGGGAAACCCTTCTGTCCTGGAAAACACCAGGACTCTTGGCCACCCTCACCTGTGTTAGAAGCCTTAACACTGGCCCTTATTTTCTTCTCTGTGGTACAATACGGCCAGGCCTGCAGTAGGCCCAATGTACTGGTGGCCATTTGAGGACCATAGTGACTCCTCCCTGGTGTAACCCAGGAGAGATTAGAGGCTTCCTGCCCTCTGACCCCAAGAGTTACCCAATTTTGAGAGTGCTTTGAGGAGTGAACTTCAGGCTGCCTTGGTAAGAAGCTAAGTTGAGCATTGGGGTGCAATGTCCATTTACTTACATATTTTTTCTTTGCTCTTTTGGTTTGTTTCTCAGTAGTGAACAGAAGGGACAACAATCTTCAGCTGAGCCCAAGTGGTCACTCTTGCTAGTCTTCAAATCTCAACCAGTTGCTGGTGAAATGGCCTAATTTACCTTCCCTAACCCCTTTCTCTGCCCCTGTGTAAGGCTAAGGTTCTGGAATGTTTTACCATGGAAGCCATCTACAGCATCAGAGCCCAGATGCTCTTGGGATTGCTCATGGCTGGATCTGTCCTCAGGTGGGCAGCAGAGGCCCATTTACCATGAAGCTATTGAAGCTTAAGTTTCAGGGCCCGGGACCTAATGAGTCCTTTCAAAGTCCCTAAGAAAGCCTTCAGCAATGTGTTCATATGACTGAACTTTTTTTTTTTTTAGCATTTACTAAAGTAAGACATTTTAACCTCAATTGACTAAGATTGGCGTCTCTTTCCATGTCTACTACGGCTCCATCACACTTCACCTTCAGAGGTTGGCTCTAGCATGACTGCGACTGTCTTTGGAATCTAGTTAAGGAGAAGTTAAGATGGGAATGTGCCATACTAAATAAAATTTGGAAGGATATTTTGGAAAATTTCAGTAAAGCAAATGGAAACTACAGATAATTGATTTGGCTTTATATTGTGTCTGTTTTAAAATTTACATATTAAGTAAGTTTTTAAAAACTCAGATTAAAAATTAATGAAGTAGGAAACAGAATCAAAAATAAGGGCAAGGAGGGGCCAGCCCGGTGGCCTAGTGGTTAAGTTCACATGCTCCACTTTAGCAGCCAGGGATTCACAGGTTCAGATCCCAGATGTGGACCTACACACCGCTCATCCAGCCATGCTGTGGCAGCGTTCCACATACAAAATAGAGGAAGATTGGCACAGATGATAGCTCAGGGCCAATCTTCCTCCCAACAACAACAACCAAAAAAAGTGGAGGGAAATTAAAAAAAAAGATTCTACAATGAGAAATGAATTGCAGTACAACAAAAACTCACATAATACCCAAATCAGTAATTCTTTATACGAAAAGACCATTTCCAATAGAAATAATGAATAGGCACTTGGTTTGTTTGAGAATTCAATTAATGAAAAGAAGTAAATCATATTAACACATTTGGAAAGAAGATTTAAATTACCTGCTAATTTAACCAATTTGAGCAGTGACAAAGAAAATATTCAGAATACTACACTACAACAAGAAAACCAATGACAAACTGGTTAACGACAATTGTCGATTCAAAGACCATTTGAGGGGAGTCATTGCACAAGAAAATGTGAAATGGTTCAGCTAATACATGAAAGAAATTTTGATAGAGATTTTCACAACTTTGACAACTATCCTAAAGGTTTACATGACATTACTAGTAGGAAATTGTGATTCTCAAATTACCAATACAAAAACAAATTTTACTCAATCATGCTAAAGGAAATACTGAATTTTCTTTTCTCTCTTTAAAAAATGTAACATAACTGTTGTCACATAAAAGGTGATCCAAGAGTATGCAGGAAAAAGTTTCAAAAATATCGTGGAAGTGAAGCCAGAAGTTAATTGATTAAAAATACTATTATTTTTCTGGGTTTTGGAGTGTTTGTGGTATTTGTCACATTTTTTAAAATGTGATTTGTTTAATTTTTTTCCTCACTCTAAATAAATGTCTATTTTCATACCTAATTTCATAATCTTTTTTGGAATTAAAGAGGGTGATACAATAGCGTAAGCTCCAGATCCCGTGGAGCCTAGACCAGCTCTCTTGTCACTTGCAATGTGTGAGGGCAGTAGATTCAATCAACCAGGTTGGCCAGGGCAACTCCTGTATGCAGAATCAGAATCCATCTTACACAACTGGAGCTCCCACTTCTTTTCTCAGGCGCTAGGTTGAGAATTGAAACCGCTCAAAACTTTCCAATTTTAAGCACAGAAGATAGTGATTCTCCAAAGCAAAATTTTGGAAGTATCCTTATTGATTCAGAGGAGTCCACTGTTGTTATCTCCCACAGTACCTTTTAGAGTCTGTGTGTTATTTTATAAAGTTTTGACCTAAAGACTACAGATCCCCAAAGGATGTTTAATCATGTATTAATTATTTGCATACAGTTAGAAGATTTGACAGTAAGTAAAGTTTTATAAATTTAATAGACTGACTCAGTAGAATCACCTGGTTTGGCTTTATTTATTGTAACTATGCTATAGTAGTAGATCCAGCCAGTGACATCAGAACTGAAAGAAACCCTAAACATAGGATATCAAATATGCTTAACAGGATGATGACTCCTCCTCCCCCTCAGGCCATCTGGTCCTTCACTTAGCCTAGATTCTACTCGTTTGTCTAGAGCATCAAGGAGTCTAGCAAAACCAGATTCTGCAGTATAAAAAAGTAAAGCAAATTAAATGGACCATTAATCAGTTTAAGATAATTTCAACCTTTTTTGGGCTATCTCATTATTTACTAGTATGAATAATCAAATTTATTTGAAACATCTTACTTTATTTATTAGAAACAGCTTGGGTCCCATGACAGTCAAGCAAAGATCAAATTATGACTTAAAATCCTGATTTTATTCCAAGTGTATGGCTTATGATTTGAGAACAACAGTGTAATAGAACAAAAAGGGTAGAAAGGCCACCCCTGGAGGTAGAAGACTGTACTTCCAAGAATAAATGTTTTAGTACATAAAATTTATATTAGGAAATGAAACTAATCAAAATATTTAAAGCAGTCGGTCTTAAGGCAGCTGAACTTAGACTTTGTGAGCACTGGATTTGGAGTCAGACATAACTAGGTTTAAAAGCCATCTGACATAGACAATTTATTGACCTAGCTAGGCTTAACTTCCCTAGTGTGTAAAAAACAGTGCAATAACACTGACGTTATAAGGCTATTGAGGTGATTAATGAGAAAAATGTACATAATAAGTGCCAATAAATGGGAGATATTTTTAACTTTGTTCTAATAAGTTAGACAATGATTTTTAAAAATGAGTAGTGTACGTATTATCTATGTAAAATACTTTTGTTTATTATACTTTGTTTGCCAATATACAATTTTTAAATAACTAAAATCAAAATATTTTTGAGGAGGATCTTTCAAAATATATTTGTCAGGGAAGAATTCAGTCTTATAGAGGAAGGGAGGGAATAAATCTGGGACCATTCCATAGATGCCGAATGTAGACGAGACAGTTTATGATTCATAGCACAGCACACAGCAGGAGCATCAGCGTAGTGGTGCCTGCCAGATCCCGATCCCCAAGTCCCATGGGTGATACCACAGGCTCAGATGGATGCTATGCATGCAGAGGGTAATACTGCAGCTGAGGAGTCCAGAGCCAAGGGACCAATGATTCCTGAGCAAGCAGCAAACAAGCCAGTCTCCCTCCACTAGGGAGTGAGCAGTTACATGGAGGTCATCTGGACTTGCTTAGTGCCCCATGTGGCTGTCTATGAAGACTGCTCAGTATCAGAAGACAGATACACCTTGCAGTTTATACGTACAGCTGGAATGTGCAGGGATTCTCAGGGCCCATGGAGAACTGCTTCCCTTAACAATGTTATGATCAAGAAACAGCAATCTTCTTTTGAAGTTAAACACTAACTGGAGATGCTATTGTTTACATAATCTGAACCTGAGTTAATAATCTTAACTTTCTCCACAATCTAGAACATTTCACCTTTTTACAAATTAAAGTTTATGAAATGATGAACAACCTATTTCTTCTCTTTTCACATCTCTAGAATTATCTAGCTAATTAGCCTTTACAGTTTGGTGCAATGTTTCGAATTGGAATACCATTATATAAAATGCTCGTGCAATACAAACCACCCATTTCATTTTGGCTATTGTGTTACTCTTTAGCATCTACACATTTTTTTTTTCTTTGCAGGTCAGTTTCTGCCTCCATCTTTTACCCAGCCACAGGAGGACGTGGTAACAGATAATACAAAAACACAAAAATGCAGTAACAATCTGCAAAGCATTAGCAGTTCAAAAACAAGGAGATTGATTTTAGGTTCTGTCATTGTGTGTCCCTCCAATACCTTAATAAATTGTTGCCAACCAGAAAACACACTTTTTTTCCTGCAAAGTTACTGCAAGACCATTTTTAACTTCTACAAAGCAAAAGATGAAAACAGTATGTAAGATTATGCTAAACATCATTTAACACCATAGATTTTCAAAAGATCAACAGCATGATACGCTGTTAAATATAGTTGGATGTGGCCCACATCTCTTTGCCACTTTGCCAAGTTTCCGTCGGATGCGATTTGCAACAAGCAACATATTAAACCCCCATAAATAGTCATTATAATGTAAACACAGAACACTCCTTATTGTAGCAGCGAAAGCAGCCTCTCCAAAATACAGAAAACAGAAAACAAATCCTTGAATTTCATCTCAGGGCAGAAAGTGGATTTGAATTTGAAGACATGCCAAGTGGCAATTTTGGACACAAATATTTCAGACAAAGCTGATCTATTATGAATAATAACAGCAGATGTTAATTTCTAAGTCAGTTTGCATATGTCACAGGAAGCACACCCAGTTAGTATGTGAGGCCACTTACACTTCAGCAAAGTTATTAACAGTAAATTATAACAAAGTAGGTATGATCAAATTATACATTCTATTTTAAATATATATAAAAATCTGACACAAAGGCAGCAAAATAGAGAAAAACAGGATTTTAAATGAATTAACTCAGCAAATTAGCTTCTTTTCTCTTTTGTTTTCCATTATTAAAATTATTATTATTATTATTTTCTTTTCACAAAGCCAGTTGCTATGGCTCTTGACAATTTCCTTTTAGCTAGCTAAGCCTCAGAGAATTAAAGAAGACATTTGGCCTTTATGGTTTTCTGTGTCTGAATGTGTATGTCCTGAGGAGAAAAAGAGCTGTGCAAGAAGCTATTAAGCACCAATGAGCGAGCACGGATGTGGAATGCCTGAGTTGTGTTCACTGAAACAGATGTCGAATCCCAGAATTCCCTGAGCTGCCTCAGGCTTTTGCTGGTGTCAAGCCTGTGGTAAACGGGTTTTCACAATGAATTTACTGTTAATTCTCACACACACACAAACCATTAGAATCACATTAAAGGGCTGACTAAATGCTACCAAGACTCCAAGCATGACTGTCTTTTGTTCATTTGGAGGAAGCTCTGAAGAATCCAGAATCTCAAATCTATCGTTTCTGATAGTTTGAGGAGAGTAACAGGCCTGTCTGTGGCTGGAGAGAAGCAAACCCTTTTGGGGGTTCCCAAACTCTGCTCACTAGGGCAGGGCTCCTATTCTTTTTCCAGATAATCACAGTAATGATCATTGCTCTCAATACCAAATGTGAGGTATTTTATCAAACTAACTCAATTTTTAAATTATTTTGTTGACTCATTTCTCTTTCAAAAAAATGTTTCAGTAAATAAACGAAACAAAACCTTCATTTGGAGTAAACGATATAAATGTATTTGAGGAACAAATATTCTTAAGGGGCCACCAACTATGTATGGAATAGCTAGAGAGTAAAACAGCTTAATATTGGCGCTCTGAAGATAAGAATAAAAAGCAACAGAGAGAGACATGGAAATTGTGACAGAAACAAAGACAAATAAGAGCATTATCAAAAGGAGACGTGAAAAGCGATCTGTTTTTCAAAAAATAGCAAAGCTACTAGTTCTGCTAAAAATAACAACCAGAACAACAATCAGCTGTGTTGGCTGAGCACCCATTAGGTTTCAAGCACTATGCTAGATGATTTTTATACATTATTTCTTCCTCATAAAAACATCAAGAATAAAAACTAAAAGCATTTGTAAATGCTTCCTTCATGCCAAGCTCCATTCTTACCCCCACACCATCAACCCCAAGCCGTGCTCTATTCCTTTCAGCATTTTAACACTTGAGCTCTTTCCTGCCGCTGAGATTTTGCACCTGAGTTTTCCTCTTTTGGAGTCTTCTGGTGTCTGCTTCCCCCACCCTAACTTTGCTTTTTGTTTAGGTGTCTTCCTCTTCTCCATACCCTCTCACTTGAAAATCATCTCCTCCGAGAAGCCTTCCTGGAGTGCCTTGCTCAGAGTGGGTTCTCTACTGTCTCCCCAATCCCTCCACTACCCTTCTCCTTCCTGGCTGTGTTATTCTTTACCATGGTGGTGCCTTGCTTCAGGGCACTTTCTCAATTTGTAAGCACTTATTTCAGTGTTTATTTGCCTTATTTTTGTCTCTCCCTTACCAGAGTAAAGCATCACCAGTCAGGTTCCAGCTCCTTTTCATTCACTGATCAACACTGTCAATGCAAATAATCTGTAAACAATCTATAAATCAAAATTAGGGTGAGTTTACTATGAGCCAGATCTGAGGACTAGCCCAGAGCCTTCCTTCCCAAAGGAAGGAAGGACACCAAAGAAGTGGGGTGTACAGAGTGGCTATATACCATCCCGGAACAAAGAGCATACTTCACATATGATAGAAATGTCCCTTTTACAATTGTCAGGGGATGCTTTGCTGGCACAGCAGATCCGTGAACACAGGAGGTTGGTAGTCACAAGGTGAGCACAGCAGGTCAGTAATTAATAGTTTAGGGAGAGATGCTTATCCTTAAAGAAATGCCGATATGGGGGAAGCTACATCTGTATCTTTAAGGGCATCATTCTTGCCTTTGGGACATAGTAAATATTTCAAGCAGACATACAATGCATGCTCAACAGGTCACATCAAGCCCTTTTGGAAAAACAAGATCAGGCCAAATTAGTTTTAAACCAAATGGCTTCGTCATATACTCCAATATATCCTACTGCTTTTCATTTATTTACCAATACCTAGCATACAGCAAGGAACTTGGCACATGGTAGCTACTCAATAAACATTCATTAGATGAAAGAATGCATTAAATGCCTGCATTAATTCTCTCATTTAATGTATGATCTTCCTGCGAGCTTACTGAGGATGTGCCCTTGGCCGCACAGCTAGTAACTGCCTAAGGTAAAATCCAAAATCAGTTCTGTAGGACTTCAGACCATGACTTTAACCATTAAATATGCCTATTTGACAATCTCACAGATTCATCATATTGGTTTGATATAGACCTTTAGGATTGTTTTGTGGTTTTTTTTTAAGAATCTTTCACAATCTTGCCCAATACACAATCCTTTTCAGCGTTGCTTTAATGCTACTGCTCTCAAGGGTCCATCAGCTACATTCAGCTTAGTAGCTTTTCAGCAACTTGGAGTCAAACCCATCAAGAAAGGGAAAAAGAAAAAATCTTCCTCCAGATACATAGCTTTTGCTGTATGCAAACCCAGGGAATAAAAATCTCACCCTCTTCCTATATCCCAGGATGCGTTAAAGTCACATGAGTGATAACAGGGATTATTTGTTAGATGGGACTTTGGCTAGAACCTAAAAGGAATCATCATTCTATTTTACTGAGACTTCTAACTTTCAGCTGCTGTGATGTATGGTTTTTTTTAAAAGAAGATAAAAAAATGAAGTTTCTGCTATGGAATGAATTGTGCCCCCAGTAAATTCATATGTTGAACCTCTGACTCCAATGTGATGATATTTGAAGGTGGGACCTTTATGAGGTGATTAAATTTAGATGATGTTGTAAGGGTGGAGCCCTCATGACCAGGTTTGTGCCCTTATAAGAAGAGATACCAGAGCGCTTACTTCCTCTCTCTCTCTCCACCTGCACACACCAAGGAAAGGCCATATCAGGACAGAGCAACAAGGCAGACATCAGTACCCAAGGAGAGGGCTATCACCAGACACCAAGCCTGCTGGTGCCTTGATCTCAGACTTCCAGTCTCCAGAACTCTAAGAAATAAATTCCTATTGTTTAAGCCACCCAGACTATGATGTTTTGTTATGGTGGCCCTAGCTGACTGAGACAGTTTCCTCTGACAAAAGCAAAACCCAGATAGTGTGATTACTAGCTATTATTTTCCATTACATCATCTCTTTGTGAGTTTGGGTCAGTCCTTATGGTACCATCTTTTTCATAGTCCTCAACCTTTGGCATATTGGGAACGTTAAAGGAATGCAGAGATCACTTGCACATTGGCTTCCAGATATTTGTTTGGTAACATAGCATTTCTCATTTCACTGGAACTGAGCATATTTCAATGCTAGGAAAAAAACAAATAAAAAGTTTTCATGAAAATGTTGGTACGCCAAAATACTATAATATTATCTCCTATTTTTCTCCCAGTCCTATCTTTATTTCATTACTATAGGAAAAATGAGCAGGAGGAGAGATTGTTAAATACATTCTTATCTCCCACGATAGTCCAAGATTTTTATCTCTGAATTCCTCATTATGCTTTGAAAAACAATTTCAAGCTCTGTAACTCCATAACTTTTAGAAATTGGCCCAGGGAAAAAACAATTATAAAGAAGGGGAAAAAGCATAAACTAAAGTAAAATCATGTGTAAGTACAGCTAATTTTGCCTTTAGAATAAATAGATACACATAGATATATATAGAGAGAAGAAAATGTGGATTTTCCTGAAATGTTCAAAGAAGAATGTTCAGATTCTTGGACATCTTAACCAGTGTTTAAAAAGATGAAGTCTAAGTAAAACTTTCTACCTTATAGAGTTGCTTTAAGTATTAAAGTATATAATATTTGTAAAGTATTTAAAACAAGACTACCACAGTAAATAATCAATAAATGATCACTTATATTTCACCTTTAAACCTTGTAGACACTCCCCTATAAAATGAACCCATCGGGTGTACCTTATAACCTAGAAACATGTTCAATTCTTTATATATCCCTAATTATTATCACTTTCAATATCAATTTTGCCTCGTTTTGGAGTTGGTTAAGGTGAAGAAGAGAATAACCTCTGGACAAGCCATACTGCCCCTTAACAGTGACTTGGAGTTAGGTCGTTCTTTTTAAAATTTATTTATCCTTGATGTATCTTTCCATTCCTTCTCATGGAGAGGAGTAGGATGCAATGTGGATGTCCTGGCCAAAGAATTTTGCTAAGAAATTTGTGAGATGGGGTAAAGGCAAATAATTGTTCAGGTCACAGATTGGGAAGTGGGAGTTGTCAGGTGGAGAAGGACGGAGAGAAAAACAGAGGCTGGGAGGAGGCATATCAGTGGAGGCTGGAAGAGCAATGAGGAAGGAGTGCTGGAGACTAGGAGAAAGCCAAGCTAGTTACACAGTGGCAGGAAAACTTGGATAATATGGCCTGCAGCAACTTGGAATGTAGAAAATGAATTTATGGATCTGGCTAAGGACGGCATCAGTCAGTGTTGAAAATACCATTTAGTTGGTTTTGTTTTTAGCTGCATCCAATAAGGTAAGAGAAAGGAGAGATGAGCTAAGAGAGAACTTTTCAGTTTGCAGGCAGAATTTAGAGAAAATATAGAAGAGCTAGGAATTGCTGAGTTAAATATAAAACTGATTCACACGTCCATCCCATAGAATAGCGTCAATGTAAGATAGTCTTAGGCTAAATATCCATTTAAGTTTGTAGTTATAAAATCCTTTGTTAAGATCTCAGAAAGACCTAAGATGGTGGCTGGTAGACTCCTAATCAGCCCAATAGTTTTCTAAAATTTGAAAGTGTGTTATGTTATCCCACAGCACTTTTATATGCCAAAGTAGATACAGATCTGTCCCCAAAAGAATTATGAATGTCACCTTGGAGCACAGCATTAAGCCCAGAAAAATTCATGCCAATTGTAAGAGAATTGTAAGAGAATGATACAAACACTGCCTCCTTGGACCAAAAGGAACAGAAACAGTTAAAAAAAAGAAAAAGCCTCTGGGCTTCAACTTTTTCTGGAGAAGAAGCAGGCTGAGACAGCTGCAAGCACCAGCTATTTCTGGTCAAAAAGAGAGGACATCTGGGGCCCACAGGGTGGCACAGCGATTAAGTTCCCACATTCCGCTTCGGTGGCCTGGGGTTCACAAGTTCCGATCCCAGGTGCAGACCTACGCACCACTTGGCAAGCCATGCTGTGGCAAGCATCCCACATATAACATAGAGGAAGATGGGCACGGATGTTAGCTCAGGGCTAATCTTCCTCAAAAAAAAAAAAAATTAAATTAAAAAAGTAAATAAAGAGAAGACATCTTGGAGAGCAGAACCAAAGACAAGAGAGTGGAGCCAAGATCCAAGAATAATGCATTCAAGAATCACTCCCACTGCAGAATTGGACCCTAATCAAGAAACATGCCTTGCCCCCAGAGGAAGGAAATCTGGTGACATGTGCCCAACTGTTTTTCAGAACTACTACAGAATCCTGACTGCTGTGTGCTTTCCATTCTTACTTTTTTTTAATTTAAATTTTTTTTTTAAATTTTAGAGTAGTTTTATAGTATCTGCTGCAAAGATATGACAGAGAGCTCCTCTATATTCCTCATCCATTTCCCCAAACTATTAACATCTTACAAAACCATAAAGCATTTGTCTCAGCTAAGGAACCAATGTGGGTTCATTACTATTAAGTAAAGTCCACAGTTCATTCAAACTTCACTATTTTTTCCCTAATGTCCTCATGCCCTTTTTCAGGATACTCTGTAGACAGAATATCTTAGTATATTTAGTCATCATGTCTCCTTTGCTTCTTCTGGGGTCACAGTATCTCAGTCGTTCTTTGCATTTGATGGCCTTAACAGTTGTAAGATGTATTGGCCAGGTATTTTGAAGACAAATTCGAGGTCTTTGACCCTCAACTTAGATTTTTTCTGATATTTTTCTTATTGTTAGACTGCTCCAGCCCTAGCAAGATTCTCTAATGGAGAATCAGCTATTTCTCCAGGAGCCCATGTTCCTTCTATTGGATACCATTAGAAACCAAGATCTGGGTGTTGTGTGCTCATTGCTCCATTCTTACTTTTTCTGAACACAAATATCTATTGTAGTTATTCTGCCCCTCTTTTACCATTGTATATTGACATGTGGCTGGAAGTTCACTTGTGTTTCTAGTTCACACCTCTCAGCATCAAAAGAAGCTGCACCTGAGGAGCTTCACCCACACTGAACTATATGCTGGTCCTGAGATCCTGGACTTCAAGCCTGGTGTTGGAATTGGTGTGATCCTTTGGAGTCCTCGAATGGGGGTGAGCGTGTTTTGCATGTTGAAAGAACGTGAATAATTTGTGTCATCAAGGTGGACTCTGGTATATTGTTTGATGGCTACAATATTATGCATATCCCTTTACAAAGTAGCTTTGCAGCTCCTCCCACCCAGAGGTGGAGTCTATTTCTCCATTCCCTTGAAACTGAGCTAGACTTGGGGTAGAAGAAATGTGGTAGAAGTGACATTTTTGAGCCCTTGAGCCTAGACCTGAAGAAGTCTTGCAGCTGCCTTCATTGTCTTGGAATCCTGAGCCTACCAGCCTAGTGAAGATGCCCAAGTGAAAGACCGTATGGGCAAGGAAGCCCAGCCACCCGTGCTGTCCCAGATGAGCCCAGCTAACTCACCAGCAGAATGCAGCAACATGAGTGACCCCAGGGGAGACCAGCAGAATCCAGTCAACTTACAGAATCATGAGAAATAAGAAATCACTATGTTTTGGAGTAGTTTGTTAAGAAGAACTAGATAATCAATACAGCATAATTGATTGATAAAACAATCATCTTTCTACTGATCCGAAATCTACTACCATATAAGTTCCATTTACCCAAATCAGGGTTTTTGGTAGGTAATAAAATAAAGTAAATTGTAATGGTGAGTTAATATCTTGATTTTCTCTTTTCATACTGTAGTATGTTTACTGAAGACATATGGAATTAATGCATTACTAGAAAAGAGAGTTTTATCAGTATAAATTTTGAGAGCTATCACAAATTGGCAAGATATTTGGAGAAGTGAAGCTTCTGATTCCCCTTCAGATGGCATCTTAGAAATACCTACTTACTGCACCTGAAAGTAGAGATTAGTTCCCTAGGAGTCAAGGTTAGGAAACTGCAGTGTAATTATTATTAAAAACTGGCAAGTTTAAGTTGTTCAATAGAGATCACAACTTTTACACAAGGAGAGTTCTATTTACCTCTCCATATTTACCACAAGTCACTTACCTTGTTTACCCTGTCCTAAATACACTGGCCTTCTGGGTCCCTTGAAGATAGATGCCAACCTCTTTTCCTTAGTTGGTTTTTTAATGTCTTTATATAGTTTTAATTAATTGAGTGATCATTCCATTCATTCCTTCTACCAACACATATTAAACATAAATTAGTGGGCCAGGAACAGAATAACTATTACTCCATAGCCAATGCCTTTGAAAGCAGATAAATTAATAATTACAGTAAAATATTGTCATGGTAATGTTAGAAGAAAGAACAGGATGTTAACAGAACATAGGTGGTGATCTAATCTAAATTGAGCGGATTGTAACAGAGAATCTAACTCCACTTTTTGATATGTGACTACTGCTGACGGCTTTTAAGCTTCATATCTTGCTGTTTCCCTTCTGTCCCACATCTGGGCAAGCTGATAAGAAAGCTTGTGAGCTTCCTCCTTTGTTGTGGGAAGTTCAAATCACTTCAGGAACCTTTTCCCCAGCCACTCCCCCTAACCACTGTGAAAATCTCAAGCTAGTCTCCTTCCCTCGATCTTTCAAATCATTTTGACCAGCTTAGGGGGCCTCCCCTGCTCTCGCCAGAAAGCTAATTATGTAAGTAATAAACCTTTTCAAACTCTTTGGGTGCCTATTGTGGTATCATCAATGCTGAACAAATTTTGGGTAAGGGTATCCATCTCATCTTTAAAGAGTGACCACAGCACAGGTGATCATAAAGGGTAGCATGGATGATATTTGAATGGCATCTTAAACTGTGAGTACTTAGTGTGTAGGATTATAATTCTCTTTTTACCTATCTGTGTCCTGCCCAGAAGTATCTAAAATCCTTGAGGGCAAGAAATTACTCATTCTTGTATCCACATCAGCCAGCATGGTACCTGGAATATAACAGATGTTCAAACACTTCTTGAACACACGAATGGTTTTCAGAAGTCAAGAGAGTATGATTTTAAGAAAGAGAGAGTGGTTGAGAGTATGAAAAGCAAAGAGGATCAATAAGAACAGGATTGAAAAGTAGCCATTAAGTTTGGGAATTTGGAAGTGAATGATCATTTTTTCCAGAATCCTTTAAAAGAGTGATGGGGGCAAAGGCCAGAGATGAGCAAGTGGAAACAGTGAATGTTGACTACCATTTCAACAAATTGGAGTGGAAATTATTCAGGAGAGACTGAAGAGAAGCAGAAAGAAGAGGCAGAAAAGGAGGCATGGCCAGATGAAGAATTTTTTTGAGGAAGGGAATAAGGTAACAAAGATTTTTTACAGACTATGATTACATCAAGTCAAGTAAAAGAGATTGAAGACACTGTAGAGAGGAATTAAATTTATAGAGCAGTGCCTGGAAAAGCAAGACAGAAGTTTTGATTTTAAAAAATGAAACTAAGAAAGAAAGGGGGAGAGGAGGAAAAACTCCACGTGGCAGAGTCAATCTTGGTTAGAAGAAAGGACAACTCAACCAATGATGCTCAAACATTAGAAGTACATATGGATTTGGATGTGTATATCTCTAGATGGCCAGGATCAGTAGGAAATTGAGGGGGAAAATGCATAATGGTTTCCTGAAGATGGAGGCAAGGTTATCTGTGGAAGACCCTTAGGAATGGGATTTAGAATAGGGATTAGGGATGTGGTGATGTTTTGGAATACTGGAAAATAGGAATGTCACAATTACAGAGCACAGAGAAATGAAAGCACTGACAGATAGCACTAAAGGCCCACCTCAGGCTATAGATTAGGAATTTTCAGGAACACCAATCTGCAGAAATATGATCATCTTCCAGCGACCTCATTTGGATACCAAACAATCCAGCAGTCTGTATATAACACAAGAGTTATGATCCAGGATCTCAAGACCACACATATCAGATACCCCTCCATTTTTACTCAGACTGCAATTTTTTTTCCTAACAATTATTACGTCCTGTTTTACTTTACCCTCTGTCTCCCTTACATTGGCATAAATCTGAATGGTTTGCCCCGGGCAAGTGAGGCATGGGACGATGCCCAGTGAGGTCCCCCTCACAGCTCCTCTGGGACTTGGGTTACAGAACATTGTTGCATAGCATTCACTTTAGAACAATTTCTGATTTCTTTCTTGGATTGTGAGATGGAGTCCAAACACACATTTTATTAATTTTTGGATCTTCTGAACATTTAATGCAATTAAATCCATTCCCCATAGAAAGAAAATCACTTAAAAAAGGGATAAGGAATATACTACAGTAAGCATATTCCAGAAAAATGAAATCTGAAGACATACATTCACACATCTGGCAGTGATTCATCCTTGAATATTATTTTCTCTCTAGTTATGATGGTTTACATCGGCCTTAGTCCCCAAAGTGAAAATAGCTGAGTAATATTACTGGCACCATCTCTTTAGCTCAGCTCCATATGTGCAGATAAAAGGTTCAACTATAATTCACTCTGGTAGCATTACACAAGGAATTTCAATGAAGGCGTTGAAAGAAAATAATTACCCATGGAGCCTTAGGCTGGAAGGCAAATCTATCTCACTCTTTTATTATGTGTTTCTAATGGATATGTGTGAGGAGCAACCTGGAGGATGGGACCATTTTCTTCTATGACTGCATCAGTATCTGTCAGAAACAGTACAAATTTGTGAAACAAGGAAGAGACTGAAATTTTCCATTATGAAGGATATTAAATACAAGATTCTAGTCTTAGGAAATTCACCCAGGAATATATGAATAGGGGATAGTATATTTCAGGTACTTTCTGACTCTGGGAAACTCATATTGATCAAAAGCTATAGTGAACTTCACATGGTCCTTTGCCATGTGACATAACTATACACCCAGTGCTGGTTGCTCAAGTATAGTGCTATAGATCCACTATATATCCACAATACATTGTGACTGAAACACAAGCCCAAACAGAGCAAGTAATAATCACATATGTCCCTAAGAATTAGAGTACAGGGCTTCTTTCAAATATCAGACTAAAGAAAGACTTTGTGACTGTGTACTTTAGGGTACAAAACTATAGTGGACTATTGTTTAAAAGTCCTTATTGCCAAGCTCACCCCAAAGAAATTCTGATTCACTAGGTCTTGCATGGGGTACTTGAATCTGCATAGTTAGCAAATTCCTATGGTGATTTTGGTGCAGATATTATAAAGATCAAATTTCAACTAAGATTTAGGAGGAATTTGGTACTATCATTTGGTTGATTTTAATTGATTAAACCTCTACTCTGTTAAGTGAGACCCTTACTACTTCAATATTTTCATTGGCAGTATGGAAAGGGGCAATCAGAAAAAAATGGTGTACACAAGACAAGAACTGTATGTCAATCTCGTTTTTGGCAGTCACACCGCGATTCTCAAATTTTAATTCCAGAGCCAAAGCAAAAGGCATGAGTCCAAGCCCAAGGAAAACTGCTGTGGGAAGAATTGTGTTTGGCTTCATGCACCTCAGTTCTACAATGCCTGTATCTTCGGGGTGGGGAGAGAGGAGGGTCCTGGTCATCCAAGAATGCCTGAGGACCAGCCTGCCTCCCAACATCACCCCTGGGCCCCCCTCATTACCCCAGACTGCCTCCAATACCACACTACCACTCCCACCCCGACCTTCAGCAGCACCCTGTGCTCCAAAGAACATTTCTAACCAGACTTGGTCATCAAAATTTCTTCTGTGCTTTGTTTTCTTGGGTCCTTGATGACAACGTTTTATAAGCTGATCAGATGAACTAGTTCTTCCTAAGGCTAACGCAATGCACGGCAATGGCTTACATATGTTTTTCTTTTCTTATATTTACTCCAGCCTAAATAAGTGGCTAATGAGGAGAACCTCAGACTCCTTGAAAGACTGGTGAAGTAGACTTTTGGACTCGGGACATCTAGAAACTCTTGAAATTATACCACCATAAAGTTAATCATGCCAACTAACTTCCTCATGTATTTACTACCCTCTGTAAACCTGCCCTTATCCTTAGTCTTTCTTTCTCCCCCAAATGCATCCAGTGCCCAGGCATTATATTCACTGCCCTCCCTCCCCTGAACTCTCTCAGGCTTCATTAGCCTAAGGAAAGGCACATTTATGTAAACAATAGGTCCCTTACTACAAATTTTAGAAAATAGGGAGCATGGAAACTTGGGAACCCTGTAAGGCATAAACCAAAGTGTAAGGAAGTGTAAAAACAAGGGTGTTAAATATGGAAGTTCATTTAGAACACATATTACAGTGTAAAGATGCTCTGCCTTTCCTTACTTTTCTAGCCTAACAAGGCCAGAAATTGCTTCAAAACCGAGAAGGAAAATAAAAATGGTAGCTTTAGAAGCAAAAGAAATAGAGAATTCTCATTTAATTTTTACCCATTTTATTATTGAAACATTTTTTTAAATGTAAGAATTATTCTTGTTAATGTAGATTCTTAATGGACTTATTAATTAGCCAGTTTCTAAATGTGACCATAAAAACTAGAGGCTCCAAATAGGAAAAAATACTAAAAAGCTTCCTACACTTACTAGAGAGCGTGGTCTTTATGATTTAGGACAAAAAGGAGTTAAGTTTGACCAAAATGACCTTCCTGTTGCTGAATCAACAGTAAATGAGTGAGGATTTCGACATAACGAATACTCTGAAAGAGATCATTTCAGAGCGTTTAGCTAATTTGTATATCCTAGTACTCTTCCCTCCTTAAAAAACAAAAACAAAAACATAACAAAAACCAAAGTGGAAAGTTCTCCCTGCAGTCAACCCCAGGACTCGGTTCTGCACCTATCTCCCTGACAATTGATAGAATTAAGTATGTCTCTATTGTTGATTTCCTTAAGACAACATGATAGCTAAAATAAAACTAACCAATTCTATTTTCTTTAATCAGATGACTAATCATTAGGAACTATCATCAGAATATAATATGTCTAAGTTTCTGAATAGCCATTGGTATATTGCAAACACATGCCTGACCACTTCACTCTGTTTCATGGCCAGAATCTCATCTGGGTAGCCAGTTACGGCTAGTAATGTCTACGCTAACCCACTGTCTCTAGCATCAGAATGCTTTAACCAGGCAGTTCATGATGGCATCATGTTCTGGATGCCAAAAAAAATCACATTATGCTAAACATAAATGAAATTCTAGTAAGCCTGTTTTTTAGACATGAAAAGCAAATTTTTTAAGTGCATAGAAAATTTATAACTTCCTGCTATGGACTAAATTTTGTCCCCCCAAAATTCTTATGTTGAAGCCATAACCCACAACGTGACTGTATTTGGGGATAGAGCATATAGGGAGGTAGTTAAGGTTAAATAAGGTCATAAGGGTGAGGTCTCAAGCTGATAGGATTAGTGTACTTATAGAAGAGACACCAGAGAGCATGCTCTCTCTATGAGGTGACAACACAGCAAGAAGTTAGCCATCTACAAGCCTGGAAGAGAGCCCTCACCAGAAACTGCGTCAGCTGGCACCTTGATCTTTGACTTCTCAGCCCACGCAACTTTGAGAAAGAAATGTCTATTGTGTAAGCCCCTAGTGTGTGGTATTTTGTTACAGTAGCATGAGCTGACTACGACATTCCCATCAGTCACTCTTCTGGCCACCCTGTCCAGGGACGTCATCTTCACTTTCTGCCATATTTCCTAACCTCTTTCCTTGATTTATTCTTTTATTTCTTTATTCTTATTCTTAGAACATATTATCATTTAACTCATAATAAATTTATTTGAAATTTATCCCATTTATTTTCTGTTTTCCCTTGTTAGAATGTCAGCTCCATGAGGGCAGAGATTGTTTTTCTGTTTGATTCACTGCTGTATTTCCAACACCTAAAAGAGCATCTTATCTTCTTGTCCTTGGAGGAGTAACCTTTAAAATGCTGAAGAATACTGCACTCAGCCTAGAAACTCAGGAAAAACAAACAACAGCATACAAATGAAGAACCCAAACAAATAAGAAATTAAAATTAATTTCATTAACACATTAACACATTAATTAAAATTAGAACAAAAAGGAGATAAACCTTGTGAAAAAAGATTGTGTAAATGTAGTCTTGCAGCAAAACGTGCCCTTATCAGCTTTCCATAAACTAAGGCAGAATACCTCACAATCCTAGGTCTAAATTTTGTAAGAACAAATTGCCAAGAATAATGGATACTTCCATGAATTTTAAACACATAATACTCTGTGGGCAGTCTAAGAAAGCAATATGTATTATTTGCTTTGCAGGAGAGTAAATAGTTTGAAACAATAGACACAAATCCATTTAAGCATAATAGTTATATTTCAATTTATTTCTATGTAAATTGGTTTTTACATGCTGAGTTAGTATAAAGAATTATTAAAAAGATAATTAAATGCATTGAAAAATATAAAAAAATAAGAACAGCATATTAGACTACATGATTTTTAACTAAAAATCTTTGGATTGTGAAAGCACCACTTAACTCCCTATTACAATCTGGAAAGAGAGTCATTGCCAAAAAGCGTATTCTCTATTAGGTCATCATCCCACAAAAAACAGAATGTGAATTTCTAAGGCATATGTATGTTCAACAACATACTTATATTTTGGTAATCACTAAATGTCAAACATTATCCATAAGGGGTATTAACACATTAATATTTTCATTAAAAAAGAAAGATCTCTTTCCTCATTACATTACACATTTGTAGAATAGAGATCTGTCAAATAAATTACTGCAAAGTAGCTCAAGTTATACCTTATAACACTTGAATCACATAATCAGGGGCAAATAACCTTTAAAATGAAAGACAAATGGTAAAATTTAAGGGCATTTAATTTGCATAAATGTAATGTTAACAGTCTTTTCCTGGTTATATATTTTATGGTTAATTTATATATGTTACTCTATCAGGTCCTTAACTCTCTTATAGGTCAATTTTAATTTTTTCCAATTTTATTTTGCCATAAGTAATACGGAAGTAGTTTATCACATATAAAAAGAAAACGATCTCACAAAAATAATTCAGCATGACTAAAAACATTCTAGCATCAGGATCATATAGTTCTTGTGTTGTTAATGCCTACTTTGAAATAAACACTTATATTTTAGAATCTGGTGTGTCTAAAACTCATATTAAACTATTGGGCCCTCAGAACTCAATTCCCCTAGGGAGTTCCTCCAGGTCAACAGTCATTATGACCTTGATATGCAGGATAAGCTTTAAAATAAAAGGTTATATATGGTGCATGTTTTGGTCTTCCTTTACTTTGAAAATAATATTAACATTTGACACCAAAGTTATTGGCTTTTAAGTTTTATCCATTAAACTTTTACTATAAACACTGAAATGCACCAAATACATCTGCTCAGACAATACTGTGTCAGCTTTAACAATAAAATAGAACAAACCATCCATAGATTAACTACACTGATTTTAATGCTGTCCAGGGTCCATAATCTCTAACAAATTAGAAAATGCCTGCAGTACATGAATTTAATTGTAGGTCAACATTGCATGGAAAAATATCAATTTATACACAGGAAAATAAATTTTCTTTTTTTAACTTTGCTGAACTCATGTTTAAGTGTCAATGACCAATGGGTTAGAGATGATGAATGTTACCACTATCCACCTTGGGAATAATTTAATTGGATAAAGCAGAGTGAAATTACTTTCTCTGAGGAAATTTTACTTTCAATGATTACCTCCACCTTTTCTGGGAACAGTATTTGATGGCAATGAAAGTTGGCCTCACCATTTCAATCTCAATTAGTGATGAATGGATTGAGGCTTCCTGTGGGACAAAGACTATTCTTTGTAGTTCATGTCAAATGAAATTGAAACGGCGGAATAAGTTACGAGAATTCGAAACATTTATTATTCTGCTTTCATTTTATTACATTGTCCTACCTAGGACTTAATGTTTAAATTAAGAGCCATATGAATGTTTACCATACATTTGCTAGGGACTGTTACATTGCTGGTAGGCATTAGAATTTAATCTTACAGATGTTCATGGAAACTCCTAAATTATCAGTCTTTTAATTTTTTTTCAACCTATTTCTCAAATTCACTTTAAAGTACTCGGCTTTTTGTTATACTGATAATTTCTACAACAGCTAAAACGTCTTAAAACTTAAGCATAATTATATATCTACACCTATCTTTGAAACTGAGATTTCTTCATAAGTAAATCAAATTGCTAGATAAAAATATGAAACTGTGTAATTGTACGTGATTGAAAAAATATGAACAAGCATGAAAACAATAGCTTATATAGGTTAGCCTGACCTGTGGTGTTTATTTGTCAATTACTGTGTTGGTTTGGTGGGTTTACAGATAATCACATATCCAAGTTCTCTTCTAACAAAAGAAAAAGAAAAACATACTATGGAGATCCAGCTATCTATCTAATACGGATAGAGATAAATGTAGTATTATATTGACTGTCTCTCTGAAATACAAAAGTCCCAAACTATTATATTTAATCCTATATTGAAATAGCACAAGGCTATTCTACTGGTGGTATTTTCTTATTTAAAAATCATACTTGTATGGGGCCAGCCCAGTGGCATAGTGGTTAAGATTGCATGCTCTGCTTCAGTGGCCTGGGGCTCACCAGTTCAGATCCCAGGTGCGTACCTACACATCACTCATCAAGCCATGTTGTGGAGGTGTCCCACATACAAAATAGAGGAAGATAGGCATGGATGTAGCTCAGGGACAATCTTCCTCAAGGAAAAAGGGAAGGATCAACACCAGATGTTAGCTCAGGGCCGATTTTCCTCACCATAACAAACTAAAAATCTTATTTGTGAAAAAATAGAAAATGTGCAACATCTACATTCTCTGGCTCCAGCAAACCTTAAGCTGAAAACAGAGACTTTTACATGGAATGTGGAAATTAGGGCTATCAGGTCTTACGATCCTAAGCATTTCCAATATTCACAGCAAAACAGACTACTGTCAAGAACTTGGCTTCATTGGGATACCAGTTATCGTGAAAACATTCTTGAAGATTTTCATGCATGAAAAGGTGTGCAGAACAATGGTTTCTAGTTTGTCATTTGTTTTTGTTTGACTTCTGTGAATCTCATATCATATTGTATAAAGAAACACAACTTTATTGATGTTTAACGCCTTTCTTTGGTAGGAGAAAATGCCACATTTGCTAAGTTGTTTTTACGTATAATTACAGATGATCTTGGATTTATACAAATGGCTTGCAAATGTTCCAAATCTCTTATGACAAAGGGTTTCTCAGTTTTATAAATTAACTTACAACAAAACAGAAATAAAACAACACAAAATACTATGGTAAAAGGAAATAAATTCATCTTTACCTTTCACTACACTAAAACTAAATGTGCACTGATTTTTATAAAATAACTATATAATAATCCGCTAAGTGAATCTGCTTACTAACAAAAATTAGAAAAAATTGTTGGCAAATCTTGACCAGCAGATATGTGGTTACGAAGTCGCATCATACTTGTGGTGGAGGTCATCTGTAGAATCTAAACAGCAAATAAGGGTGTGCAAAATGCTAGTGTGTGGCCTCTTCACGGCAGTTGCTTAAGATAAGAGCTGTGCTGCCACAAAAGCATCTCAGACTTCACTGTGGTCACTGAGTTTGCTCAAATTCTGAAATAGAAGAGAAAGAAATAAGCACATCCTACTGGCTCCACTCTTAAGCCAGTACCATAGTCAAACAAGAGTAGTAACTGAAGGGCTAGCAGATCCTGGAAGAAGCATTTATTTTATAAGCAGGAGGTTTGCACTTAATAGGTGATCACGAAATCACCTAAGAAGCAATATTTTTGGAAAATCCAAATTATTAAACAGTGTTCATTAACTGGTCCAAAAAAGGAATGAAAACATTCCTTTACTTGTGGCAGAGGATTCGGGGGGGGGGGGGACATTTTAACAGATTTTAGATGCCACTAGGGTAATAGGCAATGAGAAATGCAAAGCCCCAATTCTACATTCCAATTTTTCTTATAACTCCTGCATGCCCATTTGTTCAACTCACCTTATTTGAATGGATGTTACTTATTGCAGCAGACACGGATTCAAAAAAAATTGGTTTCTCTGAGTCTAGGTTTCCATGGTACTTCATTGCTTTTATCAAGGAAGCTACAAGAAAGCACAAGTGATATAGGGACACATGGGGCAGCAGAAGGATCACATTTAAGGTTAGCCAAAAGCACTCCCGTCCTTACCTGTGCAATGGGCCAAAGATACATCCACACTCTGGTTCTTACAGTCCATGTAAACCTGGAAGAATTAAAATAGCATACCCACAATTAATTGAGGATAGCTGGCAGGAAGGAATGAGGTAGGCTTCAGAATGAAGGAGAATTTCTAGTTAAAAAAAAAGCCAATGTTTATGATTGGTCAGACCACCAGAGGGAGGCATTGTTACACAATTGGGTACACTCTGGCAGGCTTCTCAAAGAGACTCAGCACACCAAGATGGATGCAGCAGGGGGTTTGCCTTCTGTGTAACTAAGTTTGGCTGCTTACATTTTCTACTTCATTTAATAAAAATAAAAACATCTCCTTTTCTTCCCTACAAGAATAATAGAAAATTGTTGTCAAACTTATGGTATTGGAAGTCAAAGACTTATTTCTCAAAATGATGAAAACTGCTGACCTACTGCTTACTTTAATATTTTACAACAATTTGTGCATCTTCATGTGCATCTTCTCTAAATCCCATCCATGGATGGTAAGTTGAGAAGCTCACTATAATCAAAGCAAAGTTTGATTGCCCAACTTCCATTTTTAAAGGCCCATCAAGATGAGAGGTGCTAACTAATTTGCTTGGCACACTTTAGGTTCGTGCCTCATGTAAGTCCTAGGAAAGCTCAAGGAAGAACAGCTTACTGAAGGGCTTGATCTTGAATTCACCCAGATCAAAATCAGCCCGTGAAACTCAGTGAAAGTAAATCGAAAAGTTTTAGTTACAGTAGGATGGATTTGGTTATATAATAGTGATGTATCTTACATATATAATGTAGAAAGCAGCATTTATAACACATTCGAAGAGTGTGCATGATACATCCAAAGATCTCCCTTATATTCTTCCAGCAGCAAACAGTTCTCTCCATGTTAGAAGAATTGTGGAATAACAGGCCATGTATCACTCTGAGCATAAATAAACAAGCAACTCAACAAACAAATAATAACACATGGACTGAGACTATGCCATTGAACAAATGGCTCCTTTCCTTGTAATTTAGAATGATTAATTCAGGGTGACCCGTCAGTGTTTGACTTTTTCTTAAGCTCAGTGAAGCACAAACACATTGCTACAGGTAGTTTCTTGGTGCTGATAAACCTAATCTCCAGTTCACTGACCTCTCCAGTGTCCTAAGTAGAGGAATAAACAGAAGTCACTCCATTTCTTTCAAACTATAACTCTAGGAGAATGTTCCTTACACTAAAGTGACTAAGAAAATCATCCAGAGAGGGTTATGAGAAAGCAGGAAGACACGCAAGGCTGAAGAGACTCTGCGGCTCTTCACTTTGGACCCTCTTTCAGGGTGGCTGGAACTAAGAAATAGTACCAGTTGCAATGACATTCTTTGCATTTTAAGAAATGACTTTTGCAAAGTGAGAACACATAATAGAAGCTAACATTATTGAGTACTCACTAACTTCTGGACACTTTGTGCTTTATATGCAACATGTCATTTTAAGCTTCATAACAACTTGATGAAGTGGATATTTCTACTTCCAGTTTACAGAAAAAGCAAACAAATACTTAAGCCTAGATCATAGAACTAGTTTGATGGCTAATATTTGGACCCAGGGTTTACCTATCTTTAAAGCCTACATCCTTAACATACATCATAATTTACTGTAACTGTGATGAAATAAACCAAATAGCAATAAGGATGTTTAAAAGGAAAACTGACGCAAAATTGCTAGTTTTGTATATACAAATGGAAAATACCAAGCCAAGGGCAAATGTCATTTTCTGCCAACTTAAAAATAAAATGCATCTGTTGATTTACTTCATCATTATATTGTGTAGTATTTTAAAACCATTAAGATGAATGAAAAAAAGCTCTTTCTCAACATGCCCAGTACCTGGATTATTTGGATTCCTCTGAATTTTCAACCTTAGATCCTAAACTCAGTAGGAAATTGTAACTGTTTTCTCCTCTTTGCTAACTCTGAGTCCTCATCTGCAATATCTAGAGACAGAGGCTAATAAATATTAGAGCATATTCATAAATAAATTTAAAATACTATTAAACAAAAAATATACATACTGCCTTTTCCCAGTAAAAGGACAATCCTAGTCTAGTGTTTCTCAAAATATGATCCTTGGACCACATGCTTCAGAATCTCCTATGGTTGCTTCAGAGGAAGATTCCTGGGCCAGAACCAGGACCTGGCAGACTGCATTTTAAATGAGCACTCCAGATGATCCTTATGCCCCACGTTTAAGAGCACTCCTGCAGACCTTGGCAACACAGAGTAAACAGAAATGCCAAACATAAGCCCTCCAATGAACAGGAACTATCTGTTAACAGTCTAGATTTAGATGCAAAAAAAGAGTATTCAGGTTGAACCCTGTGCCAAATTGTGCAGATTTTATAGTGAACAACAAGAAAATAAAAGGGTCTTACATGGGGAAAAGGAGGACTTACCAAAAGTAGCCACTAGATTTAAGGCCTAGGATATTTAAGATTCATTTGTTTTGCATAATTTGTTTTCTGAATATCTGCTAATTCTGAAACAAAATCACCTCCTCATTTTTACAACATGAATAAATTGAGAGCCCGCCTGGTCAGATGATTTCCCAACACCTCACAGCTAGTGTCGCTGAGTCTCTTCTCTCAGGCAGTAGTCACACACTGAGCAGCGTCCCCTCCACACATTCTACCCTTATCTCCATAGGAAAGTCATGCTAAGGCTGACCTTTGTACTCCCTTGACCTTGAAAGGTTGGACATTTCAAATTTAAAGTGTAAATGAATAGAGACACAGTTACGCAACACCACAAGAAAACAATCAAAATCCACAATGTGAGACCATTTAAGACTACTGGTCTTAACTTTTTAAAAGTCAAAGTCTGATTTTGACTTCTGGCCACGATGAGTAACTAATATAAAACTATCCCATCCTCCATAAATAAGTAGGAACTTACAACCAGATAAAAACATACAAACAACTGTTTTCAGACAATGGTAACAGGCAGCACAGGACTGAGTTCCCTGAGAGAAAGAGAACAAATGAGGTGAGCTCTCCAACCATCTCAGCTTTCTGCTACAAAGCAGTTTCTGGGCGGTGGCATGATGAGGGAGGGCCCAAACAAAGTGCAGCAGCTTCACTGAGCTGAGCAGACAGAACTTTACTTCAGGAAGGATTGGGTGGGTGAAATTGTGCAAGAGAGTAATAGGAAGGAGGGAAACATGCAGAGAAAGAGTTCCAGAAATTTTCCTAGGTTTTGATTAAGTCTTTGGCTGAAGACAAAGCCACATAGAGGGAGACTGTCTGAGGCCAGGGCAAGAGAATACCTGGGAGCAAACACCCAAAGGCAAGGTAACCTGAGAGCCACACCCAGCAGCTGCTGGAGGACTGGGGAGAATTAAAGAACAGGCATTGTCCAGGCCTCAAGACCCTCCCTCCATATTTAGGGTATTGAGGGAGAGAGCACACGGAAATAAGAAAGGGAGTACATTCCTTGTTGACTCAGTATTTACTCAAAAAAAAAAGAAAAAATTTCCAGAAGTGTCTGAATTTTCCTCGAATAGGCAAAATTAGGGGTTCTTCTGTCTATGGAAATGGAGGCTTGTGAGCTATGTCAGTCTTAAAACAGAGTTTTATTTCTTACACCCCAAGATCTAGACTCCAGGAAGATCATGGGGTGGAGAAATAAGCACTATCATTCCAGAGAATGGGGAAAAGCCCCTGCTCCTGGCACTATTTTAGACAGGGATGGTATCAAGTCAAACTGTACCCAGCCAGGATGTGAAAAAGAACATCCTGCCATCACCAAGGCCACTTGCTCATGCAGGAGACTCTTCTCCTTTCTAGAAGTCTGTAAGCTGACTGCCCATCATGTGCTATGCCTACCACATCTCGAGTCTATATTCTGTTCTCTCTCCAACCCTATGTGAATACCCACACTCCTGGCCTCCATACATCTACACACACACACAGAAGCTTGATGAGGGCTCCTGAAAAGAAATCTACAGTGATGGGAGGCATAAAGTTCTGCGTCCTTTGGTGAGAATGAGTGAGACAGGTCTTGAAACAAGCAGGGTCAAGACCCTGGAGCTGAGAGAGTAAGTGGTGAAAAAACCCTGTTACTGAAGAGAAGGGAAAGAATCAATCCAGACACAAGCTGTGTTAAATACCTCAACAAGCATGGAGACTCCAGAATAGTCAAAAAAGGTCAACCCACTGCAATCCAGGATTAAAGAACACTTCTCATTCTGGCAGGGCTGTGAAGCTTCTTCTGTAGAAGGAACATAGATTTGAGTTAGGGAGAATTCTTAGAGATTTCTGCTGCTGATTTTGTTGAATGGTGGGAAGATAACAGTGGCCTTGTGTTTAGAAAGACTAATTTCAGACACTTTTTAATTTTTATACTTTTCAGTTAATTGCTAATTATTTCTGAACTCTTTGATTTTTGATTATTCAAATGTTATTTCAGATAATTATTCATAATTCAAAGAGGAAGACGGGATATGTTAATTAACAGTATCATTTCACAGACAGATGAACTGAAGCAAGTTCAGATGATTTTGAAGGGATACCTGGCAAGTTAGTGCCAAACACAGACTAGAATCAAGGCATCTAGACATTCTGAATGGTATTCTTCCCATGATGCCAGTTTCCTTCATGGGTGTGCCCTGTTGTATGGTGCCTGAAGCTTATACAGTTTTGGAGTCACACTTTAAGGAAAAGATTCACTGCTGGAGCTTGTCCCTTGGCCTTGGAAGGGATCTATGTGAGGGACCCTAAAAATCAAGCTTCATTTAACTCATGGTAAATCTGCCTCTGAATGCATTTGATGGGAAAAATTTTTATTTTTTTTCTACTTAGGAGTTCATGACTTCTTTTTCACTGAAGTCCCCAGGGCTACACTTTCCTTGTGTGAAATGACACATTTCTAAACAGTGACAGGCCATATCCAATGTCACTCTAAGGAGTGATGTGGCCCTCAGAACAGACCATGTAGGCTAAGATTCCCCCACCATCACTAGGCAAAGTATAGAAAATAAACCCCAATTCATTAATTATTATGAAATTCTCTGAAAAAATAAATTCTTCATTGGAATAGATTTGCCATTAAAATGCCCGTGGTTTTGCCATAGAATGACTACAGAAAAGTGGGAATATGGTTGTTTCTCAATTAGCATTGAAGGGAAGTCGGGGGAAATTATGTCATTTTTAAAAACTGCTGCTTAGAGGTAAAACCAGGCAGAAAATAGAGAATATACACTGAACATTTATATATAGCAGTAACTGTTGGGAAAAGGAGAAAATGCTACAAAGTAATCTTCAGTGTATTTGAAAAGTGGTATTCAGGTATAGGATCTGTTTCCAAGTTTCACTTTTACATCTATATTCATATTTACTAATTGAATTAATAAATATAGAGCATGTATTTTGTTCAAGAAATTTTTGAAATGTAGTGAATGATACAAATGTAAGATCCTATTCCTTTCTTCTAGGAGCTTATCCTTGAGTGCCACGGATAGGATTGGTACATAAATAATAGATGTTAAAAATGAAAAAGGATGGGCATTTAAATACACAAAGGAGAAGTCTCTTTGGAGTGATCAGGGAAGGCTTCATGCAAAAGTCTTGAAGGATATACATAATTCCAAAAAGTAGAAATGATATGGAAATGCAGGCATTCCAATCATAAGGATGGCTTTAATTGAACACTAATGATAGTTTGAGACCTCAAACTTCTTCTGCTTCCATTCAAGCAACATTTATTGAGGGTCTACTGCATGCCAGGCACTCCAGTAGTGCCTTCTATTTCCCTGTTTCTCCCATAGGAAGGAGGGCTAAGCAGTAAGAACAGATTTAGACTATGTTTTCATTGGCCTAAAATGGTAAATTAGAACCTCATACAAAATGGAAAGTCACCACAATGTGGCTCATCCACTGACCACTCAGTAGTATTCATTATCATTCACTATTTGCCTAATTAAACATAGGACCTATCTTTACTACGCAAGGGCTGTTATATATACCCTCGGATATAATGTGCCCCTGCTCATTATCAGAGATGGGAGAGGATTAAGATCACAGGAAAAAGAAAAAATTCATATTCCAAGCAAAGATAAACAGTGGAATGTTGAAGTGGTATTTATTCCATCTCCTAGTCTCATAAATACACACACACACACACACACACACAGGTTGGCGCTACATTAATTAGTTTATAGATACTTTTGGTCCACTTTGTTTAGAGTTACAGCAACAGAATTACTAGATCAATATTAAAAGAGTTGCTAAGACGTTTGGCTCACTATTTAATCTGTGACATATATTTCCTTACATGTTTTTTATAATTCATAAGTACATTTTTATCCAATTTGGAAACGTTTTATTGAATTTTCAGAGTATAAAAATCTCTAACAATTAAATATCAGATAAGCTTTCTCAGAAAAATTCAATAATTCATATGATATAAAATATATATATAATTGATTAGGCATTTTCTTACAAAATTAAATGTAAAAAGTTTTAGTAAGATTAATCATGCTTGCAGTGTACCATGGAGTTCAATATTTGAAGGGTTCCTATGCAGAATCTTGTGAACATATCTGTTTCAGAAAACAAAATTTATTTCATTCTTTAAAGGCAGTAGTGGGTCAGAGCCAGCTCTAGCAGTTCTTTTGACATCTTGGAATCAGTCATAGAAAAATTTACATAATGGAAGTTGGGAAATGCTATAAATCAGTGCTTCTCCACCACCCCACGCCTTATTCTCTACTCCAAGAGTTGTTTGTTAAACATTTCCTAGCATATCACTGCTTAAATGTGAATACTCTTCTTAAATATAAAGAAAATAATCAATCGGTAATTTAAAAAAAATCTAATGCCTTTGATTAAATAAATGACTTTATACACTGACATCCTTATCAATAGATCTTAAAATCACAGAGATGACACAATTAGATATCAAAATTAGTAAAGTCTTTTTTTCCATATCTTTTAAGAGAGCTGTTCTTACAAAATACGAGTCTTTTATAATATAATACATATTTCAAAATAAGCTACAATCTAAAATTCTTTGTCCAAAAATTTATGTAGAAAAATTTAATACTAATATTCAATCCCCCCAAAATTAAAAGTTAATGAAATTATGTATTTTTCTGAGATCTGTAAGCCTATTCTTTATATACTAGAAGACATGATTGTCACTGGTAATATCTACAAGAGAGGCTTGGTAAAAAGAAACTGTAATCTGACAAATATCAGCAATGGTTTTATTTAGAAAATGTCAATGCACTGCTTTTCTTGAAAGAAGCTACATAAGTTATTATCTATAACTAAACTACACAGCATGAGTTCTATCACACCCATTCCTTAGCCAGACAGACATAGCTAATCAATCATGGGAATTTTTTCCACTGAGGCCAGTGAAGACCTTAAAATTTTTATCAACTCAGTGCTTCAGGGAGCCACTACTAGTTCATAAGAAACTTATTTGTCAATCTGAACTTAATATTACAGGGAAAAAACAATCTATGTATATGTCATTTAGAGACATTGATCACTGGATCTAAATAACTGGAAACTGGTGGTAAAAAGGTACAGAAAATTCTTTAAACAATTTTCTTTTTCTTTTTTAACCTATCACATTTATTCCACTTGTAAATTATACTTTCCATTCTCTCTATTTTCTGGTAATTAGTTCATCATTTAAGTGGTGATAGATTGTTAATGTTTGGGTCTTATCAGAGGTCATACAAAAATTCCGCTTCCATCGTCTCTGAGTGTGCTTGCTTTGTTCTTCATTTTTATATCCAAGTCGCCTCTTTCTTGTTTCTTTAATCAAAATATGTGCTTATTTTCAGATCATCCAAAATAAAATAAAGCAAACAAAAGAATTGTGTCTTGTAGTTGTGGATAATAACTTAGTTAAGCTATTTTAATAGAAGCAATTCATGATGTCTTTTGTAAATAAAAAAGACATCCTTAAAGTAAAGTTACCAATCCACTCAAATAAAAATTTAAATACAGTGGACATTTCTGAGATTTTCCCCCAAATAAGTGAAGTTTTCCTTTACCCAGTATCCTCTCAGTTCTGCCACTGTACTGATTTTATGGCTAAAACCTTGTGTTCTAAGCTTCCAAGTAAATTAACCAGTGCAATAAAAATCACATCGTGGTAAAAAAGAGTAAAGTGAACACACAGCTAATATCCTGCCTTAGGTAAAGTGAGGTAAGCTTGGAGCATGTGCAAAGGAGACACCTAATCTATACCCATGTGGGATGTGGGAAATGATGGGCTTTATCCACAAAAAACAACATTTCAGAAAGAAATTAACCATCAGGTGTGGGTGGGCAATTAACTCCAGATTGTGGAAGCCAGCTCTTTCCTGTGGAATATTCATTAGCTCCTTTAATTAAAAAGTATTCATAGTTGCATAATTTAGGAGTGCTTTTCATATACTTCAAAAGATTCTTGACAGTCTGTGAGTCACTCAATTTTTTGAAAGAAGGCATTTTCTGTTGATATCAATTAATTATTCAGAAGCAGGTTTATATCTCTAACTTCTCAAGAAAACAAGGAGCTAAGAAATATTTAGGACAAACCACAATACTATCTTTGGGAAACATGTGCACACACCATTGAATATCTCATTGATTGGTTGATTCATTCATTCATTCATTCACTCAAGCAGTCAGTCAATATAGATGTATTGGGTGCTTACTCTAAGCACTGTCCTAAGAACGGCAAGCAGAATGGTGAACAAGAGAGATGATGGTCTCTGCCCTCAACAGACTCACAACCAAGGTGGGAAACCTGTCAGCTGAACAAGTAATTTGAACTGTTATGAAGGCTGGAAAAATTATTCAGAAAGTGCTTAGGATGTACAGGAATGACCTGGTGTGGTTGACAGAATAATGGCCCCCAAAGACGTCCATATCTTAATTACCAGAACCTATGAATATATTGCCTAACATGGCAAAAGAGACTTTGTGATTTGATTGTATTGAGGACCTTGTGACGGCGAGGTAATCCTGCATTATCCAGAGGGGTCCAATGTAATCACAAAGGCCCTTACGAGAGGGAGGCAGGAGGGTCAGAGTCAGAAAAGGAGATGTGGTGATGGAAGAAGAGGTCAGAGAAAGATTTAAAAATGCCACACTGCTAGGTTGAAGATGAAGGAAGAGGCCATGAGCCAAGGAATGCAGGGGACCTCTAGAAATTCAAAAGGGCAAGGAAATAAATGGGTTCTCCTCTAGAGCCTCAGAAACATACAGCTCTGCCAAAACCTTGATTTTTCTCCTGTAAAATTCATTTCAGCCTCTGTCCTCTAAAACAGTAAGACAATAAATTTGTGTTGTTTTAAGCAAGTAAGTTTGTGGCAATTTGTTACAGCAGCAATAGGAAGTCAATATATCTGGATTGCTGGTTTGGGGTTTTGGTGGATGGCGGTGAGGAAAGGGAGCTTATTTTAGACTTCAGGATCTATAATGGCAAAAATTATGCCGGCTTTCTTCACCCTTGAATGTGCAGCACCTAGCATTGTGCCCAGGACTTAGTAGATGTTCAGTAAGTACAAGAAATATTTTCTGGGCCAGCCCTAGTGGCCTAGCAGTTAAGTTCAGCATGCTCCACTTCGGCAGCCCCAGGTTCAGATCCAGGGTACAGACCTACACCGCTGTGTTAGCAGCCATGCTGTGCTGGTGGCTGATATACTAAAAAAAAAAAAAAAAATTGAGGAAGATTGGCATGGATATTAGCTCAGGGCTAATCTTCCTCCACAAAAACAAACAAACAAAAGGAATATTTGCTGAGTAAACAGAGACATGCATTAATTAATGCAAGAATGAAAGATAAATGGAACTTGTGAACTGAGGTCTAGAGGATGATTAGAAGATAAGCAGGTGAGAAGGTGGTAGAGGTGGACCTGGAGAATCATAATGCTAAGAGATACACTGGCACTATGCCTCTTGGTAATGGCATAACGTGACTAAAGTGTTTTGGGACACATCCTACTAAACATGGTAATGGCAGATTTCTCCACATTTGAGCAATTTTTGTTTTCATTTAGAGAAATATGACTTCCATCTTATTACTTATATAGCTTATTTCAAATATTTTGATTAAACAATCATGTGCTCAACTAAAAATCTGTAGTTGGTTGTTTGTAGATTGTTGGCGAGGGAGTATTTTTTTATTCTCTTCTCTCTTTCCCATTCCCTTGCATAGCTAATGGCTCCCTTTGCTTTAGTTACTTCCAGATCTATTTGGTGCTCCCAAAAGTCCACTGGATGCCTCATGGACTACCTCTCAGTATCTTAAATTCACCATCCTTCAAAATAAACATATCTTCTCTTTTAGGTACACTACTGGGTCCCCTACTAACCCCATTTGAGAGTTTCAAAGCTTCAGAATCATTTGCCTTGCCCTCCCCCTGCCCCAAATACCCATACAGTGCCAGCTGTTTTCATTACATGCTGAAATCTCTTTTAAGCCCATCCTCTATCTCCATTTTCATAACCTTGTGACCAAAGCAGAGGAAGATGATGCCGTCACCTCATTTTCTTGGGTTAGCACCACTTCATCCTTCCAGCTTGTGTGCCTGCAGACTGCATTCAGATCAGTACTCCCAAATCCCAGCTTTAAGCACCCTTTTCTGTATGCATGCCTGCCCTCAACAGAGACTTGAGTTGTGCCTCTGTCCCTAACAAACTGCATGATCCAGAGCAAGTTAGTTGTCTCCTATGGGCCTCAACTTCTTCACCAGTAAAATGAAGAGTATCCTATTATCTACTTGAAAAGGAAAGTGTGGTATTTACCTATTACCCATTACAGAGTTACTAAGAAGAATGTCCTTTGAAAACTGTGAATTGCTATACAAATATTATTTATCATTATAATTTTCATTCATTGACCAAGTGTTCATTGGAGAATGAAGAATAATGCAATGGAAATTTAGCACTTTTTGCCTTAAAAATCTAGCTATAAGGAGAATAGACACAAATAAAGCTACTCTATAACTATATAAGGTAATATGTGATTGACTAAAGCATGTGGTAGCCTCTCTGTTTTACTATTACAATGATCTCCATTTTACAGCTGAAGACATTGAATTCCAGCCTGCACTTAACTATGTATTGCCCTGTATGGGTCTGGTTGACTTCTTTTTCTACCTAAAGGGATTGCCAAGGAGTGTGTCCCTTCAACTTACTTTACTTCCCTATTAAACCTTGAAGAAAGTATAAGATGTAGATTGGCAGAGAAGGGATATGGCTCTATTCAGGAGAACCCAAATAAAGGCAAAGCCAAGGATAGTTAAATTAGACAAGGAGGCCATGAGTTGATCTGTCTGACTTGGACGGAGGGTTTGTGTAATGTGTTGTAAAAGAGAAAGCAGTTTGAGAAGATTGGGCATGGTTTTAGGTGCCCTGTTTAGGTGTGCGTACTTGATCCTCAGAAGGGAATCATTATAATTTTTTAAGCATAAGAGGAATGTTAAAGCAAATGTGATTTAAGATTAATCTGCATTATATCATAGAATAGAATAGAGCCATGATGGCAATTACATCGCAGCTTGCATGTTAACTCTAACCATTTGCTTCTGCAGCCCCATGTTGAGAAGATTCTCAGGCTACTCTGGCTCATATAGAATATAGTTGGCTACCAGGCTACTCTACTCTGGTAATTGAGGAAGTACCTTGATCTATTAGTTCTTTCTGATGTGAGCACAGGAAACTGGGTATTTTCTATCCATGGAATAAAACCAAGAATATCTTATAGGAAAAAAAAAAACCAATATGAAAGTTTCAGTAATTCATTTTGAACATAGTTAAGGACAGAATCAGAGTCACAGAGTAAGAACGTCAAAGTGATAAAACCAAGAGTTAATATATTTTGGTAATTAAATTGAGAGATGAAATAAAGAACATGAGCAGTAAATGTAACCTTAGCATTTAAAGCACAAGGATGTGAGAGCAGGATGGTGTTCCTGAACAAGAAGGAGAGATGTGAGGACCCAGGATACTTTGGAGTGTTAGAAGAGGGAAAAGGAGTAGGATGTTGGAAGAAATATTCTGGTCAGGTAGTTCTGATTACTATTAAAAGGCCACTGGGTGCCAAAGGTTTCAAAAGGATACAGTGAAGGTGACAGCGCCCATCAGCTACCATTCTGTGCAAAGTGGGCCTGGTCTAATGATGCAGAGGTGAGAAGGTCCTTAAAAAGTTTCAAGATTAGCGGAAGAGAAAGACACTGAAGAAATTATCATTAAATACTATACCAGTATTAGATAAGCATTCTTTAAAAGCACAAGGCAGGAGAAAGTAAATTTGCCACAAGAAGTCAGAAAAGACTAAAGAAACTGAATCTGAGTTGCATCCATGTTGATGTGAGTCATGCAATTGATTAATATAGTTATATAATATTTACTTTATTCTATTCTATGTCATATATCTATTTAGAATATATATAATATAATATAATATAGTAGATATAATATGTATTTCATTCTCTTATATAAACATTCCATATGTTCTTTATCCATTGTACTGTTAATAGATATTTTAGTTGTTTCTAGGTTTGGGGGAATTATAAACAAAGCTACTATGAAGAATCTTGCATATTTTTCCAGGTACAAATATTAAGAGATTCCTTCTTTATCGTCTTTAGAAGTGCAAAAATTACTATTGCTCAGCTTTTCCTGGTTTTTAAGTTTACATAACTGGAATTAGAACTTTATATTTTCTTTTGTCTTCCTTTTTTTTTACCCAATTATGTTTATCAGACTCATCCAATTTTCATGACTGTATAAGTATACCATGCAATAAACATATCAAATAAAAACTCAGATGTACAAATATACCAAAGTTTATTTACACCTGCTACTTTTTTTAAACATATGAGCTGTTTCCAGGTTTGGATAGTTACAAACAGTACTGTGTAAACATCCTGTTTATGTAACTTGCTACAAATAAGCTCTCATTTCTTTAGGATGTATAACTAGGAGTGGAATTGCTGGTCATAATGTATGTATATCTTCAGCTTTATATGATATGCCAAACTGTTTTCCAAGGTGATTCTAACAGTTTACAAGAGATTTCTTGTTGACTTATATCCCCACCAACCCTTGGTATCATCAGACTTTTAAATGTTTACTAATTATATATATGAAGAGCTATTTATTGTGGATTTAATTTAAATTTCCCCAATAATTACTAAGAATAATAATAGTGAAGTTAAGCATATTCTCATATGCTTATTGGTAAATTTGAAAATGTTCCCTTTTTCTTTTGATGAGGAAGATTGGCCCTGCACTAACATCTGTTTCCAATCTGCCTCCTTCTGCTTGAGGAAGATAGTTCCTGAGCTAATATTTGTGCCAATCTTCCTCTGTTTTGCATGTGAGATGCTGCCACAGCATGGCTGGACGAGCAGTGTGTAGGTCCATGTGAGGGATACGAACCCACAAACCCTGTTGCACCAAAATGGAACACAAACCTAACCGCTATGCCACTGGGCTGGCCCTGAAAATGTCTCTTTTTGTGAAATGCCTGTTCATGTCTTTTGTCCATTTTTCTATTGGATCATCTGCTTTCTTTCTTGCTCCTTGATTTGTTGGGGAATGCAATCATTTCTCCATTTTTATGTCATATCTATCTTCTTCCTCTCTGGCCTCATCTTTTCATGCATTATATGGTGTCTTTTGGTAAAGAAAAGCTGTTAATAATAGTCTAGTGAAGTTTAATGATCATTGTCTTTATGATTAATGCTTTACATTTCTTGTATATATATTCTTCTCCATTCTCTTCTGTATGTTGTCTACCACTCTTAGGACTTTGATCCACCTGGTACTGATTTGGGGATATGGTGTGGAGTAGAGGTCTAATTTCATTCATTATGGATACACGATTGTCTCTTCATCATATATTAAAAGACTGTCCTTTCCTCACAGCCCTGCAGTGCTACTTTTGTCACAAATCAAACACCAACATATGTGCGATTTTTCCCCTCTCTGGGCTCTCTACTCTGTTCTATTGATCTGTTCATTTATCTCAGAACCAATACCACACTTCATTGATTATTACAGATTTATAAAACATTTTGATCACTAAGGAAACATGCTCTCGCCCTTGTTCGTATATTTCAAGAGTCTTGCCTATTCTAGGCCATTCAAGTTTCCATACAAAATTTAGAATTAACTTATCAATTGCCATTAAAATGTCCTACTGGAATTTTAATTGGGATTAAATTTATATCTATAAATAAATTCAAGAACTGACATCTTTTGATATTGAGTATTCTAATTAATGGACATTGCATTTCCCTTCATTTATTTATAAATATCATTTAAGTAAGTGTTTCAGGTATTTTTAATGTCTCATAATAAAGTTTTACACCTTCATCCTGTGTAGGGCTACACATCTTTACATAAATTTACTTCTAAAAGAGAGAGAACAGGAGGAAGAAGTAGGAGGAGGAGGAGGAAGAATAGAAGAAGTAGGTGAGGAGGAGAAGGGGAGAAGAGAAGAAAGAAGTAAGAGAGGAGGAGCAGGGAGAAGGACAGAGCAGGGAAGAGAGGAGGAGGAGAGAGGAGGAGAAAGTGGGGGGAAGGAGAAAGAGGAGGGGGAGAGTAGAGGGAGGAAGAAGAGAAAGAGGAGAGAAGAAGGAGGCAGAGGTGGAGAAGAAGGGGCAGATTTCATTCTCTGATGAATATTTAAGGCAGAACACTTAGATATTTTTTCAAGCTAACTCACCACTGCAGTTGCCATTGGATAGAGGACTGAGCAAGGTGTTTTGTTCACACTGAAATGAAAACAAATACAAAGAAGAATAACATTGAAGAAATTCACTTCTGTCTCTGAAAAAAGCACATCATTCTTTTCTGCATAAATAACAAAAACCTAGTCTCTAATAATGATTTTTCACTAGTCTTTTTTTCAGAACGATATGTATAACAAACTGAAATAATAAAATGATCTTTAGTTCTAAGAGTATATTAGCTCAGTAGATAATTTATGATATCAAGTTAGACTATCTTCTTTAGAACATTTTCTACAAGACTAAGTTTTTTTGATTTTCGGTCAGGAACTAAATATTTGCGTATGTTTTTCATGTAGCATATCCAACCAGACATTAATCTCAATAACACAGCATTCTCTGAGAGAAAGCCATTAACCATATATTTCATATTACACAAAAGTTAACTGCTCATCTGTAGGTCCATGAAAATGCTTGAGAAACATTCATGATTTATGAAAATGCTGGAGAACAAAAATGACTCTGTATCCTACAATTAAACTTCTTTGCAATTGACAGTAATTGATGCCTCTAACAAGATCATATGCAATCTACTTCTCAAATAACTTATTATTATTAATGATGATGATGATAGTAATCAATATTTTTGAGTTCTTACTATATGCCAAGGACTTTGCACTAACTATTTAATCCTCAGAACAATACTATTAAGTTATTAATCTCATTTTCCATATGAGGGAGCAGACGATGGAAAGGTTACATAGCTTGACCAAAGTCACGAAGCTAGTAAGAACCTGGGCTAAAACCAAAGCATGTGACTCTCCATTCTGAACCTCATGCTCCCAACTGCTACATTATACTTTCTGCTGGGAAATCAGTTTTCATCTTACAGGCCGACTAGAGAACATCTCACTATTTTCTCTTCTACTACTCAATGGTGCAGCTTATATATTTTAAGTATGGCTCTGACAGCTATCAGCTGTATGATTTCCACTAGGTTATTTTACATTTCTAAGTCTCAACCTTTCTTTTTTGTAACATTCAGGTAATGCCTCTTACATCATGGGGCTGGTGATGACTAAGTTAGATAGCCTAATTAAAGAGGCTGGCCCGTGAAAGACATTCAATGAATGTGAGTTTCCTTTTCCTCCTTTTAAAAATACCTTGTCTGACATCTCTGTGAAAAAGAATTTCAAATAATTTATGTACATACTTCACCCTCAAGGAGGTGGGGCATAACTTCACACACCGGTTTTTTTTTAGGAAGATTAGCCCTGAGCTAACATCTGCTGCCAATCCTCCTCTTTTTGCTGAGGAAGACTGTCCCTGAGCTAACATCCGTGCCCATCTTCTTCTACTTTATATGTGGGACGTCTACCACAGCATGGCTTGCCAAGCAGTGCCATGTCCGCACCTGGGATCCGAACCGGTGAACCCCGGGCCGCTGAAGTGGAACATGTGAACTTAACAGCTATGCCACCGGGCCAGTTCCTTCACATTCTTTTAGTGTGGGCTACATGTAGTGACTTGCTTCCCAAGACAACAATATGGAAAGGAGAGAAATAGAAGAATTTTACAGTGGAGAAACCTGACAAATACTACCTTATTCAGTATGAGGTGATCAAGGTTAACAACAACAGTGATAAATCATGTTGATTATATGTAATCTTGATATGACATGTTGAAAATAGCACTTCACCTCTATAGTTTTCCTCCTAAAAACACATATCCCCAGTCTTACCAAGAGATAAACACCACATAAACTCCAATAGAGGGGTGTTCTATAAAATACCTGACCAGTACTACTCAAAACTGTCAAGGTCATCAAAAAACGAAAGTCTTGGAAGCCGTCACAAAGAAGAGGAATCTAAGGAGATAGGACAATTAAATGTAATGTAATATAATGGATGGAATCCTGGAACAGAAAAAGGATATTTGGTAAAACTAAAGAAATCTGAATAAAGCATGGATTTTAGTTAATGATAACGTATCCATATTGGCTCATTGATAATAACAAATATGTCACACTAATTCAAGACATTAATAATAGCAGAAATTGTGTGATGCAAGGTATATAGGAACTCTCTATACTTTCTCAATTTTTTTGTAAATCTGAGACTGTTCAAAAAAATAAAGTCTATTTAAAAAAAATACATTGAGCAAAAGAAAATTTTACATAGACAGCAAATTGAAACTTCTCTTGCAAAGTGAGGCCACAGAACGGTGATTAATATTATCATGTGAGTATCTGTAGCCTATACAATAATAAGCATGAATCAACCAAATACTAGCACCCTGAAATCCTCCTAAGCTTCCGCATTCAGGGAGATATTTAATGGTGAAATATAGGAAGTATATTGCCACAGTATAAAAAAAACAGGCAATCATTTTTAGTTTGTTTTTTGAATAGGATGTGAGTTTCCCTGTGCTAGGGTGTTTTAAATACCCTTTCCTCACCACCATCTATTGAAAGTGCGGAAGAGAAGACTGAGGCCCCAGCAGAGCACTCCAGTTTAAGACAGAACTGTAGACCACTGTGCGCAGCCAGATAAAAGGAGGCAAAGCTGTAGTAGAAATTAATTGACGCAGACTCATTTCTCTGAAACTTAACTTGGAACAAGTGCACAGGCCTTAAAACAAGAAATAGATACCCAAGACAGACAGTGTATAAAAAGAATAACATGAGACGCCCAAAAGAGCCCCCATGCTACTCAAGACCATCCATTTAACCATTCTGAATAAAGGTTTATTCCCTGTTCCTCAGACAGCAAGGCTCCAAGATTACTATCTGAATCCCTCTGTGTCCTTCAAAACTCATAGTATGTAAATACACACAATATTTGCATCATCTTCATTATAGTGGAACTCAGTCTCAACAAATCCTTTCTCAGCATCATAGAGTTCTAAGTTAAAGACTCACTTTCGTTGTGATTACCTACCAATAATCTAGATTCAATGAACTCTATTTGTTTATTAGACTCAAATTTCTCAGTTCCCAGGTAAACAAAATCATATATGTGGAACCTCCTCACAGAATGAGGTTTACTTCTGACTTAATATGCTACAAGATAAGCACATGCCAATTTTCAACTTCTGAAAACAAATTGGAGCAATCTTAGTCTTACAGGAAAATGTTCTAAGGAAAATACTGTTGACCATCAATAAACAGTTATAAGAGTCTTCATGTCAGCTACTCTACTAGATATTATAAAGCCCAAAAAGTAGTCTATCATTTCAAGGAATAAATTTATATTTTGGTAAAATAAGACTACAAACTTCTTGTGGGTTGATTAAGTTATTTGGAACTCTGGACAAACTTTTCCACAATACCATTACGCATGGTGGTTGTGAGCTTACGTCAGCCACAAGAACCTACCTGTCTCACAATACAATTGAACATTGCCACAAGGTGCAGCATGGCTTTGTGAAAGAAATAGGTCTAGTATACCAATTGAACAATTAGGAATGTATCTCTGCCTTTGGCTTGAGAGCAAGTTCTTCTCAACCCAAAATCACATTTGGTGGTTCCTAATAATCTGATGAAAGTGACATCCTAAAGACCACAGTGAGGGGAAAAGACTGGTCTGGAGATATATAGGCAGAGCCAGTTGAATGGACTTGTGACCTGCGTAATCACACAGGGCTCCACGCTTAGAAGGATTTCCCATTTGCTGTTGCCATCTTGAAATTCTTAGTAATGGTTGAAAAAGGGACCTCACATTTTCATTTTGCATTGTGTCAGCAAATGATATATCTCTTTCTTGTATTGAGGACCTCTGTGGTCCAGATCAGTATGAGGCCCAGAAGCAGAAGCATGAAGCTGCAAAGGTCAGGAATGCAGTACTAGACAGCTCCTGAGACACCAGAAATGAGAGGGTCAAGATCTCTTATATACCTGAGTGACTGGAAGATAATATATGTTCAAGGACACAAGAGAAAGAGATCTTTGTGATCTGGTATAGTCAAGGAAAGCTTCACGGAAAGGGTACTACTTGTACTCAGTCAAACTAATAATACTAGCTAAGATCTTACAGTTTGAGTAGGACAGGCACTATTCTAAGTGCTTTGTATATATTAACTCATTTTATCATCCCAACTACAGATGAGGAAACTGAATCACAAAAGGTTCAATAACTTTGTTAAGGTCCCACAGCTCGTAAGTGGCTAGCCCAGGCAATTTAGTTCCAAAGTCCATGCTCTTTTAACGTTGTGGAGGGCTTAAGAATTCCAACAATCACAGATAGCTCATTTACATGAAATCATCGTGATGCACATAAGTTGAGATAACTTATGGAGAGAAAGAATGCTAGCATTTTATAATAATGTCATTATAATGATGGCAACACTCTACTTCTCTGAAGTCACTTATCATAGTCTATCTCTTTTAAATTTGGATCTGACTCTTCTTTCTTTTGGTAAAAGGTCCTTTAAGCTAAATGATTTCTCTTATTTATTCTTCTCAAGGTTATAGTACCTAGTACACATGTCCTTTAGATATATGCTGAATGAAGAAATGAAGGAACTATTGAATAAGAGTGATTACCTAAAAGCTAACTACAAGGATCAGATAAAAAGTAAAATACAATATAAGGTTTTGCTGAGGAGAGAGGTCTCCAAACACTTTTACAATGCATTATATTTACATGATACGTTTTTTAGTGTCATGATATAAGGTTGCCTGTTACCTGTAGCATGACACTGTAATCATGAAGCAGTTGATCGTACCTTGCTGATATCATCCAGTAGCAGGTTGCTGGCATTTTCCTTTTGGATTATGTTTATTAGATCAGTGTGAAACTTCTTCACATTCAGGAAAACAAGTGGGTTGTTTATTGAGACAATTTTCACCTGCTTCAGGGTTTCCTTTTAGAGGAGAAAAGGAATAGATTCAGAGTTCTGAATGAAATAAAAGAGGATAGCTCTATCCAATGAGTCTACATCTTACAAGTCCAAATGTTACTCAATCATGGAAGCAATCTCTTAGCTAACATTTTCATTATTAAAATGTATTTGGAGAGCTTAATATACGATTGCACTTCTTAGGGAAAATATATACTTCCTCTTTCCTCTTTCCTAAGAAACACTGATAATCATGAGATGAGTCCGCAGCTTTTCAGAAAATGGCCCTTATTCCTACTGACTGGGTTTAGGGGAGGCAACAGCCTGGAATATCCAAGAGTATCAAGGAGACCTATCTTCCCACAAGTAGCTTTTCTACTCAGTCTAGAAATTAAAAGTTCATTTACATAACCATCAGCATTTTTAAAAAATAAAAATATGTCCTGAAGGGTCAACCATCAGTCATTTACGTCATAATGACATAGCTTTCTTTCAGTTGGAATGTAATCTTACTAGTGACTGCTAGTACTAATTGGGAGAAGGAAACCAAGAGGGATTATCAGGAATGTAACTTCACTTGGGGTCTAGGTTACACTAGATTGCCAGGATGTAGGTAAGACATGCACAAATGGAGAATGAAAAGCTTCAGTACAAAAGGTATCTGCTTTGGCCATTTGCCCAGGTCTTCCTGGCAGCAATGCGACTAAAACCATCTTCTCCATCACCTTTGGGGCAGGGGTCTGAACTAGAAATCGAGAGGATGGTAAGTTCTATGAAATAGTATGTCCTCACCAACTGAATAAAGTAATATTCCTTCAGGCTTCAGTACTCACATAGAAGAAGAGATGCAGCACACAGGCAAAGAAAGAAAGAGAAAAGAAAACACCAGGTCCATGAATTTGGCCACTTCACCGAACCTCTCTAAGTTTCCTCATTTTAAAAATTAGGTAAGGGGCCGGCCTGGTGGCGCAGCAGTTGAGTGCACATGTTCCGCTTTGGTGGCCAAGGTTTTGCTGGTTCTGATCCTGGGTGCGGACATGGCACGACTTGGCAAGCCATGCTGTGGCAGGCGTCCCACATATAAAAATAGAGGAAGATGGGCACAGATGTTAGCTCAGGGCCAGGCTTCCTCAGTGAAAAGAGGATTGGCAGCAGATGTTAGCTCAGGGCTAGTCTTCCTCAAAAAAAAAAATGAGGTAAATATTTAAATTAGATAGTCTCAAAAAGTTTCTATAGCTACAAAAAATTTATAGCTCATATACTCTAGAAAGTGAGGATACTTGCTCCAAATTAACCAACCCAAGAAAACGAAAATCCTTAAGTTACCAAAGCAACTTTTAATCAAGAGTAAACCTCTTACAAAACGAAGTAGCACTATTCTTGAGCTTGTCATATTTAGTTTTCACAAAGCTAGGTATTTGTTAGAGAATAGAAGTCCAAATTGTGCCGGAAAAGAAATTCTCAACAGTGGTGAATTCACTGAGCCGGAAGAGATCTCCCAAACTGAGAATGTTTCATGTGAAGAAGCGGTGGAAGAGCACAGGCACGGAAGAGGAATGACAGATCACCACCACACTGTAAGTCGGCTAGAACGTCCCCCTAACAGTTGATAGTCAAACCTTACTTTCTCTTAGTTTTTTTCCCTCTTATTTTTGACACAAAACATTACATAACTAGTGAGGTGCACTATTCTAATAAAATTAATATTTTCATGTGACACTGTTATTACTCAGGTGAATGACTACACGGGAACCAATCAAAGTTTAAAGACATGGAGAAAATTCAGCATTTTCATCTTCCTACAAATTCCCTCATTCACTTCCCCACATTTAGACTGAAAAAAAGATAAGGATTAGATAGAATTTATTAACCAGTGATCTTTAAGCTAAAGAAAAGTCAGACTCCAATTCTGTTTCAAAGTTAAGCATGTCAAGTTACTGTACATAGCTGTGGCGGGTAGGGTGGACACACAGAGGACTTCCAGGGCCTGAGAATCAGTCTGGGGCTTTGCAGAAGCACTAAATGCCTAAGAAAAATTTAAAGAAAGAAAAGAAAGACAGCTTTGGTGGAAAACTTGAGCCTGGAACACCCTCAAAGTCTCTGAACTCAAATCGCTCTCTAGGAAGCAAATATTTCCATGCTTATTAAAAACTCCAGGGGCCGCCCCGTGGCCGAGTGGTTAAGTTCGCTCGCTCTGCTTCAGCGGCCCAGGGTTTCGCCGGTTCTGATCCTGGGCACCACTTGTCAGGCCGTGCTGAGGCAGTGTCCCACACAGCACAACCAGACGCACTCACAACTAGAATATACAACTACGTACTGGGGGCTTTGGGGAGGAGGAGAAGAAGAAGAAAAGACTGGCAACATTTGTTAGCTCAGAAGCCAATCTTTAAACAAAACAAAACAAAACACAAGCTGCTCCCCTTGGTGTCACAGAAGGACTCCTGGTGCTACTTCCAATTTCCAGTCTACTCAGAAATACCCTGACATTGATCCCTCTGCTGGGAGGCCAGTTCTCTCTATTCTGAGGGCAATCATGAGCTACTGAAACCAGTAAATGTGAAAAATAAAGAAAAAAGTTTAGCCAAACATTTACAAAGCAGGTACAAAGTGAAGCAATTTTTAAAAACTGGAAAAAAATTCAAGTCATCAGTTTTTTTCCCCCTCACTTTAAACTTGTTTTGGTCGTCCCTTAGAATAAGAATCTAGAACTCACACACAGTTGGCCTGCCTAAGCATGGACAGGGTGAGAGAATTTACATAAGTTGTTTCCTTAAAAAGGTGTCCACTGTACAAGAAACCAATCCTATTGGCGTTCCATAACCACTGGACTAATTAATTACCCTCTGCTAATAACACAGCCCCATTGACTGTGTTAAAAAAAAAAATACCATGATCTGACTTTGTTTTATTCCCTTTCCTATTTCCTTTATTCCCTATTTCCTATTCCCTATCTTCCTTCATCAATTAATTTGGAACAGCTATTAGTTTAGTTTGACTGTCTTATGCAACTTAATAATGGAAAAGAGGTTTCCAAATGCCTGAACTACTCTGGACTATGATTCCACTGGGAACTGCAGTACTACGAACCATGCTATTGTCTTATCTGAATGCTAATACAAGATTCTTGTTGCTGATGTTCTATTGATGTGTTGCATGTTAATCACCATATGTATGGCGGCCACATATATACCATTGAAAGTTCACACTAATTAAAAATAGAATTATCTGGAACTGGCCCAGCGGTGTAGTGGGTAAGTTCATGCACTCTGCTTCAGTGGCCAGGGGTTCATGGATTCGGATCACGGGCATGGACCTACACACCACTCATTAAGCTGTGCTGTAGCAGCATCCCACAAACAAAATAGAGGAGGACTGGCACAGATGTTAGCGCATGACCAAGCTTCATCACCAAAGAAAAAATATAGAATTATCATGTTTTCAAATGTCATAATTTATCTGCTTCTTATGATATCTTAAAATCGTCTCACTCACAAAAATTGTTAATAATTGCACAAAGGAAAAGGAAACTAAACTTACGCCATCCACTTCTGTCTTCACTTTAAATTCCATTTCTTTTATGTTTTTTATACTCAGAGTCTTTGCTCTAGAATTAAGGCATAAAGAAAATAAAATGTTTTCTAATCATTACATTAACCATGAAGAAGTAAAAAGAATGTCATTTTATCTTAATAATTGCAATGTATCTAAAATGGTGTAGATCCTATATCTCATTTGTTCATAAAACATTGGTAAATCTGTATTTCTCTGGGATCTTCAGCAATAGTAACAACAGAGACATCTGAGTAGAGATTAAAAAATGTAATGTACCTCATCTTGGCTCCCAAATACCATATCTCCAAGCTACAAGAGGTGGATTGACACCTTGTGGATTGAAGAGTTACAAGAGAGAAGGCTAGAGAGCATATAGTATTTGAGAAAATCTTGTTTTAGGAGAAAGGAAGTAAAGAGGGAATCAATGGTAAGATAGGACCAGATAATGAAGGATCTACATAGATAGATTCTTTAAAAATAGAATCTGTAGATGTAAAACTCAAAACTTTTAATATATTATTTCACATAGAATTTCAAGGGAAGGATGAGAAACATTATCAGATGATGGACACTGGGAAAACAGAAGAGTAGGTTAGTAAAAAGACAAAAAGAGAGAATTTGTTCTTCAATAAATTATCTAGAAAAAAGTATATAGATGGATTAATATGTCTTCTAAAAAATTAAATTTACTGAAATCATTTAATTTTCCAAATGATTACACTGTCATATGATTTGTGTCTCATTGGATACTATATCCCTTCACTCAAAAAAAAAAACCTCTGTGAGCAGCATATGGCTTTGGGGTTAATTTATTTACCTTAATAGATTTTATACATTCCATTTTATAGTGCCAATAAAATATTTCTCTTTATTAAGACCAATATTGTTATATATCATATATAGATAAAACCTCTCCTTTTATTTTTCCTCTAATTCTCTGTTGCCAAACAAAACACGAGCTTGTAGTAGTATACGTTACACAGAAATAAAAGTAAGTGGCAACACCATATACTTTGCTGCTGTGTCAGAACAAACAAAACATTTAAATAAGATCTTACCTTGGGAAGCGAGCAATCACGATAGCTATGGTACAGACAACACCAAACAGCAGCCCCACATTGGCAGCAAAACATATTGTAAATACATAGGTACTGACCCATATGCCCTGAAAGAGAAACAGTGAACAGAAGATGTGAGTCCTTAGGTATTCTCGTCTTCCTCATGACTGCTAAATTCCTCACAATCTTATTATAAACATTCCTGTGACCAAATCTCTCAGCAAGAATACGTTATTTAAGAAGTGGAAAACAGAGGCCCAGCACAGAAACACAGAAACAAATCCTGACCCACTACTCTCAGTGGCAGAGGTGGGGAAAACGTGTAGTCTTTTCTTTCTAGACGCTGCCAATCCTTAGTTCAATACCTAACACTTTGTTTAAGATCTGTAAATAGTTGGTTGATGTGTATGGTTCAAAAGCATGATGTAATTTCCCACCGTTTTCTCGGTTAATATAACAACATTACAAGCAATTGTTTGCAGATTTTTGGTCATTTCCAACAACAACAACAACAACAACAACGTCATTTTCTAAGATTGCTATAAAAAGAACTAACGTAGTTTATTACTACATAAGACTCTCAAAGGCTAATGTTAAAATGACTGACTCCACCAACATGAGCAAACCCACTTTTACACCAACCACTATAAAGATCATCATAATTTTATTTGCTAGGGGCCACTTCTTGTGAAATTGTGAAAGCTAAAAAATCAGGGCCAACTTAGTTTTGGGGAATATTTCTACAGACTGCAAGAAAATTCTATTATTCCTTCAGTTGGAATTCAACATTATTGCAGTTTTGTCCACAACTTGAAACTACAATTTACAAGATATTGTATTATAATGGCATTTCTAAGTTTATTTCTGGCAAAGAAAATCTTTAAGAGCAAAATATTTTATGAAATCCAGAAGATTATATTTTTTAAACACAAAATCCTGCATTTGTCAAATAGTAGACCAACAAAATTTTCAAACTTTCTTTTCCCCCAAATTATCTGCATCACTTACCTATGCATACAATTCTAAATTGATTTCTTTCTGTCCCAAAATCTATATTATCACTTTAAAACATCTTCAACAACAAATTTCAATTCCATATGCAAATGAGAGCATTAGAAACTTCTCTAGGATCAGAAAACAGCACAGATCCTTGGTGGGGGGTATAGACTTTTTTTCTGACAAGCATGAAACAAATCTTTCTAAGGGCATTTTTTATTTGAAATGCTTCTCCTTTGTCTGTATTATTTATCTACACTGAGTTTGAGTGGTTCTTAATGAGGGGCTATTTTGAAAAGCTAAGCTCTTGGAGGTAAATGGAGGGAGTTTTTATCTGTAAAATTCCTTTTGACCTAGAAGAAACAAACATTCTGGAGTAAAATAAAAACATATTTTAAGTGTTCTCATGTTAGGATCCATCACCTACAAATGTAATGCTAAGTTAGCACTTTGTATCATGTTATCCTCAGCCTGTCGTCTAATGGGTAAGATGCTTCTCCTCTATTCAGGTGACTAGACAGTCATTTGAATCTTCTATCTGTACACAGTGTGTTTTTTCCTTGCTAATGTATTTTACTATACTTGATCCTCTATAAAATAAGGCTGCAAGCTTTTGATTATTACTTCAACAAGCCATGATTGCTGTTTCTCACTCATCTCGTAATACTGACTGAACCTGCCTGGGCATGGCAGAATAAGAACTCACCAAAGCTTTATAAGTCCAATGTCTTCTTGTCAACCTCCATGGTTCACCATAGCATAGGGAACTGAGGATCCTGGTCCCCGCCATTTAAAAAACCACAGAGCCTGGAGGCCATGATTCTTCAGAGCAACCAAAAATTTTCCTACCATCTGGTCATGTTTTTAAAGCATATTTACTCTCCCACAATATCATCTATTGTAAGCTTGGTTTACAATTCTTAGTTATTTCCTGGGGCTACATTTATAGCTTCGAAAAAAATATCAAGTGAAAATTAATAACACAGATTAGTAAATAATTCCGTTGGTTAGAATAAATCCCAACACTCTTCTGTAACAATTCCTATTAAAGATACAAATGCTGATTGTCACAGTTGTAAGGAATTGGTTAGCTCTTGGGCCCCTATTTTTTCTCTTCATTATGTGTTCCTTTCCCTATTTGGTACTCACAGCCCTGAAACACAAGCTAGCCCCAAAGTTGACCTCAAGCAGGAAACACATAAACTCTTGCTCCTTATAGAAAATACATCAGTGTAAAGCACAGTTTAGCAGCTACTCGACCAGTTTGCCTCTCCCTGATCCATCTGTTTTGGTGATTGATCTTACATTATTAAATGTCTGTAGGTCTGAATTCTATCCCCAACTATTCAGTTACTCAAACTCATTTCTGAGGCCACAAGTCAGCCTCCATTTTGGATCACCATTTCCTCACTACCTCAAAGAAGGTTTTGACCTATAACTCAAGGTAGAATCATTATTATACATAAAAAATTTAAAGAAAGAAAAATTTCTGATTTTTCCTGCTTACATGATTTTTTAAACTTTCAACCTTTGAATTATTTTATATACACACACACCTTTGGTAACTTTACTTCCATGATATTTTTTAGGTATACTGTATCTATTGAGTAATCTGGACATATTCTGTCTATTGTGTAAGATAGCCTACATCCAAAAAAGTCTGCAACATTCTCACTCCAAATTCTGCACCCAGATCATATCCCAATAACCCATGGCTTCTTACTGTTGAATTTCCTATCAACTAAGAGACACCTGTCCATTTCAACCATAGGAGACCACTGTCAAGCTAAAGCCAATGTCCCATTTAGTCATCATGCATCTGCTATATCCACATCACCTTTCTCAACCTTACCTTTTGCTCACACCATACTGTCTAGTTACTCCAAGTTTTCAACTCTCACCCCTACATAGGAGACTACGGATTCCAAGCTGCTATTAAACTATTTTTCAAACTGTCTATTAAATGTCTTCAAAGTCAATATATCCAAATGTAAACACATTAACTTCACCCCAAAATCTGCCCATCTTCCAATGTTCTCTTTCAATTATAACACTAATATTCTTCAAGACACTATAATCAAAAACTTTGGGATCATATTTTACTATTTTTCCTTTTTCATTCTACTTGTCCAATCATTTCCCAAGTCCTATCAATTATTAATTTAAAAAACTCAAGCCATACCCAATTCTCAATTCACTGATAATGCCCTAATTCACACTTTACTCTCGCTCCCCTAGACTCTTCTGACAGCCTCCTACTTAACTCTCTGCTGTTGTTATCAGCACTGAAAACTGTTTACACATATTGCTGCCAGAATTACCTCTCCAAGTATAGATTTGGATATCAGATTTATATGGCATATTAAAAGAATTTTTACTTTACTCCTATTAAAATCCACCAAAAACAACATAAAAACTGCATAGATAGGGAGGAGAATCCAGACCATAAAACAAGAACATTGTCACAACTCTAAGCACAAAATATGGTGTAGACTTACCAAATACTGTGACATTTGAAAGACATCAAAGAGGACTCTGGAAGCCAACAAATTTATCCTCAAAGTCCAATCAATTATAGATGCCTCACTGCCTTATGGTTTTTAAAATACTACACAATAATCTTCTAATAAGTGCTTTAAGATCTAGGGGCAATGGTGGGCCACCAGAGAAGGGAATGTACCCATACAGTATCCATTTGATGCCATAGAAAGAAGGGCAGTAAGGTGAAATGCTATTTGTATCACTTAAAACCTAGCTTCCTAACCAAAGGAGACTGACAGAGGTGAAGCAAGGTGGAGCAAGGTAAAGAATGAGAAGAGACAGCAAGTGTCAGATCACCAGAGCCTATGATTTGTGAGACTTTGTTTCAACTAGGGACAAATCTTCAGAAGACATACCTAAATCAGAGAGACAATTTACCTCCTGCCCTCACTTCCTACCTCCTGAGCTCCTCACATTATTTTTCAGCAAATAGCTAGGTCCACTAAAAATGCATTCTAATCATAAAGGAATCAGCAAGGAACCTATTCATAGAAATGGGGAAAAGAAAGAAAGAAAATAATTAAATAGAGACAGAAGGTAGTTCAGACATGTCATAGGCAATAAAATCTCAGGAAAAATCCTTAAAAAATAGATATGAAGAATCAAAGAAGAAAAACTGTATTAACAAAAGAAAAACTGAAGAAGACAAATAGCAAACTGAAAAAATTTAGAAAAGGAATTACATGGAACTAAAAACATGACAGAGATAAAAGCCATAGTTAAAGCTAAAAAATGGGATAATCATAACTACAAATACAGAATCAAAAATATAGTGAATAGTCCAGAGAAACCACACATATACACACACAAACATACATGCACACACAAAAATAATCATGGGAAAATGCATAGATATGAAGAATGACAAAATAAAATTAACAAATACCTAATTCATTAAGAGAACAGAATGTATAGATTTTTTAAAAAATTCTAAGATATATTAGAAGAAAAATTTTGCATGTAATTCTTGATTCTGAGATCAAAAGGATATGTCACTCTCATAGAAATTTGATACTGGTGTTCAACCACAAGAAATATTCTGATAATATTACCAAACTTCATGGGCAAGAAAGAATCTCACTGAGCATCCATTTAGAAAAACAAACACATAAAATAACAAAAAAGTCATGTTGACCTGTGATTTTTCTGCCTTATCCCTCAATGCCTGAAGATAATGCCAAATCTAAAAATTCCTGAGATAAGGCATTTTAGATTCAGCCAAAAACTTCCTTCTAGTATAAAAAGAAAACAGAAATATATTTTCACCATGCAATGGCTCACAGAATATAAAATACATAAGCCCTTCTTTGAAAACTACTTACTGATAACATACAGATAACAAAGAGATGAATTGAAATAAATAACTCAGGAATGAGAATCTGTTTTGTTTTTTTTTTTTAGAAAAAGACTAAAGGTAACCACTTGCATTTAAACAATCTTCCGTGTTCTGTAACTCAGTGAATGACATCATATTCCTCCTGTGATGTTCCTAACCGGAAACTTAGAAGTCATTCTAGACTGATGCGCTTTATGTGATGAACTTGTAGAGAGGACTAAGACAACCTTTTTAATATTTTTCAACTCTGTTCCTTCCTCTTGAATCTCATGGTCTCAGTTGTGGTCCAGGCCTTCCTCATTTATTTGCATGAATTACTAAAGCAGTGGTCCAATTGCTGCATACTTCAGTTTGACCCGTCTTCCTCAAATTACTCAAGTAAACTTTCTAATAATCTAATAAGTAAATCTTATTCCTATTTCTCCTTTCAGTGATGCCTCACTGCCTTCAGGATGAAGTCTAACCTCTTTTCCAGGACATGAGCAGCCTTTCCCAGTCCAACCCATTCTTAACTTTTCCAACTCCATTTGCTACTACACTGACCCTTGCACTATATATTCTACCCATCATTTTCTGGAAGAAGGTTTCCCTGGTAGCTTTCCCCTTCCAATACGGTAATGTGCTCCCTCTTATGTGATCAATGAGTTCATTAGAAATATCTTTATCATAGGGTTATCTAATAGTTTAAGTTTTCATCTTCTCATTTCTCTGTTTCCATGTGCTCCCTCATATATATCACCTTAAAAAAGTCATGATCCTCCATCAGCCTGACCAATTTTGCCCTCTTGGCCTGCCTACCAAATACTGTTTCTTCAAGTCTCAATTCACATTTTAGCTCTGTTGTGAGAATCTTTCTTTTTAACCCAAACCAAGTTAATTTAATGCTCCAGCCTTTATTTTTCCCCAGTACTAAGCTTGTACTTCTGTTTCCAGGTCATGTTCTATCATGCCTTGCATAATAAGTTAGTGTTCCCATGTCTGCCTCCTGCACAAATGTAAGTGTCTGGAGTGGACAAGTAGTTCTTTATTCAACTCTGCATTCCCCAATGGCATCCAGCATTAAACTTTGATAAGAGCTCAGAAATACTGAGCCTTAGGAGAAGTCCTATGAAAGTTGGCACGAGCATGAATAACTCCCCAAAATCTCTCAGAGTAAAGAATCTGAAGGAGGGGGAATACATAGATAACTGCATTTCAATATGGTGAATGCCATAATAGAGCTAAACAGAGGGTACTCATGAAATACTTCACCCCTATGGGGGCGAGAAAGAATTTTGGATGCTCTTGCATAGACATATTTTTCTAGAATAAGAATGTTAAATATTTCTGTTAGTAGAAGTGACATCTTATCACTGTTAGTATAATGTAATCTGTTCCTGGCAATATCCTATTATCATAATGCTCCTCTTAATATAACCCACTTAAAAGACAATTCACAAGAATTTTTGTATTTAGAATGAATATGGTCACTGTTAATATGTTCACCCTATATTAATGCAGCATACATTTCTTAGCAATTAATGCTGGTTTTTCATACATGTTATAAATGATTATATTTCTATTCGTGTGTATTTCCTTGATGAGCTTCACATCCAGAAGCAATTCTTAATGGAAATTGGGAATCCCCAATCCACTCAAATTAGCTACATTTTCTTTAAAAGTTCTCAAACAATACGTCAACCAAAATTTGACAAAATTCCGTTTCTGTTTCTTATAAAGACATTTCACATTTTAATGCTTTTATTAAGAGTTTGAAAAAAATAAATGGTAGTTTGTAAAGTGTACAAGTCTCAAATGGCTAAAACTATTTTCTGCAAATGAAAGTATTAAAGTTACTAATATGTGTTTAAGCCAAAGAGAGAAATTTTAGGGCAAATTTCTACTTACCCAATCGATTTTATCCACATTCCAATATTTTTTTAAATCACGAAACTGTATTAGCATTCCCTTCAGTCCCACGACAATAATACTTGCAAGAACACACTACAAATAAGAAATAAATTGATGAAGAAGCAAGATAAAGATTTTAATTTAAATTTAAAAGGACCGAGGTATTTTTACTTCTTTGTTTTTAAAGTATTTACTAGAGAAAAGCAATCACCTTTCAGAAGACTAAAGCAATATTCACTTTGTTTAGCACTAACCTATTATTGTCCTTTAAGAATATAATATCAATTCCAGAAAATCACAGGGTAAAATTTATGTCATTCTAAAAAAACAATAAAGAAAGAAAAAGAAAAGTAGTAAATTATCAGAATGAATGTTATAAGACTAAATGTCCTCTTCATAACAACTATTCACTGCCATTTGTTTGAAATTTGTGTGTTGCAAAAAATTAAATATTTATATCATATATTTCTTTATAATTGCCTTGAGTATCAATTATCTGCTTTCACCTAAAGCTATTAAAACTCTTGAAAAATGAACTTGATTACTGGAAGATCCTCCTGTGGAAATGGTTTAATCTCACTATACAAATGAAAAATGAGAACAAGAAAGGACCAAGACAGTCTCTGGCTCTCTGGATCTTGCTTGCATTGCTTTGTTGCCCCAGGTTTATGAAAGGCAAGGTAAACACTGGCACAAGTGCTCTGAGTCACTTTACATAAAAATGTACCCAGGGTGGCAAGATACATTTTGTTCCCTACTGTCTTGCCCAGCATGCATTTTCTAATAGTCCAAGTTCTGATAAAATTCTTCCAAAGTCTACTTCTTATAACAGAGATTGCCTAGTTCCACCTCCAAATGGGAACATCATAAATCTAATTCTACAATGTCATTTTTATATGAGAGCTTAAGAATTAGAAAACAGCCATGGCACCTTCTCATTCCTTCCCCACAAAATGTGGTCTCTTTCCATCTCTCCTCCATTCAACCATTACTTATGTCACATGGTTTTCAGATTTAGGATCATTGAGGTTACTCTTTGAAGAAATTTTAATATACAATGATTCTCATTAAAAGTAAAGTTAAAGAGTAGACAATGAAAAAGCACTACTGTACCATGGGCAGCCAGTAAAGCAAAGGTCCTATTGCATAGATGACTAACAGGACAAAAATGCAAGATATTAGACAAGCCACCTGTAAAATATAAGACAGACAAAAAGAAAGCTTTGAACTTTCTTATTATTCCAAAGTTACAGGGAAGAAAAGACAATTCTTAGTTCATCTTGATTAGAAGAAAGAAAATGTTGGCAAATGATTGTTAAATTGCATAGACTGTCATTATCTATATTTTGCAGTTGAGGGAACCCAAATGTGACAGCTGACAAACTGCTGCAATCAAATTAAGTCAGTGATGAGAGAAAAGCAATTCCATACAAAGAAACAGGACACCATCAACTTTTATCACACATCACAGCAATGGCTGTGTTTGTTTAATAGTGAAAGTGATGTTTCAATTAAAAATCTGTTAGCCTGTTGTTCAGCTTGACTCCCATCCCCATTTCCTGGCAAGTTGTTTGGGTAATAACTGAATATGTCACTTAGGGTTTTCCTGCACTGATGATAAATTTCCACAGAAGCATTTACTCTCTTCTTTGGAGTTCTTTGTTAGGAAGGGCTCTAGTGTGAAGCAGTTATATGGCATTATGGGAGCAGTCCTTGTAGTGAGACAGACTTAATTTTACTAATCCTGAAAAGTCATTGGTATCATGTTCTAAACAACTCAACCTGCTGACAAAAGGCAATTCAAAACACCTAACTCCTAGCTATGCGCCACTATGAGAACCGGATTTCACATAAGCAAGGGTTCATGACTTAAAAAGATTTGGTCAAACTGTCAGACTAACAAGAGAAAAGAGAGCTTTCACAGGACCACAAAATTGCCTAGAATATCATTATGGAGATATCAAAGGGAATCAGGAACTATTAGAATGAGTATAATTAAAAAGAAATATATACACAAATAAATAAAACAAACAACATCAAGGACTCAGAGCAACTAGAGTTCTCAGACGTTGCTGGTGGGAATACAGTACAGTACAGCCACTTTGAAAACAGTTGGCGTTTTCTTACAAAATTACTCGTGTACTTACTGTATGTCCCAGAACAACCCAAGAGAAAACAAAACATATGCCTATGCAAATACCTGTATGTGAATATTTACAGAAGCTTTATTCATAAATACCTAAAACTTTAAATAACTGAAATGTCCACCAACTGGTGAATAGATAAATAAATTGCGGTGTAGCCATAAAATAGAATACTACTCAGCAATAAAAAAGAACAGACTATTGATACATGCAACAGCATGGATGAAACTCAAAACCATTAAACTAAGTGAAAGAAGCTAGACACAAGTTCCTTGCGTTTTCAGTGGAACTCATATCCAGCACTCCCCAGTATATAAACTGGAAAAAATCTTTCTTTGAGAAATAATTCATTGGAGAACTAAAGATTGCCCCTAAAAGTAGTTATAGTACACCAAACTGTCACTATGATAATCATTTAGGAGTAACTGGTGATCTTACATGATAAGAACTTTTAAACAACAAAATATGATGTCTGTCATTCCACTAGACCGGAGACAGCTAGGTGTCAGAGGGAAGATCACAGGATTCATTCAGATAGCCCAGTAAGTGACTCAGTATATCCATATTTATATGGAAAGATAAGGACACCAACTGCTAAGTTTATTTCATGACAAAAGACAATGGCATGCACCCCTTCTCTGGGACTCTTCGCTCACACACTTACAATGTATCTGAAGATAAAACCCTTAGTCTTAGTTGTAGAAATGACTTTGGGACAACTAGAGTCTAAACTCCTTGGAAGGATCCGAGGCACAGAGAGGCAAAGTGACTTACCCAATGTCATAGAGCTAGGGAATTAGAAGGCATATGGATAATGAACTGAATTAGGATCCAAAATGCCAAATACATTTTAAGATTCCTAGATATCTTATAATACACTAAAGCTGTTATAGAAATTATAACTTAACTAAATCACTCTATTTTAAAACAGTAAACTACAACCACCTCTAGGATTTTCTCTAAATAATATTTAACTTATCTTTTATTTACATGATGCTTTGTATGTACATCAACAATAATGCACTCAGTGATCTACAATTTCAGTCTTATTGTCAAAATAAATCGAGTTAAATCTATCTTATTTACAAAGAATGACAAACAATGGGTGAAGAGACTACTTGTTGACCTTAGACGGTAAGTCACATAATGAAATAGACCATATAAGCATATGGCTTATGTCAGCTTCTTTAGTGCACTTGCCTCATCATTACTGATACCCTAGGTCAAAAGGCAAGTGCATCTAATTGGACAGAAATCTTTATCAGGTCTGTCCAGTGCATCTACTCCTCAAGCATAGCAATCAATAATATAATAGTTTTTACCCTCAAAGCTCTCAAAATACTGACATTCTGTCTCCATAAATAAGAAACCCAGATGCTGAAGTTTGAATTTGTAAAAAATCCTTGAGATCATGAAGTTCAAGCCATCATACCACAGATGGCCAACTCAGGAACTGTACAAAGAGGTTAAACTAAGATCAGATATTTGCAGTGCTATCATAGACTTCTCCAACTTCAGGTTTCTGTAATAAGTCAATTAAACTATATTTTCAAGTATTATCCACTTTCTGACTATTCCTAACTTTTCATATAAAGTGCTACTTTCTTATATATCTCTGATCTACCCAGAGAAAAATTTTAAAGGCAAGTTACAACTGGAACAAGAGAGATAAACTTATTCCCTTTCTTAAAAGTCAGAAAACAAATAAGGCTTAAGTGCCCCCTTCTTAGTGAGTTTCAGGTTAGCTTAGGTTGTAACTACACCCTTAATTATCCACAGGGAAAACATTTTATAGGTATTACTTATTCTAAACTCTTTCTATTTCATACTAAATGTCCAAAGATAATTTTTGTTCTAAAATTAGAACTACTCACATTTCAGTTAGTTTTGCATACAGGATAATGAAATAATCTATATTTTCTTCTTGTTATATTCTCAAACAAATATTATATATGTTGTAGGTTGCTTATAAAGATGACTCTGCAAGCGTTAGTGTTACCTATACCTATATATATATGACTGCAGGAAGAGTGAGATGCCAGTCATTTCCGTCCTGAGTAGTTGTGAAAGAATGCAAAGAAGGTCGAGAGCTCACTATATGTGCAGGTTTGTGGAATGTAATGGAATGATGAAAGAGATGACAAAAGGCAGAAAGAGAGAAGGAGACGGGATATTAGGCTCTAAGGCTAGAGTAGAGGCTTTAAAGAAGTTGGAAGCATGCATTTCTTATTCTTAGATATGCATGCTCTGCATGTCACATCTAAAGGGAATCACTGGAAAAAGGGTTTCTACATGTGGAGGATAGAAGTGTGTTTGGGCCTTTGACCACAGCACTTGGTATTAAATGATAAGTATCTTTTGCCAGCCAGTCCAGGTGGTCTCATGGTTAAGATTTGGTGCTCTCACTGCTGAGACCTGGGTTTATTTCCCAGTCAAGGAAACACAACACCCATCTATCAGTTGTCATACTATGGTTGCTGTGATGCTGAAAGATATGCCATCGATATTTCAAATACCAGCAGGGTCACCCATGGTGGAAAGAAGGACCTGGCCATCCACTTCAGAAAAAATAGGCCATGAAAACCCTATGAGTGGCAGCAGAGCATTGTCTGATATAGCACCAGAAGGTGAGAGGATAGCACAAAAAAAACTGGGCAGGGTTTAGCCTTCCTGTACATAGGGTTGCTAACCGACTCAATGGCACTAACAACAAAAATATTTTATTTCAATTCAAATATTTTAATTTCATTTTCTAAAGCATTAAAAGGCTTTACCAGCAACTCACTTATATGTAAATGGTCCTAAATGAGCTGTTTAATATAGCCACATGTAGCTCTTGAGCACTTGAAATATAGTTGGTCCATATTAAGCTATGCTATAAATGTAAAACACACATCAGATTTCGAAGCCTTAGTAGAAAAAGAAAATAATGTAAACTATATTGTTAATAATTTTTAGATAGATTCCTTGTTGAAATAATATTTTGACTATATTGTGTAAATCAAAACATATTATTAAAATTAATTTCATCAGTTTCTTCTACTTTTAAAAGTATGACTACTAGAAAATTCAAATCACCTATGAGGCTCATATTATGTTTCTACTGAACAACACTTTTCTAAAATCTATGATCCTGCCAGAGATCAGAAATGGCCACCCCAAAATGTGTCTCTTTGGCTGCATTAATTTTAAGGACAAAAGACTCTAAAAGAAACTTTGACCTTCCCCCAAACTGCCTAAAGGAATTTAAGATAAAAGGCCTGTCCCCAGGACAAGCCACCACCATAGATAACTTTGGGTATGATAGAGTGGGAGGATCCTTGCTAAGCCCATTTTAATCAAAGTTCTCTCTCATCACATTGTCTATAGATGGTTCAGCAAACATTTGCTTTTCCATCTCCATGTAAGTTGCCTTTCTCCCCTTTGAAGTCCAAAACCACTACCCCTAACATCCTTCTTTGTCTTTAGCTGAAGATGCTATTGAAGGTGGTGGCTTCTGCCATTTTGGCAGGTTACTCAGTTTTCCTGGGTTTCTCCCAAGTATACACATTATTTAACTTTTTAAATTTTCTCCTGTTATTCTGTCTCACATCAATTTAATTCTTAAACCAGCCAGAAGGACCTGGAGGGTAGAGGAATAGTTCTTCCTCCCCTACAATCCCAAATCTCATTTCATGTGGGATTTTCCTGACTTCAAATGTACTATATTAACTCACAATGAAAACTCTGCCTGGCTTGACCTGTCCCTTCTAATGTCAGCAAAACTGACTAGTTTTATGATTATCGGATACTTTCATTTCTCACTCATTCATTCTGCACATAGTTATTGAACACCTATTATGTGCCAGGTCCTGGGCTAGACACTGAAAATACAGTGAACCAAAGCAGATACAGGCCCTGTTCTCTAGGAGCTTAAGTCAAGATTAGAAGGAAGACATCAATCATATAATCACACTGATGAACGTTTAATGTCCAACAAAGCTAAGGTCTCTGAAAAACAGAACACAGTTGACCCAGAAGTGACAGTGAGATTTGAAGGATAGGAGGAGTTAGGTTAGAGGGCAAGAAGAGGCAGCTACAGAGAGAAAGGGAACAGACTCGAGCCCACAAGGAAAGACCATGTGACCTAAGAGCTGAGAATCAGGTAGAGAACAGTCCAAGAATAGGCTATAGAGGCAAGCATTCAGAACTTTGTAGGTAGCATAAAGGTTTGAATTCTAAGACCTATACAAAGCTTTTTATGGGCTTTAGAAGGAAGTAACAAGATCATATTTGCATTTTAAAAAGATAACTTTCTAGGGAAATACTGATAACATTTCTGAATAAGAAAGAGTCAGCTGGTAAAATAATTAACAAATGTAAGTGGTTCCCACTGCTCCTTTGATTGGTCATCATTAGCCTAAAAGTTGAAGAGCTTTTACAGTAATCTTCTAGATTAATTTACTGGGTACAAATCTAGTCCCTAAGAGAGACAGAGCCATTTTAAGGGGTTGTTTTAGGAAGTCTTGTCACACAGAAAACTGGTATCACAAATGGTCTACCTAGAACAAAATTTTTAAGACTTAGCTTGCCCAGTGCCTTCTTCAAACCATGTCAGTTATACCCACATAAATTTAACAGTTGCAATGTTAATGGTCTAAAATGACTACCGTGGGAAAACATCCTTGATTTGGGAATGCACAGTAGATCAGATTCCTTCTCTGTGCAAGTCAATAGGAATTGTTGAACAGGTTAGCAACCATCTCAACAAGCAGAACAGCATGAAAATACTCTGCTGCCAACCTTTGTCTCCTGGAACTAGTGTTTTGTAGATTTCTTCCACTTTTTCTGAAGTCTGATGAATAGAATACCATGGAGAAAATAACTCTTAAATGAAAAGTCCTTAGAAAAGTTCTGTTGCTCTAATAATTCAAATCTGTGGCCTCCAGAATAGAGAGGAGAAGGGCACCTTTCTACCCCTACCCTATTAGTCAAACAAATTTATGCCCAACCCTAGTTTAAAAATAACCACACATTTTCTCAATGTGTTCTCTCTTTTGGACGTTTGCTGTTGAAAGTTACAAAGATTAATCAGATGTTTTTGTTATTACTAAAATAGAAATTAGAAAAGCAGTAAATGCCCAAGGAAACTCCGGATATGGAACACACTCAAGCCGGAAGACACCTCACAGATTCTATACCAACTATCTCTGTCCGTATGATGGATAAAGATGCTAACTTGCTCAAGATCCCCAGCAAGTTGGAGGGGAAACTTGGGCTGGAAACTGCCTTGCTGCACCCCAATCAAACCAGGATATTTTAATACTAAATGTTAAGAAAAAGGTTCTAAAAATACTTTATTATAATAAAAACACTTAATAATAATAAAGCCAATGATATTGTTAACAGTAAAGGAATATTTATTTGGTGCTCAGGCATTGTGCTAAATAAGCATGTATTAATTCATGTAATTCTTATCACAATTACTTTAACAGCTGAGTCCACTTAGGCTAGAGAGGTCAAGTTACTTGTGCAAAGTCACCCAAGCACTAGTGGTGGAGCCCGAACACAAGCCCAGGCTCTGGAATCCATGCCCTTACTCACTCACCCTACTTATCTAGCCTGAACATGAAGAGATTTAATATACTCATCCTTGTGAGAAACTAGGAGGAAACTATCATAGAATCCTAGAATTTTATGGATAGAAGGGTCCTGAGAGTAAAGGATAACTGAGTACACTACGTATGAAACAATCAAATTTACATCACAAACATTTGGGAGTATAGTTTGCAAAAATGTTTATGCTGATACACATGATGAACCCATGCCGGAAATCACTAACTGCGTGAAAACCAATCAAATTGTCATGTAAAGCAAAGTTGAGTAAGGATTTCACAACTTGGCTGATGAGTTGGCAATTATTTGTCAAATTATTATATACTCAGAATTTCTTACTGCTTCTCCTCTGCTCCGTGGTATGTTAATCAGTAATTTTATTAATTAGTTTTATACTATATTTTAATGTCTATTTACCCACCTTTCTCTTGCCACTTGGCCCCCAAGGTCAAGAACAATATCCTTTTCAAATTTATTCTTCTACAACCCCTCAAAAAGGACTTAATATAAGCTAGACTCCTAATAAATGTTTGAATTATCACATAAAATGTTTTATAAGTTTGCATTCAATTCCAATGTTAAACAAACATGAATTATTTTAATAAGGGTTAGCTATCAATGTTAATTTCTTAATTAACAAATACATGAATTTTCTTCTATAGAGCAGTGAGAAGAGTGCAAGATTTGGAGTAAATCTACCTGGGTTCAAATCCTAGCTCTGTCACTCACTAGCTCTGTGACCTGAGTAAGTTACTTCAACCATCTTTTCCTCAACTTTCTCATGTGGAAAATGAGGATAACAATTATACCTCCTTCATAGAGTTGCCTACAAGGTTAAATGAGTTCATTTATTTAAAAAGTATGACACACATGACTGGCTCCTAACTCAAGATATGCTTCCACCAGCACCATGGCCATCATCATCATCACAGTGACATCTTCATTATCATCACTGTCATCTTACCAATACCCACCATAACACCAGTATACAATAGGCTCTCAATAAATGTTGAATTGATTTGGGTTCCTAAAAATATATAACTGTTTCTTTAATCTAAAATGTGCACAGACATCTTATTACTCATTTACATACTTGTACATCTCTATAAACAGGAATTTCAAGGTCAAGGACTGATTTTGCATACAATTGATTTAATTTTATTTAAAGGAAGTGAACTAAAATGGAAAATTTTTAAATCGACTGATTAGATCAGCCAAAAAAAAAAAAAATCAAAGGCATCACTAGAGAGAGCTTTGGTTCAAAAGTTGCCAACAATAAAGCTGCCATTAGTACAGAATTTTTTAGTCCACTCACCGAATCATTCGGCTTCTGAAAGGATCATTCACAAGAAAGAGAAGAGAGATATACTTCTTCAAAACTAGTAAAAAAAACTGAAGAAGTGAAAATATTTTCAGAACTTTAGAGAGAAGCTCGCCTGTCCCATTCTCCAAGAAGGAGAGGAAAGGCCTGGCAGTTCTTTTGTCCCTGAACAATGATGATACCTGTGTCTTCGCTCTGGTGCTGTAGAGGACAGCAGTCCTTCCCATGGCAGCAGCACTTGGTATGCAGAAGAAAAATGAAGGAATCACATTGCTGAGGCCATGGGCCAAAAGCTCCTGCAAGATTGATAATAGGAGAACATATCATTTCTTAATCACAATTAATATTTAGAAACCACAGGTATAACTTGTCAAAGATTAGGCTTCTTTGTATTCAATCTCTATTCCCTCCACTGGTTGTTATTTAACCATTATAAAAAAAATAGCTAACATTTATTGAGTGCTTACGGTGAGTCAGAAACTGTTTTAAGACCTTTACTCATCTATTTTCACAGCAACCTTATAGGGAAGTAGAAGGTATTTATAGTCTCTGTTGCCAGTTTCTCCTCTATCTTCTAAGTCACTACAATCACGGCATTTGTTCCCACCACTCCACAAATGATGTCCACAATGCTAACTCCAATCATTAATTTCTACCTTACCTGGCCTGAAAGTGACATTTGACACAGTTGCTCACTTCCTCCTCCCTAAAGGCTCCTTTACTTCACTTCTAGGACCTCACACTCTCCTGTTTTTCCTCCTACCTCCCTGGCCATGGTGTCTCAATTTCCTTTGTGGTTCCATCTCATCTAACCAATCACAAATATTAGACCACTTCTTTTCTCTATCTGTCACCAACTAATTGCCCTGAGAAACTCAAGGGAGGTTTCCAAAGCATTTAACTATTTATACAAATTCCTTTCTTTCTTTTTTGTTGTGTTAAGAGATGCAACCACCAACCACCAACCACCCTGAACCAGAGCCCCAGTCCAAGAGCAGTGCCTGTGCAAATGTGGACGTATGTTTTCCAACTGAGCCTGCGTAAGCGAATACCCACTTCTCCCTTCTGAACATTCATTCCCCATCAGAAATAAAAGGCCCCTGCTGTCCTGCTCTGGAGAGAACCACAACTTTGAAAATGATTCTGCATGCTCTCCATTTTACTGCAAATAAACCCTACTTTGTGTGACAACTACTTCTGGTAGAGAGTCTGACTTTAACTCGCCAGGAATTGAATCCACTTTGGTTCATTAACATATCTACATCTTACCTACCCAAATACTCATTGACAACTCCCAAATTTGTCCAGCCTGGATCACTTGTCTAAACTTCAAACTCATATGGCCAATCTGCTACTATATGACCAGCATTTTCATTTGGACGGCTAGCAGATATCCCAAACTTAACTAAATTGGGCTATAGCTTTCTACCACCCACAATCTGGTCCTCCTGCATTTTCCCCATCTCAAGTTCCAATTTCTTGGGCCAAAAGCTTTGGCGATATTCTCGACTCTTTCCTCTTTTCCCAGATGGAACCCACATCCAATCAAGAATCTGTTCACTTCTCAACTTCTTGCTACATCCTGGTCCAAGTCACCAAATATCACCTGGATTATTGCAAAAGATTCCTAATATTTTCCTTCTGCTGCTGCTGCCAGTAAACAACACAGACAAACATCCCTGCCCTCATCGAGCTGGTGTTCTAGTGAGGGAATACTAACAATAAACAAGATAAATCTGAAAAGTAAAGAAGAGGAGGGAGTAGAAAAATCTGGATTTTAGGATTTTAGGTTACCAAGGAAGGTCCCCCTGAGAAGGGAACATTTGAATAAAGGAAGCATGCAGATATCTGGGGGAACAGAGTTTATACAATTGGCAATAGCAAGTGCAAATGTCCTGAGCCAGAAGCATGACTGGTGGGTTCAAGGAAAAGCAAGGTGGTAAGTGTGGCTAGAACAGAGCATAAAAGGGATACAAGATGAGAGAGAAAAAGGGATAGTGGCAGGTCACATAGGACCTTGTAAGTCATGGTAAAGAGGCTTTTCATCTGAATATGATGGGAAGCCACTGGGAGATTTTGAGATGAGAAAAGACACGGCCTTTGTTGTGCACCGTTGTGTCCCTTGTTTCTAGACAGTGCCTGGTACATAATAGGGTTCAACACACATCTGTTGAGTGAATAAATCTGCTTTTTTACAGATGAGAAACCTGGGTCACAGAAATGCTTAAGGTCATGTAGTGTCAGAATGAGAGTTAGACACAGGTAATTTGGCATTCATAACCACCATCCTGCAGCTGTCCCTGCAGACTTGTATAGGCTACTGGGCTTGAAATAAGAACTGGAGGAGTAAATTCAGAAATATGATCAATATAATCTTCATCCTTTGGCAATCTAAGAATAGATCCCCACATCCTTTAGTTTTTTACTAAGAGTAAACAGTACTAGCATTATTTGTACTATGAAATCCATAATTTTTAAAGGTCAGTGCAATGATAAATATATTTGGATTCTCTCCAAAAAAGAAATAAAAAATAACATCAAGATGTCTTTCCCTCTCTCTAAAAAAAGTGTATTATAAATAAACCTATGATCACCAGATTTTAAACTTTCTATGAATGATCTGGAGATTTTTCTTTTGTTTTGTTCTACCTATTCTTGCTACACACTTAGGAAAGTTATGCTTTCATAAGTTCAACATTTTCAGGATCAAAGAGTGTACAGTACAATGCTTTGATAGCTGTGGAAAGAGGCTGGGGCATACTCCACCTGGTTGTCATCAACTGAATATTTGAATTTTTTAGCAGATCCTTGAGCAAGAGCCAGTGAGGCCACATATCCTACAAGTGCCACTCCAAAAGCTTCAGTGATTACTGCAGAGAGGACATGCATTGGAGGAGCTCTAGGTGGAGGAATTCTGTATAAAGAAAGACCATATTGAAGTCATCAACTTTCATGTAATTTCTGTAAAGACTTGCAATGAATTCATCTGTGGTAATGGCTCTGAAGTTTACATTGAATAAGTGAAATACCCATGAGAAAACCAAGCAGCCTTGCCCTTAGGAGCTCTTTGTTTTCAACATTATTTAGGAGAAAAGCAAGATCTCAAGGAACACCACAGGGACAGCTCCATGCGTCTAACTGTCATGCACATCCAGGAAATTCAGGTTATATCACAGAAACTACCTCAACAAAAATTTCCTGTATCAGACAAAAGAAGATCTGGAGCATTTTTTCATTTGGACCTTTCTAAAGATTTATTTGGCTGGCATCAGAGACTATATTTTCTGCCTTGAATACTACAGTGTTGTATGCAAACACTAGTTTACTGTGAGCTACAATTCTTGAGTTAATCCCTAAATTTGCCATTGAGTTCGCAACCTTAATTATGTTTTTAACTTGATTCTTTTACAGCACACTTAACTATGTATCACATATGTTAAGAAAAATATGTATAAAGGCTCCATCATCCTCTGTTGCAAAATATAGGACCACAGTTAACTGTTTCTCAGTTTTAAAGAATGGTTTAAAATATTTTTTTCAATTAACACCTAGCCATTGTCTTACTGTCTTTTGAAAACCACTTGGGCCAAACTATTATGGTTCATTTACCCTTGATGATACTTTGGGAGACTTACCTCCCCTCCAAAAAATAAAAAAAAAAAAAATCCCTTTTGGGCAAAGTAGAAGGAAAAGGGAAGATAATTCATGCTGATTTAATACCTGGCATGTAAGAAGAAAGCTTAGCCCTTTCATATTAACTATTTCATTTAATTCTCCCAACAACCCCCCAGACCCAGTACCACTGTATACACTGTGTGGAGGAGAAAACATTTTGAGAAAGGTTAGGTAATGTATCTAAAGTCACAGTGTCAATGGTAGAGTTGGGATTCAATCTCAGCTCCATCTAATTTCAATGCCATGCTCTTTCTACGCTTCCTTAAGAGGATGAGTCTGGAAAGATGACTCAAAATACAGGAGAATTAGAGGGGATGGAGAAGAGGCATGATTTTTTTGCCCACTTACTAAAGTTTAACCCCCAAACAAATTGATTTGTATCATAATAGGCCTTGAAATACATACTATACAAAAGTGCTACTATTTCAAAGTAAAAGAACTTTTGTTTCACGAAAATTGAGCTTGCCTAATTATTAGTAACAATAAACTGACCTAGAAAGAAACAATAAACTGACTTGAGAATGGAATAGTGGAGAACCCTTTAGAAAATCCAAGTTGAGTCAGATAATCACTGTTAGTCTCTGTCTCTAGGGGCTAAAGACAAAAGATTTTTTTTTAAATTATCTTTTCTAATCTCAGAATTTTTCTGCTCTTCCTCTATTTTAATGTAGTTAGAAACCAAAATTTGTGACTGAAAATAAAAATACAGATGACTCAACAACTGTAACTTTCCCCCAAATTTATAAATATTGCCGTATATACAGCCCATTAAGAGGGAATAACCCACAAGACACCCCTCTCTTCCCTAAGATGCCTTCATTTTACTTGAGGCTATATTTGGAACAACCTTTTGCCCTTGTAGGGGAACCCATCCTCTTCTTGTTAAACTTCCTTTTAGTGTCCAGAGGAAGGCTTTAAGCCAGCTAGGAATATGCCTTCTTTGCCACTTCCGCCCTTTCTCTCATCATCGTACACAACCCAGGCCTAAGGGTTTGCTATTTTAAATGATGCTTGTGTACTTTTACTATGTTTTAAATGAACTAAAAATAGTGATAAGAATATGTGAGGGGAATGGAAGACTAAATCCCAGAGCATGACTCTAATTTAGAAATTCAATGCCCTTCATTTTTTTTCAAATGATAGACAAATCTTTCACCTGAAGGAATGCTGTATAAAATAGTTATCAACTTCCGTAGTAATAATAAACACTCTAGGAAGTTTCTCTTTCTTTATATGTGCATTGCTTGTTTCTATCATTTCAAAATAGGAATTAATTAGAATTTTGTTGCATACAGGGCCTTTGAAAGAAATGAAATCCATACCCACCTACCGCTAGTCCCTTCCTCCATCAAAAACAAACAAGCAAACAGACAGAAAAGAAAAGGAAAAAAAGACTACATTACCCTTTTGGAATATGACCAACTACTTCTAATCCATATGTTTTTTCCATACTGGTACAATAACAAGCAAATGATGAGGCAATAATCTGTGTGAAAGGTTCCATTTGAAAGAAGAAAAAGAAAATTATTACTGGCCTCTCAAATACCCCAAGACTATTTTTAAAAGTAAACATTGTTCATGTGTCCCATGACTGTCAAGAGTAATAAAGAAATTGCACAGATTTTTAAAAATTAAGAAAATTTTAAAAATCAAAAAATCCCTTTGAGATATGAAACTACTTAATTTACAGTCTCAAAAATTAAATCACATCCTAGTAATATGGCTTTTCTAATATCCTACCCTGTGTCAACCCAATTATGTTTGATTTTGAAGGGGAGCAGAACATAGAATATAGGAGTGTGTATCTATGTGTGCGTGTGTGTGTGTGTATGTATGTGTGTGTGTGTGTGTGTGTATGTACAGATACCACAGTACAACCTAAAACTTGTCTCTTGTGACATGAAAGGATGCTTTATAACCACAGCACATTTTCTTTCCATGACAGCAACCTCTCAAGAGTTTGAGATATGGCGTCAATATTCCTATAAGAGGTGATTGATGATTTACAATCTCCTTGAATATTCTTGAAGTTTGAGCTTTTGCTGCTTCTTGGAGTAAAATATGCTAGTTAGTAACACGTTGGGCTCAATATTTTTCAAATACCTCCATGGAGTCTCAGGTGCCCTATACTTTGTTATATGATATATGATTCATGACAAGTAAGGTCACATGTTCTCTGTCTGGAGCCATAACCACATTTAAAATGTATTTTCAGAACCCATTTCAACCTTCGTTTTGCCAGTCATGCCACCCCAATGTTTTCCATCCATTTTCACATTCTCCTTTCATTCTTCTGCTGATTTTAGTAGGTACCGGAAATTTCACATGGTTATGGTGTCTGTAAGGTATCTGTTTAGAACTGTTTATACACTACATCTTTCTTGTTAAAAGAGAGACACCAATTATCTACTTAAAGTACAAATTTAACATATACAAGACAAAAAAAGGTATAATAACATCTCACTAGCAAAATAAAGCATACCTAATAATTAGTGCCCAATATCATTTTGTAGGGGTTTGAATCCTTTCATGTATTTCTGTTCTCTGCAATGATATTTAACTGAATTTGCAGCGATTTTTAAAATATAAAATGGCCTTATAAAGCAAAACATCCTTGAGGATTTTTTAAAAAGGCAGCACAACCGTACAGGTTATACTGTTGAGCTTTATAAATATTGTGATACAACAGTATTGTCTAAAGAAGATAATGGTAGTTAACAATTCAGGCTATTAGGTTGGAACCGGAAGTACTATCACATTCAAAAATTCCTAAGCCAATTAATAAATGTTAACTGCTAATAATTTTCGTGAAATACTTAAATCAGGTCAGAAAATATTGTCAGTTGTGAAAGAAAATATACCATAGGCACAAGATACCGGATCCTTATTGAAAATGGAAGAATACATGATGTTCAATACACATAGCCAATATTAAAATTAAGTAATCTAAGTCACTGAATTAGTCTTTCAGATGTGTCTTACTTCCTCACTGTATTTCTTTAACATAATTAAACTTCTTTATCAGTCAATTCATTTGTCCCTCTTCAATATTATTTCAGTATTATATGTGTGTACAAGGCTGGCACTGCCCTTAGACCTGGGCAAGAGGGGATCTTCCCCAGCAAGGCCCAGTGCTTTAGAGGCTTCTAATCTGGCCCTCCTCAACTGTAGCCCTCTCCACAATATTGGACCTTTGTAGGGGCAAGGGGATGAAACTGATACCCCTCTTTCTGGACCACACTCTGGATTCTTAGGAAGCTATAATTTCCTGCCCAAATGGCCTCAAGCTTCCAAGGCATCTTCCCCAGGTCCATCTTCCCAGTGTGGCCCAAGAGAAGGCCAAGGGGCAGTTGTGGTGGAAGAGGGCAGATGTGTTTGGAGCTTGGACACTGGGGCACAGCATCCACACACACATACTTATGAATCCCTGGTGGGTGGGATAGAGTTGGAGTGGGAAGAGAAGGGGCTGGCCAAGAGGCTGGCTCTCCCCATGCTTCCACTTTCTGTAAGAACTCAAAGGAGTAGGAGAATTCTGCGTTCTAATCTGGATTTCAAGGTAATCACTAAGGTATTTTAGTCAAGGTAGCAAAATAGAAGCTATTTTATTTAACATTTGATCCATTACTTTTAGGTATTTGGGCCAGCATTAGTACTTTTGTCTTGAGTCTTTCAAATATTAGAGGGCAACGCTGCATAAGAATTACATTTTCTTTTACTATAAGGATAATTCTTACTAATTTTGCAAGAAATAAGTAACTGTTTTATTACTAGTTCAAGGGACTTCTTCCCTAAGGTTATTTTCAATATTTGGTTTTATGAAACTTATGTAATAAAGCATCTCAAGATATAATAAGCATTTCTTAATGCCTATAGGACACTGGAATAAATGGTACATTTCACAATTGTTGCTGTGAAAACTAATAATCTTGGTATCCTCCACTTTTACGGCTTATTTCAAATACAGACACACACACATGCGTATATTATATATATCATATGCGTTATATGTATCTCCAAAAATTATCAAGAGTATATAATCATTCAAGGTCTAGCTATGCAATGGAGATTGGATTGGTGGTTACCACAGGGGAAGGGGGGAGGGCAAAAGGGATGATTAGGCTCACATGTGAGGGGATGGACTATAATTAGCTTTGGGGTGGTGAACACGATGTAATCTACACAGAATTCAAAATATATTATGATATACATCCAAAAGCTATATAATGTTATAATCCAATGTTACTGCAATTAAAAAATAAATAAATAAACAAAATTTAAAACAAAAAAGGTCTAGCTATGGAGAGAGGCCATCCATCTTAGTTCTACAGAAATGAATCATATCCCTCAGAGACATTTTCCAACGTGTTAGCCTTATACACTTATATAAACCTACACTATTTCAATAGTATGAAGGGATATTTCAATAGGTGAAATTGTTTAGACACCACTTGTCATAGACACGAATAATCCAAAGACCATTAAAAAACTAAAGCCAATTAATGATAAGTAAGTTAGTAGACTGTGGTTGTGTTAACATTTAATTGCCAACTTAATGTTCTGTTTAGTTAAGAGTTCCCCTTAGAGGCCCTGAAAATTTCAAAACATATTTTTTTAGTGCTATATGCCTTAGGAGCAAAGTATAATTTATTGCTTTGACAGGTGCAACAAAAAAAATATCTCAGAGAACCAGCCCTGGACAATGAAAATCATGAGTATCCTTTTAATAAAGCAAATTATGTCAGTAACAAAAGTGTCAACAAATCTATGAATAATGAATGGACATTTTTCAATTGATAATATTTCTATGCATATCATACAGATGCCATATCAGTAGGATGTGGTATCACTTTTTATTACCTTATGACGCATCAAGCCAGAGATATTTTCAGTTTCACTGTTAGAAATGTCTCATTTAAAATCTTAGGCTATATGATTTATGTAAAAAAAATTACAAGTATATGAGAAATGCTGTGTAGATTGAAAACGTGTGCCTCCTTTTTTAAATTATTGACTCAAAATGTTTCCTGTTCTTACATTAATGTATAGGCATGCAAATTAGCCCTACTCTAATGAGAGACAGAAGTAGCTGTGGGTTACTATAGACAACATAGTGAGCCTCTGCAGGTTACCTCCAGAAACTGGAGAGCATCAGAGGGCAGAATGTTAAATGCTGATTTCATACTTACCAAAACTAAATCGACAGGAAGAACAACTTTAATTTTCCTTTTAAACTGTTCATTCAGCTCTTTAACCAGAACAAGCACCATGATGCTCAACAAGGATAAGAGCAGTGCCTCCAGTCGGACAGACCTGATGTTCTCAAAGACATATACATAGATCTACAGTGATGAGGAAAAACACAAATAAGTTCAGGGTCACCCATAATATAGCAACATTGAAATCTGGTCCCAAATGAACTCAGTGATGTTTTGCAAAAATATCTTAAGGGGTGGGGAAAGGAAAGTGGGGCATAGAAGGGTGGTCAGTGCTGACGTAGAGCAAAGACACTTCATTTGCTTGTTTAAAATTGCTTTCCCTTGATTCTTCAATCTAAGAAGATAAAAGGTTTGCTCCTTTCTACATAAGCCACTACTAGAGAAAATGACTCTTCCAGCTTGTTCCCAGACACTTCAATGGGCAGAGATGCTAAAATTCATTAGTTACATGCAGATTCATCATTAAGAGCAGTGAGAGGACTGCAGGCTCCTTTGTATCCCACCATTCTTCCTCAAACCCCCAAATCAAACATAGACACATACAAGCCACACACAAAGGAGTTAAGGGCTGGTGTTTAACTCATATCAGATATTTGGCTTAATGTAAAATAATACTGTGTTCTCAGTCATTCAGTATTTTGTTTATTTGTTTATTGCCACATATTGCACTATGCTCAGTTCTAGGTCTACAGTGGTGAACAATTTGGGTAAGTCTCAGTATTCATGGAGCTTACAGTCTAGTGCAGGATTTGCTAATTAAAGTAATAAATTAGTGCAGTAAAATGCTATGGACATGGAAGGGGAAGCTAAAGTCTATGTGTCTTTGAGGTGTCAGTGGTCAGGGGAGCCCTCCCCAAGTAAGATAAACAGGAATTAGCCAGGTTATCGATCATGGAGGAGGTGTGGGGAAGGAGTCTAGGGAAAATGTTCTGCCTAAAGAGCAAGTTTGTAAAACTTAAAGCACATAATGTGAGAAAAAAGAGTGTATGACTTCCTGAAAAACTACTCTTTAAAAGTAAGCAAGTCTATTTGAAATTATGCCTACATCAAAAAATGTGCTTGAAATTAGGAAGACAGTATAAAACATTTATATTAGACACTCAGTCTTGGTAACTTTGGAAAATCTGACTTGGCAGAAGTAGGATAAATGCAAAGAAAAGAATAAAATGAAAGCCCTTTCTAAAACTGAAAGCCTATATCTATTCAACTAACTGCTGGTAACATTTTGCTCAACAACTTAGGATCTTGTTGATAATTACATGAGCATCTGGTCTACTCACATCAAAAAAACAAGGTGAGATTTTAAAGAACCCCAAATTGAGTGGCAAAAGGGAAAAATAATAACTAGCTTAAATCCAATCCTGGTTCTCCATAAATGTTTGACAAAAAGAAACTCAACTATAATTTTATTGTCTGGAAAATTAACACAGTGATACTCAAATTCATATATATATATTACATGCACAAGAATAGCTAAGAAAATTTTAAAAGAGAAGAATATCAATGGGCTAATACAACCTATATACATATGTATATAGAATACCAATTAAAACAACATGACACTAATATAAAAATATATAAGAAAAACTGGAAAGCAAACAAAACCCAGAAAGATACAACAGTTGTGTTCTAGAAAAGATTATCCAATATACCGTGTTTGAAACAAAATTAAGCAAAATAAAATAAATTCTAGAGGGGTTAAATATAAAAAACTGAAGTCATAGAAATGTAGAAAGTCATAGAAATTATTTTAAAATGGGCAGAGACATAAATACACAACTAACGAAAGAAATGCAAAAGGTCAGTAAACATATGAACAAAGACTCAACCACCCTAGTAATCAAAGAAATGTAAATTCAAACAATAATAAAAAGGATTTTTCCTTTAATCATATTATTAGTGATTTTTGAATGATAATACTCGGTGTTGCTGAAATTTAGGGGAAGAAATGGGAATTCTTCTATACTGCCCATGTGAGTATAATTCGGTGCAATCTTTTGGTGATCTGATAAAACGTATCACAAACTTCCAAATGTTCTACCCTTTGCCTCAGTAGCTGTACTTTAGGAAAATTAAGCTATAAACATAAGCTCATGTGGCAAGACCTTGTTACGAGGATATTCACTGAAGCATTGTTTAAAATAGCAAATGAGAAGTTGAAAGCATTTAAGGAGTACAGCAGCAGGGGAAATGACAATTCACTAGGTCACATACACAACAAAATCGTCTATGTCCATTAAACACAATGTTAGACTGTACGTATATTCATTGACATGAAAAGGCGTTCCTGGTATGGTGCTAAGTGGGAAAAGCAGATTTCAAATATGTATGGTTTGATCACTGTTACGGGCTTGAACTGTGTCCCTCCCGAATCCACATGTTGAAGTCCTAACCCCCAGCACCTCATAATGAGATAAGGTTTTAAAGAGGTAATTCAGGTAAAATGAGGTCACACGGGTGGTCCCTAATCCCCTGTCACTGGTGTACTTATAAAAAGACATTAGGACACAGACATGCATGCACACACAGGAAAGACACAGTGAGAAGGTTCCCATCTGCAAGCCAAGAAGAGGCGTCTCAGACGAAATCAAACCTACCGACAACTTGAGCTTGGACTTCTGGACTCCAAGACTGTGAGAAATAAATTTGTATTGTTCAAGGCACCCAATTGTTTGTATTTGTTATGGCAGCCCTAGCAAACTAATACAGGTATTTTTTTAATGAAATAAAATTTCATACTTTAAATATCTCTGGATACGTTTGGAATGTTAATAGCTCTGTGTACAGAGATGTTTGTGCTTATCTATATTTTCCATATTCTCTCTTATAAAGGTACATTATTTATATAATTTTATAGGTTTTAATTAGGCCTTCATGCTTCTCTTCAACATGTCTCAGCTCCCCCCTTCTCTTGGAACATTCTGAATCTGAATCTCATTTCTATTTGTCCACAGCACATGTCTCGAGTATAGTTTCAGGGGATAAAAACTAGTTTTTTGTTTTAAAGATTGGCACCTGAGCTAACAACTGTTGCCAATCTTTTTTTTTTCTGCCTTTACTCCCCAAATCCCCTCAGTTCATGGTTGTATATTTTAGTTGTGAGTCTTTCTAGTTGTGGCATGTGGGACACTACCTCAGCATGGCCTGACGAGAGGTACCATGTCCGCGCCCAGGATCCGAACCAGCAAAACCATGGGCTGCCTAAGCACAGTGCAGGAACTTAACCTCTCAGCCACTGGGCCAGCCCCAAAAACTAGTTTTTACTTAAGCACATGGACTATTCTTATAGTAGCCCAACGTCTTGGTGTTCTTTGCCCTCCACTCTTAGCATCTCAAATATAATTTGACTACAACTAAAAATATTAGGTCAAAAGAACTTATGTAGACTATGTTCCTTAGCATCTCTTAAAATTCCACTCAGTAGGTTTCCCAGTCAAAGGACTCAACCCATCTGCTCCAGAGATCAGGAAGGATCTGATCTCTTCTGGGAGATGAGACTATCCAAACCTGAATTTTATATTAAACATTATCATTAACACTGTAACTCTTGCAAACAAAGAAAATGTACTCAGTTAAAATGAGGCCTTGCTGGGTGCAAGAGATCAGGGTAATGTAGGTAATCCAGAATCCCCTTTGTCCACACAGTTAAAACAACAACAACAACAACAAAAACCCACTTGCATAATCAGATACACTAAGGAATAACTTAGGGGTCAGATAGCTTTACTTGTTATCTTTTTCAAAGTATTCTATTTTATTCCATACTACTTGAAAAGAAAATTAGGTACTAAAATATCATAGTTATCTGAAATGCAGATAATATTTTTCCTCTCTGTCTCTCTATGTTGTGGATGATAATTGCTCACAGAATTCTCACAGCAAGTGAAGGAACAGGTTCCACTTCTTAGTTACTCCTTTCTCAAAGCACAGGACAAAAATCTAAAATGCTACTCACCGAATTAAATTTTATGGGGAATGGGGTTAGAAGGATGTCAAGAAAATTTTGTTCAAATACATAGCTTTCTCATGGTTTATCATGATGCAAGGATAAATTTGAGAATATCACTCAGATGATTTGTCAGGAAAAAACCAAACATCCAAATGTTTTAAAGCATTTAGAGAATTATTCCTTCTGTTTTCTGTTTTATCCATGGTATTATAAGTATGCCAGTATAAGAAGGGGGAAAATATGCAAAACTCCCAAGCCATACCAAACTTGCTGTACTGTGCATTTTGAGAACATGTGTTTGCAGTAATAAAAATGACCGTCCCAGAATGAATGGAATGAGAAAATCCCCCAGGGTTTTTATTGTCTGTCTGGATTAAACCACAACATGTAGAGTAAAGCACATCTCACAAAATGCTCCAAAAGAACATGGAGGTTGGCAGAGGCTTGTTACAACCAGCATGTAGAACACAATAGAAAAGTAGGCTGATGAGGAATGCCATGCTAATGACTGTTATGTGGACCCACATAGAGAAGTTACAGCTAAGGAGATGGATGGCATATGGGGACAGATAGAGATGGGGACAGGGATAAGGATGCACATGCACACACACGTAATTCCATAGGCTCATTTAATATAGATCTAGGCATCCTAAGCACACATTAAAATGTCTCATTTCTAGTATAAATCCAGTCTTCTGAGTATGCTATCACACACTAAGCTCTAGCAGATAAAAATTCCTATTGAAGATCATCACTCACTTCCCAGATCTCAGAGAAGCAAAGATAGTTTATGCTTGTATGGATAAATAAGTAAACTATTTCATCAGAACTGACCAATCTGCTTAATAAAACAGGAGTTTAGCTCATTTTGAGACTATAATACGAGTTCTTAAAATTGACCATTAATTATAACGACACAAAATGAAAAATATTGATATGTATAAATGAATCTATTTTGAGATATTTCAAAGAATGAAAATAGACTATCCTTAGTACATGTTGCTTCATATTATTTTATTTAGAGGGGAGACTCCTGGAGCACTTAATGAACATGTAAATACACACACACACACACACAATTTATTTATATAATGTGTTTTTATCTGATTTGGCCATTCTTTATAATTTTTTTCCCTGATGGATTCCCAACTCCTAGAACAGCATCCCACAGACAGCAGGCACTCAATAGATATTGTTGAATGAGGGAAGACTTTTGTCTAACACAGTAATAGTAACAATAAATCTGTGAACAGGAGTAGATTTTACCCTGAAAAAGTACAATGACAAGAAGAGGAAGGACCAAGACTCTTCTTGTCTCACTATCAATACTTGGGCTATATCATATTAAGGGGATTTGAAGTTATCATTTATTTATTCATTCAACATGCTTATTGAGGTTCTATTATTTGAAAGGCATTGATACTACTACAGTAATTTCAAGGAATCCGTCTTTGATATATCCTATCTGATGTAAATCAGATTTTCAAAAACTCTCCTTTTATAAGAATGAAGCAAAATCCAAACCTAAAAACACTTATATTCAGAATTTAGTTTAAAAAAAAACAAACGAGTTCATACTCTTTCAATCATTTCTGCTAGCCATCAAACCACAAGAGAAGAGAGCTAAAGAAGAAGAAAGGAAAAGAGAATAACTACTAAAACACCCAGAAAAAAAAGTAACAAAATGGCAATAAGTATTTACTTATAAAGAGCTGTTTTAAATGTTAATGGACTAAAGGATCCAATCAAAGGGCATAGGATGGCTGATTGGATAGAAAAACAAGACCCATATATATGCTGCATACAAGAGACACACTTCAGACCAAAAGACACACACAAACTGAAAGTGAAGGGATGGACAACAATACTCCATGCAAATGAGAATAAAAAGAAAGCTGGGGTAGCAATACTTATATCAGAGAAAAGAGACTTTAAAACAAAAACTGTAGCAAGAGACAAAGAAGGGCACTACACAATGATAAACAGAACAATCCAACAAGAGGATATAACACTTGTAAATATCTATGCACCCAACATAGGAGCAGCTAAATATATAAAGCAATTATTAACAGATATAAAAGGAGAAACAGACAGTAACACAATAATAGTAGGGGAATTTAACACTCCACTTACACCAATGGACAGAGCACCTGAATGGATGATCGAGAAGGAAACACTGGCCTTAAACAACCCATTAGACCAGAAGGACTTAGTAGATATACACAGAATATTCCATCCAAAACCCACAAAACACACATTCTTTTCAAATGCACTTGGAACACTCTCCAGGATTGATCACATATTAGGCCACAAAACAAGTTTCAATGAATTTGAGAAGACTGAAATAATACCAAGCATCATTTCTGACCACAAAGGTATGAAACTACAAATCAACTGCAGGAAGAAAACAGAAAAGCCACAAATACGTGGAGATTAAACAAAATGCTACTGAATAATGATTGGGTCAATGAAGAAATCAAAGGAGAAATCAAAAAATACCTAGAGACAAATGAAAATGAAAATATGACATGCCAAAATCTATGGGATACAGCAAAAGCAGTTCTAAGAGGGAAGTTTATAGCAATTTAGGCCTACCTCAACAAATAAGAAAAATCTCAAATAAACAATCTAACAGTGTATCTAAAGAAAATGGAAGAAGAAGAACAAAGCCCAAAATCAGTACAAGGAAGGATATAGTAAAAATCAGAGAAGAAATAAATGAAATATGGACCAAAAAAAAAAAAATAGAAGAAAATCAATGAAACCAAGCTCTGGTTCTTTGAAAAGATAAATAAAATTGACAAACCTTTAGCGAAACTCACCATGAGGAAAAAAGAGAGGCTGAAACAAGTAAAATCAGAAATGAAAGAGGAGAAATTACAATGGACACCTCAGAAATACAAAAGATTATAAGAGAATACTATGAAAAGCTATAAGCCAACAAAGTGGATAATCTAGGAGAAATGGATAAACTCTTAGAATCATACAACCTTACAAAACTGAATCAAGAAGAAATAGAGAATTTGAATAGACAAACCACCAGTAAAAATATCAAATCAGTAATCAAAAACCTTCCAAAAAATAAAAGTCCTGGACCAAATGGCTTCCCTGGTGAATTCTACCAAACATTCAAAGAACTTAATACATAACCTTCTCAGACTCTTCCAAAAAATACAAGAGGAGAGGATGCTTCCTAACTCATTCTACAAAGCCAACACTACCCTGTTACCAAAACCAGACAGGGACAAAATAAAAAAGAAAATTACAGGCCAATATTACTGATGAACTCTGATGCAGAAATACCAATGCAAAATACTAGCAAATTGAATATAAAATACATTAAAGATCATATACCATGAACAAGTAGGATTCATTCCAGGAAAGCAAGGATGGTTCAACATCTGCAAATCAATCCAGGTGATACACTACATTAACAAAATGAAGAATAAAAATCACAGGATCCTCTCAAGAGAAGCAGAGAAAGCATTTGACAAGATATAGCATCCATTTATGATAAAAATTCTGAATAAAATGGTTATAGAAGGAAAGTACCTTAACATAAGAAAGGCCATATATGACAAACCCACAGCTAATATCATTCTCAATGGAGAAAAACTGAAAGCTATCCCTCTAAGAACAGGAACCAGACAAGGATGCTCACTTTCACCAATCTTATTTTAAACAGCATTGGAAGTCCTAAGCAGAGCAATAAGGCAAGAAAAAGAAATAAAAAGGATCCAAAGCAGAAAGGAAGATATGAAACTGTCACTATCTGCAGATGACATGATTTTATCTATAGAAAACCCTAAAGCATCCACCAAAAAACTTTGAGAAATAATAAATGAATAAGGTAAAGTTGCAGGACACAAAATCAATATACAAAACTCAGTTGTGTTTCTACACACTAGCAACCAAGGAACAGAAAGAGAAATTAAGAATACAATCCCATTTACAACTGCAACAAAAAGAATAAAATACCTAGGAATAAACTTAACCAAAGAGGTGAAAGATCTGTACACTGAAAACTATAAAACATTGTTGAAAGAAATTGAAGACACAAAGAAATGGAAAGATATTCTGTGCTCTTGGATTGGAAGAATCAACATAGTTAAAAGGTCCATACTTCCTAAAGCAATCTACAGATTCACTGCAATCCCTACCAAAGTTCCAATAACATTTTGCACAGAAATAGAACAAAGAATCCTAAAATTTCTATAGAACAACAAAAGACCCTGAATAGCCACAGGAATTGTGAAGAAAAAGAACAAAGTTGGAGGTATCACACTCCCTGCTTTCAAAACATACTACAAAGCTATAGTAACCAAAAGAGCATGGTACAGACACACGGATCAATGGAACAGAACTGAGAGCCCAGAAATAAACCCACTCATCTATGCACAGTTAATTTTTGACAAGAGAGCCAAGAGCATACAATGAAGAAAGGAAAGTCTCTTCAATAAATGGTGTTGGGAAAACTGGACAGCCACATACAAAAGAATGAAAGTAGACCATTACCTTACACCATACACAAAAATTAACTCAAAATGGATTCAGGTCTTGAATGTAAGACCTGAAACCATGAAACTTCTAGAAGAAAAAATAGGCAGCACACTCTTCGACATTAGTATTAGCAGCATATTTTCATGTACGATTCATGACTAGGCAGGGAGCTAATAGAAAAGATAAACAAAAGGGACTACATAAAACTAAAAAGTTTCTGCATGGTAAAGGAAACCATCAACAAAACAAAAAGACAATCTAACAACTGGGAGAAGATATTTGCAAACCATATATCTGATAAAGGGTTAATATCCAAAACATACTAAGAACTCATACAGCTCAACAACAAAAAATCTAACAACTCAATTAAAAAATAGGTAAAAGATCTGAACAGACATTTCTCCAAAGAAGACATACAAATGGCCAACAGGCCCATGAAAAAATGTTCAACATCATTAACTATCAAGGAAAGGCAAATCAAAACTACAGTGAGATATCACCTCACTCCTGTCAGAATGGCTTTAATTAACAAGACAGGAAATAGGTGTTGGAGAGGATGTGGAGAGAAGGCAACCCTCGTACACTGCTGGTAGGAGTACAAACTGGTGCAGCCACTATGAAAAACAGTGTGGAGATTTCTCAAAAGATTAAGAATAGATCTACCATATGATCCAGCTATCCCACTGCTGGGTATTTATCCAAAGAACGTGAAAACACGAATGCGTAAAGATACATGCACCCCTATGTTCATTGCACAATAGCCAAGACTTGGAAGCAACCTAGGTGCCCATCAAGGGACGAATGGATAAAGAAGATGTGGTATGTATACCCAATGGAATACTACTCAGCCTTTAGAAATGATGAAATCCGGCCATTTGTGACAACATGGATGGACCTTAAGGGTATTACGCTAAGCGAAATAAGTCAGAGGGAGAAAGTCAAATACCATGTGATCTTACTTATAAGTAGGAGATTAAAAACAACAACAAACAATCCCATAGAGATCCAGACTGGATTCCTGGTTACCAGAGAGGAAGGGGGAGGGAGGGGAGCATAATCGGTGATTAAGCACACATTTGTGGTCATGGATTGTAATTAGTCTTTGGCTGGAGAACATGACGTATTCTACACAGAAATTGAAATATAATGATGTACACCTGAACTTTATATAATGTTATAAAGCAATGTTACCACAATACAAAAAAAAAAAAAACTTTCTGGGGCATAGACATTTAGTAGTTTCTCACTGAATTACTGAAATTCTAAACAAGGCCCTGCATAGAAAAACCTGTGCATGGAGAAAAATCTAAATTATATCCTCTCTGTTAAACTTCAGGAAGCAAACAGAAAGACGTTAAATGTTTAGAAATATTAACAACTGTTAAAAACTAAATGGGCCTTCTGCTCAACACTCAACTAACCAGAAAATTCTTTCAACCAAAATATCCCTTTCACCAGCATTCTAGTTGCTCTAGGTTTTGCTATAATGAAATCCTCATGATTGAAAAAATGATTTTTTTTTAAGATTTTTTTTATTTTTCCTTTTTCTCCCCAAAGCCTCCCAGTGCATAGCTGTATATTTTTAGTTGTGGGTCCTTCTAGTTGTGGCATGGGGGGACGCTGCCTCAGTATGGCTTGATGAGCTGTGCCACGTCTGCACCCAGGATCCAAACCTGTGAAACCCCGGGCTGCCGAAGCAGAGTGCATGAACTTAACCACTCAGCCACGGGGCCAGCCCCTGATTTTAATATTTTAAGTATATAACATTATTGACAATTCTTCAGTAGCAATGATGAGCATATTTTTAAAGAACTATCAATAAAGGGACCACATAGAACATTCTAATATATACTTCTATGTCAAAGAGAACATGTAAACCCTCTATTATTATCATCTATCATTCCTGTGCTATCTTTGTATCAATAATCTGCCATAAATAGGTTTTTGATTCACTAGAGAAACAAGAGTATAGTGCAATCAGCAAACTTTAATAAATCTGTCAGCATGCTACTTTATAGTAGGTATAAAGTACTAACCTGTAATCTATGAGTTTTAACTCTGAATATATGACTTTGAGTCAGTCATCAACCACGTAACCAGGACTAGCTCCAGAAAAAATGGTAACATTTATACTTGCTTGCTACCATGTTCAGACTTTGGTCTCAAAACACATTTCACACAATCTGCACACAGACGTGTCTAAAATCCAATGACAAATGCCCTTACAAGAGACAGAAGAGGAGAAGACACTAAAACAGAAGGGAAATCCATGTAGAGACAGACGGAGAGTTTGGTGTGATGCAGTTGCAAACCAGGGGATGCCTAGAACCATCAGTAGCCCAAAGAGACAAGGAAGGATCTTCTAGAACTTCCAGTGGGAGCATGGCTTTGTTGACACTGTGCTTTTGGACTTCTAGCCTCCAAAAATGTGAGAATCAATTTCTATGTGTTAAGTCACCAGGTTTATAGTAATTTGGTACAGTAGTCACAGGACACTAACACAGTTACCAAGTCAAATCCTTCTCACATCTGCGACAACTCAAAGAGGGTATTACAGACACAATTGTGTTCCCCTAAAATTCATATGTTGAAGCCCTACTCCCCAGTACCTCATAATGTGACTGTTTGGGGAGATGGGGCCTTTAAAGAGGTAATTCAGTTAAAATGAGGCCATTAGAGTGGGCCGTAGTCCAACCCAACTGGTGTCCTTATGAGAAGAGGAGATTAGGACCAGGGATGTGCACGCACAGAGGGACCATCTTGAAGAGGCAGCAATAGGGCAGCCATCTGCAAGCCAAAGAGAGAGGCCTCAGAGGAAGCCAACCCTGCTGCTGCCTTGGTCTTTGACTTCTAGCCTCCAGAACTGTGAGAAAATGAATTTCTGTTCTTTAATCCACCCAGTCTATGGTAATTTGTTATAGCAGCCCTCTAATATAGAGGGCAAAAGGGTTTCAGAGTTTTTGCTTCTGGAATCATATATATTTCCCAGTAAATTCCCCCCTCTTCAAGTTAACCAAGATAGAAGTATTTTAAAACACAAAAATGAAACTAAATGGAGAGCTTTTAGTAACAGTTACTAAACGATTAGTATCTGTTTAAGTGTCTGTCATGGATAAATAGGCATGGTGGATAGCTGTGATAAGGATTTCAACAAAGGCCATATTTAGAAGAAGATACTTATGAGAGCCAGAAAGAACTTACATACCAACCAGTTGCACACACTCATTCTATAGAGGTACAAACCAAGGCTCCAACTAGTGACTTGCCCCAGGTGACTTGGCTTGTGAGTGACATTCAAGATGGTTACACAGGCTTTCTGAATCCTTAAACCAGCACTTTCACCATTTTATCAACGCCTCACTCATTATTCTCTTCCTTAAGTCCACCAAATGATTTTTCCAAACTTCCTGGTGCTTCCTTTCTCCTTGGGATATGGAGGGGAGATGTCACCCCTTTGAAGGGAAGACTACCATGGAGCCTGAAGTCTTTTATTTTGGTCTTTAGTGGTAGGATTCAATGGCACCTGGCAGCTTCTCAGGCAAACAAGCTCTTCCCACCCCCAGCATTGTGACTTCAACATCAGCAGCAGAATCATGTTGGTACAAGGGAAGCAATAAGGCCTGCCAAATTGATTCTAAACACTTTAAGTACAGGGATAGTGACTGTTTTTTCTTAACATATATATATTTGGTGACAGACTACTTGTATCTATGCAGTGCGTTCACCCTAATTCCTTCTCTCCAACCTGAATGAAGGAGAATTTTCATATTTTCTCTACCACAAGCAGATGAGGGGAGGGCAGATTGGGGTAGAAAGAATGGGAAACAGGGTTTAAACTTCATCACTTTGTAGAAAAGTGGGGGAATTAATATTTCCAGGCACTAGGCTAGCCATCTTATATGCAATGACTCATTTAATTTCCAACTTAATACAAGGTGAGCATTATCATTTCCCCTTCACTCTCTCACATTACCAGCCTTCAATAACTACCTGGTCTCCTTCATTAACACTATCTGAGGCTATCTTGTTCACCAATTTGTTTTTCTTCTCCCACCCTAATTCACATCCCTCCTCAGTATTTTGATAAAACTCAATGGGAAAACGGATGTTATTTCTCAACTGCATCCTCAATGCCTATGAGGTGGTCAATAAATATTTGCTGAGTAAATCTATTCTAGTGGTTCCTGAATCGAGGATACATACTAATCTCTTCCCATCCATGTGTAGCTTATAAAATCTTCCCAGATTATTCCGTTGAACATCGCTGGTTTTGAAGCCTCCAACTCTCCCATTTTGGGAGACTAAAGTCTGCTGTCAGCCCTGGCTTTTGTTCTTTAAGGCAGCTTTCACATCCTTGGAGCCTTTAAACAGGAGCTACAATTGCCCAGACATGCCCTCTCCCTGCCCCAGCTTGCTTTCAACTTAACTTTGAATCCCATTTCTAAGTAGACCTAGATTCCTGCTTAGGGACCCCTAAAGCCATCCCTGATCTTTCCAAAATTGATGCTAGAACAAGTTCTCTCTGTTCTTAAGAATTTGATGTCTCCTAGAAACTTTGCCTACGTATCATTACGTCATCAAACATTTTAGAATGGGTATTGTTAAGATCAAGCTCCCCAAATCCCTCTACTTCCTAAAGTATCATGAACAAATAGAAAAACAAGAGAACTACTGATCTCTCAACCCAAGGCTGTGTTTTCATGAGTATAAACAAAAAGCCCCCCAAAACACACACTATTCTATTATTTTTTACAGTACATATAAATTCCTGATCAATAACTCCTTCTCACACTGGGAATAAATTCAATCACTATTGCTTTAAGGAATAAATTAAGTCTCAGACCAAAATGTGATCTAAGGGGAGTATGGTATGTTACATGGTTAGAGACAACATGGGTACATGAAACGCACTTGGACAAGACGCACAACCAAGTGTGCCAAAGCCCAGGTTGGCACCCAGCCATCCTTTGTTTAGAAAACTAAGTTGAATTACTTGAGCACCGGATTTTGTGGTGATGCATTTTTCAGTGAATTGTGGGGGATGGAAAGAGCTTATCCCAACATGGTTGAGTGGCATATTTGCCCTCTGATTTAGAATTTTAAAGTAACCCCTGTTACAAATTCCCATATAATTGTTATGTATCCAAATTAAACCTGCCCCATTTTCTATTCCCAGTATCACTGATTGAATCAAGCTGCAGATGAACATTCCTTTTCTCTTCCCTTCAGTTTATTCTGTCCATTTTTCAGGATGTATGGAACATCCCTGCAACTCACAATAGAAATGTCACAATAACTGCAGAGAAAATGTGGGCTTTCATAAACCCCCAAAGTGTGTTCTCGATTCAGAAATCGCAGAGGGCCTGTGTCTTCACAGTAGACTTGTTCTCCACATATAAACCTCATTTGTATGTATTTAATTGTGACCTCATTCTCCATAAAAGAAAATGTTTCACTGGCTCTGATTTCCTTCTGACCTTTCTATCCCGTTTTATTAACATTCTGTTTCCTGCTTTGCAGCCTTCAGGGATGTCCAAACCAGAAAAGTGCTTTGCTTGTACTTCAGGGATGGAGGTGGGAGTGAAATTGCTTTCCAGTTCTGAAACCCATCATTATCAAGGAAGGAAATAAAACCCTCCAAAAGGGGTAGTTGAATATATTGCCAAACTTGCCTTGTGCTCTTCGGTTTAATGTACAGCACTGCACATAATTACTTAGAACAGTACTAGTACAAAGCCATGCCAGTGAAACTAGCTCTGACAAATTTATCATAGGCTGTTATAGGCAGAGACACTGGCGCCATCTCAAAGAAACCTACATGTGCTAATATGAATTAGGAATTCTTATAATTTTTATTATGCCTTTTGGGGAAAACATCTTTTCTAATAAAAAGATACACCATTATTTCTCAGTTTAAAAAAATAGTTGTTTTTTTTTTAATTCTAGAGAAGAATTAAACTTTTCCCTCTTCTCTGTGTGGGAAACCAACTACCAGTCAAATACTTGAATCTTAAGAACAAAAGGGAATAAAATGATTTAACTGGTGAGCCAGGGTCCCAAGTCAGAAGTGACCTTTGTAATATTATTGCTTCTGCTTATTTTTAAAGATATTGCAACCCTATGTATAATTTATTAAATGGGTTTGTAACTGCGGAGGGGGGCATGAGCTGAATAGACAAACTAAAAACATAACTTTTCTTCAGTTCTGATGATCAACCCTCATTAATAGCAGATGTATATTTTTTGGGTTTTGTTGTTGAGGTTATGATAGCTTACGACATTGTGAAATTTCAGTTGTACATTATTACTTGTCAGTCATATTATAGGTGTGCCCCTTCACCCTTTGTGCCCACCCCCCATCCTCCCTTTCCCTTGGTAACCACTAATCTGTTCTCTTTGTCCACGTGTTTAACTTTCACATATGAGTGGAGTCATACAGACATTGTCTTTCTCTATCTGGCTTATTTCACTTAACATAATACTCTCAAAGTCCATCCATGTTGTTTTGAATGGGACAATTTTATCCTTTACTATGGATGAATAGTATTCCATTGTCTATATATACCATATCTTCTTTCCAATCATCAGTCGATGGGCACTTAGGTTGCTTCCACGTCTTGGCTACTGTGAATAATGCTGCAATCAACATAGGGGTGCATGGGTCTCTTTGAATTAACTATTTCAAGTTCTTTGGATAGATACCCAGTAGTGGGATGGCAGAGTCATGTGGTATTTCTATTTTTAATTTTTCGAGAAATCTCCATACTATTTTCCATAGTGGCTGCACCAGTTTGCATTCTCACCAGCAGTGTATGAGGGTTCCTTTTTTTCCACAACCTCTCCAACATTTGTTATTTTTTGTTTTGGCTATTTTAGCCATTCTAACAGATGTAAGGTGATATCTTAATGTAGTTTTGATTTGCATTTCCCTGATGATGAGTGATGATGAGCATCTTTTCCTAGGTCTATTGGCCATCTGTATATCTTTTTTGGAGAAATGTCTGTTCATATCCCTGGCACATTTTTTGATCAGGTTATTTGATTTTTTGTTGTTGAGTTGTGTATTCTTTATATATTATGGAGATTAACCCTTTGTCGAGTATATGATTTGAAAATATTTTTTCCCAGTTGGTGGGTTGTGTTTTTGTTTCAATCCTGGTTTCCCTTGCCTTGTAGAAGCTCTTCAGTCTGATGAAGTCCCATTTGTTTATTCTTTCTATTGTTTCTGTTGTCTGAGAAGACATGGTGTACAAAAGGATCCTTTTAAGACTGATGTCAAAGAGTGTACTGCCTATATTTTCTTCTAGAAATCTTATGGTTTCAGGTCTTACCTGTAAGTCTTTGATTCATTTCGAGCTTATTTTTGTGAATGTGTGAAAGAATGGTAGATTTTCATTCTTTTACATGTGGCTGTCCAGTTTTCCCAACACCATTTGTTGAAGAGACTTCCTTTTCTCCACTGTATGCTCTCAGCTCCTTTGTCAAAGATTAGCTGTCCATAGATGTGTGGTTTTTATTTATGGGCTTTCAATTCTGTTCCATTGATCTGTATGCCTGTTATTGTACCAGTACCAAGCTGTTTTGATCACTATGGCCTTGTAGTGTATTGTGAAGTCAGGGATTGTGATGCCTCCAGCTTTGTTCTTTTTGCTCAGGATTGCTTCAGCAATTCAGGGTCTTTTGTTGCCCCATATGAATTTTAGGATTCTTTGTTCTATTTCTGTGAAGAATGTCATTGGAATTCTGATTGGGATTGTGTTGAATCCATCAATTGCTTTAGGTAGTATGGGCATTCTAACTATGTTTATTCTTCCAATCCATTTGCATGGAATGTCTTTCCATCTCTTTATGTCATCATCAATTTCTTTCAGGAAAGTCTTGTAGTTTTCATTGTATAGGTCTTTCACTTCCTTGGTTAAACGTATCCCACGATATTTTATGCTTTTTCTTGTGATTGTCAACGGGATTGTGTTCCTGAGTCCTCTTTCTATTATTTCATTATTAGAGTATAGAAATGCTTCTGATTTATATAAGTTGATTTTGTACCCTGCAACTTTGCTGTAATTGTTGATTACTTTTAGTAGCTTTCTGATGGATTTTTTAGGGTTTTCTATATATAAGATCATGTTGTCTGCAAACAGTGAGAGTTTCACTTCTTCATCGCCTGTTTGGATTCCTCTTATTTCTTTTTCCTGCCTAATTGCTCTGGCCAAAACCTCCAGTATTATGTTGAATAAGGGTGGTGAGAGTGGGCACCCTTGTCTTGTTCCTGTTCTCAGAAGGATGGCTTTCAGTTTCTCCCCATTGACTATGATGTTGGCTGTGGGTTTGTCATATTTGGCCTTTATTATGTTGAGGTACTTTCCTTCTATACCCATTTTGTTGAGTTTTTATCGTAAATGGATGTTGGATCTTGTCAAATATTTTCTCTGCATCTATTGAGATGATCACATGGTTTTTGTTTCTCATTTTGTAATGTGGTATATCACGTTGATTGACTTGCAGATGTTGAACCGTCCCTGGTATTAATCCCACCTGATCATGGTGTATGATCTTTTTAATATTGCTGTATTCGGTTTGCCAATATTTTGTTGAGGATTTTTGTGTCTATGTTCATCAGTGATATTGGCCTGTAGTTTTCCTTTTTTGTGTTGTCCTTGTCTGGTTTTGGGATCGGGGTGATATTGGCTTCCCAGAATGCATCAGGAAGTGCTCCATCTTCCTCAATTTTCTGGAGTAGTTTGAGAAGGATAGGTATTAAGCCTTCTTTGAATGTTTGTAGAATTCTCCAGAGAAGCTGTCTGGTCCTGGACTTTTATTTTGGGGGAAGCTTTTGATTACTGTTACAATCTCTTTACTTGTGACTCATCTATTCAGATTCTCTATTTCTTCCTGATTCAGTTTTGGGAGGCTGTATGTTTCTAAGAATTTATCCATTTCTTCTAGGTTATCCAATTTGTTGGCATATAGTTTTTCATAGTATTCTCTTATAATCTTTTGTATTTCTGTGTTATCCACTGTGATTTCTCCTCTTTCATTTCTAATTTTATTTATTTGAATCTTCTCTCTTCTTTTCTTAGTGAGCTTGGCTAAGGGTTTGTCAATTTTGTTTATTTTCTCAAAGAGCCAGCTCTTTGTTTCATTGATCATTTCTACTGTCTTTTTGTTTCAATTTCATTTATTTCCACTCTAATTTTTATTATTTCCCTCCTTCTATTGACCTTGGGCTTTGTTTGTTCTTCCTTTTCTAATTCTGTTAAGTGTAGCTTGAGATTGCTTACCTGAGATTTTTCTTGTTTATTGAGGTGAGCCTGTATTGCAATGAATTTCCCTCTTAGGACCACTTTTGCTGCATCCCAAATGAGTTGGTATGGCATGTTTTCATTTTCATTTGTCTCCAGATAATATGTGATTTCTCCTTTAATTTCTTCAATCATCCACTGGTCATTCAGTAGCATGTTGTTTAATCTCTACATCTTTGTCTCTTTCCCAGTTTTATTCTTGTAATTGATTTCTAGTTTCATAGCATTATGGTCAGAAAAGATGCTTGATATTATTTCAATCCTCTTGAATTTGTTGAGGCTTGCTTTATTTCCCAACATATGGTCTATCTTTGAGAATGTTCCATGCGCGCTTGAGAAGAATGTGTAACCTGCTGTTTTTGGATGGAGTGTTCTATATACACCTATTAAGTCCATCTGGCCTCATTTTTCATTTAATTCTACAATTTCCTTGTTGATTTTCTATCTGGATGATCTATCCATTGGTGTTAGTGGGGTGTTGAGGTCCCCTACTATTAGCATATTCTTGTTGATATCTCCTTTTAGTTTTGTTAGTAGTTTCTTTACATAATTTGGTGCTCCTGTGTTGGGTGCACACATATTTATAAGTGTTATGTCTTCTTGGTGGAGTGTCCCTTTTATCATTATAAACTGGTCCTCTTTGTCTCTCTTTACCTGTTTTGCCTTGAAGTCTACTTTGTCTGATATAGTATGGTGACACCTGCTTTCTTATGTTCACTATTAGCTTGGAGTATCATCTTCCCAGACGTATTTATTTTTTAAAGTTTTATAAATTTTGAATTCATCTTTATTTATAAGTTGCAAAAAAGAGATATAACTGTTTTATTACTTAGATTTATCATTCTGATTAAGAGTCATTTACAGAATAAAAGCATTAGTATCTAGTACTTACACAGCACTTTTAAAAAATTTCTAATTTGTTATATCCAACTATTCATTACTAGCACAAAGATAATGGCTTCCATTTAATGAACATACACTATGTTCCAGGCATTTCTTTCCAGGAATGAACCCCAAGAAGTAGAATTATCATCAATTTATGGAAAGGCAACTGGAAGTCAAAGATCCTTGGTCAATTGGTCATGGCTGGAGGTATGATCTGAATCTAGGCTTCTCAGATTCTAAAGTTCTTTCCCCTGTAACCTCTTTCTAAGGAAAAGAAAAGACAGATCAATTAGTGTCTACCTGATTGTATGGGCCTTAAGAAAATCACCAGAGCTAAAAGTCAACTCAGAAAACACTAATTTTTACTCATTATATAACTGAAGAAGAATGTGCAATGCTTTCATTTCATTAAGAAATGGCCATAATTTTAGGGGCCAGGCCCATGGCATAGTGGTTAAGTTTGGTGTGCTCCACTTCAGCAGCCTGTGTTCGCAGGTTCAGATCCTGGGCACAGACCTACACCATGCATCAACCATGCTGTGGCAGTGATTCATATATGAAGTGGGAAGATTGGCATAGATGTTAGCTCAGGGCTGATCTTCCTCAGGAAAAAAAAATGGCCACAATTTTAAAAGAGAGTTTTATTAGAAGTATGTGAATTTAGAGAAAAAACTTGAAGAATGAAGGGAAAAGAAAAATACTATATGTGAAGGGATTTAGGAAGGCTAAATAAAAAGCTGAATTAGGCCTAATTCTATCCATTTTCCTTAGGGATATAGTGGGTCACAAGAGTACTCCAGTGGCTGCCTTTGCGTATGCAGATCCCAGGAATTCTGGGAGAGACACTCAAAGGGCCAGCAAAAGCTTTAGTAGGGTTTAACACTTCTGGAGAGCCCCCTTACATGAGGAAGCTGGTTAACAGTTTTCTGCTAGAAGAGAAAAAGTGACCTAATCATCTGAGTTTAGCTGGCAATGGTGACATGTGCTCTGACTGCCAGACACAGAAGAAAGAAAAGTATTATGTCATATCTATTTCTGAAGACCTATTGGAAGTCTGTTCTATAATCTGACAAGGCAGAGCTGAGCACATACTGTACCTGTACCTGATTTAAATTGCTCCCTAAAAATATTTTGTTGAGGCAAGAACATCTGCTAGCCCAGAGCAACCAAAGTGATGGAGGTCTTAGCTATTCAAACTAGAGAATTAGATTCTCTCAGTAGTACAGAATCAGACATCCCTCAGGAAGAACATACTGCGGAAATCGTCTGAGTGACAGAAGGGAGAGCCCCCAATCTGCAGTGCCCTAAGAACAGGATAAAGGCAGAGGCTGTGTTTTCTCTTAAAGTAGCTGGTAAGGATTGCTACTGTGAGAATTAATTAATGGACATTTTTGTTGGCCAAACCTGAATTCTTTCAAGAAAAATGAGTGTTCCAGCTGAGACAATTAGGAGTGGTGATGGCTCATTGTGCAAGAATCTCAAATATTGTAGATATTAATTTATGTCCCAAGGAATATCAGTGACATTGTCTTTCATCAGCCTGAGTAGCTTTCAAAAAGTATATAACAGTGTGAAAACTCAGAAGCAGGAAACACAGTCAAAGAGTGAATAATCCCCAAAATGTGTTAATTGACTCTCCTCTAGGTTCTTTGACCTGATGACCAAGGCCTCTGTTTTGTCCTCTGTTCTATATCTCTGTGCTGAGCTCAGCTCTGCTCCTTCATATCCCACCTAAATGATCCAGGGGCAAGTTCAGATTTACATTATCAACAGATTCTTCAGCCTAACTATACCAAAACTCACTTCCCAAATGTCCCAGGGTAACCTATGCATGATGCAAAATTTATTTTTTTCTTTTTTATTTATTTACTTTTTTTTGAGGAAGATTAGCCCTGAGCTAACATCTGTGCCCATCTTCCTCTACTTTATATTGGGATGCCTGCCACAGGCTTGGCAAGTGGTGGGTGGGTCCACACCCGGGATCCGAGCAGGTGATCCCTGGGCCGCTGAAGTGGAATGTGCGAACTTAACTGCTGCACCACCAGGCTGGCGCCGCAAAATTTATTTCTTAATCTAATGCCCAGATCACCACAATTTTTGACATTGACTTAACAGCATTCATTCTGAAACCCTGACAAAGAACCAAAGCATCATTCTAATCTAGCAGCCTAACAGTACAGGGCTCTGTGACGCTGAAAAGCAAGAGCAACTTTTCTTTATTTTCCATCAACACAAAGCATAGCAGCTTCCACCACCTGAGTACAGTCTGCCCTTCATATCCGTGGGTTCCGTTGAACCAATCCACAGTTGGTTGAATCCGCAGATATGCAACCATGGATAAGGAGGGCCAAATAAAGGATTTAAACATACTGGGTTTTGGTATCCCTGGGGGTCCTGGCAGTAAGCCCCTGCAGATACCAAAGGACCACTGTAACATAAATTTAAAGTCACCGATCTAAAAATATTTCTAAATCTGATTTCTTTTCAGTGTGAAAATTTACAAAAGAAACCTCTCCGCAAAAGCCACACAGTGTTTGACCTACAAGGCAAAGATAAAGTAGCTTACGGTTTACCTCACAAGAAAATAAAATAGAAAAAAGAAATCATACACAAAACATTTTAATATAGCATTTTATGCACTTTGTCACTGGAGAAACCAGCTTAAAGACTACATGTCATTCCCATACCAGGCTACCCTGTTTCTTTTAACACACATAATGAAACGAGGGATAACCTTGTGTATGTGAATATGAGTGAAAAGGCCAATTTGTAACCTGCCCACATTCCCTTACACGGCACATGCACAAATAAGGAAGTCATTCAAGGCAGAATCTAGCACAGATTTGGTTCAGTTGTATAGACCTGGTGTCACCAAAAGTCTTACCTCGACCAGTCACCTGACAGCTTACAGCTACTTTTGTCTTGTTCGGATTTTGTTTGATCTGGAGTTTGGAGTTATGTTGTTTCCAGGCCAGCTCCAGTGCTTTTGTTTTAGTTTTAAGCTTTCTTGGAATGAATGAGTCACTGAGTAGGATTTTACTTAAGTAACAAAAATTCAGAATCAGCTTCCAGTTCCATGTTGCATACATTACTATCTTTATTAACTACTTTACCAATTAATCAGAGAAACACATATTTAAACAAATAAGTGATACTATTTTTCACATACCAAAATGGCAAATTTTAAAAACAGTAATAATCAGAGTTGACAATGATAAGGTGAAAATAAAATATTCACTGGTGTAACTTTTCAGATTGAAATTTAGCAAAAATATTATACCCATTTGATCCAGTAATTCCATTACTAGGAAGGATACTGACTCAGCACAAGGCTGACATAAAGGAAGCCATACTGTAGAAAATAAATCATATTGTAACTTTCAATGGCGTCTGATTAACTAACCCAGCTGGATGTGCACCCTCCATGAAATAGACATGCTCTTTAGACTTTAAGGCCCCTCCTGGCTGCAATAAGTTGATAACTTTGTTCCTTCGAGTTCCTTAGGAATGTTATGACCACTGGGCAGAGTCTATGCTGACAGCCATCATCAATGACAACTGAAAGATATGGGTATAGGGTGTTGCTCCAGCATCTGATGCCCATCCAGTAAAATAAAAGATTATCAAGAACTGAAGACGAGATGTCTGCTCCACCCGGGGACCAGATGCCTCCCCACCTAGAGAACAGCCCCCCTCCCCCACAACTGGCCTGTAGTCTGTTCTGTAAGGTGGTTCTTTCAGACATTAGTCAGCCATCTTTCCCTTTGCTAACAAGCTGTAATAAAACCCTTTCTCTCCTACCACCTTGCTTCTTGACTATCAGCATGTCTTGTGGTGGGCAGATGACTCCCTTGGGCAGTAACAGGAATTTATTCTAATGAAATAATCAGTGACACAGACAATAACATACAAAGAAAGGGGGGCTGTGTATAATAGTGAAACACCACAAACCACCTCAATAACAGAGATTAGATAAATTCTGTACTTCCATATATTAAGCTACTTTTCAGTCATTAAGATCAAGAAAATTAAGGATAAGAATACTCTCGTTATAAAGCATTGATATTATTTAATTTACAGTATTACAGTTTAGGAGACCAGAATATGCCACCCCAAAATATCCCTCTTTGGCATAAGGATTATTTTGAGTTTATTATTTTGAGGAACAGCAGACACAGGGAAACTCTGAAAACAGAGTATAAGTTACCCTTTTGTAGGGGAAATTTACATTTATAAAGGAAATCTCCATTTGTAAGGTGTCTCCCTCTCTAAAGCAGGAAGAAAAGGGTTACTCTAAATCACAACAGATGCTTCAAATCTGTATAACAAACCTTACCCTTGTTTTCTGTACTTTTCCTGGCCACCTTCCCATAACTTGCCTCCCCCACACCCTTCTTCCTTTGTTTTAGGTGAAGATGGTATTTAAGCCTAAGTTCTAGCCACCTCTTTTGAGTTGCTCATCCCTAAGTTTCTCTCATGTATGTATGAGATATACATATTAATAAACTTCTGTTTGTTTTTCTCCTGTTAATCTGTCTTTTGTTATAGGGGCCCCAGCTGAGAACCTGGAAGAGTAGAAGGAAAAGATCTTTTTCCTCCTCTACATGTAAAATTAAAATAAAGTTTGGTTGCTCTCAAGATCATTAACAAGACATTCATTTTCTTATAAAGCTCCAATAGAATGTGACTTCTTCGGCAGTCACAGGTTTTAGGTCAGCTTCAAAAAGACACCAACGACAATGGTGTGTTATTAGTATAATATGTTGAAACAGGCCCCATCTTCCTCTATTAGGTTCAAGTTGCTTTTAATAACTGATCGTCTGCTATTGGGGCTCCACACACCAATTTTGACCAGGCCTCTGATTTGATCCAGACCATGGCTCACAATATAGAAAGAATGTGGTAGAGTTGAAAGAATGTGGTAGAGCATACTATTGTTAAATTGGGCTTAAAACCAAGTAGATGGCTTCCATTAGAATTTGGTAACATATCTGGCTCACAAAAACATTCGTGATTTTTTTCCAATTGTTCCCCCGGATTATATTATATCCAATTGTTTATTATAAAGAATTGCTTCCAAAATCAGTAGATATTACTGATTAAATTAGTTTCATACCCTAGAACACATTTAAAATATCCTAAAAGACTATATTTAAGCCCAAGTTACTTTAATATAAAAACAATCTCAGTATCGTAATTAACCAAATTCTACTTTGTGACACACATACACCGAAAATATATGAACAAAAACATATGGAAAACTCACGTAAAAGAATGTGAGTGGTCCAGATATATATGGAATTTTCATTCCCAAGAGATACTTGACTTGTGAAGTCACAACATGGGTGGCAGCCCCAGTTGTCATTGCACTGATCACAGGCTCCGTGAGCAGGAATGTGGCACTGCCCAGTTGTAGCACAAACATGGCCACCTAAGAGGACAAAGGAAGATGAAATTTCCCAAGGTTCCTAGAGGGATTAATATCTGATATATTTTATTTTCATTTTGCACAGACATAGAGAACTAATGTGAAACAGGTTTCTTAAATATTATGTATTCAATATCTTGAGTTTTCTTGAGAACATTACTAGGTTCTAAGACTTTCCAAATGTTATTGGGTACCACTTCAATGCTTCAATGAAAGTCAATACACATTTTTTCCTGAATACTGACTTTTCTTTTTTCTCTCTTCCTAATCACACATGTTACAAAAAAGGGAAATAGCTTCAAATCAGTTAAAATATGGGATTCTGCAGAGAAAATTTAAATTTTCATGATTATATTCATAATTTTTTTAAACATCAAAACAACATGATTCACTACTTTACACACAGTAGGCTTAAAACTTCAAAAGCACTGAGGAGAAAAAAACATTTCTTGAGTTTCTGCTAGGTTCTGAAAAGTGGAAACATACTATTTTGACTAGATACTCTGTCAAGTGGCTCTAAAGGGCCAATATCAATAAGAAGATATCAGGACTTATTTGTATATGGAGAAGAACAAAAGAGAGATAAGTTAAAGGGATATGTCTTAAGAAACCCAGGTATCAGTAGAAAAATCAGTTTCCGTAAACATTTCCTTCCTTTTCCTAGCATCATGCTCCCTTGCCAAACCATCTCACGACCAGACAAAATCATCAACTCTGAGTAGAAGACGTGCATTGAGCTCTGCTGGGCAAAAGATGACAGGAAGAATCAACACTCTCCTCTCTCTCACTGTTAACACTACAATGGTTAGTGTTCTTCCTTTGCCAGAGACAGCACTTTTAGGAGATAGCCCACTCTTTGACTGAATATAACTGTGTAAACTCAGTCACAGAAACTGCAAAAAATAAAACTCACTGTTTTGAAAGTTACATTAAATCACATTCATGAGTATCCACACTGGAAAAGGGACACAAAGTGGGTCATGTTAATGTGTCAATTATGATATTTAGATCTGGTCTTAAAATTCTTGTTGGAAAATAAAATTAATTATTAAAGAAATCAGAGGAAAGAATGGCAATGAGATCTCCTTCTATCAAGAGGTCACAGGGATAAAAATGAGAAGTATAAAGTGCTATCTGGTACCACCAGAGCATAAATTGCAAAATATATAATTTCTATCATATTGCAATACTCCTGGCCAAAGCAATAATGCTCTGAACTTGTGGAGTTTCCTGGGCTCAAATCTGAAGACCAAAGTTCTGATTCTGACTCCACCATGTCCTAGCTTTGTGACTATTGAAAACCTACTGAAATTTTCCAAGCCACATCACCATCTATAAATCATTAGAGTGATGTCTCTGCTATTTATCTTGTAGAACTGTTGTAAAGTGAATGTGAAATAATATATGAAAGAGCCATGAAACCTGTAAAATGTGTGACATATGTGATGCACCAGAAATATTGTGAGGAGTCATACATATTTACCTAGGATGGAAAACAAGCCACCAGTTTTGAAAATATAGAATGGGCCACCCCACATTTTCCAACTCTGGAAAACTTCAAAGAATTTACCAGTGCAGAAAGAAACATATTTGAATAGTTTGTAAATTAGCAGCTCCCTTTTATTCAATATGTAATACAGAAAAAAATATGGATTGCCAATGTAGAAATCAGGCAATCTGTTTCCGTTAACACAGGAACCCAAAGCAGTAGCTTCTACTACTAACATTTTTTCAGAAGCTACGTGTCTGTTTTTTAAAATAGAATGTCCTGAGGGAAATACCCAATCAATCAATATTATAGGTACAAGTGGAACACACCGATCTTCTTGGCAACTCTTATTCACAGTTTCTTCATTTTCATCCTGAAAACACAATCAGTTAAGAAAAACATTGAACCAATTTTTCCCAAGCATCTCTCTACTAGTAAGTTCGTCTCAAATTATGACATTAACTTTTACAGACCATGAGGATGAAATTATCATATTATTGGGGTAAGATAAAGACTACAGAGTTGGATTTTCATTTCAACTAAATGCAGCATACAAGCAATCCAAATCTTTGAAATTGTGAAAACTGTTCACACATGTGGAATTTTACGCATACATGTAATGCTGGAAAGTTCTCATCTGTATGCCAAGCAATCTTATCTTCATTTGTTTTGAGAAGCAAAGTCTTATGGGAGGCCTTGGATAGACCATTTCCATTTTACCTCTGTTTTTCATTTGTTTCCTAAATCCTGGCACCTACTTAGAGAGGTTAATGATTCTCACGCCTAAGAAACAAAGGTCACCTAACCTGAAGTGATTCACCAACCACTCCAGCTAAATCACTATCTTATAGCAGCAGCTTCTTTGTCATTTCTGCAACCTGAATGTTATAAATGGAAAGGTCCAGAAAAACTACAAGATATAAAAAGAGTTCAGCCGTTTCAAATGTTGCAAATATGTGTACCTCCCTTACAACAGAAACCAAAAAAGATGGAATATCCTCCTTTAAAACTTATCCAAAGATATTTGTGTAATATTCTACTCATACACATTTTTGTGCTTTCAAAAAATCTTCCCAGAAAAGGATAAATCCCTCAAATGGAGAATTCCTGACTCTGAAAGGTCAACAAGACTCTTAAGACATCATTTCTGATACAAATCACTGGGTATGTGAAGGATGACTGCAAACATGTGAGATTTAACAGATAGAACTGTGGTTACCAAAAGTACCTTGGACCTTCAAGTATGTGAAATGAAGGCCCTTCTAGAATATTTTGCTTGGAGGCCCAGTGTTTAAATTTTATACCAACGTTAAAGACTTTTTTAAGCTAATGACTCAATAAACAGCCACATCAGCTCCTTTTACTAATAATATAGATGATAATAACTCTAATCTGCCTAGCCAATTCCCCAAATTTAGCCATGCACATTTAATGAGAAACTTCACACAATATATTTCAGCTCTTTGTAGTGATGCTGATGTTCTGGGCTAATGCTGAAAACCTTTGACACACTTTATCGAGGTTCATTAGCATAACAGGATTTCATAATGCTTCTATAAACACCATGTGTTCTATACAAAACGAATATATCTCAGATTTCAGGCCATTTCTTGAAAGTGGCCTTCAAATAGTGAAAAAAGAAAAGGGTGCACAGCAAAGAACTATACTCCTCAAGTGGATGGACTATAGCATGTGTTTCAGTTTCCATCAGTTTGTCTACAATCTGGCTCTTACGTTGTACCAAATCATTTATTTATCTCTTCAATGAATATTTATTGAATACCTACTAGGTGCTAGGCACAGCATTGTTGCAGAATAAAGAGACAAAGATACAGTTCATAATGTAAAAGACCATACAAAGAGAGGTGAAGTGATGATGTTGGTGGGGAGTGGGGGGAAGAATGTTAACTAGGAGCATAAAGAACTGTAACGTAGGTGTTATTAGGAAGGTCAAGTCTAAGAAGCTGTTTGGGTGGGAGCTAAAAGGTTAAGAGCTCCTTGTTCTTTCTTGAGCAGGCATGCAAGTTTGGGGAAGAGAGCTAAACTATTCATGACTACAGGAGAACAGTTGGAGTGCTGCATAGGGATATGGCAGAAAAAGCCTCTGTCTGACCAGAGAACTTGAGAGAACAAAATGTCAAATGGATACCTATGCAGTTATGTGCTGTGGAATTCAAAATATAAAACCCTTCTCCATACTATTCAGTGGACAAAGGAATGAGCCATGCAAAGACATGGATGAATCTTAAATGAATACTGTAAGCGAATGAAGACAGTCTGACAAAGCTACACAGTAGTTTAACATAGATGGATACATATAGAAATATATATAAATATGTTTACATACATCAGTTAATATACACACATATATTTCCTTGCTCTGTCAGCTGAAATGGCCTAAAAGCAACAACACCCTAGTAGCAACCAGCACACCTAGCACACAGATGTTGATCTCTAATACTGTTCACAATAAAAAGAACCAGAGTTTCTTACAGAAATGGATGATTCTAGGACTGGGACAAGAAAAATATTCTACGAGCCTGGATCATCTTGTAGTGCCAGAAAGCAAGGAAGTGCCCCCAAAACAAAAAAACAAACAAATACATAAATAAATAAAAGGGGTATGTCAAGGAGGGACACAGGAGCCAGCCAAAAGAGCTCCCAATGCCCAGAGCTAGACTAATCTGAGGAACAGCACAAATACGCTAGTATTGGATTATGACCCAAAGGACAACATAAATATCCTTGAGTCCATACCAATATAAACGATTGATTAAATTTAAAAAATGGGAGAGCTCTGTGAAGAATTCCAATAATTTAAGTAGATACTCCCCACTCCTTACCTTAACTTCTCACTTAACATAACTCCCATCTCTTAAGTGTGGACCGTGCACGTTGACTTCTTTCCAAAGAACACAGTGTGAAAAGGGGGAAAATAGGCTAACTTAACATTGGAGATACCTGACAAACACTAGTTCAGCCAGGTGATCAAGGTTAACATCAAAAGTGATGTTATGTTGATAGTCTATACTCTTGATATGATGTGACAAAAATGTCACTCTATTTCTCTGCTCTTTCTCCTAAAAACCCACAACCCCAGTCTAATCACAGAAAAACATCAAACAAATCCTAATTGAGGAATATTCTACAAAATACTGACCAGTAGTCCTCAAAACTGTCAAGATCATCAAAATCAAGAAAAGTCTCTGACAATTTCACAGTTAAGAGGAGCCTAAGGGGAGACAGGACAACTTAACGTAATGTGGTATACTGGACGGGATCCTGGGACAGAAAAAAGAACATTAGGTAAAAATTAAGGAAATCTGAATAGAACATATGGATTTTAGTTAGTAGCAATATATCAATCTGGTTCATTAATTGTAAATAACACATCATATTAATGCAAGATGCTAATAATAAGGGACAGTGTGGATGGGTGAGCTATGTGACAACTCTGTGTAACTTTATTGCAACTTTGCAACTTTACGGTAAATCTAAATTATTCTAAAACAAAAAGTTTGTTAAAAAAGGAAAGAAAAAAGAAAACCTCCTTCACCTCTCCCACAGAATACTCAGGTAAGGCTACATTTCTCCCCAGTGTGTGTGCTGTGCATGACGGATTCCTGAGTTTTGCATACATGGCACAGGGGAAAAGAGGGACTCTTAGAGGGGCTCCAGACAGCTGTGTTTCAGAGGTATGGCATGTGTGCAAACAACCACACCAAGACAAGTGTGCACACGTATAAAAGAGAGGAATAGAAAACATGCCACTAGATTTCAGAGGGAGAAAGGAATACTTCTCCATAGGGGTAAAATTGTGCCTTGACATTTAAGGAGGAATCCAAGAGAGAGATGTTATTAGAAAGCATTCCAGAAAGAGGGAAGAATATGAGTATAAAGCAGGACAGCACTTGACATGCTCAGAGGACACAGAGTTGCTAGTTTAGAAGGAGCGCAACTAGGCAAAAAGGAGCAATAGAAAATAAAGCAAGAGATTTTGAAGTCAGAATATGGGGCACTGCAAAAGTAGTGAAAAGGGAGCTTTGCGAGAGTGAGTGACATCACTCTTCCATACATTTATTAAACACCTAATTTTGCCAAGAAGTATTCTGCACATTAACTCAAAAATCAGAGCTGTGCTTTGGTAGAATTAATCTGATGATAGATTGTGGAACGAGTAGCCATTTAAAAGGTTAGTATAAGAGAAGTAGCTAAAGGAAAAATGACAAAAGCACATAAACAGGACACAGCAGGAACAGAGAACAGAAAACAGCCAAGTGTTGGACTATCCAGGAGGCAAATCAATTATATGCTTAGGAAACAAACACAATTTATTTTTTATTTGATTTTTTTATTGTGGAATATATCAGAAATTCACTGGGCTTAAGAATGATTTTTATTTGGAATTACATGGTTTAAGGCGGCACTATAATCTTTTCAGTTCTCAGACTTTTCCAGAAAAAAATAGCTTCTAATGCAAGAAGCAGTGAAAATCAGAACCGCTAGGGATGGACGATTTGACTCTTCTGCCTTCCTTTCTGTGCCAGCCAAAGAAAACAACAAAGTCGTAAAATGGGGTGACTAGAGCATGATATCATTAAAAGACACAGAGGAGAGGGAGTTTAGGAGTGGTTGTATTTTTAGTTTTCATCAGGGTACAGCTGTGGGAAGAGGTGGGAGATTTCATTGACTAGGTCTCCACATTTCAGCTGGATGGATCTGACAAAATTTATGACCAAATTAGAAAATTATAATACAATTTCTTTACTCCTTTTTCATTAAAAACTATGTTACAACTTAAACAGATAGAGACACATTCTCTGTCTTCTGGTGGGAAGTGGAGAGAGAAAATGGTAAATAAAAAGGTAAGAAAAAAAAACCCTCAATTTAATTTTGCTTATTTAACAAAGTGATACCACTAACATTTAATAGACCTTTTGGAATTATAAACAGTCTGTGTTCTACAGTGTCACAGTCCAGAAAGTGAGGTAAATATGTGAAAAATATCTCCTGGCAGATTGAAAGGTCCTGTAAGGGAAGTCATGAGCAATGTTTGATGGAAGGATGTGGGAGGAATCACTTATAACCATGTTCAGAGATATCAGGGAAGGTTTCTCTGAGATGATTACATTTGAGCTGAGCGTTAAAGGACAAAGAGGAGTCATACAAGTGGCATGGGAAAGGGCCTTGAAGGTCTCGAGAATGTCAGGCACACAGTTGTGCAGCCAAGGTCTTCCCCCACCACACAAGTCACGCCTAGCTCAGACTGCTGCTACTATTAAGGAGGTAAAATTTGGAAAAGAACTAGCACAATGTCCGGCCCTAGAAGCTACCAGATTGAGTTTCCTTGCTTTCTTTCTCAGTAGCAGCTTAGAAAGCTATGCATCATCATAGTTAGAACATATACTGAAGTCCAACTCCTGCTCAGCCAATTCCTAATCATGAGATTTTTAAAAAGTCACTTTACCTTTCAGTATATATATAATAGGAAGAATAATATTACTTATTTCATAAAATGTTGATGGGAATTGAATGTGTGAATACATGCAGTAAGCTTAGAACAGAGCTTGGCAGGTAGTAGGATAATAAATATTATTACTGTTTTTAATGAGAGGAATTTTCATTTTTATAATTTTAAGAATGTTATGGCGCTCATTTTATTGTTTATTACTTCTTAGCTTCACCAGGTACAAACACAGCTAGAAAGATTTAGATTAAACAGAGTAATGACTTCCTGACTGTAATGGTTGTGAAATAACAAAATATCATGAAAAGAGATTTAGATTGTCCTCCTCCTGCATTATAAAAGAAAGGAGTCGATGATTTTTCTGGAAGGAGTAAGTATGATGTGTTGAATAGCCAGGTCAAACTAGTTTATATCTTAAATCCTTTCTACATTCATGACCCTCTTATTTAATACGCTCAAAAAAATGTTTAGTACAAAACCAAAAGTAAATGGAGAATCTCCTATTTAGGTCTGCAGCTGGTTTTTATCATCCTTGAAGAAGTAAGACTGTGTGCTTCCAGAATGCACTAGTATAATAATACAAGGCTCTGTCATGAAACACTTCCACCTGTGTCACCCCACGCTTGTGCAACTGTCAAACAAAGGAGCCATATATCCCCATGTCCTCCAGGGGAGAAATCTCGACCTGTGGTTGCTTGAGAAAAGTAGACCTTGGGAAAACTTCCAGAGGTAAATGGGCAGGGGACAATACAGACCCCTCTAAGTTCTTGGAAAAAGGAATGGGCAAAGTGCCCACCATGGAGAATAATAAAAACTACAGGGAGAAGAGAACAATGGTTTTAAAAGTGCCTTAACTTTTATTGAGTGTTTGTTTCCCTAACAGAAATACTTATTAATACTGGCATTTTAAATGGTTCCACCTTGCCTTGGAATTAACACCTCATTTAGATAATGTAGAAATACTACAAGCAACACTCTCTGACCACCGTGTAATAATTCTGGAAATTATGAGAAAATTGAGAAGCAAAAAAGCCCATTCATTTGAAAATTAAAATCCTTTGCCTAAACAATTGCTGGGTGAAGGGGGAAATACAAACTGAAATCACAGAATTTCAAAAAATAGTGAAACTCTAACTGATAGTGAAACACTATCAGAATCTATAGAATACATTTCAAGCAATAAGCATAGGAAAATTCATAGCACTAAATGCTTTTATCAACAAAAATGAAAAGGTTATAATAAATGAATTGAATTACCAGCTCAAAACCTAGAAAAAGAACAAATAAACTACAAAAACAAACAAACAGAAAAAACACATAGCAAAAGGAAAGAAATAATAAAGATAAAAGCACAAATAGGAATAGAAAAAAAGTAGATCTACTATCTCAAAATCCTGTGCTGTTTTTTTTAAAAAAAGAAGAACTAACAAAATAGACAAACCACCAGCTAACATGATCAAGGAAAAAAGCGCAAATACAAAAATAGAGAATGTCAAAGGGGAAAAACGTTAAACCAAGAAATTGTTTAAAACTCATAAGAGATTACTTTAAAGACACGCATACAAATAAATTTGAAAAGCTAGATTAAAAGGATAATTTTCTAAGGAAATCCAGAATGCCAAATTTGACCATATTAGAGATAGAATGCTTAAGCTGACCAATTTTTGTAGAAAAAAATAGAAAATATTATCAAGAAATTACCCCAGAAAAGAGCCCCAGGAAACAGATGATTTCAACGGGAGATCCTTTAAAGGAGGATTCTACAAAACCTTCAAAGACTAGATGCTCCCAAAGTGCTAGACATTGCTGAAGAGCATTGGAAAAGAACATCAAGAAGAATGTAGAACATCGACAACTGGATCTGATAAAGACAGCATATAAAAGAAAACTACAACCCAATATGACTGAAGAAAATGATGCAAAAGTACCAAATAAAAAATTAATAAACAGAATCCAAACCACATTAAGAATAAAATATACCATGACCAAGTGGGATTTATTGGAGCAATTTAAGGTTGGTTCAATATTAGGAAATCCATTACTATAATACACCATATAATAGATTGAAAAGAAAAAAAAGACATATGATTATTTGTATAGATGCTGGAAAAGCCCGTAGGAATGTTCAACACTTTTTCTAATTTTAATTAAAAACACAAAATATAAAACAATACATAATTTCTTAACGTGAAAAAATATATACTTTATTCTTAAGGCCAGCACCTTAATGGAGTCACTAATGGCATTTTGAATAAGCTCAAGAAAAGGCAAGAAAGCCCACTCTTTCCACTATTATTTAACATTATAATAGAGCTATCACCTAATGCAATTGGACAAGAGAAATTGCGGTATATTAATTTGTAAAGAAGTTAAAAAATATCTTTAGAGAATCAATGAACAATAAAATGAATTTAAATAATGAACTCAATAGGATATCAGGATATACACTTAACATACAAAAATATCTCAAAAAATAACCAACTAGACAACACAATGGTAAAGACACAAACAATAACCAACTAGACAACACAATGGTAAAGAAAGCCCCATTTATAATAGCAACAAAGTGATTAAATGCTTAGGAATAAACTTGACAAAAATGTGCAAAACCTATAAGAGGAAACACTTCTGAAAGACACAAAACTAGACTTGGACAAAAGGAAAGGCATACCTGTTCTTGGATAGGACAACTCAACATATAAAGATGTCAATTTAACACAATCCCAATAAAAATAAGAAGCATTTTTTTTGTGTGGAGCTAGACAAGTTGATGCTAAAGTTCATTAAAAAAACACAAACATGCAGGAATAGACACGAACACACTAAGAAATAAAAACTACAAAGGTGGACTGGTCGTGTCAAATATTAAACCATACTATAAGTCTCCATAATTAAAATAGTGCCACTGTCACAAGAATAGACATACTCACCGGTAGAACAGAACAGAAAGTCCTGAGCTAGATCTACATAAATATGGAAATAATAAAGGTGGCATCTTAAACCACAGAAGCAAAGATGAGCTTTTTAATAAATGTTGCTGGCACAACTGGTTAGCCACTTGGAAAAAAGATAAAACTAGATGTGTATCTCACACCATACACAAGCATAAACTCCACATTGATTAGAAAACAAAAGGTAAAAAAATATATATATATAAATGTAAGTATGTAAATGTAAAATATGTATACACATGTATATAATAGACAGTAATTTCATAAATTAAACAAGAAAAAATACGGTGATTCCTCTATAAACTCAGTGTAGGAAAAAGCTTTCTAATGGTGATTCAAATCCAGGGGCAATAAAGAAACAATTCATCAATTTGACTACATAGAGATTTTTTTTAATTGCACGGTAAAATAAAGCCAAAGAAGAATTGCCAAATTAGAAGAAAACATTTGCAGCATATATCACAGATAAAGGGCTAATATCTAACATATATAAAGAACTCTTACAATTTGAGGGGAAAAGAACCAAAAGTCTGATGGAAAAATGGGAAAGATATATGAACAGACAATTCACAAAACTAATACAAAATGGCCTTAAACATATGAAATGACGTCAACCACACTCAATTTAAGAAATGCAAATTACCCTTGAATATGATTTCTCACCTACCTGATTGGCTAAGATTAAAAAGTCTGACAACACATTCTGTTGGCAAGGCAGAGGACATCTCATACACTTCTGTGGGAATGCAAAATTCTGTAACTCCTTTGGAAGGAAATTCGACAATATCTAAAAAAACTACATATGCACTGACCTTTTGATCCAGCAATCCCATTCTAGGAATTCACTTAGAACAGACACCACTAACAATATGAAAATATATATTCATATACATATCAGCATTGTTAACAATTAAAAAATATTGGAATCAACCTAAATGCCCAATATTGAAGATATGTCGAATAAACTATGGTATTTCCACACAATTGAGTACTATGCAGCAATAAAAAGGCATAAAGGATTTTTTTAATAAGCTGATTTGGAATGATTTCCAGGAATCATTAGGTCAAGAAAGAAAAATACAAAAGAATACTAACTTTCAAGTAAGAAAGAAGTACAAATAAAAAAAATACAAGTATCTTCTCATTTTGAAAAAACAAACAGGAAGTATAAACCAGGAATAAATAAGACAGGTTACCTCCAGGAGGTAGGTGAGAATAGGGTGGAAAGGATGGGGAAATAGGACTAAGGGGTAGGGAGAGGAATAGTTCTCCGAGTGTGTCTGTTTTAATAGTCCTCTCTTGTTATAGTAATAATTAAAATCAACAAACGTCAGGCTCGATTTTTCAAAAATCATAAAATTATTACTTGGTCTTATGTCCGCTATTTCTAATAGTTAATTTTTTAACTGAACATGTTTTCTAAGAATATACCACATGCAGAGTGGTATGCTAAGTGTAACGAAGACTTTAAAATGGATTAAGATACTATAAATAACCTCAAGAAACTTGTGTTCTAAATAATGTCATGTAGAAAACAAATCAAAATATTATGGATGTGCAGAAAGTTGGAAGAAAGACAAAAAAGAGAAAAAAGACGATTTGCAAAATAAAACCAGAAATTTTATGTTATGAAGACAGTTTGCTAAAGTATGCATCTTAATTTAATTCTAATATATTTATTATTTTATGCCACATTTTCTTCTAAAAATAGCATAAAACAAGTTAAAATTTAAGAGATAGACATACTAGAATCATTAAAACAATGTTAAGTAATATGAATAAAGAAGTGGAGAAAAAGTTGTGTGGGAAAAAAATTAGACAAATATAAAAGCTACTTAGGAAAAAACTGATTTGTGAATTACCAGAAAAGAGGCAAAAAACGAAAAGCACTAAGTCACAGAGTCCTTATTATCTAATAAAAAATTAGATCAGTTCATCAATTGAATGGGCTGTTGGAAACTGAAAACCCTTAAGAACCTGTTTCTATGACCTCTTGTAGCACAAGAAGCAATAAATGTCTGTATAGCGTAAGCCTCTGGTAGTGGAGTCATTGTTACTTGCAGCTGAGAGAATTTTCAATTGATACACACCCTCTGAACTAGACCGGATGTAATTCTTTCAAACACTTTAACAATATAATCTTATTAACTTAAATAATTCCATCAGTTAGATCTTCAGAGGGCAAAAAAAGAAAAAAGATCACAATCTGAAAATGAATAATGTACAAGCAAAACAACACAAAAAAAAATCAATAAAACAAGGCAAACAAACAAACACCTTGTGTGTTTGCAGAAGCTGGAAACCTTGGCACTGCCCTCATGTTCAGTGGATTTCAAATCTGAAGGAGAAAAGGGAAAATGACTAAGAAGCTGGATCCAAAAGATCCAACAGACCCCGGGGCTCTGGCTGACAGTGGATAGATGAGTTTGCAGGTCAAATAAAGTCCAGCCATCTGTTTAAAAATTGGCTAAAACATAAGTCACATATCCACCAGGATCAGAGCTAAAGACCAAGGAAAGCAGATGTTTGATGAAGTTATAAGACAAAACATGCGATCACTGGATCAGATCTTAGGTGTAATAAAAGGCCATGAAAACAAATTATTTTTTTTATCTTTAATAATATCCTGTTTTGTAATTCTAGAGAGTTTCATTCTGGGAAATGAGATATTTATTTTTATGTGTAAGAATCCTGGCTTTTACTTTTATATTTTATTATCATTTAAGTCTTTAATCCAAATTTGCTAGATAATAACAGAATACCTGGTGATTGTTTCAAACTTATGGAAAATGGTTAAAATGAAACAAAGCAGAGGTTGCTGGTTCTTATTGCTAATTATATATTCTCTTAGATTTTAAAAATACTAATATACACCTAAAATTACTCATTCTATGCTTTATAGAATAAGAGAAAGTCCAAACATAGGAAAAATCACAAATTCAAAGAGAAATATGAATGGAAAATAATGGTATCAGAAAGAGTACTGATATATCTTTGCTGTATTAACACAGCAATTTTAATTTTAAATGAACAGAAATTAAGGAAAACCTATGCCAAATCTATGGCAACATATCCACATCTGAATCACAAGTTCATGTCACTGATTATTTCTGAGATGGACACAGATGGCAGGTCCATGAGAGGGCCCCACACAAGCCAAGTGAGGAGGAAAAGGCCACTAAGCCTGCCTGTGCAAGTCTCGGAATAGGTCGACATCATCCATGTTTAAAAACATATAGAGAAGGTTACAAGGTACCTACTCAACCAGTTGGTATTTCGTAAAAGCACAGACATGAGCAATAGAAAATACCTATTGGCCTTCTAGTCTGGTAATCTCCTAGGCAAAGATGCCACTCAGATGGTCTGTTTTCTAAGGAACTGTGAGGACTTGAGTTCTTATTTGTCTTACATCCTTAATTCTTCTGTCCTTTTTACGTGGCTAGACAGCAACGTAGCTCAAAGACTTTTAATGTTTCCTTCCTTCTAGGTCACATTTTCTTCCTACCATCCAATTCCAGGCAATCATTAACTAGTTTTCTCCCTTCTTGGCATTTACACCATCTTTGACCTTGTAAATAATGTTGCATTGTAAAATAGAGCCTGTACTAACCCAGAAAACAGCCACCCAGGAAGCTGACGTACACATAATTCAGTTTAAAATTTTGACAATTGATTATAAAAAGAAAATTCCATAGTCTGATATTTTGAAGAAACAGACAGACTAGAGCAGACCTAGCAAAAACACACATGCCTGATGCTGAGAGGGGCAAAGACTGGTACAGATCTGAGTCCCAGGACCGCACACCAGCAAGTCTATGGCACAAACTACATACTATCTGTTACTGATGTAGGCAGTAAAATCATAAAATCTGAAAATTGGGAAGATGCTAGAAATCTAGTCACTTCCCCTCCCATTTTGGAATTTCTCCTATAACATCTCCTACAGTGATGATCTGGTCACTGTGTGAACACAAGGACTACCTCATTGCCTTGTAAGAAGCGCATTCCATTTTGTAAAACATTCGTTAGAAAGCTCTTTCTTGAAAAGTCAAAAATTGCTTTCCCGTAACTTCGATTTATTGATTCTAATTCATTTATTCAACCAGCATTTAGAGAGTAACTCCTCTATGCAGTAGACAGTATTTCCATAAAGATAAAACACATCTGCCCTTTATCCAATCTAGAAAGACAAACGCATGAACACAAATGAAAATTAAGTACCAATTGCTTTCCCTTTGCCACTGTCCTTTCTTCACTCCCAAATCTCAGTACCACTTACCTGAATCACACCTCCCAAGAAGGAAACGGCTGCAGCAACACCAATCCTTTGCATCTCAAAGTCAGACAAGCCCAGCACACTTGTGTTACTCTGTGTGGTGAGATTCTGGACGCTCAGAGGGACAAGCCGTTCCACTGCATTGGCTGATATTAAGGATGTCAAGGCAAAGGTGCCTAAAAGAAGGAGGTGGGATTGGGAATCTTCTATTAGTAACAGACTCAATAAAAATTGTTGGATTCCGCTATTAAAGTTGAATCCACATTGCAAAACCAAACAGATCTATCAGAAAAACTCTCCTCTGCACCCCGACTCCTCCACCCTTCACTCCTCTCCATGGAATAAATAGAAACTTACCTGCATATACACAGTCATACAGTCCTACCGTCTACCTACTATTCCCTCCCAGGCCATACATCTTCCCACCTCTTGGCAGACCTACAGAGAGAATGTCCTTGGGGCAGGGATTAAGATCATGGTCTGGATTTGAATCTAGCTCCTCTATTTATCACTAACATGACTCAAAAGCACATTCCTCTGAGTCTAAATTGCTTCATCTGTAAAATGGGGGTAACAATACCTACATTTCAGGGCTGAAATGGGGGGGAGTATAAATGAGATGATGAATATGAAGACCTCAGTAGGGTACATGGCAAAATATGAGCTCTCTGTCGAATTGGAGGCTCTTTGACCAAAACGCTTGCTCCTCCAATCTACTTGTGCAAACACTTGTCTTTCCAGGTCTGACTCACATCCCATATCCAACAAGAATCCAACCCAGATTCTCCAGGCCAGTTTTAGCCTTTCTACTCCGTATGCTCTCATAACAGAGTAGAATTTTATTATAGTATAGCAATAATATGCTGTGACCTATCAAATGATTAAACTTACCATTTTTGTCCACTGTAATTAGATAAGGTTCAAAGGTATTTCCCAGGAAGTGAGCTGGCCTCACAGAAATAGTGAAACATTTTCAATTTTTTTTCCTCTCCCTGCCAAGAGTTCTGATGCCTCTCATCTTGGCACAGCATGTCTGAGAATGCAGCCACATGGGCAGGGAAATGCCAGTTCCCACAGAGAGGGCTCAGCAAATTTAGATTAAAGAAACAAACTGCAGTATTGCACAAACATTCTTCCTGACTCACTACTTAAAGACCTTACTTTGTTCCAGGTCATAAGTGAGACTTTGAAAAACAGCCTGTGGCAAGATGTAGAGACGACAACACAAAGCATGCAGCTACACAGGTTAAGAGAGCCAAACAAAAACATGTCTCAATGGAAACCAAATACAGACAATCTTCTGGTCTTACTGGATGAGAGAGGCAGTATGTGCTGTGCTTCAGACAGCATGGTTGCAGCCTCCAATAAACCCCACCTTCAATCCCAGCACTGACATCTCAATTTCTTTACCTACAGACAGAATTCCTCACCCAATGGGGTTGTTATGAGGCTTAAATGAAATAATGTAATGCAGCAAATATCACAGTATATGGCATATAGTTAGCACCTAAAAATGGTAATTCTTAATAAGATTAAGATCAGAATGCTCTCTTTTTGTCTGTTATGCTGTGTTCTTTGCTGTTCTATTGAGTTGGTAGAATATAGATACACAGAACAACTTGAATATAGTTCTCTTAAGGAGTTAAGTCATTCTCAATAAATTATCAATAAATATTAACCATCATGATCACTGTCCTCATCATAAAGTACTAAATTAAGAACACAACAAGGAACAAATATATCTAATGATTAGAGGTAAGATTCTGGCATCCATGACAGGGAACACCAAAGAAGGAAGATTCACCATAGAATCTGCTCTTGATAAGACATACTTTTTCAGGATATGTTACAACAGAATTTCTCAAAGTCTCATACTCCTGAGAGTAAAGAAGTGTGTCTTTTGGTCTTTAAATCTCCTAAAGTGATTTGTACAAAAGCCGCTGAACAAATGACTACAGAATTGAAAACAAAGATATTCTGCAGTTCATTTTTGAGTTTAGGACTATCTTTTCTTGGATTTGGAAGGAGATAGGAGGGAACTGAATGGTAAGGAAAGACTATCTAAAAGATTTTGTTGGGGCAATAAAAGTGAGCCCCACCTGTGAATGAGTCACATCCCAAGAATGTCTCCAGAGAGAGACCTTGCCAGCAATGGATGTGGTGATATCCACAGTGCCAACATGGATATGGGAGTACCACGTCTTTAGCAAGGATGATGCTTTGCTGTTTCTGAGATAGTTAAGAACAATCAAGGATGCCAGTGCTATGGGTGAGTATGTGAGGACATTGTGAATGACATTCTACCTTCTCTGTCTTATGGGTCTCTCCTTTGTCTTTATCTCCTCCCTACTACTCTCTGTGCTCTCCCTCAGGTTCTCAACTTTTTACCCTGGTTAGGTTTTAAGCCTGCCAGTGGTAGTCTAGTATCTAGCAGCTTAACAGTAATGTGGATAGCAGGTCCTAATAGGAAGTGAATATGGGCCTCAGAGTTGGACAGACCCAAGTTCAAATTCCAGTTCAGCAAAATATTAGCTTGTAATCTTGGTCAAGTTACATAACCTCTCTCAGCCTCCTTATTTGTAAGATGATGATAAACTATCTAGTTAGAAAAATTTGGTAGAGATTACATGAGATTTCATATATAAACAACATTGGTCATAAGTCCTATCGCATTGTAAGCCTTCAGTAAATAATTGTTTGCTTATTTTCTTTTCTCCTGAAGAGTTCTCTAAACAGTCTCTCTAACGTTTTCTCTAAATTGCTGAACAGACTTTGCTCTTTGAAAAATTTTCTCTAATTTAGAAAATGAGTATATACCACAAATTTTCACATATGAGCTATCTTCAACAATTCTTTTTCCAACGGATTTATTCTCAAGGTTCCGTCCTTTTCCTTTTTTATTCCAAGACATGTTCCTTGCAAGTTACAAGCAGCAATCAATGATTTATTCCTTTTTAAAACATATATATTTTTTAACTTAAAATAACAAAATTCACATTGTTGAGCAAAACAGCACATTTGGTGCCTTTACACTCTGGCTTTTGATTTATTTGCTTTTGAAGATACCTCTAGAATAATTTATTATTGCATTTAGCAATTCAGTATTATATTCTGACTACCTAAGTTGGAGGCAAAATCCCAGATAAAGTGATTTTTCTTTATGAAAGCAACATCAATCTCTTAATAAAGTGGCAGTAGGAATTCCCATACACATATACACACCAAAATAAAATACAACAAAATGATTTAAAAGAGAAATATGTTCTCTATATTAAATGTTTTCAGGAATTTTTTGGTGAGATACAATTGGTTCCTGTGTTTAAGATCATAGGGAAGTCAAAAATAATTAGTTTGCATATCTCACCTGATATCTATATTGTATTCATTTCTGCTTTGCTGAGTCTAAAGAATTCTAAGTATATTGGGATAAAAAAGAAATGTGAAGGTCCAGCTGACTCTGTCCTCTGGAGAAGTACATATGCAGAAATAAAATGCCTTTAGCGTTTATTGTGTGATAGAGTGACTATAGTTACATCTATAAATTAAATGTATTTTGAAATGCGTTATTTACCTAGTAGACTGCAAGGTTCCGATAGCTGTTAATAACATTTGCTAAATACAGAGCGTCATATAAATGGTAATTTCAAAACCATGCCACCAGTTAAATGTCTACAGTGATTCCTTAGAAAATAAAGTGGTTTATGTAAATGTTTATTCAGGTATGTATCAGGTTGTGTATTTTTGAATTCTTAAAGCAGTTACGATCTATTGGGCAAATTTTTTTACCTTTTTCCTTTATCCTTTGGTTAACAGAGGAAAGGCTTTGGGGTCAGCTCTAAAACAGTATGTTTCTTCCTGGTAATGACATATTTAAATGTTTTGAAAAATGAAAATAAATTGGTACTAAATTAGGGAGCAGGATAATTCAGAAATAATACTCTTCAAAAACTTCTAATTCATTACTGTGATTTTTTCCTTTTGCATCAACACAAAAGGAAAGTTCATTCTTGAGTAACTGGTTGTAAAGAAGAAAAATTTGGGGACAGCTGGGTTGCAATCCATGAACCTGAGACTTTATTCTGTGCTCTCACAGAAACCTTTCTAAATTTCAGGGTGTTTTTTTAAATGTAAATATGCAGATAATAATGTCTATTTAAAATGGTTGTGTTAGGACAAAACAAAATAACATAAATAAAGCTCTTAAGTAAGCATCTAACAAATAGTACATCTATAGTTCTCAAATTTAAGTACATATACATACATATACATATTATATATATATAAACATATTTTATATGTATATATATTTATACATAGATATAAAACCTGGAGAAAATGTTGATTGTGAAAATGCTGATTCTCATTCAGTAGATCTGGATTGAAAACCAAGATTTTGCATTTCTAACAAGCTCCCACATAACAATGATCCTGCTGGTTCGTGGACCATGCTTTAGGTAGCAGTGCTGTAAATGACTGACAACTGTTGAGTTATCCCCCATGACAAAGGTAATTGATATAAGAAGCCAAATTTACATAAATAAAACATTATTCACGGGTTAATTTCTGCATGAGAAATGTAAGTATCAAAGTGGTAGGTGGAATTATGGCCTTCCAAATAGGTCTGCGTCCTAATCCCTGGAACCATAAAAAGGCTCCATGGTCAGGTGGAATTAACAGTGCAGATGGAATGAAGGTTGCTAATCAGCTGGCCTTAAAATAAGGAGATTATCCTGGATTATCCAAAGGTGCCCAATGTAATCACACAGGTCCTTTAAATATGGAAGATGAAGGCAAAAGATCAGAATTAGAGAGAGATTTGAAGATGCCACACTGCTGGCTTTGAAGATGGATGAAGGCACCATGAGCCAAGGAACGTAGGAAAAGTCACAAAACAAACTGCCCCCTAGAGCCTCCAAAAAGAATGCAGCCCTACTGATGCCTCAATTTTAGCCCAGTAAGGCCCATTTCAGACTTCTAACCTCTAAAATGGCAGGATAATACATTTTTCTTGTTTTAAACCACTAAGCTCATGGTAATTTGTTACATCAGAAGTAGAAAACTAATAAAGTCAATAACACAAACCGATGCCTGAAGAAATAGACACAAAATGATATTATTTACTGAGAGCTATCTTACATGCACAAAATAAGCAGAAATGGCTCTATGGATATTTCTGGTTAAAAGTATGTTTATTATTATTGCCTTAATATTTAAGGTGAAGGTATCATTTTTGTAATAACAGCTAACTTTCATTAACTCTTATTATGTGGCAAGTACTAAATTAGACACTCTACATCAATGATCTCATCTAATTCTCACTACAATCATATGAATTTGTTTTGGCATTTTACTATCAAGAAAGCAATAAACACAGCTTTAAAACTTTGCCTAAGATCATGCAGATAGCACACAACAAAGAGACATTCACCTAGGTCTAACTCCAAAACCCATGTTTTTATCCAGCGTGCTCTATTCTCAGACTACTTGTGACAGTTCACATTTTATTTGGTAATGCAGTATTAGGCAAGGTAAGAGCTATACAGAATCCAATTTGGAAGAAACCTAAAAGGTCACTTAGTCCAAACATCAATTACATGGAAAGTATTTTTCAATATTTAAGTAACTAAATTTTATGTAGTCTTGTCTTTCCCTCAAAGTACTTCCTTTCTCTCATTTCATTGTAAATTCAGAATATTTGTGCTTATTTTATGGTCTTTTTACAATTTAAAAATGCAAAGAGTCTTTAGCAATAACCTTTGTTACATGGTTATATAGCAATAAACTACAGTATACATTGAGAAAAGCACAGAAAGTTAAATGTCTTGCTCTAATATTTGCTGAGGTTTTCAGTAGTAAAGTTAGAATTGCTTTGGAAATGTAATTAGTAACTAATGATAACTTCTGAGTCCCTTTCATTAGTAATATGAGAAGCACAAACATAGACAGAAATTATTACCTGTGGCAACATGATGTCCCATTCCAAACATGGCGTAAATGATGGCAGGAAACAGAGACCCATATAAACCAAAGACTGGGTGCACAGATGAGAGAATAGCAAAGGCCAACCCTGTGAAGGAGACGGGGGTAATTATGATCCTCTGATAACCCCAAGATACAGTCCATTACAAAGTAGAACAGATATTGGTTTACTTAACACAAGAGAAACAATAATCTGATTAGACTACTTGCTCAATGAGAGCCTAACATTATTGTCCTAAATAGCAGAAAATTCACTCCTTTGTTCATATTTGTATTCGAACTCTCAAAACAATTATTTTTAGACTACTACTTTTCCCCTTGATTACAGAGATATCTACAAGAAAATGTTGTATCTTCCTGGTAAAAGTGATAACATCATAGCAAAAAAATCCCTCCACGCACACAGAGAAGCATTTTCACGTTATCATTTTATTCGCACAACAGCTTCTATCTGTGAGATACACAGGACTAGCAGCATTACCACTCACAAGTGAGAAGCCTGACATGAAAGTGACTAAGGTTGGGGCAAAAAGGACACACATTCAAAGCTGCCTGGCCGGCTGGCTGGCTGGCCAGTCTAAGAGTATGCATAACAGTTGCAGGGTCAACGTCTGAACCCATGCACTTCCCATAATTGGACACCAGCCTATATTCAAGTAGAGTTTTTTAGAGTGAAAAAAAAAATCGACTTTATTTATTCAAAGAGTAACTCATAATTGTTTGTTTTTATTTCTTATAGGCACTACTGCCTACATAGTTTGTATGTTATATGCACATAGAAAATTTTCCTAGACACGTCTAATTGATCACTCATGGTTTAAATGTGACCAAAATATGTATGAGTTTGAATTCATTAAAGTGATCTTGTTTGTGGCTGATCCTTGACACTAAACATAGGTTAAGCTAGATTCTGATAAATCTCCTCAAGTCCGTACAATTTAATGACAGGTGTTTGATTGGGCATAAAGGACCTTACATTTACAAAGAAACTCGAGGAAGGTGGTGCATTAGAATCTCAATTACCTAACTATGAGGCCAGTTCTTTATTTACACTAGGAAGCCTGGAAATCTGGTTCTAATATCAATACTTTTTACTCTTTTTAAATTGTTTAATTTTTTTAAAATAAGTAAATTCTAGTTGCACATCAAATATTTTTTCAAGCAGTACATTTTAGCTATAAATAAAATACACGAAAGGTCTACCAACGACCATTCCCTTCTTTATTTTTTAAAAATGCATCTGGGCTGCCTGTTCACTGGCAATATATTCATAAAAGTCTGGTGAAAAGAAATACAAAGTGATTGTAGGAGACTCAGTGGCAGAGGCTGTTCTAGAATTTCATACAGGCAGGATGAGAGGCAGCACTCTGGTTTTCAGGAAGGGAGAGTTAAAGGACAGGTCCTGAAGCCAGGTTAGCATTGGAAGGCTAGATATTCTCTCACCCCCACCAAAAGAACCTCCTGGCATTTATAGTGTAAGCAACTCTGCAAAAAGTATTGTGTGCATTAAATCAGTCATATGGAAAGCTAGAAAACAACTTTTTCTTAGCCGTTTTCAGAAGGAGTTATCTGATAAAAATTACATACCAAGAGACAGAAACGCAGAGTGTTTCCAAGTAAGAAAAATTCTGGCCCATATTTCAGATCCCTAAATCAATGATGGGGGAAAGGGATACAGGCATGCCACATATTTAACAAAAGCACCTTGGATGAATCACAGGGACACGAAATTCTGATAAATGTGGTAAATACTGACAGGATCGAGTTGGCTGGATGTTGACATTTGGCTACATTTCTACTCTCACTGCAACAGCAAATGTAAATACAAAGCTAGAAACTGGACCTTCTCCTCTTGCCTTGTGAATAGCTACCCCCTGTTTATCTGTTTGCTTTACTGCAATACTCCTCATCTCTCTCTCTGTTTATCCCAAATAGAATCTATAAAAAAAATTAGTTCAAAAACTGAATTTCTTTGAATCTCATATTCCTGTCAAATTAAAATGGGAGCAGTCAGGTAAAACATGCTTCACTCAAATCTTTAATAGATCTCTAGACTTATAAATGCAAAATATCACTTCAATAGATTCTACAAGAACCACCTCAAAGACCAGAAATCTTGTAGACACTTTTTTTTTTTTAATCTAATACAAAACTGGCACTGAGCTTTCACTTAAGCAAGTGTCGTTCACCCTCAGCGAGAATCTGTTCTCTGCTACTATGGCAATGAACCATGGCCACAATAAAGGAAGAAGGGAGTAATTCACGGGTATAATGCTTTAAAACTTCAGGTACCCCTTCCATAAATAAGAACTACAAAACCCAAGACATCCTCCCACACAGACCTCCAAAAAGGTGAGGGACTGAATAAACTTTTCTTTTTCTGATTCATTTCCTATTCTGGTTCATAATTCAAGCTACATACATATTTTCACACACACTCATACAAGCTAAAATATGTTAAATCCTCCAAAAATATTGAAAATATTGATGATTTAGAGTCACTAACAAATTAGCAGAATTATCTACACTCTTCTCCATGTTTAATAAAACAGGATATCCAATTCAATCAGAGCAGGGGGAAAAATTGCTGCAAATACTAACAGATATTTGCATTACCTAATCTAACTTAGATAAGAGCAAAATTAGCACAACAAACAAAACTATCAAAGAATAAAACAAAATGGGTATTAGGGGAGAGGGTGCCAAAAGAGAATGGGGGAATGAATGAGAGAAGGAGATAGAGAGAAAGGGGGGATGGGAGGAGGGAGAAGGAGAGAGAGAGAGAGGGACAGGAGAGAGAGGAGGGGGAGAGAGAGAGGGACAGAGAAAGAGAGAGACACAGAGATTGACTGGAGGAGAAAACCCAAAACTTGAGATCTTTAGATGGCTGATTATTCTTAAAGATCAAAAATCATGGGGCTGGCCCGGTGGTACGGCGGTTAAGTGCACATGTTCTGCTTCTTGGCGGCCTGGGGTTCGCTAGTTCAGATCCCGAGTGCAGACACAGTACCGCTTGGCAAAAGCCATGCTGTGGTAGGCATCCCACGTATAAAATAGAGGAAGATGGGCATGGATGTTAGCTCAGGGCCAGTCTTCCTCAGCAAAAAGAGGAGGATTGGCAGTAGTTAGCTCAGGGCTAATCTTCCTCAAAAAGAAAAAAAAATCGTGTATTGGTAATGCATGTCTGATATATCTACAAAAAAGGTCACTAGAAGACTTCAAAAGACACAATTTTTAAGAAAACTTGTTTTTTTGTCGTTGCTGTTGAAGCGTAATTGACTTACAATACCCTATTAGTTTCAGGTGTACATCATAGTGATTTGATATTTATATACATTATGAAAGGATCACCACAATAAAGCTAGTTACCATCTGTCACCATACAAAGTTATTACAATCTTATTGACTATATTCCCTATGTTGTATATTATATCCCCATGACTAATTTATAACTGGAAGTTTGTGCTTCTTAATCCCCTTCACATATTTCGCTCATCCCCCAAACCCACCCCCTACTCTGGTAACTATCATTTTTTTCCTGTACCTGTGAGTCTGTTTCTGTTTTGGGTTTTTTTGTTCATTTGTTTTGTTTTTTAGATTCCGCATATAAGTGAAATCATACGATACTTGTCTTCCTCTGTCTGACTTAAGGAAAATATGTTTTGTAGGTGTAGTAATGGTTATTATACCAGAGGAGTAGAAGAGACGCCATATTCCCACCACAATATCATCAGTAGTTTCAGGGCTTGTGAACATGACCCAACTTTCAAGGGGTCCTGAGTGTGAAACTGGACATTTACCACCAGCACGCGTTGCCCTTCAATCCAGGCTGCAGTGAGAATGGCTTCCCTAGACACAGTGCCTGATCTCTGCCGAGGAGGACCACAAAAGCAGGTAAGTGGTAGCTCAGTCTTTGCTTCTGCTTCTACTACAATTTCTTGGCTGAAATCACTAGAAAGTGACTCAGTCACTGCTGGTGAGAAAGAGAACTGTTTATCACAGAGAAGATAATGTTTTGTATTTTAAGATACACATTTTTATTTAAGTTTCAGCCCAGTTTTATCTGGATTCGTACAACAGCAATTATTCAGAAGACCAAAGAAACGTGGAACTGCAAAAGATTGTGTATAGAAATTGAGTATTGTATCTACAGTTGGGAATTGTGATGGAATTATATATTCTATATGCATGGGGCTATATGAGCCATTCTGTTGGAGACTTTTATATTTTCTTGGCTTAGTGACCTCACCTCTTTACTGTGAGGTCAGCATTTCTTTAAGGATAAGCATCTCTCCCTAAACTAAGGATCAATTACTGACCTGCTTTGCTCACCCTGTGACCACTCCCCTTGCGACCACCAACCTGCTGACCAACCTGCTGTGCCAGCTAAGCATCTCCTGACAATTATAAAAGGAACATTCCTATCATATGTGAAGTATGCTCTTTGTTCCAAGATGGTGTTTAACCACTCTGTACATCCCACTTCTTTGGTGCCCTTCTTTCCTTGAGTCCTGAGATCTGGCTCGTAATAAACTCAACCCAATTTTGATTTATAGGTTGATTATGGATCATTTGTGTCGACGTTTCTTGGCATAGTCACGGCAGGATTTCAGAGAAAGCCAGCAGAGATCACAAGGACTATACACTGAACTGGTGTTCAGTACCAATAGGAGTCCATTGAGCACCCCAATCACTGCATTCTTCAGGTGACCCTGGTAAGTTCTCCTGAAACCCAGATCTCCTTATTCTAAGTTGATGGTCCAGAGTTTATATGAGCTGTTTCAAGCCTTAAAACTAGGTGTCTTAAGGGGGTACCAGTACATTTCCTAGGTAAGAGGAACCTAGTGGGAATTCCTAAGAAAGAGAAACCTAGGGGGAATTCCTAGGCAAGGGGAGCCTAGGGGGAATTTCGGAGAGAATGGAGCAGGCTGATCTTTTAATTTGGCTTTGAACTGGAAAGAATTGTGTTTATAAAGTCTGAATAAACTGCCTGATAGAGAAATGAGAGTCTGAACTCATTGAGCTCCAAAGAGAAGCAACACCAGCTCCTTACACTGTCCCTAGAAATTGTTCAAACTTTATAATAAAACTAAACTAAAAGAAAAATGGAAAATCCAGCTTCTAAAAGCCAACCAATTCCCAAATAGGCAGCCTCCCCTCAGAACTCTGATTGGCTTCATGCTGAAACTTGCAAGTGCTTAACAAAATGCAGATAGTTGCAAACAGCTGGCAAGATAACCCGGGACAATTTAAAATCTTACCAAGATTGTTCCATGTCCTGAGGGCTTGTCTTATTAATTGTCAGGTTGGAGGTCCCAGAATATAGCCAAACAAAAATATGGTTGCACTCCATTTTGTGATCAGAGAAACTCAGACAGAAATGTGGGTTGCACTCCAATCATGGCTAAGGGTCCTACCAAACTGCCACCCACCTCAGGGGAATTACATTGGCCATTAGAAGGAATGTTCTGATTAGATGAGATCATTTAATAAGTGCGCTTAAAAGGAAAGACTTCAAAATTCCAAAATAACCTTACTGAAAGTTTTGTTGCAAAAAGCTAATAGAAAATTAAGTTATAAAACGTACCTAAAGTAAAATATATTAGGCCATGACTTTACAGACACTGCCATAACCTATTCCTAGAGTTAATGAGACTCTGAGAGATTTTCTAGGAAACTGCTACATTAAGGATTACTGGAACTGCTCAATACCACCAGGTAGTTGCTGTTTGTCCTGGCTGAAACCTGGCAAGGTATTTGAAAGGATTTAGCAAGTTATGATCAGAAATTCGGCAGAACTGGAAGCTGATATTCAGACCCTGATAGGAAGTTTCTTTCCAGGCCTTCTTCTCTAAGTTAAAATAAAACTAAGCACCCAGAGTGAAAAAGTAAATTAGGGTGATGTAGTTGGATAGGGAAAACAACTATCCTCAACTTACCCTTGCAAAACTGGAAGGCAGCTGTAGAGACAGTTCAAATTCCACCCAGTTCCTCTATCTCACAAAAGATTATTGCCTTGCCTCTATTGGACTGTTAAATAGCCCATCATGAACTCCTAACACTGAAGGAAACAAAGGGAAAAAGGAAAGAAAAATGGCTGTAAGAGCACCCTAGCCAAAAATCTAACATCTTGAGTGTCTTCTCCTCAAATATTAGTAGAAAAGGCTTAAAACAAAATTTGGATGCATAACTAGGGAGCCTTATATTACTGTACCTGATTCACAGTAGTGATTTTAAAACAATAGCTGTGAAGTCTCTGTACACATATGTCTATGTATGTTATATGTGTATAATATCTAACCTCCAGATGGTCTAGTTTCTAAAGAGCTCTATTCAATTGACTCAAAGCAAGTGCTTATATAAATTATTTCTACATGGAACGGAAACTAACCCAATGTCTTTCAACTTAACATTATCAAATTAATCTTTGGTAAATGAAAGCTTATTTATGTTTGTTGGTTTGATTAAAATGAACATGTCCTCTGAATTATCAGCATTGGATATGATGTAGACAGGAATCCTTTATTCTACGTTTATTGGTCAAATAAGTTGATGTTATCTCTATTACAAAACCCATTAACAAAAATAATAATTTAAAATGATGGCTAATTTTGCTTAATGTCTCATAGAGTCTTGTAGGCAATCTAAATAATTATTGGGAACAAGTAACTAAATAGAGTGAAAAAGATAAGAGTGTTGGGTTAAACAATAATTTACCTGTTATTCTGTATGTACTTAAAATAATTTCAAAACCTTTTGCTAACTTGAAACCTAAGAGTTTTGCTAATTGAATTAAATAATAAAATTTATTGAGTATCTTGGTCATTTCCATGTAAGATAAAACATTTTATGTTAATTACCAAAATATTGAAGTTTATCTATTTTGGCTTCTTATTACAGAGAAAAACAAGTTTGGGTCTATTAGTAAATATGTCTTATATTTTATTAAAATTGTACTATGAAGTAGCATGTTTCTACAAATTACAAAAAGTATTTAATAAAGTCACAAAGTGATAATGTAAAAGTTTATAATTGCTTACTTCTTAGTTTTCACTAAAAATTAAGGTTTCTAAGGGTTAAAATTCAAATTTATGTAATTAAAATTACTACAATTTAATAAGGAAGACATCTTTGTATTCAAGGAAAGTTAAGATATATGTTTTCAGTAAAAAAGATATAAAGAATGGAAATATTTTGTTTGTTTTGTTAAGAAAGATAAATTTGTCCTAGGAAGAAAAAAAAAAGGCAACATGGAGACAACTGAATGTAAAAAGAAAGTTATAGAAGGTTTGTTAAAGAAGGACCTTGAAGAAAGAATTTTGCACATGGTCAAGTTGGCTAAGATTAAAATGAATTTAATTAAATGAATGAATAAGTTTTAATTCAGAAGTAAACTGTTACAAAAATTAGGATTTGGTTTTCTCTTTCTTAAAAGGATAATTTTCCTGGACTTTTAATCTTCTCTTGATAAAAAGACTATACAAAGTTTTCTTGACTTTTGAATGAATCTCACTTTGGTTAAATGGATAACTATGCATTGTTTCACAGTGATTCTTGTTTCATGGTGACAAGAAATCCCTTGATCTTATTGGATCAAGTGTTTTAAAACCTTTTCATATTTTTGACAAGCTCCCCAAAATTCATATCCTAAATGAACTCTTTCTTTGGACTTGAAAAAAATTTCTCTGAAAATTTTCAGTGGGCTTCTCAAAGAAGTTGCCTCTTCCTATAAAGAGGGAAGTACTAATCAGGCTTGTTATGCTAAATTGCATGGGAGGCATTGTCAAATAAATGATGATATACCTTCTTAGGTTATATTGTGTAGGTAAATATGATTCACTATCTTAACCCTGCTACTTTGCTTCCAGTACTACAAGAGGAAAAGACCATGACTGCATTCTATTATCTAATTCAGTTTACAGATGGGTCTTACTTAAATGATAAGAAAGGATATTATCAAACTGCATCTGCTGCCTAGCCTCAAGAACACTCTCTACTTTCTATTAACTCTAACTCAGTAAAAGATTTCCTTCTATAGGCTCAAGAAATCACCATGGAAGAATAGAAATAAAGGTGGCAACAAAAGGAGGAAGACATTTTTGGAAACTTTCTCCCACAGTGGCTCATAAAGCCTATACTTGTTGTACTACATGCCCAAAATATAATCTAGGGGAACTACGTCATGAATCAGGAGGCCACTTTCCCCTTTCTAAGGGACCATTTGAGATATGGCAATTGGACTTTGCTCAAATACCACCATGCCAAGGATAAAAATATCTTGTAATGATATGTGTGTTCTCACATTGGGTTGAGGCCTTTCCTTCAGAAGAGGAAAATTATTATTAGGTAAATTATTATTGAAAGAGATAATTCCTGTTTGAGGAATTCCCATTGTGTTTCACAGTGACTGAGGAACTCATCTCACCAGACAAATAATTAAATCTACTTGTGACATTTGGCCAATAATGCAACATTTTAACTAATGGCACAATCAGAACTCAATTGACAAAGCTTTCAGAAGCATTTACTCTCTCAGGGCCAAAGGCTCTTCTGCTAGTAGTCCTCAATCTTAGATCTACACTCTTTGGTAAGTATCTGCTGTCCCCTTTTGAGATAATAACTGGACAGCCTATGCTGTTAGATGAAGGAATGTATGCACCAACTTTGCTTAAAGGAGATCTCTTAATTATTGTCAAGGTCTCATTGAGACACTTAACAGAAATGAGAGATTGGTAGCTGATTCTTTTCACATTGAGCTCCCGGGAGATGAAGACCTTCAGAATCATGGACTTCAAACTTGAGGCTTTGTTTATTAGAAAAGACTCCAGATAAAAGACTCTTTTCAGCCCTTTTGGAAAGGACCATACCAGGTACTTTTAATTCATGCACTACAGAATCAATGTATTCATGGATTCACATTTCTCATTTTAAAAAAAAAGTCTTCTTCACCTGAGTGGGTTTCAGTTACTATTTCTGATACCTGATTCCAACTGACCAATGCAAATATCTCCAAACCAGGATGAGAAGAAGATGGCATCTGTTGTAGACAGCTGATCCACAACTCCAGACTGGGCCTGTATTCCCATCCTTATATCTCCTCATTTAAACCTCTGTAATACTTAAACTATATACCTATTTTATAATTGTTCCATTTAAGGTTTCAGAATGCTATCATACTTAAAGAAAGTGATGGATTTGGAACAGGCTCATCTCGAAGGCCAGGCATTTATTGGGAGGCTTCTAATGGAACTCAGTCGTTATGTGGAACAAATCTCTGGCCTTGGCTACTGCTGGGATGGCTAAAACACTGCACTCTGAGCTTCCCTTGGCTGCAGGGAAGGATTCGCACTGGGCTAACACCTGTTGCCAATCTTCCTCTCTGTAAGGCCAGATGGGCTCATTCAGTATTCCACTGGTATGGCCACCTAGCAGCTATATTTGTTTCTTCCTTGATAGAAGATGTCATTATCACATATAGAAGCCCTGAGTATATTTACTCAACAAAGCCTTAACAATAGTCAAGCAGGAATAGCTTAATTAAACACTAAAATGTCTTTAGAGAAAAAGGCTGTCCTTCAAAACAGAATGGCTTTAGATATTTTAACAGCATCCCAAGGTGGTACATGTGCAATCATTCAAAGTGAATGCTGTGTTTTTATACCTGATGAATCTTCCATTGTGTCATCTCTGCTAAAGTACACAAAAAACAGCAGGTGAATGTCTTAAGTGATCCTACACCCAGTCTTGATTTGTGCGGTTGACCCCCTTCAGGTATTGGCTCCCTTTTTCAATCCAGATTGTAATTATAATTGTAAACAATGTGAGCATGAGGAGTCATGTAAAAGCACATGTACAATGTTTGTACAATAATCTAAAATTAATTTAAAAATTATATAACCTATGAATTGCTTCTTCTGTTAATATATATCTCTATGCTTGTCCACTATATCTGACTATTTCCCCACAACCTGGGCAGATAAATGAGATAAAAGCCTAGCACTGAGGGACACGACGGACCCAGGGCAGGCAACAACCACTTTGGCACCCACGGACAATATTTTGATCTTCAAGTCTTTCTATCAAAAGATTATATATCAAAAGGGGAAATGATAATTAAATGAATAACAATAAGATATATTGAAGTATATGATGAAGTTATTTGGTGTAAAACTAATTCGGCCTGAATTTGTCTTTCCAAAAGGGCTTGATGTGGCCTGTTGAACATGCATTGTACATCTGCTTTAAATAATAACTACTTCCCAAAGACAAGAATTATGCCCTTAAAGAAATGGATGTAACTTCCCTCATATTGACATTTCTTTAAGGATAAGCATCCCTCCCTAAACTAAGGATTAATTATTGACCTGCTGTGCTCACCTTGTGACCACCAACCTGCTGATCACTCATCTGCTGTGCCAGCTAAGCGTCTCCTGAGAATTGTAAAAGGGAGATTCCTATCATATGTGAAGTATGCTCTTTGTTCCAAGATGGTATATAACCACTCTGTACACCCTACTTCTTTGGTGCCCTTCTTTTCTTGGAGAAGGAAGGACCTAGACTAGTCCTGAGATCTGGTTCCTAAGAAACTGACCCCAATTGTGATTTATAGATTGATTATGGATTATTTGCATCGACAGCAAAAATATCAAAAAGGCTGAACCCAGGTTCTGCTCCCAGCCTGCATCTAACCAGAGCTGCTGCTTGAATCATTCAGTGCCCTCGTGCAAATTAGAAAAAAGAGCTCCCTGCTAGATCTATCCATCTTATTTGTGACCAGTGACTGAGGAATTGTTATTCAGAGAAGCAATGATAGTTTCCCCATGCCTTCTGAAAAATGGGAAGATTTTAGCTTGGTCAATTTAAAAAAAAAATTATATTCATTTTTCAAAATCATCTGAAAGCACTTCTATTCAATTTTTTTGAGGTTGCAAACAGAAGCCAAACAATGGTTTTTAGTTCTAAACATTAGGCTCACAAATGAACTACTGTATTTGGCTATGGTAAAAGAGGAACTCTCAGATTTGAGATATTTTAAAGCCAAAGTTGAGATTCTTAACCTAATAAGTCATACCCCTTGATAAATCATAGCATTATCCAAATTACATCCCCCCAGTAAAGATACTTCATGTGAGTAAAAATTAGCCAATGACAAAAGCTTAATTATTTCTTATAGATGCCTGGGGGTTGGGAGTGGAGGTGGCAGAGTGATGTCTTGAATATTAAGCATCAGAGGTATTTCTGTATGCATTTCAGAATTTATTCTGAGCCTGGAATTGCTAAAGATATAAGCACTTAAAAGTTCTCATTCCAAGGAATAAGGGCTAAGTAACAATAATTCCGTAAGAGAAAGAGTTTGGAATTTTGGAAAAACACTAACAATAAGACCCAAAGAAAGGAAATAAAAGAATCAATCTTGTGCTGCATGCTTTAATCACTGACTTCAGGTTCTTCTGAGTGGCCTTTTCAGTGAGAATGAAAGGGCGGCTTATGAACAAAGGAAGCAGAAGATAAGGTGAACCTGACATTTCTAACACACATTTCAGGTGTTGTTGGGCTCACCTGCTCTTGCCCTCTGGGGAGGCTGTCTGACTTCACGCCCTGAAATCTGACAGTTCCTCTTTCTCTCACACCCTCAGGTTTCTCTGTTGACATCTGCTCTGGGATTCAGTTAATGACCAGACTCACTCATGCCAACTCAGAGGAGCACTTAAAGGTGAGCCTTTGACCAATCAGAGAGTGAACTAGTGAATACGTGTTCCCCCTTTCCTCCCCACTGAAAGATGGTCTGGAGGTGTAGTTGATACCTTCTTGGGAGCATGGACCCAGTGATAGAGCCATTTGCCCCCCTTGATTTATTATTGATAGGTTAGAAATTTTTATTTTAGCTTTATAACTAGTTAATAATATGTGAAATTCAAATTGTCAAATTGAAAAAATATCTATTAAGATTCTTGATAGCTATAAGACTTCAAGGCATTTCAAATTTTCCTGTGCAGAAACTTAAATATTATCTGAGAATTGCAGACATGAATTAACCAGTTTCTTGACAATATCATTGTTACACTACCATCTGATGCATTTTATTCAATCTCAGTCAATGTCAATCTTTTGTGGCAACTTCCTCTTAACCAGATCCTAAAATTATCTGCAATCACTCCAATGCCGCCAGATATTAGAAATATGACTCAAGGGAAGTTGAGTCAGGAAGAGACAGTGTTCTTAATCAATTTCTGTTAAAATATCTTTGGAAATTTTACAAAAATATATGACCATGTGAAGACAACTGGCCTTGGAAGGGGCACATGCAAATGGAGAAGCACTACTGAACAGGACAGATACTGAGTATGCAAATTCAAGCATGAGGTGTTTTATACATGAATTATCACAGGCAGTGGGAAAACAATTAGCCTCTACTTTAGAGAGGTGTTCAGAAGATAATGCCCTTGAGTTAGAGAGCCAGCTAATTTTAGGAAAGGAAAACAGGCAGAGAGACTGCCTTGTGAACATTTTGAAAGTGTAGATTCTATTCCCTGAGGAAGAGGGGTTCCTGAGGCGGCACTGATAAAGGCGGGCTGTGTGGCTCTCACTAGAAGTACAAGCAAGGGAGGAGGACATGCACCACCAGTGTTAGAGGAAGAGAAGGGGAAGGAAAGATGACTGAGAAAGGGCCTGACTTCATATGGTGACCAAGGGTGACAGGAACCAGAGGCATGTGTGCAGGTACAAACTCAACATACATGCCATATGCCATTTCCTTGTGTCCTCTTACTGTATTTACTTCAGACTCGGAGACCCCCTGATTAGGAAGGGAAAGAGACTGCAATAGTGGTCCCCAGTTTTCCCAGTCTTGAAGTAGGTCAATTTGAAGGACTTTCTCCTTGTCATTTCCATCTTTTAATATTTTTAATAAGTGAGATGATACTTAACTATATTCAAAATTATAATTTTCAGAGGAAGAAAAAGAAGTAATCCCTTACCTTTAGTGACAGAATTATATAAGTAAACATCAAACCATGCATGTGAGATGATATCACTTTTCAGACTGTGATGTTTTAAATTATTTCAGAAGTGGATTACGTACAGTCATCATACTCTGTAGGGGCTAATTTACTACTTAAAGATAATCCAGCTGCTTCCAGAAAGGATTTGTTAACTCTCCAGCTTCAAGTGGCTAAGTCTGCAATAGCAAACACCAAGGCCCACATGAAAATGAGGAAATACTGAGCATAAGATAGGCACACATGGCTAATCTCCGAGTCTGAACAAAAGTGCGGAGCCTTGTCTGTGCAGAGCAGCACAGACAGCTGCAGTCCAGGCTGGCACTCCTTTCTCACACAATGCAGGCTTAGAGAAGGAGGTAGCTTGGTTACGTAAGATCACGATATGCTTCTGTCTGCAAAGTACCATCCCCCAGCAGTCCTCCATACCTCCATCCCCCATACCTCCGAACAGTTTACACACAATAAACTGATGAGAATTATCATGGACCCATGGGACACAAATAGTAATTAAGGTGTTCTTTTACCCAGTCAGGCAGTCATGGATATAAGTGCTGGCTGGTGTACAGAGACCCAAAATGCAATGAGCCTATAACACGAATTAGGCTATTTGGTATTTCTTCCCTTTCCCTTTTGGATTTGTCTATTTTTATTTCTGTTTCAGTTTTTTAACTGGGTAGGCAAAGGATGAAAGGGAAGTGGGAGACACACAGAGTGTGTGCACATTCATGCACAGACTACCTGCAGATGTTAAATGATACCTGTCTAGCAACTGATATCAGTAATAGCTAGAAGTAAGCTTTGAAGTATCCACCCTGGCAAATTTGAGAGGGTTCCCTTGACATTCTGTAAGATGCCTAGAATTTTTTTAACTTAGGTGTTTTGGAAGATCTCTTACAAAATTGATCTTATCCATCTTCTTATCTTTCTCTTACCTCCAAATAGCAGAGCTAAAACATAGAGGTGGAAAAAACATCTTCCTAGAATTAAGCTCTACAAGGTGCCAGACATTTGAGATACATCAATTAATAACCCAGACAAAAATCCCCACCTTTGTAAAGTTTACGTTCTTACGGGAAATAGAAGATAACGATAGCATTAAAATAACAGCATTTATGGAATATTTCTTTTGCACTATATTCTGCCCTGAACACTTTATTTCCTAACATTTACTTTCCAGAGCAACTCTACATACTAGGTATTATTATCCCCACCGTCCATAGAGGAAGACTTAACCTTAGAGCAGTCAGAAAACTTGTCCAAGTGACGTATCCAGAATTCAAAACTGAGGTCTTTCTGATTGGTACTCTACAAGTCCTTACAAAGCGCTTACTACATACCTAAATCCACAGGAAATTCCATGAGAGATATAAAGAAACATGGGATATGAACTATAGGGTGCTTGCCTGAAACAAATGTTATTGAACATTAAACCATTATATGTGCAGTTCATAGAACGATCAGTGTAGTCAAAGTTCAGAGAAGACAGAGAAATTATGGAAGACATTGTCACAAAAAGTTTTATTGGAGGATTAGAATTACAGTAGGGGTTGAAGGATGTGTACAAGTTTTTTCCACAAGTTGCCCACATTCCTGAAGAATTGTGAAGCATTTTGTTCTGGTACATCTGATTTCATCATTAAGAATATTTTCTAGGACTCTCTTGTCGAATTTCAAATTTTTGGTTTCTAACTATTATTCCTTTTGTCCTGGGGACTCTATTTTTCATACATACGTTTTACTCTGTCAACTACACCTCTCTTAAAGCTTTTATCCATTGGCTCCCAGAGCACCACAATGTTCATGGACCATGTCTTCTCATTTCCCTTTGCCAGGTCCTCAGCCACTGAAATGTCTATGTTCCCCAAGGTTCCCTCCATTCTGATTCCTCTTTTTATTCTATAAATTAACCATGAATTATCCCATCCAATCCCATATATGTATATAAATATATAGGGGTTATGGTCAAGGGATTGGATGTACAAGATATATATATATCTTACTGATATCTCTCCTAAACTCCAGACTCTAATGGACATCAACTAGAGATCTCACAGGCCTTCACATAACAAATCCAAAATGAAAATTGTTTGTTTTGGTCCCTTTCACCACACGCATTAAAAAACAAAACAGAGCCAGCCCCAATGGCCTAGCAGTTAAAGTTTGGTGCGCTCTACTTTGGCAGCCCAGGTTCAGTTCCTGGGCACTGAAAGGGCCAGGAATGGAATGATACATTTGCCCAGAGCAATGAAGAGTATAAGGGGAGAAACAGAGGGTCAAAGGCAAAGAAAGGTCTTGATTATTAGGAGGATGGAAGCATAAACAAGGTCTAGTGGTCAAGAAGATTGTAAAGAGGTCAGGAAGTGAGGTTAATAAGCAGTTCATTGTGGAGGCCAGTGGCAACCCAGGGGTATTGAAGTCCAGTTTGTTAGGAGGTGCTGACCACATAGGGCAAAGCATGACTGGGAGCTTCAAGGCTTCTCACAGGTCCTAACATTCTTTCCCTTGAACACTCTAGCTAAGTAAAGGTGAACAGAAATTGCTCCACGGCATATTTCAGCGTTTTTTTGAGGACCAAGTTTCCATAACACTTCTTTAGATCACACTCTAAGCCTGGGAGCAGCAAAGGACAAGAACTGTCCTCATCACTTTACAGTAACTGCTGGTTAATGCCTTCTTCCCTTACTTCTCTTTGCCAGACAGGCGCATCTTCTCACTGCCTCCCATGGGCTCAGGCCCACCACCAAAATTTGAGGCCTGCTCGTACACTGGGTAGAAAATTAGAAAAGACTTACATCTATCCATGCTGCTGGCTCCCTAGACTGTAACTCAGACTCCTTTCACCCAGAATCTTGAGCCCAGGTTCTAATCCTGAGTTGCTCCTACACTTTGCCTGCTTCCCCACTTTATTCCCTAGTTTTACCTTTTGTGTCCTGGTCCTACTGGTTAACACCCAGATGCTAAACTTGACACTTATCAGGCTGAGTTGTATGTCTCAGCTAACCTCCCAGAACCTGAGCTCAATCCTACCTTCTCAAATGTCTTGATTCTATCCACCTCTCTTTAGTTATAGTGCCGCAACCTCAGCTCAAGTGGGAAAGCAGAAGTTGTCAGGCTCCTTCTCTCCACCACCTTCTATCTCCCCTACCCAAGAAGAAGGCTGCTACTTAGAGAGGTCAAAGTTGAACATGAAAGGGAAAACATTTCTTGATGGGAAAAGGCCTGTCCACATATGTGTGTTTTTCTCTCTTCTACTATTTCTTCATCCGTGCTACTAGATATGATAAAAAGACCAGGGCCTGCCTCAAGGTAAGCTCTGATACGTCTCTCTCTTTCTCTTTCCACAAGCACATCCAAACCTTAGCTTTACAAGAAAGAAAGAAGCAACTCTTCAGTCTCAGATCTAAATAGTTTTGCTCCAGTCCAGCTTTAGTAGAGCTAGACTTTAAACACTAACTCAGCTAGTAAACTGGAACATTGGCTGCCATTCCCTAAATGTTACCTGTGGCTATCATTCCCTCGAGATCCTCTCTGGAGGAAGAGTGATTAGCAGCACTTGATTTCTTAAAATGCCATTTCGTATAATACCATATGTCTGTAGCTAAGCAAGTCTTGCCAGTTTTTTAAGGCTGCCACTTTGTTCTCTATATGGATCTAATTTTTACCACCAAATATTCATTTCATGTTATGTTATATAGATCGGATTGTTCTATACTTCATGTTCCCAAATAAAAACACTGAATTCTTTGGCAGCTCCCTATGTTACACAACCTTCTCAAGGCAGAAAGTGGCTGAAACTAATACTCCACAAACTTCTATTAAGAAAATGTTCCCACCCTTATGTACCCAAACCAGAATGATATCTTCAAGGTTGAAATAACAAGATCATATTCTCATATATGCTTTTCCACAAATTTCTGAGGAAGGAAAAAATAACAAACCCCTTGTGGGCTGAATTGTTGTCTTATAATAACTTCTCTCTTTCCAAGAATATAGCAAAAGACTGTATTCTTTCGAGTATTTTCTTAATAGAAATGAATAAAGACCCTAGGAGGACAGATTAGTATTCTTTTTTCTTTTTTTTTTTTTTTAAGATTAGTATTCTTAAAAACAAAATAATTAGGTGGTAGCAGGCACTTCCAAGAATTACACATAAGAAATCAAACCCAAACTGTGTGGGTAATGATGAAAGTTATTTCCCTCTGGTAACTGGTTTGTGGTGGTCTTAGCATTGTTACTAGCAAACCACATTATATTCAGCTGTCTGGTTCACAGCAAGAGTAGGATCAGAGTTAAGTGATATTACAAGTGGGTCTCCCGGGGTAAATTTACATATATTCAAGAACCACAACTGATGCAAATAAAATTCCTATAGACACACAGTCTCTTGGTTCACAGACAAGTGTCCTTAATCAAAGATCACTGGTTCTAATCACTAGTGGGGTAAGGCAATTCCACCACACTTCTATCCTGCATCTTGTTCTACAGGTGATAGCTCACGAGAGGAAAAAGAAAGAACTCCCATGATCAACAGACCTACGAGCTCAGATAGTAGAGACAGTAACAGATTGAAAGTTTCCATACAGAGAGAGGCCACCAAAAGGAGAGTGGGCACAGGAAAGCTCCATTCTGTCACCTCAATTATGATTTTTCACTGTCAACAAACATTTGGGTACCTACTATGCACCAGATACTTTGATAGGAGCTGAAAGGGTTTCCCAGAATTCAGGGCACCCATTGCTAAAACCAGGATGGTTGGTCACCCTAAACTGTAAATAGTCTCTGCCCTCAAGGAACTTATAGCTTACAAGAAAAATCAAATCTAAATCAAAAACAAAGGTGATAGACTTAGTCAAGTGGATAAGCGAGGGTGCTATGGGAAAACAAAGGTATCAACCACTTTTAGAAAGCCTGTAGTGCTCATTTTACTTCATTTTTTGTCATTAGTTGAGGAAGCTGAGGCCTATAACATTAAATGACTTGCCCTAAGTTGCCCAGAGATTCTGTTTAATTGGTCTAAAGTTTGGGCATGGGTATTTTTTTTAAGTGCCAAAAAAATATGCAGCCAAGATTGAGAACCACTGGGCAAAATCCAGCCCTAAAATATGCTAAGATATAATCAGGTGAAGGGGACAAGGGGAGAAGGAACATTCATTTAAGAGGGAGCAGTCTGTGCAAATGTCCTGAGGCAAAACAAACATGATCCATTAGAACACTAAGAGCAGTTCAGTGTAACCAGAACATAGGATGAAGATAAGAAGACATATGGCTGGAGAGATAAATGAGACCCAGATATTTAAGAGCCTTGAAAAATATTTTCAAAAGTCCAATCCGTGTAATGAGAGGAAAGTTGGTTATTTATAGCCACAACTGCCTTCTAGTGTTTACTTTTATATTAAATATCTTGTTCTTCTGAATACTTTGACAGGTTTGGACAATCAAAGTGTCCAGCTGAATTTGAGAACATGCTGCTTTGGTTCTGAAGAGAATGAACAACAGGATTGAGGTGGTACTGATGTAAAAAGATAGGCAGTGTTGGGGCATGTGACAAATGGAAAGTCCTTGCACACATAAAGGGTGCAGGCACCAGTCAACTCAACCTACTGTTTTCATTCACGAATATAAGCCCTCTGTTGTTAGATGATTAGATCTAAATGAAGAACAAAAAAACTTCTCAATTTTAAAATGAAATCTAATATTTAAATGTTGGCTCCCAACATTATACAAGACAATAAAAACACACCTGTGGTTTCAGTTTCAGAGAAGTATTTGGAGTTCCAGGGAGGCATGAGGGAAGGGATGAGAAGAAAGACAGTAAGGGAAGGTGAGAGAGACCAATAAGATGGTGTGAAGCAAGGATGCTATATAGTGAAATAGCAGATTAAAATGCCATTTACAATGGTGTAGCTGAAGGAATTTAAGACAAAGATCCCCACTATCTAACTTAATTTTTTTGTTGCTGAAGTTTGAAATAGATAACAGAGGGACAAAACTATAAATGAACAGACATTCTAACTGGCAAGAAATGAATGAGGGTGACTAAATTAAGATAGGAGTATGGGCTCAGGAGTCAGAAAGACCCAAATTTAAACCCTGCCTCTGTTTCATAGAAACTGCATTACTTTGCACTGCAAGCAAACTAATCAGCTTTCCGTCATCTGTAAAATATTGATAATAACGGTATCAAGCTCTTAGGTTATGATGACAATTAATTGATAAAATACACCATGAGTGTTTAGCATGGTTTATGGCAAATTTTAAGGATTTAGCAAATATTACAATATCTACTATTACCAAGGAAGCTGCCACATGGGCAATGGGCATCAGACATATTTGAGAGACTTTAGGAGGAAGAAATTTATAGAACTTGATTAATTGAATATGGCTGTTAAGGGGCAAAGGCAATAAAGATCACTGCCAGATTTCTGGCACAGACAACTGTGTAGATGAGGATGACTCTCAATGGAATGACGAATAGAGGATAAGGACTGATTTTGAGAGTGAGAATGATGTGTCCAGTTTTAAATACGTCCCTGGGAGGCATCAAGATGGTGTCCAATAGGCAGCCGGATACTTATATCTAGAACTAGGAAGAGAAAATTGGGCTAAAAATATATTTTTACAATTCACCAGCAGCAGAGTGGCAATTGAAGCTATGTATAAGGATTAGCTCATGAAAAACGAAATGTATATAGAGAAAAGAAAAGATGATTGAGAATAAAGACTGGAGAAACAAGGCTATAGTGTTTTTGTTTTGTTTTGTTTTTTAAGATTGGCACCTGAGCTAACGTTTGTTGCCAATCTTCTTTTTTTTCTTCTTCTTCTCCCCAAAGCCCCCCACTACATAGTTGTATATTCTAGTTGTAGGTCCTTCTGGTTCTGCTATTTGGGACACCGGCTCAGCATGGCCTGACGAGCGGTGCCACGTCTGCACCCGGGATCCGAACGGGCGAAACCCTGGGCCACTGAAGTGAAGCGCACGAACTTAACCACTAGGCCACAGGCCGGCCTCCAATGTTGTTTAATTATAGAAATGGTACTAAGATGAGATGGAGCTATGCTCCTGAGGCTCATGGCTGCGACAGGAGTATGGAGAGTCTTGCCTGGTGGGCAGACATCTCCAGTGTCAGAAAAGTTAAGAGACCTCAAGGCAGATCTTCTCTGGAACTCAGAATGGGAGAGAGTAAATGTCTACAATGGTGCTCTGCGCTGAGGGTGATAAGGGCTAGAGATGGCATCTACTTTGATAGAGGAGAGCACAGCTGAAACAAAAGGGAACAAACCAAGTGAAGACAAGGAACCCTGGTTACAGATTCATGGTACTCTGTTTTTACCTTTTCTTGCCCCCTAGCCTTTAGCAAAGTCTCATCTAAACATTTTATCCTTGTGTCCCCTCTGCTGAATGGTAAAAGCTATCATTTGTTGATGCTCAGGCCAGTATGAAGGCACATCTCCCTCCCTGTCTAGTCCTAAGCTAGTCTAGCAGGGGGCAGCGAGAGGCTCTCAAGGGAAAGCAGGATCTCTGGTATAGGTACTTCTTCCTACTGGCAGAGTCTTTTTCTGCTCTCTGGGAAGTTTGATCAGGAAGGTGCCATGTCTTCACAGGAAGGGGCAGCCTGAGGGGTTAATGTGAAGGAAGGCTCAGGTGTTCTGTTGCCCAGAGTCAGCCCCAGTCCCACTCAAGTTATGTCTGTTATACTCAAGCAAGCCAGAGAACAGAAGGCAGTGAGTGGTGAGGGATGGAGCCTGGCAGATTTGGTCTGAATTCCTCTTAGCAGTACTAGAATTGGGGGTAAGTCATCTAATGTTCTGAGCCTCAAATTTTTCTTCTCATGAAAATATAAAGTATATTTTCTTATGAAAATATAAAATATAATAATAGCTACCTTGCTGAGTTTTGTAGAATTAAAAACAATTTGTATAACGTATTTAAGCTGTAGTAACATGCAAACGTGTATTTAAAGTGATTAGAAGTAACCCAACTTAAACCTACTTAAGCAAAGACAAAAATGTGTTTGCATGGCAAGTGAAGTCAGGGGTGTACTAGCTGTCATCAGGACTAGGTTTCTCTCTGCTATTCCCTTTGCTGGGATGGCTTCATTTTCAGGCTCTGGAGGCCATGAGAGTCTATAGAAGTGCATCATCCTTACTGTCAGTAGTCCCAGCACAAAGGAAGATGTCTCTTCCTAAAAGGTCCCACATACCCTGGGACCCAGACCAATTGGACCTCTCAGGTCATTTGTATTGCCACTATGATAAAGTAAGAAATGACTGACTTATTGTGTAGTAAATCCACACCCTTGTGCCTAGAGGGCAGATCTCATCCCTGAACCACTCACTGGCCAGGTGTATGGAATTGTGCTAATTATCAAGACTGGAGCCACAAGCCTTCACCTGGACCAATAGCTGTGTCTGGTTCCAGCTTTCAACACAGTTGCACAATAGAATCTGGGACAACTGAAAAAAGAAGAAGAAACACAATGCCTCAATGTCTGGGAAGTACTCCCAGGAAATCTGATTTAATTGCTTGAGATGGGACCCAGGTACCAGTGTTCTTTCAAGCCCCACAGTGGTTCCAGTGGGTCCCCAAGGTTGAGAATCCTGAGGGGGACTCAGTCCACTGATCAGCCTGGACTCCATCACTAGAGCCAAAATTATAACCTCATCTAAATTATGTATACTAAAATTGGAAGAAGCGTTGTTCCCCAAAACAAATCCAAGGCATAGTTACTAAAAGAAGCAGGGATGGATCCTAGCTGGTAAAAAACAGAAGTCTACTACTATATAAGCCACACACCTTATCTTCACATTCAGTGCCTATTTTGTTGCAAACCTTGCCAAGTTCTCAACACCCTAGAAAGGAAGGTCATGGTTCTTCCAGGTGAACAGGTCTAAATATTATAGAGAGCATTATTCTAAGTGTAGAAATATGTAAATGGCCCTTTAATATACAAATCATCAGTATTTTATATTTAAGAAAAATCAAAAGGAAATCAGAAATGCTGAATAAAGCCTGGAGCTATAGTGGATCACTAGGTTAGAGGAAATGGAGAAGGGAAAAGCCAGCAGAGTGTTACTTGCTCCTGGGTATATTTTTATGTGGATCAGGGCAAGTATACTTTAGGCCTATTTAGCAATAGTTAGCTGCCATTGTTGCTGGAGAAGAGAAAAGTTACCAGCAGGAAGATATAGTGATTAAGAGAGTTAGGTTAGAGATACATAGCTAATGCTAGGGTTCTGCATCCTTAAGGCTGACTACGCAGAGAAAAATTCCCAGACAAGCCTTTAATCTTTGCCACGCAGTATGCTTCAGGAATTTCCACTTATTGTTCCACATGTCACTAAGTTGCCCTCAGGAGTGCAATGAAGCTCAGCTTCCACACATATGTTTTGGTGCCAGGAATGCCACACATTCTGCGTAATTATAAGGAACATACATCTTTTGTCTGTGGCCCGCTGTGGTCCAAACGCTGTGGTTTGAAAATCGGGCAACCCAATGGTAGCATAAAATTTTCATGGTTTGGGAACAAGAATTCTAGGTGATCCCTTGGAATGCAAGGCAAAACATTCTCATATTGCTGCTCAGTGTATTAGGTTCTTATATTGCAAGTCATGCATTTTAGGCCTCCACCCTGTCTCAATGCTTGAGTTTTCAGGTTGGAAACAAAGAAACTGTTTCGCCCAAGTGATCATCCCAGCTAGAATGTGAACTAAATACTCTAGGGACCAAAGTCTTATACTGTTTAGATTGCCAACCATGTTAGTGACACATTTCAAGTCAATGACATTCTCTAGAATATTTGCTCATCCACAAAAACATTCTGTAGTGTGGTCCTATGTGACATCAAAGAACATTGCGGCAGATGCTAACTGTAGTGATTCTTACCTGATGTTAGTAGTGAAAGCCTCCAAATTTTTTAAGTATTTAAAAAAATACAAATGTTTTTCAAGAAAAATTTGAACATGGTAAAAGAACAATCTAAAATTTCTTTGAAATAAGCACATCTATGCTTTATTTATTTTGGGGAGGGGCAATCACTCCTTTAGTAGTCTGGTACTGCCTATGGAATCCTTCCCAGAACTCTTTTCTAAAATAAGGAACAGAAAATACATAGAATTATAGATAAATAAAGGTTCTATGGATCTAAGTTAAGAACCTAATCTTATGCAATTTCTCTATAAAGGTTTTATTCAAGAGTAAGTTCAAGGCATTTCAACAAAACATACTAGAAGGTGTCAGCACAACCAGAAGGACCTAGAACTAGAATCTACAACTATGTACTGGGGGGCTTTGAGGAGAAGAAAAAGAAACATGTCTTGGCAGGGGAGAAGGGGAGACAGAGTCAGACGAGGGCTAGGCAGGTAATGGGAATACTAGCAGGAAGAGTTGGCAGTGCACATGTGAGTGGTGGGGACTGTGCCAAAATGCAAAGTGAATGCCCTCTCTGAAGGAGGTAGCCTTTATTAAGGTCTAGCAGATTTTTGCCACGTGGGAATGTGGGCACCATATGGCCGTATAATCCCCCTTTTCAAGAGAAACCAGGCATATGATTTTTATATAAACTATACATACTTGTTAATGTCTGCTGGAGAAGAAATTAAGACTGTTTGGGACAAAGGAAACATTTCTTTTCTCAGATTTGCCTGGAGTGCTGCAAGTTTGTAACTTCAAGAAAGTATGAAGAATTGGAAGAAATTACTCGTATTTTAATATATTTTTTGCTATCAGTATCTTTATTACATTTATTTTGAAATATTAAGAATTTGAAAACTTAAGAATTAAACTCAACTTCCTTCCTAGAGTGGCAGCATCCTACCATGGAACAATCGAGGTTTCAGGAGCTGAATTATTTTTAATTCTTCCAACAAACATTTATTGAAAAATCTACTTCTATGTGCCAGGTGATATACAAGTTGGTAAGAATATAAAGATTAAGACACTGTCTTTGTTTCCAGAGATTACAGACCAGTCTGAAAAGAGTTGTACCAAAAGATTTTAATACAATCTGTGAAGGCCTATCATAGAGATGTGTAAACAGTACAAAGGGAGTGGGAGGGAAGAAAACATATGTCTTCCAAGGAGATTGGAAGGGATTCTCAGAGGAGAGCTCTCTTTGAGCAGATCTTTGTATCCAGGGGCCCAGATTACTAACGATCTAATAGATTATGCTGAAGAATTGGGCTTTTATCCTGGAAGAAATAGAGGGTCATTGAAGAATTCTGAAATGGTATGTTCAGATTTTTACGGTCATTCTGGCTACAGTATGGCATATGGCCTACAGGAGGAGACAGAGCAGAGAATGAAAACCACAAGATGATGATTTCAATAACGTCCGTGAACTAGAGCAGTAGCAAGAGCTGGGGAGCATGAGGTTAAACTACTTGGTTGGAAAGATATTTAGGGAATAGAGACAACAGAACTTGGTGGCTGACTGCATGTTAGCGTGCAGAGTACCAAAAGAGAGGGAAGAGTTGAGAATGACTCTTGAGATCCTCTGTGAGACGTAGTCTAGTAAAAAACTGACAGCACAATCCCTGAAGCCAGACTACGTGAGTTCAAATCCTAACTCTTCCACTCATTAGCTGTGTGACTTTAAGCAAGTTATTTATCCTCTCTTGGCCTCAGTTTTGTATATATCCCAAGTGTTCTTACAACAGTGTTTGTGTTTGTGCCTGAAAATTACTGTTATTATTATTATAATTCTGGTTAGGATGGTGGGTGCCATTCAGTTTGTTTGTTTTAGAAGACTAAATATTGCAATTTGAAGTGCTTTTAAAAGATTCCAGGTTTGCATAATTGAATATGGGGATCTCCAGTTGAGAAGAAAGTTTCACTAGCACAGTGCTGGTGGTTAAAGCCTCTTATGCAGATTAAACAGCCTAAGGCATTTTTGGAAGTTTGAGTCTCCAGGACACTGATGTTTAATGAGTAAATAAAGTAGGAGGCAAAATATGTGGAGACTCATAAGAAGAGAAGGCCAGAGAGATAGTAGGAGAAAAACAAAAAAGCAGTGTCTAAAAATCAAGAGCAGAAAGGGTTTTAGAAAGAGTATAGTCAAAACGGAAAATGCTATAGAGTCAACTATGAAGATAACTGACAAGCACCTATATTTAACAATGGGGAATTCTTTAATAAAGTACTTTAAAATGGCTCCTTGGTATTTGACATACAGAAAACACTCAAATGTTAGTTTCCATTATCTTCCTTAATTTTAAATGCATTTTTAGAGAGAGAGGAATGAATAACAACTACTAGATTAAAGCATATAACTTTTCATATTTGTAGGTCAAAAAATGTTGAATTCCACAATTTCACTTAGTAACTGAAAAGCTGCTTCAAAGATTAGTAGAGTGAAAACAGGTATTTATTTCTATTGTTTGTGTTATGATGCAAAAGTAAAAATTATTCTTATTCTAATTTTCCTAAATAAATGGAGCCGATAATGATTGCCAACATTGTACTCACACAAATAGAGGCTAATGATACATAAATGCCTTCCTTACTCTATGTCTACTGTAGTTATTTTCCTTGTCACTTTGCTTTTGAGTCTAAAAACTGCAGGGATGAAACGTAAATGCAAAAGTAATTTGAAGGGAAGAATAGTTGTACCTTTCCAAAGAAATGTCTTCTATTACTAATAACATTGGTATTATGAAAAAGTCTAGTTATTTTGGCAATGTAGAGTATAAAGTATAAAATGTTAAAGTGTTGGCTTTGGAATCAAGTCCTGACTTTACTGCTTATCAGGTATGAGGTCCAGGGAAAATTACTTACTTTTCTAAGCCTCCATTTTCTCAGATGGAAAATGGAGAAGAGACTGCTGTCTCTTGGGATTTTATTAGGATAAGGGAAGATAACGTATATAAAGGGTTTAGCACAGTGCCCTTATAACAAATGGTAGCTTATGGTATTTTATCTCTCCATAGTGGGTAAGCATGAGAAAGTCTGAAAGAATTGTTTTTAAAAGAATAGGTGCTTTCAGAAGGATTAGTCTTTTCATTTGCCAACAAAAACCTTTAAGTTCTTTCTGGCAGTGTAGCTTTGTCCAATCACTCATAGCCGTCCAAGAGAACCAGCCATCAGATCCATAACTTTCCAAGACACAAGGGCTGAGTAAGCTTTCTGCTTCTCATCAGGAGGGAACTGGCCAATGTGTTCCTTCATAATCAATGAAATACATGAATCATAAAACAAAATCCCTCAAAATCTAGACCCAAATAAAAGCCATTTAATTAACTACCAAAGACTTACACATAAATGATATCACTAATGAGGAATCATAGGTATCTTTACCATATCCCCAAGTTTCCTTATTAGCCTGATATTTCACAAAGATGAAAAAACAAATTATTTTTTAAAATATATTTCTCTTTCACTTTACATTAAATTAAAGAAAAATAAATTTATAAAATAAACTGAAACTATCTGGTGAAAAAGCCCTTGTAAGTTCATCACCAGTTTCAAAGCACATGGTAGTGCCTCATTTTGTCTTTAAAATTGAATAAAAACAAGGCTCAAAATGCCCTAACCTGTTATTTACTTTGCATTTTTATAAAAGATTACTATGCTTTGCTACTGGCAAAATGGTTATTAAAAATGTAATACAAGACTATTCAGGCAAATGGAATCCCATAAAGTATGATAGTATCATGGATCTTAAAGAAAAGCCACTAGTGCAGATGTTCTTAACCATACTAAAAACACAAATACACAATGTGTTTGTTCCAGCTAGAGAATAATTCAATTGAAAGAGTGCTTATAATTTAACAGTATGAATAATATTTCAAGCCCAGGAGGTAGTGAAACCGCAGGAAATATAAATCTACAGAGCCTAGGCCAAGGAAAGTGTTCCAAATTCTCAAGGCTGAGAAATCAGTTCCTTTGCTTGCTACAGGTAGGAAATTATTACCTGAATTAGTAAAAAAAAAAAAAAATGCAACGAACAGAACATGCCTTTAAGGAAAACACATACAAGCTCATACGTGCATGCACACTGGTTAACTAAAAGCTTTCACCAACAGAAACACCTATCTAAATCCAGAATATCATTTAGAATCTGCTTTGGGAAAGTTAAAATCAGACTTCTCACCAGTTTAAATTTCTTATTGAAAAATGAATACAGTATGTAATGTGATACAGAATTAAATAGGCATGAACAGAAAAACATAAGCTCTAAGGACATACAGGATTCTCTTTGCAAATAATGATCTTGGCAAAAAGCCTCCTTTATGTACAGAAAACTCTGGTTTCTTGCTTACAGCAACTCTTAAAGATACAACAGGTAATTGTGTGCTGTTAATTAGGTTCACAAAGAATGTGTGCAAGCCAGGAGATATTTCATAACTTGATTCAGCAAAAGTAGGAAACGATATCAGTAAAATCAAGCTATAAAAACTCATTCTCTTATAATTACTGATCTTTCACTCTTACATAGTATGAATTTTAACACTGCAAATATGTAATGCCATTCAAAAACTGGCTCAATGCTAATAGCTATCAAAAGATTTTTAAAAAAGACAACTAGGAAAACTTTTATATGCAGATATTCAATATGTTTATTCCCCTAAAGTTAAATAAATATCTATTTTATTAGAACTGCAGATCTTAGGTGACAACACTCTTCCAAGAAAGCAAAGTGACATCTATTCTGCATAAAACAGGAAAATCAAACGCAGTACATTACCTTGTGTCACCTGTTGAACGGCCAACATTATCCCAGACACTGTGTCTGGAAGCAAGTTTTCTTTCAGATTGTAATGTGGTGCCCATTCCAAAATAGGTAGTCGTTTTCTACACCACTGTTTGAAGTCTTCCCAATGAGGGGTATGCATCTTGCTCCAGAGCACGTTTTTCTTTTTCCTCTTTGCGCCTGTCATCTTTCAGATTCCCTCTTGCAAAAGTAAACTTCTTTAGACAAGAAAAAATTCGTTGCACAACACCTCTTTTCAATGCGAGGCTCCAATTCGTCTGTGGTTTACAATGTCAAAGCTATCCAAAACATAAATCAATAAAAGAGAGAGAGAAAGGAAGAGAGATTAACAGAAGTGCTTAAATATATGCAGCCAGGCTGCATGTCTTGTTATGGTGCAGTTAATTGTTCCAGGTAAAAGATACAGATTAAAACCTTAAATTCTTATCTGAATGAGATGGAGAAATGGTTCCTGTTAGTGTAATATTTTTCTAATCTTGGAAAAGTAATGGGTTCAGTACTAAGTTGGTCTAGAGCTCTCTCGCCAGTAATTCCCCTTATATTCACTGTAGTCTTATGTTTTTGGCTCCAATCCCAATGGCTAATGAGGTAGTTCTGGGCGTGTGTTGGAAATGGGCTGGGTTATGCTAATGAACCAGGGAGCATTCAGCTCGTCCAGTCTCTCCCTACAAGCTATGCAAAAACATAATACTGCCAAAGGGGTTTGTCATGCAAAACATATTCAAAGAATCTAGCCTTACTTCTTTGGGAAGAACGTATTTTCAGTGTATCAAACGACTGCCAGTTCTACAAAATTCAGAAACATAAGAGGGCATTGCTAAATATCTTTATCTTTTTTATTCCCTGGGAGATGAGATTTTCATTCATACAGAAACATTCAGACAGCCACTGCCCAGTCTGGGAACAGAATAGCCAGTTCTCATAAACTGAAATTTCATCTCACAGGTTAAGAAAATAAGCATCACAATGAACAAATATTTGTGGCAACAGCTCTTCCCCATCTCTGAAACTGTTCATTCAGCTTTCTCTATTTCTCCAAGACATATAATTCTACATTCATGCTATTGTAACTGAAATTTCTTGAAGAATAACATGTGGTTCAAACTATTGTTTGAAGTGTCCCCAACTTTTTTGTGGTGCTGCCCTCTTTTCACTTTTGGGGGATTTCTCTTTTTCAGAAAGGATGTTACATTTTATAATAGAACAGAGAGGCTGTCAAAGTTTTATTTTATGATTGTTCCCTCCAGCCCCTAGAAGAAAAGGCCTGCATTTATGAGCTGTGCTATTGGAATTAACCCAAGAACCCAATATATTAACTAAAAATTGTGAAGCCAAGAAAAAGAATACCATGTGTATAGTTTGCTGCAGCCCTTTTAATGCCTATTTGTCCAGAGAGTTGAAATCTGGTTTCTGGAAGCCTTTGGAATAACAAAGTGCTTGGATCCCTTGGCTCCTTCCAAGGTGCCTGCTGTACCTTTTCTCAGTGTTGTTAAATTACGGAGAAGAGTTACTCTCTCAGTCTTCCAAAGATGACATCACTGGCTTTCTATCTGTGCAAAACTACTTTTCTTTTAAAATCCAGTGAATCCTAGATATGAAGCAATATATGTACACTTTATTCATATGTACAGAATAGAATTTGCTTTATATTTTTGCAATTTTTTACATCATATTAAATTTAGAAACTCTCCACTAGTTTAGGTTTGGAGTCTCATTAGAGACTGAGTTGCGGCATTCTACCCCTATTCTTTTGGTGTGAGAGGTAGACTCACCGGATGGGTGAATCCACTTTTCATAAAGATGCTATGTTGCTTTTCCTTCACAAACAGCAATCTTTAACTTTGCTTTATATACTCCACTCAGTATACAAACAAAGAAATTCAGGAGCTATATATATACTGAGTAGTGTTACTTTTATAATCAAAATTAACACTAAGGATATTTCCTCAAAACAAATTTAGATCATAAATTCAAGTTTATGCTGATAAAATGAGAAAAATAGTTGAAAGCTTGACGGAAATCACCAGTCAACATCTGTGACTTGTATAATTTCAACCATTAAAAGAAACCTTTGTGTTAAATGTTAGTAACAAAAAATTCATTAGAATTGAAGATGAGTCTGTAAAGAAGTATCTAAACATATTAGTGCCAGCAATTGTTCTAAAACTTCCTAAGACCAGGAGGGATGAGAAATTAGTTTGATAAAATAGTTCTGTAGTCTCTCAATGAAAAAACCCCCTAAAATTTAGAAGAAATCTTTCCTAAAGATCTTTTTTGTAAGTATTAATCTGGAATTTCAATTCCAGATTTTTTTTCCAATTGCCTGTACTTACATGGTATTTAAAACATGCTAAAATCTCCCTCCAGAGCGTAGTATCACTCCTACTTATAATCAGCAATACCAAAAAACCTTTATGAAGAAATTTATCGACACTCAAGAGATTCTTAAGAGTACATTGAACCATCCCATGAAATTCAAGAAGACTAAACATATTTATTCAAAAGTTTCAAAAGGGGGTCAAAAGGTAAAAAGTTTTAAAAAATAAAATCTCTAGCGAATCCAAAAAAGTATCAATGACTAAAATTAGCTTAAAATTCAGTACTACGTATCATATATGAAACAACTCTTCCCAAACGTCCAGTCAACACTTACATAAATAAAAAGATAAACTTATTTATTATCTTCCACTTCCCAATGTAGAATGACAAAAAATTCCTCTTCCTAAAATATCATTTTGATCACATCCCTAACATGTTTTAACTTCCAGCAATCTCCAGTATCAAACTTGAACTCATTAGCACAGGCATGTGACCCTTCTCCACATCCCTACCCACTCTGACTAGCTTCCCATCAACTCTATTTAATTCAGCATGTATCTATTGAACAACTACTTTTTCTAGACTCTGTCTGAAGTGCTTTAGAAGGTGGGGGCATGGGGGGATGGGAATATTGTCTCTACTTCCTAGGAGTTATTTAATGAAGGAAATAGAAAAATGTATAAGCAACTTAGGGCAGAATGGGATAAATTAATAACGAAGTCACACAACAAGTGTTATAGGAGCTCAGAGAAGGGAGAATTGCATTCCCCCTGAGAAAAAAGGCTTCCCACCCTGCCTAGACCCTCTTTTCCAGCAGATAAGTCTACATACTATCTGCTGCACGCTGCTTTGATTCTTCAGTATATCTCTGTCCTAATTTCCCTAGTTCCACGGTCTTTTTCCTCATCTAAACATTTACTCAATACTTACCTCTTTCATGAAACTTTTCGCTGGCTTCCCCACAGTTCTGTCCATGCTGTATACCCAACATCCAGGTAACCCTTAGGCTATTTATGGGTGTACAGCTTGTAGTCATTTTCACTGTCTACTGGTTTTCTTCCTTGAAATCTATTTCATGTGATTTTATCCAGTGTCGCTCATGAGATTGTAAATTCCTTATGGGTAGGGATTATTCACAGAACTTGCTTTGCCTCTTTTCTTGGGACCTAATAGAAGGTTCTGCAGACATAGGATTCAACCAATAAGTAGTAAGTATAAATATTAATTTGAATGTCCCTACTCCTGAACTCACCCAAGAATCATTTAGTCTATCTCAGCCTATTTTCCAGGCTGCACTGTTAAAGAATCAGGAGAACAGATGGAGAGAGAAAAAGAGCTAGAAACAGTAGTGGGAAAAATAAGGAGAAATTTTACCTTTACTTGCTCAAATTCTCCCCATTCTCTCACAATCTAAAGAAGTTCTATATTTTTCCACACAATTGCTTTTTCTTATATTATAGAATCTGGAGAACGGAAGGAGGAAAAACAAGATACTAAATGCAGGAGAAAGGTAGGAGACAAAACAGAGATAGAAAACATCATGGGCTAGGGTTTGAAAGAAAATTTTAGATGGTTAGCAAGTGAGAGCCTTTAGAGCAAATGAAGCATGAGGGGATTGAGCTAGGCTCTAATGAAGAAAGAATCTTTTGACAAATGGTGTACAGGTTATAAATTGGATCACATTTAATGGTTTTTGAGAGACACTAGTAAAGATTGAAATTCTTCTCACATTACTTTAGATTATGGTATTATTCTTCTTTGAATGTGATCTGTATGGAGACTGGGACACCAAAAGCACTGATTTATATGAAGCTTACACTTGGAAATAAAGACTCATAAACCTCAGGGGACATCAACTTCAAACTAGTCTACCTCAGGAAGTTGATCTACAGCATTTCTAGCAAGAGGACACTGCAGAAGGTTCCCATCTGAGAGGAAAAGTAGACGCTGTGATTGTAAGTAGTCTTTGGGTAGTGAACATGATGTAATCTACACAGAATTCAAAATATATTACAATGTACACCTGAAAGTTACATAATATTATAATCCAATGTTATTGCAATAAAAAAATAAAAATAAATAATAAAAAATAAAGCAGATGCTGTGAAATTAAGGCCATGTTCTGCTCACTAATTCTAGTAACTGGCATAGGGATACAACCACACAGAGAGAGCAGCTTTTATTGTCATCCACCCAGACAGGGTAGCTTTTCTTAATTTACCCAAAATTTCACATAGGCTGGCACAGCCCTGAATCCAAGCTTTGTTTTAATTCTTCTAATGACTGAAATTAACAGGCTTAGAAAAGTAGCCCATTCTGATTTTCAGACATTCTAATTGTTAGAACATTTTTTCCCAATTATCGAGCCAAGCTCTTCTACTTAAAATGTTCAGTCTTTAGTCTTTATCCTAACCTCTGTGACACATAAGAATCCTTCAGCTTCAGGACTGATTTATTTAGTGCTACCCAAAAAAAGCTCTAATTTTTTTATGGTGCTGTTCATTTCAGAAATACTATTACATTTAAACATGGATGCACATAAATAAGTCAATTACAGACTTGAACAGTGCAGTTAATGTTTCACTCATGACAGGCCAAGCAGTACAGTAGACTGAGCAAAATACTGTGCTCTCAGTGCTGATTGCTAATGTGCCTTACTTTGCTTTCTTTGGATTAAATAGCACTTTCCAGTCTGTTTCGTTACCATGTTTTTTCTTTCTGCCATTATTTTATATTCTGTGACTTATTTTGACCCATATAGGGGCCAAAAGGAGATAGCTCTAGCGAAGTAAAAAAATGCCCAGGGAAAAGAATTACTTTTAAATTCAAATACATGTTTTACAATGATTCAAGTCATTTTCAAAGACATAGGAAAGAGAGGAAGAGAGAGAGAGAGAGACAGAGAAAGAGAGAGAGAGAGGGAGGGAGGGATAAAGGGAGGGAAGGAGGGAGGTGTTACAGACTTCAATTATTTGCCATACATGTTTCTCATCTTTTTACTTTTAACCTATTTGTATCTTTATATTTAAAGGAGGTTTCTTGTTGGTGGCGTAGAGTTGGGTCTTGCTTCCCTAATCCAATGTGACAATCTCTGCCTTATTTGGAGTACTTCGACCATTTACATTTATGTGATTATTGATATAGTTGAGTTTAAATCTACCATCTTGCTATTTATTTTATATTTTTACCATGGTTCTTTGTTTATTTTTCTTATTTTATTACTACCTTTTGGAATATTTTTTATGATTCATTTTATCTCCTTTGTTGGTTTATTAGCTATAATTTATTTTAGCGATTGCTTTAGAGTTTATAATGCACATCTTTAACTTATCAAAGTCTACCTTCAAATGATATCATATCACTTCACATTTAGCATAAGGACCCTACAACTGCATAGTTCCATTTTCTTTTGTACCATTGTTGTCTCGCATTTTATGTCAACATGTGTGATAAACCCCAACATATATTATTACTTTTTGCTTTAAAATCGCCAATCTTTTAAAAACATTTAAATAATTTAAAAAGTCTTTTATAGTTACCCACATAGATACGAGGCCACTGGTCTCCATTTTTCCTTGGAAACTCCAGATTTTCATCTAGTATTATTCTCCGGCCTGAAGTACTTCCTTTAACACCTCTTCTAGTGCAGATTTGCTGGATGAATTCTTTCAGGGATTTTGTATCTGAAAAAGGTTTTATTTTGCCTTTGTTTTTGAAAGATATTTCTCTTGAGTGTAGAACTATAGGTTGACAGAGGTTTTTTGTTGTTGTCACTGTCATTGTTTACCTTTTGTTTATTTTAGTGCTTTTATAAAGACGTTGTTCCACTGTCATCTAGTTTGCATTGTTTCCAACAAAAAATTTTTTGTCATATTTATCGTTCTTTTGTATGTGTTGTGTCTTTCCTCTCTAACGGCTATTAAGATTTTCTCTTTACCACCAGTTTTAAGCAATTTCTTAAAATCGTTTCTTCCTTCTAACATATTTTGTTCTTTTTTCTTTTTTGTGCTTGGTGTTAGTTGAATTTCTTAAATCTGTGAGTTTACAGCTTTCATAATATTTGGAAAATGTTTGGCAATTATCTATTCAAAGATTTTTTTCTGTCTTACATCCTTTGGAGATTCCAAATAAATATATATTAGGCTATTTGATATTGTCCACGGTTTGCAGATGGTTTGTTTGTATATATTTTTTTCAGGCTTTTAAAATGTTTCCTTTTGGGTAAATTATATTGTTATGTCTTCAAGTTCACTAATCTTTGATTTTGCAATGTCTAATCTACTGTGAATTCCATCCAGTGTATTTTTCATCTCAGAGATTAAAAGCAAGACCTGAAAGGGTTATGCTGATAGGTGGGACCAGAGCAGCATTTATTCCCACTCTTGAGGCAAAATCCAAATCGAAACCTGATGCTCTGTGGTTCATGAGATCTTCACTCTGGCTGATGGAAACATGAACTATTTCTAACCCTATGTGAGTGAGTCTCTAGGATTGCTCCTTCTAATCATTTCCCCAGTGTCTGTAGATTCTATCCTTATTCAAATCAATAAATAAGAAAAACCAGAGACATCTACTAGACCCTGTCCTTCAGATTGAAATTTATTCTTTAGTAGGAATTATTTTAAAACAGTCAGCTAAATAGAATTTTTTTCATTTTGTCCAAAAAGGTATCTTAAGAGTTCATATCAAACTTATTACTGAAATCAAATATACTATGTCCTTAGTGGTCATGTAACTTTTCAATCTAGTACTTTTATTAAAAGAGATAATGGAGTTTGTCTAATAACTTCATTAGACTCTCCCTCTGGGTACAGAGTCCTCAAGTAGAAGGGATAATCATAGTAGAGAAAAAATGAACTATTTGGAACTGCTCTGTCACTAAAAAGAAAAATGGCTAAAATACTCCATAAGCTTATATTGCTTCATAGAGATCAGTCCAAAAGAGTAAATTTCCCCAACAGTATCAAACAGAGTTTGATTTATGAAATTATTTTTGGTGGGAATTCAATACCAGCATGGATCTTGTAGTGTTAACCTTATTAAATATTAAGTCTTAAAGTTGAAGTAGTACCTAGAGGTGAACCATAAGGAAGAAAATTGAATGCTATAAAAATTATTTTTTAAAAAATTATTTTTATAGCATTCCCAAGAGACAGTCACTCAGCTTTTTATGCTTGAAATAAGGGACTATTCTAAGATGCAGACCTGGTAATTACCTTTAGGGTTCTCATTTACTTGCAACAAGAAGTGTTTTTATCAAAAGATAATTGTTACCTACATGAACTATGAGTAAACTTACAAACTGAAAAATAACCAAATTGCTCTCATATATCCATATGCATTAAAATAGCAAAAGTTAAAACCCAAGTTCCTATTCATTCCATTGCTGTAACTTTCCACGGTCAATCTTTATGGTTTTATATACTTTGTGTCAAGGATCAGTAGGGCAAAATGCAGAACACTTGCACTTTGATAAAAATTCAGAAGCCATTTATTTTCCTAATATTTATCATTTTTCAGGTTATTAAATAGTCAAATTACTATAATAAAATAGAAAATTATGCATAGTGTGGAAAAGTATTTTAAAAAGAAAAATATGTTCTATAATCACACTGTTGATTAAAAGTTTGGTATGGTTTGTTCCCGCTCTTTTTTTTCCTATGAAATATTTTTCTTTACATAATTGAGACATTACTGTACACATAACTTCAATTTTACTGAGCGTAATATCATAAGCCTTGCCATACCCTGGAAAACTCTTAGAGAACACCATTGTTTAGTGACTGCACAATATTCCTTCATAAACATGTACCACAGTTTACATAACCTTTTCCTAGAAGTAAATACTTTGGTTCTTCCAGCTTTTATTTTATTTTGCTTTTTTAATTATAGATAACACTGAGATACACAACTTTGGGCATAAATCATAAATCAGATTTCTGATTATTTCCTTAGAAGTAGAATTATTAGGGTCTAACTGGCAAAGAATCATCACCAACGATGTCATTTTTATTGGTGGATATTTTTCCCATGTTCCAGTGAAACTTTTTGGGGCTGGCATCTTATACCAGCCCAGAAATATAATAAATTCATCTTTTGAATGATCTCATTAGGACATTCTTTGACCTGTCACATGTTGACTTCCACAAAACTTAATGATGTCTAGTTTTCTGGATCAATTGACTCTCCAATAAAAAGTTAGAGCACTCATGCTTAGAATTTCCTGAGACCTTAAAGCCTGGAATATATTTTTCTTTTGAGCTAGTATTTACTTGCTGGTTTACATTCCACATCTGACAACAAAATTAAATATGGGCTACCACTAATGTCTTGTTACCAAAAAGCATATAATAATATTCAGAAATTCTCAGTGCTCAAGCTTATTTGTCCTTCGGAAATCAAATTTGGTGGCTAAGTATAACTCAGATAGTGGCATCAAATAGAAAAAGAAACAGTGAACAATTACGAATTTATTATTTATTAGAAAACATAGACAAATGCTCGAACTATTGTAGTTTATTGAAAATTCAAATTTTCAAAGGCCTTTTTAGGCCTTCCATAAAGCATTTCTTTCACTTCCAAAAGTAGTATACAGGGACTAGTACCAGGGTTCTCATTCTCCCAGTTAATTAGTAGCCTAACTGAAATTTACCCCAGAAGTTACAAGGTTTACACTGCACATAGATTGCAATGATATTTTGCACCATATTCATTATATTATTGGCAGTAAAAAATAGATATACTAGAGCAGCTAAACCAAGCTCCAGGGAACATTACTTTTTATTCACCTCAAAAGGAGAACAATGATAAAGAAATCTTTGAAGTGTACTGTGGAGCCAGACAACCAACCAGCACATTGGCAAGCAAAGCTGAATTCCAACTTTTCAAGGTCTTTGAGGAGAGGATTTAGATAAGTAGAGTACCAAGACAATGCCTGGCATATGGGAGAGGTGCTGATAAATGTTAGTTGTTATCACCTATAAAGTTCTTTCTTTAGTTGCTAAGATGATTTGAATAATGTGTGTGAGTCTTTCAACAGTTTTGAATTGAGTTTTTAATATGCCCTAATGCATTAAAAGCATAAAGGAATACCACCATGTATGTCTTACTCTCATCATTATTCAACTAGAATGGAATGTTTTCTTCTTCTCCTTGGATGGACAATCTTATCCAGTTTATAATTTTTTGTAAACAGGTCTACTTAGCCTCCAAATTGAATAACAACCCAAATCTATTTTCTTGGGTTCTGCCTTGCTTGAACCCAAAATGTTGATTTGGACTACAGCATTATTTATCCTCAAAACATGGTCATATGTTTCATGGTCTCCTGTCTAGTTTGGAGATCTGCATGTCATCTCCATTCTCACAGCTCAGATTCCTAACTTTGTCATGTCTTCAAGGTGGTCCTGAAATTCCTAACCTCTTGACTTTATTTTATCTTTTGGTATTTATCCTCTACATTCTGATTATGATTAACAAAAAGGTCATGCATATCCTGTGTCAATACAGATGAATTAGTTCTTCAGTTGAATTACTGAAATGTGGAGTTGATAAGAATTCTGAAGCAGTGCATCCATGCTCAGCAAGAAAGTTTGTATAGATCCGTTAGTCATATCTGCCTGAGCATTGGTGAGAGTGTAAACTTACCGTCATTGCTCTAGGAGTTTTTCATCTAAGGCAACTTTTTATGAGAGCTAGCAGAAACATGTCTCACATTTCCATCTATAAATCACTTTTAACAAATTTACTGTGGGTCTCAACCCAATCCGTAGATACATGGTTTTATTGTACTTAGAAACTTAAAACTAGAGCAAAGTAAGAAGTGATGAATATGCTTAGTAGCACATAGAATTTATGCCTATCAATTCTTCTAGCTGTCTATAGAGAAGAAATTATTTTTGATGGGCATTCTACTAACCTGTACTTATAAGAAAATCTCCACCTAGTTAAATATATACTCCCAGAGTCTCCAATCCAATGAATGTTCTTATTATTGGAAGCCATTGTTTTAATGGGTTGCTTTAAAAATTATACAAGATGATCGGAATGTTTTCTGACACATCTCCATGGATTACCAATCCCCAAAGAAGTCTCAAGAACGAGGGAGTATTATACCATAGGGGACTTATAATAAGGATAGTAAAACCAAGGACAAAAGATTTAAGAGTTCAGGTCTAAACTGACCTTCTGGAATTGATTTCTGGGATTAGAAATAAGCACGTTGTATATATGATCCAGTCCACGTTCTAGTCAACATCTTGAGCGGATAATGCTCAAAACAGTGAATGTAATGAAAGTGTTTATATCACATCCATCAATAAAATTCTGAATCTGATGACGCACCTCAGGAAAAGAATAAGAAAAGTATTTTCATGTCCGACCTCCATTTTCATGGGCCAGGAGATCACAGTCAAATAGTGACCAGTTGAAAGCACAGAGCTTATCCACTTATGCATAAGTCCAGAAAAATAAAGAACCCCTCCACAAGAATACGCCTTTTATTCCTGTCAGCCCCAGGTAGTCATTAGCTAAGGAGACTAAGGTGGTAAAGATGGAACATGACTCCTTTCCTGTTAAATTCTTTTGAAGAATTCTCTTCCTTTTGTTAATAAGGTAATCAGATTGAAAATCAAAAGTTTGCAAGAATGTAGTGGAGATAGAAGCCACATAATAAAGCAAAAAAAAGATGGGCCAAAAAATGTCAAAGAGGAACGTTTTTATGTAACTGAGTATATCGTGATGCCATTATTAGAATGGAGATGGAGACTGAGAATCTCAGAAGCTATCACAAGCAGATGATGATTCAACCATGAAAAATAATACAGAGAAACTGAAATAAGGGATTAGAGATAGAACACTGCCACATACAGAGGAAAGAAAGTAAGACAAGGGCTTATAAAAACATGGAATTTGGCAATTAGAAAGTTGTTGAATAACTTTTGGGAGAGAAGTTTTATTATAGTAATGAGTGCAGAAATCAGATTGCAGTTAATCTTTGAAGAGTGAATAGTGATAAGGAAATAGGAGCTATTCTTTCAAGAAGTAAAACCAAATAGGATGCAGAGGAAGCTTGAGGTTTTTTGAGTTAGAAATCTCTAGTCACTTTTATAGATGAGAAAAAGACATGGTAGAGAGGAAAAGAGTGGAAATGAGATGAGTATCCTGGTACCAGATGGACCAAGTCTGGAAAGAAGCAGGAAGCAAAAGGATAAAGGTACAGATCACAACATCCTCCTCTAAAACGACAAATATAACTCCCAGGGACAGGAATGGAGAGGGAGGTATAGAGAGAAGGGAGAGAGTTAGAGATAGAGAGGAGGAGAATTGAGTGAGTTTTTGTTAAGCTGCCCCAAATTAACTGGAATAATAGGTAGGGTCACGCTGCCAGAGTTAGCAAATTAAAATACAGACCACGTAGTTAAATTTGAATTTCAGGTGAAGAAGGAATAAGTTTTATTTTTTTAATATAGCTATGCCCCATGCAATATTTGGAACATACTTACACAAAAATAAATACATTTGTTTACCAGAAATTCAGATTTTTGCATGGGACATTTAGCTGAAACACAAATTTAACCGGCAACCTGTGTTTTATCTAGCAATCTTAAGTTAAGGCTACCTGCTATGAATAAAAATAACCGTAGGTATAATCAAATAGACACAGAGGTTTTTCACAAACACGAGTTCCCACAAACATCTTTTAAAACTCATGGAAAGGAAATTGTATGTCTATGTTAAACCCACTCCCCTATTTTTCCCTAGGCCCTCTTATTTTGATACAGGTGACTGGATTTGAAATACGTTACAGAGTTCAGGACATGTCCTACCACCGGCTTGTTGTATGACCAACTACCACATCTGTCAATAAAGGGGCCAGAGTAGCAATCACATGGGGTTTGAATTCCAGTTCTGCCACTTCTTAGCTTCATAATCTTTAGCAAGTTTGGTTGACAGAAGGATTAAATGATGTAATTTACCTAGAGGACAAAGGTCATCACAAAGTAACTAGTTTATAAATATTAGACACTGGTGTGGTGGCGAATGGCCCTAGGAGTAGCAGCAGCAGTAGTAGAAGTTTGTATTATTCTAAGCATGTATAAATTTTATAGAGTAGGCAGTATTGTCAGAACTATTTGTAATAATATTGACAATCAGTATTAGCTCAATCTCAGGCAGGGAAATCACATATTGATATTTAAACTATAAACAATATGTTTATAACAAATATAAACAAGTGTTTCCTATGTAACTTAACATGGTTAATGGTGTCTTGCACTAACTTTGTGAAGCAACAGTGTCACCTAGTGGTTGTCAAGTCAATAATGAACAATTAAGAACACCTAGATCAAGACTGCTAGGGCTTGTAACCCACAGAACTCAACGAATTGATATCAGTGATGACTACCGATGGTAACTAATATTTTGTGTAACATATTACATCAAGTCCTCTGACTTCGTCTCATTAAATGATGTGTGCTCTACCCACAGGTGGGTATTGGCCATCTGCCGCTTTTACCTACTTTCACCTGACAGGCTAACGCACTTCGTTAAAGAAACAAATGCCTGCTGCCCAGGAGGTTTTAATTATGAAACAACTCAAATAGATTTTGGACTTCTCACAGCTTCTCCTAACTCTATTAGTCCTTGAAAACCTTGGCAGAAGCAGAGGGGGAGGTGGGAAGAGTCAGAAACATGAAGTTTAAAGCTTACTCAATTACCAGCTTCAATTTTTATCCCTTCTATTTAGGTTAGATGTTTCTCTTTTCTTTCCTACGCAGTCAAGAGGATCTATGCTCTACTTTGGGAAAAGAAAAAATGTTATTTTCCTGAAACTCAAATTGAGATATAAATATTCTATTACAATTTTTTTTCCGTATTAATTGGGGACTAGTGTCTACTCCAGATAAATTTCATAGCCTCTGTCCTGAGGGCCTCTCAAAGAGATAAGAGATTTATAGCTCATAGTGTTATACATGTAAGTAAATGTTTCCAAAAGTAATGAATAGTGCAGTTTTTGTTCACTGCCAGAAAGGTCAAGAGAAATTAAGAATCACCAGTAGCCTTTGGGGGAGATTTTACTCTGACCCTATTTAAACTATTTCTTGCATGAGAACATTATAGAAGTCTCAAACCAGAATCCCATGGCCTAGCGGTCAGCAGATGGTTAAATTAAGTAAACTTGGCATTGAAACTGGTAATATATCAACTCAGATATGACTTGAGAGCTATTAATCAATGACTGTTAGAAATATTTCCTGTTTGTGAGAAATACATATATTTTAAACATCCGTTAGGAATCAGTTCTTTTAGAGAACCAATCTTTTTTTAGATATATTTCTTAAATCCCCAGACAATGATTCTCAATTACCGAAATATTTCTGTGCCTCCCAGACTTTTCACAGTTGTTTCCTCCCCCAGACTCTCCTTCAGCCAAAATCTTTCATAAATATTTCATGGCTGACATTGTTTTACAATGTTCCTAAACTGGTGGAAATTCTGATTTTCTCTTTTTCTCCTGATAGAAATGAGTAAGAACATGCACATGGATAATTTACTAGAAAGCACATGCCAGAGTCCTTACAGTCAGTCCTAAACATGAGCAAGAACATATATCCTGTAATATTTCTTTCCACCTCCTCTAGTTGCTCCTTCTCCTCTTAATGCTTATTTTTAGGATTTAGGGTTAAGCCCTCAATGACCAGAGGTAGAAAGCCTAGACACAATTCTACCCTGCAGAAATCCCAGTTATAGCAACAGAGCCAGAGCACTTAATCCTCTAAGGACCTCCAACTCCTGCACATGTGGGAAACCAGCTCATTAACTCATGTCGTGTCTATTTGCAGGCATCAGTAACCGCCGTTGGAAGAAAAGCTAACTTTGAAGTAACAGGAGATATTGCACAGTCCCCTTGAACTCACTTATGTGAGTCAGTAGAGGAAAAGAATGACATGCTCCTCCTTGAGTGTACTGCTCATCTGAATACGTCTGAGAAAACCAAGTAGCAATACAAAAACTGTTTGGCTATAATATGTCCATTCATTGAATAGGAAGATTGCTTCCAACTATGATCATTTCCTGTCTGAAAAAAATATAGAGCTCATTCAGGTTTGGCTATCTTATTTAAGAACACCAAATATTTCAACGTTTAGTTTCTCAGTTCCCTCACTAGAACTGAGAATGAGCCAGGTATTTTACGCAGATGAAAAGAAGGCAAAGATATGTGAAGCCAAGTCTCTCTGCAGCATTTTCATAAATAATAACAGAAGAGCTACCCAATTTTAACCCATGCAAGAACAATATGTGTGTGTGTGTTTATCACTACTTTAATAACAACTTAATGGTAAGCAACTACTCTACTTTGGAATCTACTTCTTGAGAGACTTAGAGGAGCTTCCTACTACAAAAACTAACTAATGAAGATTTGGGGGGCCATTCTGAAAAATAATGGGTTTAACACTTTGTGTAAGAGTTTTAAAAAGAAAAGTTTGTGATATAACCAACCAGACTTGATTAAAACCAATTAAGTTATAAAGCTAGTGATCTCCAAAATATATTCTTGACCAACATTCCACACCCAGAGGGATGGTGGTCACACTTTGAAGAACAAGAAAAAAACAGATACCAAAACTTTCAGACAATTGAGAAATATACTAGCTGAAAACACGTTAAACTAAGTTAAATATGAAAACGAATTCCAGATTCACAGCAAAAAGTATTGAATCCATTCTTCTTATTGCCCTAGTCTTCTACATCTGCCATCTGATCTATTTGGAATGAGTAGATGTTTCTGAAAACGCAAACTTAGAATATCGTCCTTGAAAGTGTTGGAGAAAGAAGAGATAAAGGACAGAATGAAGGAGAGTGACAGGGCTGGAAGACAATAACTGTACAAATTTAAGTGTCCAGAGAGTAGCACTTGTGTAGTAACAAAGAAGTTAAAAAGATATGTTGTAGGAGTTCTGGTTCTCTGGAAGACTCTGTAAGCAAGGCATAGGCGTAGTTGAAATAAAACACATTGAACTAAACAGGGAGCTAAGAGTTTAGGCTTTTCTACTGACACACTGTATTATTTTGGACAAGTTACTTTACCTTTTCAAGGTTTCAGGAACATATCTGACTGAAAAGTGAAACAACATCAGGTTACATGCCCCTTTCCCGCATTTTCTGAGGGGAAAGCCGCCTATTGTCTTTCCACACTCTCTTCAGTGACCAACTTCTTTGTTCCTTACCCTGATTTACATAATTACAAGTCACCCTGATGCACCTTAACTAGGCTGAAATAAACTGCCCTCTGCTTCAGGGTTGCTTTTTCATTAGGGTCGCAAAAGGATAACAAAAAAGCACAATTTAAATACAATCAGGCAAGACCATGGAAGCATCATGCAAATCCATGGCATTCTCCACCAACTTGGAAATATTCCCAATATACTTCAGATCTCCCAACGAATATTGAGCAGCATTCTTGGCTGGAACTGTCAAACCTTAATTTGTCGGTAATTGCCAGCTTCAGAATGCATAGCCTTTCTTGGAATCACAGTACTAGAAGGAATCTCAAAAGATCACCTCATTCAATAACCTGTATTCTCTAAACGCTTTTTCCTTAGAAAAATCAACATTTTGTTTAGATTGAGGTGTCATAGAGATAATATAAGCCTGCTAGGTATAGGCAGTGTCTGATTCTTTTATACAGTACTTAGAGTCCTATGGGTGTTCTGTCAACAAACACAACACCACGAAATAGGCCAATTTCACATGCCTAGCAACATCTTCACTAGTTTCTTCCCTCCTTGTCACCTACTCAAGCTTTCTGGCACTCTAGTGTCCCCAGGCTAAGCCACTGTGATTTCCTTAGATGTCTCTGAAATTCAGCAGGACATGTTCAACCAGACAACTGATTATGGGACGTGTGCCCTGGAAAATCTATCAGCACTAAGCAAACGGGAATCCCCTTCACACTATATAAAGAGCACCGTACAGTGGGAAAGTTCTTTTCTAACAATAAATAATCCCTTTCATGAATGGAGAATTTTGGAATCAGCAGTCAGATACCTGGTGTCTGTCACATGAAAGATTCTCTCAGTTTCTCTAAACAACCCTCTAAAAACATAACACATCAAAGTTCTGGTTCATAATACAGATACTCTTACGAACAAAAATAAAATAACATATTGCGAACAAATTCACTTGGTTAGAGAAATAACCTCTGAAAACGCTTAGACTGAAAGAACATAATTCCGTGACTATTTCTATCAGGAAGGTAGCACTTTATTGCCCATGTACTTTTAAAAATACATCCAGAAAAAAATTAACTTCAGATCAGTTTCTTTTTTCTTAAGGAGTAATTCCATCCTAAAAGGAATTCTTAGCTTGAAAATCTTGAGTAATTTTTGTTACATTACACTCTGACAAAATTATACAGCGTAATAGATGAAGATTACATACACTGAATGTTCTAAAAAGCAACACAAAGCGGCCCCAGCACTCTGACTGGGAAGTTTTTATTAGATCAAAGGAAGGCCATAGTAGTAATGTCAGATGCTTCTCTGAGCTCCAATTCCTGCCTAGCAGCGGAAAAGAATCAAAGCAAGGAAGAAAGACAACACACACACACACACACACACACACACACACACACACTGCCCTGCGTCATCCAGTACTTGCCTCTTGCCTTGAAATCAGGAACCTAAAGTCTACCTATGGCCCCATCTTTTCCTCACAGTTTTAGGATTTAAAATAATCCACCCTAAACTGCAAATTGGAACACAGTGATCCCAAGTGCCAGAGTCTTAATCCTTCATGAAAAAAGAAAGGAAAGAAAAAGAAAAGAAAGGCATTTCATAGCAGCCACAGCCAGAGCTTATTAAGGGTCCCCTTCAAACAGTGCTGCTTCTGACTTTTAAACAGGCTCTTCATGTGTACTTTTGGCCCTCTCCCACTAATAAAAGTCTTCTCCACATGTCCCTGTATCTTTGCTACCTGAAACTGTAATGTGGAAGGAACCAAGTAGTTTAATTATTAGAGTCCCATCCAGGGTGAGTCTGCAAGAGGGCTTAGATTTGTCGGAAGACAGCAATAAAAGCATAACCTTTTTGTTTCTTTGAAAACACAGTCCTCAGATGATACAAGGATATAATTCATTCCTGATCAGAATCCATGACTTTGATTATATTTTCCTTTCTGATGGCCTGGTGGACATTTCCACCAATGTCCAGTTAGCATGCTTATACCATATCTAAAATCAAACTCATTTTTTACCAAATCCAGTCCCTCTACCTGAATTCCTTACCTTGCTAGTTGGCACCAACATTGTTACAGATACCCCAGACAGACGCTCAGAGATATCTGTCTCTACCTTCTCCGTTGCTCTTTGACATTCATTCAGTGGGTTCTGTCTCTAAAATAAAGATCTTCTGAATCAATCTCTCATTTTCAATTCCTACTGACATTAACTCAACTCCCACTGAGTGTACTCATGTGGACTATTACTATAAACTCCAGTCTGGTCTTTTTCCCTCTTGCTTGCTCGTTCCTCCTTAATTCACCCTTCACTCTGTTGCTATAACCTTCCATCATTCCCTGTTCTTTAGGATGCAGTACATATAAAACATAAGTTTCTAGAAATTCGAGGTCCTCCACAACATCGATTACAAACTTTGATAGAAGAACACTTACGCTGGCACCAGGCTAAGTGCTTTCTATATGTTAATAAGGTTGATCCTCATAATCACTCCCTGAAAAAGGAACTACTATTATTCTATGCCACAGATAGAGAGGCTACAGGTAGAGGCCTGGAGAGATCAGCGAACTCGCCTGAAGTCACACCAGAGTAAGTGGAGGAGCAGGAGCAAAATGTGTGAAGCCACCAGCAGGAAAAAATAGTCTTTCAGCTGGAGGGAACTGTTTATAAAAGGCCCAAGATGGGAGGAGCATGGAAGTTTCAGGGGACTGAAAGGAAGATGGCTGGGGAGGAGAGCTTAAGAGAAGAGTGGTAAAGAAATGAGACCAGAGAAGAGGTAAGAAAAGCCAAATTACACAGTGCCTGTGAAGCGTGTTAAGGAGTTGGACTTTCGCTAGAACTTAACTGGCAGCCACTGAATGTTTCTAAGCCTGCCCTGGTTCATAGCAGCTTATTTATAATAGACAGAAACTGGAAAAAGTCAAAAGTGGAGAAGGGATGAACAAACAGTATGACAGTCCTATTAAGGAATACTATTGAGCAATAAAAAGGAACCAATGCATGACATATATAAATATAGACGAAGCTCAAAACCATTACGATGAACGAAAAAAAGCCTTATAGAAAAGAATACATATTGTACCATTGCTTTTATATGAAGTTCTAAAACAGGCAAAATCCATGGTGGAAAAAAATCAGAGCAATGATTGCCTCTGGGGGATGAGGGAGGAATTTACTAGAAGGTAGAGTTGCCAGATAAAATACAAGATTTCCAGTTAAATTCGAATTTCAAATAAAGAATTTCTTTTGGTATAAGTATATCCTAGGCAATATTTGAGACATTATACTAAAAATATATTCATTGTTTTGCTGAAATTTAAATTTAACTGGGTGTCTTGTATTTTTATTTGTGAAATCTGGACACCCTATGGGGAAGGGACATGAGAGAATTTCCTGGGACGGTGGTAACATCTTGATAAGGGCTTGTGAATGCACTTGCTGAAGTCATGTAAATTTTTGCATGTAAACACATGAATGCAAATTTTACCTCAGAAGGAAAGAAACAGAAATAAGTACTGAACTCTAGTTAGTGACATGCACGCTGAAATTTTAGAAGGGAAATGCACTGATGTCTGCAACTTCAAAATATATCAAAAATAAGACGGTAAGAGGATTCAAGCTCTCTAAGGCCTTGTCCATTCCTGAGTTTAGAGAATATCTTCCCTGTCAAGAAATATTTGTTGCATAAGCAATTATAAACATAAAATAGAAATCTTTCAGTGGATCATGGATATTTTACTCTCTTAAGTACTTTTTTCTTTCAAGCCAATATTACTTATTTGACTGAGACATTTTATTTTTATTTTTTTTAATAATACATTTATACTTTTATTTTATTTATTTTTTTTATTAATGTTATGATAGATTACAACCTTGTGAGATTTCAGTTGTACATTTTTGTTAGTCATGTTGTGGGTACACCACTTCCCCCTCTGTGCCCTCCCCCCACCCCCCCTTTTCCCTGGTAACCACCGATCAGATCTCCTTTTCAATATACTAATTTCCACCTATGAGTGGAGTCATATAGAATTCGTCTTTCTCTGACTGGCTTATTTCACTTAACATAATACCCTCGAGGTCCATCCACGTTGTTGTGAATGGGCCAATTTTGTCTTTTTTTATGGCTGAGTAGTATTCCATTGTGTGTATATACCACATCTTCTTTATCCAATCATCAGTTTCTGGGCATGTAGGCTGGTTCCATGTCTTGGCTATTGTAAATAACGCTGCGATGAACATAGGGGTGCAACAGACTCTTGAGATTTCTGATATCAGGTTCTTAGGATAGATACCCAGTAATGGGATGGCTGGGTCATAGGGTATTTCTATTTTTAACTTTTTGAGAAATCTCCATACTGTTTTCCACAGTGGCTGTACCAGTTTGCATTCCCACCAACAGTGTATGAGGGTTCCTTTTTCTCCACAACCTCTCCAACATTTGTCACTCTTGGTTTTGGATGTTTTTGCCAATCTAACAGGTGTAAGGTGATATCTTAGTGTAGTTTTGATTTGCATTTCCCTGATGATTAGCGATGATGAACATCTTTTCATGTGTCTATTGGCCATATTCATATCTTCTTTTGAGAAATGTCTGTTCATGTCCTCTGCCCATTTTTTCATCGGGTTGTTTGTTTTTTTGTTGTTAAGCCGTGTGAGTTCTTTGTATATTATGGAGATTAACCCTTTGTCAGATAAGTGGCTTGTAAATATTTTTTCCCAATTAGTGAGCTGTTTTTTTGTTTCAATCCTGTTTTCCCTTGCCTTGAAGAAGCTCTTTAGTCTGATGAAGTCCCATTTGTTTATTCTTTCTATTGTTTCCCTCAACTGAGGAGATACAGTGTCTGAAAAGATTCTTTTGAAACTGATGTCAAAGAGTGTACTGCCTATATTCTCTTCCAAAAGACTTATTGTCTCAGGCCTAATCTTTAGGTCTTTGATCCATTTTGAGTTTATTTTGGTGTGTGGTGAAAAAGACTGGTCGATTTTCAATCTTTTGCATGTGGCTGTCCAGTTTTCCCAGCACCATTTGTTGAAGAGACTTTCTTTTCTCCATTGTAGGCCCTCTGCTCCTTTGTCGAAGATTAGCTGTCCATAGATGTGTGGTTTTATCTCTGGGCTTTCAATTCTGTTCCATTGATCTGTGGACCTGTTTTTGTACCAGTACCATGCTGTTTTGATCACTGTAGCTTTGTAGTATGTTTTGAAATCGGGGATTGTGATTCCGCCGGCTTTGTTTTTCTTGCTCAGGATTGCTTTAGCAATTCACGGTCTTTTGTTGCCCCATATGAATTTTAGGATTGTTTGTTCAATTTCTGTGAAGAATGTTCTTGGGATTCTGATTGGGATAGCATTGAATCTGTAGATTGCTTTAGGTAGTATGGACATTTTAACTATGTTTATTCTTCCAATCCATGTGCAAGGAATGTCTTTCCATCTCTATATGTCATCGTCAATTTCTTTCAAGAAAGTCTTGTAGTTTTCATTGTATAGATCCTTCACTTCCTTGGTTAAGTTTATCCCAAGGTATTTTATTCTTTTTGTTGCGATTGTGAATGGGATTGAGTTCTTGAGTTCTTTTTCTGTTAGTTCATTGTTAGTGTATAGAAATGCTACTGATTTATGCACGTTAATTTTATACCCTGCTACTTTGCTGTAGTTGTTGATTATTTCTAATAGTTTTTCTGTGGATTCTTTGGGGTTTTCTATATATAAGATCATGTCGTCTGCAAACAACGAGAGTTTTACTTCTTCGTTACCTATTTGGATTCCTTTTATTTCTTTTTCCTGCCAAATTGCTCTGGCCAGCACCTCCAGTACTATGTTGAATAGGAGTGGTGAAAGTGGGCACCCTTGTCTTGTTCCTGTCCTCAGAGGGATGGCTTTCAGTTTTTGTCCATTGGGTATGATGTTGGCTGTGGGTCTATCATATATGGCCTTTATTATGTTGAGGTACTTTCCTTTTATACCCATTTTGCTGAGGGTTTTTATCATAAATGGGTGTTGGATCTTGTCGAATGCTTTCTCTGCATCTATTGAGATGATCATGTGGTTTTTGTTTTTCATTTTGTTGATGTAGTGTATCATATTGATTGACTTGCGGATGTTGAACCATCCCTGTGTCCCTGGTATAAATCCCACTTGATCATGGTGTATAATCTTTTTGATGTATTGCTGTAATCGGTTTGCCAAAATTTTGTTGAGGATTTTTGCATCTATGTTCATCAGTGATATCGGCCTGTAGTTCTCCTTCTTTGTGTTATCCTTGTCAGGTTTGGGGATCAGAGGGATGTTGGCTTCATAGAATGTGTTAGGGAGTTCTCCATCTTTCTCAATTTTCTGGAACAGTTTGAGGAGAATAGGTATTAAGTCTTCTTTGAATGTTTGGTAGAATTCTCCAGAGAAGCCGTCTGGTCCTGGACTCTTATTTTTGGGGAGGTTTTTGATTACCGTTTCTATTTCCTTACTTGTGATTGGCCTATTCAGATTCTCCATTTCTTCCTGATTCAGTTTGGGGAGATTGTAGGAGTCTAGGAATTTGTCCATTTCTTCCAGGTTGTTCAATTTGTTGGCATATAGTTTTTCATAGTATTCTCTTATGATCTCTTGTATTTCATTGGTATCTGTTGTGATTTCTCCTCTGTCATTCCTACTTTTATTAATTTGCGATTTCTCTCTTCTTTTCTTGGTGAGTCTGGCTAGGGGTTTGTCAATTTTGTTAATTCTTTCAAAGAACCAACTCTTTGTTTCATGGATCCTTTCTATTGTCTTTTTTGTTTCAATATCGTTTATTTCTGCTCTTATTTTTATTATTTCCCTCCTTCTACTGACTCTGGGCTTTGTTTGTTCTTCTTTTTCTAGTTCTGTTAGGTGTCGTTTGAGGTTGCTTATGTGAGCTTTTTCTTGTTTAGTGAGGTGAGCCTGTATTGTGATGAATTTCCCTCTTAGGACTGCTTTTGCTGCATCCCAAATGATTTGGTATGTCGTGTTCTCATTTTCATTAGTCTCCAGATAAAATTTGATTTCTTCTTTAATTTCTTCAATGATCCATTGTTTGTTGAGAAGCGTGTTGCTTAGTCTCCACATTTTTGCACCTTTGTCTGCTTTTTTCTTGTAGTTGATTTCTAGTTTAATAGCATTATGATCAGAAAAGATGCTTGATGTTATTTCAACTGTCTTGTATTTATTGATGTTTGCTTTGGTTCCCAAAATATGGTCAATCCTTGAGAATGTTCCATGTGCACTTGAGAAGAATGTGTAACCTGCTGTTTTTGGATGAAGTGTTCTATATATATCTATTAAGTCCATCTGGTCTAATTTTTCATTTAATTCTATTATTTCCTTGTTGATTTTCTGTCTGGATGTTCTGTCTATTGGTGTTAATGGGGTGTTGAGGTCCCCTACTATTATTGTATTGTTGTTGATGTCTTCTTTTAGTTCTATTAAGAGTTGCTTTACAAATTTTGGTGCTCCTGTGTTGGGTGCGTATATATTTATAAGTGTTATGTCTTCTTGGTGGAGAGTCCCTTTTATCATTATATACTGTCCCTCTTTATCTTTCTTTATCTGTTTTGCTTTGAAATCTACCTTGTCTGATATTAGTATAGTGACACCTGCTTTCTTTTGTTCATTATTAGCTTGGAGTATTGTTCTCCATCCCTTCACTCTGAGTCTGTGTTTGTCTTTGGGGCTGAGGTGTGTTTCCTGGAGGCAGCATATTGTTGGATCTTGTTCTTTGATCCATCCTGCCACTCTGTGTCTTTTGATTGGGGAGTTCAATCCATTTACATTTAGAGTGATTATTGAGATGTGGGGGCCTACCACTACCATTTTGTTTCTTGTTTTCCGGTTTTCTTCAGTTTCCTTTGTTTCTCGTCCCATGGTTTAATCTGTTCTGATGTAGAGCTGCTACTCTCTGTTGTTGTCTTTCTACTTATCTCCTCTGCTCTTGGTTTTGTAGCCCCTTTCCTTTTTTGGATTTTTCAGGAATGAGGGTTTTCCTAAGGATTTCCTGAAGAGGAGGTTTTGTGGCAATGAACTCCCTTAATTTTTGTTTATTTGGGAAAGTTTTTATTTCTCCATCGTATTTGAAGGATATTTTCGCTGGGTAGAGAATTCTCGGCTGTAGATTTTTGTCCTTCAGATTTTTGAATATATCATTCCACTCTCTTCTAGCCTGTAAAGTTTCTGCTGAGAAATCTGCTGATAGCCTGATGGGGGTTCCTTTGTAGGTTAGTTTCTTTTGCCTGGCTGTCCTTAGTATTTTCTCCTTGTCGTTGACTTTTGCTAGCTTCACTACTATATGCCGTGGCGTTGGTCTTCTTGCATTGATAAAGTTTGGAGATCTATTGGCTTCTGTCACCTGAAGATCCATCTCCCTCACCAGATTTGGGAAGTTCTCAGCCATTATTTCTTTGAATAGGCTTTCTGACCCTTTCTCCTTCTCTTCTCCCTCTGGTATACCTATAATCCTTACGTTGCATCTCCTAATTGTGTCTGATAATTCTCGGAGAGTTTCTTCATTTCTTTTTAGTCTTGCTTCTCTCTCCTCCTCTGCCTGCAGCAATTCTATATTGCCATCTTCCAAATTGCTAATTCTTTCCTCCATATTATCAGCCCTACTGTTCAGAGCATCTAGATTTTTCTTAATCTCCTCTATTGTGTTCTTCATTTCCAATATTTCTGTTTGGTTCTTCTTTATCGTATCAAACTCTTTTGTGACATAGCTCCTGAACTCGTTGAGTTGTCGGTCAGAATTCTCTCTTAACTCATTGAGAATTTTAATGATGGCTGTTTTGAAGTCATCATCATTTAGGTTATATATCTCATTTTCTTTGGGATTGTTTTCTGTGTATTTGTTACTTTCTTTCTGTTCTGGAGATTTAATGTATTTTTTCATATTGCTTGATGTTGTTGATTTGTGCCTCCGCATGGAGATAGAGTTTAGTTGCTCCTTTCACTTGTTTCAGCTGCTGCGGTGGGGGAGCAGCTGTTATGGGCTTTTCCAGCGGCCAGGGGTGGGATCACTTATATTTGTCGCTCCGTTGCTGTCGGCACCCACAAAATCTCACTTGTCCTCTATGGGTCACAGGAGAGCTATTGGCATCTTCTACAGTCTGTGGTTAGTTCACCTAGCTATGCTGCTTTTGCCCTGGGGTCTTCCAGCCTTGTGGCTGGCGGCTGGGTGCCTTCTACTGATGCTGTGCAGAGGCTTTCCCTAAGGCTGCTGTGAGCCTGTAGGGTTTCCCCCTAGGCTACGAAGCTGGGTCTCTGGAAATCCCCCCAGCCCCAGTCCTCTCCGAGATCTCCGGCTATCCCTAGTCCCACGGGGCGGGCAAGGGCAGCTGGGGGTCGCCCCGCCCTCTGGGATTCTCTCCGGGCCTCTCCTGGAGCCGTGAATGCTCGGCGTGGCCCCTCTGCTAATGGCAGACAGAGAGCTTTGTCTGCTGCCTGGGCGGAACTCCGGCACTTCCCCTCCGGGTTGCAGAGCTGGCCTTTGAAACTTCCCCCAGCCCCGGTCCTCTCCGAGATCTCCGGCAATCCCTAGTCCCACGGGGCGGGCAACGGCAGCTGGGAGACCTCCGTACCCTCAGCGACTCTCTCTGGGACCCTCCGGGCGCCGCAAACACCAGGCAGGGTCTCCCCACCAATGGCGGGGAGAGACTCTCCCCGCGGGCTCAGGTGTGCAACTCCAAAGTTTCCCTCTGCGTTTAGGAGTAATTTCGGGGGGTTTAGGTAGGGTTCTGGTCACCTGTTTCCACCGTCGCTCCTCTGTTGTGTGCTCGCTCCTGCCCTAGATGTGTGTAGATCCTCTGGGGGCATCCGTTGGAAGAAAGCTGCTTGCGGGTACTAGGCTGCTCGTCAGGGTCGGAGAGTTTTCACCTATTTCCACATCCTCCCGGAGGAAAGTCCATCCGCCTTCCAATGTATAGTCGCGTGGGTATCTCAGACGTCCTGAGATGCTGTCTGGATAGCCTTTGTCAAGCGATAAGTGTCTAAATAATTGTAGGCTCGAAGGGGGAGAGACAAAGAGGACTACTCACGGCCTCATCTTGGATCCCTCCCCTTGACTGAGACATTTTAAATGGTAAGTTGTAAAACATTTTAAATGCCCTTTTTTGGCTTCTACTTGGAAAGATAAAATAATAAATCATATGTAACCCCAATTTACACTGGGAAGAAATCAAAGGCTTGGGTTATAATTCAATTGACTGGAAGCTTTTTCTAATTTTATTAGGAGAGTGGTGGCTATTTAGGATCCTTATCCCTCTGCATCCAGCTTCCCCATCCTCCAATACACCCAGCTTTTCTCTCTCTCCAAATTTTTATCGACTTATTTGAGGGAATAAAAGGCAGAGACTTCCCTAAAATGGCCCTTGTGAAGACCCTGCCCTACGCAGGGCCTGCCCCATGCTATCTGCCTATGAGCCATGATCCAAGCTTAATACTGACCGCCTCCCTCACCTTGAGTCTGCACTGATGCTGACTAGTCCCCTCTCCTCTCAAGGCCCAAACACTTGCCCTTGATTGTGCCAGATCTCTCAGTGGCCCTTGGATAGCATGACTTGCTGAGATTATAGATCCTTTGTTTTCTCCACCCCACCTTTTAAAGCAGCCTTGCTCTTTTAGCTTTTGTAGCCCACTCACCCACCACCGACCCTCACGTTTACTTATAGGGCTGCCTTATTAGCCATCTTCCCTCACTCCAACCCTGTACCTAGAAATAGGAAAAGCGTCCTGGACTCCTTTCCACCTCAGGTGACTGCTCTAACCCCCAAGGCACCCACTCTAGCAGGATGAGGATTATTTAAAAGTCGCCTCATTAATCCTGGTATGCTATGGCTGGTCTAGGAGTCTCAAGGTCCCTTCCGAACTGCAGGTCAGAGTCTTCATGAGATCTGAAGCCCTGGGGCCTACAGAAAGTTCCCAAAGTTCCGGCAGCGGGTTTGCCAACTAAGCTGCTCAGGGACTTTCTCCTGCCAAGAAGCAAAACAATTCTTTAGCAGGTGCAAGTGACTTCTAGCCATTTATTTTCTCACAGCTGCAGTCCAGAGAATAAGCTATACAACAAGGATACAAAGAGATACATTATGAACAAATGCCAATGAGAGTTCCAAGTGTTATTCTGGAGTTTTTAGAAGCTTTTTCAGGTGAAAAAAAATTAAATTTACCTTCATTTAAAACTTTCTCAGTAATTTCCATTAATACATATGTTAGTGTAAAGAAAATAATGTTTTTTAACATAAAGGTAAAATAGAAAACAAATATCCTTAAGGGCTTATTGCTTTAATTATTAAAAAAAAATACCATTACTTTAGGTAGCTCATTTGATTCAATCGATTCAACTAACACCATTCTGAAAAGTTGTGAGAAATATTGAGTAACTAAATGAAGAAAATCCATCTTGGATTGTGTAGACAAAGGAGATACACAAATATAAATATTCAGAGCTTATGCTTGAATTATTCATAGCAACTGGGGACATATAAACATTCATTAATAGAATTAGTGACTGGGAGGAAATTAGTAACTGGGGACAAATAAAATTCATTAATAATCTGAAAATAATATATATTCTTCTGTTTGAAACTATTTCCCCACAACACAGATGATAAGAGTTTATAACAAGTAAAAGAGACTTGAGTTTTTCTGTTTTACTCTCATGTCCTTCTGAGGCAAATGTGAGTGAACAACAAAAATTTCAGAAAGCACCCACAGAAAAGACAAAAACATGAAAAAACCTGAATCCAAATAATACAGAGTTCATGCTTCAGTTGCTTAAACTTCACCTGTATAAAGGTTGGTTGTAATTGTTAGAAAATAAAAATATTTTGCAGTGTTTCAGGTTCCAACAATAGTATTTCAGATTGGCAAGAAGAGACCACAAACTCACATGCACATACATACGCACATATACGTGGAGTAAGATTGATTAAATTTCTGATTTAATTAACCAATGATTCGGAACATGGGGTGGCTCCACAGAGCAGAAGCAGATGCATCCTTCTCTGGTCTTGTCCCCGTGGTGACACTTGATGCATGATTATGCATTCAGCAACACTAAATCTCCTGACCTCAGAGTCATGATTTTTCTTTAGCACCCATTCGATTATTAGCATCTTCCTGAATTTTGGCTAAACACTCAACTGATTCTTATTCATTATATCCATATTCATTATATCCATAGAGCTCATTCCCTTACTTGCTTCAGATCTCCAATCAAATTTTACCTTCTCAGACCCAGACTACCCTATATGAAAAGTATTCTCATCATTCTCTATCTCCGGAATCCTATTTTACTTCTCTTCAAAGTACATATCACCATATCATTTCTCTATTCTTTTCTTGCTTGCCTCCCTTGCCCCATTAGAATGTAAACTTTCTGAAAGCAGATGCCCTGTAAGTTTTGTTCACTGCTATATTCTTAGATCAGAGTACAGTGTCCCATAGATAGTAGCCCCTCAGTAAATATTTGTTTAATACATGAATAGACGGGGAAATAACAATTTGGAAAAAGAGAATCAGTTGTATTTTAGATATGTTGAAGTTGAGGAGCTTGGAAATGTGTTAAAAATGAAGAAAGACGAGGAGGAGGAGGAGGACACAGAGGAGGAGGGGGAGGGGGAGACGGAGGAGGAAGAGGAGGAGGAGATTCAGGAGCTAAACACCCAAGTGTGATAAATAAATGTAAATAAAACTGGTGGGAGTAGACAGTTCCTTCAGGTAAAAACATTAAGTGCTAAGAGAGAAGAAAATGGGACTGAGTAGAGAATCTCATAGAATACTTGTTATTGAAAAAAGGTATAGAAGAGAATTAAATTAAAGGTATGGGGAATAGGCTATCAGAGAATAATAATAAGGCATATAATTCCAAGAGGCAGAAGCTCGTCAATTGAGCCCAGACCTGCAGGGAAGACCAAGCAGATGAGGACCAGGTGGACTGGTACGAAGTCACTGGTGACCTCTGGAAGACCAGTTTTGGAATAGTGGGACAGAAACCAGGTCTTAGTACCTTGAGATATGAAGAGAATGGGGTGAAAAGGTGGAGACAGAGGGTCGAGATTCTCTTTTTATGTCACCTGAGCTTTAAGGGTACCTGAAATATTTGTTGACTAAATAAATGAATGAATGGATACAACTTTTCTCCCCAGAACCAAGATGGCACATAAATTGTGGCTGAGGTCATGGGATTAAAATGGTAAACAAGACACTCTTTTCAACAGCATAGTTTGTATAAAAATATTTCCCTAATCAAAATCAATTTTCTGAATGGTTTTCCATTAATAAACATGCACAGTTTATTCCTGTAACTCCTTTTTAATGAGCTCCTATGATTTTCATTTGCACTTTGTTTTTTATTTTTGTTTGAAATGCATTCCTGTTTAATGGAGCCTGCAGAAAGTTAACTTGAGGCCCCATCTCTCAGTGGGGCCTGACTCGTATTCTTTGGAATTGAGGACCTCTTGGCTGTGCTCCACTGAGTTAGCTTCCCAGGTATGCCAGAGACAACGCTGACGTAGAAAGGAGTGTGTCCTGAAGTGAATTAATAAAAGGTCTACTTAAGAAAGTAACATGATAATAGAATATATGGAAGATAAAAATCCACTCAGCTTTCCACCAAAAGGACAACCAAACAGTTACATCAGTAAATATATTTCTAGTGAGGTTTAAATATAAAATTATGATTAAATTTCTTGCTTTTCTGAACCCAGAGCAAATTTGTCTTAGTCTATCCCTGTGGTTCTCAAATGAGAGTGTGCTTTGAAACCACCTGGAAGAGTTGTTAAAACACAGATTGCTGGGCTGCTCTTCCCTAGTTTCTGTCTGGGGTGGGGCCAGATAATTTGCATTTCTAACAAGCTCTTCAGCAATGAGGATGCTGCTGGACAGAACCACACTTCCAAAAACCACTGGTCTGTGCAAACTATACTATGCATTTTCATAATTTCTTTCCCTACTTTTCTGCTGTCCTTCAGAGAAAATGAGCCAAATTCTCATTTCAACACTACTGTCCTGGCTTCTGTCAGTTTCTCTTGTGGAAAACAAAAAATTTAAAGCTTTAAAAGAAGGAACAAAGTGAGGTTAGGAGTAACCAACCCTGAGTTTCCAATCTGCTACTCATTTTTAAGTGGAATGAAGGTTTTATCTTACTCAATAAGATGTTAGTGCCTCTTGGAAATAAGAGCACAATGGGGGCTGGCCCCAGGGCATAGTTCACGTACACCAATCCCAGGTGTGGATCTACACACTGCTCATCAAGCACGGCATCCCACATACAAAATAGAGGAAGATTGGCACAGATGTTAGCTCAGGATCAATCTCACTTACCAAAAAAAAAAAAAAAAAAAAAAGGAAAGAAAGGAGAGCACAACTGAAATCACACAAATGTGACAGAACTGTCTAGTGCTAAAATGCTGTTCTCTTTCAACTGCAAAACATTCATAAAATAAGTCTTGTCCCCATCAAAGTCTCTTTAATACTAGAAAAAGAAGGTAGTGGTCATAAAATGACAGGAAAAAATAACACTCACTTGCCACACAGATCGTTATTTTCCAATTTTTATTTTGTTTTTAAGTCAAAGAAGAAACAGTACACCTAGAGTCAAAACAATCTAAAGATAGATTGCAGTGCTTGTATTGGGATCTTTACAACTAAATTATTTTTTTTTCCTTTGCTTAATGTACTGACAAAAAGAAGAGACACAATATGGTATCATAAGTAGGGCATAATTTGACTGTGTGCAGAGCTGACAGGGCAAGTCATATGAGGCTCTAAATGAGCTTCTCACCTACTCTCCACTTGAGCAATTCCAAATACGTTAGGGCCACGTTGATTAAAACATTTGTAAGAACAAATTAATATTCGAAGAGGTACAAGCTGTAGATTTCTGCTTATCTTCCAGTTCTAAAAAGCAAAGATTAAAAATAAAGTTAAGACAGTGCTCAATAAATATTTTTAAATAAAATACATATTAGCTTTATGAGGGCTCAAATAAATAAAATCAGAAATGAAAGAGGAGAAATTACAACGGACACCTCAGAAATACTAAAGATTATAAGAGAATACTATGAAAAGCCATATGCCAACAAATTGGATAATCTAGAAGAAATGGATAAATTCTTAGAATTATAAAACCTTCCAAAAATGAATCAAGAAGAAATAAAGAATTTGAATAGACCAATCACCAACAAGGAGATCAAAACAGTAATCAAAAGCCTCCCAAAAAATGAAAATCCAGGACCAGATGGCTTCCTTGGTGAATTCTACCAAACATTCAAAGAAGACTTAATACTCATCCTTCTCAAATTCTTGCAAAAAATTGAAGAGGAGGGGAGGCTTCCTAACTCATTCTAAGACGCCAACATTATCCTGATACCAAAACCAGACAAGGACAACACAAAAAAGAAAGTTACAGATCAATATCACTGATGAACATCAATATCCTCAACAAAATACTAGCAAACTGAATACAACAATACATTAAAAAGATCATACTTCATGATCAAGAGGGTTTCATTCCAGGGATGCAGGGATGGTTCAACATCCACACATCAATCAACGTGACACACCACATTAACAAAATGAAGAATAAAAATCATAGGATCATCTCAATAGATGCAGAGAAAGCATTTGACAAGACACAGGATCCCTTTATGAAAAAAACTGAATAAAACTGGTATAGAAGGGAAGTACCTCAACATAATAAAGGCCATATATGACAAGCCCACAGCTAATATCACTCTCAATGGAGAAAAACTGAAAGCTATCCCTCTAAGAACAGGAACCAGACAAGGATGCCCACTTTCACCACTCTTATTTAACATAGTATTGGAAGTCCTAGCCAGAGCAATCAGCAAAAAAGGAATAAAAGGGATCCAAATTGGAAAGGAAGAAGTGAAACTGTCACTATTTGCAGATGACATGATTTTCTATATAGAAAACCCTAAAGAACCCACTAAAAAACTTTTAGAAATAAGAAACGAATACAGTCAAGTTGCAGGATACAAAATTAACATACAAAAATCAGTTGTATTTCTACACACTAACAGCGAAGTAGCAGAAAGAGAAATTAAGAATACAATCCCATTTAGAATTGAAATAAAAAGAATAATACCTAAGAATAAATTTAACCAAAGAGGTGAAAGATCTGTACACTGAAAACTATAAAACATTGTTGAAAGAAATTGAAGACACAAAGAAATGGAAAGATATTCTGTGCTGTTGGATTAGAAGAATTAACATGGTTAAAAGGTCCATACAGGGGCCGGCCCGGTGGCACAGCGGTTAAGTTCACACGTTCCACTTCTCGGCAGCCTGGGGTTCACCGGTTTGGATCCCGGGTGTGGACACGGCACCGCTTGGCATGCCATGCTGTGGCAGGCGTCCCACATATAAAGTAGAGGAAGATGGGCATGGATGTTAGCTCAGGGCCAGGCTTCCTCAGCAAAAAAAGAGGAGGACTGGCAGTAGTTAGCTCAGGGCTAATCTTCCTCAAAAAAAAAAAAAGGTCCACACATCCTAAAGCCATCTACAGATTCAATGCAATCCCTATTAAAGTTCCAACAACATTTTTCACAGAAATAGAACAAAGAATGTTAAAATTTCTAGGGAACAACGAAAGACTCTGAATAGCCAAAGGAATCCTTAGGAAAAGGAACAAAGCTGGAAGTATCACACCCCCTGATTTCAAAATATACTACAAAGCCATAGTAACCAAAACAGCCTGGTACTGGCACAGAAACAGACACACAGATCAATGGAATGGAGTCGAGAGCCCAGATATAAAACCACACATCTATGGACGGCTAATTTTCGACAAGGGAACCAAGAATATACAATGGAGAAAGGAAAGTCTTTTCAATAAACAGTGTTGGGAAAACTGGACAGCCACATGCAAAAGAATGAAACTAGCCCACTACTTACATCATACACAAAAAGTAACTAGAAATGGATTAAAGGCTTGAGTGTAAGACCTGGAACCATTAAAATTCCAGAAGAAAACATAGACAGTATGCTCTTCAACAGTGGTTTTAGCAGCATATTTTCAAGTACCATGTCTGACCTGGCAAGGGAAACAATAGGAAAACATAAACAAATGGGACTACATAAAACTAAAAAGCTTCTGCAGAGCAAAGGAAACCAGCAACAAAATGAAAAGACAACCTAATAACTGGGAGAAGATATTTGAAAACCATATACCTGATAAGGGGTTAATATCCAAAATATGTAAAGAACTCATACATCTCAACAACAAAAATAACAACCCAATTAAAAAATGGGCAAAAGATGGGCCAGCCCTGCGGCTGAGTGGTTAAGTCTGCATGCTCCGCTTTGGCGGTCCAGGATTTCACCTGTTTGGACCCTGGGCGTAGACCTAGCACTGCTCATCAAGCCATTCTGAGGCAGCACCCCACACAGCAGACCTAGAAGGACCTACAGCTAGAATATACAACTATGTACTGGGGGGCTTTGTGGAGAAGGAAAAAAAAGAAAGATTGGCAACTGATGTTAGCTCAGGGCCAATCTTAAAAAAAAAAAAAAATGGGCAAGAGATCTGAACAGACATTTCTCCAAAGAAGATATACAGATGGCCAACAGGCACATGAAAAGATGTTCAACATCATTAACTATCAGGGAAATGCAAACCAAAACTACAATGGGTTATCACCTCACCCCCATCAGAATGGCTATAATTAACGAGACAGGAAACAATAAGTGTTGGAGAGGATGTGGATGGAAGGGAGCCCTCATAACACTGGTGGTGGGAGTACAAACTGGTGCAGCCACTATAGAAAACAGTATGCAGACTCTTAAAAAAATTAAAAATAGAAATACCATATGATCCAGCTATTCCACTGATGGGTATTCATCCAAAGAACATGAAAACACAAATGCATAAAGATACATGCACCCCTATGTTCATTGCCGCATGATTCACAATAGTGAAGAGTTGGAAGCAACCTAGGTGCCCATCAAGGGATGGATGGATAAAGATGTGGTATATATACACAATGGAATACTACTCAGCCATAAGAAATGATGACATCTAGCAGTTTGTGACTACATGAATGGAACTTGAGGGCACTATGTTAAGTGAAATAAGTCAGAGGGAGAAAGTCAAATACCGTATATGATGTCACTCATAAATAGAAGATAAAAACAACAACAAACGAACACACAGAGACAGAGATTGGATTGGTGGTTACCAGAGGGGAAGGTGGGAGGGAGGAGGGGCAAAGGGTTCATTAGGCACATGTGTGTGGCGATGGATTGTAACTAGTCTTTGGGTGGTGAGCAAGTCATCTACACAGAAATCGAAATACATAACGATGTACACCTGAAATTTATGTAATGTTATAAACCACTGTTACCACAATCAAAAATAAAAAATCAAACAACAAAAACAAACAAAAAATCCATGAATGAAAGCACTAATGAACTGTTTACCTTTACAAAAAAAAAAAATTTTAGCTTTCTCAGAGATTCCAGAACATTGACTTCTAAAGGACACATTACTCCATTTGTGCTTGATTTGATCTTTTCCCACACACAAATAAACAAACTTAACTAGCTAAAAAAGATAGATTCAACACTAAACAAAATTCAAATAATAAAGGATTATTATTTATGCTTTTATCCAAACATATTATATTGTCTAGCCAGAAAGTGTTTGAGATGAAGGTAAAAAATGGTGCAGAACCTACACAAATCTGACTTCTGTCCTACAGAAGTTGATCAATCAGCAGACATTTATTGAAGTCTCCAGTGAACATCTTCATTTAACCTGTCCAGCATCCATTTCCGATGTAAATTTATCTTCCTAATACTCTTTATTCACTGTCTATGATGTTCATTAAGATCTTCTCTGGCTTGGTTTCAAGCAAATTTTCAATATATGACAACTTTTTGTACTTCAAATATCTCTGATGTCACTTCTCAATGCGCAAAATAGGCAGTCAAAAACCTTGTTAGCTAACTTAGTGTACATGTCCTGACCACTAATGCCGGATATAATGGCAACCTCAAAAGCTTACCATTTACATGCTTTGTAAACAACTTCCGAAGTCAACAAAACTCTCAGTGAGAGAATCCAAAACAGAGTCACACAACTAGTAGTTTAACTGGTTGATAATGCTGCTTAGTTTTATCATGAACCCATTGGGTCATTGCCATCAAAATCCACAGTGAGAGATTTCATTACTGTTCTGTTCACTCTTCCAGAAAAGAACTTTGTGGGACCATTTAAAGGTTCAACCATCTAAGCACAGTATTAAACCATCCTTGAGAGAATAATAGCCTTTCAACCCTAGTGATAAATCAGTGGGGAGCCAAATCATATGTTATATCACATTCATCCACCTCCAACAGTGATTATTAAGTGCTCAGAGGATACATGGCACTATTCTAATGACAAAATATTTTGGATGAAGGTAGAAAATGGTACAGAACCTCTACAAACCTGACTTCTTTCCTAAAAGGAAGTTTAGTTGATCAATCAGCAAACATTTAGCGAAACCTCCAATGGGCATCTTGTTTTTGCCTGCCCAGCATCCATTTCCCACTCTGCTGGCACAAAAGCCCACCTTTTCCTTTGGGGAACCACCCTTTCTCTGATTTCAGTGCATATATTATGGGAAGGGGAGGTCAACTGATCCCACATCCTGGCTCAAGACGTAGCCACATAACTCAGGCCCTGCACAAGACCCAAGAGAGTCTAATAAAGCCAATGAGCATCAGTCCCAGAGCTATCCCAGGATCTACTGCCAGAGGGAAGCTCTCCCTCTACTGCCAGAGGGCACAATTTAGGGAGCTCCTACCTGGAAGCAAAACCAAGACAAAGGAAAGCAGAGACAACACAGGGAAGGACAGATTTCTGATGATAAATTTGGGTACCTGATCCAACAAGACTAAATATTCAGCCAGACTCATCCCCGGGCATTCTTCACTACTTGAGTTAATGTATGAGTTAGGTTTCTTCAACTTGCAACCAAGAATTCTGACAAATTACAAGCAACCTAAAACCTGCATGATATTAGGCAAAGTGCCAAGGACACAAAGATATGCAACAAACAGTCCCTGCCTCTAAGAATCTTTTTAGCATCTAGTTGGAAAGATAAGACACAAACACAAAAAATAACTAGAAACATAAGGCTCAACCCAATGATAGTTTCGATATGAGTGCAGAGAAGGGAGACACCATCATAGGCTGCATAGTAAGCAAGATTTCACAATAAAAGAACATGGTGAGGTGGGTCTTGAAAGATGACTAGGATGTGGCTGCCTGGGGAGGACACGAAAGGACATTCAGAAAGGGTGAACTATGAGAGCAAAAATTCAAGAATGTGCATATTATGTTGGGGAAACATTACAGTATAAACAATAAATGGACCATAAAATGTTGAATCATGGACATCAGCAATAAATACATTAGTCCAGAGGTAAAAATAATTCATAAATGATTTTCTAATGATAGACACATTATGTATAGTGTTTTAAATCTACTCTTTATGAGATCATATCGATTAATCGGATTATAATGGCTAAGTGTTGAAATTGTGCTTGGAGAACTAGTGACAAAAGTCAAAAGCTAAATGAGGTCTTTTCCATTTCCATATAGTAGACAACCTTCTCATCCAACCAGTTATATTCCTGCCCACAACATCTCATCTGGAACTAAAAGGCTATCAAAATAAACCATGTTACATACATTTCACTCAGCTCCTGTTTAAGAAACTAGGAGAAAGAGTAGAGCCATGAGCCAAGAGCAGGAGGTTACCAAAAAATACACACAAACCAAGAACAAGTGGAGCCATAGAGTTACTCAGTTTGCTTTGTCCAGTTTCCCCATGAGGTGAAAAGTTTACACTAGAAACTATCAAAGGTATTTTCTATTTCTACTGTGCTTTTAGCCATTTCCCTTGTGTCATTAAGAAACTATACAGGCAAAATTTGAGTTGGCTCTTGTTGCAGGCAAGAATGCAAAGTGTCTGTGTCCATCTTTTGCCTTCTTGAGGGTATTATTTTTTAATCGGAGTAAAACACTTGAACTTTTTAGGAACTTATTTTACTAAAAGCCATTATCAGTTTTGTATTGAATATGGAACCTTGCTTGTGTTTATTCTCTAGCTTAATAATTACTATTTCTGATATAATATTTCTCAGAGCTATGAATTGTTTCCTGGAAATTTTACTGAGAAAAATGGACTCAACATAATTCCTTGGTAACATACTTTTCCATCTAGTGTCATTGGACTCAGCAATGTTTGCAGGAAAAAAGGAAGTCTCTAATACGTTACCCCTTGATTTCCATTTAAATTTCTATTTCCGCTTGTGGTATCAGTATGACATTTCTCCATTTGAATGAGCATGTTACAAAGGAATAGTGACACACCCTCTTATAGAGGACATCTCTCCACAAACCTCAATTAACAAAACCTCACAATTCTGTCAAAGATAATCACTGCTTTGGTCATTGTTTACAGATAGAAATTGAAACACTGAAAGATCCTTTTTGTCAAGCCAAAGTCAAAAGAGGAAAAGAAGTTGGTCTATGATTAGACATGCTTTTATTTTGAAAGTATACCTTTTAACAAAAAGCTTTAAAATGTGAAATGTTATACCAAATTCTAAGTTTTCACTCTTTACTATTGACAGTGAAATGCATTATTTCCTAAAGCAAATAAACATATGATTATATCCCCTCCCTATTTTAGGGAAAAGTAGTTTTGCACGTCAAGTTTAAATATGCAAGTTTACTAAGTTATATATTTGTTGAATGGTAGAATTGAGAAATTTTTTTAAAAATAACTCAAAATATGCCTCAGTGACAATCACTGCCATATTTTAAACTTTGAGAAATCAAAAATTATCAAAATATATATTTATATTACACAGTATAAAGTAAAGCTTTGGATAAGGTTTCAATATTACATGAAGCACAAAGAATAGGAAAAAAGAGCAAAATGGTTTCCTGTTTTCTTGGGAAAAGGTGTTATGGTAGGCATGACCGCGGTCCCCCAAAGATGTCCATGTCCTAATCCCTGGAAGCTGTGAATGTGTATATCACCTTAAATGGCCAAAGGGACTCTGCAGATGTGACTAAGTTAAGGATCTTGAGATAGACTGGTTATCCTAGATTATCCACAGGGACCCAATATCATCACAAGGATTGTTAAAAGTGGAAGAGGGAGGAAGAAGAGAGGTCCAAGTGATGCTATATGAGAAGGACTAGATGTGCGGATGCTGGCTTTGAGAATGGAGGAAGGACCATGAGCCAAGGAATGTGAGTGGCCTCCAAAAGCTGAGAAAATTAAGAAAATGACTTTTCCCATAGAGCTTCCAAAAAGGAATACAGCCATGGTGACACCTTGATTTTAGCTCAGGGAGACCCATGTTGGACTTCTGACCTACTAAACTGTAATAAATTTTTGTTGTTAAGATATCAAGTTTATGGCAATTTGTGACAGCAGCAATAGAAAACTAATACTGGTATCATGTTCCAAATTAACAAGACCATGAAAAGCATGACTATGACAGCCCCTCTCCCTGTTATGGAATCAAGGCACTTTGGAGCTAGAAGGGACTTTGGGTCTAATGCATTAATTGTCCACATAAGGAAACTAATCCAGATACAGTGAGAAGGAAGGTGACATTCCTTAGGCCTCATAGTTCAAGGCAGAGACAGGAATAGAATCTAAGTTCACTAAATTCTATATCAGTATTAGTCATAGTATGCTTCCCAGCTTCTTTCACCAATGTACGATTTTGATTATAGTTTAATAATAATTTGCAGAACTATTTGGAAGAAGGAAAGTTGTTGGAAAGTGCACATTTTCAAATAATGCATAGAAAGATATTGCTTTGCTGTTCTTATCTGTCTCCAACTGATGGCTAAACATATTCACTTGAATTATCTTTGCATCACTTGAAACTCAATATGTCTAAAATGAAGCTTGGGGTCTTGTCTCCCAAATCAGCTCCCTTTGGAATTTTCTGATTTTCTCCTTCACCCACCTCTGAGGTTTCTGATATCCAATCACTCAATAAGTTCTATCTTCCTTCCTACCTCATAGTGCTTCCTTTCCTTATACCTATATCTTATACCTTATATCCACAGTAGGCAACCACTCTAATTGGTGGTTTCTTTTTTTCAGTGTCTCTTTTCTTCAACCTCCACTAACCCAGCACAGTACTGTCAAATGATTCCTTCTAAAATATATCTTTCTTTATATCATTGACTTGTCCCCATATATTCAGTAGGACTCCATTTCTTAACAGGATCAAGTTTAAACTCCTTATTTTATCCTTTGACAAGTCCATAGAATTTGACCCCAACTTTTTTTATAATTTCTCCTCCTCCCACTCCAATCCACAAACAAGCTTAATTGATTCACTGCCCTATGAACATGATTCATTCTCCTCCATATCATTCTCTTCTCTTAAAATAACCTCTCTCTTTCCTTCTCCATGTACCTGAATTGTACCTATGTTGAGGCCCTGTACAAGTTCTAGCACCTTTCTGGGCACTTCCCAGGTCAGACAACCTATGGTGATCTCACCTTCTACTTTGAAGCTCTCAAGCAATTGGTCTCCACCACTCATTTGACATTTAGTTTATATTGCTAATGTTTTTTACATCTTCAGATTTTAAACTCAGCTTGCGCATTTAAACCATTTGTAACAAAATAGGCTCCCTACTTATTTGCATTGTACTTGGCACCCAGAGTTTCCTGCTTAAAGTAGACTGTCAAATATTTATGGAGTGACAAAGTAATTTTTTTATTAAGGTTATGAAAGTTAACATTCTTGTGAAATTACAGTTGTACATCCTTATTAGTCATGTTGTAGGTACACCACTTCACCCCTAGTGCCCTCCCCCCACCCCCTTCTCCCCTGGCAACCACAGATCAGTTCTCTTTGTCCATATGTTAACTACCACCTATGAGTGGAGTCATACAGAGTTCGTCTTTCTCTGTCTGGCTTATTTCACTCAACATAATACCCTCAAGGTCTATCCATGTTGTTGTGAATGGGACGACTTTGTCCTTTTTTATGGCTGAGTAGTATTCCATTGTACATATATACCACATCTTCTTTATCCAATCCTCAGTTGCTGGGCACTTAGGTTGGTTCCATGACTTGGCTATTGTGAATAATGCTGCAATGAACATAGAGGTGCATGGAACTTTTGGAATTGCTGATTTCAGGTTCTTAGGATAGATATCCAGTAGTGGGATGGCTGGGTCATAAGGTATTTCTATTCTTAACTTTTTGAGGAATCTCCATACTGTTTTCCATAGTGGCTGCACCAGTTTGCATTCCCACCAACAGTATATGAGGGTTCCCTATTCTCCACAGCCTCTCAAATATTTGTCACTCTTGGTTCTGGATATTTTTGCCATTCTAACAGGTGTAAGGTGATATCTTAGTGTAGTTTTGATTTGCATTTCCCTGACGATTAGTGATGATGAGCATCTTTTCATGTGTCTATTGGCCATCCGTATATCTTCTTTGGAGAAATGTCTGTTCATGTCCCCTGCCCATTTTGTAATTGGGTTGTTTGATTTTTTATTGTTGAGTGGTGTGAGTTCTTCGTATATTATGGAGATTAACCCTTTGTTGGATAAATAACTTGTGAATATTTTTTCCCAATTAGTGGGCTGTTTTTTTTGTTTCAATCCTGTTTTCCCTTGCCTTGAAGAAGCTCTTTAGTCTGATGCAGTCCCATTTGTTTATTCTTTCTATTGTTTCCCTCATGTGAGGGGTTATGGTGTCCGAAAAGATTCTTTTGAAACTGATGTCAAAGAGTGTACTGCTGATACTCTCTTCTAGAAGACTTATTGTTTCAGGCCTAATCTTTAGGTCTTTGATCCATTTTGAGTTTATTTTAGTAAATGGTGAAAAAGAATGGTTGATTTTCATTCTTTTACATGTGGCTGTCCAGTTTTCCCAGCACCATTTGTTGAAGAGACTTTCTTTCCTCCATTGTAGGCCCTCAGCTCCTTTGTCAAAGATTAGCTGTCCATAGATGTGTGGTTTTATTTCTGGGCTTTCAATTCTGTTCCATTGATTGCACAACTGTTTTTGTACCAGTACCATGCTGTTTTGATTACTGTAACTTTGTAGTATGTTTTGAAGTCAGGGATTGTGATACCTCCAGCTTTGTTCTTCTTTCTCAGGATTGCTTTAGCAATTTGGGGTCTTTTGTTGCCCCATATAAATTTTAGGATTCTTTGTTCAATTTATGTAAAGAATGACATTGGAATTCTGATTGGGATAGCATTGAATCTGTAGATTGCTTTAGGTAGTATGGACATTTTAACTAAGTTTATTCTTCTAATCCATGTGCATGGAATGTCTTTCCATCTCTTTATGTCGTCGTCGATTTCTTTCACGAAGGTTTTGTAGTTTTCGTTGTATAGATCTTTCACTTCCTTGGTTAAATTTATCCCAAGGTATTTTATTCTTTTTGTTGTGATCGTGAATGCGATTGAGTTCTTGAGATCTTTTTCTGTTAGTTCATTCTTAACATATAGAAATGCTACTGATTTATGTATGTTGATTTTATACCCTGCAACTTTGCTGTAGTTGTTGATTGTTTCTAATAGATTTCTATGGATTCTTTGGGGTTTTCTATATATAAGATCATGTCGTCTGCAAACAGCGAGAGTTTTACTTCTTTGTTGCCTATTTGGATTCCTTTTATTTCTTTTCCTGCCAAATTGCTCTGGCCAAAACCTCCAGTACTATGTTGAATAAGAGTGGTGAAAGTGGGCACCCTTGTCTTGTCCCTGTTCTGAGAGGGATGGGTTTCAGTTTTTGTCCGTTGAGTATGATGTTGGCTGTGGGTTTGTCATATACGGCCTTTATTATGTTGAGGTACTTTCTTTCTATACCTATTTTATTGAGGGTTTTTATCATAAATGGCTGTTGGATCTTGTCGAATGCTTTCTCTGCATCTATTGAGATGATCATGTGGTTTTTGTTTCTCATTTTCTTAATGTAGTGAATCACACTGATTGACTTGCGGATGTTGAACCATCCCTGTGTCCCTGGTATAAATCCCACTTGATCATGGTGTATAATCTTTTTGATATATTGCTGTATTCGGTTTGCCAAAATTTTGTTGAGGATTTTTGCATCTATGTTCATCAGTGATATTGGCCTGTAGTTTTCCTTCTTTGTGTTGTCCTTGTCAGGTTTGGGGATCAGGGTGATGTTGGCTTCATAGAACGTATTAGGGAGTGCTCCATCTTCCTCTATTTTCTGGAATAGTTTGAGAAGGATAGGTATTAAATCTTCTTTGAATGTTTGGCAGAATTCTCCAGAGAAGCCATCTGGTCCTGGATTCTTATTTTTGGGGAGGTTTTTGATTACTGTTTCTATTTCTTTACTTGTGATTGGTCTATTCAGATTCTCTATTTCTTCCTGATTCAGTTTGGGTAGATTGTATGAGTCTAGGAATTTATCCATTTCTTCTAGGTTGTTCAATTTGTTGGCATAGTTTTTCATAGTATTCTCTTAAGATCTTTTGTATTTCTCCAGTATCTGTTATGATTTCTCCTCTCTTGTTTCTAATTTTATTTATTTGAGACTTCTCTCTTTTTTTTTTTAGTGAGTCTAGCTAAGGGTTTGTCGATTTTGTTAATTTTTTTGAAGAACCAACTCTTTGTTTCACTGATCCTTTCTACTGTCTTTTTTGATTCAATATCACTTATTTCTGCTCTAATTTTTATTAGTTTCCTCCTTCTACTGACTTTGGGCTTTGTTTGTTCTTCTTTTTCTAATTCTGTTAGGTGTTGTTTGAGGTTGTTTATGTAAGATTTTTCTTGCTTATTGAGGTGAGCCTGTATTGCAATGAATTTCCCTCTTAGGACTGCCTTTGCTGTGTCCCAAATCATTTGGTATGGTGTGTTTTCATTTTCATTTGTCTCCAGATAATATTTGATTTCTTCTTTAATTTCTTCAATAATCCATTGTTTGTTCAGTAGCATGTTGTTTAGTCTCCACATTTTTGGCCCTTTCCCAGCTTTATTCTTGTAGTTGATTTCTAGTTTCATAGCATTATGATCAGAAAAGATGCTTGATATTATTTCAACCCTCTTGAACTTACTGATGCTTGCTTTCTTTCCCAAGATATGGTCTATCCTTGAGAATGTTCCATGCGCACTTGAGAAGAATGTGTAACCTGCTGTTTTTGGATGAAGTGTCCTATATATATCTATTAGGTCCATCTGATCTAATTTTTCATTTAATTCTATAATTTCCTTGTTGATTTTCTGTCTGGATGATCTGTCCATTGGTGTTAATGGGGTGTTGATGTCCCCTACTATTATTGTATTACTGTTGATGTTCCTTTTAGTTTTGTTAATAGTTTCTTTACGAATTTTGGTGCTCCTGTGTTAGGTGCGTATATACTTATAAGTGTATGCCATCTTGGTGGAGCGTCCCTTTTATCATTATATACTGCCCGTCTTTGTCTTTCTTTATCTGTTTTGCTTTGAAGTCTACTTTGTCTGATATAAGTATGGCAACACCTGCTTTCTTTTGTGCATTATTAGCTTGGAGTATTGTCTTCCATCCCTTCACCTTGAGTCTGTGTTTGTCTTTGGGGCTGAGGTGTGTTTCCTAGAGGCAGCATATTGTTGGATCTTGTTCTTTGATCCATCCTGCCACTCTCTGCCTTTTGATTGGAGAGTTCAATCCATTCACGTTTAGAGTGATTATTGAAATGTGGGGGCCTACTGTTGCCATTTTATCACTTGTTTTCTGGTTCTTTTGCATTTTGTCCTGATGGAGAGCTGCTACTTTGTGTTATTGTCCTTCTGCTTATCTCCTTTGTTCTGGATTTTGTAACCCCCTTCCTTTTTTTGATTTTTCAGGAATGAGGTTCTTCCTGAGCATTTCTTGAAGAGGAGGTTTTGTGGCGATGAACTCCCTTAACTTTTGTTTATCTGGGTAAGTTTTTATTTCTCCATTGTATTTGAAGGATATTTTTGCTGGGTAGAGTATTCTTGGTTGCAGGTTTTTGTCCTTCAGAGTTTTGAATATTTCATTCCAATCTCTTCTAGCCTGTAAGGTCTCTCCTGAGAAATCTGCTGATAGCCTTATGGGGTTTCCTTTGTAAGTTATTTTCTTCTGCCTGGCTGCCCTTAGTATTTTCTCTTTGTTGTTGACTTTGTTGTTTCACTACTATATGCCTTGCGGTTGGTCTTCTTGCATTAATAAAGTTTGGAGATATATTGGCTTCTGTCACATGAAGTTCCATCTCTCTTCCCATGTTTGGAAAGTTCTCAGCTATTATTTCTTTGAGCAGGCCTTCTGCACCCTTCTCCTTCTCTTCTCCCTCTGGTATACCTATAATCTTTATGTTGCATCTCCTAATTGAGTTGGAGTGACAAAATAATTTTAAAAATCCAAGTTGAACGTTCAGAATGGCAACTCCTCCATACCAGCAGTGATAAGCACTGGCAATAAGCACTACTCTAAAGTTAACTGCTTCATTTAGGAAGGGTAGCCATACATTCAGATTTTCCCAGGAGAGCACTGGTTTTCTGGTGTTTTTCCAGCTATTAATAATGTCCACTTTCAGTAGACCATTATCTTACACCATGCACAAAAATAAATGCAAAATGGATTAAAGACTTGAATCTAAGACCCGAAACCATGAAACTCCTAGAAAAAAACATAGGCAGCATGCTCTTTGACATCGGTCTGAGCAGCATATTTTCAAGTACCATATCTGACTGGGCAAGGGAAACAAAAGCAAAAATGAACAAATGGGACTACATCAAGCTAAAAAGCTTCTGCGCAACAAAGCAAACCATCAACAAATGAAAAGACAACCTAACAATTGGGAGAAGATATCTGCAAACCATATATCAGATAAGGGGTTAATATCCAAAATATACTAAGAACTCATACATCTGAGCAACAAAAAAACCAATGACCCAATTTAAAAATGGGCAAAAGATCTGAACAGAGATTTCTCCAAAGAAGATATACGGATGGCCAAAAGGCATATGCAAAGATACTCAACATCATTAGCTATCAGTGAAATGCAAATCAAACTGCAATGAGGTATCACCTCACTCAAGTCCGAATGGCTATAATTAACAAGACAGGAAACAAGTGTTGGAGAAGATGTGGAGAGAAGGGAACCCTCATACACTGCTGGTGGGAGTGTAAACTGGTGCAGCCACTATGGAAAACAGTATGGAGTATCCTCAGAAAATTAAGAATAGATCTACCATATGATCCTACTCTTCCACTGCTGGATATTTATCCAAATAACTTGAAAAACACAAATGCATAAATATACATGCACCCCTATGTTCCTTGCAGCATTATTCATAATAGCCAAGACTTGGAAGCAATCTAGGTGCCCATCAAGGGGCGAATGGATAAAGAAGATGTGGTATATATACATAATGGAATACTACTCAGCCATAAGAAATGATGAAATCCGGCCATTTGCGACAAGATGGATGAACCTTGAGGTATCATGCTAAGTGCAATAAAAGTCAGAGGGAGAAAGTCAAATACCGTACAATCTCACTCATGAGTAGAAGATGAAAGCAATGACAAACAGAAACAGAGATTGGATTGGTGGTTACCATAGGGAAAGCGGGGAGGGGGGAGGGCAAGAGGGGTGATTAGGCTCACAAGTGTGGTGATGGACTATAATTAGTTTTTGGGTGGTGAACATGATGTAATCTACACAGAATTTGAAATATATTACGATGTACATCTGAAAGCTATATAATGTCATAATACAATGTTACTGCAATAAAAAAATCATTGCCAAGACCAAAATATAAATAAATAATATTCACTTTCAATCTCAAAAGCATCTTGGCTTAGATGATACATTATATAGTCATTCCACCCTTAGGACAGTTTGGACTGTGGTAAGGGCAGAAACCCTTCTAAGAAAGAAAACCCTGCTCATGCTCCAGCCACTCATCTAGCTAAGCAGCATTCTCTCCTCTAAAGGGCTATCCTGCTCTCCAACACCACCTCTGCATAATCAATGTCCTTTGAAGTTTATGTGGGAGATTCAAACATTTTGGTGATACATAGATGCAGATAAATGTATTGAAGTTGAATACAATTTAAGATTCTTTAGAAGAAAAAAATCGTAGATACTGAATACAACTGCAACTCTGCCCAGCAGTCTAAGAACAAACGGGAGAGTTTTATAAAGGGAAAAGAGAATTCAATGGGTTTTCACAGCTTAGAAGTAATCAAGACACATTGTGTGAGTTCATTTATACTATAACTGTTTTGCTATTTTCTGAATTAAGATAATAAGGACTATTCATATCATCTCAATTTTTCTGAACAATAAATACATATTACTTTCACGACTGTTTAGAATTAAAAATGTGATGCCTTCTGATCCTCTTAGTGCCTAATGTACATTAAATTGACTAACCACTGCATAAATGTTTTAAAACCTACATTCATTTTCACAGTTGACTGGCTGAAATGATCAGTTTCATAAATGAACATCAGTGGTATCTAAACAGTAATAAATTTTTACTGAAAAGTAAGATTGTGCTCTATTATTAATGAGTACAATTATTAAAGTTAATCCTACATAATGTTTCATTACTGGCAGCTTGTCATGAAAAAGGAATTAAGGCTTCAAATTTTCATTTATTTTCATAAAGCAATCCATGTTTTCACTCGTTTGTAGTGAAACCTACTCAATCTAATCTCTTTTGCGGGTAGTTTTAATTACATTACAACATTCAATATGGGGTTGAGAGTTCATGTTCCAAACTGTTCTTCCCCTAAACTCTTCAACTTTAAAGGAATCTGGGGAAATGTTAACTTCAACTAACATAACTATACCAAATGAAAACTATCAAATGCATATCTCGGGCACAAGAACACTCAAGTGTTTTGAAAGGATTTTACGAGACTATTTAGGTTCCTCTAAGTCACCAGTTCAAATGTGGCCCAAGTTGGTAGTAACTAAAAAGGACTAATTTTTGTTGCTGTTTCAAAGATTTATATCATTAGTAGTTAATACTTAAATATCAATTACATTGAAATTATTGATAATTCTGTAATTGCTAAGGACTAACTGAATTCGGATGGCGATGGCTATAACGTTTGGAAAAAGACAAAAGCATCTGGACAAATTACAGTAAAGCTTAGTATTTAAGATTGAGCAAAATTTTTCATCAGCTATTTTCCAATCCTCATCTTGCCATTTCATAAGGTAAACATGACATAATTCACATTCACCTGAATAGAAGCAATTACAATTGGATGTTTTATTGTTTCTAGTTGTTTTCTGTCAAGAATAAAGACACATTTGTCATCAACTATCTCCCTCCTTCAGCTATGTCTTCAGATGGCAAACTCCGTCAGAGACAGAAATTCTGTAAAGCACAACAGGGTAACCAGACGTTGGCATTATCAAATGGGTTCTCCTTTCATGCTAAGCTATTTATTCTCAATGTCAGCATACTCTATGTTTAGTTCCTGAAAAGATAATTAAAAAATTGAATTTTTTTTAATAGAAAGGGAGGCTTCTAGGCAAACTAGTCTTTGTATAATCTTTCATTACTTCAGTGGAAGAGTAGCATATAAAACTCTAAAGATATATAATATAAAAGTAACTGTTTACCAGTGTGGTTAATCTGATTATCACCTCTATGCATTTTCTGAACGTTTTCACTCTAGAAACAGGGAACTAAACTACCCCATTAAAATAACATGTTTTGACTGCCAAACCTCTAGTAATGTATATTCCAATCTGAATTTAGTTTATCCAACTTTTAACAATTTTTAAATATCCTCACATTTGTGTTGCATAATTTATAAATTCATACCATATACTTATTCTAATTCCATTGTCACATACTTTTTTCACTGTCATATACTTACGAAATTTTACTTGTTTGGGCTATTTGGGGCTATTTTCTCTTAGTGCTTTGAAGAATTATACCAATTCTTTCTGGCGTCTGCTTTTAGTCCATTGTCATCTCTTTGTAAGTGATCTGTTTTCTTAAAATTTTTCCTTTAGCTCTTAGTAGCTTCTCTTTGGTAGTATGTAGTTTTACCAAAATGTGTCCAGATATGGATTTGTTATTATTTATTCTGCTTGGCACTCAATGTGTTTTTTCAACGTGAGGGATCATGTCTTTGTTAATATTTGAACATTTGCTGCCATTAGCAAGGATTCACACCTAGGTCTCTGGTTTATTTTTTTAACCATTATGTTTTTAACCCATGCTATATTCTTATACTACTCTATTGCTGTTTTTATAATGCACTTGGACATATTTAATTGACAAAAATGTATTCTTACTTCCCTCTTAACTTTCAACATGAAATTATGTAGCTATCAAATCTCTTTATTCTCCTAGTCTTTCTTCCACTCTATTTTTTTTCAGTGATGTTAATCTGCATGTGTGTATGTGTGTGTGTGCATGTGTCAAATCTTGTAAGAAAATTCTTCCATTTATCTGGCTTGAATACCAGTGGTTCTGTGTTCCACTCTGCAGGTCAAAAGAAGAAAAGCTTCATCTCTCTTCCACATTACAGTCTTTCAGATATATGAAGGCTGTTGTGAATAATTGTATCACCATCGTTCAAAATAAAAATGTGCATGCTATAATGCAGAAAAAAGAGACCTGAAGGTGGTACCAGGAGGTATAAACTAAAGTTCTAATTCTGTTATTTCATAGCTTTGAGACTTATGAACAAGCTACCTAACCTACTTAGTTGCCTTACCTGTGAATGGAGACAATGAAAACCAGGTTACAAAATTAATATGAGGATCAGGGACTCATGTTATTCAAATATCACCTCCTCAGGAAAGTTTACCGTAAGTCTTCTGCTATAACTGAGTGTTTGTGTTCCCCCAAAATTTACATTTTGAAATCCTGAAGATTAACACGATGGTGTTAGGAGGTGGGGCCTTTGGGAGATGATCAGGTCACGAGGGCAGAGCCCTCATGGTCGGGATTAGTCTCCTTATAAAAGAGACCCCACAGAGCTCCCTAGCATCTTCCACCTGTAAGGATACAATAAGAAGTCTGTGATCCAAAAGAGGGCCTTCATGCGACCATGCTGGCATCTTGACCTTACATTTCCAGCCCCCAGAACTGGGAGAAATAAATTTCTGTTGTTTATAAGCCACCCAGTCTGTGGTATTTCATTACAACAGCCTGAACAGCTTAAGACACTTCCTAAGTAGTTGTTGGTTCTGTCTGTGACTCCATAGCATGGATATATAATGCCTTACTATAATGCTTATAACAGTGTATTTTAATAAATAGTCTGTAATCTCCTTGATAGCATGGATTGTGTCTCATTTGTCTTTGGATCCTGATAGCCCAGCCTAGGACCTTGCATAAAGTAAGTACCCATTAAAGGCACTGAAGGAAAAAAATATGAAAAAAATCCTTCATAAGTGGAAAAGCACTACCACTATCCACTTTACACTTGTTTAAAAACTTTCACATCTTCTCTTTTTGGCTTACTCAGTCTCTTAAGGTGATGAAACAGATGAGCCTCATCATTTGTAACCAAATTCTAGCCCTATTAATTCCTTAAAGTAGGTAGTACATAATCAAAACATTAAACTCTTCATCAACTGGTGTACAACACAAACTAATTTTAGGTTTCATCCTCTGCTGGCTCCTTTCCCAGCCTACCGTCATGCACATATTACACCATCCTCAAAAATCTTTCCTTAAGCTTGTCTCACCCTCCGGACAACATCCTATTACTCTCTTACCTCTTACCCTCTACATTTTGTAGAGATTAGTTAAGACTTGCTGGCTTCACTTCTGTGTTCCCATTCAAGCTTTGGATCAATGCAACCTGCTTCCAGCCCTCTCACTTATTGACGCAAAGGATACCATCTTCCTGCCACAACTTTCCAGCCAAGTTTTTTCTCATTAGCCCTGAATCTCTCAACTTGGCACCTTTAAATCAACTCATTCTTGAGCCCATATTGGAGTAAGAGAATAACCAAATTTTATCATTCCCATAGGGTGGAAGTGGTTGAAAGAAGATCAGCAGGCCTTGAACAAGAAGGCACAGGGTGCATGGATGGATAAGCAGAGATTGATGGGAAGTGGATGACACAGCAGACACCATCATGGAGACAATACCATATCTGAAGTTTTGAAAGGTTGACCACATACCTCAGAGGATGCCCACACACAACAAAAGACATTGGCAGAACACATTGCTCCCACTTTCTAATATCTTGATGCTACTTAAGAGCTCCAAAAGCTGGATAACACAAGGCGGGGGGAGGGGGAAGAACCCTGAATGATTGAGATTAAATCTGAAATGACCAAGAACATCCTGAAATTACCACATAAGCCTGGAATTAACTGGATTAAGTTTTCCAGTAGAATTGGAGCCCAAATAGAAGATAATTCAGCAGAAGAAAAAGTAATAAAATTCTATTTCTTACATATCTGTGTATTATAGCTAGAAAATTTGTGCTCATTCTACCTGGTTTTGCCTCTCCCTCCCTGATTGCATTTTCTCATTCTCCTTTGCTGACTCTTGCTTTTGCCTACCCCTTTAATATGGTTGTCCTCAAAGGTTCTGTTCTTCTGGTCTTCTCACCTAAGTCTCCTTGTGCAATCTTCATTCCCATGGCATCAAGTCTCACACTTACATAAACAATCCTTAAATCCACGTCACCAGCTACAATCTTTCTGTCAAAAAATAAATCTCATCTTGCTACTCCACTGCTTCAACAGCTGTAAGTAGCTGTTATGCGCTGAATTATGTCCCCTCCAAATTTATATATTGAAGTCTTAGCCCCAAAACATGACTGTATTTGGAGAATTGGTCTTGAAAGTGGTGATTAAGTTAAAATGACATCATTGGGTGGGCCCTAATTCAATATGACCGCTGTATTTACAAGAAGAGGAGATTTGGACACAGACATGCACAGAAAGAAGACGATGTGAAGACAGAGGGAGAATACAGCCATCTACTAGCTAAGGAGAGAGACCACAGAAGAAACCAAGTGCTCTGACACCTTGGTCTTGGACTTCTAGCCTCCAGAATTCTGAGAAAATAAATTTCTGTTGTTTAAGCAACCCAGTCTGTGGTACTTGATTAAGGTAGTCATAACAAACAAATACAGTAGCTCTCAAAATTAAGTTCAAAATTCACACACAAGAGCCATCCTGATCTCACACCTGCTTCTCTAACCTCATCTCCCATGTCTCATACTCAGTGAGTTCCCTGTACTCACTGTGCAATTCCTTTGCACCATGTAACCTCTGCACATGCAGTTGCCTCACCTAAAACGCCTGTCCACTCTTTCTTTAGCTATTCTAATGCCTTCTTATTATTCAAAGCACGTTTACAAGCAATGCCTACTAGAATAATTTTAACACGTATTATGTATTCTCCAAGTACCAAGCACAATCACTGTGCTAGGCTGCAGGGACAGACCAGGGAACAGCCCCATTTAATTGAGATGCCTTGTTCTCGCAGCACCTTGTGCACTCCTCCATCATAGAACTTATAACAAGAATGCAATCATTCTTTCTTGATTTTTTAAAAAAAATATGTCTTTGTTGAGCATCTTCTATTCACTGCCCTTATCAAGCACCTGCTGTGCTAAACATTTTCTATGCATGACCTCACATATCACTCATCCCAGCCCTGTGAGATAGGGATTATTATTATGGCAATTTTACAGATGGAAGCTTAGCCTCAAAGAGAAAATTAAGATGACACAGGTGGTAAGTGGTAGGGCTGGTCAGCAAGCCTAGTTTATCAGATTCCAATCATCTTATTATACCACTTCTCCCGGGAAGGTGTGAATTCCTAGAGGGCTGGAGCTGCTCTATATTCTCAGCCTGTGGTAAAGGACCTGACATGTAGTAGGAAAAAAAAATTAATGAGTTTGAGTGGATGAGTAAATGATGACAGAATAAGGCTCTTTAACATGAATGCTTTAAATTCAGTTGAAGCAAATGAGGAGTAACTGTGTTGAAAAGCTTAGGAATGATCATCCAGCATATCTGGTTAAGAGCAAGGAATCATATACGTGGGTTTCCTCTCCAGAACCTTTACTTAGCAGCTTCGTGAACTCAGCCAAATTACTTTGCCTTTATGGCTCTGAAGCGTTTTCAGGAACTGAGTACAAGAGACCAAATATTAAAACAAAGATGCTCCCATGCTTTTATCACTCAGGAAATTCCAAAAGTTTTGGGAGCTGTGAGCCAAGAACTCACAGCTGGATAAAGACCAAATATATCTGAGAAATATATTTTGGTCATCTGAATGACCAAATATATATATTTCTTATAAATCTCCTATTACAGTTATATAAGTGATGAAGATTACAGATTTACTCCCATCCTCAGAACCAACATATATTTCTATTTTCATTTTTCCACTGATTATCTCTATTTTCACCTGGTGTTTAATGTCTAGTTGATTTTGACTTTTAAATGTCTCCTCAATCATCATTTCACCTTTGTGGACATTAGCCCTCATTAGCAGTGGCTCTGCCAGATTTTTCTCTATGATATATTTGATGTAATATATTAACAATGTAATAAAACAGAGGAGCTGGTATTCAAATCCAGATCTTGTGATTCATCAGTCGTACTTAGAAATAAAATATGTACCAAGTGCTATGCTAAGCTCTATACAATAGGTGCCCATTCTCACCACTTCTATTCAACATAATACTGGAAATCCTAGCCAAAGCAATCAGGCTAGAAAATGATATAAAAGGTGTCCAAGCAGAAAAGAAAGAAGCAAAATGTCTTTGTTTATGTGAAATTGGTAAATAAACATTGATGATTAAGTAGCTAGTAACTAAAGTTTTGTTTCCTTTGTGCAATTACTGATTATAGTTTTTTTGTTGATTACCCATCCATTGTTAAGTGTGCTGTTTAGACAATATGCTATCTGACCCCCACTAGGTTCCTATAGATAACATCTCCCTGGTGCCTGGGTCACCATGGTAATGGGTGTTTGAGCTGTTTTTCAGGAATTAGAACCCCTTGTCCACTTCAGGCTGGTTGAGGCCACCAACCCATCAACTGGGCCCGTGCAGATATCTGATAAGTGACTTCTTCATGTCAAGAAGTTAAAAACTCCACTCTTAGATCATACTAATGCCACCATTTTATGAACATGTGTCCTATGAAGAGGCATGAAGTTTGACGACACTTGTACAGATCATCAATTACCTCACCTCTCCTCACCTTCAATCATCTATCTCCATACTTCAGACCACCCTGACCCCTACCCCATAAATATCCCTGAGCCCCCATTTTTGGGGAGGTGGATTGGAAACTCGTTCTCCCATTTCCTCATTTGGTTGCCTTGTGATTAAAACCCTCTCTCTGCTGCAATCTCGTTGTCTCAGTGTTTGGCTTTCTGGGTGATGGACAAAAACCAACCTGGTTGGTAACATGCAGATGATATGATCTTATATAGAGAAAACCTAAAGACTCCTCCAAAAAACTGCCAGAACTAATCAATAAATTAAGTAAAGCTGCAGGATACAAAATCAACATACAACAAATAGTTGCATTTCTATACACTAACAACAAAACATCTGAAAAAGAATTAAAGAAAATAATCCCATTGACCCTTGTTTCTAAAACAATAAAATTCTTAAGAATAAATCTAACCAAGGAGGTAAAAGATCTGCACACTGAAAACTACAAGACTTTGTTGAAAGAAATTGAAGAAGACATAAACAAGTGGAAAGATATCCCACGGATCAAAAGAGTTAATATTGTCAAAATGTCCACATTACCCAAAGCCATCTTTACATTCAATGCAATTCATATCAAAGTTCCAATGGCATTTTTCACAGAAATAGAAAAAATAATTCTGGAATTTCGTATGGAGCCACAAAAGACCCCAAATAGCCAAAGCAATCCTGAGAAGTAAGAACAAAGATGGACACATCACACTTCCTGATTTCAAACTATACTATAAAGCTATAGTAATAAAAAAAGTGTGGTACTGGCATAAATACAGACACATAGACCAATGGAACAAAATTGAGAGGCCAGAAATAAACCCAAGCATATACAGTCAACTAATATTTGACAAGGGAGCCAAGAATACTCAGTGGGAAAGCATGATCTCTTCAATAAATGGTATCGAAAACTGTTACTGAAAACAGTTGGGAAAACTGGATAATCGCATGCAGAAGAATGAAATTGGACCCCTATATTACACCAGTCACAAAAATGAACTCAAAATTAAAGACGTAAATTTAAGAACTGAAACCATAAAAAATACTGGAAGAAAAGCATAGGGGAAAAAGCTCCTTGACATTGGTCTTGGCAGTGATTCCCTGGATATGACAGCAAAAGCACAAGCAACAAAAGCAAAAAGAAATAAGTGGGACTATATGAAACTAAAAAGTTTCTTCACAGCAAAATAAACTTAACAAAATGAAAAGGCAAACTACGGAATGGGAGAAAATATTTGCAAATTATATACCTGATAAGGGGTTAACGTTCAAAATATATAAAGAACTCATACAACTCAATAGCAAAAAATCTAACAACCCAATTTAAAAATGGGCAGGGGAACTGAATACACACTTTTCCAAAAAAGACATACAAATGGACATCAGGTACATAAAAAGGTGCTCAGCATCACTAATCAACAGGGAAATGCAAATCAAAACCACAAAAAGATGACCTCACGCCTGTTAGAATGGCTATTATCAAAAAGACAAGAAATAACAAGTGATGGTAAGATTATAGAGAAAAGAGAACCCTCGTGTACTGCTGGTGGGAATGTTGGTACAGCCACTATGGAAAACAGTTAAGAAGTTTCCTCAAAAAACTAAAACTAGAACTACCATATGATCCAGCAATCACACTTCTGGGTATATAACAATAGGAATCTCAAAGACATATCTGAACTTTCATGTTCATTGCAGCATTATTCACAATAGGCAAGACATGGAAACAACCTAAATGTCTGTCAACAGATGAGTGGATAAAGAAGATGTGTGTGGGCGGGGGGAGCGTGTGTAAAATATTCCATGGTATATTATTCAGCCATGAGAAGGAAGGAAATCCTGCCATCCATGACAACTTGGATGGACCTTGAGGGCATTATGCTCAGTGAAATAAGTCAGAGAAAGACAAATACTGTATGATTTCACTTATACATGGAATCTAAAAAAGATAAACTCAGAGAAAAAGTGGTAGTTACCAGGGGCTGGGGGGTGAGGCAAATGGGTAGATATTGGTCAAAGGATACAAACTTCCACTTATAAGATTAAAAAGTTTGGGGTTCAATGTACAGTATGGTGACTATAACTAATAACACTGTATAATATGTTTGAGTGTTGCTAAGAGAGTAGATTTTAAGCGTTCTCACCACAGAAAAGAAATGATAACTATGTGATGGGATGGAGGTGGTAGCTAATACTATGGTGGTCATCATTCTACAGTTTATAAATGTATCAAAGGAACAAGTTGTACACCTTAAACTTACACAATGTTATGTGCCAATTACATCTCAGTAAAGATGGAAAAAAACCATTTTGCTATCATAGAAGTCAATTCCTAGATACAAATCTAGTTAGTATTGGTTGACTCAGTTAAGGACAAAGAATAAGAGAAGGTCTTATGCTCATATTCACATGAAAAGCACCATTTACCTTTGATGGAGGAACAAATTCAACACATTCCAACCATACTGCTAAAAAGGACTTTCCACATATTGCACATTTTCTTCCCTGAGAGATTATGTTCCTGACCTGTGGGTACCATTCAACGGCTTGCATCAGGAAAAGATTCTTTTCTGCTAGCTGATTCATTATGAATCTTGATGTTATTTCCTAGATTAAAAAAGGATATGGTTCTTCAGATTATTTTTAAAATAACTGTTCTACATTACCTTGATCCTCATTTCACTAACTTATACTTTTGGTTTATTCCTCACAGCTTCTGTTAAATTAATTTTCCATAGTATATATAATGAATTATATTTTCAATGACTGGCATTGTAAATAAACTTAGTTTTCAACAGTATGAGAAAAAGTTATTTTTGGGGCCGGCCCGGTGGCACAGCAGTAAAGTGTACACCTTCCACTTCAGTGGCCCGGGGTTTGCCGGTTTGGATCCTGGGTGTGGACATGGCACTGCTTGACAAGCCATGCTGTGGCAGACGTCCCAGATATAAAAGTAGAGGAAAATGGGCACGGATGTGAGCTCAAGGCCAGTCCTCCTCGGAAAAAAAGAGGAGGATTGGCAGCAGTTAGCTCAGGGCTAATCTTCCTCAAAAAAAAAAAAGGAAAGAAAGAAAATTATTTTCAGTGTAATGTCTCTATGACTCTTACATACAGGAATCCAAGTTATAACGAATTTACATTATTAGGTAAAGTTTAGGTTCAAATTTTGTGCCTCTCATTACGATAAGCAAGGATTGTACAAATATTTAGACTACACTCGAAAATTGAGTCTGTCATATGTACTGATGTCTAAATCCTTACTGCTTACACTGTGGATTATGAACCATCAGAATCTATATCACCTGGAGGCTTTTGAGAAATTCAGACTCTCGGTTGCACTCCAGACTTACTGAATCAGAATCTGCAATGTAAATGCAAAGCTTCCCCAGGTAATCCATATGCATGTTAAAGTTTGAGAAGCACCAGTCTAAGTTAGCTACCGCAATGAGTACTGGAACAGAGCCATAGTGGTAAAGAGTACCGATTCCTATGAAGCAAATCTCTGAAATCTCTGAATTCAATATATATTAAACCTGTCCACATAGATATGTCCAGAAACCTTATTTGAGGTAATAATAATATTGTAATATTAAATAATAAAAGGGGTGGTGTGTATATACAAGCTGACTTTCACCATGACCATCAACAACATCTTCATCTTAAATTTTAAAAAATTATATAATACACAAAATTAGATCTTCACTGACCAAGTAAACAAAATAAACGTTTAATTTATTGCATTAAATTCCCCCCATTGTTTGTTCCAGCAGCATAGAAGTGTTGTATAAATGTTACACAAACAATGCATGAATTTTAATAATGTAGAGGACTTTTTTTCTGCCCAAACTGAAAGATTTCCCAGTGGTGTTGAAATAGTCCACATCAGGCTCTGATAGGAATCTTTGGGAATACATACATACATGCATACATAATCTTTCACTTATTCACCCCAATTAAAATCTTAAAAATAACAACAAAATCCTATAAATTGCTGTCTCCCTGTTCCTTATTACTCTATCCCTTCCACTTAATATGCACCTGGGAAAGGTGCCTTTATACAGCAAACATCCCTGAGCATGGGTTCCTTAAATGTCTGATCCTTCAACGGCATACCCTCCTACTGACTAAGCTCATTCTCCTAGATGGTTACATAATGAGGTTATCCTTTCTGAGAGAATTATCCTTTCACCGTAATATTACCAGGACTCCTAAATTTTATGTCTATGATAACCTTTCTCTAACTATTGACACAGAGCATAGCTTGTGATTCTGAATGAGATATTGGGTTTAGAGGTAAGTTTTTAGCTATCACAATTCAGTGGTTGGGTCTCATTACCAAGTTGCAGAAAACGAATAGATGAGAATTCACTCTTCAAAATAGCAGATGGTAGGAAAATTTGCTGAAATACATGGAACCTATAAATAGATCACAACTCACAGAGCTCAATTTTTCCATTTGTGATTTCTGGAAACAAACATGTTTGTTGGACTCTGTATGTCCCTTGACAACTCTTACATTACCCATTATTTACATTCTTCCCTTACTTGCTGCCAATGGAAGAATAACATATACCACTGATATATAAAGTTAGCACTTGGAAATGTGAGTAGACGTAAAGTAAGATACTTTTGGTCATGCCATCATTTAGGACACCTCTTAAAGATACATGCAATGCAATTTTTGAGAATTCACAACTTAATGATGGCCTAATTCCAGTATTATTTAAAAGTCAAGGAATGTTTTATGGGCAAAGAAATTGCTCCTTTTGAATAGTCTATATGCTACTTTGTTAGAATATTTGTTAGCTAACTATGTATAGGTCAGAGATTATTCCTGTATTTAATCCATCATAGACTAAAATTAGTTTCAGGTGTATTCTTTTTTTTTCCCTTACATATGATAATTTAATTTGAATTATAAAATTGTCCATGTGCAAATTATATTCCTATAAATATTTAAAATTATAAAATGTAAAAAAAGTATGAATCCTTAGAAAGAATGATGAACTTCGGAATTGTTGTATAATCAATTGTTACTGTGTGCATGATAGGCACTAAACAAAGCATTAAGAGCAAAGGTTCTCTTTGTAAGTAAAGTCACAGTCAGCTAGATAAATAGGTGCAAATCCTGGCTCTATGACTTATTAGCTGCATGACCTTATTTGGACAAGTCCTTAACTTCTCTGATCTTGGGTACTTCGCCTGTAAAATAGGGACTTTTTTCTAACACTATCACATAGAGTTCAGAAAATTAAATTAGATAACACAGGTAAAACTCTTAGCCTGGTGTCTATTGATACAGTACACTCTGGCTCATATTTTGTTATAATCTAGTTATTAACATTAAATTTTAGTTCGTAAATCTCTGAGGTGAAGAAAAGTTTTTAAAAAGCTTTACCAAGGCACAACCTGAATCAAAGCCCTATAGTTCTCTGACAGCCCCCAAGTAGTTTAATCAGTAATGTTAACAAATGTCCAGTAGAAATGACTTTTACTTTAAGTACAAACACGAAATGTGTAATCAATTTAAACCACCTTCCCCAGAAAAATTCTTAGAGATACTTTCAAAAATACTCAAATGATTTATAGCAAAAATTGTCATTTCTATTAAGTATATAAATTAAAAAAAAACAAAAAACTCCTGTGCTACTGGGTCCTTACAGTTTTGAAAATGGGAAGGAAGAAATACTGCTCTGTCTTGGGCCCGGCCACAGGGCAACCTCCTTGCCTTCGAGAGCTCCTGTAAGACCACTACCACATCGGGTTAACTGCTCATCCAGCCCTCTCCACAAACCAGAGCCTCTTCCAACCAGGAATCACCACTTTTCCTTCTCTTTTACCCTCACCTTCTGGCAGCTCCTTTTTGAGGCAATATTGCATAACGGAATCTGGAGCCCAACCACTTAGGTTGGCACTATCATCCCAACACTTACTAGCTCTGTGAACTTGGACAAGTTATTTAACCTCTCTGGGTCTCAATTTGTCTATCTATAAAAAGGGTACAACAATGGTACTTAACTTTTTAGAATTATTGGAGGACTAAATTAGTTCATTCCTGTTAAGTGCTTAGAACAGTTCCTTGCCCCAAGTAAACTTAAAAAGTGTTAGGTATCATTATTCCTATTCTAAAATGCTTGACTCAAGGAGAACAAATACGTTATAAGAGATTAAACAAATTAAATACTGCAGTTTTTAAATTCTTTTGCAATTAAATTTCAAATAAGAATTTTTTTCACACACGAATAAAAGATAATACTGCTCCTGGAAATACAGATTGATTCTCTGGAAGGAAATTTGAAAAGTGCTAATCAAACTTTAAAAGATGCCCATTCTTTGGTCCAACAATTTCACTTATAGGGATAATATGGACATAAAAATTTGCTATGAGGACAGTCATTGTAGTGTTTTTTATAAAGGCCAAAAAGTCAGCAGCCAATGTAGAGAAGTAGTTAAAAATATTATGGTGTAATCATATAATTATTCACCAAAAAAGATGTCGTAGACTGATTTTTTTTACTGATTGGACAGATCTTCACAATATTTTGAGTGAAAAAACAAGTCTCTAAATAGTGTGTAAAGTTTGAATTTAGTCTTAATAAAAATAATTCTAGATGCTTAGAAAGTTCTAGAAGAACAAATATTGGAAAGAATTGTAGTTATATCTCTGCATAATAGACTTCTGAGTATTTTTATCAATTTCTATTGGCTTATTTTTTCTAATTTCTCTAAATGAGCTTGTATTACTTTTGTAATAAACTTTTTAAAAAAATCAGTATGGTATTATAACTTTTCTTTTCTTCCTTGCTCACCTGAATTTTCTAAACATATATCACTTATGTGATAAGGAAAAAAGTTATTTTAAAGCAAACTAAACTACTGAACAAAGTCGGTTGTGTCCTGTAACCAGGAAACTTGAATCCTATGCAATTCCTGAAAGTCTTAAGACAACCCTATATGTTCAGCTACAGACCTAAATGGACCTGAGATATCCACATTCATGATGGAGACTCACACTCACACGTGGATCTGCAACCTTTAACTCATCTGTCACCAAAGGACACACAAAGTCCTCTAACATGCTTTCCTCTGCCTTCTTTTAATATCATCAACTTCTTTTACTAAAATGAACATGATTTCTGGATCATATTCATTCATCCACTAGGAATAGGAGCAAGTAAAAAGGGAGTGGAAGAGGCAAAGATCCTGCTAAGAACAAATGAAATACACCCTGAAAAAATACTTGGAAAGCTAAAGCGAAAACAAATTTCTCTCTTTTCTCTTCATCCAACAAAATGTTTCCATTTCTCTGAGTTTAGTCACTCTGGAAATCAGATAGGATTACATTGGATTCTGTAAGAAAGTCAAAGAGATTATGTTTAGGATCCACATTGCCAATGGACTAAGGTTACATTAATCATCTGCTGGCTTGGCAAGAATGCTTTAAAAGAAAACTTTAAAACTTAGATGATGTTTTTAGTTTGAAGGCCTGCGTGAATGATCCAAGCCATCACCTGTAGCCTCCAGACACCCTCCTGTTTTACAGCGTGGACTGGCTGCTTCATCAACAGTGGGTTTTCTTCACAGTAGAATTCCCTCAGCTTCAGATTCTGAAACTTTCAAAACAAAATAAAAACTTTATTGCATGACAAAATAACGAACTTCACTTCAAAGGCTACATTTTCAATAAAATCACACTAAAATACTTTATTTAGAATTTATACTCCATGTTACTATTTTAACAGCAGGACGTACTCTAGTTGTTAGAAGCACAAGGGTCTTCATGCTGGCAAGAATGGCAATGACATTAGAGGTCAGTGGTGGCATCCTCCTTACGGACAGCTGAGAAAATTTATTTAAGATCACAGAACTGGTTAGTAATTAGAATGGGTTAATTAATCAAATGCTGGGAACATTTTGCAAGTAATATATTTGTTAGAAAACCAAGTATGATGAAAAATAACAGTCTAAAATACACCAAAATCCAGGTCTCAAAGATTGTCTGTCTTATGACCCTTTTATGTTCAGTGAGGAAGGTAAGAGAAACAAAAGAACATCAAAATGTTCTCATTATAACCTGTTGTACACAGTGAAAATAAAAAAGAATAAACACATACAGTTCACAAGGATATTGAATTTTCTATGAAGAAAGCCTAAATTCAACCAGAGTATGCCATGTGAGTAGAAAAATAAGGAATTCTCTTATATTAATATTACGCCTTGCCTCCCAAGAACTCATGTGGCTTTCAAAGTTACACTCATTTAGGGAGTTTCTTCTCTGAGCCTTAGTTTCAGCTGTAAAATGGGGAAAATAAGACCTGTCTTCAGTGGTGTGCTGATAAAACAGTTCTCTGGAAAGAAAAAAAAAGCCCTGATTTGTGGGGTGTTTTGATTCCATGGGTAAACACTCCCACCATCACTGATTCCAGTCACTGAACACAGAATTGAGAAGAGATGTGGAAAACAGGCTATTGTGAGCCAAGGTGAGCTGACAGCATTATGCCACTGCATCTCACATTTATGGAAGAATTATAGATATTTCCCTAACTTCAGCCCAGGGTTTGAAACATAGCAAGTACTCAACAAATTTAAAATAATTTATTTAAAACATCTTTTCAGGGCATCAAGTCATTAGGTCTCAAAAGTCTCAGGAAACTTCTACAACATAGACAAGATTTTAAAGTAAAATACAGAGCTTAAGGCCATTTTGGAATCACCTTGTCTCCTGCTCTCACAACAGACATTCTGACTTTCTTAATTCAGTTTCCTACGTTATCCATCAAGAGGGAGCAATCTAGAGAAATGAATCCAATGGTAGCCCCAAGACAGTGCTGGGTGTGCTGAAATGAAAAGGGCATTTCTTGTGCATCATGAAAACATCATTTTTTTATTTTCTGTTCTAAAGAATAACATTCCATAATTTACACCTAAACTCACAGTCCCTTTTTCAAAACTGATACAAACTTGAACATCTTGTTATATGAAAATATCATCAACATATACGAATCTCATTTCAAGTTTGACCATGGTTCAAAGAGCATACATTTCTCTTCAAGGGTCATGTTTCTCTTCCTTCAAATCCTGTCACTATTCTTCCATCAAATATGGTAATGAGTTATCTAGCTTGATAACTTACTACATAATATATAAAAAAGAAGTTATCTTAATGAAAATGAATTAATTAATGAAATTCTTTAGCATATGTTTTGTAGCAGGTAAGTTTCAATAACCTGAAGTCACACAGTCTCTCAATGTGCACTCTCAATATTCTCCAGAGCAACAATTTGTCATTCCCTCCCTCTATATCCATTACTGGGTTTCCTGTCAGCCTAACTTCTTGATAGAACAATATTCTTGGCCATTGTCATCATTCCAGTAGCATAATCAGCTATATTCTCTTCTACTAATAAAATGTTGTTACAGCTTTTCAGAGTCTCTTGGCACATGTCTACTCAAACAATCACTGCTATGAGTTTAATATCAACTGAAACAATTTTGCCCCTCCCCCCCCAGCAGGGGTATACAGACATTTTTGGTTGTCACAACTGGGGGAAGGGGTAGTATTACTGGTATCTAATTAGTAAAGACCAGGAGTGCTGATAAACATCCTACAATGCACAAGATAGCCCCCACAACAAAGAAATTATCGGGCCCAAAATAGCATTGAAGTTGGAAAAACCCCGGTTTAGAGGCACAAGATCATAAATATTCACTGGCCCATCTTACCTGGAGAGGGGATTGACAGCTAGAGGGAAATGAGAGTTTTTATTTTTTTAAGATGAAGACTTGAGCATGTAGAAGGTAAGTGCCAACATAGTGAGATTAATGTAGAGGAGAAAGAAGGAATAATTGATAAAGTAATGATCAGGTGAAGAACACAGAATGACTCTTAAATACTAACCTCTTTGAGTCATCTTCTCCTCTATGGCCAGAAGAAAGGAGGTGTACACACAAGCATGGATAAGTTTGAAGGTGTGGGATTGGATGGTTGAAGGAGTCAGTCATGATCCTTTCAATTTTGTCTTTGAAATAGAGAATAAGACCATCTGTCAATTAAGCTGTAAAGCAAGGTGTCAATGTGGAAGGAGGCATAAAGAATGTGGTGAAAGTTTGGAATATGCAATAGGTTTTGGAAGAGGAACCTGGCCAGGGACAGGCAAAAATATTATACAGACTTGCCGAGGGACCCACTGGAGTCCACACATTTGTGGTGGTCCCTGTCCATATATTGTTTGCTTCCCTTTAGCACCTACCAGCCCAGATATAAAATTAAGAATCTGCAGAATGTTTCCAAGTCTTGGCTATTGTGAATAATGCTGCAATGAACACATATAGAAGTGAAATATAATGATGTATACCTGAAATTTATACAATATTATAAATCGATGTTACCTCAATAAAAAAAGAATCTGCAGAACGAATATGTCATAAAGCAAGGGAATGAACATGTTATATGTACTAAAACATAAATGATTTGGACTTGGTCCTTTATGGTCTAGACAAGATAGAAAAAGAAATAGTACAAAGTTTCGATGGACAGGAGTAAAAAGAAAAGTGAAGGACACGAAGTCTCAGTGACCTAAAAGAAAAGATATGGCTATAAAGCAATAAGGGAGGCGGAACATAGGAGGAACCAGTGGTCAAATTGCCATCCTAGACTTTAGTGCTTCAAATTTAGAGCAAGTGAGGATGATCTTAAGATCTAGACATCACTGTGGAGGTGGTTTGCTGAAGCGAAGACTGGGAAAGGTCATTAAACTCAAGCATTCAAGGAACTTTGAGCCTAAGTTGTTTGTATTGACCATCTTTACAAACCAACTTCCTGAGTAACGCTCACAAATATTTGGCTGTCTACTGAACATCTCCACCTGGAAGTCCCATAATCATCATAAATCCTAACATTTGAAAACCAAACTCATGTTTCCCTCAAATTTTCCCCTTTCCTTTTCCTCATCACCCACATCAAATCTCCCGCCATGTCCTATCAATTCTACCTTCTTAAAACTTGGGGACTCTATCCTTTCTTTCCATCCCCCTACCTCACTCACCTCCTCACCACCTCTGAACAATCTCCTCCTCCTCCTTGCCCCAGCCACTAACTCTCTCTGCCTTGATTGAAGCCCTCATCTTATGTGAATTATTGCAACAGTATTCTATTTGGCCTCAGTGCACTTTTGCTGTAGAATTGGGATTTTAAAAATGAGGATCTGGTCCTAATACAGGTTTCCTCAAAAGTTTACAAAGTTCCCCTTTGTGCACAGGATAAATTCAAAAGTCCTAGTATGCCATACTTGGTTCTCCTTGGCCTGCTTCTCTAACTACACATCCTGGTAAGCCCCACACTCACCCTTATAAACCAGCCATCCTGAGGGACCTAGGGGTCTCACAAGAGGCCTGGGTCTTATCTCACAGTTACTACTCAAGCTGTGCACTTCTACTCACCTACTCCTGGATCATTTCTTCAAGATGAAAATATCACCCCTCTAAGCTTCTCCAGCCTCTAGTAAATGTTTCTGTGTCTCCACCTTGACTTTAAATATAAATTAATCACAGCACCTATAAATACTATGAGGCAATCCTTGTTGAAAAGTCTATTTTCATCTATCAGGCTTTGATCTCTTTAAGACCTATATCTTAAGTGAACTATACAGTGCAAGCTCTAAATTCAGTACCCAGTACATAGCTGATGTACCTAATAAATAATTGATAAATAAATGAATGTCTTCTCAAAAACCCCAGGCACACACAGCTCTCCCTGGGCACTTCTCTAAACTTGGTCAATTGTTATAACTGTTCCTACAAAGCCCCATGCCCCAGGAACAATGATGCATAAGTTAAGCAAGTCCTTCAGTTGCTTCGGACTAGCCTAAAGTAATGAGGGAGATCAGACGAGGGTTGGTTTAGCAAGAACATTGTTGATGTAAACATAAAGAAAGGAGGTTGAGATTTCATAGGGACTCAAAAATAGAAACAATAAGTAGGCTACAGAAAATTAGCATGTACTCTTCAGATCATCTCAAACCTCACAGGGTTACCCTTTAGCAAGAATTGGAATTTCTAAATATGCTAAAGGACAACTTGTGAGGAGGGTAAGATTTTAAGTGTGGTGACTATAGCATCCAAAAAAATATATTAATTAACAATTCTAAAAAAGGACATGAATAAGATCTGTGACCAATGGGAAATTCAAGAAAATGTTTGATAAACTTGATATCTAATCATAATTGTGTGGAGTAATTAGGCTGATGATATCATTTGAACATAAGAAAGCCAAAAAATCTGCTCTAGGAACTTCTTTCTCACCCACTCTTCATGAGTGGGAAGGAAAACAGGCAGTAAGTGACCTAGAGTCAGAATCCTTCATTATCTGCTGGATACTTGTCCCAAGAGAAGATTCTTGGAGGGAATTGAAGGGAGGAGGTCAAGAGAAGCCTGGAGGGAAGGAGATAAGTGAACTCCCAGGCTCCAAACACAAACACACACACACACACACAGACCTTTCTCATTATGGCGAGGGAGAAGCAGCTGAAGGCCCTCAAACCCGGGCCCCTCCCTGCCTTTAATATTCTGGGCCTTAAAGCTGATGGGACAGTGGCTCCCCCATCTTCTTCAAGTCGCTTGATTTAAATGTCACTGTAAGAAGAACAATTAATATCATAGGGCTTATTTGCATCTCCTCACAATCCCCATGCCATACCTGCTTTAGACCCCACTTCCAAATAAGCTAAAGGATGACTTGTGAGGATTAGATTTTAACTGTGGGGGCTATGGTATCCAAAAATATATTAATTAATCATTCTAAAAAAGGACATGAATAAGATTTGTGACCAATGGGAAATTCAAGAAAATGTATGATAAACTCGATATCTAATCAGAATTGTGGAGTGATCTTTGAATTACCTGAGAATGAGTAGCTGAAGAGGCCTCTGTTTCCACTCTGCCTTGTATGCCCCACCTCCAATAGCATGATTTCCTTACAATGTAAGTCAGATCACATTACTACCTTGCTCAAAACCATGCAGCGGTTCTCATCTCACTCAAAATGAAATGCAAAGTCCTCACACTGGCTTCCTGAACTCTGTTATAGTTGGACCCTGTACTTCCGCTTTGACCTCATCTCCTAGCATTCACTCTCTCTCTCTTTTTCTATTTCTCTCTCCACTCTGGCAACATTGGCTATCTTTCCAAGCACTCCTCACCTGGGGGCCCCGGCACTTCCCTCTTCTTGGAACACTTTGGTCTCAGATTTGTCCATATCATTACAATTCAGAGTAAAATGGAATCATATGTTTAGCAGTTTGAGAGGGCAAACACTTATGACCCAAGGATTTGATAACAAGACAAGTTTTCACTAATATACAAAGGCAATGTAAAGACATTCTCACATGCATGAGCTATGTACCTTACCCACTGAAAATGACTCAAGACATATAGTAGCTGAAAGAGTAACAAAAACCAAGAATTTGGAGAATACCTTCATTTTTCCTGTCAAATGCAAAGAATAAAATTTAGAACACTTACTGCTCCAGTGTAAACGAGATTAGGGTAATCTGTAAAGAAATTTGCAATGTCATTAAAAAGCAAGTTATTCTTACTCTTTGTTAATTCTACTTATAGAAATTCATCCAAAAATATTTGAAATGGGAACAAATATTTATGCACAAAATATGTTTCTGAGATTTAAAATTTTAAAAATCCCTTCCTATATTAAAAAATCATGTATGGTAAATTATATTACATACTTGAACCTCTGGCTCTCTGCCTTTCACTCCCTATGTCTAGCAAAACTGACCACTGGGACATTCCTGCCATCAGCTTTCCCTATCTCTGCACCCAAGCAAGTAAGTGCTGTTTGCAGAGTCACACCTCAGGGTTGACCAGAATCCCAATAAATTCATCAGCACCAGCTGCCATTATGCCCCTTAGTGGTTGCTGGAAATTCTACTCTGGTCAACATAATTCTGTTTTCTTTGCTGGCTTATCATTCTTTGCCCAACCACGAAATAGTTCTCCCCAGAGCCTAGCACATTCTCTTTTCACTTTATTTTCCTTTCCCTAGGCATTTTAGCCACATCCACAACTTCAATGAAATCTCTAAGCCAATGACTCTGGTTCCACACCCTATAGCAAACTGCCTACTGAAAATCTTCACTTGGATGTCTTAAATACACATCAAACTCACTGTGTCTAAGATTGAACTCATGATCGGCTCTTCTATGGTTGGTCTTTTTCCAGTGGTTTCTATTTCAGTCCATAGAAAGCTTACTAGTCCATCAACACTGCCAAATGTACTTCTTAAATGTCTCTTGAGTCTTTTCAGGTCTTTCCACTCCTACTGCCACCACCTTAGACCAAATTATATCATCATTTCCTACTTGGCTTCAGTAAAAATCTACCAGAAGTCTACCTGGCGTTTCCTCTGGCCTCCTTCCACTTCCTCCTTCCAGTGTGTCCTCCACGCCTCAGACAGGATGATTTTTTCAAAATACAAATCTGATTATGGCACCCTCTACCTAAAATCATTTGAAACTTGTGTTGTCCTTCAAATAAAGATCAAAATCCTTGACATATCCTACATTCTTTGGCCATGGCCCCCTCCCACTTAATCTCTGAGCTGCAGCCACACTGAATACCTTCCAGTCCCCTGAACATCCATGCGCCCTTCCACGTGCTGTTCACTCTGTCTGGAATGTGTCCTTTCCCCTTCACCTAATTGATCCCTACTCATTCTTCAGATAGCTTATGTCACTTCCTCCAGGAAGCCTTCCCCAACCTTCTTTGTAACCAAACTATAAAAAGCACTTTTCTCAGGTAATAACAAAGAAATTAGTTTAGTCAGGCTCCTGGTCTCTATCATAGACCAGTGGTCCTTTTTTTCAAGTGTACTGATTTCAGTTTGTAATTATCATTCATAATGCTAATTATTTAATTACTATGTTTCCCCACTACACTACAGCTCTGAGAAGGAAGAGACCCTGTCTGTTTCCTCACCATTATATCCCCAGTTCCTAGTGCAGGGCTTAATATATAACATAAAATGTGTGGGTTTAGGAAGATAGACTTGGGAGTCAAGTGAAGAAAGAAGCATCAACCCAGGATGAATATGGAAGCCCAGGGAAGAATTCCCACAAAGAAATGGAAGTGAGGGAACTCAATACACAAAGGTAGTAGAGGCCTCCAAAGAAGAATGAGATAGCAGAACGACAGACAAGCAGGACACTGTCCTCTCTCAGAAGCAGGCAGACACTGTGGACTCATCCACCCACTCTTGCCTCCAGGGCCACACTCTACCTCCCATCCCCAGACCTCCTTTCCCTGAACTCCACACACCTATAGCCTAGCAAGAGCAGTGCTTTGAATAAAGAGAGGTAAGATGGGGCCCTGAATGGCTGGCAACATCAGGGAGGAATGAGGAGCTGCCAGAATGCACTATTCCTGCTGGAATATTTCAATCATTTCCACACTCTCATTGAACAACACAAGCTCCTGTAAGAGCTTTTTATTCGCCCATAAAGTGAACTGCAAAGACAGCTGCTAGTGTTTCAGGGACTCTTGAGTGTCCCAAATCAAAAATAAACTGAAGGTTTAAAAATGAAATTAACTGATAATCATTGAGTGCCAATACCATTAGAGACAACAGATGCAAGAATTTATACCAGAGGAAATAGAGCTAATAGGACAAGACTCTAAAATAATTAGTATATTTAATATCTTCAAAGAAATATGTGAAACATTGCTTATATTAAGCAAGAATAAGAACCAATTTTAATACTTGGAAATGTCAAATCATATAAGCTTTCTGAAGCAAAATTTGGCAACATTTATCAAGTCAGGAAAAGTATGCATAAATTTTGATTCAGCAATTACACTTCAAGAAATCTTTCCTAAGGGAGTAATTAATGGTATGTACGAAGATTAGCTACAATGGCATTCACTGAAGCATTTTTATTGTGGCAAGAAGTTTGAAACATTCTACCCATCAAAAAATAGGGGACTGCTTAAATATATCCAATATCAATGTGATGGAGCCATTAGAAAGAGTGATGTAGGAAAATACTTTAAACCATGGGGAAATGTTTACAATAAAAATTGAAAAGACATGTTATAAAACAGTGATGTATGACTAGTACTAACATTAATATGTGTGAATATTCCATTTTTGAAAAAAATACCTATATGTGCATGTACACACATTCACAGATTTTTTTAAAAAATGGAAAAATAGGAAATAAATAAACTGACATGTTAATGGTGCCGGTTCCCTTCTCCCCTGCCCCTGCATGGTCAGATTATGGGTAATTTTGCTTTTCTTCTTTTTATGTATCTCTATTTTCCAAATGAGCCACAGTGAAAAGAAATTTTAAAATGTTTTTCCAAGAATGATGAAACTTACATCTCCCTAATTCTGATTACCAATCTGCAAACTTTCAAAAGACAAATTTGGGAATGGGGGCAACAGGAGACAGACTCCTCTTGTTCTGGGTTAAAAGACTGAAAATACAGCTTCCCAAAGTGGATAAAATTTTCCCAGGGCTAAAAATATTTCCAGGATTTCAAGAAAGCTATCTCAACATCTGTGCTGATTCTAAGATTTTCTAGAAGTTTGAAAATTCTCTTACATATCTGACCATGAGGTACAAAAGTTAGATTGTAAGAAATATTTTTTCAAGTTCTGTGCTAGGGCAGCTCATGCATTCCTAGAGTGAGGGTGGGAGCTAATATCATTCCCAAGCACATGAAAACTAGTTTACAGCGGAGGTGAAAAAAATCGTAGACATTACAATGGTTTGTGGCTTTCAAAATTCAATTCTACCTGACAAAATAAACATATATACAGTAATTCTCTGGTGCTAAAATTTAATGCGGTAGAGGAGAGATTATTAGGGGGAAAAAAGTCTAAAAAGCTCCTGGGGGAGAGAACAATTATGAAAAAGAGATTGAGAAACACTGGTTCAACCTAGGAACATAATACCCCAATTCTTTTTTCATATATCTCGTCTCTTGGTTAGGTTGCTTAGAGTCTCAGCATTCACTATTTTATTTTAATTATGCACATGTACACACATACTTGTATACGTGTTCCTTTGCATTTAAAAACTACCAACTGACTCTTCAATAATTGGCTTCTATACTGAAATTTCTAGACTAAAAAGAACAATATTTTATAAAGTGCTAGATTTTTCTAAGCATTGTATTGCTTTCTGCTTTCACATATGTGTTTGAAGCTTTGAAGAAGTGTCTACTGATAACTGTTAACATTAGCATCAAGATTTTAGACAAAGCTTTTTTTGACTCTGGAATCACTCACACTATTATGACTCCTGTAATAAAGGACAAATTAGGGGTTCAAAACAACTATTCTTTATTACTTATTGAGTCTTTTATAATAAGAAGAATATGCATTAACTATTACATATTAATTAAATATGGTATTATACAATACTATCTTCATGCTTGTAACTTTACAGTCTCAAAATGGCTGCTAATTCTCAATCAAGTCCAGGCAACAAAAAGAAGGAAAGACCAAGGGGCAAGAAGTAAGGAAGGTTAGAGGAAACCAAATAAGTCTGTCCAATTTTGTTGGGAAAATAAAAGTTTTCCTAGAAACCCCACCCAAAAGATTTCCACTTATTTTTCTCTGGTCAGAACTGTGAACACGGCCACTCCCCCTGGAAGTAGTTCAAGAGAAAAAGGTTGGAGATGGGGATTTCAACCAGGTACTGAACAGCACCTGCTACATTTGTTCTTTAATATCATTCAAGTCTCTCTGATCACATGTAGCCCCACTTAGAGTATCAGAACCCTCCTTTACACTCTGATTTGTTTTTGTAATGTGGTAAGCACTGAAGATAGAGCAGTGCACAAAATACAGAATCTCCCCTTCTGGGCTTACAGTGCCCTATGTGTTTTCTTCATAAACTACTTAAAATTATGGGGTTTTGTTTTCTTGTTTACTATCTGTCTTCCCCTCTAGAATATAAGCTCCAAGAGGGGAAGGAGTTTGTTTTATTCACCTCTGTATCCAGAATGCCTAGGACAACAGTTCCTGGCATACAAAAGACATTCAAATTTATAGTGAATAAGTGAATTACTGAATAAGGAAATCAGACTTTGGGAATTTAAGGATCTCTACCCAAGATTAGACAGTTAGTAAGTAGCAAAGCTACTATTTTAAGAATCTCTGACACAAAAGAAAGACGAATTATCTCTTAAAGTTCTATACCAGATCCTCCCTACTTCAGTCAATGGTGCCAAGTTTACTGCCATTGATATGCTGACTGCTACAGGTTCAGGAGAACCAGGTATGGGCATTAATTTCCAACTTGGCTTTCAGTGAGATCATGTTGGTAACTTGAAACAGGCTATGGTGGGAGTATTTGGGAGTATCTACCTATGGAAATTGGCAGATGTTACCAATCAGGGCTTTTTCTCCCCAGAGAGCTGGTTGCTAAACATTTACGAGCAAACCACCAGATATTTCCCATCCCACTTCTTTGTCTCTATTAATGCTGAAAGCACTTACATAAACTTTCCAGACTTCTCTCCCTAGAAGCAGTCCTTATTTTGCTGCTCCTGTGGAACTCAGAGTTTTCAGCATGGTGCCCTCTTCTTGCTTTCTCTAATTTCCAAATCTCTAAATCTGTGAACAAGTATCGCAGCCCAACAGGGGTGGGGCAAAATAGTGACTAAAAAGTGTGACTATTCAGCAAACAAGCTGGGCAAGATCGCCAGGATGTAGGCAGGGAAAGAGAACAATAGAATTTATAACCACCTCTGTGTCTATGAAAATGGGCAGGAGCAGAACCTTCACTGAAAGAGAGCGCTTGATTGGCAGTCCTGGGCTTTCTCTGAGGAGGCATGAATCCCCTGGTTCTTTTTGCATGAGAATAGTTGGTGTTGGACTGACTCTACTTGTTATGCCCCAGGGGACATTCAGTGGAACTTGTACTCTGAAACAGTGAATATCTGAATAAAAATTATATGACAGCGGTGTAAACAACTTCATAAGGCGGCTGCTTCCACGCTAATATCAAACACAAGCTATATGTTTGCTTTATTTTATCTTGTTCTTGCTTTACAGAGTATATCTTTGATCCAGGAACATAAATTGTAATTCCTCTTCCTGCTATAAAGTTAAAAATATAGGGGCTGGCCCTGTGGCCGAGTGGTTAAGTTCGCGTGCTCCACTTCAGCAGCCCAGGGTTTCACCAGTTCAGATCCTGAGTGTGGACATGGCACGGCTCATTAGGCCATGATGAGGCAGCATCCCACATGCCACAACTAGGACTCACAACTAAAATATACAACTATGTACTGGGGGGATTTGGGGAGAAAAAGCAGAAAAAAAAGATTGGCAACAGTTGTTAGCTCAGGTGCCAATCTTAATATATTATATATATATAATGCTAACATTAGATTTCCAATAATACTCATCAAGTATTTATAGGTTATATTTTTTCCACTTATTATTCCTCCAAATCCCTCCTCCCATTCATTCTCTCACATTCTGGGTCAGATTATCCAGAGCTCCAAGACATGCAAGGATAACCTAGGAAAAAAAGTGTGAGAGGAAGCAATAATCACAGCTTCTAGCACAACTTATCTAAAGCCTTGACATCATGGTGGTAGTCCCACACCACTTGTAAGAGTGTGTATGGGGTGGGGGAACATGCTTGTGATTTGATGGTGATAGGCAAAGATAGGAATTAGGACTAACATGATATATAAAACACTAGCTATGTTTCTGGTGATTTATATTTGCTAGCTCAGTCAATTATCACAGCAGCCAGTATCATTTGTATTATTACCCCATTTTTTAGATAAAGCAACTGAAGTTCAAGGCTTTAGAAAACTTGCCCATAGTCATACAACTAGGAAGTTGCAAAACTAGAATTCATACACAGCCCAGGAAAGTTAGTGTGTCTTCTATAGACTACACAATGCTGCCTCCAATGAAGATAGCACACTAACTGCTCTTTATTCTATTATGACCTAAATAAGAAGTCACTACCAAAATCTTGACTCACTCACTTTCCTTTGGAAAGCTAACTTGTAAATCCACCAAGAAAAACCTGTCTTCTTCTATAGCCAACTTAGAGATCTCTTCAAAGGGCTGTTATCTGCAGGCATCAAGAAATCAAACATAAGTGTCAGAGCCAGAATTCAAACCTAGGTTTGTCTGACTCCAGACTCTGTCCATCTGCTGTTTTCACCCATCATACTTTTTTCCATTAGTGCAAAAAAAGAAAGATCAAAATAAATCCAATATTACATATAAATGGAATACTTATTAACTACATGTGTTTTTAGAATTGTGCATGTGACTTGATGCAGCTGTAATTCTTGAGAGAGAGATGTGCATGGAAAAACATCTCAGGTCCAGATAACCACCCAGACACCTGTGAGCATCTAGCCACCAAATGGTTTTAATAGATTAGCACCAACTCCCTACTTGCAAGTCTAAGAAAGGGAGAGTAAGCAATATTTTTATGTTCTGAAACAAAGAACTACCATATCAAAAGTCTCATGGTCTCCTTAGAGTGACACACTCAGCCTTCCTCAATGTCACCTACTGTCTCCCCATCTGAGAGTCAGTCCCCTGACATCCACTGCACAGCTTAGTGTCTCAGACTTCTATTAACTCAGTGTCTTCTGTTTGGAGTTATTTCCTTGATTTACAGCTCTGCTGTCTCATTAGTATATCCTTCCAGAAGTCCACACCTATGATTTCTTTGAAGTTCCCCTTTAATCCAGGAATGCCAACAGACTCTCAGATACGGTGTCTGAAAATACTCTCTAAACTCGGTATCCTGTCTTCTTCTCCTTCTGTAGGGGGATTCCAGATGCTACCAATTGTTCCTCCTAATTACTAGGCAAAAAAAGTCGGTTTCAGCAAGAGCTTTCAGAGTCAACTGCTAATCTTAACTGCTCATCTCAAATGAACTTATGTTTTTAGTTCTCCTAAAGAACACATTTCCAGGAGTCTTGACTTCAACTTTCTGAAGTAAACGAGAGCCTATAGGAGTATAGAGGGCTGGGAAGCAGGGGGAAGAGGGTGCTGAGATCAGTCCTCTCTGGCTAGTTTAACCAAGCCATGCCTTCTACAATAATTAAAAGAACATACAATCTTGTCAAACAGTCTGGAACAAGATATGATAATCTGGCATAGTGTATTTCTAAAAGTACTACTAGTAATTAAGTTTTTTTTCACTTCAAAATGATCTAGATTTGAATTTCTATTCTGCTATATAATGTTGGGTAAGGTACTTTAATCTCTTCCCAAAGCCTCAGTTTTCTCATCTGTAAAATGGAAATAGTAATGGTACCTAGCTCATCAAGCTATAATGAGGATTAAATAAGATGATGCTTCTAAAGCACTTAACACAAAACCAACTACATACTTTACAAAGAATATTAGTTATCATTGTTTGTTTTTATATAGTAAATTTTATATATCCTCCCTTGGCATGTTATCATTTACATCGAGCATCTGTCACCTAGGTAGATGAAACTCTCACTAACAATCCTGAGTATATCAAAGACTGAAGTACATCCCTCCTATGATGGCCTTTGCCCATCCCTGATGGTTCTTCTCCCAATCCTTAGGCTCCAGTGCACAGAATTTTCTTGCCAGAATTTCCTAAAGGAAAGCTGCACTGGTTCTAAAAAAAAAAGAGAACTATTTTCTGGGCCTAGTTTCCTGACACCTCTGAGTATTTGTCTTCTTGACACAGACTTTTTTTGCCCTCATTATGTTCTAGAACCCTCCACCTGTACTATCACTAATCACTGCACATATCTCACCATTATACCTTCTTTGCACACTACAGTATGATTTTCTGCGTATGGGAACCTAGAGGAAAAAGCAAGAGAAAGCTAAAGTTATAGAATAGCAGGTAGTTTTCTATAGATTTATTTGATCCTCACTTCACAAAGATCCTAGGAATAATGAGAAAATTGATCCTCCTCCCTCCTACCCTCACCACTGGTTACAAATAAAATGTTCTGAAATGCCCTGCAATTTTACATAGGGAGCTTTGGAAGTATTTGGGAACATCTTCTCAGTCAGGGCTTGGGTTTTTATTTTTGTTTTGGTTTGTATTTTAATATATTCTCAATTATCTTCCAAGAACTTTAGGTGGTTTATAATAGAAGACTTATAAATTGAGGCCAATAAAATTAGAGTTCCAAAATATAGAAGAAAATGATTCAAATACTGTAACCTCTTAACTTTGTTCTTAACTTCTTGAGATTCACAGCAAAAAGAATTTTAAAGGGTTTGTATAATTTTAACTATCTTTTAAAATTAAAAAGGAAATAGAACTACAATAGAAGTGTAATGCAGCATTAAACAGAGATTTACCTTGGAGTGATCTTGCAACACTGAGGAACACAGAGACTTCTGGAGGACAATGAAGCAGGAAGGCAATACACAACCAAGCAAATAAAGTGGAAGTCAGAGGAGATAGCAACAAGATGGAGCTAAGTTCTCACACCAAGAAGAAGATTCTTGAGACCCTCTCAATGCTTGTGACTCATGGGCATTAGATGAAGACAAGGAAAATCAACAATGGCTAAGACTAGGCCATCCAGTCATTTAATCACTCAACAAATATATATTGCATGCTTGCTATTCACCAAGCACTACTCTACACAATAAGAATATAGCAATAACTGAATGTGATTTAGTCTATACAGAAGTTAAAATATAATGATGTATATATGAAGCAGTCAGAACACACACATTGCTGATCAATCAAGTTCACTGTCTTATATGAGCACAGTTTGTGGCACCCCAAAACAATTACAACAGTAACATCAAAGATCACTGATTACAGATCACCATAACAAATATAATAATAATGAAAAAGTTTGAAAGGCAGCACCGATGGCCAGGTGGTTAAGTTCAGCGCTCTCTGCTTCAGCCGCCCAGATTCAGTTCCTGGGCGCAAACCTACACCACTCGTCTGTCAATGGCCATGCTGTGGCAGCAGAGGAGTATTGGCATCAGATGTTAGCACAGGAAGAATCCTGCTCAGCAAAAACCAAGTTTGAAATATTGCAAGAATTACCAAAATGTGACAGAGACATGAAGTGAGCAAATGCTATTGGAAAAATGATGACAATAGGCTAGTTTTACACAAGGTTGCCACAAACCTTCAATTTCTAAAAAACACAATATCTGCAAAGCACAATAAGATGGAATATGCCTGTATAACCAAGCACTTAAGAAGACAAGATGGTACACTTGGTTGAATAGTGTCTCTCTGGAGAACTCTGATACAGATAAATGAAACTGCACAAACAACAGACAACAGAAATCAGCCCAAAAGTCCTCCTCAATATTGGATTTATCAGACTCAGACATTAAAACAACTATATTGGACATGTTCCAGGAAACAAAAGTCAAGCTTAAAAATTTCAGTAGAGGACTGACCAGGTGGCTCAGAGGTAAAGTTCGCACGTTCCGCTTCTCGGCGGCCCGGGGTTCGCCAGTTCAGATCCCAGGTGCAGACATGGCACCGCTTGGCAAGCCATGCTGTGGCAGGCATCCCGCATATAAAGTAGAGGAAGATGGACATGGATGTTAGCTCAGGGCCAGGCTTCCTCAGAAAAAAGAGGAGGACTAGCAGTAGTTAGCTCAGGGATAATCTTCCTCAAAGAAAAAAAATTTCAGTAGATCACCTAAAACTGGCAGCAGATCTATCAACAGCAACAATGGAAGCTAGAAGACAGTGGATTAAAATTTTGAAAGTAGTAACATATAACATTGTCAATTCAGAATTCTATACCCAGCAACAATTATTCTTCAAGAATAAACTAAAATAAAGATAGTTCAATTCAAACAAAAACTGGGACAATGAACCACAAGTTGACTGACTCTAAAGGAAAGACTAAAGAATGTTATTTGAGTTAGAAGCAAATACAGGGTCACCAAAGCATGACTGGAGATACAGGAAGAAATAAACAAAGAACAAAAATGTTAAACCTGCAGAAAAATCTAAACGAATAATATCTGTGTAAATAATAAGAAAATATTTTAAAATACAAAAATAATTATAATACACACAAAATATGTAAGAATGGAGGCAGTTAAATAGATTTAAAGTGTCCTAAAGTTCTTGAACTAAGAGGAACATATAGGTACCAATTAATAATATACTTTCATAAAGCAAGTAAGACTTTTAAAAATTTTTAAAGCAGTCAATTAAAAGAAGAAAATTATATAAAACTTCCATAAAAAATTTAAAAATGAATCATAAAAATATCGAATAATTTCAAAAGAAGGGAAGAAAAGAGAGAAAAAGGAACACAGAACAAGTGGAACAAATTAAAAATATATTGGAAGATGTCGATTTAGCCTTAAATAAATCAGCAATTACAATAAATTTAGATGAACTAAATGCTACAATTTAAAGATAAAGATTATCACATTGGATTTTAAAAGTGAAGAGTCATATACTATTTATAAGAAATATATCTAAAGCCTAGGGATATAGAAAGGTTGAAAGCAAGGAATTTAAATAGATACATCCTGCAAACATGAATCAAAATAGAGCTGATAGAGCTACAGTAACATAAGAAAATTAAACTTTAAAGCAAAAAGCATTATTAGCCATAACTCAGAATCTATGGGCATGAGGCCAAGACATCAAAATTTTAACAAGCTCCACTGCTGATTCTTATGCACTCTAAAGTCTATTTGATAAGGATATATTTTATAAGAATTATGGCCTGGAAAATATAGAGGAATAAATAGTAAATCCCTAAAACCAGTTTCTCAGTCATGACACTGACATTTTAAACCAGAATACTTTGTTATGGGGGACTTCCCTGTGCATTATCGAATGTTTAGCAGGATCCCTGGCCCCTACCCACTAAACACTAGTAGTACCACCACAACGCCTCAGTTGTGACAACCAAAAATGTTTCCAGATATTGCCAAATATCCCTGAAGGGCAAAATCCTCCCTGGTTGAAAACCAGTACCTTAGACCAACGTTTTGTTTTTTTTTTTTCGGCTTAGGAAGATTCGCCTGAGCTAACGTCTGTTGCCAATTCTCCTCCTTTTTTGCTGAGGAAGATTAGCCCTGAGTTAACATCTGTGCCGATATGGGACACCACCAAAGCATGGCTGCTGAGTGGAGTAGGTCCACACCCAGGATCCAAACCTTGGAACCCAGGCCCAAAGCAGAGTTGAGGAGCTTTAACCAGTCAGCCATGGGGCCGGGCCCTAGACCAACTTTTTTGATACTAATGCTCACAAGTTAGTTTCGATTTTTCAGGCAAAGCAAAGCAGTTATGTTTGTTAGGTAAAGTTAATATCCACCCAATCCATCCACCCACCCATCTGTCCACTCAGCAAGTGTTTACTGGGTGCCTGCTTTGCAATAGGCCCTGTTCTAGGGGTTGGGAATACATCAGTGAAAAGAGACAAAAACCCCTACCTTCATACAGCTTAGGCAGGGGGCAGAAGGGAGCAGAAAGAATTCATCATCTAAATGAAAATCAATGTTTAAACAGGCTCCATAAGAGCTGCATTATTGGATTTAAATCACAGGCTCTCTTAAATTTTTCTCATTTTTTACTAGGTTTACTCCTTGAAAAATACTGGCTCTCATTTTGAAATCATTTGAACTCCACTTTTATCACAAGGCAGAAGGTCAGCAGCTCTGACTCTCTGACTTCTTTGAGCAGCAAATAACCCTGTCCTCCTTTCCTCTCAACAGGTGAGGTAGTGTTACTTAAATTCTGGAACTTCCATTTTGAAGATAAGCAGTACCCCTTTTATCTCCTAATCACTTTCTTTAGCTACTTGACTAGAAGAAAAAAATTTCCAAGGGTAACTAGTGATAGCTAAACATTGTTCACCAACTACCATACCATGTAGCACATGGCCCTTTGCAGCACTTACAGGCATCCAGGACCAGCCTGCCTTTAATTCTGACAGGAATACATATAGAGGTAGAAAAGCAGAACTCAGATTATTTAATTTAGCTAAACAGGGGGAAACAGTTGTACCACCTAACTTAATTGAGCCCTCAATTTTTGAACCAGTCTTAACAAAACCCTCATTGCATCCAGGGTAATATTCTATGAATTTTCTCTATGCTTTTCATTTCAAAGTCTATCTCATGAAATTTTAGAATTAGAATGGCAAAAGAAGCAATCATATATAATTCAACACCCTCCTCCTTGCCTACTTCCCATATAAGAAACAGCAGAAAACATGATCTCATTCTCATAAAAGTAGTGACAGGCAAAGCATTTAGCTAAGTTTTGGAACTCACTACTTCCAAAAAACCTACATAAAACCTCAGAGCCCACAAGGGGTTTTCATTAGGCAAGCATTGGTTCATGTCCCATTTTTTTAAAGGTCATTGAATGTTGTTTTAAATGTATATCTCCTAATAAACTGAGCCACTGAAGGCAACACTGACAATCAAAGAAAAATATACTATTTTCAAACCAATATCAAACTTTAGGAGAGGCTTTTAATGAGCTTCAAGGATAGGGTATAGTTTTCCTTAACATTCACCAGAGGCAGAAAATAAACTACAGATATGGGAACAAGAACAAAGTGGATCGCTAATGTTGCTATTTAAAAGAGGCAGAAAAGCAAAGGGGAGGAGCTAGCCGACTGGGATTTCTCTTGGCTGTTCGAGCAAAGTGGATACATCAAACCATGTCACTAGATTGTAGAGATATTTGGAGATGTCCTTGACCACAGCTTTATGAACATTTCCCTGCGTATCATTTTAAAACGTTTATGTTATTTTCTAATCCTGGCAAAAGAGTTTCAAAAGTTTTGATAGAAGTTTTGATACAAGGTATACATCACAACTTCATTTTCCCAGGAAGTTCCTTTCACACAATGGTGTTGCACTTTTGACCACTCAAGGACTTTGTGTCTGTGTGTGTGTGTAGAAGATCGGCCCTGAGCCAACATCTGTTGCCAATTATCCTCTTTTTGCTTGAAGAAGATTGTTGCTGAGCTAACGTCTGTGCCAATCTTCCTCTATTTTGTATGTAGGACATTGCCACGGCATGGTTTGATGAGCAGCACACAGGTCCATGCCCAGGATCTGAACCTGAGAACCCTGGGACACAGAAGTGAAGCATGAGACTTAACCACTAAGCCACCAGGCCAGCTCTCAAGGACATTTTTGATCAGGGATACGTTGAAATTTGAAATAACCAAGTGTTCTCCAAGTGTTCAGTCAATTTCACAGAAATATCTCTCTTAATCCAAACCTAAATGGCCTCCCTATGCATATATGCACACATTTATATGTAACTGCTTATATATGGAAATTATTCTGTTGAAGACAGGTGAGCTCATTTGGAAATGATGAGAGTCATTCAAAAACAAATATGGCTTTCTTCACTTGACTTTGACTTACAAAAAAGTAAATCAACAAAAGACACTGGGAGCACTTGTGATATATTTAGGCCTTATGAATTAGACAGACAGGAGACTGAGCATGACACTAAGCCAGGGTCTGCTGCAGGCTAGATGTTAGGCAAGTCTCTGGAATCAAGAACATGATAGCAAGATATGCTTAGATGGGCATGGATCAAAATCAGTCAGCATTGGCTATAAGTAGAGAAACATTTTAAACTAAAAGTATTCAAGGAAGGAAAGGACATCAGGATAAGTAGTAAGCGACAAATTGAGCAAAGGGTCTAGGAGAAAGGGAGTTTAGTAATGAGGGGTCCTATTTTCAGAGGAATTCAGTGTGACAATCAGAAACCGAGTGAGCCCAGAGGCAGGGGGAAAGGATAAGACAGAAAAAAACAGAGAATCACAGGTGAAGATCCCAGGAAAGAAGAATCCACTTCAGGGAGATAGTCTGTTGGTTCTGTTTATCGCCTAACCAAGATAGGCCAGAGGAATTTAACTGAGCCTGCAGATGAAAATAACCTGCAAGAGCTACCAGAGCAAAGAGCACATGGAGAGGAGGAAGAATGGACTGCTGACAGAGACTGTACTCGCCTTTACACCTGTGTTTGCACATCAGTGGTTTCCCTGCTAGTTGCAAGTTAGAATCATTCAGGTGCTTTCGTGGCTCTGAAGGCCTGAAAAGATATCCCTTCATTTGGGATGCACTGAGTGGCAGATAGCTCAGACCAAACTTTGAAATGAAAATAAAATCACATTTAATATCTATTATGCGCCAAGCACTAGTAAAGGATTTATATACACTATCTCATTTAATCATTCATTCATTCTATATTTGCTGAGCATCAACTGTTGTGTCAGACACTTGCTCAAAAATGCTATAAGTGTTATTAATATTCCCAACTTACACAGGAAAAAAAATGAGACAGGGTAATTGAGTTATGTGTTCAAGGTCACACAACTGGTAAGTTGCTAGCCTAGACAGATGCAATTTTTGTTTGGGAACAGTGGCTTCAAATCTTCTCTTTGCCCTTCAAATGATTTGTGCTTCTGGGGAAGTTGCTTGCATTTTTTTTCTCTCCCATGTTTCTCATACTGCAAAAGGGGAAAAGTGCTTGTACTATTCTCAAATTTGATTTATGATTACTCTGAAGAATTCTTGAAGGAAAAAGGGAGCATTGATGAAGTGGAATACATGCTGTAACTATTATCCCTCCCAAAATAATCCAAGCATAATTTCTCTTATGACATCACCATCGCATGAGGCTTTTTCTCCTTGTATTCTTTTTTTTTTTTTCCTTATAAAAACACTATGTGCCTACAAACCTTAGGGATATATAAATACTTAAGATTCTTAACTCTGACACAGAATCTGTTTTTGAGGTCCATAGATTCAAATGAAAGTTAATATCATGAATTTGAAACTGCAAAAGCAAGAGCAACTGTGGAAAATTTAGCATTGCTGTGATTTACATCTTTTTAAGCACACTTCTTCAATGTCTATTCTCAGCAAAACAATTTCTCATAAGTTATTACATTTATGTGTCCTTGTAAATGTTTTAGCTAAACCTGAGTTTCAAATGCAACCACTTTTGTAAAGACAAAACACAGAAAGAATTAAAAGTTACATGGTGAAGATTTGGCCTTGCCAAACTTTCTCCAAAATAAAATCTACTATTTAAAGTCACAATCTTTTAAGTATTTAAAATCTAGCATTAAAATCTAGTATTTAAAGTCATTCCAATGTTTAGATGACTGATGAACAAATGTTTAAGAGGTTATGTCAATGGCATATATGCGCCAAGTACATCTACAGTATGGCTGAAGAGGAGTGAGTAACATACAAAACTCAGCATCCAACTTTATAAGCATTCCTTGTGTTCACATACCAAAGTCCTAGTTTCTATGTGAAGTATTTTCCAGAGTATGCAAGAATTTTATTGTTCAAGGAATGTTCCTTGAGTATCATTTTAGTCAAGGACACAGGGAATTTCTCAAAACCCAAACTCCTAGTTAGATGAAAGAAATGTCTTACTTATTTGTGTAGTATTACCGGGAGTGCCCCTGTCTTTTACTCCTGAGACAAAGAATAGATTCCTCAGTCTTTTTTTCTCTCAGAGGCAAAGTTCTAATATGGGAGGGGCCCTGGGCTTGCAGCCAAAAATCTTGAGTACAAGTCCAAGTATGGTCCCTAGACTTGCACCATCAGCATCACCTGAGAACTTAACAGAAATGCAAATTATTGGGCTCCCCAATGTACTGAATCAGAAACTCTAGGAGTGGGGCCCAGTCATCTGCATTTTAACAAGCCATCAAGGGGATTCTGATACACACTCAAGTTTGAGGGCAACTAGTACAGGCAAATTACATCTCTGGAGCCTCAATATCCTCAGCTCCATACAGGAATAATGATACCAAATCTGTCATCTTCAAAGGGCTATTCAATATCAAATATACGTGATAACATGCAAAATGGCTTTGCAAATCTGCAATGACTACATAATTGCAAAGTACTGCCTGAGAAAGATAACTTTTAATGAGATTTCTCAGTCTGAAAAGTAGTAGTAATAGTTTAGGTGGTTATATAGGTTGCTAATGAAGGATTCTGATCAACACTGTCACAGAAACATGAAGTTTTCTGTTAGGTCTGAAAATGTTTTATAAATGATATTTGGTTTTAACTTCACATCTAAGATAAATGTCATAATGTCCCCTGGTGATAATCATTAAAATTTTTCTCACTTTTGTCAGGTCATTTTTTTTCTTCAAATGACCGTAGTTTGAAAAGTAACTGGTCTCCTGAGGGAAAGAAGAGCCACAGAGAAAAGGTCTTTGCTTAAAAGATACAAAAAGAAACCTGTTTCAATGGGACTAAAAACTTCAGTAATTTACTATTTCGCTGTTGAAAGGGCTAAATCATAACTACTTCGGAGACTGAGTTTTCTAATCATTCCTTTAGAATCTAGAGAGAGGTTGGAGATCCTTTCCTCCCAAAAATTACTCCAAAGACCTTCTGCAGCAAACAACACTATGTATTGTTTCCATTGTCAAAGGTTATGAGGGCAACTGGTCACTTTTCCCCTTTATATTTTGAATTCAACAATGAAATTACCATATACCTGCCTCCCTTCTCTTTCCAAGCTAATTAATGCTAGTTTCTTGAATTTTTCTAGTTTTATTTTTTCATTTTTTTAATTTTATTGCAGTAACATTGGATTATAACACTATATAGCTTTCAGATGTACATTGTAATATATTTCGAGTTCTGTGTAGATTACACCATGTTCACCACCCAAAAACTAATTATAGTCCCTCAACTCATATGTGAGCCTAATCACCTCTTTTTCCCTCCCCTCTTTCCCCTTCTCCTATGGTAACCACCAATCCGATCTCTGTTGCTATGTGTTTGTTGTTGTTGTTATCTTCTACTTATGAGTGAGATCATACAGTATTTGACTTTCTCCCTCCGACTTAATTCACTTAGCATAATACCCTCAAGGTCCATCCATGTTGTCACAAATGGCCGGATTTCATCATTTCTTATGGCTGTGTCATATTCCATTGTGTATATATACCACATCTTCTTTATCCATTAGTCCCTTGATGGGCACCTAGGTTACTTCCAAGTCTTGGCTGTTGTGAACAATACAGCAATGAACATAAGGGTGTATGTATCTTTATGCTTTGTATTTTCAAGTTCTTTGGATAAATACACAGCAGTGGGATAGCTGAATCATATGTAGATCTATTCTTAATGTTCTGAGGATACTCCATACTGCTTTCCATAGTGGCTGCATCACTTTGCACTCCCACCAGCAGTGTACAAGGGTTCCCTTCTCTCCACATCCTCTCCAACACTTGTTGTTTCCTGTCTTGTTAATTATAGCCATTCTAACCAGAGTGAGGTGACACCTCATTGTACTTTTGATTTGTATTTCCCCGATAGCTAATGATGTTGAGCATCTTTTCATATGCCTCTTGGCCATCTTTATATCTTCTTTGGAGAAATCTCTGTTCAGATCTTTTGCCCATTTTTAAATTGGGTTGTTGGTTTTTTTGTTGTTGAGCTGTATGTGTTCTTTGTATATTTTGGATATTAACCCCTTACCTGATATATGGTTTGCAAATATCTTCTCCCAATTGTTAGGTTGTCTTTTTGTTTTGCTGATGGTTTGCTTTGCTGTGCAGAAGCTTTTTAGCTTGATGTAGTTGTCAGTGTCGCGATCCAATGTACACACCAGGATAGATGTGGAGAGGGCTGATGGCCATTCTGAGTTTATTATAACCAGCATTTCAATATATACATAGCTTACATCTGTTAAACATACACAGGTGTTCTGGACAATGCAATTAGCAAATGCCAAGAATTCTTAGTGATTTCTCAAGGAGCCCTCCCTTGGCCTCTGTTTTGGTATTATCATGTTATTGCTGTGCTCGTATATTTTTATCTCGGAGCATGCAAGGCCTCCTAGGCAACGGCCCCTCCTGCTCCCGATATCATGTCTCCATCTGTGCCCCTGGGCGACCGTGCCTGGCTTGGGTTGCCTCCCACTGGAGATCTTACCCGTCTTTGGCTAACTGGCCTTCTCACCTCTAGGTCAGTTTGTTGGCAAGCCTTTTCCAGTGATTATTAACCCTTCCTGCATCAGGGGCGGTTACAGTAGTCCCATTTGTTCATTTTTTCTTTTGTTTCCCTCGCCCAGTCAGACGTGGTACTTGAAAATATGCTGCTCAGACCAATGTCAAAGAGCATGCTGCCTATGTTTTCTTCTAGAAGTTTCATGGTTTCGTGTCTTACATTCAAGAATTTAATCCGTTTTGAGTTGATTTTTGTGCATGGTGTAAGGGAATGGTCTACTTTCATTCTTTTGCATGTGGCTGTCCAGTTTTCCCAATACCATTTATTGAAGAGATTCTCCTTTCTCCATTGTATTTTCTTGGCTCCCTTGTGGAATATTAGCTGTGGATAAATGTGTTGGTTTATTTCTGGGCTCTCAATTCTATTCCATTGATCTGTGTGTCTTTTTTTGTGCCAGTACAATGCTGTTTTGGATACTACGGCTTTGTTGTATATTTTGAAATAAGGGAGTGTAATCCCTCCAGCTTTGTTCATTTTTCTCAGGAATCCTTTGGCTATTAGGGGACTTTTGTTGTTCCATATAAATTTTAGGATTCTTTGTTCTGTTTCTGTGAAAAATGTTGCTGGAACTTTGATAGGGATTGCGTTGAATCTGTAGATTGCTTTAGGAAATATGGACATTTTAACTATGCTAATTCTTTGAATCCAAGAGCACAGACTATCTTTCCATTTCTTTGTGTCTTCTTTGATTTCTTTCAACAATGTTTTATAGTTTTCGGTGTATAGATCTTTCACCTCTTTGGTTAAGTTTGTTCTTAGGTATTTGCTTTTTGTTGCAATTGTAAATGGGATTGCATTCTTAATTTCTCTTTCTGCTACTTCATTGTTAGTGTTTAGAAACACAACCGATTTTTGTATGTTGATTTTGTATCCTGAGACTTGACTGTATCCATTTAGATTTTCTAAAAGTTTTTTAGTGGATTCTTCAGGGTTTTCTTGATATAAAATCATGTCGTCTGCAAAGAGTGACAATTTCACTTCTTCCTTTCAAATTTGGATCCATTTTATTTCTTTTCTTGCCTGATTGCTCCGGCTAAGACTTCCAATACCATGTTAAATAAGAGTGGTGACAGTGGGCATCCTTGTCTGGTTCCTGTTCTTAGAGGGATAGCTTTCCGTTTTTCTCCATTGAGAATGATATTTGCTGTGGGTTTGTCATATATGGCCTTTATTATGTTGAGGTATTTTCCGTCTATACCCGTTTCATTTAGAGTTTTTATCATAAATGGATGCTGTATCTTGTTAAATGCTTTCTCTGCATCTATTGAGATGATCATGTGATTTTTATTCTTCATTTTGTCAATGTGGTGTATCATGTTGACAGATTTGTGGATGTTAAGCCATCCCGGCATCCCTGGAATGAAACCCTCTTGGTCATGAAGTATGATCTTTTTAATGTATTGTTGTAATGAATTTGCTAGTATTTTGTTGAGGATGTTTGCATTGATGTTCATCAGTGATATTGATCTGTAACTTTCTTTTTTGTGTTGTCCTTGTCTGGTTTTGGTATCAGGATAATGTTGGCTTTGTAGAATGAGTTAGGAAGCTTCTGCTCCTCTTTAATTTTTTGGAAGAGTTTGAGAAGGATAGGCATTAAGTCTTCTTTGAACATTTGGTAAAATTCACCAGGGAAGCCCTCTGGTCCTGGACTTTTATTTTTTGGGAGGTTTTTGATTGCCATTTCTATCTCCTTACTGGTGACTGGTCTATTCAAATTCTCTTCTTCTTCTTGGTCCAGTTTTGGAAGGTTGTATGTTTCTAAGAATTTATCCATTTTTTCTAGATTATCGAATTTGTTGGCATATGGCTTTTCATAGTATTCTCTTATCTTTTATATTTCTGAAGTGTCCGTTGTAATTTCTCCTCTTTCATTTCTGATTATATTTATTTAAACTTCTCTGCTTTTTTCTTGATGAGTCTAGCTAAGGTTTTGTCAATTTTGTTTGTCTTTTCAACAAACCAGCTCTTGGTTTCATTCATTTTTTCTATTGTTATTTTAGTCTCTATTTGGTTTATTTCTGCTCTGATTTTTATTATTTCCTTCCTTCTGGCAATTTTGGGATTTGTTTGTTCTTCTTTTTCCAGTATCCTTAGATGCACTGTTAGATTATTTGAGATTTTTCTTCTTTGTTGAGGTATGCCTGAATTGCTAAACACTTCCTGCTTAGAACCACTTTTGCTGTATCCCATAGATTTTGGCATGTCATATTTTCATTTTCATTTGTCTCCAGGAACTTTCTGATTTCTCCTTTCATTTCCTCATTGACGAAATCATTGTTCAGTAGCATTTTGTTTAATCTCCACATTTTTGTGGCTTTTCTGGTTTTCTTCCTGTAGCTGATTTCTAATTTCATACCTTCTTGGTCAGAAAAGATGCATGGTATTACTTCAATCTTCACAAATTTATTGAAACCTGTTTTGTGGCCTAATATGTGATCAATCTTGGAGAAGGTTCCATGTGCATTTGAAAAGAATGTGTATTCTCTGGGTTTTGGATGGAATGTTCTATATATATCCACTAAGTCCATCTTGTCAAATGTGTCATTTAAGGCCAGTGTTTCCTTATTGATCTTCTGTTTGGATGATCTATCCATTAGTGTAAGTGGAGTGTTAAAGTCCCCTACTATTATTGTGTTACTGTCTATTTCTCCTTGTATGTCTGTTAATAATTGCTTTATATATTTAGGTGATCCTATGTTGGGTGCACAGATATTTACAAGTGTTACATCTTCTTCTTGAATTGTTCCCTTTATCATTCTGTAGAGCCTATCTTTGTCTCGTTACAGCTTTTGATTTAAAGTCTATTTTGTCTGACGTAAGTATTGCTACCCTCACTTTCTTTCCTTTGCCATTTGCATGGAATATCTTTTTCTATCCTTTTACATTCAGTTTGTGAGTGTCTTTAGGTCTGAAGTGTGTCTCTTGTATGCAGCATATATATGGGTCTAGTTTCTTGATCCAATTGGCCACCCCATGCCTTCTGATTGGAACATTTAGTCCATTAACATTTACAGTAGCTATTAATAAATATGTATTTATTGCCATTTTGTTACTTTCTTTTTCCTGAAGTTTTTGTAGTTCTTCTCTGTTCCTTTCTTTTTCTCTTGCTTTCTTCCCTTGTGGTTTGATGGCTTTCTTTAGCAATATATTTGATCTCTTTTGCCTTACTTATTTGCTTACTTATTGTAGGTTTCTGATTTGTGATTACCATGGGGAACCTACATAATATTCTATGTATATAACAGTCTATATCGAATTGATAGACTTTTTAGCTTAACCTCTTTCTAAAAGCTCTACTTTTTCACTTCCCTCCTCCCACATTTTATGGCTTTGAAATCATATATAATCTCTTGTTTTATGTGTCTATCCATTACCCTCTTATCATTGAAATAGACAAATTTAGTACTTTTGTCTTTTAACCTGCATCTTATCTTCACAGGTGGTTGATCTTCTACCTTTACTATATTTTTACCTTTACCAGTGATTTTATTGCCTGTTTTTTTTGAGGGGGGGTATTTTTTTGATAATGTTTTTATTCTTATTTGTGGTCATCACTTTCCCACTTAAGTCCCTTCAGCATTTCTTGTAGAACTGGTTTCTTGGTGATAAACTCCTTTCATTTTTTCTTGTCCTGGAAGCTCTTTCTCTCTCCTTCCATTCTGAATGACAACCTTGATGGATAGAGTATTCTGGGCTGGAGGTTTTTCTTTTTACCACTTTAAATACATCATGCCATTCTCTTCTCATCTGTAGGGTTTCAGCTGAGAAGTCTGCTGATAGCTTTATGGGCTTTCCTTTGTATGTTACTTGTTGCCTTTCTCTTGCCACTTTTAGGATTCTCTCTATCTTTAATTTGGGGCATTTTAATTATAATGTGCCTTGGTGTGAGCCTCTTTGGGCTTATGTTGTTTGGAGCTCTCTGTGATTCCTATACTTGAATTCCTGTTTCCTTCTTTAGATTAGGAAAATTTTCATCTATTATTTCTTCAAATAAATTTTCTGCACCCTTGTCTCTCTCTTCTCCTTCTGGGACCCCTATAACATGAATGTTAGTGTGCTTGATATTGTCCCAGAGTTCCCTTAGACTGTTCTCATTCTATCTAATTCTTTTTTATTTTTTCTGTTCTGCTTGGGTGATTTCCTCTAGTCTTTCATCTAGATTGCTGATCCATTCTTCTGTACCATCTACTCTGCTATTGAGTCCCTCTAGTGAATTTTTCATTTCTGGTATTGTAGTCTTCATTTCTGATTGGTTCATTTTTAGATTTTCCAGTTCTTTGTTGATGATCTCACTGTGTTCATCCAGTCTTCTCCTCATATCTGTGAGCATCCTTATGATATATTCTTTCAACTCTTTGTCGGGTAGGTCACTTATTTCTGTTTCATTTAGTCCTTTTTCTTGTGTTTGGTCCTGTTCCCAGGCTTGGAAAGTATTCCTTTGTCTCATTATGCCTCTTTCTCTGTGCTTATTTCTATGTATTAGGTGAGTCAGCTATGTCTCCTGACCTTGGAGAAGTGGCCTTATGTAAGAGTTGCCTTTTGAGGACCAGCAGTATGCTTCCCTCTTGTCACCAGCCCAAAGATACAGAAGTGACCCCTTTGTAGGCTACTTGCGTCCCTCTACTGTGGCACAGTTGCTCTTAATACAGGTGCCCAAGGAGTCTAGTCTTTCCTTCCCTGGCCAGCTGTTTGTAAATCCGCTTTGGGGAGCCTCAGCACCATTGGCTACAAGGTCTAACAGCACACTCCTGTTGCAGTTCTCCTGCTAATTGGGTAGGTACACAGTGTAGCTGTTTGCTAGGCTCAGGGGCTTACAGTTGCTATAGGCCTCAGGCCTACAAGGCTGTTGTCAGCTCTCTTAGGAGTGCAGCTGAGTGTGGCTGGCCCTAAGCATGGGAGCACTCAATTGTTTTAGGCTTTGGAAGGAGGGGCTGATCCTTTTTATGGCTATTTGTGAAGCAGAGGTCTTCTGCCACTGATAAGCCTCACCCCCACAGGACCACATACACCATCAACACAGGCCTGGTCCATGCACTCTCCCCAACTCTCTGGAGCATACACCAATGCCCCACTTCAGAGGCCCTCACCTCTCCACCAATACCTCCCCACTTCACCTGGTCCTTTCACAGGCCCTGCCCCCCCAGAGGCAGACACACTTGCCTGCCTGTAGAGGATCAAAGCACCCCATCAATGCAGGCCAACAAGTAGCCTGAGGATTTGCTGTTGGGTGGAGCAGGTCCCTAGGGCAGGCTGCCTGCCCTGGCTGAACTGGATTAAATCTGCACTCTAGAGGGTGTGGCAGCTCTGTGGGCTAACATGCCAGGGGAATAACCTCAATGGCATCTGCCAGGGTCTGTGTTAACATGCCTGGACCAGGTCAGAACAATAGCCCCCACCAATGTCTCAGTCTCCAGAGAGGTCCCTCCTCTCACTGAGATGCCCCCAGAGCCCACCAGGTGAGCCTCTTTTCACCAAAGGACTGTCAGGCTCCTCTCTGGTGATTTTGGGTTCCTAAGACAGGTGAGTTTGTGCATGGGCCCTTTAAGACCCCAGTCTTTTCAGCTTTCATCCAATAGCTTTTCTGAGGGTATTCCCCACTGCAGTTAACAGCCAGCAAAGCCAGATAGTAAGACCTTCATCACAGTTGTGCTGAGTCTGAAGGATGCTTATAGCAGTATCAGCCCCCACTCCAGACCTCACTTTTTCAGGGAGGGCTGTGTACCTTAGGGTGGCTCCCGCCTGACAGGCTGAGAAACTCCACTGCTCCCAAAGGTGATTTTTTTCTCTCTAGAAGGAACTTCTGCCCCTTCCGCCTTAGTCAGGGCTGTCCCTTGTTGTGGGGGTTCTTTTTATCCAGTTTTCAGCTTTCTACCCAGGGTAATTTTTCCAAAAATAGTTGTAATCTGGTTGTGTTTGTGGGAGGAGATGAGTTCAGAGTCTGCTTATGCTGCCATCTTGATGAGATCTCTCAAATTTTTCTAACTTTAAATTTCTGTGTTTTTCTTTTTCTTATGATCTCTCCAGGGCCCACTTCAACTTCTAGAGCTTTCCTCAAACTCAAATTCCAAAGTTCCTACAAGGCAACATCCATATTTGTTTACTTGCCTCCCTCAGTTCCCTAAAGGTAGGAATTCTTAAAATCTTCATGCCCAAAACTTAGAAAAGAGCCTGGCTACAGAGAAGGTACTTAATAAAATTTTTTTGAATTGAATTGTCATATAAGCCTCATATAGAAGAGTTATATCTATTACACAGAAAGGTGCTAAATAGAATATAAAACTTGTTGCTCTACCCAAGTATAATGGGTTGAATAGTGTCCTTCAAAAATTCATGTCCACCTGGAACCTCAGAATGTGACCTTATTTGGAAACAGAGTCTTTGCAGATGTAACTACTTAAGATGACGGCATAATGGATTAGAGTGAGCCCTAATGGAAGGACTTGTGTCCTTATAAGAAAACAGAGATATGTTATGTTAAGGCCCAGTTTGTGGTACATCACTATGGCAGTCCTAGGAAACTCAGAAGCCAAGCATCAGTGTTTTCTGCACTATTTGAACATAGGCAGCGTTTCTGTAAGGTCCACAACAGGCCATGTTTCAGAAATATTAGTCTCCCAAAAAGAGATGCAAATAAAAGATGATTTATTTCAGATCGTCCTTTTCCTCAAAGGTTTGTTCACTCAAAATCCAAGTCCAAGTCTGGCAAGAAACAAAAATGTAAGAAAAAGTGAATATATGATCAAGAAAAGGTAAAGCACCCAGTCATTAAAAATCACATATTTTAATAATAGTCCTTTAAGGAAAGTACTCAACATATAATGTTAAGTGAAAAAGTAAGATACATATTTCTTTATGCAATATACTTTCAATTTTGTCTTTTTTAAGTGCACATATAAAAATGAGATACTTGAACAAAAAAATCCAACAGTAAACATTCTCTGAGAAGTAAACTTAAAGACACCTTATACTTTGCTCTTTCTATACTTATTTTCTAGATTTTCTACAATAAATTAGTTACTTCTATAAGCAGAAAAATGCTATTTACAAAGAATATATGAAGACAAGAAAGCTAAATGGAAGGAAAGAAAATAGTTATCTTAAAATAAATTTTGGGGTGGGCCCAATGGTGTAGTGATTAAGTTTGCATGCTCCACTTCAGCAGCCCAGGTTTCATGGGTTCAGATCCCAGGCACAGATCCACACACCACTCATCAAGCCATGCTGTGGTGGCGTCCCACATTAAAATAGAGGAAGATTGGCACAGATGGTAGCTCATGAACAATCTTCCTCATGCAAAAAGAGGAGGACGGGTGATAGATGTTAGCTCAGGTCCAAGCTTCCTCACCAAAAAAAAAAAAAAAAAAAAAAAAAAAACCCAAAAAACAATAAGGTGAAAAAAATGCTTTTAACAGACATTTAAAAAAAAAAATACACAGGTAGAGGTCCTGGAATGGAGACTTTCATTATTATTCTGTAGTTCTTTGTTCCTTGACATTTTGGGAGTGTATAATTTAGATAAGTTTTACATTTTTTTTTAAAGTTTAAATCAAGGAAAGATAAAAAAGAGATAAAGTCTCAATGTACTAGATCTGACTACAGGGTAGTAAAACAATGAATACATTTCTAAAACAGTTAATTCACTATGTGATCATAGCAGTATTTTTATTAATAATTAAATAATACAGAAACTCTTCTAGTTCAACACATACAAACAAATAATTATAAGAGCCTCATTGTCTTACTGCAGATCTTCATTTAATATACATTCTTATACAAAAATCCTGGTGAAAATGCAAACGTCAAATATTCAAAAGCTATGTGAATAAAAAAATACACATCTGTGAAATAATTGCATTTTCCAAATAGCACATCAAGTTTTAGGTCATAAAATAGCAAACCACTCTTAAATAAAGACCTATTTTTTTTCCTTTTTCTCCCCAAAGCCCCCTGGTACATAGTTGTATATTCTTCTTTGTGGGTCCTTCTAGTTGTGGCATGTGGAACGCCACCTCAGTGTGGTTTGATGAGCAGTGCCATGTCCGTGCCCAGGATTTGAACCAACAAAACACTGGGCTGCCTGCAGCAGAGCACGTGAACTTAACCACTCGGCCACAGGGCCAGCCCCTAAAGACCTATTTTTTAAAAAAAGGAATAGTTGTGAGGTAGTAAAAATAAGCCACTTAAAGACAGTCCTGTAGAATACATTTTCAAATCTTTTGAGTTAAGACTACACTTCAGGGTAATGGGTACATGGAGTTTCCTTTAGCTCTTCTCTCTGTTTTTATGTATGTTTGAAATTTTTCATAATAAAAAAAAGTTTTTAAAATATGTACATCACAAGGTTAATTCTTCTTCTTAATGCCAGTAGACAATGGATGATCACTATAATTATATATTATTAGTAGTATTTCACTCTTGGTATGGATATAATCATAATAGCTTCCATTCCTTGAACACTAACCATGTACAAAATGCTTTATAATCACTATCTTACTTAACAACCTTATGAGGACAGTGGTATTAATATACCAATTTTACAGATGAGGAAACAGCAACTCGGAGAAGTTAAGCATCTTGTTTACAAAGTTAGTAAGTGGGAAATTAAGACTTCAAACCTATGTGTATATGACACCAAGGTCCATGTTCTTCATTTCTATACTATTCTGCCTGCTAAGCAGTATAGATTAATTGTTTTAAAAGTTCATTACCATTACTTTGAAACTTAGTCTACTTTATTTTATTTATCCTCTATGTTTACAGTTTATCCCATTAGTTGCTCCATCTATCAAATGTGGAAAATTTATTTTAACCAACTGGACCAAAGCTGAGATGAGTTCACAGAATATCTTACTTCAGAGTTTTCACAGAAACTTCTGAAATAGGTGCTACAGAGGCAAAACTCACTCAGATCCTGTCAAAATTACTCTAAATTAATGACACTTGAGTAATGGTGTTTTATCAAAATTGTAAGTACATAATCATTTGTAGAAGAAACAGTGAATTGATGACAATACTAAAGTGGATACTGAGTAGTTTAAGAGTATTATTTATATTTATTCCTTTAACAAATATTTATTGAATTGAAACTCAAGACACTGTGGGTATAGAGGTGAGAAAGAGTATGCTTTCTCTTTGGAAGCTTACAATCTAATAGCAAGGCAGACTTGAAAATAGTTTCTCCACTATGTGGTACAAACTACAATGTTACCATGGAAGAGGTGGCACCAGAAGGCTGCAGTGGGAGTCAGGGACGTCAGCACGGAGCAGAGAGAATTGAGCTAAGTCATGCATTTACCAGTCTATATTAACAATATCCAATTCTTATTAAACATTGAAAACTGTATATTTTTGGAAAACAGTTTGGCAACTCCTTAAAAAATTAAACATGCAATTAGCATACAATCCACTAATTCCATTTCTGGGTATATACCCAAAAGAAGTGAAAGCAGGGACTCGAACAGATATTTGTACACTCATGTTCACAGCAGCATTATTCACAATAGGCAAAAGGAGGAGGTAACTCAGTATCCATTGACGAATGAATAAACAAAATGTGGCATACATGTACAATGGAATATTATTCAGCCTTCAAAATGAAGGAAATTCTATACCACAGGCTATAACATAGATGAACTTTGAAGGCATTATGCTAAGTGAAATAAGCTAGTCACAAAAGGAGAAATATTGTATGATTCTAGCTATATGAAGAACCTAGAACAGTCACATTTGTAGAGACAAATTAGAATGGCGACTGCCAGGAGCTTGAGGGAGGGAGGATGGGGAGTTATTGTTTAGTGGGAACAGAGTTTCAGTTGAAGCAAATGAAAAACTTCTGGATACAGATGGTGATGATGATTATGCAACAATATGACTACACTTAGTGCCATAGAACTTTACACTCAAAAATGATTAACATGTTACATTTTATGTTACATATTTTTGACCATAATAAAGAAAACAGTATGTTTTCTCTAAAACACAAACATTTTTCAAATTTGAATCATCTTAAGTATAAAATATTGCTCCAGGTGGTAAAAAGGAGTTGAACAGTCAGAAAGAGTAATTAATGGATCAACAACTATTTATTGAATACCTTCCAGATCAATGAGGTTTTAATTATTACCTTGCATGTAGAAACATGTTCACTCAGATATGAAAAGGCAATATGAAAAACTGCCATTTCTTTCCAAAAAGTTCCAAGTTTTCCAGACCAACTGCTTCTCAATTATTTGAAATAAAGCAAATTCAAAGGGACAAATAAGTCCATTTTTCATTGTTGGTATGGATTAAAAACAGCTAATAGAAATGTCACCTCTGGATTAATTACCAGGGATAAAAATTTATACTCTTGAAAGTAGTATTTCCACAAAGTCTGAGGTACCCAAAAGCAGTGTGTAATAACAAAAAATATTTACCCATAACTAATATATTAAAATGTTTCTGACAGTAATCAGAGCTCATGTAGTTCAAAGAAGCTCAGCAGGCACAGAACACAAAGGAAGAAATGGGAGAGAACAGGTTTTGAAATTCTAGAACAAAGCATATCTTTGAGTCATCTATATAGTTCAAGGTTCCAATTACTATAGGGTTTACTGGCTGCCCATATTTTTCTAATCCCAGCAGCATAAATAAAATTATTTTTCAATTATAATAGAAGTTGACTCTACTCACTCCTGATGGAAATATCTGGATAACGTTTCCCGCTATGTTGAGGCTTCTCAGGTTTATAAGATCGCAAAATCCCTGAGTCAGAAAACAAAAGAGAGAGAGATTTTTAAAAAATTTATTATGTAGAATCATAAACATTTAAGTTCAAACTTGATGGGGTTGACTAAAGCACTCATGAAGAAATTAAAGCAGACATAAATATACAGAAAGAAGACATAGAAATGGCCAATAGGTACATGAAAAGATGTTCAATATCACTAATTATCAGGGAAATGCAAATCAAAACCACAATGAGATATCACCTCACACCTGTTAGGCCTTTACCAAAAGGACAAGAGATAAGTGTTGGTGAGGTTGTGGAGAAAAAATAACACTTGTGCACTGTTGGTGGGAATGTAAATTGGTATAATCACTATGGAAAATAGTATGGAGGTTCCTCAAAAAGTTAAAAATAGAAATACCATATGATCTTGGTATATATTCATAGGAATCTTGAAGACATATCTGCATTCCCATGTTCACTGTAGCATTATTCACAATAGGCCAGATATGGAAACAACCTAAGTATGCATCAATGGGTGAATGGATAAAGCAATTGTGGGTGTGTATGTATGTATGTATGTATACACACACACATACAGAATGGAATATTATTCAGCCCTAAAAAAGAAGGAAATTCTCCTATTTGCAACAAAAATGGATGACTCTGGAAGACATTATGTTAAGTGAAATAAGTCAGTCACAGAAGGACAAATACTGCATGATTATTCTTAAATGAAGCATCTAAAATGGTCAAATATGAAGAAGTAAACAATAGAATGTGGTTACCAAGGGATGGGGAGAGTTTCAATGGGTATAAAGTTTTAGTTATACAAGATTAGTAAGTTTCAGAGATCTGCTGTACGACATACCGCCTATAGTTAACAATAAAGCATGGTGTACTTAAAAATTGGTTAAAAGGGCAGATCTCATGTTAAGTGTTCTTACCAAACACACACACAAAAAGACACAAGTTTGCACATTCCATTTTGGTGGCCCAGGGTGTGCTGGTTTGGATCCCCGGTGCAGACCTATGCACTGCTTGTCAGGCCATGCTGTGGTAAGCATCCCACATAAAATACAGGAAGGTGGGCATGGATGTTAGCTTAGGGCCAGTCTTCCACAGCAAAAAAAGGAGGATCAGTGGCAGATGTTAGCTCACGGCTAATCTTCCTCAAAAAAAAAATGTTAGTCAGGGTTTAGGGAAACCAACATTCCCTAAACCAAGAAAGGTAGTTCCTTAACAAAGTTCCCTAAAGCTAGCAACAGCAAGTAGTTCTTTACCACCATAGGCCTGAAGAGCCAAGAGGAGGTAGCAATGGTCCATATCAGGACCACCTAACATTAGCTATAGCCTTCCAGAAAGGCATGCAGGCAACTCACAGCACCCTATCAGGGAGGATGCCACAGGAATACCCTCTTATACTCAGTCTTCTCCTTCCCTTAGATCTCCTGCTCATGCCTCTCATTGGCCATATCCAAGAGGAAGCCAGAGGACAATGGAGATTACTGATGCCCATACAGGTCAGTCTCCCAGGCACAGAGAAGTTTGGAAAAGGATGGAGAGTGAGCATCCTGTATTTTTATTTACTAAATCTGGCATCTATAGCTATGTAATCCAAGTCATAAACCTCTCCTGCCATAGGGATTTGGGAACTGACTACCTAATTACAAGAAAAGCAAATGATGGCTTATACTCGGCTGCCCAAACATACTCTATAGCCACTCCCCATCATGTTGTAATGAGTTCTTCCCCAACACAAAAAATTTGGTTCCATGTTTTGCTTACCTCTGGCAAAACTTCAATGTTGTTCCTGACCAGAAAAAGCTTCTGGAGGTTCTTCAAGAATTTAATCTCTTCAGGTATGCAAATGAGCTGATTGTAGTTAAGTTGAAGTTCAGAAAGATTCTTAAGGAAACAAAGTTCTCTAGGAATGCTGGCTAGCCAGTTATGATTTATACTCAAATAAGTAAGGCTTTTTAATCTAAAAAATAAACAAAGTATATGAATTAAACTCACAAGAATAAGAATGTCCATTGTACAGACACCACTTATCAGAAGTTAAGAGTCAATTCACTTTTTGTAGCACATCGGAGCCTTACTTAAGTCAAATATTCACAACTACTGTGAATCATTTGAGCATGAAAAGTCTTTGTTGGGGGCTGCCCCTGTGGCTGCATGATTCAGTTCATGCACTCCGCTTCGGCAGCCCCGGGTTTCACCGGTTCAGATCCTGGGTGCAGACCTAGCACTGCTCATCAAGCTATGCTGAGGCAGCAGCCCACATAGCAGAGCCAGAAGAACCTATAACTAGAATATACAACTGTGTATTGGGGCACTTTGGGGAGAATAAAAGCAAAAGACTGGCAACAGATGTTAGCTCAGGTCCCAATCTTAAAAAAAAAAGTCTTTGTTGAAATTTAACTTTTTTTTAACTTTTGTCATTCTTTTATTTCACTCAATTATACTTGTAAGACTCATCCATGTGCAGCTACAGTTCATCCTTTTTCATTGCAGTATAACATTCCAAGATGTGCTTGTATTATAATGTATTCATTCATTCTTCTGTTGAGAAACATTTGGGTTGTTTCTGGTTTGGGACTGTTATCAACAAACATGTACACATCTCCTGTTGTTCAGGTACAAGAGTTTTTCCAGGGTCGATACACAGGAGTAGAATTGCTGTGACTTAGAACATGTATGTGCTTGCTATGTATAGATAGAGCCAAAGTATTTTCCAAAATACTTGTATTCATTTATATTCCCACCAGCCACATATGCATTCCCATACAATTGCTATTGTCAAGATTTAAAATTTTTGGCAATAATGATAATTTGTTGTGGTTTTAATTTGCACTTCCCTGATTACTAATACAGTTTGATGTCATTTCACATTATTGATCATTTCATTTGGAAGTTCCTGCTAAAATCTGTCCCCATGTTTCTACTGAATTGCCTCTTTTTTTAAAATAGAGGTTCTTATTGTGGATACTAATCCATGTCAGTTAGGTGTTGAAAATATCTTCTCCCACCTTGTGGCTTGCGTTTTCCTCTCTTGATACGTCTTTTGGAAAAGAAGTTCTTAATTTCAAAGGAATCAAATGTATTGATCTTTTTCTGTTATGATTGATAATTTTTTGTGTCATGTTTAAGAAGTCCTTCTCTACCCCTCCCTGAGTCACGAAGATATTCTGCTGTAGTATCTTCTAAAAACTTTATAATTTTCCTTTCATATTTGCCTTTTGTATATATGGAATTTATTTTTTGAATGATTTGAAGTGGGGATCCAACGACATTTTTTCCTCAACCAAATGTCTAATTGTCCCAACACCATTTATTGAAAACTTCATACTTTCCCTGGTGATCTCGCCACCACTGATGTATGTCAAGTGTCCACATATGTATGGGGCCATTTCTGAGCCTGTTTCCTTCTCTTGATCTACCTCTCTCTCCCTGGGCCAATATCATCCTGAATTAATTATTAGAGCTTGTAGTAAATCTTGATACTTGGTAGTGTAAGTCCTCCAGGTTCATTCTTATTCAAGATTGTCTTGGCTCTTCTTGGCCCTTTGTACTTTCTTATAAATCTTCAAATCAGCTTACATATAAAACTTTTTGAGATTTTGATTTGGATTTAATTGAACCTATAGGTCAATTTGGGGAGAATTGACATCACTACAAACTGAGTCAACTCATGAGCACAGTATATCTTTATATTTACTTATGTTTTTCTTTAATGTCTCTCAGTAAAGTATAAAATTTTCTTCATAGATATCTTGCACATCTTTAGTTAGCTTTATTCCCAAGTATTTATGGTTTTGATGATGGTGTATATGATCTTTTTTTAAAATTTAACTTTTAAAGATATTTTATAATCAAATAGCTCATGTTAGAAGTATTTTATGTAATCAAAACCTAGATTTAAGATAAAGAAAATTCTATTTTCATTCTTTGTATGTATACAATAGCCACACTGAAGAGGAAGCCAGAGGACAAAGAAGGACATATATATACGTAAACATATACAGGGACATAGAGATATAAGTATAGATACAGATATAGATGATTTAGGTATAGACATATCCCTGAAGATTAGTGATCTTGAGCACCTTTTCATGCATGTTGGCCATTTGCATGTCTTCTTTGGAAAAATGTCTATTCAAGTCCTCTGGCTATTTTTAATCAGGTTGTTTGTTATTTTTGATATTAAGTTGTGTAAGTCTTTATATATTTTGGATAGTCATCCCTTACTGGATGTATAATTTGCAAAGATATATCTTGTACCAAATGATGTGAGAACCACTTAGTTGCTATGGAATGTGAAAATCATTGATGAATCAGCCACAAGTTCTGCCCTTATGTGTATCACAGTCCAGAAGGAGATGTTAGAGTCATAAAACGAGGATAGAAAACGCCATCAGATAGGGAGGAAAAGATTAAGGAAACTTGAGTGCATAATTGCAGATATGGTACCTGAGGTATATCACAAGCTTTATGGAAGAACTAACATTTTGAACTTGGCCCTGAATAATAGAATTTGCAAAATTAGGGCAACAGGAGGACATAACAATCTGAGAAAATGTTATGAATAAAGAAGTTGAGGGGCTGGCCCATTGGCACAGCAGTTAAATGCGCATGTTCTGCTTCGGCGGCCCGGGGTTGGCCAGTTTGGATTCCGGGTATGGATATGGCACCGCTTGGCAAGCCATGCTGTGGTAGGCGTCCCATGTATAAAGTAGAGGAAGATGGGCATAGATGTTAGCTCAGGGCCAGTCTTCCTCAGCAAAAAGAGGAGGATTGGCAGCAGTTAGCTCAGGGCTAATCTTCCTCAAGAAAAGAACAAAAAAAAGAAGTTAGTACCACTGAGCACCAATTGTGAACCTGTGTATTAAACTTAGTCTTCAGTGCAAAACTGAGGTTAGAATTATTACCTCAGTAATAACTTATCTTAGAAATGAGGAAAATAAAGGATCGGAGACAGTAAATAACTTGCCCAAATTACCCATCTAGTAGGTAAGAGTGTCAAGATTCAAAAGCAGATGTATCTGCTTACAAAGCTAAGAATGAAGATCTAAAATGACCTCAAGGTTGAATGCATTGAAATTAAAGTAATAACAGAATGAGGTGACATTTTAGACAGTTAAAAATGAGGGACTGGAGGTTAGGGGAGTGATCAGTGCTAGTGAAAGGGATTTAGGGGAAGACTCTAAAAACATGATCGTGGAAGCCATGTGAACAGATGAAACTGAGAGGAAGAACAAAAAAAGGTGGGGAGGGTCAGGGGAAGACAGAAGGAAAGCCAATGGAAAGATTGTTGAGAAATAAGAATATGTGACAACTAAAAAAAAAAAAAGGCACCCAGAGAAGGCACGAGCAGAGAAACTGGGACGAACCAGGTTAACAAGGAATCTCTAAAGGCATGGGAGAAGAGTATTTCAAAATTGAAAAGATAGTCAAAGTTTAAGATGGAGAAAGCCAAATACTGTATTATTTCACCCATATGTGGAAGATTTAAAAAACAACAACAACAAACACATAGACAGGGAGAAGAGATTGGCGGTTACCAGAGGGGAAGGGGGAGAGGGGAGGGCAAAAGGGGTAACTGGGCACATGTGTACAGTGACAGATGGCAACTAGACTTCAAGTGGTGAACACGATGTAATCTTCATAGAAATTGAAATATAATGATGTACATTTGAAATTTATATAATGTTATAAAACAATATTATCTCCATAAATAAAAAAATGAATTTTTAAAAAATGTGTAAAATAGATATAAGAAAAAAGAAAATAATAATGATCTGTCTTTTCAAAAAAAAGTTATGTAAGATCTAGACACAAACTAAAAAGCATTGCTGAGAGAAATTAAATAAAACATTAATAAATGGAGAAATATACTGTAAAAAAATAAAGTTTAAATGTTAAAGAAAGGTAATACAAGCCTGCTAGAACTAAAAGCAGGGTCACAGACTACAAAGTCAATATTTTAAAAATCTATTATATTTCTATGAAGCCACAAACAGTGGAAGATAAAAGTTTTTAAAATTTCATTTACAGTAACATCAAAAAAGCCGTAAAATAGTTAAAAATATATTTAACAAAAGACATGAGAGATCCCCAGACTGAAAACTATAAATTATGACTGAGAAAATTTAAAGGAGTTCTGAATAAAAGTAGAGATATATCCTGTTCATAGATATAAATATAGCTACATTGTTCATTAAAAGAAACAATATTGCTAAGATGCCAATTCTTCCCAAATTGATCTATACATTCAACTCAGTCCAAATAAAAATCGTAACAGCTGCTTTTGTGTAAAAATTGACAGATCAATTTTAAAATTTATATGGAAATTCAAAGTATCTAGAATAGCCAAAACTATTATAAAGAATCCAAAGTTAAAGGATTCACATTATCTGATTTCAAAGCTTACAATACAGCAACAGTAATCAAGATAGTATGGTACTGGAGAAATGACAAAGGTGTCAAGCCCATTCAATTAAGAAAAGATAGTCTTTCAACAAGTGGTGCTAGAACAACTGGATAAACACATGGAGGAAAAATGAACTATGATCATTACTCCACACTGTGCACAAACATTAACTTGAGATGAATCATAGACGTAACTATAAAAACTAAAACTATAAAGCCCATAGAAGAAAATATAGGATAATATCTTGAAAACTTTGAGGTAGGCAAAGATTTCTTAAGAGGGCCACAGAAAGCACTAATCTTAAAAATATTTATAATCGGCCCTCATCAAAGTTAAAAACTCCAGTTCATTTAAAGGGACCATTAAGAAAATTAAGAGGCAAGCCACGTACTAGAATAAAATACCTGCACTTGTCAAAGCAATTATATACAGTATACATAATGAACTCTTACAACTCAATTCTAAGAAAGAAAATGACACAATTTTTTTTAATGCAAAAAATACTTGAAACAAACGTTTCACAAAAGAAGATACATAAATGGTGAATAAGAACACGAAAAGGTGCTCAATGTCATTAGACATCAGGGAAATGCAAACTAAAACTACAATGAGATATAACTTCACACCCAATACAATGGTTAAAATTTTAAAAACTGCTGGAATATAAAATGGTACGACCACTTTGCAAAACTATTGGAAATTCCTTATAAATTAACATATACACCCACACTCCTACTCTATGACTCTACAATTCTCCTCCTAGGAATTGAAATGAAAAATAAATTAAACATATGTCCACAAAAAGGCTTGTAAAAGTATATATAATAGCTTGGTTCATAATAGTCCCAAATGGGAAATAACCCAAATGTCCATAAATAGTAGAAAATAATTTATGGCATATTCACATAATGAAATGCTACTGAGGATAAACAAAAAACAATAAACTACTGACAAATGCAACAAAAAGACGAATCTCAAAAAAAATGCTGAGCAAACAAGCCCAGATACAAAAGAGTACATACTGTATGATTCCATTGTTTAGCTCTAGAACAAGTAAAACCCATTTGTAAAGATAGAAATCAGACTAGTGGTTGCCTTATGAAGGTAAGAATTCACAGGCAGCACTCATGAGGAAATTTGTGGATTGAAGGAACTATGCCTTACTAGCGTGTGTACAATTGTCAAAACTCATTGAAATGAACACTCACAATTTGTATGTAATTTTTATTCAGCAGAGAGAAAAGGCCATTAGATTTAGTTACCTAAAGGACATGAATGGCCTTTGAAAATGATATTTAGTAGAATGGAGAGAGAAAAAGAATTTTGAGAGGTTAAGTAAGAAACAAAAGCAATAGATGGAGGGCACTTCAGAGAAGTTTGGTTATGAAGGAAAGGAGAGAGAATGAGGGGGCAGGAGAGAAAAGGCAAGAAGTAGTCTTTGCCTTAAGATCTTCTTAAGGCAAGACAAAGAGGCTGAAAAGAACGGTGTTATGGGAGCCTAAATTTCTCAGTAAAAGAGGGAGCAAAGTTATTTGCAGAGATACTACATGGTCAAAGAAGGATGACCTAGTGTGGAAAGAGAGTAAAATGTGTAGAGTGCCTGTAGAGAAGGGGAGAGGGAATTTTCTTCATTAATCACAGTTATAATCATTATTTTAACTGAGTCCACGCTGAATTACTATTATGAGAGTTGGGTTTTTACTTTTTTGTTATTTCAAGGCACTAAACTGAGCTCAGAGGCTATTGTAAATGTGTCCGTCATTCATTGGGTTGAGTAAAGAGTACAGGGGAGAAACAAGTATCTGCCCTTGTTTCCGTTTGCACAGAGCAGAGAGAACTTCTACTCTTCTAGAAGAAACTACAGTAGGTACACCTGCAGCCTCTCCCTGCTCTCCTTCCTCCCCAGTGGGTTGAAGATAAACTTCACTGCCTGGCGAATCTGGAAAAAGAACTGAGCCTGCTGGCTGAATCCCTTCCTCTCTCCCTGTCTTTCTTTCAGAGAGATTCTCTCCCCAGCAGGCCCACTTTTCTTGTGGTTGTGCAGCTCTTCCCTTGACAGAGTTGTTTAGAGGCAAAACTCTCCCCTGCCCAGGTTTGACCCCAAGTCCTTGAACCGATACTCTGTAGTTTTAGCAAACGAATAAACAGAACTGCCTCTCTCCCCTTCCCAGGTTCTGAACAAATTGAGAAATAAGACACGGGATTCAGAAAAAAGGGAATCAAACATCAGCACCGAGCTGACGGACCACTCTCAGGCTCCCTACCAGCCCTCATCTGAATTAAACATGCCCACTCAGTCACGGCCTTTCCTGTTAAGGCAGCTGCTTATTTGGTGGCAGAGCAAAGGGAGGATGCTGAGCCATGCACACTCAGTGCTCTTCTCAAATTCACTACTAAGTCAATCTTTTGTCTCTACAAAGAAACAAATGAGGGGAACAAAAAGAAGAATAAAAATAACAACAAATAATAATAATATCTAACATTCATTGAGCACTTACTACGTCCCAGGCTCAACCCTAAACATCTTTGATGGATTAGCTTATTTAATCATCAAAACAGCCCTGTGAAGTAGGCACTATTATTGTCCTCATTTTGCAGAAAAAGACACTAAGGGATAAGAAAGTGACAAAACTTTCCCAAGGTCAGAAAATGGAATCCTGCTTCAAGAGGTTCTGAATCAGCTTACATCTAAGGCTGAGGCAGAATATGGACAACCCAGAATTATCTATAAAATAGCATGGACCCAGACATTTTGCAATCCTACTTTTTTCACTGAAAGTTCTCATTTACTTTTCTAACATACCGTAACCTTACATTTATGCAGTCCCTGAATATTGTACTTTCTACTGCAAACAGAACTAAACTCACTAAATTGTGAAATCATGTTACAGCTGCAAGGATTTTAAAGTTCATCTACTCAAAATTCTTCCTTTAGAGATGAGAAAGCTAAGGTCCAGAGTCGTTAAATTACTTGCCCAAGGTCATAAAGCTAGTCACACAAAGATATGACCTGAACCTAGTTCGCCAGATCTTCCAAGGCATCCTTTTTTCATTATATCATCACTACATAAATCAACTGATAAGCTAAATAAGTGAAAAGCAAGTAGACAACTATCGGCATTTTCATTGCCATAAACCTCTTCTTCAGAAATTAGATCACTTCAAAACTTTTTCTAGTTGCTCCGACTTAAAGCATTACTTTCTCTGTAAAAATCTATCTGAGAAACATAAATCATTGGCTAGATGTATAGACAAGTGAATTGGAATCGACTTTTAGGTGCTATAGACAGCCCTTTGTTGAGGACTGGTCCTAGTTTTGCATCCTCCTTTAAAAATCTGGATGCTCTTATATTGGAATACATCTGTTTCTATTCAACAGGCAATAAAAAGGGTCTCCAAAGAAACCCCAGTTGGGTTCTCTCTCCATCTGTCAGACTGAAAAGCCCAAGACGGTGTTTTGCCTGCAGGACAAGGCCCTCAGCTGGCTCCAGAAAGGCACAGAAACAGCAGCCCATCTGTGCAGATGTGCAGGATAAGGAGAGACAGCATTTTGTCCCTGTTGTTAATGATAATAAAATTTGGAGTTTGTTTTTTTTTTTAATAAAAAAGACACTTTGGGGCTGGTCCCATGGCCAAGTGGTTAAGTTCGCGTGCTCTGCTTCAGTGGCCCAGGGTTTCAGCAGTTCAGCTCCTAGGAGCAGACATGGCACCGCTCATCAACCCATACTGAAGCGGCGTCCCACATGCCACAACTAGAAGGACCCACAACTAAAATATACAACTATGTACTGGGGGGTTTTTTGGAGAAGAAGAAGAAAAAAAAAGAAGATTGGCAGCAGATGTTAGCTCAGGTGCCAATCTTTAACAAAAAAAAAAGACACTTGGGCTTGAAATCCTCTGCTTTTACATCACCTCTTCCATCAAGCTGAAAATGGCTTACAATATTCATATAAAATAAAATTTACTGTCCTCAATTCTGCCGCGGAGCAAGCTCTAAGAACCCCTGAGTTGGGAAATCAACAGCACAAACAACTTTAGAACTTTATGTTTCAAACCCCCACTTTTACACTTAGACTACCAAGTCATGCTGTTTCTCATTTCTCTGAAGTGTTTAAGGAATCATCTGCTTAAAATTAGCGGCATTGCCTCAGTCATTCAGGTGCCTCTTTGCTCTGTATAAGTCCCACAAGGACTTGAGGCTAGGCATTACGTGTTCAGACGACGAGGGCGAGGATAGAGGGCAGTGGGGGATGGGGAGTGTTTAAACAAGTGTCGGTATAAACAAAGTTACCTGCTGACTTCTGGAGGAATCCATGTAAGCTGATTGTTGTTCAGACTAAGCAGGATCAAATTTTGTAAGCCATCTGTTAGAAAATAATTTTAGTCACCTTAGATATCTGTTAGAAAGTAATTTTTAGCCACTTTTCCATACACCTTTGTTTTCCTTCTGGTTTCTTGCTTTGGCCAATGCTTTTTGGGTTGCTAGCAAGAGATACCCTCTTAACCTAGCTTAAGCAAAAAGAGGGAATTTATCACAGTTACAAAGCCAAGTCATGGAGCCCGAGGACAGAGGGTAGAGCCAGGCTCACTACAAAGTGGAACCAGAAATTAAACGGCACAGGAACCCACGATTTTGTATTCTTTTTCTTTTTTGGAACTCAGAACGTCAGTCCCTTAAATGTTTGTTGAGCAAATAAATGAAGTCCAAAGGTTCTTCTTTACAAGCGGCACTCATCCATCCAATAGAAAACCGCTGTGGGAAACTGGTGAACCTCGCCCCGGTCCTCCCGCTTTTGCGGAGCCCACCCTCAGCACAGCGCAGGCCGTCCCGGGGTGGGGGGCCGCGTCGCCACTCTTGACTCCCGCCAAGAGTGTGCACAGCCACGCTGGCACTCGTATGGCATCTCTCCGCACACGTGCACACCTGTCGGGCCGGGGGTGCCGAGCACACCTCCCCTTCCCGTGGTCTGTTCCCATGTGTCCACAGCCGCACCCCTGCCGCTGCACAGCACCTCGATGCAATGGTCATGACCGCGGTCTCTTTGGAACCAAGCAGGTTGAACTTCCTGGAGAAGAGGAACTAGCCATAGAGTGTATTCAAGCGCGCGTGCAGCTCCAAGGCCAGGGTTTCCTGGAAGTGGGACGAGTAGACGTACCCTAGCATCGGGAACAGGTATTTGCAGATCTTCTTCACCATTGACTCGAAGGAGCTGGAGAATTCACTGCCTATTTCATGTGGAACATGCCCTCGTTGATCACCCGCTTCTGCGCTGAGCTCAAGACAAAGTCGACATACTGGGGCGCTGTGCACTTGACCTTCTTCCCCAGCTCTTACCAGTAGTACTGTGTGTCACACACGGCCATCGTCTGGCACGCCTCTCCTGTGCAGAATTCTGAGGCAGTGCTATGCTGCAGGTTGACCTGGCAGAAAAATGTCGTGGTGTTGCTGGCCAGCCGCACGTGGAGGTCATTCTCCCTGGGCAGCACCAGCAGTCCCTTGACCTGGAAGTCGGTGATTCCGGACTTGGTATACTCCAGCTCCTAGGTACATCTTCTCCGCGGCCGGCTTCTCCCCGTTGGGCTTCGCTTGGCCTTCCCCAAGAGTCCGTCCATAGCTGCACATGGTGACGCGCGCTCCGCCCAAAGTGCACGGCCCTTAGGCTGCAGCAGCGGCAGCAGCCAGAAGTTATAATAATTTAAATATATGTATACATATACACATAATATATATATAGTGTTATATAATTATAGGCTTATATATATATTTGCTCATGCTTGGGTCTCCTGGGTTTCTGATGCTTCTTCTGAACCACTGAACCAGGCTGTGATGTCCAAGGAGACCTACGGTACACTCCATGCTAATAGTCTGTCTCTCCACACAGCTTCTCAAAGTCTGGTAGATTATACTCTGGGAATCTCTGCAGAATATAGAATTTCATTTCTCATAACAGCTTCTCTCAGTTTCATATTTATATTCTCTCTCCCTCTCTCCCTCTCCCTGACGCCCCATTTCTTCTCTTTTGAATGCATTTTCTCTAATTTTCCATGCATTCCTAGCCATCCCCAACTCCTGTGTTTGAATGTTCACAGACAGGGTAGACAGAGTTCTCAAATGGAAATGCCTGCAGGAACTGGGGAGATAACTCAAAACACAGCAGTGGGTCTGGTGGGAGTGTACCTGATGGCAGCCTGCCGAACTGCAGAGCACATCCCTTATCTTAACAGGGCAGCTGCCATTCAGCCAGCTCCCCGCCAATGCTGTCACGTGGGAATGTGATTTCAGTGTTGCCTAATCTTTCCTTTGTAAAACAAACAAACAAAAAGAGCTAGAGATCCAGACTTTTATATAAACTGTGTTGACCTGTAAATTTTGGCACTAAATTCAAATTTTTACAAAGGCAGACAAAACAGAACCTACCTATTTGTGAACCAGATTCAGCTCGTGGGCCACCAGTTTGCAACCTCTGTCTTAATTCATGTAATTAGCTCAGACTAATTAAACTGTTTTAGATTCTGTCATAATCCCCAAGAAAGGATATATGACTGACTCAGCTTGGGACACATGTCTAGCCCTTGTCCAGTCTGCTCAGGTCAGGGGGACAAGATCATGTGATCTATGTTGGAGGGGGCTCAACTCCCTGACACCAAACCATTTCTGCAATTGGATAATCAGGATCTGACATAGACCATAATTTATGTCGATCACATGGGATTTTCAAAGTTCAACAGCCCAAAATCAGGAAATACAGAAGTCACAGACATTCAGGGGCACTGTATACAGATTACATGTATTTTGTAAACCTCAAATTTAAGAGCAACACAAGAAAAAAAATTACTTCTTTACAGAAACTAAATTCACATTAATTAGGTTGCTTAATATCATTTATATACATCAGGTTTTACCTAAGTTTGTCCCCTCAATATAGTTAATAAAATAGTATTGTATATTTGTTTGCATGCCCTTAATTTTTTCTTATATGTAAACTGTTTTCTTCCTAAGTAAACTATAATTGAACCCTGAATCTATGGCTTTGTATATATAATGTACATAAGCATCAATAGGTGTTTGTTACAGTTCTCATTTTGAGGAAAAATATTTCTCAAAGATACATGATCTAAGATTTTGAGGTACTTTAAATAGATGGTATCAGAGTCTATTCGTGCTGTTTGCCAAATATACCCCTAATTTAGTGCCCCATGCAATAATACCCTTAATAATTGCTGCTTGGTGGTGACAGTGATTATATATAGCACCTGTGCCTCAAAAGTTCACAGAACCTTATACATTTTGTAATATAGTTCTAGATTTACTATTGGGGACAAATGCATAAAATGGTGAAGTGCCTTACATGAGTTAATGAAGCTATAAAAATCATACAGATTTCTTTGTCATGCATTCTGTCCTTAAGCCCATGTTACCCATATTAAATAGGAAGAGTTTCATATTGGATGGAGAAATTGTAGGTTTAAAGGAAACACAAAGTAAAGAATGCTAATTATTGAGTCTCATATCTTTCCTTTAAAATTCTCCTCAAATTGATTTAAACTTAGCATCTTGATCAAAGATTGTCACTTAGTATCTGAGACAAGAAAAGGTGTAAAGAATAAGGAGCGCTATGGAGAGCTTTTCTTGATTTGCTCTTCAACTGGTTTTCTCTCTGGCACAGAGAAAGGGCCCCAGGATTCAAGAGTCTAAATGTACACTGATTCTTAAAAGGGGAAAATTCACTAACACTAATGCTTACTTATTTCATAGGTATACATGTAAAGAAATATATAATACAATAGTTGGAAAAAAGTGTTGTCCCCCAAATTCCTTAATTTCAAGAGTAGTGTGTAAACAGCTCCAACAGAAAAATATTAAAACATGTACAATTCCCTTTCACTTTAGTTCCAAATTGTTAAACATAAGAGGATTAAGCTTGATACTATAATTTTGGTCTTTGACTAACTTACCACATGCACCAGATGCAAATCTATGAATCCTATTTCCAAATAAATGGAGCTTCTTCAGAGATGTAAGGTATTTCATCTCTTCTGGAACTTCTTCTAGAAGATTGTTTCCCAGATTTAGTGATGTCAACTGCAAACACATAGAGATTTAATGGACTTATACATTACCCATCTTCAAATGAGAAAAAAGAAATAATTAAGCGCCTTTGTTGAGATCGATGTTACCTAAGAAAACTTGAACATGATCTTAAACAGTTATTTCACATATATTTAAAATTATCTTTATAACTAAAGATCATTTGAACTTCATGTTCAAGCACTTTGTTAATTAAAGCACAATTTAATTTTTAATTCAAACATTTAACTTCATTAAAATTGAATTACAAACCATTCTGAGGGTATTTGAAAATACAATTAATGATACACTTATAAATCACTTGAGCAACTCAAGAATATCCTAACATTGTGACCCATAGACTGAAAACCATTAAAAATTCAGTAAAAGGGCTAATTTCCAGAAATCAGAAATATAGTCAAAGATCTGAGGTTCTACTATAGTACACCCAAATGAGATTTTTCATTTAGGCCAATAAGACTTCTCCATTACATGGATACAGCCAAGGGTAGCAGTGGGCGGGGAGCTTTAACATCATTTTGTATGATCACAAAGTTCATAAGAGAAACTACTGACATGGTATGGTAGGGTATCTGCCCTACAGACACCTGTTCTACTAATGACAAATTGGTTAGCCATAGGAAGGACTGCACATAAGAGGAGTTAGAAAGATCCTCCTTGATCCTCTAATCCAGTAAATCAATGACACAGGATTGTCCTCTAAAACGTGGTATTTTTCTTTGATATGAAATCTAACTGTACCATCCAAGATACAAAAATTGCCTTTTCTTTCACTCTCAAACATAATTTACCATTCAGATTTCATTACTAACTGTATACTTCAGAATTTTTTATTTTATTTATTTATTTTTTTGGTGAGGAAGATTGGCCCTGAGCTAACATCTGTTGCCAATCTTCCTCTTTTTGCTTGAGGAAGATTGTCCCTGAGCTGACATCTGTGCCAATCTTTCTCTAGTTCATATGTGAGATGCCACCACAGCATGGCTTGATGAGCACTGTGTAGGTCCACGCCTGGGATCCGAACCCAAGAAACCTGGGCCACCAAAGTGGAGTGTGCAAACTTAACCACTACGCCACCAGGCCAGCCCCTTCAGAATTTTAATAATAAAGGGTAAAAGAAAAGGAATCATGGGAGGTTTTACAAATTAATGAGTTTACAAAAGACAAGAAAATTAAGAAGAAAATTTAGGTGAGTACCATTTATGTTTAAATATCACCTGATATTTGGTATGGGTGTATGTTAATGATTTAAATTAATATAAAGTAGACATAGATATATTTACAAGGAAATTCCCTGTCCTTAGAATTCATTGAAGAGATTTGGTTTCCATACATGCTTTCCTCAGAATTGCCAGTGTCCTCTAAACAAAGGACAATACATCTACCATCTTGGAGGCTTTATTCTTTTAGAATGGTGAAGTTAAAATATATTCATGTAGGCATTCTAATGAAAAGACTTCATCTAGAGTCTGTGACTGTATTAGTTTCCTATTTCAACTGTAACAAATTTACACAAACTCAGTGGCTTAAAACAATAAAACTTTATTATTTTACAGCTCTGGAGATCAGATATCAGAAATAGGTGTCACTGACCTAACATCAAGGTACGGGCAGGACTGTGCTCCTTCTGGAGGCTCTAGGGAGGATCTGTTTCCCTGCCTTTCCCAGCTTCCAGAGGCTGCCCACATTCCTAGGCGCCGGGCCCCTCCTTTCATCTTCAAAGCCATCAATGGTTGATTGATTTTTTCTCAAGTCACATCACTTTGATACTCTTCTGAGATAGATTTCATTCTTTTGCCTAATTTTAGTAAAAAATTCATAGAAGATGACCAGTGCTGAGAGCCCAAGAAAATCTCTGAATACTAGTCAGGAATCCAGGAGTGTCAGGAACTGTGAAAGGTCTGAGATTTTACCCAATTTGCAAGCTAACCTGCCGCCATTTCATAGATGCTAGTAGAAAGCGTGAGATCCCTGGGAAAGAGAAAAAAGACCGTTTATTACTCACAGCAACAGCTGTGCCCAGAATATTGCCATTTTTGCACCAGCAAGGCAGAGAATCAGATGACACCTAGATGTGCAGAGTGTTGTTTTACAGAAGAGGAACCAAAAGCTTAGGGAACCTGAATCTTTTATAATGAGCAGTAACCGTGCCTGTCCTTTGCTCCAGAGGGAGACACTATGTCTAATTTCCAAGGATATCTGCTATATAGACATCCTTGAAAAGTTAGTCTGGAACAAAGGCAGTCAGTACTTCTGCTTACAAAATATGCAAAAGCATGAGAGACTCGTGGAGAACTGTCTCCAGCAAAGAGATGGTAACATGTAATTTTAAAGTAAATAAGTAACAAGGAATGGAGCTTGTGGTTTCCCACACCATCAGTGCTTTCCAGGTATACAGCACAGACTGTATAATGCTCATTTTGCATGTTATGCCATAAGTTCTCATGTATGAGTTATATTTTTGTCATTGTGTTTTACAGAATCTACGGGTATGGCCCAGGTACATGAAGATAACACAGTAATTTGATTTCATGGTATATCAAAGGGAAGCCACAGGATATAATCAAGCTTGACTATAAAGTGGGGTTTTATTTTATTAATTTTTGATGCTTAGAAATATATATCCACAAACAAATCATGAAAAAAATGCAGTCTAAACTGCCCATATAACCATCTGTCTAAGGAAGCAGGTGAGTCAAGATTCATTAAAAAGTATGCATTGTATGCTTACTATGAGCCGCCAGTTCCAGGTTTTCGATATACAGAGGTGAAAAAGATATGTAAGATCTTTACCCTAAAAGCACTTACACAGTATCAGTGAGAGAGCAACAATCGAATGAATGAACGAATGACTAAAAGAATTAATAAGAAAAATAACAGCATTAAGTCCTCTGTAGATAATTAAAAGAATCAGGAGATGGTGATTGGTTGATCAGGGAAGCTTGCCTTACAATTTGATATTTAAAATGAGATCTGAGTGACAGTAAGAAAGACAAAACAGCCAAAATAAAGACCCCAAAGCAGCAACCTTCTTGGTGTGGTTGAGGAGGCAAGAGACATGGCTGATATGGCTGAGCATAATGAGTAGAGGGAAACGCAGCAAAAAATGAGGTTGGAAGGGTGTCCTTGGGCCACACTACGTATGGTTTTGTAAACCAGGGTAAGGAGTGGGATCTTATTCTAAGTGGAATGAGAAGTGACTGTAGGGTTTTGAGCAGGTGTGTACCATTATTTGATTTGTGTCTTAAGAGCACTCTGGTAGCTGTATAAAGAAGTCTTCAAGGTGAGCAAGAACTGAAGCACAGAGATAGCCTGAAGGTATGACTGCAGCAGTCCAGGTGAGAGATGATGATGGCTTGGGCTAGAATGATGGTGGTGAAGGTGGAAAGAAGGTGGATGGGTTTGAGATATGTTTTGGATGTAAAGCCAGAAGATTGTGAGATGTAAGAGAAAGAGAAGAATCACGGACAAAAATAAGCTTTGGAGCTTGAACACCTGAGATGAGGAAAGGTGGGACAGGGCAGGTTTGAAGGCAAGACAGGGAATCAAGAGTTCAGTTTTATCCATGTTAAAATTAAGATGTCTTTTAGACTTTTAAGTGGAAACATCAAGTAGGCAATTGTCAGTGCAAGTCTAGAGTTCTCTAAAGTGGTCAAGACCAGAAGGTAAATTTGTGAGCTTTTAGCAATTGTAAGAAATCATCAAGGATAAGAGTGTGGGGCAAGAATTGAGCCTAGCAGAGGAAGAGAAGGAGAGGCTAGTGAAGTAGAAGGGAAAGGTGGGACACCTACAGCATCTAGTACACCAAATCCCCTTTATTGAGCCAGTGCTCAATCCTCAGCTACTGTGGACTTTCTCCTGCATCCTTCTCTGAAGAATTTCCCTTGGCTACCAGGAGAAGCTTTACCTGGAGATACATGGAAAGTTATGCCTCTACTCCAATCTCCCAGGGTGGCCTACAGCCTATGATGGATGCAGGGGTATAACAGCCAGCCCCTTTGTCTCTGTGGTACAAGGCATGCTCTAGAACTCTGGTGGGATTAGGCTGAGGCTAAATTTATTCTGAAACCACATCTTTGCCTAGATTATTTCCCTGTTCTGTCTTGCTTCCCTCACACTTTTACAGGTTTCTTCTGTGAGCACAGCCTTAATAAATTACAAAAATGTTATGACTCAGGCTCTCCAAGATATATAGTGTCACAGAAGCCAAGAGGAAAGAAAAGGAAAAGAAAGCTATTTTAAGAAGAAAGATGTGGGTCAAATCCCACAGGAAGCTTAAGTCAAATACAAGCATAGAAATAACCACTGGAATTAGCAACATGAACATCATTAGTGACGTTGACAACAGGGGTGAAGCGTTGGGGAGGAAACTCTGTTTGAAGTGTACTGTGGAGAAAATGTGAGAAAGCAAAGACAATGACTAAAAGACAATTCTTTTAAGAACTTTTCTTAAGGACGCTAGAAAATTAGGAGGGAGCTAGAGGGTTTGTTTCCCCCTAAAATAAAAGATACTACAGCTTATTTATATGCTGATGGAAATAATCCTGTAGAGAATGAGAAACTAATGACATAAGGAGAGGGATAATTGTAGAATCAAAATCCTTTAGAAGATGAGAGAGGATAGGACACAAAGTACAAGTGGTTGCTGGCCTTAGATAAGAGTAGAGACTCTTCATTGGGGTGGTAAGAAGGAAAGAAGAGAAGGGGCATGCAGATCAGGGCAGTGGATGGATTTAGTTATGGAAAGATTAGGGAGTTCCTGACTGATATTATCTGTTTTCTCAATGAAATATGAAACAAAGCCATCTGCTGGGAGAAAGAGATATAAGAGGTTTGAGGAAAGGTAATTTTGAAGAACAATCTAGAGAAATGTAGTAGGGTGACTTGACAGTCACAGTTGGTTTTCTGATTCAACTTAGCTCCAAAGATGATGATATAAAATGCTTAGATAATCCAAGAAAAGGCACTTTTTCTGAGTTAACTTCATGACCCTTTGACTAGAAAAGGCTACCAAGGTTACCACAACCAAGAATATGACATGTAGAAGATGAAGAGGGTTCTACTGAAAACCTCAACATTTAAAGGATTTCAAAGTTAAAACTAAGATGAAGTGAATGGAACTGGAATTATTCTTGATAGAATAGAATAACTAAAAGAAGATTCATTGATGACCTTTAAATTCATAATGGTATCCTAAAAACCAGGTGGCTATACTCTGTCACCATGGCAAATATGTCAGAGCTTCAGCCTAGATTACATAAATTACATAGAAAGGTCCAGAGATACTGTAGCAAGGACTGAAACTAGCTTTGAGAAACACCTCAAGACCGAACCTATATGTTTCATTAATTCAATCATATTATATTATATATCTATTATGTGCCTGGTACTATTCTGAATGCTAGAGAGAAAAAGACACAAGATCCCACTCTCATAATTCTCGTATGTTGGGAAGTGAGACAGAGAACAAATAAGTAAACAATTTCTGTTAGTGTTAAGTGCTAACATATGAAGGAAAGAAAACAGGATAATAGGATAGAAAAGTAACTTGGGGCCAGATTGGGTCATTAGGGAAGACCTCTCTGAGGAGGTGATATTTGAGGTGAGCAATAAATTTGTGATGCCTTGACAAGGTTGTTCCAAATGGTGTTTTACTAACAGGTTTTCAGAAGTAGGAAGCATTCAGAAAGAGCACATATAGTGTTTCAAAAGTAACACTTTCTATGGTTATGGGCAGTTCCTGAGGGAAGGCTTTAGTCAGATAAGAGATAACTACTTGATAAGTTTAAAACTTAACATTACTTCAATAACTATCCATAGTGAAGTTCTGTTATTCTCAGAGTGTAACTCTTCTATCCCTTGGAAACAAGTATATTGCCATAGATTGAAAGAAATCATTGCTACGAATTGGTTTCTCATGGACTCATGACTCAGGGAATTATATCTTCTTACAATTAGAAAGAACTTTGTAAGTACCCCTCTCTAGAAACACGGCGCCTAGGGTGAGACAGGAAATGTGATCTCATAGCATAGATGCTAGCGGGACCACAGAATCTCTCTAGGGCAAGTGAATATACTTCTATTAATGCAGCCTAACATGGCATGCACTCTTTCAACAGCAGGGCACATTGTTGGCACATGCTTAATTTTGTGGCCAACAAAAATCCCTAAGTTAACTGTCAAGGAGATAACCCACTTGCTGGACTTGCACAATTGAATTCTTAACTTAAATGTAGGAATTTACAGTTACCACTTAAAAATTGCATCTTGTTGATTTTAGCTCAAAAGACATCTCAACTGGATGTGATATTGTCACTCTAAATTCAAAGCCTAAAACTGGACAGTGTCAATGGACAAACCAGATCTGTTTTTCCCATTCCCACTTTGGCTAACCACCCACCATTCTTGTAATCCTATGGTGGCCAAACTTTGGAATCACCTAGAACTTCTTTCTCTCTCTCCAGCTAAATTCAATCAGTCACCAAGTCCCATTCTCAAAATTCCTTTTAGATGCAACTCTTTCAGCTCTATCCCATTGCAATCACCCTAATACCAGAGCTCATTACTGCCTGCCGATAGCATTACATAGCCAAAGAATGCAAAGAATGGCATGTATTATCATTTAACTTTCCTTTATCCAATCATACTAGATTATACATAAACAGCTGCCCAAATAATCAGTCCATGAGGAATTTCCCTACCCAATATGTCCAAAATGTTTCCAATCTCCCTGTAACCTTTTCTACATCTTTGTACACTTGTCCCAAATAATGTGTGTCTATCCCAACTCTTTGTAAATTTGGTTTGATTTACTTCCTTGCATTAGCCTTCTCATACCTCTAAGTTATAACCTATCTGTGGCCTGTCTTGAAATAGATGTGTGTGTTTCCTCTTACATCTTGGATATAAGATAAGCATCTCAGTGTCCTCTGAGGCCTTTGGATTACGGAATTTAGATTTAATGTGTAGCAATCTTTGTACAAGTAGGAGAGAAGAGGACAAGAAATTTGAGAAGAAAAAATACTGATTGATTTGTTGATGATAATACTGACTATACTCATGATGTCAGTAGAGTAATGACTATACTCATGATGACTCATTGTCATTATATGATGATAATAGTGACTATATCAGTTAATACTGATAATAATGACTAACATTTAAATAGAATTTAGCACGTGCCAAACACTGTGCCAAGTAGCCGTGTACATTGCCTCATGTGGCCCTCACAATAGCCCCAATTTTACAGAAAAAAGATCTGTGGTCCAGGCTATGATTTATGGTGAAATAAAATAGCTTCACTCTATCACCTATATTCCTAACTTCTACACCACACTGTGTACAATACTGTGCTGCCTATTTTCAAAAAGAATTTACTATTGCTCAGAACGATCATATATAAGCACATAATGCACATAACACACACACAATGGACTGTTTGCAATACACAGAATTCTCATTTTAAATATTCTTGTTCTATTGGTTCACAATCTCTTCAGTCAGGATTGTGCAGTAGGCAAAGCACAGGCTTTGGAGACCATCTGCTATGCAGTATACTAGGTATGTGATCCCAGGCAAGTCACTCAAATTCCTCTCCTTTTTTTTTTAAAGGGGGATACTTGCATCTACTTCTCAGGGCTGTCATAAAGACAAGAGACAATATAATAAAGTGCCTTTCAAAGTGTAGATATTATGAAATGCTAGCTATAATCTTTTAGACACAAGAGAAGACTGTTTGACAAAATGTGAGACATACATGATGCTAGAAATGCACAAGTTGCTTCATATGTGTACGTTGACATTTCTACTTGGTTTTCGAATTTTAAATCTGTTTTCTTAATGATTTCCAACTCATTTTTTCAAAGATTTCTAAATTCACAGCCCCTTTTGAATGACATTTTCAGGAAAGAGAGAAATGTTGGCCGTAGAATAAAGGCTTTCTATTAATTCATTAATTTTGCTGGAAACTTTTTTTTATTGTTTCTACAGTGATAATGTGTTTCAGGATTCTGTTTTGATTAAACTATCACTATACCTTTGTTTTTCAATTATTATAACTGATTTCTGTGTTTAATGCTTCCCCTTGGCCTGTACCACCCTCCACGAAGCCATCCTCCTTTTGTACTTGTGTAGCACTGGGTACTTTCTATGGCCAATTATTATCTTCTGCTATGTATTATACTGATTCATGTATATATCTTATTTTCACTATTAAAGTGGAAATTTTCCAATAATGGGGTCTCTTTGTGATTCATCTACCATTCAAAGAACAATGGCTGGAATATAACAATTGCTCAATAAACATTAGTTGAATGCTGCCTGCTTAGATCATTTCTGTAAGCTAATGGTTCAAACTATGGCATACTCATTATGGCTCCACATTATTTTTTCTTTTTCAAAATCAAGTATCTGTTGTGCTTAGTCAGCTCCAGTCTGCCCAGCTTGATTCATTTCCTTCTAATGGGCTGCCTGCTTTTTTTATTCTACCCATCTGCTCCTTCTTACTAACCCTATATTTGATTTGATGTAGTGCCTATCATATGTACGCCTAGAACTTGGACCAGGCAAGATCTCCTAACATTTAATTATGCTGTGCTTGTAGCTATTAATTACCACTAGAAAATTTTATGCTATTATTATATCTTTCAATTACTTACTTGATTTTTTAAATGATATCCATGACTAACTTGGATAAAAACTTTTTTTTTAAGAATAAAGAAAATAAAACCAGCTCAAATGTCCACCTCTGTCTGGAAGTCTTTTTGAGCTAAATCATGGTTAGATGATACCATTGTGGAACAAACTATTAGATCATTTACCTATAATATGTATAAATGTGTTTAGGCAAGTGTTTGAAATATTAATCCTTAAATTCCTTAAGGACAGTGTATATCCCCATTCACTACACCTAACTAGTACATAATATAATGTCAGGGTCTGTAAACTAATAAAAATAATTGAATCAAATTAATGAGAGAAGAATAACAAGGTTTTTACATTTTTTAATTAGCATGCGTATAGCCAACATGTATGGGAGAGGGCAGCATTATGGCTCACTGCTAATCCTTATAAATGCCTCTTTTTAAGAATCTGTGACATCTTTAAAACCACAGTTCAATGCAATTGCCAAATGCTTCTTCTGAGTCCAGCTGTTCCCGAAAGACTTTATTTGAATAATTTTGCTAAGTTCAAAACTATTATTTAATTTCACAATAACTTCTTAATACATAAATTCATATTTATCAAAACAATTCAGATTTCATTAGAAATAAGAGGAGAAGGTTCCAAGGTCCAGTATGGCATCTAATCTCTAGAGATCCCTGCGAACTCCAAGTACTGTCCCCTTAGAGCCCAAAGTTCAACCCAGGTGCCATGGAATTGGGACTTCCTACTCACTCAATATAAGAAGGAATCTCTGATTGGCATTCATAGTAAAAGCGTTAACCAGGCATGACCTTTTAACATCCTGTCAGAAGCTTCTCAAGGAAAGAATAAATAAGAAGCAAGGACAACAGTTTCAAATTATCGTAAAAGGGGAATTACAACACAAAATTCAATTAAAATGTAAAGCCTTAAGTGTTTGGAAAAACTAAGCATTTAGATGTTTGAGTGAGGTTGGTGGCTAAAATTCTCTGCATAACCAGTGTGGGTAAGACATTCTATAGAAGGTAATATTGAAGGCAACCATAGGAGCTAAGAATGATGAGGCCCATTTTACAGATGAGTCAAGGGAGGCACAGAGAGATTATGTGAGTTGTCCCATATCACCCAGCTGGCAAGTGAGAGAAGAGAGTTGGGCCTCTTCTAGACACTTGACTGCTAGCTAGAGGAAGAAGCTGAAGTTCCAATAGTTGTGTAGGAGGCTTAGTGTAGGCTTGGGTAAAGAAGCAGAGGCAAAGGAGGACTGAAAGGAGCATGGAGAAAAGGAAATCATGAGGTACCTCTGTACCAGGACAGGATAGAATAAACTAAGATAATAAATTCCTGTTTTGTTAGAAAAGTCAAGCTTAGAAAAGAGGAGGCATTACCTACTTAATGGAGGAAGAAGACATTTCCAGTGATGCTGTCAAACAGTACAAATGACATCAGATCCCTTCTGGTCTGCTAGACTTAGAGAGTAAGACCCAGAATGCCCAAGGAAGGGAGAGATAGGGAAGTCTTTGCATATGCTGTCCCTCTTGTGTTCCTCTGCATAACTCTTATCCTTCAGATCTTAGCTTGGTTGCACTTCCTCAGGATCACTTTTTCTGACGTCTCTGAGTAGAGATGCTCATAACACAATATAATTCTCCTTCACAGCACTTTTCACAACTGTAATTTTACATCTATTTGTATATTTGATTACCTGTCCCCACTAAACCTGAGAATAGGGACACACTCCTTTTTGTATTGCCAGCTGGCACAGTGCCCAGTCCACTGTAGGCACACATAATTATTTGTTGAATATAAGGAAGGGGGCGAGGGAGGAAGTGAGGAACAGAGGGAGGGAGGGAAGGAGCTAGGAAGGAAGGAAGTTAGTTGACTGGGTTAGAGGTCATCAAGGGCAGTAAGTGTATTAAAAGGAGAGACTAACAAAGTTATAAACTGCTCAACTCTGCTGATAGTTGGCCTTATTTACTGTCAATTGTTTATGGTCAAATAAAAAGCTATGGTAGGCCATATCTTTGTCCTAGGCAGCCACACATGTGAGCCACGTAAGGGAAACATTCCTATACCACCATTGGACCTTATGGTGCATGTCGACAATGCTGCACACAGCTAGAGATGATGGCTATTTGTTTCTTTGGGGATTTTAAAACTATGGCTGATTTACCTGTGAGGGACTTTTTTCCTAGATGATGCCATAATCATAACTGGCATTATGTTTGGTTGAGCTGGACTTTGAAAAGGGTTTCCATTCCAATTGACATTACATGTCCAATATGCACCAGGCACTAGGGACAAGACAAGGTCAAGGTCTCCACTCTCAAGAATTATAAAGCATTTATTTGAATATTGTTGATATTCTAGCACTTCATTAGTCACAGGCAAAAGGCATTCATCATAAATTATAGGACATTACAGGGCTGCCCAGTGGTGTAATGGTTAAGTTCACATACTCCGCATCGGCAGCCTGGGGTTCATGGGTTCAGATCCTGGGTGTGGACCTACACACTGCTCATCAAGCCATGCTGTGGTGGTATCCTCTGTACAAAATATAGGAAGATTGGCACAGATGTCAGCTCAGGGACAATCTTCCTCAAGCAAAAAGAGGAAGATTGGCAACAAATGTTAGCTCAGGGACAATCTTCCTCACCAAAGAAAAAAAATTATTGGACGTTTACCTATTGTTTTTCATGTCATTATAAGTGATTGACATTCTCCAGATTTTCATTAGCCAAATTAGCAAAGAAAGAAAGAAGAGTTAGGATCTATAGTCTCTAAAGAACCTGCTCCCATTTTATCATTGTTGCTAGTTATATCATAATAGTAACACTAATCATAATAGAAACTGTAATTTATTGAAAAGCTCCTATGTGACAGGCATAGAGCTTTACATATATTACCATTTAATTTAATCCCCAACATGAAGACAGGGACCATGTTTTATTCACATCTGTATCCTCAGGACCAGCATAGACACAGAAGATGAATGGTAAATCTTTATCCCAAGAACAGATGTGTAAACAAATGGAGAGTGGGGACAATCCATCTAGTGCTCAAAACAGCTATCATTAGGAAGCCAGTTTTTGTTTTTAGGAGCTATAAATTGAACATTACACCCTGGTAAATTTCACACTAAGTGTATAGAATAACAAGACAATAGAGCTGAAAGCAACCTCAAAAGAGATCTCATTTTGTAGATGTATTCACTAGTTAAGTCACCCTGACAAGTGACTTAACCTCTCCCTGAACCTCAATTTTATTAACAATATGAAGGTAATAACTTCCTTGAAAATGAACAGAGAGTTCCTGGCATTGTGCCTGGCTCTCAATAAACAGTTGATATTCTTATTCTATTTGATACCATTTTGTGAATACAGGAATTTAAAAGTATTATTTTTGTTTTAAGAACTTAAAAAATATCAATTCTGTTTTAATGCTGTGCATTCTATGGAAAATATGATCAAAAAATCAGTATATTGAGGCAAACTGGACTTCTACGATGATAAAAGAAAGACTAGTCCAAAAAGCAAGCGCAATATAGACCAAAAAAAAAAAAATGTGGTAGAGGGATAGTTTTGAGCATAATTAATAAAAGATATGACCTATAGGAACATAAGAAAGAGTTCAAAGTAACTTTTGAAAAATACATGTGGGGATTTTATATAAAATTGTTAAAATAACAATTATTATGATCTTTGAACTATGATATATACATCACCAAGTTATAAAGACCACAAGCTGCTTTTGGAACTCCCATTATAAAGGGGAAACAGATTTTTTCAAAATTCCACAACCTTGGACACTCTATATGAAAAAAATTAATTGTTCATGAACAGCTAAACATGAATGTCTTTAGCCTAAATCTGACTTGTAAAGAGCTTTAATGGTAGACAACAAGAAGTCTGATTTCTAATCAGTTGAATTCTTCTTTAAAAGTAAGGTGTAAAGGAGTGATGTCAGCATGATGGCACAGTTCCATTGGTGTCTCTCCCTTAAGATACAATAAAAAGCATATTCCTTGACCAACAGAGGCTATCCACACAACACAATAGATGTCTGAGAGACTCATGCACCCATATGTCTGAAGATGGGGGTACTGGATCCCCTGCAAAGCAGTGGAAGTGGGTAATCAGATCTCCTCCCCATCTCCAGCAGCTGCAATATAGGGCACGGGACCTCACACAGTGGCCAGCATGCAACTCTGAGAGGAGACAGGGGAAAGGCAGCCCTCTGCAGGAATGCTTTCTTTCTTGGAGCTGCCTCTCACCTGTGGGAACACACCACACCAAGGTGGCTCAGTCACTGCAGGGGTACCTCCACCAAGCCAAGCAGCCCAGGTGGGCTGCCAGTGAGTACAAAGCATGAGTGGATGTGGGAAAGAAAGCACTCCCTCCCCTCCTAGACCACCTGGCACATCACCAGGCCAGGGCAGGGGATCCCCACCAGAACACTTGCATCTGCATATGTGAAGCAGTGGCAGCCAGAAGCAGAGAGGCCAATTGGCACAACTTTCAACAAGCAAACTTCCAACAGATAGGCACAACTGCCAGGGGACATGGTGGGCTCAGAAAACACAACTCCTGAACCCCCCAGTTGTGGCAGGTGGAATCTGCAAAAAGGTACTACCACTATGGGCTGGCAAAGTTCCACTCCATCAAACAGCATGAAGAAATACATTAACACTCCAAACCAGAAGGAAAATGACAAGTGTGCATAAACCAATCCTGAAGTTACAGAAATTTATAATCTGAATGAGAGAGAATTCAAAATAGTTATCATAAAGAAACTCAATGAATTACAAGAAAACTGAGAAAGACAGTTCAGTGAACACAGGAATAAAATTAATATGCAGAGGGATTTCTTCAAAAAAGATTGAAACTGCAAAAAAGAAAAAACCAAACAGAAATCCTAGAGATGAAGGACAAAAGAATGAGATAAAAAACTATCTAGAATCCTTAAAAAACAGAGCTGACACTATGGATGACAGAATTAGTAACTTAGAGGACAGAAATAGAAATGCTTCAGGTGGAAGAGGAGAGAGCACTAAGACTAAAAAGAAATGAAGGAATTCTCTGAGAAACATCCAACTCAATTAAGAAATGCAACATAAAGATTGTGGGTATTTCAGAGGGAGAAGTGAGGGAGAAATGAGCAGAGAGCTTGTTCAAAGAAATAATAGCTGAGACCTTCCCAAACCTGGGGAAGGAGCTGGAATTACATGTAAATAAAGCTAATAGAACTCCTAATTACATCAATGTAAAAAGGCCTTCTCCAAGGCATACATTAGTAAAACTAGCAAAAGTCAATGATAAAGAAGAAATATTAAGGGCAGCAAGGGAGAAGAAAATAACCTACAAAGGAAGCCCTATCAGGCTTTCAGTGGATTTCTCAGCAGAAACATTACACGCCAGAAAAGAGTGGAATGATATATTCAAAATACTGAAAGACAAAAACTTTCAGCCAAAAATACTCTAACCTGTGAGACTATCCTTCAGATACAGTGCAGAAATAGAAACTTTCCCAGATAAACAGAAGCAAAGGAAGTTCATCACCACAAGATCCCCCCTACAAGAAATGATCAAGAAGGCCCTCATACCTGAAATAAAAGAAAACAGTTACAAAGCCTTAAGCAAGGAGATAAACAGGCAGACAAAATCAGAAAATTGAAGCTCTCTATCAGAACAGGTTAGCAAATAATTATAACATTAAAGATGAAGGGAAGGAAAGCATCAAAAATAACTATAATCATCTTATTCCAATCACAAACTCACAACACAAAACAGAATAAGTTGTGACAACAATAACTTAGATGGGGAAGAGGAAAGGAATGGAAACTGCTTAGGCTAAGAAGATATGAGGCTATCAGAAAATGGACTATCTCATCTATGAGATCTTTTATACAAACTTCTTGGTAACCACTAAAAAAATCAGAGCAGAGACACAAATCGTAAATAGAAAATTGAGAAAACCATCCTAGAAAATCACCAAACTGAATTGGCAGTAAGAAATACATTGGGTGAGAAACAAGAGAAGTACAGAACAACTAGAAAATAAGAGACAAAATGGCCACACTAAGCCCTCATATATCAATAGTCACTCTAAATGTTAATGGATTGAATTCTCCAGTCAAAAGACACAGAGTGGCTGGATAGATTAGAAAACAAGACCCAACAATATGCTGCCTCCAGGAAACACATCTCAGCTCTAAAGACAAATACAGGCTCAGAGTGAAGGGATGAAAGACCATACTCCAAGCAAATGGCAAACAAAAGAAAACAGGGGTTGCCATACTTATATCAGACAAAGCAGACTTCAAAATAAAACATGCAATGAGAGACAAAGAGGGACAGTATATAATGAGAAAAAGAGGTGTTTCACCAGAGGACATAACACTTATAAATATGCACCTAACACAGGAGCACCAATGTACGTATAGCAACTATTAACATACCCAAATGGAGAAATTAACAGCAAAACAGTAATAGTAGGGGAGCTCAACACCCCACTTACATCAATGGATAGATCATCCAGACAGAAAGTTAACAAGGAAATAGTGGAATTAAACGAAAAGCTAGAGCAGATGGACTTAGTATATATATACATAGAACACTGAATCCCAAAATAGCAGAATACAGATTCTTCTCAAGTGCACATGGAACATTCTCAAAGATAGACCACATGTTGGGAAACAAGGCAAGACTCAATAAATTTAAGAAGATAGAAATCATATCAAGCATCTTTTCTGAACATAATACTATGAAATGAGAAACCAACTATAAGAAAAAAGCTGGGAAAGTGACAATATGTGGAAACTAAACAACATACTACTGGACAACCAATGGATCAATGAAGAAACCAAAGGAGTGGGGCTGGTCCAGTGGTGCAGCAGTTAATTCATGTGCTCCGCTTTGGCAGCCTGGGGTTTCCAGTTCAGATCCCAGGTGCAGACCTATGCACTGCTTATCAACCTATGCTGTGGCAGGTGTCCCACATATAAACAGAGAAAGATAGGGGCAGATGTTAACTCAGGACCAATCTTCCTCCCTAAAAATAAGATGATTGGCAGTGGATCTTAGCTTGCAGCTAATCTTCCTCAATATTAAAGAAAAGAAAAAAATTAAAGCAGAAATCAAAAAATACCTGGAGACATACGAAAATGAAAATACATCATACCAACTCATAAGGGATGCAGGAAAAGCAGTCCTAAGAGGGAAATTCATAGCAATACAGGCCCACATTAGCAAACAAGAAAAATCTCAAATAGGGGCCTGCCTCGTGGCCGAGTGGTTAAGTTCATGTGCTCCGCTGCAGGTGGCCCAGTGTTTCATTGGTTCGAATCCTGGGCACGGACATGGCACTGCTCATCAAGCCACGCTGAGGTGGCGTCCCACATGCCACAACTAGAAGGACCCACAACTAAGAATATACAACTATGTACCGGGGGGCTTTGGGGAGAAAAAGGAAAAAAAATCTCAAATAATCTTAAACTACACCTAACGGAACTAGAAGTGTAAGAACAAACAAAGCCCAAAGTCAACAGAGGGAGGGACATAATAAAAATTAGAGCAGAGGGGCCAGTCTGATGGCACAGTGGTTAAGTGCACACATTCTGCTTCAGCAGCCTGGGGTTCGCTGGTTCAGATCCCCGGTGCAGACATGGCACCGCTTGGCAAGCCATGCTGCCATAGGCGGCCCATACATAAAGTAGAGGAAGATGGGCATGGATGTTAGCTCAGGACCAGTCTTCCTTAGCAAAAAGAGGAGGATTGGCAACACATGTTAGCCCAGGGCTAATCTTCCTGGAAAAAAAAAATTAGAGCAGAAATAAATGAAGTAGAAACCAAAAGATAGTAGAAATATCAATGAAACTAAGAGCTGTTCTTTGTGAAGATAAACAAAATTGACAAACCCTTAGACAGACTCACTAAGAAAAAAAGAGAGAAGTCTCAAATAAACAAAATTAGAAATGAAAGAGGAGAAATTACAATGGATACCACAGAAATACAAAGGATTATAAGAGAATACTATGAAAATCTATATGCAAACAAATTGTATAATCTAGAAGAAGTGGACAAATTCTTAGACTCGTACAACCTTCCAAAACTGGATCCATAAGAAATAGAGAATCTGAATAGACCAATCACAAGTAAAGAGATTGAAACAGTAATCAAAAGCCTTCTCAAAAGTAAAAGTCCAGGACCAGATGGCTTCTCTGGAGAGTCAACCAAGCATTCAAAGAAGATTTAATACCTATTCTTATCAAACTACTCCAAAAAATTGAAGAAGATGGAACACTTCCTAACTCATTCTATGAGGTCAACATCACCCTGATCCCAAAGACAGACAAGGGCAACACAAAGAAGAAAAATTACAGGCCAGTATCACTGATGCACATAGATGCAAAAAACCTCAGCAAAATAATAGCAAACCAAATACAGCAATACATTAAAAGGATCATACACCATGATCAATTGGGACTTACCAAGGATGTAGGGATGGTACATCTGCAAATCAATCAGTCTGATACACCACATTAACAAAATGAGGAATAAAAATCACATGATCATCTCAATAGACGCAGAGAAAGCATTTGACAAGATCCAACATCCATTTATGATAAAAACTCTCAATAAAATGGGTATACAAGGAAAATACCTCAATATAACAAATGCACAGCCAACGTCATACTCAAAGGGGTAAAATTGAAAGCCATCTCTCTGAGAACAGGAAGAAGGCAAGGGGGCTCCCTCTGACCACTCTTATTCAACATAGTACTGGAGGTTTTGGCCAGAGCAATGAGGCAAGAAAAAGAAATAAAAGGAATCCAAATTGGCAAAGAAGAAGTGAAACTCTCACTGTTTGCAGATGGCATGATTCTATAACTCTAAATAATCCAGTGGAAAACTATTAGAAATAATCAACAACTACAGCAAAGTTACAGGGTACAAAGTCAACATACAAAAATCAGTTGCATTTCTACACCCTAATAACAAACTAACAGAAACAGAACTCAAGAATACAACCCTATTTACAATCACAACAAAAAGAATAAAATATCTAGGAATAAATTTAACCAAGGAGGTGAAAGATCTATACAATGAAAACTATAAGATATTACTGAAAGAAAGTGATGATGACACAAAGAAATGGAAAGATATTCCATGCACATGGATTGGAACAATAAACATAGCTAAAATAACCACATTATCTAAAGTGATCTACAGATTCAATGAAATCCCAATCACAGTCCCAATGACATTCTTAGTAGAAACAGAACAAAGAATCCTAAAATTTATATGGAATAACAAAAGACCCCAAATAGCCAAAGCCATCCTGAGAAAAAAGAACAAAGCTGGAAGCATCACAATTCCTGACTTCAAAATATACTACAAAGCTATAGTCATCAACACAGCATGGTACTAGCAGAAAAACAGACACATAGATCAAGGGAACAGAACTGAAAGCTCAGAAATAAAACCACATATCTACGGACAGCTCATCTTCAACAAAGGAGCAAAGAACATACAATGGAGAACAGGAAGTCCCTTCAATAAGTGATGGTGGGAAAACAGGGCAGCCACTTGCAAAAGAATGAAAGTAGACCCTTATCCATACACAAAAATTAACTCAAAATGGATTAAAGACTTGAAGGTAAGATGTGAAACTATAAAACTCCTAGGAAAAAATATAGATGGCACATTCTTTGACATGGGTCTTAGCAGCATCTTTTTGAATACCATTCTACTCAGGCAAGGGCAGCAAAAGAAAAAAATAAACAAATGGGACTTCATCAGACTAAAGAGCTTCTGCAAGGCAAAGTAAACTTGGAACAAAACAAAAATACAACCCACCAACTGAGAGAAAATATCTGCAAATCATATATCCCACAAGGGGTTACTCTCCAAAATATATAAAGAACTCACACAACTGAACCATGACAAAACAAACAACCTGATCAAAAAGTGGGCTAAGGATGTGGACAGATAGTTTTCCAAAGAAGATATACCAACGACCAATAGGCACATGAAAAGACGTTCAACATCACTAATCATCAGGGAAATGCAAATCAAAACTACAATGAGATATCACATTATATCGGTCAGAATGACTATAATCACCAAGAGAAAAAACAAAAAATGTTGGAGGGGATGTGGAGAAAAGGGAACTGTTATACACTTCTGATGGGAATGCAACCTGATGCAGCCACCCTGGAAAACATTATGGAAATTCCTCAAAAAGTTAAAAATAGAAATACCATATGACCCAGCTATCCCACTACTGGGTATTTATCTAAAGAACTTTAAACTGACAATACAAAGAGACTTCTGCAGCCCTATCTTCATTGCAGCATTAGTCACAATATCCAAGACATGAAAGCAACCCAAGTGTTCATCCACTGATGAATGGATAAAGAAGATGTGGTATATATATACAATGGAATACTACTCAGCCATGAATAAAATAAAAAATTGTCTCATTTGCAACAATATGGATGGATCTTGAGGGTATTATGTTAAGCAAAATAAGCTAGAGAAAGACAAACACCGTATGATTTCACTCATATGTAGAAGATAAACAAACACATGGACAAAGAGGACAGATTAGTGGTTACCAGAGGGGAAGGGGGTTGGGGGTGGGCATAAGTGGTAAAGGGGTACATATACATGGTGACTGACAATAATGTACACCTGAAGTTTCACAATGTTATAAACCATTATGACATCAATAAAATAATTTTTTTAAAAAGGTGTGATTTCTTCTTTAAAAGTAAGGGCTGAGCTGAGCCAGCTCTCTATTTAAGGAAATTGAGATGAGCAAACAGAAGTTAAAATTCAGGGTCTCTCCTCAATAGTAGCAGAATGAAGAGGAAAGTAACAGGGGAGCCACAAGAAGACAAAGTAATGATAATCAGACAGTCAGGATTTTTTTTTACTAAGGAAATATATTTTACAATCTGTAGATTTTTACTAAACAACAATTAATCAAATGGGAGGGAAGAATACATGTGTTTTCAGTTATATAGGTGTTCATAAAATTTAACTACCACATGCTCAGACTATGGTGCTTATTCCTACAAAATAAGTGGGTAAACCAAGAAAGAGGGAAATATAGTTACAGGAAACAATGGGTCCAATTCAGGAGAGCCACAAAGGGCTGTCCTGGGCTGACCGTATCCAGCAAGCCTAGAGAGTAATCAATCATCTTAGATTGGAGCAGGAGGATGGATGTTCCTAAGGGAAGTCACTCAAGGAAAAAACACATTTGATAAAATCTATAATATGATCAAGTTTGAAATAAAATGATGCCATGATAAAGGCAAAAAGCACAAGAATAAATGAAAGTCAATTAGAAACTCCAAGGGATAAAAATGGTATACAAGGAAGAAAATATAATCATAGTATATTAATTGCTATGTCTGAATGATACTCATTAAAAATATACATTTTAAAAGTCTCCAAGAGACAAAGTAAAGATTTAATCATCTTTAAAACTGAATACAATGTAAATGTTATACATCTCATAAAAGTAGGAAGTTCAGAATTTGTGAAGGGGAAGAGGGAAAGAGCTGAAAGTGGATTACAGATGCTAACGTTGTCATCTTACAAAGTGGAGAGTAAATAGAGACTGCAGTTGATGAAAGAAGAAACAAAGGTATAATAATATTAAGTTTAAAAGATAACTATGGAGAAACTAAACATATTAATACAATTATATTTGGAAGATGAAGAAGAGTGACATCTAAAATGGACAAATCAAGAAAAAAAGACAAATTAAAAGTGGTTATAGATGGAGATCAGGATTTTGGGTGAAGGGGAGTGGGACAGAAAATAGTAGTTTTTTATTATAAGCCTTTTGTAGTATTTGATTTTCTTAAAACAATGCACTGTGTTACTTTCCTGGAAAAAAATTCCAGCAGAGGAGGTTCAGTCAAATCCTAAATTCTTTTGCATAGAAATTCCTCTGTCCCATTAGAAAAGTCCATATCCTTGTTGTTCTATAACTACAAACACACTTTTGGAATTCACCATTAAAGAGGGGAGTTTGGAAATATTATTCTATTTCTTAGAAAGACTTGGTCACAGATTACCAGCTCAAATAACTTTGTAAATCTAAAAGGAAATGAGGAGTTGGTGTCAAGATGGTGGAGTAGGCAGACTCTGAACTCACCTCCTCCCATGAACACAATCAAGCTACAACTACTTTTGGAACAATTACCCCTGAGAGAGAAATGAAAACTGCATAAAAAGAACCACTGCAACAAGGAATAGTCCTGACTGAGGGGAAGAGGTAGAAATTCCTTCTGGAGAGAAAAAAAAGCCACCTTTGCAAGCCTCAGTGCTTCATGGGCAGCCAGCCAGGAGCAGCTCTAAGGTATGCAGCATTCCCAGGAGGAATTGGGTACCTGAACTAGGGAGCATTACTGCTATAAGCAACCTTCAGACTCAGCACAACTGAGACAAGTGTCATAATATCTGGCTTTGCTGGCTATTAGCTACAACAGGGAACACCCATTGAAAAGCTATTGGACATGAGCTGAAAAAATCCATCTCTTAAAGGGCCCACACACAAATTCACAGGTTTCAGAAAGCAACCTGAAATCACCATAAAGGTACAAACTCCTTTGGTGAAAAGAGACTCACCTGATTGGCTTGGGGTGCATCTTGGTGAGAGGTGAGACCACTCCAGGGGCTGAGACATTGGCGGCAGCCATTATTGTGACCTAGTACAGGAGAGCTAATACAGATGCTGGTAGACACCATTGGAGTTCTTCCCCTGGTCTGTTAGCCCAGGGTCTGCCCCACCCACTAAAGCATCGATTTAATCCAGCTCAGCCAGGGCAGGCACCCCGCCCTAGGGACTGGCCCCACTGGACAGCAAACCCTTGGGAAACTTTTCTACCTGCATAAATTGGGTGTCTGGATCCACTTCAGGCTGGAAATTGGCTCAGCTTCTGCAGGGCAGGGTGTGCTTGAGGAGAGGTAGCATGGGTGAGGCATTGGTGGAGTGTGTGGGGGGCTCTGCAGTGGGGTAACTGGGCAGGCTCCAAGGGGCTGGGACATGTGTACAGCCCAGGACTATGCTGACAGTGTGTGTGGACCTGATGGCCATGGGGCTTATCAGCAACAGAAGACCTGTCCTTCACAAACAGCCACATAGGGGATCGGTCCCGCCTTCCAAAGCCTGAAACAATTGTGTGCTCATGTGCCTGGGGCAAGCCCCACTCAGCTGCACTCCTGAGAGAGCTGACAACAACCTTGCAGGCCAGAGGAGTACAGAAATTGTAATCCCCTGAGCCTAGCAACCAGCCATACTGGGGGCCTAATCAATAACAGAAAAACTGCAACAGGAATGCGCTATTAGATCTTGAAGCCAATAGTGCTGGGGCTCCCCAACCCAAGAAAGTGACTGAAAGGTCTATAGCAGCCACATGCAGCTGATAATTACAAACAGCCAGCCAGGGGGACAGGCTAGATGCCCTGGGCACCTCCAGCAATAGCAACACTGCCAAAACAGAAGGACACATGGAGCCCACACAGTGGTCACTCCTGGAACATTTGGAACTGGTAATGAGAGGAAAGCACACCGTGGGGCCTCAAAAGGCATCTCATACATAAGGCCACTTCTCCAAGATCAGGAGACATAGCTAACCCACCTGATACATAGATATAAGCACAGAGAAGGAGGCACAATGAGGAGACAGAGGAATACATTCCAAGCAGGGAAGCAAGACAAAACCCCATAAAAAGAACTAAATGAAGCACAAATAAGCGATCTACCTGACAAAGAGTTCAAACAAAAAGTCATTGGGATGCTCACTGACCTTGGGAGAAGATTGGATGAACACAGTGAGAACATCAACAAAGAATTGGACAATATAAAAAAAACTAATCAGAAATTAAAAATACAATACTGGAAATGAAAATTCCCTAGAGTGACTCAATAGCAGAGTAGCTGATACAGAAGAATGGATCAGTGATCTGGACAAAAGACTACAGGAAATTACCCAAACCAAACAGATAAAAGAAAAGATTAAAAAGAACGAGAACAGTCTAAGGGAAGTCTGAGACAATATCAAGCACACTAACATTCATATTATGGCTGTCCCAGAAGGTGAAGAGAAAGACAAAGGGGCAGAGAATGTATTTAAGGAAATAATAGCTGAAAATCTTCCTAAGCTAAGGAAGGAAATAGACATCGAAGTATAGGAAGCACAGATAGCATCAAACATGATAAACACAATGAGGCCCACACCAAGACACATTGTAATTAAAATGGCCAAAATTAAAGATAAAGAGATAATCCTAAAAGCCATAAGAGAAAGGCAACAAATGACATACAAAGGAAACCCCATAAGGATATCAGCTGACTTCTCAGCAGAAATATTACAGGCTAGAAGGAAGTGGCATGATAAATTTAAAGTGCTGAAAGGAAAAAAAGCTACAGCCAAGAATACTCTACCTAGCAAGGTTATCACTTAAAATGGAAGGAGAGATAAAGAGTTTCCTAGACAAGCAAAAATTAAAGGAGTTTATCACCAAGAAACCAGTTTTACAGGAAATACTAAGGGGACTTATTTAAGTGGGAAAGAGAAGACCACAAATAGGAATAACAAAATTATCCAAAAAAAAAGGGCAATAAAATCACTGGTAAGGGCAAAAATACAGTAAAGGTAGCAGATCAAACACCTATGAAGATAATATGGAGGTCAAAAGACAAAAGTACTAAAATTACCTATTTCAATGAGAAGAAGGTAATGGATACACACACACAAAATAAGAGGTTAGACATGATATCAAAAACATAAAATGTGGGAGGAGGGGAGCAAGAGTAGAGCTTTTAGAAAGAGGTCAAACTAAAGAGACTATCAATTCAATACAGATTGCTGTACACGTAGGTTATTATATATGAACCTCCTGGTAATCAAACATCAGAAACCTATAATAAATACACAAAAAATTAAGAGAATGGGAGGCTGGCCTTGTGGCCGAGTGGTTAAGTAAGCACACTCCACTATGGCAGCCCAGGGTTTCTCTGGTTTGGATCCTGGACGCGGACATGGCACCACTCATCAGACCACGTTGAGGTAGCGTCTCACGTACTACAAGTAAAATACACAACTATGTACTGGGGGGATTTGGGGAGAAAAAGTGGAAAGAAAAAAAAGAGGATTGGCAACAATTGTTAGCTCAGGTGCCAACCTTTAAAAAAAAGAAGAAGAAGAAAATTGGTAACAGTTGTTAGCTCAGGTGCCAATCTTTAAAAAAAAATTAAGAGAAAGGGACCCAAACACAATACTAAAGAATGCCATCAAACCACGAGGAGAGAGAGCAAGAAAAGAGGAAAGGAACAGAGAAAAACCACTAAAACACTCAGAAAAAAGATAACAAACTGGGATAAGTACATATATATCTATAGCTATTTTAAAAGTCAATGGACTAAATGCTCCAATCAAAAGACATAGGGTGGCTGAGTGGATAAAACAAATGAGACCCAAATATATGCTGCATACAAGAGACACACTTCAGACCTAAAGACACTCACAAACTGAAAGTGAAGGGATGGAAAAAGATATTCCAAGCAAATGGCAAGCAAAAGAAAGCTGGGGTAGCAACACTCATAACAGGCAAAACAGACTTTAAAACAAAAACTGTAACAGGAGACAAAGAAGGACACTACATAATGATACAGGGAACAATCCAACAAGAAGATATAACACATAAATATCTATGCACCCAATATAGGAGCACCTAAATATATAAAGCAATTATTAACAGACACAAAAAATTACCTGGAGACAAATGAAAATACAACATGCCAAAATCTATGGAACACAGCAAAATCAGTTCTAAGAGTGAAGTTTAAAGCAATATAGGCCTACCTCAACAAACAAGAAAAATCCCAAATAAGCTATCAATGGCACATCTAAAGGAACTGGAAAAAGAAGAAAAAACAAAGCCCCAAATCAGCAGAAGGAAGGAAATAATAAAAATCCAAGCAGAAATAAATGAAATAGAGACTAAAAAATCTTTTTAAAAATCAAGACACCAAGAGAGGAAGCTTCCTAACTTGTTCTACAAAGCCAACATACCTCAACAAAGCAAAAATCCTCAACAAAATACTAGCAAATAGAATACAACAATACATTAAAAAGATCATACATCATGATCAAGTGGGTTTTATTCCAGGGATGCAGGGATTGTTCAACATCTGCAAATCAATCAACGTGATATAGCACATTAACAAAAGGAAGAATAATCACATAATCATCGAGTAGATGCAGAGAAAGCATTTGACAAGACACAGCACCCATTCTTGATAAAAACTCTAAGAAAAGTGGGTATAAAAGGAAAATACCTCAACATAATAAAGGCCAAATATGACAAACCCACTGCTAATATCATACTCAGTGGAGAAAAACGGAAAGCTATCCCTCTAAGATTTCTAAGACAAGGATGCCCACTGTCACCACTCTTGTTTAACACAGTATTGGAAATCTTAGCCAGAGCAATCAGGCAAGAAAAAGAAATAAAAGGGATCCAAATTGGAAAGGAAGAAGTGAAACTGTCAGTATTTGCAGATGGCAAGACTTTATATATAGAAAACCCTAAAGAATCCACTAAAAAACTTTTAGAAATAAGAAATGAATACAGTCAAGTCTCAGGATACAAAATCAACATACAAAAGTCAGTTGTGTTTCTATACAATAAGAACAAAATAGCAGAAAGAGAAATTAAGAATACAATCCTGTTTCCAATTGCAACAAAAAGAATAAAATACCTAGGAACAAACTTAACCAAAGAGGTGAAAGATCTGTACACCCAAAACTATAAAACATTGTTGAAAGAAATTGAAGACACAGAGAAATGGAAAGATATTCCGTGTTCTTGGATTCGAAGAATTAACATAGTTAAAATGTCCATACTTCCTAAAGCAATCTACAGATTCAATACAATCCCAATCAAAATCACAATGACATTCTTCACAGAAATAGAACAAAGAATCCTAAAATTTATATGGAACATCAAAAGACTCTGAATAGCCAAAGGAATCCTGAGAAAAAAGAACAAAACTGGAGGTATCACACTCCCAGATTTCAGAATATACTGCAAAGCTATAGTAACCAAAATGGCATGGTTCTGGCAAAAAACAGACACACAGCTTGGGGAGGTGGAGCAAAATGGCGGGGTGAGCTACCCAGGACTCTCTCCCCTCTAAAGTACAACAAAGGACTGAAAAAAAAAAAAAAACCCTGAATTTCAGCTAATGCCAGGACTCAGAGACCTACAGTATCAAAAGACAGAAGACGGAGCCCCTAATGCCTGCCTCAGAGGAGCTGGAACAGGGTAAGAGAGAACATCGCTCCATCCCCTAGAAACCAGGATTGCCGCGTGGGTCCGGGAAGGAGCAGGGGAGGGGCTGTGCGACCAGGGCATCATCTAGGACTCCTGCCGCCGGTACAGTGGAAACCTGCTGACAGGGGAAAGCTTCCCTGCGCAGGGACCCCATAAACGCAGGGTGGGAGACCAGAGAACAGAACTGATCGAATCCAGATCCATGCGTGAGAGAAACCACCCCCGCCCCTGGCCCTGGCAAAGCGCACTGGGCACCAACATCTTGCCCAAAGGTGGAGAGCTCAGAACACGCAGATCTTGACCCCCATCTAGTGGCGACAGGTGGTAACTGCAACCGAATTCTACCACCATGCGAAAAAAACGCTTCTCTACCATCCGGCAATTTATAAAAGCCCCAGACCAGAAGGAAAATAATAAAAACCTAGAATTAAGTCCTGATGACTTGGAATTAGGTAAACTAAATGAAAATGAGTTCAGAGCAGCTATAATAAAAAAACTCAATGAGGTAGAGAGAAAGATAGAGAAATAAGCCGAGTTCTGGAGTTACTTCACAAAAGAGATTGAAATTATAAAGAAGAATCAAACAGAATTACTAGAGATGAAAAACACAATGGACCAGATAAAACAGAATACGGATTCCCTGAATGCCCACGTAGACTCCATAGAAGAGCAAATTAGCATAATCGAAGATAGACAGGCTGAATTGCTCCAGACAGAGGAAGAAAGAGAACTAAGGGTTAAAAGGAATGAGGAAAGTATTAGAGAGATAGCAGATTCAATGAGGAGAAAGAATTTAAGGATCATAGGAATTCCCAAGAACGTAGAAAAGGAAAGTGGAGCAGAAAGTGTGCTTAATGAAATTATAGAAGAGAACTTCCCAAATCTAGGGATTGAGGGAGAAATGTGTGTAGAGGAAGCTTTCAGATCTCCTAGATTTGTCAATGTAAAAAGAGCTACTGCAAGGCATATAGTAGTAAAATTGGCAAAAAGGAATGACAAAGAAAGAATACTCAGGGCTGCACGAAATAAGAGAATTACCTACAAGAGAGCCCCTATTAGACTTTCAGTGGATTTCTCTGCAGAAACCTTACAAGCTAGGAGAGAATGGAGTGACATATTCAAAGCTTTAAAAGATAAAAATCTTCAGCCAAGAATACTCTATCCAGCAAGAATATCCTTCAGATATGAGGGAGAAATTAAATCTTTTCCAGACAAACAAAAGTTAAAGGAATTTGTAACCAAAAGTCCTCCACTACAAGAAATCCTCAAGAAGGCTCTCATACCTGAAAAAAGAAAAAAGGGAGAAAGGAGTCACAAACCACAGAGTAGGGAGAGAGATAAATAGAAGCAGAATAGGACAGCAAATATTCAACTATAGCATTAGGATAAAGGTAAGGAAACTACCAAAGCAAAGACGATCTTATCACTCTAACTACAAACTCATAACACAAGTTGGAACAAGAAGTGAAAATAATAATTTAGGAGGGGAAGAGCAACGGGACTAAATTAGTCTAGGCCAAGTAAGTAAGAGACCACCAGAGAATGGACTATATTATACACGAGATTCTAAATACAAACTTCAGGGTAGACACTAAACTAAACAACAGAACAGAGACACAAAACATAAATAAGCAAAAATCTAAGAAACCCAGCATAAGAAATTGCAGTATCAAATGGGTAGGATAAAGCACACAGGAAGAGAAAAGCAGGAAAGCCAGATAATGAGCAACAGATTGACAGCTTTAAGTCCACATGCATCAATAATCACTCTCAATGTAAACGGATTGAACTCTCCAATAAAAAGACACAGAGTGGCAAAATGGATTAAAGAACAAGATCCAACAATTTGTTGCCTCCAGGAAACACACCTCAGCCCCAAGGACAAAAACAGGCTCAGAGTGAAGGGGTGGAAGACCATACTTCAAGCTAATAGCAAGGAAAAGAAAGCAGGTGCTGCAATTCTTATATCAGACAAAGTGGATTTCAAAATAAGACAGGTAAAGAGAGACACACAGGGACAATATATAATGATCAAAGGGATACGTCATCAAGAAGAAATAACGCTTATAAATATCTATGCACCCAACATAGGAGCACCAAGGTCATAAAGCAACTATTAACAGACCTAAAGGAAGATGTTAAAAACAATACAATAATAGTAGGGGACCTCAACACCCCACTCACATCAATGTACAGATCATCCAGACAGAAAAGTAACAAAGAAATAGTGGAGCTAAACGAAAAACTAAAACAATTGGACTTAATAGACATATATAGATCACTTCACCCTAAAAAAACAGAATGCACATTTTTCTCAAGTGCACATGGAACATTCTCAAGGATAGACCATATGTTGGGAAACAAGGCAAGCCCCTACAAATTTAAAAAAATTGAAATAATAACAAGCATCTTCTCTGATCATAATGCTATAAGGCTAGAAATTAATTACAAGGAAAAAGCTGAGAAAGGCACAAAGATGTGGAGACTAAACAATACACTACTGAACAAGCAATGGATCATTGATGAAATTAAAGAAGAAATCAAAAAATACCTGGAAACTAATGAAAATGATAACACGCCATACCAACTCATATGGGATACAGCAAAAGCTGTATTAAGAGAAAAATTCATCGCAATACAGGCACATCTTAACAAACAAGAAAAATCCCAAATAAGCAATCTTAAACTACACCTAACTGAACTAGAGAAAGAAGAACAAATAAAGCCCAAAGGCAGCAGAAGGAGAGAAATAATAAAAATCAGAGCAGAAATAAATACTATTGAAACGAAAAAGGCAGTAGAAAGGATCGATTAAACAAAGAGCTGGTTCTTTGAGAAGATAAATAAAATTGACAAACCCCTAGCCAGACTTACAAAGAAGAAAAGGGAGAAAGCTCAAATAAACAAAATCAGAAATGAACGAGGAGAAATAACAACAGACTCTGCAGAAATACAAGGGATTATAAGAGAATACTACAAAAAACTCTAACAGAATGGATAACCTAGAGGAAATGGATAAATTCTTGGACTCTTACAATCTCCCAAAGCTCACTCAAGAAGCAGACAATTTGAACAGACCAATTACAAGGAAAGAGATTGAAACAGCAATCAAAAACATCCCAAAGAATAAAACCCCAGGACCAGATGGCTTCCCCAGGGAATTCTACCAAACTTTCAGAGAGGATTTAACTCCTATCCTTTTCAAGCTATTCCAAAAAATTAGGGAGGATGGAACACTTCCTAACACATTCTGTGAGGCCAACATCACGCTGATACCAAAGCCAGACAAGGACGCCACGAAAAAAGAGAACTACAGGCCAATATCACTGATGAACATAGATGCAGAAATTCTAAACAAAATTTTGGCCACCAGAATTCAGCAATTCATCAAATGGATCATACATCATGATCAAGTGGGATTTATACCAGGGACACAGGGATGGTTCAACATCCACAAATCAATCAACGTGATACACCACGTCAACAAACTGAGGAATAAAAACCACATGATCATCTCAATAGATGCAGAGAAGGCATTTGACAAGATCCAACAGCCGTTTATGATAAAAACTCTGAACCAAATGGGCATAGAAGGGAACTACCTCAACATAATAAAGGCCATATATGACAAGCCCACAGCCAAGATCATACTCAATGGGCAAAAACTGAGTGCCATCCCCCTGAAAACAGGAACAAGACAAGGATGCCCTCTATCACCACTCTTATTTAACATAGTACTGGAGGTCCTGGCCAGAGCAATCAGGCAAGATAAAGGAATAAAAGGAATCCAAATAGGGAGGGAAGAAGTGAAAACAACTCTTGCTGTTTGCAGATGACATGATCTTATATATAGAAAACCCCAAAGAATCCATTGGAAAACTCTTAGAAGTAATCAACAACTACAGCAAAGTTGCAGGGTATAAAATCAATTTGCATAAATCAGTAGCATTTCTATATTCCAACAACGAACTGACACAAAAAGTACACAATACCATTCACAATAGCAACAAAAAGAATAAAATACCTCGGGGTACATTTAACTGAGGAAGTGAAGGACCTATATAATGAAAATTACAAGGTCTTTCTGAGAGAATTGGATGACGACATAAGGAGATGGAAAGACATTCCATGTACAGGCATTGGAAGAATAAATATAGTTAAAATGTCCGTTCTACCTACAGCAATTTACAGATTCAACGCTATCCCAATCAGAATTCCAATGACATTCTTTACAGAATTAGAACAAAGAATCCTAAAATTTATATGGGGCAACAAAAGACCCCGAATTGCTAAAGCAATCCTGAGAAAAAAGAAATGGGAGGCATTACAATCCCTGACTTCAAAACTTACTACAAAGCTACAGTAATCAAAACAGCATGGTACTGGTACAAAAACAGGTGCACAGATCAATGGAACAGAATTGAAAGCCCAGAAATAAAACCACACATCTATGGACAGCTTATCTTCGACAAAGGAGCAAAGTGCATACAATGGAGAAAAGAAAGTCTTTTCAACAAATGGTGCTGGGAAAACTGGAAAGCCAAATGTAAAAGAATGAAAATTGACCATTCTTTTTCACCATTCACCAAAATAAACTCAAAATGGATCAAAGACCTAAAGGTGAGACCTGAAACCATAAGGCTTCTAGAAGAAAACGTAGGCAGTACACTCTTTGACATCAGTATTAAAAGGACCTTTTCGGACACCATGTCTTCTCAGAGAAGGGAGACAATAGAAAGAATAAACAAATGGGACTTCAACAGACTAAAGAGCTTCTTCAAGGCAAATGAAAACAGGATTGAAACAAAAAAACAACCCACTAACTGGGAAAAAATATTTGCAAGTCATATATCTGACAAAGGATTAAAATCCATAATATATAAAGAAGTCTCGCAACTCAACAACAAAAAATCAAACAACCCGATCGAAGAATGGGCTGGAGACATGAACAGACATTTCTCCAAAGAAGATATATGGATGGCCAATAGGCACATGAAAAGATGCTCATCATCGCTGATCATCAGGGAAATGCAAATCAAAACTACACTAAGATATCACCTTACACCCATTACAATGACAAAAATATCTAAATCTAATAGTAACAAATGTTGGAGAGGTTGTGGAGAGAATGGAACCCTCATACACTGCTGGTGGGAATGCAAACTAGTGCAGCCACTATGGAAAACAGTATGGAGATTCCTCAAAAAATTAAAAATAGAACTACCATATGATCCAGCCATTCCACTACAGGGTATCTATCCAATGAGCCTGAAGTAAGCAATTCCAAAAGTCCTATGCACCCCAATGTTCATTGCAGCATTATTTACAATAGCCAAGACATGGAAGCAACCTAAGTGCCCACCAACAGATGAATGGATAAAGAAGTTGTGGTATATATATACAATGGAATACTACTCAGCTGCAAAACAGAACAAAATCATCCCATTTGCAACAACATGGATGGACCTTGAGGGAATTATGTTAAGTGAAATAAGCCAGTTAGAGAAGGATAATCTCTGTATGACTCGACTCATATGAGGAATTTAAAAATGTGGACAAAGAGAACAGATTAGTGGCTACCAGGGGAAAGGTGGGGAGGAGGGTGGGTACAAAGGGTGAAGTATGCACCTACAACACGAATGACAAACATTAATGTACAACTGAAATCACACAAGATTGTAACCTATCATTAACTCAATAAAAAAAAAAAAACAGACACACAGATCAATGGAAGATAATTGAGAGCCCAGAAATAAACCCACTCATTTATGGATAGCTAATTTTTGACAATGAGTCAAGAACAAACAATGAAGAAAGGAAAGTCTCTTCAATAAATTGTGTTGGGAAAACTGGACAGCCAAATGCAAAAGAATTAAAGTAGACCATTATCTTACACCATAGACAAAAATTAACTCACAGTGGATTAAAGACTTGAATGTACGACCTGAAACCATTAAACTTCTAAAAGAAAACACAGGCAGTACACTCTTTGACATCAGTCTTAGCAGCATATTTTCAAGTACCATGTCTGACCAGGCAAGGGAAGTGACAGAAAAAATAAACGAATGGTACTACATCAAACTAAAAAGCTTCTGCACAGAAAAGGAAATCAGCAACAAGAAGAAAAGACAACCTAACAACTGGGAGAGGATATTTGCAAACCACAGATCTGATAAGGGGCTATTATCCAAAATATAGAAAGAAATCATACATCTCAAAACCAAAAACTTAAAAACTCGATTAAAAAATGGGCAAAAGATCTGAACAGACATTTCTCCAAAGAAGATATACAGATAGCCAACAGGAACATGAAAAGATGTTCAACATCATTAACAATAGTTTAGGGAAATGCAAACCAAAACTACAATGGGATATCACCTTACTCCTGTCAGAATGGCTATAATTAACAAGATAGGAAACAGTAAGTGTTGGAGAGGATGTGGAGAGAACGGAATCCTCATAACACTGCTGATGGGAGTGCAAATTGGTGCAGCCACTATGAAAAACACTATAGAGTTTCCTCAGAAATTGAAGAATAGAACTACCATACAATCCAGCTATTCCACTGCTGGGCATTTATCCAAAGAACATGAAAACATGAATGCATAAAGATACATGCACCCCTATGTTCACTGCAGCCTTATTCACAATAGCCAAGACTTGGAAGCAACCTAGGTGCCCATCAAGGGTTGAAGGGATAAAGAAGATGTGGTATATATACACAATGGAATACTACTCAGCCCTAAGAAATGATGAAATCTGGCCATTTGTGACAACATGGATGGACCTCGAGGGTATTATGCTAAGTGAAATAAGTCAGAAGGAGAAAGTCAAATACTGTATGATCTCACTCATAAATAGAAGATAAAAACAACAACAAACACATGGCAACAGAGACTGGATTGGTGGTTACCAGAGAAGGGGGTGGGGGAATGGGGTGTTTAGGCTCACATGTGTATAGTGATGGATTGTAATTAATCTTTGGGTGGTGAACATGATGTAATCTACACAGAAATTGAAACATATAATGATTTGCACCTGAAATTTATATAATGTTATAAACCAATGTTACCACAATAAAAAATAATAATAAAAATAAAAGGAAATGAGGTAGTTGAAGGTAAAAAAAAAAAAATAGAGATTTTCTTTTTTGTAACTCTGCCTTCAAAACTAATGAACTCCAATGACTAAACTGGTTATAGGTTCTTTCAGTGCCGATGACAGTTTAACTGCAAAGTTAAGATCCCTTGCCTTCTCCTGATCTCAAGATTTTTAGCAGCTGTGGTTTCACATTATTTGGCAGAAATGTTTAACACAAGCATCTGGGATTCTTTCATGTCAACTGTTGCTCTTTAAGAAGGGTATTCTTTACTTAAATTACTACTTTTCTTTTTAAGACTACTTCAGAAGAAATGAATGTCCCCTCCACATTCCCTGCCAACACTCAATTTCAAAATTCAGCCTGCTCTAGGAAATTGAAAAGGAACCTCCTTTCTAAATCTGAAAAGCTTCAGGATAGTCCCCAGGGTGAACAGCATCTCTGGGATGGATCCTCAAACCCACTTCCAGATGGAACCCTGGATGTAGACGAGCAGATCCAGGCTCCCAACCCCTTTTCAGATGACAGCCTCCGGAAAGATGTGCGTGGCAGAGATCTAATCCTCTGATTCCAGATGTGGGCCAAAGAGCACAAGAATAAGTTGAATCATCTTCTCCCCTACCATATATAATTCCCTGAGAGAGAAAGTCTTCTGACGCCACCCCAACAACACTCCACAGTAAATTTCCAGGGAGCTGAGTCTCCAGAGATGGAAGCCTTATTGTTCTCTCACATTTTTTCTCTCTTCCTATTTTCCACCTTCAATCCAAAAGATAGACTGTGCCTCACCTGGGTCAAGGTGCTTATCTCTGGGCACACTTTGGGGATTCGGTTATTCTGAAGGTCTAGAGTCTTCAGGCCAGGCAGTTTTTCCAATGTTGAGGGCATCTTTGTTATCTTCTTCCCATTCAAGGTAACAATCTTAGTGTTTTTACCACCCTTCAGTGCTCTTACCAATAACCTTTCAGCCATGGGCTTGGAAGAAAAATAGAAAAGGGAGAAGGTTACCATTGGAGATTAAGTGCCCTATTATGCATCTTTAGAACTTATAATTACAGAATTGTTGTGTCATGGAAACAAACATTCTGAGGTCTAACATGGTGAAGGTGGGAGGCATCAGATAGTTTCCTGTGTAAAAGGTAGGGAGGGGAAATAGCTGATTCCAGGTTTAGGGCAAAAATGTACAAGATGAGCTAGAATATCTAATGCTAGAGACATGGAAGTTATCAAAGACTAATGATATTGCATCAAAAAGACATAGAAGCCAACTTCTAGGGGCACCCATGGGTTCTAAAATGGGAACACTTGAGGATCAGAAAGAACGAATAACCTAGAGTGAACTGAAACACATTAAAATACATTAAAATCTAAGCATTCATAATGGTATTTTAAAAATAAACTCACTGAGTACATTGGGACTTGTTAGAGAACAAACTCATTAGTCTGAAAATTGATAAAGGGAAGAAAAGTAAGGCATTTATTTTGCTTTTCCAGTACAAATCACAATTTAGCATAGCCTAATAGTTAATAAAGTTCTTATTCATAGAAAAATTGAAGCTAATCAATGAAGAAGGAAAAATACATTTAGAAAGATCATCACTTTTGCAAATCGTAATGAAATAAATAATGGATCTGCAAAGATCATAATTGGATACTAAAAGCATTACATGAGAGTTTGGTGAGGAACTTTAAGAAAACAGGCTAATAGTCCACTAATCAATTTTAGCATCATTAAAACTGAGACAATCACATGTTATAAGTCTCATGATGTGATGCAATAAAAAGTACACAGCACCACCTATGAAATATTCTTGCCTAAATATTGAATCTGGATCTAACCATGCTTCTAGATGTAGCCACCATTTACAGAAAACATGAGGACTAAAGAACAAGCCACATTCTTCTCAGTGAAGCAGTCAGCCGAATCTAGAACATGAGAAATTCTACACGGCAAGCGACACAAGGTTTAACCAACAAATCAAGAGCATGATAAAAAGAAGGGGAAACTGTAATGAAATAAATGAGACTTAAGAGAAATAACAGCCAAATGCAATGTGTGGCCCTTGTTCGGATCCTTATGAGAATAAAAATAGTGCAGAGTTAATTGGGGAAATTTGATCATGAACTGGATATTAGATGATAGGAATTACTAATTCTGTTATATGTGATATTGGTGTGGAGGTAGTGTTTTTTAAAAATGTACTTAACATTTAGAAATGTATATACAATTTTCAGATGAAATTACACAATGTCTTGGAGTTTCTTTAAAATAATCAGGGAGGAAAAGTAGGAGAAAGAAACAGATCAAACAAGATTAAGAAACATTGATAATTATTAATACACAGTAATGGGTACATACGGGTTCATTTTACTATTCTCATTATATTTTGTGTATATTTGAAAATTTCCAAGTAAAAGATTAAGACAAAGACAAAAAGAAGAGGAAGGGGGGAGGAGCTGAAGGCAGTGATATTTGATTACTATTAGAACACCATTGTGCCCAGTTATGAGGCTTGGAGACATTTGGGTTACAACTATATATGCCACATTTAGATTGCTGATTTCCAAAAAGTTAAACACTACAAAATACATTCTGCATTGAAAGTGTACAGAGCATGATTCAATCCTTCCCTTGTAATCCAGAAATCACTTTATTCATTTATTTAACAAATATTTAGGAGCTCCTACTACGTGCTCAACACTGTTCCAGGCAGCAGGGATAGAGAAGTGAATTAGAAAGGCAAAATTCCCTTTCTCAATGAACTAGTAGGGAGAGAAAAATAATCAAGGTAAGTAAGTAAATCCAGTATGTTAGATGGTGTTAGGTGCCAAGCAAAAAAATAAATCAGGTGAGGAAATAGGGAGTATAGGAGTGAGGAGTTTGCAATTTTGGATAGAGGACCAGAGACGGCCTCGTTGAGAGGGTGCTATTAGGGACCATAGCCTTTCTAGTAAGAGGGTAAAGCAGGTGCCAAAGTCCTAAAGAAGAATCATGAAATTTATAAAGGGCACTATAATGAACATCAATATCATCATAACAGTCAGATAAAAGGTGCTGATTAATGGTGACCTCCAGCTGCTAGAATGATAGATAAAATCGTTTTCAGCTTCTTAATCACTGTTCTGTCTTATCTCATCCAAACCTATTTTCCAACTTCTTTATTCTGATATTTAGTTTCCTGAGAACAATCATGCTGTCACTATCTAAACAAACTGTTCGTAAGGCTTTGTTTTTATTAAAAAAATCTCATGAACATGCATCTCCTCCAGTACCCCGGGTAGCCAAACAGTGGTTACTGCTTTAAATTGGTGAACAGGCCACTACAATCTGATACTGTTTTCTATTAATTTGCTTAACCTGGAAAATGTGGTAAACATTCCTGATTTCTCCTCTTTTACTTCCAATATGCAATTAGTCCTATTAATATCACCTGTTCCAGTTATTTATTGCTGGGTAAAAAATTGCTGCAAAACTTAATGGCTTAAAACAACATTTATTTTATTCACAATTCTATAATTTGGGCCGGGTTTAATGGGACATCTTGTGAATGCTCCTCTTGGCATCAGCTGCGGTGGCTCAAAGGCTGAGGCAGAAATCATCTAAAGGCTCATTCACCTATATCTGGTGATAGGTGCTGGTTGTTGGCTGGAACCTTAGGGTGGTCAGCCAGAACACCTACATGTAGACTCCCCAAAGTGGCTTGAGCATCTCAAGACAGAAAGCAGAGTGGAAGCCATACCACTTTCATGACCTAGCTTCAGAAGTCTTGCAGCATCACTTCTGCCACATTCTATTCATTTGAAGCAAGTCACTGAGGCCAACCCACATTCACAGGGAAAGGAATTAGATTCCACCTCTTGATAGGAAGTGCACATGTCTTAAAACCCACCACAGTCCACCCTTTGGTCATGAGTTATTTACATTCCTGCAACATGCAAAATAGAGACACTCACTCCCAAGAGCCCCGCTCCCCAAAAGTTTCATCTATTTAGAGCATCAGATCCTGTCATCTAAATTAGGTACAAAAGGTGGATACAGCTCCTCAGGGGCAGTTTCTCAAATCCAGCTTGAATACAGCTTATCTTGATCTGAGACCTATGAACTAAAGAGACAAGTTATCTGTCCCCACATATCCAGAATATAACAATGAGTGAAACAGGACAGGCAACAGACAGTCCAGGAAAAAAAAAAAAAAGCTGAAAAATTAGAGGCACAAAGCAGCCACGGGTTCATAGTAATTATGGAATCTAATTAGGCACATGTTGTCAGTTCCTTGCTAGGGTTCAGTCCTGTACCTGGTTCTCCTCTCTGGGCTCTAGAATTATCTTTCCTTTTTCATAAAACTTAACCCATGTTTGCTAAGTAGTTTTATCAGACTGCTTCCTATCCAAAGAAGTTCAAGAGTCCAAAGGCCACTTTCCATTTTTTTCTTTTTTGTTAATAACTTTATTGAGTTATAATTCACATACCGTACAGTCCAGTCATTTAAAGTGTACAATTCAATGGTTTAAGTATATTCAACAAGTTGTACAACCATCAGCACCATAAATTTCAAAACACTGTCATCATCCCCAAAAGAAATCCTCTACCTTTTAGCAATCACCCTCTCATTCCTCCCATCCATTCTCGCCATAAGCAACCACTAATCCCCTTTCTATCTCTACAGATTTGCTTATTCTGGACATTTCATATAGATGGGATCATACAATAATTGGTCTTTTGTGACTGTCTTCTTTCACTTAGCACAATGCTTTCAAAGTTCATCCATGTTACAGCATATACCAGTACTTCATTTCCTTTTATTGCCTAAAAATATTCCGTTGGATAGTTATACATTTTACATATCCATTTATCAGTTGATAGACATTTAGGATGTTTCTACATTTTGGCCATTACAAATAATTCTCTGAACATTTGTGTACAATTTTGTGTGTATAAATGTTTTCATTTCTCTTGGTATATGCCTAGGAGAGGAATTGCTGGGTCATATGATACCTCCATCTTTAACCTTTTGAGAAATTGCCAGATTGTTTTCCAAAATGGCTGCATCAGTTTACATTTCTACCAGCAGTGTATGAGGGTTCATCTTTTCATTTTATTCTGTCCCTTTCAGTTCAAACTGATAAAACCCTTTTAAAAACATTTTGGGTTTCTCTTGAAACAGTTTATAATTCACTCCAACAGACAAAAGCCACACCCAAAATCTCTTTGGAATAGCCCTTCTCTATTTTGGGTTCCCATGTGAAACTATGTGGGACAATAGCCTTAAGAATTTTAGAAGCTCTCTCATCTGTCAGTAAGAAAGCATTTTTAATCTTCCTGAGGTCTTAAAGGGTTTTACAGTCATGCCCTTGGCTTCATCTTTAGACTTCATTTTCCTGACAGTTCCCTGGATTTGCTCTGTCTGGAACACATTTCTTGATTTTAGCATTATTCACTGTCTGGAGAGGCTAGGAATGAAAGTTTTATTTTTCAAACCCCCAAATTTGTGGCTCATTTATATTTAACAATTCTTCCTCTTGTTTGCCTTTCTCCTCTGTCTCTTACTATAGGCAGCTAGAAGAATCCTGATAGCACCTTCAACACTCTGTTTAGAAATCTCTTTTGCTAGATGATCCATGAAGAGATCGTGTTATTCTTATTTTCCATATTAATGTTGTTGGCAGCATTACTAAACTTTCTGCTTCTATGTAACAGGAGTCATCTTTCTTCTAGTTTCCAATAACATTTTCCTCATAATCCTATAAACCCTCACCAACGGCCTCCTGGAGTTACATCAGTCTCCTGCTAACAGTCTTTTCATGGCCCTTCTAACTTATACCTGAGACCCAGTCCCTGAACCTGTTACATGGGTTAGGTATTTTGTGATAGCAGCCAACTCTTTACCAGGGTTCAATCAGAGAAGACCTACTAGGAATCAAATAGACTTTGACCTTAGGTAATTGTGGGAGCTGGTTAAGCCATCTAAGTAGGCCTGTTGCTTTTGTATCTGGTGTTGTACCTGCCTCAAATTCAGAGATGCTGAAGGAGAAGATCTGGCAGAAGTGGGAGAAGATGCAGGCTCAACTGTTAATTCAAGCCGATGAAGTGAGCCAGCAGATCAGCAACAGTATGCATGATTATTAACAATTGATGCCTCCACACTGATTTTCCAAGCTGCCACTTCACATGTGCCTTCCAAATTTCACACGAAATGTTTTTTAAGGCCAGGACTAATCTGAAATTATGCAGGGAAGAGGAGTGAGATGTGGTCTGAGCTTAGCTAAATTGATTCAGTACAAATCTACCACACCACCACCCTTCACACCTGTCTGCTTCTTTCCACTGCTACTATCATAGTCCAAAAACTCATCATCTCCACCTGTAGTACTTGCCTCCTTCCATTATATACTGTGCCACTCTACTATTGCTTATCACTGTCATGAGTCATCTTCCTATAATAAATCTATAACTCTAAATAAAACGTTTTAATGGCCTCTCATTGAGTACAAGTTAAAATTTCCACTCTTTAAGTTTGGACTCAAAACTCATCAGTCTAGCCCCAGCTTCATCACTTGTCATTTCCTTTCACAAACCCTGTATTCTACCTTTGGGAAACCAGTTGCTAGTCCTCAGCAGCATCAAGTACATTTACTCCTTTGCTTATGCTGTTCATTTTGCCTATCTGCCTTTTCCACCTGTCTTTCTGCCTAATTCTGTTCCTAATCTTTTGAAGAACCTGCTCAAATATTTCCTCTATCATTTTCCTTGAACTGTGACCTTCCCTCTAAGCAGAATTAAGTGCTTCCATATCTATGTTTCAAGAGGACTATATACAAACTCCAGTTTAGCATTTGATACTTTGTATTTCTGTTCTCTTCATATTTCTCCCTTGCCGCACGTTTGAACTGTAATCTCTAATAGCATGCTTGGCATAAAGCAGACACTCAGTAAACGTTCATTAAACTAAATTGAAAACTTAAGCCAACATGTTGCCTGAAAGAGCATCTTATATAAAGTCCATCAGTAGCATAAATTGGTGTTCGTGCGAATATAGGAAAAAATAAATGCAAAGATCACAGAAGTTAAAAACATTGATTATTTGTCAGGCATTGTCCAAGATGCCCAACATACAAATATGAATAAGTCATAGTTATTGCCCTCAAGGAGCTCAGAGTCTACAGGGAAGTTAGAAATGTAAACAAGTCATTCATTCATCAAATATTTTTTCATTTTATTGAGATAGAACTGACGTACAACACTGTATTAGTTTAAGATGTACAACATAATGGTTTGATATGTCTATATTTTGGATCACAAGGTAGAATTTATCAAACTCTAGCCTTGCTTGTTAGATTTTTTTTTTAACTATCTATAATGGTACTGACTTTGCTTGCTTTGAAATAGCTTTAATTTTTTTTTTTTTGCAGTAACTGGTAGTTTTTTAACTCTAATATTATACAGTTATAGTGAATACTGCCATAGCAATTTTTAATTTTTAAGAATTGAATAATGGTGGAGAACTCTAATTCATAACCACTCTAATTTTAATCCAAATACAGTATAACATTGTGTAGCCTTTTTGTATAAAATAGGCAAACAGAAATGGTCCAATTAGTTTCTTTTTTAATATGCTTAAAATAAGCAGGTGGATCTATTTCATGTTTTTGATCAAAACTTTTATTTGGGATATGCGTGGGTGGGGTAAATCAGTAAACAGTGTTATTTGGAATCTTGTTTTGGACAGTTTACCAGTTGCCTTTAATCCCAAAGTTGTTGTAAACTGCTGGGATGTGCTGCTACAAGAGAAAATGTGCTTATAAAAATGGTTCAGAATTAAACTTTTGATTCATTTGATCATGAAAAAAACCCTGACAATAATCATATATTTATTAAGTGCCCATTACATGCTGGGCACCATTATAGCATTGTGGCAGTGGGGACACAGTAATGTACAGCATAGATTAGGTCATTTCTCTTGGGAAGCCAACATTGCAATACATAAATGCTAAGTTAAATAAGCATACAAAGTGGCAAAGAACCTTATTTGATGGTTTAAGGAAGATTTCCTGCTGTTGACTGCTGAGTCCAGTCATAAAGAGTTAAAAAGAATTAAACAGTTGATGAAATAAATGTGAGGAGGGAAAGCATTTAAATAAAAGGATCGTGAAAAAAAGGTTCATAGGCATGAAATACATGGGGCCACAGGGAATATAAATAATTCTAGTGCATGAATATAAAGGAAGGAGTGATGGGAGTTGATGATAGAGAGATACATAGGACCAGTCATGAAGGACCTCCCTTAAAGGCCAGGATAAGGAGAGCGGACTTCATCCTATAGGAGTGGGAAATCAGTGGAAAGTTGAGGTCAGGAAGTCAGTAGTCAGATAGCCTTTCTGGCAGTTCACTTTAGCACCATGAAGGAAAGGAGAGTTTAAGGGAGTAAGACTGGAGGTAGGGACTGCATTGTGAAGCTTCTGTACTATTCTAGGTGAAAGTGAAAAAGAGATAGAGAGGAAATGATAGGGTATAATGTGGGTAAAATCGTAACTAGAACCTGATCTCATGGGCACATTAGATAGGGTGAACCACAATTTAGGATGTAAAGTGGGGAAATGAGATTTGGGTAGTATTTGGCAGGGTAAGGCTGTGGCACAGGACTAGCTTATGAAGACATTAGAAACCTAGGAAAAGAAATGTATAAAAGGAGATGGGGTTTGCTACTTCAAATTTCTGAGTTTTGACCTGCATCTTAAACACACTTCCTATGGATGCCCAGCTGAAAGGGTTGCTGAGCTCTCTGCTGTATGGGTTAACCTCATGAAATGTCTGCATCCAGAGCTTTCCCAGCAACCAGAAATCAATCTGTCTGGCCGGAAGATTGAAAAATCATGAATTTTTTGAGACACGATCATCCTGTAAACTCAGCACAAGACTAAGAATCTTAAGTTGAATGCTAATCCAGATGGAACTATTGACTTATTATGTAAACTTAAGCAAGTCAGTCAAATGGCTATATCTCTGTTCTCATCAATAAAAAACCAAAAAAGAATACCAGTCTACTCCACTGAGATTGTGTGGGAAATATCTAACTAATGATTATAAATTACTTTGTATATAGTATAAAGTGCTGTAAGAATGCTAAAATATATAGCATCCTGGAATCTCAAGGACCTTCAAGTAAAAACTACAATTAATTTTATTAACACAGAGAGGGCTTATTCCATTTATTATCTCTATAATACAAAAGAACCTGGCTAATTCATACAAGGGCTCCTGTGACAAACTAAAGGATTTTGAAAGTTGCAAAAATGTATGAAAAACAGGAGTTCACAAATACAGATTATGGCAGAAACCAATTGTTTTGGCAAGCTTATTTTGTGATTAAAACATGATCTGAGACTTGGGGTAAACGTTATCAAACATGAGCAGATGCTTCATTGTCCCAAAAATCTATTGTAGAAATTCTCTCTCCTGTAATAAAGAAGGATATAGGGTTTCTCTTGGTTTGTTTTCTTTTTAAATACGGAAATGGAAAGTTTGCAGTTTTGGATTTTCAAAGGCCTACCTTCTAGGGTCAGCCTTCCCGCTTACTAGGTGTGTGGCTTAGCAAGTTATTCATTCTCAAACCTCATCAAATCTCGTTCCCATTATCTATAAAACACGGATCAAAATACAAAACTCTGCCTTCTGTGAGGACTAAATAAGCTCACTTATGTAAAGCAGGTAGCACACTGCCTGGCACACAGTAAATGCTCAGTAAAAGGTAGTTGCTCTCTTTTGTATAATCCCACAAGGCATATAAATCAAGCTCTCCACCTTTTGTTAACAAATCTCAAGTACGCAAGCACTACTCTTGGGCCTGACATAGATGCCAACATAGGCCTACTGTGCCAAGGACCTGTCTCCCTGTTACCACTTGCACTCCACTCCCTCTTCTTTATCCATGACTACTTCAACTTATTCCCTAGAGACCTGACTGAACCCTCATTAAAGGTGTGTATATGAGGGGCTAGGTCAGGATCTGTTGGAGATGTTTTACAAAGAATTCTTATGCCGGTTATGAGGTCAGAAAGATGCTAGTGATTCAGACTTTAAAACATGAAGCAATTTGTGAGAAATACAGAGTTAGCAACTCTTAATTTTGCCAAGTCAAGTCACTTAAAAAAATTTACTATTATCTATTACCACCATAATTTTATAAAAGAAAGCACATTTTAAACCCCTCTGCTAACATAATGCAAGCTATAAAAAAAAAATTCCTTAAATTGAATAAATTTGCTTTATGAAAAACTCACTATCTTATACTAAATTTTATTGTTTTGCCAATGGTATGTTTACAGACCAGCATTTGATTATCAGTAGGTTGGACGAACCTCTCAGATTCTACTTAAAAACACACACAAATACATATACATATTTTTGGGAAGCTTCTACCAAAAATTAAACACATAGAAAATAGAAGGAAATAACCAATTAAAATAAAAAGTAGAAATGAATAGATTAGAAAATAAAACCGTGGGATAAACCAAGCCCAATAAGATACCCAAACAACTATCACATCTAATTAAGGATGGAATAAAAGAAGCAAAAAGGACAACAAAAAGGAGAATGGTATAAGATAAATGCCAAGCAAGATTCTGGCTTGAGAACTGGGCATTCTTGACTGAGACATGAAATAGAAGTTAGCTGACCAGGTAGAGATGGTGGTTGGCAAACAGAAAGAGTACATGCCCAGGCTAAAGGCTCCAGCTGAGTGTTGCCATGAGGAAATCCGAGCCCAGTGTTGACAGTTCTTCCGATTTTTTTCAGAAGCTGGAAATATGAATTTTAAGTGAAATCTCCCAGTTCTTAAATGATACCAACTAATTTACTTATTTTTTTCTTTAAATCACTACACAGGCCAAACAAAATACATCTCTGGGCCACTTTCAGCCCACCAGTTTGGAAGCTCTGGTGTAGTGTGAGAAAAGGAGGGTCAAGGATGACATTGTGGAAGACAGTCTGAGGAAGCGGCACAGCCCAGAACAAAGCTTAGGGAGGAGGAACCAGCAAACAGCAGTGTTGTGAAAAGCAAGAAAGAATTTCAAGGAGCGAGTGATCTACAACATAAAACGCAACAGAGATGTCCTATGAGATAAAGAAAGGTAAGTGATTACTGGTACTGCTTTTAGAAGCAGCTTCAGTGGAGCGGTGAAGGCTGAACCCAGACTGTTGTGGGTTCAAGATATAGATTTTTATATATCTCAAAAACACAACGCTAAATAAATAGGTCCATGTGCAAATGGTGTCATTCTTCAGCGATAATTTTAAAAGCTTTGTAAATATATTACAACATACACAAAATTCAGTCAAATGCTGCAAAATGACATTTCCATCAACGGTGGACTGCATATACTATGGTTTTCACATAAGATAGCACCCTAATAGCCTAGGCGTGTAGTAGACTACATCATCTAGGCTTGTGTAAGTCCTGTAGTGGAGGAAGAAATTTTCCTCTACCTTTCTAGAGTCTTCTGACTGGTCTAATAGTTAAAGACATGAGAAAGATTAACAGGAAAAAAACAAACAAAAGTTTAATAACACATATACATGGTTCCAGGAAAACTGAGTAACTCATTAAAATGGCCAAAGCCCTCACCTTAAATACCATCCTCAGCTAAAGACAAAAGATTTTGGGGGTAGGAGAGTCAGGGACTTCAAGGGGAAGTAAGGCAATTCACAAGTAGGTGAAAAGGAGAAAACATCTGGAAAACAAGTGTTTGGCCACACAGAGACAGAAGAACACAGAGGGGAGCCCAACAAACAGGCTTTTGTAGGTTCCTCCCTGTCTACCACCTAGTTCGTGTTATGCTAAGGTGATAGCTAACTTCCTGAGACAGGTTTATTTTTATCTGAATTCTTTTAGGCAGTTAAGGGGGAGGTAACAAGAAAAACTTGCTGGGATTTTTTGTTTTCTGGGGGTTTTTTCCATTTTAATTATTTTATTGAGATATTTGGCTTACAACATTATGTAAACTTTCTGAGTTTTTATTTCTTAAAAACAATTAGGCTAAAATAATTTTCATGTTAAAGAGACACATTTTGGGATGGCAAATTTTGTTCCCCTTCAGTACACTCTGTGATGTTGTCCAATGACAAAACTGCCTAACAATGCATTTCTCAGAATGTAGCCTCATCATTAAGCGACACATGACCATGAATGTTCTTTGTGGAACTTAGTAAAGATGTTAATTCATGTTAATTCACCCATAATATCAAAAAAGTTTAACAATTCATTTAAGAATATCGTAACTAAATCTGACAAATTCTATGTTGATCAAGAATCTTAACAGCTCAATTCCAAATAGAATGTAAATGTCAAACTTTGAGATAACAGATAGGAAGTAAAACAGAAATACTATTAGAATTTTTACCTTATTATCTCAGAAAATTCCTTGGTCTCATAATGGCATAAAAGCTACGAAAAATTCCTCCACGCTGAATACCAAGGGCAACAGTGAAATTTCCCATCATTTTAGCATCTGAAGGCTCTGCTTTGTGAACCACATAGACAATCCTACTTTTCCAAAAGAAATCAATACCCTTTCCATCATGGGTCTGTCTCTCTTCCAGGTGACATATAGGCCCCAAACCCAGCAAAATAATAATTATTTTCATATTTACCATAAATTATATAGCAAATGTTAAAATGCTAGATGCATTATCTAAACTTTCCTATTTATTTTTATCGTTCTCCTACTATGTAAACATTATTTCTATTTTATAACAGGCAAATTGGATCTTTGAAAGGTTAAATATATTGCACAAGCTTAAATAGTTAATGAGTGCTAAGGTCAAGAGCTGAATCTAGGTCTGATCCCAAATGCCTATATTTCCAGTACATGTAAAAATCTTGAATGATGTTCACCAAATATTAGAGCTCCCTGCCTTCAGGACTCATGGTAGGGCTGCAGCTCTGGGCACTTTCCTGTTTGGGTGAAGCCATAAGACTATTTACAGCCAGTGAATGGAAATGAGACGTGTTTCTTCTGAACCACAGAATTTATTTGCTGGAGTGAGACTTTCCAGAATACTCTCTCCTAGAAAAGTTTAAGATGGTGACAACTCCAATAGCTTGTGTCCCACAGTGTACAGACATGGGGCAGAGCTCCCAGCCAACTTGCAAAATGTAGGACATACAAGAAATGTTCCTCTGTTGGTAAAGCCACCAAGATTTTTGAGTCATTACCACAGCACAACATAGTCTATCCTGAGTGCTACCACCAGTGGTCTAAAAGTCAAATTAACACATCTTAGTAGGTCAGGATACAATATGAAGAGAGAAGGAAAAAAGGAAGTTAAGATTAACCGAGTTTTTCAAAGGAGGTTAATGTATAGTCTGGCATTAGGCAGTTGCCAAAGTTATGAAAAACAGATGAATAACTCTTGCCTAATGTGCCCAATTTTTATTCCAAATGGTTTTCCTTAGAACTTTCCAACCTCATTAGCAACTTATGAAACTTATGATTTAGTGATTCTCAACTAGGGGGAGACATCTAGCAATGTTTGGAGACATTTTTCCCTCCCATCTCTAGAGGGGCACTTAGTTGGTAGAGGCCAGGAATGCTGCTAAACATCTTATAATGCAAAGGACAGCACAAAAAAGAATTATCCAGCTCAAAATTTCAAAAGTGTCATTGTTAAGAAACTCTGATATAGGTGTATAAAGCCTTTCTGATTTCAAGGGGAGAAAAATTCTTGATTCAACAACAGCCATTTATTGGAATCAGGAAGATGGCAGCATAGGATTCTGAACTTACCTCCTCCCATGGACACAACAAATTTACAACTATCCTTGGAACAATTACCCCTGAGAGAGAACTCAAAACTGAGTAAAAAGAATCCCCACAACAAATGACAGTGCTGACTGAGGTGGAAGAGACAGAAATTCCTTTCTGGAGAGGAAAAAGCCACATTCTAGGCATTGTGCTTCATGGCTGGGAGCAATCTTAAGGTAAGAAGCATTTCCTGGAGGAGTGAAGAACCTGAGCAGCAGAACTTTGACACAATAAGCTGATTTGGACTCAGTACAACCAAGACAAGTGTCATAATATCTGGCTTTGCTGGCTATTAACAACAGGGAATACCCCCAGAAAAGAAATTGGACATAAGGGAGAGAAAAGCCTGCTCTTAAAGGGCCCATGCAAAAATTCATCTGTTTTGCAAAGCAACCTAAAATCACCAGAAAGAAAGATACACAGTCCTTTAGTGAAAAGAGACTCACTTGATAGGCTCTGGGCCCATCTTGATGAGAGGTGAGACCTCTCCAGACTGGGACAACCTCCCCAGGGACTGAGACATTGGAGGTAGCCACTATTGTGACCTGGGACAGGCATGATGACACAAACCCTAGCAGACGTCATTGGGGAGTTCTTCCCCTGGCCTGTTACTACAGGCGTCTGCCACACTCACTAGAGCATCAATTTAATCCAGTTCAGGCAGGGCATGCAGCCCATGCTAGGGACTGGCACCACCCAACAGCAAGCCCTTGGGCAACTCTTGGCTTGCATAGGTACATAGACAGGGTGTGTGGGACCTCTGCTGCAGGGCAAGTGGGTCAGCCACTGTGGGGCAGGGCATTCAAGAGGGGCAGGCCTGCACCAGCAATGTGTGTGAGGTCTCTGTAGCAGGGTGAGTGGGTCTGCTTCAGTGGGTCGGGGCATGTGCATGGGGAAAAACTGTGTTGATGGGGTATGTGGGCCTGCAGGTGGTGGGGCTTATCAGCCGCAGCAGACTTGTGCTTCTCAAACAGCCACATAGGGGACTGGCCCCACATTGCAACAACTGTGTGTGGCCATGCCTGGGGCCAGCCCCACCCAGCTGCACTACAGAGAAAGCTGCCATGAGCCTCACACACTGGAGGCCTACAGCAATTGTAAGTCCCTGAGTCTAGCAACCAACCATGCTGGGAATCTACTCACTTAACAGAAAAACTGCAGCAGGAATGCGCTATTAGACCTTGCAGCCAACTGTGCTGGGGCTCCCATGCCCAATAAAGTAGCTGAAGGGATCACAGCAACTGCACACAGCTGAGCATTACAACCAGCTGGCCAGGGGGGCAGCCTAGCCTCCCCATGCATCTGCACAAGAGCAACCCTGCTACAATAGGAGGAGTCATGTAGACCACACAGGAGACACTCCTGGAACATTTGGAACTGGTGACAAGAGGGAAGCACACTGCTGGGCCTCATAAGGCATCTCCTACATAATGCCACATCTCCAAGGTTGGGAGATATAGCTGATCTACCTAATACATAGATATAAGCACAGAAAAAGAGGCAAAATGAGGGAACAAAGGAATATGTTCCAAATAAGGGAACAGGACAAATCCTCAAAAAAGAACTAAATAAAACAGAGATAAACAATTGACCCAATAAAGAGTACAAACTAATAGTCATAAGGATGATCACTGATCTTGGCAGAAGAATGGCTAAAAAATTCTTACAAAAGAATTGAAAACATAAAAAAGAACCCATCAGAAATGGAGAACACAGTACCAGAAATGAAAAACTCACTAGGGGGAATCAATAGCAGAGTAGATGATACAGAAGAGCAGATCAACAAATTGGATGAAAGACTAGCAAAAATCACCCAAGCTGAACAGATAAAGGAAAAAAGAATTAGACAGAATGAGAACAGTCTCAGGGAACTCTGGGACAATATCAAGAACACTAACATTCGTATTATAGGTGTCTCAGAAGGAGAAGAGAGAGAGAAAGGGGCAGAGAGTCTATCTGAAAAAATAATACCTGAAGACTTTCCTAAGGAAGGAAACAGACGTCCAAGTACAGGAAGCACAGAGAGCTCCAAACAAGATGAAGACCAAGAGGCCCACACCAAGACACATTATAATTACAATGTCCAAAATTAAAGAGAGAATACTAAAAGTGGCAAGAGAAAGGCAACAAGTGCAAACAAAGGAAATCCCATAGGATTATCAGCTGACATCTTAACTGAAACCTTACAGGCTATAAGGAAGTGTCATGATATACTTAAAGTGCTGAAAGGAAAAAGCTTACAGCCAAGAATACCCTACCCAGCAAGGTTGTCATTCAGAATGGAAGGAGAGATAGAGTTTCCAGACAAACAAAAATTAAAGGAGGTTATCATCAATAAATCAGCCTTACAAAAAATGTTAAAGGGACTTATTTAAGTGGAAAAGAAAAGACTACAAATAGGAATAAGAAAATTATCAAAACAATAAATAAATAAAAATAAAATCACTGGTATAGGCAAATATAAAGTAAAAGTAGCAGATCAACCACCTATGAAGATAATATGAAGGTCAAAAGTACTAAAATTATCTATTTCCATGATAAGAGGGTAACAGTTACACATGCACAAAAAAGAGGTTATATATGATACCAAACCATAAAATGTCGTAGGAGGGGAATAAAAGAGTAGAGCTATTAGTAAGAGGTTAAACTGAAGAGACCATCAACTTAATATACATTGCTGTATATGTAGATTATTATATATGAACCTCATGGTAATCACAAACCAGACACTTATAATACACAAAAAATTAAGAGAGAGGAACCCAAACATAATACTAAAGCAATCCATCAAAACACAAGGGAAGAGAGCAAGAGAAGAAGAAAGGAACAGAGAAGAACCAGTAAAACATCCAGAAAAAAGTAACAACATGACAGGAAGTACATACTTATCAACAGCTGCTTTAAATGTCAATGGACTAAAGGCTCCAATCAAAAGGCAAAGGGTGGCTGATTGGATAAAAAAATGAGACCCACACATATGCTGCATACAAGAGACACACTTCAGACCTAAAGACACTCACAAATTGAAAGTGAAAGGATGGAAAAAGATACTCCATGCAAACAGCAATGAAAAGAAGGCTGGGGTAGCAGTACTTACATCAGACAAAATAGACTTTAAAACAAAAACCGTAACAAGAGACAAAGAAGGGTACTATAAAATGATAAAGAGAACAATCCAAGAAGAGGATATAACACTTGTAAATATCTATGCATCCAACATAGGAGCACCTAAATATGTAAAGCAATTATTAACAGATATAAAAGGAGAAATAGACAGCAACACAATAATAGTAGGTGACTTTAACACTCCACCTACATCAATGGATAGATCATCGAAACAGAAGATCAATAAAGAAACATTGGCCTTAAGCAACCCATTAGACCAGATGAACTCAGTAGCTATATACAGAACATTCGATCCAAAAACCACAGAATATAAATTCTTTTCAAATGCATGTGGAACACTCTCCAGGATTGATCACATATTAGGCCACAAAACAAGTCTCAAAAAATTTAAGAAGACTGAAATAATACCAAGCATCTTTTCTGACCAGAAAGGTATGAAACAAGAAATCAACTATAAGAAGAAAAACAGAAAAGCCACAAATATATGGAGATTAAACAAAATGCTACTGAACAACGATTAGGTTAATGAAGAAATCAAAGGAGAAATCAAAAAATACCTGGAGACAAATGAAAATGAAAATACGACATGCCAAAATCTATGGGATACAGAATAAGTGGTTCTAAGAGGGAAGTTTATAGCAATATAGGCCTACCTCAACAAACGAGAAAAATCCCAAATAAACAATCTAACAGTGTACCTAAAGGAACTGGAAAAAGAACAACAAACAAAGCCCCAAATCAGCAGAAGGGAGGAAATAATAAAAATCAGAGCAGAAACAAATGAAATAGAGATGAAAAAAATCAATGAAACCAAGAGCTGGTTATTTGAAAAGATAAACAAAACTGACAAGCCTTTAGCTAGACTCACCAAGAAAAAGAGAAGGCTCAAATAAATAAGATCAGAAATGAAAGACAAGAAATTACAATGGACACCTCAGAAATACAAAAAATTACAAGAGAATACTATGAAAAGCTATACACCAAAAAATTGGATAATCTAGAAGAAATGGATATATTCTTAGAATCATACAACCTTCCAAAATTGAATCAAGAAGAAACAGAATTTGAATAGACCCATCTCCAATAAGGAGATTGAAACAGTAAGAAAAATCTCCCAAGAAATAAAAGTCCAGGCTCAGACGGTTTTCTAGGTGAACTCTACCAAACATTCAAAGAAGACTTAATACTTATCCTTCTCATGCTCTTCCAAAAGACTGAAGAAGAGGGAAGTTTCCTAACTCATTCTGTGAAGCAAACATCACCTTGATACCAAAAAGAGACGACGACAACACAAATAAAGAAAATTACAAGTCAATATCACTGATGAACATTGAAGCAAAAATCCTCAACAAAATGCTAGTAAATCAAATACAACAATACATTAATATGTTTATACACCATGATCAAGAGGTATTTACTCCAGGGATGCAGGAATGGTTCAACATCCAAAAACCAGTCAACATGATATACCACATTAACAAAATGAAGAATAAAAATCACATGACGGCAGGGATGGCCCCATGGTCTAGTGGTTAAGTTCAGCACACTCCCTTTCAGTGGGCCGGGTTCAGTTCCTGGGCACCACTTGTTGGCAGCCATGCTGTGGCAGCGACCCATATACAAAATAGAGGAAGACTGGCACAGATGTTAGCTCAGGGCAAATCTTCTTCAGAAAAAGAAAAAAATCACATGATCATCTCAATAGATACAGAGAAAGCATTTGACAAGATACTGCATCTATTCATGATAAAAACTCCAAATAAAATGGGTATACAAGGAAAGTACCTCAACATAATAAAGGCCACATATGACAAGCCCATCGCTAATATCATAGTCAATGGAGAAAACCTGAAAGCTATCCCTCTTCAGAACAAGAACCAGACAAGGATGCCCACTTTTGCCACTCTTATTTAACATAGTATTGGATGTCCTAGTCAGACCAATCAGGCAAGAAAGAGAAATAAAAGGGATCCAAACTGGAAAGGAAGAAGTAAAACTCAGTATTTGCAGATAACATGATTTTATATATAGAAAACCCTAAAGAATCCACTAAAAAACTTTTAGAAATAAGAAATGGATACAGTCAAGTTACAGGATACAAAATCAACATACAAAAATCAGTTGCATTTCTACACACTAAACAAAGTAGCAGAAAGAGAAATTACGAATACAATCCTATTAACAATTGCAACAAAAAGAATAAAATACCTAGGAATAAATTTTACCAAAAAGATGAAAGAACAGTACACTCAAAACTATAAAACATTGTGGAAAGTGAAGAAAACACCAAGAAATGGAAAGAGATTCTGTGCTCTTAGATTGGAAGAATTGACAGTTAAAATGTCCATACTTCCTAACGCAATCTACAGATTCAATACAATCCCTGTCACAGTTCCAACAACATTTTGCATAGAAATAGAACAAAGAATCCTAAATTTTATATGTAGCAACAAAAGACCCTGAATAGCCAAAGAAATATTGAGAAAAAAGAACAAAGCTGGAGGTATCACACTCCCAGATTTCAGAATATACTACAAAGCTATAATAACCAAAATAGCATGGTACTGGCACAAAAACAGACACACAGATCAATGGAACAGAATCGAGACCAGAAATAAACCCATACATCTATGGACGGCTAATTTTTGACAAAGGAGCCCAGAACATACAATGGAGAAAGGAAAGTGTCTTCAATAAATGGTGTTGGAAAAACTGAACAGCCACATGCAAAAGAATGAAAGTAGACCATTATCTTACACCATACACAAAAATTAACTCAAAATGGATTAAAGACTTGAATATAAGACATGAAACCATGAAACTTCTAGAAGAAAACATAGGCAGTATGCTCTTCAATATTGGTCTTAGCAGCATTATTTTCAAATACCATGTCTGACCAGGCAAGATAAACAATAGAAAAAAATAAATAGGGACTACATCAAACTAAAAACCTTCTGCACAGCAAAGGAAATCATCAACAAAATGAAAAGACCACCTAACAATGGGGAGAAAATATTTGCAAGTCATATATCCAAGAAAGGGTTATCTCCAAAATATATAAAGAACTCATACAACAACAAAAAACCAAACAACTCAATTAAAAAATGGGAAAAGATCTGAACAGACATTTCTTCAAAGAAGATATACAGATGGCAAATAGGCCCTTGAAATGATGTTCAACATCATTAACCATCAGAGAAATGCAAATCAAAAGAACAATGAGATAACACCTCACTCCCATCAGAACGGCTATAATTAACAAGACAGGAAACAACAAAGTGTTGGAGAGGATGTGGAGAGAAGGGAACCCTCGTACACTGCTGGTGGGAGCGCAAACTGGTGCAGCCACTATGGAAAACAGTATGGAGTTTCCTCAAAAAATTAAGAATAGATCTACCATATGATCCAGCTATTCCACTGCTGGATATTCATCCAAAGAACATGAAAACACGAATGCATAAAGATACACACACCCCTATGTTCATTGCCACATTATTCACAATAGCCAAGACTTGGAAGCAACCTAGGTGCCCATCAAGGGACGAACGGATAAAGAAGATGTGGCATATAACACAACGGAATACTACACAGCCATAAAAAATGATGAAATCTTGCCACTTGGAACAACCTTGAGGGTATTATGCTAAGCGAAATAAGTCAGAGGGAGCAAGTCAAATATCATACGATCTCACTCATAAGTAGGAGATAAAAACAATGACAAACACATACCTAGATATTGGATTGCTGGTTATTAAAGGGGAAGGGGCAGGGAAAGGGTAAAAGGGGTGATTAGGCACATGCGCATGATGATGGATCGTAATTAGTCTTTGGGTGGTGAACATGATGTAATCTACACAGAAATCAAAATATAGTGATGTACACTTGAAATCTATACAGTGTTATGTTACCTCAATAAAACAAAAAACCCAGGACAGCAATTTACTTTTTAAAATAAGGTCATTACTTTCACTCATCAAACTCATATATTGTGGTTCTTATTAATGCCCATGTTGATATTGTATTGGTTAAGATTATATACAATAAATAGAACTTTCCATTTATCAAGACAACAGTAACATAGATAAGAAAAATCAGGAGAAAGATTGTAAGCCATCCCTGTTCAGAGAACTGATAAATTCAGTAGCCTTGTAGAAAGGCAGTAATTTGCATCAGTAAGGCATACTAGTCATCCTGATTATATCAAAATAAGACAAAGTTGTTCTTTGTCACTATATTAACAAAGTTTTTAATATTTTTTTTGGTCTGTACACTTATTTTAGAGGACCCTGACATTTTGCAGATTCATTAAAATCAGATTGTCCCAATTGACAGTGAAGATAAATTAACTATAATACACTATTAGAAGAAAATAGGAAGTTCTCTTGGGTTCCATCCTTGCCTTCAATCGACCAAAAGTTAAGAATTCATTCAAAGGGGCTGGCCCTGTGGCTGAGTGGTTAAGTTTGCAAGCTCCACTTCGGCAGCCCAGGGTTCGCTGGTTTGGATCCTGGGCACAGACCTAGCACCGCTCATCAAGTCATGCTGAAGTGGCATCGCACATAGCTCAACTAGAAGAACGTCCAACTAGAATATACAACTATGTACTGGGGCCCTTTGGGGAGAAGGAAAAAAAAAGAGGAAGACTGGCAACAGATGTTAGCTCAGGGCCAATCTTTAAAAACAAAAAAAAGAATTCATTCAAGGGCAAGGTATATTAGCAACCTTTTTGTGAGCAAACACAATTCTAAGTCAAGATCTCTCTTTAATCCTAATGGTCCATTAGCCTAAGGACAACTCCTCAGTCATGTTCTATCCTCTCAATTTGAGATCTTAACACTGTCAACAAACATTTATTAAGCATTTAATATACAGGCCAGGCAATATGCTAGATATTATAATTGTCAACAAATTTTTGTTTCTTCCAAGTTTTGTTTCAACAAGTTTTTTGTTTCTTCCAAGCACTTAGACTTGGGAAAAATAATAACAACAATGACAAACAACTAAATACAAATAACTGCTTACAAGTGTGTAGTTACTAGAAAGAAACATGCATCAACTATGGTGTCTAACCCAGCCCAAGTGGGAGGAATCTGGGAAGCTTGCCTAGGTCAGTGCTATTTAGTCTAAGGCCAGCATATAGTAACCAAGGTGAAGCAGGCTGGGTGAGGCATTCAACTCGGAATGACGCTTCAAAAGCCTTCAGAGGAAACAATGGTGGGGTAAAGAACCAGAACTGAAGCTTCCTAAAACTTACTTTAAAAAAAGAAGAGACCCCATGAGTTCTGTTTTTTCTCCACAAGATAGAGATTATTTTAATACCTTTTTTTTTTTGGTGACACAGTTGCCTTATATTTATATGCCACAGGTCCCTAATTAGCACAGACAGTTGAAAATATGTGCCTTTTTTGTTTTTGGTGAGGATTGGCCCTGAGCTAACATCTCTTGCCAATCTTCCTCTTTTTGCTTGAGGAAGATTGTCACTGAGCTAACATCTGTGCCAACCTTCCTCTATTTTGTATGTGGGATGCCACCACAGCCCAGCTTGATGAGTGGTGTGTAGGTCTGTGTCCAGGATCCAAATCCACAAACCTTGGGCTACCAAAGCGGAGTGTGTGAACTTAACCAGCGCACCACCAGGCTGGCCCCAAAAGATTATTTTAAACAAGACTTAAGGAATCAATGTATGTGAAAACATGCGGGACAGGGAGAAAAATAAAACCACTCTCATTTCTTCAGTAAAAGTAAAAACAGTATGAAATTACCAATTACATTCTCAGAAAAACTAAGAACTTCAGCTAGTTCGTGACAATCTGTACCAAGAAGACAATATATTAACATGCGTGTGCCAGGATTCAATTTACACAAATTTCCTTCTTACTTCTTCCCATACTTGCACACAAATGCTTATTCATTTTTCATTTCTTCTTTAACACCCACAAGTGTTAGAACATTTCTCTAATTCATTTGCCCCAAATAAACCTTCATTATTCTAAAAGGTTCTAAGCTTCAACTTGTTTTCTAAGAGCCATCGCTTAAAGAGCTATTACGTTATTGTCTGCCTCTATTCTGTTTGGGGCGTTACGCTATGCTCATGTATTTATTCCACATCTCCCAAATGCAAGAATCTGTGATTGTATTATTCTCAATTGTACGTGAGGAAAAAATAATGGCTAGATAAAATTCTAAACAAAATGAGTTTTCTCTATGCCTATATTCTAAAATTGTTAGAGAATAACAATTTGAACAAACAAATGTTGATTTAATTCATTCGTCTTTTATTCATTTTGGAAAATAACATATAATAGGAGCAAAATTACATTGCTCACTATAATTACACACTGTTTTTTCACTTTACACAAATTGTAAACATACTTAAGTGGATAAAATTCTTGGCTAAAGACATATTCCAGAACTCTGGCATATTCTTTTCTGAGTTAGGACAAAAGAAAGCTTTTGAAACTTCCATTAGACTATCATCATACAGCAAACTAAATTAGCATATGCTGATTTTAAATTAACATCTGCCTTTTTTTAAAGACTTCAATATTAGGTTACAGTTAAAATTATTTTAATCTCAAGTTTTATGAAAGAACAGAAATTGACCATACAAATTTTACTCATAACCATATTGGCCATTTAAAAATAAAAAATAAAACTATAATCAAGAAAATTCCACTCGTCTGGTAGAAAAAAATACCAATAAGTTATTTTAGAATATTTTAAATATGGATTGAATTTATAATAACTAGTTTTCATGATACTGTTTTATTACTTCTAAATGCTTATCCTTTAATTTTAAAGTAATATTACTTCAAAATAAAGCCAAGCTGTTTAGTATTTTATAACTTCATTCTTTTATAAATTTCAGACCCTGAAAATATTCAGATCAAGGATTACAAAACAGGGAACCTTCAGAATATATTTTGTTTGGCAGGCAGAATGGTTTTCAATCTTTTGAACTGGAATACCTTCATGCAGTACTTACTTGCTCTAGTTGACTACAGTCCCTACCACTTTCCCACACTGTCACTTGCTGGGCATGTAAAACTGACACTCCATTTTTAATATTATAAACCCAACATTTACTTACAAAATTTAGCTGCATTCATGGAGCAAAAACTAAAATATTATAAATTTGATGCTAAATCTTACTAGTTATTTCTAATTTGGGAACGGATCAAACCAAAAAGGTCTCATTTTCATAATACTTCCTTACAGAACAAATTATCAGACACATTTGTATACATGGATACTATCTTCTTAGAATACTGTTACTCCTAATTGTCATTCCTAGAATATTGTTAGGAGTAACCTAAAATTTGAGCTAGATAAATCATTCACACCAAAAGTATTCTGTACTGATTTTACTATACAGTCTTGGCTCCCAAACAGTGGTTTTCAACTTTATCAATACATGCAACATAAAAATTCCCAAATATCTGAGTTAAAGGAAACGTGACATTAATAAGGCTGAGAAAATAACAAGTAACAAAGGCTTTCTCCTAACCCTAGAGAATGAAGCAAAAAGAAAGATCTTGTAAGACAAATTGGAAAAGAGGAAGAAATGGAAGTAAATTTGGCCTTGGGCCCTTTTACATCACTACGCCTTCAATTTGTACAAGTTAAAGAATAAGAGACGCCACAAACTGTTTCTTAGTGGAAAAGGCTGCAAGGAAAGCAAAGCAGCTGAGGGGTGATAGAGAAAACACAACAAAGAACAGAAAAACTTGTAGTTATGAAGATAACCCAGAAATGATGGTCTTAATTCCACTGTGAATTTTAAGAAACAGCAAGAAATAACAAACGAATTAGAAAGACAGTAATGTTGGGTCGTTTTAAGTTATACACAACTAAAAGGTTAATCTTTAATTCTTTAGAGGTTTAAATCTGACAGGGAACACCAATTTACCTTTGAATTTGTCTCATTTCTTAAAACTTAGCAACAGATTCCCATCTGAATAAGTATTTAAAAATTCTTAATTATTAAAGCAAGCTTCTCAGCTGTACTTTGATAGGGTTATATAATAAGCTTCATGGGATTAATCCCATCAATACCAAGGTTACTGTAATCAAGTTCATTTATAAGCATTAATTAAATCTGCTATCACCATCACCACATTACTGTAATGACGAAGAGACTGAGTCATTTCATTTCTTCAAGAAAAAGTACACTGAAATGGTTACTGAAAGCTTTTAGTAATGGGAGGAAAAAACCATTTAAAATTTACTTCAATGGAAAACAGAATGTACAGGATCCTATACTAATAAGAATATCAGCAAACAGGGTACCATCTTGTTCTATAAACGATGTTGTTCTCCACAATGGGCTTACGAGTTTTTAAACTACTACTAAGGGGACGCTGGTTAAAGTTTCTCTCTGACACATTTTTCAAAAACCTGTAAGTAGCTTTGCCATAACACTAATTTAAGGTAGTTGTGTTTTTCAGTAATGTTTAAAACAATTCAGCACTTGGTATGAATACTCAGATCAGCACACTGCACTAAAACATAATTGTGCAACATTTTGTAAACTAGCTGCAATTTTCAGTAGCTGTGTTCACCAACTGTGTAACAGAATTGTAGTGTTCTCCTAAGCCATATGCATGTCTCATATATCTGGAATGAAAAAAGGAGAAATGAGTAGTTTAGATGAAAGTAATTCACTGTATATAAATGTTTATTATGTATATAAAACCATGCACTCTGAATGAATCACTCCACAGGGATATCACTCACTAGACTTCACTGGCATATTACTTAAAAGTTCAACACCATTTGAAAAGCATCAGCAGTCAGTAAGATCTGGTTCAATAACTCCGCTGAGTTTAGGTCAGGTAAAACACAACCATTGGAGGGAAAAAGGAAAGACTGAGATGCTAGGTGCTTGATAAGCTTAAATTTTTACCTAAATCCAAGCCATTAATGACCACTTTAGTAGGTTTAGTTAAACACTAAAGCCAATAACAAACTGCCCATGCTGTGTTTCAGAGGAACATTCTCTAACATGTAAAATACTTTCACAATATGAAGAGAAAATCTCTAAGGAATAAACAATCAGGCAACATGAATATATTTTAGCTTTTATACTTGTTGACACTTTTAGTATTATTAAGGTCAAACCAGGACAATATGAAAACTAATCTTAAAACTTTGTAACTCTTAGAAATGACTTTTTTCTTAATTCATACACAAGAATAAATCCCTAGAGATTTAAACAATTATCTAAATCACATATTTTGACAATGCTTTCCAATTCTATAATTGTCTTTAACATAAAATAAGCATAATTAATGCAGCTGAAGATAGATTTTTTTATCAACATACACAACCTAAAATCTTTTAATAATCCTTTTTGTCTTAATTATGAAAAATATAACAGTAGAAATTCCAGGTACTTACACAAGTATTAATGGGTTTTTTGGATATTCTTCGCCAACTACAATAGGAGGTGAATCTGCCTGAATTATCTCTATTGGTGTTTGCAAAATGTGAGACAGCGCTCTCAGCTATAGGAAAGAAAATGCATTAGAAAAGAAAATAAAAAGGTAAATCTTAGTCAAATCAAACTACTGAGGTATGCATAAATAGGGCAACCAGTCAGAGCAGGGATCTATTCTGTTCCTCACGGTACACCAAGAGCCTGGCACATAGTGGGCACTTAATACATATTTGTTGTAAAAACAAATATATATAATATTTATTAAACGAATGCAGAAGTTTTAATGCCACAGTTAATGAAGCGAGGGGATTGGTAGATTGGGTTCATTACACTAGTCTCTCTACTTTTGAATAAGCTTGAAAATTTCCATAACAAAGACCTTTGAAAAATACCACTGCTCAGGCATCAGACCAAACCAATTACAACTTGGGAGGGGCAGGGGAAGGAGAGAGGGAGCAAGGAAGAATAGGTTTACTTTTTTTAAAGTGTTTCAGATGATTCTAATGTACTAGTGTTGAGAACCACTGCTCTATAATTTTCAAGGCATGAGTAGAATGAGTTAGGTACTATTCTTTCACGGAATTTCCATCTGATTAATACACAAGCTTAATTTCATACCATGTGATATAAAATTAGAGCTTAAAGTAGGATGGATAAGAGTTAATGAATATTGAGAGTAACATTTTTTAGACTTACTGTGACCAAGCACTGTAAGCACTTTACGTGTATTAATTCAATCTTCACAACAACCTATGGGATAGGTACTACTGTTACACAGTTTAAAGTCCTAGAATCTGAGGCAGAAAAGGGTTAAGAAGGCTGCCCAAAGTCAAGCATAAGGAAATGAAATGACCTGCAATTGAACTGAGGAAGTCTGACTCTAGAGCCCAAGTTCATAAACAAATTAATCATTTAACAGTGTTCAATCATAGTGCCCTGATCTCCTGATCTACGTATTTGGCCTATTATAAAAACATTCTGTCTAAAAGATAGTCCTTTTAGGAAGTTTTAAATGAAGGTAAGAAATTACTTCAGGAATATGGAAAAGGTTCTATGCTGTACAGTGGTAAATTTAATCCCATACTTTCACCTTGTAAAATGTTCTTCTGAGGCACTTTTTTCTTATACAAAAAATAATATATTTTAAAACCTAGCTCAAAATGGAGGGTGTGAAGCAAGCTCTGGAAATCTTAACATCCCTTCTAAGTCTTCAGAAATCATATAAAGAATTTCTCTTTAGCAATTTAAATTTACTCCATTGTGAAAACAGCAACTCATTTCAAATGAACTCACAGATGAACAATTTATAAGTAAATGTCCTTCTAAGGATGTTTTAAAAGGTTTTTCTCAATTTAAAAACAGTTGCTTAGGTCTGGTGCTCATATTAATTTGTGATCCTTATAAGAAAGTTCAAGCATCTTTAATTAGTCTCAATGTAGTCACAAAGATACCATGAAAACTTTCTGAGTTTCAGAGACCCAGGAGAGGCATACAAAACGAATGGACACAGTTCCCTCTGGTGGCTCAGAAGAGGTACATACAAACATAACTGCTAAGCAAAAGATTTTGAAGAAGCATTCATGACGTATCTTCAAACAACATAGTTCTTGAAGTGAAATACTCAGAGCCATAAACGCTTCAAGCTGACTAATCATCATTACACAATAATAATACTGCTTGATTCATCCATGCGGCACTTTAGCTTACAAACTTCTATGCCTATTCTCCTTGCCTTATTTAATGTCCACAAATAACCACCAAGCACACACAGGGGTTTTATTATCTCCATTCAATAGTTAGGAACTCGAGCTCAAGAGATTGGCTGACTCCCCCAAGGTCACAAAACTGAGAAGTAGAAGGAAAAGCCAGGACCCAAATCCAGGACTTTCCTCGTATCCTCCGCCTTTCTAATACTCCAGGCTGCCTCATCACCACTTAGACCACTCAGGTGTTTTGTTTATTTTGTTTTAATGAAACAAACAACAGTAAGATAAATAATCAGAGCTAAAAAAACTCCTGGTTAAATCCCTAGAAGTGACTCAACACACCACTTTCTTGCATGTGAATTTTAATACATCAAATACAGCTTTCAAATCAGTCAGTATCAACTAGGAATTCCAAGACAGAACTTTAATTATGTGTTGTGGTAGGATCTGACTTGTAATTTCATATAAAAATACTGTTTTCTATTTCTGATGTAACAGATATGTTACTTTTCCAATCGTGATTTTCATCAGCTGAGCCACTAGGGTAAATTTTACTGTACTTGAGTAAAATCTTTCATAAATCTAGAAAATCAAATATATTGCCAGTAGAAGCATCACAAATAGAAACACACAGATGCAACACTAGCCTCCCCAACCCAAAGATCAAACACTGGACTATTTAAAATGAAATAGTCCTTCACTTCCCAAAGGTACATACTTAAATCAAAGACCTAAGAATGTTAACTCCCTATTTCGATGCTTCGTCAGTAGAGAAATAGCAAATATATAAAGAAAAGGAATTTTCAAAAAGAAATTAGGGTCATCTGAAAAATACGTCTAAAACTACAGACAGGATTTAGAAATAATTTAACAATCACTATGAATAATGACTAACTCACCTCAAGTTGACCTCCCCATGCAGTTGTGTTTACAATATCATCACAGTACTTTCCAAACTCTTCTGTAGAGAATAAATCAGAATACAGCACTTAATGATTTTCATAAGTCACATTACAAGATCCCTTTTACAGTTCCCACAATTCCTGATGAAACTTCCCAAGTCATGAACTTCCTCCTTCTCTACCTGTACTCTGCAGAATTTAATCCACTTTCCAGATCCACACTTAACTCACTCCAACTTTCCACCACCTTTCCAAGAGCAAAGCAACTTATTTCTGCTTCTCTCCCTCAGCCTGCAGCCCAGAGACCTTAACTATGTAACAGACCTACTTCCCTCTCTTTACCCAAGCAATGTCCCTGCAAACCGCCACCATATTCACTATCTTGACATGTATTTTAAAGCCTAAACCTGTACCTGAAAGAATATACTGAAAGACTAAAACATGTAGCTTCTATAAAATCAGATGCACTGTTAAACCCCGTAAGAAATGTGAGAAGAGAATCAGGGTAAAAGCACAAATGAGTTGAAACTCCTTTCCCAGCCATAGCATCAAATAGTGCCTCCACTTCTTATTTTGGAAGCATTTACCTTATTTGCATCAGTATCAGTTCTACCAAAGAAAGGGCTTCGTGGATCAGTCCTGAGAGGAGGTAAAACACCTAATCGCAGAGTTTACTGGCCTATCTTGAGCATACACACTTTTATACAGAAAGTTAAAATGGGAAACTAACGCCCTTCCTAAACTGTTTAAGAGGAAGGGGGAAGAATTATGGGTATCTCAAGTCCCATGTGTTTGTCTCATTCACTGCTACATGCTCAGTGCTCAGAACAGTGCCTAGAATAGCTCCTGGTACATAGTGGCCATCAGTAAATATTGGCTGAATGAATAAAGATAATTAAGGCTTTTGTCTTTTTCTGATTCAGCATGCTGAGTTGCCACCTCCTCTCCACTGCCATACAACTAGCAGAGTTGGGGACTCCATTAAATGAAAATCAACCTTAAGCTTCCCCTCTCCAATCCATCCTGCCATATGACTCGCTCCCAGTGGATACTGCCACACCTGCCATCTACTCTCAAGGACTAACTTGCCTGTATTTATACCTTACTCTCCAGAAACTCTTTCAGATTTTCACCTGCTCTCTCCTTCATTTGCTAGTTGTGCATTTTTTATTTTATTTATTTTTTTGGTGAAGAAGACTGGCCTTGAGCTAACGTCTGTTGCCAATCCTCCTCATTTTGTTTGAGGAGGACTGTCACTGAGCTAACATCTGTGACAATCTTCCTCTATTTTGTATGTAGGACGTGACCACAGCATGGCTTGAGTAGTGTACAGGTCTGCACCCAGGATCCGAACCCAGGAACCCCGGGCCGCTGAAGTGGAGCATGCAAATGTAACCACTATGCCACTGGGCCTGCCCTTAATTGTGCATTTTTTTACCTCCCTATAAATATCCTAATTATAGAAGTTATTATAGAGAAGAATAATGAAGGTTATCAACTCATTTGCTTTTGGTTTTGCAAGGTCAAATTTTGTCTGAATATTATGGTTTACTGAGAATAAAATTAAATCTCCCAAAGTGCAGGATAAAAGGAGGAATTAGTTTTCCTAACCATTCTCTGTTTACGCTCTTCAGGCCCTAGAGTTCCAGAGACTCGTCAAAGTTTACCTCCCTCTATGCTTAACTTTGTGAAATATGAAATTATGAACACATTTTTTTTCAATAATAATAATGAATCCTATTCCTATTTTTATCGTATTTAAAACAACTAATATATTTTAACTACAAAACGGTTAAATACTTAAAAGATCTGAATAAAGCAAAGTGTATTAGTATTGATTAAAATTATAGAAAATAATTTTGCCTAAATTTTTAGATTTTCTTTCTTCCCCATAAGGACTATATGAGTTTTTCTTATTCTCAGTCCCAGGAAACACCTGATTTAACAACCACCACAATGACAGCAGTAGCAACAAGACATAGTAAAGAAAAACAAACTACCTGGAGTATACATATCTCCTGTATTAGGGTTTGTTAAAAATGGCAGGAAGTCTTCCACATGGCTTTGCATATATCCAGCAGTCTGACTTCGTAAGGCAGCCACAGTTAGAGGGCATTCCTGTCCTTTCAGCTGATCTTCAATGGCTCTATACATACAGTGACCATCCGATGGAATCTGTTTAATCTCCAACTGTCTGGCTGCCAATATTTGAGCAAGTTTTTCACTCTCTACATGTCGAGCTCCAGTTAAGTTTTCAATTTCAGCTTCAGCTATCCTTTCTTCCCGTTCCTTCTCCAATGCAGCTTTTTTGTCCTAAGAAGAGGAGAATGATGGAAAGTTAATTCATAAGAATTAGGACTAATTTACATTTATTAAGGGGATAGAAATATCAGATTCTCAAAACTTTTTGCCATTTTTCTCTCTTCTCCCACAAGTACTATCATATTGATGATCTCATCACTTTGCAGAATTTTCTATACTATGAACCCCTCAAAGGCAAACTGTCTTTCTCATCTGTGGGTACCCAGCACCTACCACCATACTAGGACAAAAGAAAGCCCTGAAATTTTTCTTTCAACTCTATTTAAAACAATATGCCAAGTTTCTAAAAACTTTACTTACTGATTTCAAAGTACTGTCTTAAGACTGAATTGTCCTAGGCCTTAAAGCAACATCATGATCACATCTAAGTCCAAGCTAATCCAAGCTTCTTAACATATCACTTCACCAGTGAGGCATTAATATACTAAAGCCTTTAGAAGGATACAGGAGCTCTATTTATCTAGCTCAAAAAAAAAGTGTGTGTAGACAGACACACACACACACACTCACACTTAACTGAAGTAACAGATAAAAAAATTCTTCTTTATAAAAAATTAAAATATTACAGGTAGACTAAAGTTCCCCCTAAGGACCACTGCCAATCGCAGTGCCTGCCCTAGAGGTCTGGTGTGCATCCTTCTAGAGTTTTTTTCTATGCATTTTAATAAATATAGATGTACTCATAGAAAATATATAGAAAAAATATTTTAACAAAAATGGCATCATACACTACATTCGGCAACTTGCTTTCCTTATTTAAATGTCATAAGGGATCTTCCCATGGCAGTATGTGCAAGGATGGGGTCGGGGTAGGGCAATGAGAGGTTTGTGACATGAAGGATGGATAAGAAGTAGAGTGGGAAGGTTGAGGAAGAAGAGAAAAAATTCCTGACAGCTAGACTAGCAAGGATCAAAAGCCAGAAAGCACGATACCAGGGTCAAGAGATGAGGCTGGGGAAAAAAGATAGGTATATAGTTAATATATATTATGGCCATGCATACATAGTTAAAAAAAATCAGAAGGATAAACACAAAATATTTATACTGCTTTTCTCTGGATGGTAGGATTACAAAATAAGCTTTTTTTCCTTTGTTCTTTTAACAGATTTTTTTTTTTGCTAGGAAAGATTCACCCTGAGTTAACATCTGTTGCCAATCTTCCTCTGTATTTTTTTTTTTCTCCCCAAAGTCCCAATACATGGTTGTATATTCTAGTTGTAAGCCCTTCTAGTTCTTCTATGTGAGCCACTGCAACAGCACGGTTACTGACAGAGGAGTGGTGTAATGGTTCCAAGCTTGGGAACAAAACCCAGGCCGCCCAAGTGGAGAATGTCAAACTTTAACCACTAGGCCATCAGGGCTGGCCCAGTTTTATTTTTGTGTGTGTGTGTGTGTGGGTGTGGGTGCGCGCGCGCTTATCTGCATCTTTCTAATTCGCTACCATAAGTATGCTTTACTTGCATACTGGGGGCAAGTGCTTTTCAATTTAAAAGAATAAAAATAAACTAAATTGTACAAATCTTGGTGTTGGTAGCAAATTACAGGGAAGGGTTTGGTAAACCAAGAAAAAAGAGTAGAAAGAGGTAAAGATTTTCATGATTCTAGCTCTAAGCCCTCGTTGGGGGAGAAGAAGCGAACAGAAAAGCAAATTTCAATTTAACTTAATGCCACATACTTGTGCTACATGCCTGTTATGTGCCATGCTAGATGAACCTAAAGAGATTTCTAAATTACCTGAATCAAAAACAGTATTATCTCCCTAATAAAATATAAACCTATTTAAGTTTTTTCCTCCCAACTCCAACCATGCCAGAAGTAACCCGAACAAATTTTTTTCACTGCATACCTATAACTGTGGATCACAGGCGCCATAAAATCTTAAAACACAAGATGGCACTATTACTTTATAAAAGACTGCAAAACGTTTTCAGAGGGGAGAAGAAGGATAAGCACCTTGGATATCACCTAATCCAAAACCCCTCACTTTCCTCTTCTGAGGAAACAGCACGCAGAAAGATTTCCAAAGGCCATACAGCTGGTTAGAAGCAGAGCGGGGACCAAGGACAACAGAGAGCTCCTTCTATCCAGGCACCTGAATCAGAATAAAAGTTGGAGCAGATGGGAGCTGGAGTTAATGATGTCATGTACTAGTTACTGGAAGAGTGGAACTTTATACTATCTACAGAACCGTTTAAGCCACAAAAATACTAACCCAATCATTTCATTTTTTTTCCTCATGCTCTGCTTCAATATTACAAAGCAACTGTGTTTCCTCTCTAGGGCACTAGGTGGGAAATTCACTGGAATCTTGTTCCAGCCATGTATAGTTTCCCATTAGCACAAGGCACGTTGCTTTCTACAATGCTAGTGCTGGAGATAGAATGGCATCAAAAAAGTCTAATGAAAACGTAAGATGGAACTAGCACATAACTCACATTCTCAGTAAAACTAAAGTCATGTTGACAGAGTAACATAGCAAAACAACTCTGAAGAGAAATCTTAAGAGCTGGGTACTAGTCCTGATTTGTAGCAAACTCTCTCAGTACGCCACTGCAACAGCCCAGGCCTCAGCTTTCTCATTTGTAAAATAAAGAAACTGAACAAGATCTCATTCTGGCTCTCAAATTTCTTATTTTTGGAACCCAGTTCTTCTAAGTTCTACTTTGGGCTCTTTCTGCCATACCAAAGAGCTTCCACTGAAGTTCTCTGAATTACATAAAATTCTCCCGAGGTTTTTCTAGATTAAAATAAGAGATTTGTCCCACAACATTCCAATAATAAATCTTCATAAAGTTTTGTCATGTTTTTCTACCAGAGAATTGTCTCTCTCCCAAAGATAAACACCATTAGTTAACTGGCTTTTCATTCCTTGGTGCCCTTGGCAAAAAATTTAAAAAAAAAAAACAGGTTTGAATAAGTCTATTATCAACCCTGTTTTCAGGTTCCATTTTCTTAAATATAAACTTTTAGTGTTTTCTGTTCCAGAATCCTATTAATATAACAAAGCAATAAGAAACTCTGGGCATTACTTCTAGAGCGTTTTCTCTGCCAAGTGTTAAAGCAGCTGACTATAAAAGATAGTAAATTTTTTTAGGGTAGAGCTAAAAAACGTATGCATTTCAGCTATGTAGTATTTTAGGAGAAAAGTAAGAAAATGTTTGAGGAAGGTAACAAAAAGTTTATTTTGTTTTGTTTTGTGGCCTAATGGTCCAGCCAGGTGAGGATGAATAAGTTTTGATAAAGACAGGAAGGAGTTGTGTTCCTACGTTTTCCAGAATTAAACAGGCTACTCTAAGATGTATCAATTCTAAGAAGAGGCAATTCCAACAAATATTTTGTGATGCTACGGCCAAGCAAAAATTCTGCCCTTCACTTTTGATCTATGGGAGCTAGATGATAATTATAAGACTATCACAAAAAGAATACATATTTTAAGTACGGAGTTGAACCTCCAAGATACCATGAAATCTAAACTTCACAATTCTATGAAATTCACAATTAAAATATTTACTCAAGTAAAATTTTACATAAATATGAGAAATGTTTGACAATTTGCAACAATCAATTTTCAAATAAACAAAAAAATGGTCTTAGGTTAAATTTTTTAAGATGCATACCATGCAGTACTTAACACAGTAAACAATACTATCATTTGTTGACCCAGGAGCTCCCCAGGCCTTGTGTTAGGGCTTTGGAAATAGTATATTATTTAATATTCACAACAAATCTATGAAGTAGGCATTATTTCCCCCAATTTTATACATATGAAACTGAGGCTTAAAAATGTTAGGATCTTACCCAAAGCCTCAACAGTTAAGTGGGATTAAAACCCCCATCTGTCTGACACCAAACTCCATGCTCTATTAAATTATGTACTACTAAATTATAAGAGACAAAACTAGCTTAAAAATAAACATTTAAATCCTAGAAAACATCAAGTGTTAGTAAAATAACATTTGGGACTGAAAAGATTAGATTTAAATCTTTTTCTTTTTCAAAGTGAAAAAGCCTTACCCACCTAATCTTGTGTCCATAATTTTGATATCATGAACTCACTACTTCCAATTATTCAGTTTCCTTATAGCTCTCTGATGATGCGAAATTTCACTTCCACATTTGTTTTTGTGCATGCTGCTTCTCCTACTTCAAATATTCTATCTAAATAACTATTATTTCCTAAAAATTCAAACTCATTATTTAACATTTAGCATAATGAACTTTTCCTTCTCTAAATTTTCATTGCAACTAACCATTACATGGGACCCACATAATTCTGAGAATTTTTGTACACCTGCTTAAGTTTTACGTTCAAATCCTTGTTTCACCACTTAATACATAGTTTTTAACCAAAGTTGTGCATCAGAATCACCTTGGCCCACACTCTGAAGATTCTAAACTATTAAGTCTGGGATAATGTATTTGTAAAATACATCTTGTAATATATATTTGTAAAATATATATCCTAGCCCCACCCTCCTATAAGAACCGCAAACTGGACATGTTATTTTATATTGGCTTAGGCCTATTTTCTTCTCTATGAAATGAGGATAAGAAATCCTACTTCACAGGATTATTGTCAGAACTAAATGAGGTTTCATATAATCTATAAACCTAGCATAGTATCTGGCATATAGCAAACGTTTAACAAATGTAAGTTGACGTCCTTTGACAAGGAATTCCATCATTTTTTTTTTCTATTTCCTTCCTATACAACACCTAAGATAGCGTTGAGCACACAGCACCAACTTAAATACTTGTTAACATGACTTTCATACCCTTCTCTTTCGTGCTTTTGATATCCGAGGTGGCTGATTCTCAAGAACCAAGTTTGAAATGTTATCAGCAACAGAATCTATCTGAAGGAAACAAAAAGCATTAACAAGTTAATTAAAAATACTTCATTCTTCAAAGTATTAGATTATTAAATTATTAGCAGAAATCACAAATTTGTGTTAATCCCACAATTCAAATTTGAATAACAGCACTATATACAATATTAGATGACATGGTTTTGTCTCCTTCTTCTATTTTTAAGGGAGAATTTGTCAGATTGCTAGGAAGTTTCCTTATAGCTCTTCAAAGATAATGCTCATCCCTGCCTGCTCTCCTTCCTCCTTGGAATGCCCACTCCATTAATCCAAATACTTCCTAAAAGTACCAAATCATTGAGCGCTCCACCCTTCCCTTCTGTGAATGTTGACAGTACTTACAGGATATATAAGGTCCTGTGCTGGCTGAGTTCATTACTGCCTTCATAACCTCAAATGTGGCAACAAAGGCCCTTCTCCATATTGACTGGCCAGAACCTGATTAGCTCTGCTTCTTGACCCTAGTAAAAAATTGAGGTTTTTCTGTCCTTTTCAATCTACAAACTGATAACTACAGGTAGAAAATTTAACTTACAATTGTTGTTAAGAGAGTACAATCAATCTTAATCATCAAATGGTTATCATGTGTTTGCTAAGAAAAATGATGCTAGAATTAAACTATCAGGATTAGTAGCTAGTATTTTATTACTGCAACTATAAGCTAGTTTTCGGTAAGTCACATATATAAGACCTATTGAGGCCTCCAATAACAGAGTCAGCAGTCTCCAAGGCTATGGCCCAAATGATCAAAATAACAAAATCAGATTAAGACTTCAAAGAATGGTAAGCAACTTTAGTGAAACCAGGATTCTTATATTTTTCAGAGGAATCTGCTAAAATTTACAAACTGTCATACTGACAATAAGCAAGATATAGAGAAGCATTTGGGGAAAAAAAGAGAAAGTAATAACATAAAAATTCAGGTACTGTCACAACTAGAAGGACCTGCATACAACTATGTATGGAGGTGGGGGCGGTTTGGGGAGATAAAGCAGAAAAAAAAAATTAGGTAGTGTTCAAAAAGAAAACAAGCTTAAGTTAATGAAAGACTTAATAGTTGAAAGTAGAATGGGAGTTTGTATTTTAAGTTGGACAATATAAAACTTAAGAATCAAACATTTTTGTCCTTGGAAAACTAGGGAAAAAACATCAAAATTGAAAGGCCTGAGAGAGCAAACAAAACTATCTTACTAACAGAAAAGATGGGGGGACAATTAAGAATACCATGATTGTGACAACACAAACATCTGGAACATAATGCCTTGTTACTTGGAAATAAAATATGTTAAAGGCGTGGAAGGCCAGGATTTTAATGACTGGCTAATAAAGTTAAAGAAAATGAGATCATGTTTAATATAACGACCGACCATTGTAAATCAGTACAGACAAGCCGTTTTCCCTGTCAATAGGAGACCAAAAATAAACCAAATAAAAGAAAACTTAATTATGGTGGATAAAATTTTGCACAGACATAAGAACTTTCTGTCAAAAATGCAGTGAAGTTATGGAGTCTATGATCCTTGATATCCAAAACCCATGCAATAAACTACCACATTACACAAAGCTATAAGAGAATTCGGTATTTACATTGTGGAGTAAAACAGTTCTGATTCTGAATTCTGACTTTGGCCCTTGATACCTGTTATGAATTTAGGACAAAGTTCTTAATCTCTCTGAGTCTGTTTCCCACTTGAAAAATGGGACTGTCTACACTACTTCATAAATAATACCTCATAGTGTTACAATGGGAATTATGAGATAAAGTATGTAACATGTTAAAGTGCTTGGCAGACAATACATATTAGCTATAATGACAAAATAAATATTAGTTAAAATTATGACAGTATGCTCCAATTTACCAAAGAAACATCAGTCACTTTTCATTCATTACAACTTGTTCATGAAGGACTTTTAGAACTTAAAAATGATTTCACATCTGTATTCCCATTTGATTCTTACAATATCTTGTGCTTAAACAGAAGTATTTGTATCATATTTTATGTGGAGAAATTTATGCTCAGAAAGTTTAAGGAACTTTATCCAGGTTACAATCCTAGTTAACGGCAATTCTGGGACCAGAAGTCTGGTCGTCTAACTTTCATTTGGTGAAGGTTCCTGTAGTCTGCTTTATCGATCTGCTCATCTTTTGAGCAAGTAAACAGTTAAAGAAGTATACTTATCTTTGCGGCCCTTACAAAAATACACTACCATGTAAACGTGGTCACAAAAATATTAATGAAAGGTAATGCGTGACTGACTGACTTCATTTCCCCCCAAGTTTATGATTTTATATAGTAAACATTTTAATAGAAGTGAACATTGCTTTCAAATGCTATAGGCAAAAAGAAATATTACTTCACATACTTTACTCTCTTTAGAAGTCAGCTTCAATTGCTCCAGTTCCTCTCTATGTTTTTGTTCCATTTCTGCTTCCAACTTCGAAATATCTTCAGTGAGTTGCTTCCTCCTCTTTTTGTCATTTTTGGGAACAGCATTCTTCATACCCTGAATTTTGGCTGAAAGGCCACCAAAATCATTATGTCAAAAACCCAGAGATTAAGAAGAGATAAGAAATAGGAACAATAAGGGGATGATAAGGGGGGAAGGGTATAGAAAAGGTAATTATGGAAGCAAGAAGTGTAATTACATAACAGTCAGAAAATTACAGAGAAGAGCTCAAAGATGAGACAAAAAAAAACATTAACATAACCGTGAGTTTGGTGTGGTAGGAGGAAAAAGAAAAAAACTGAAATTTTTAAATATTTCAAGTATCCCTTCTAAGTCCTCGAAATTGAAGTGAGGTATTTCAAAACGCACCATTACGGCCGAGGGTCGGTAACTGGGGCAAGAAAGGAAAGGGACATGGGGGCGGGGGGGGCAGAACAGTCCAAGACCACGGCTTGGAGGTGTTCTCGGATACCAGCACCCGGGCGGCGGTGCAGGGTGGCGGGGACGCGGCGGACCTGAGAAGGGGAAGTTTGTGAAGGTCTGGGGGATTAAGGGACCACCAGGGCAGGAGAGGCGGGAGAGAAGAGGCCACTGGCTACTTTGGGAAAGTCTAGGAGGGTCCAGATCAGAAGCTCCTCAAGATCCCCATAAACCAACCCGCAAGCGCCATTCCCTGGGTCCGGGCGACTTCTAGGTTCCCCACTCCCCCGTCACCTTGCAACTCTTTCTTCTCCTTGCGATGCCTTCTCACCAGCTGCTGCTCCTCATCAAGCTCCTCCACCAAGACTGCCTCCATGACGACCAGGTAGCTAGTCCCAAGCCACGCGCTAGAGGAAACCTGAACCGGCTAGCAGAAACCTTCCAACCCTCAACCCTCACCCGGGGCGCCATTGGCCGCGGCTGAGACCCGGCCCCGCCTTCAAGGCAGTACCGGATCTAAGCCGGGTCATTGGAGCGAGAACGGAGAATGGACTCTGCGCATGCGCTCTCCTGTGACCCCCCCCCCTCCCCCCCGCCCCCGCTCTGATGGGGCGGGGCGGCGGGGAAGAAGCGCGACGGCGCGTGGAGATGGGGCTTGGCCGACTGAGATTTGCACCCTCGCGATTGGCTAGCGCCCTCGAAACACTTCCGCAATAAAGCTACGCACCAGGCTATTGGCCGTGGGGTGAGGCGCGCAGAGATGACGTAAAGGAAACTATTTTAAATGTTCTTTTTATTTTGTTCAGCGGTTCAGAAGACGTCCTGTAATTTTCACTTTTGGTCTCGTTGTTAGGTAAGAAAGAAAAATAGAACATGTTAATAAAACCGTTAATAATTATCAGTGGGAATCTTTGGGTTGAATCCATCAATCGGTAGGGAATTAAGTTTTCTTTATTGTTTTCAAGGTTGTAATACCGCAGTTGAGAAGAAAGAAACAGCTAAGTAATCGAGAAAAATGCCGCCTCTTGAAACGGATATAGCGGTGGAAACAGAAGAGAAAGGATTGAGTATGTTATAATACAGGAGCTTAAAAGACATATGCTCAAAGATAAAGAGGCTAATGTCAGAGCACTTGAAAAGTATCAGGGAGTTGAGAGAGATGACAGAAATGTGCAAGCCTGATGAGGCACAAAATCGAATTACTGAAGTAAATGCAAAACAAGACAAATTCTCACAACATGCCGGAAAAAAGGGAAAACAAATCAAAATAAGAAAAGAGAAGAAGAGAAATCTAGAGGGCCAGTCCAGGAGATAAAATTTACTCATAAGAGGAATGCCAGAAGCAGAGGACAAAGCAAATGAAGCTTAAACAATAATTAAGGAACTAATTGAATAAAAGTTTGTGGAGTTGAAGAACGAACTAGATCTGCAAATAGAAAAAGCTTACAGGGTACCGTTAAAATTTAAGGAAAAGAAAGCAACACCTAGACATATGCTGGTGAGGTTTTTAAATTGGAAGGATAAAGAAAAAATTCTAGAAGTATCCCGACAGAGAAAGCAGGTTAGCTATAATGGGACAAAAGTCAGGCTCACCTCAGATTTTTCCCTTGCAACTCTAAATGCCAGAAGACAATGGAACAATATCTGCAGAGTTTTAAGGGAAATAATTTTGAGCCAGGAATTATATATCCTGCCGAGTTAGCGTTTCTGTATAAGGGCAACTGGAAGACATTCACAGATATGCAAGGGTTAAGAAAGTATATCACCCAACTACCATCCTTGAAAAATTTGGTAAATGATTTACTGCAGTCACCAGAGAACGTAAATTAAAATAACTCAAGAGTAGGGAGGCAATTGTATGAAAAATTAGTGGTAAGTGTTAAAACTAGTTAAATAGGATTAAATTTGTTATACGTAGGGTTATAAAACTAAACGCAAAAATACATTGTAACTTGGGTCTAAAATTTCAGTTTATGTCACTTTAAACTGAAAAGGCATGCTAAATGTTCAGTATATAAAGGAAATAAATGCTGTTTTATTTTTAGCATGCAGTGTACATAAAGATAGGCATTTTCTTAAGCTAAACATTAGTAAATTAAAAGGGCTTTGTTACTGTGGACAGGACACATAGAGTAAAGGCATTCCAAATATTAATCTGACAAAATGGGAAAACAGTACAGATTTATTTCCCCTGTTTTTAATTATAGATGGGGAAAAGGTAGCAAGTTCATAGTGTTAATACTGATAATATAAAAAGACAATTTCCAAATCACTGGTTGGGGAAGTAGTGGATTAAAACCTTGTTTTATGTACATCCTGCTTAGGGAAAATCAGTAGTTACTGCTTCAGGGAATAGTTCATTAGAAGTAAATTGGACGTTGAGATAGTGTTACAGACAAAAATAGAATATATATTCCAATTTGTTGGATTGGAGAGGAGGTGGTGAAACCAAGAAAAACAGCAAGGAAACATTAAAACTAGCATAAAATAGATTGACAGAGGTACAGGTGAGCCATCACACTCATAAACTGGTTAAATATCCCTGTTAAAAAGATTCATATTGGGTCAAAAATCAGTCTTTAACCCTGGATACTCACATTGGTATAAAACAAAGGATAAAAGAGTTTAAAAATAATGTAAACCATCAGTCATAGATATAGGGAGCAACATTTTTATTAGAATTCAAGCTATAACAAATTATATTTAAAACACTACCCGATGTAACATTTAAGAGACTTAATGGGGAAATAACATGGCATTTATATGTAAAATGTTCAACATCTTGATGTGAATTGTAGTTTTACTGATGTATATATATGTTCAAAAAAGTTTACTTAAAATTAGTGCATTTTATGTACTTAAAATTAATAAAGTAATCATTCAACTGAAGAGATTACAAATGGCTAAAACTGTTGGACTCTGACTTCAACATTTAATGGTCTTTAATAAATCAAGTAAATGAAAAGTTGAGATATTTAAAGAGTAGTCAAATACTTAAGAGGTATGTGTGTGTATAATACATATTACTTTATTTCATTTGCCTTTTCAAATTATCCTGAAACATTTCTAAATAGTCATATACTAGGATACAGAGAAAACTTTAATATATTTCTAGAAAACGCAGGTGATCACATTGCAAGAAAAGCCTAGAAACTAAGTTTAAATGCTGAAAATCACATACATGGAATTTTTGAAATATTCTTAAATAACTTTTGGGTCAAAAAGAAAATTCTAACACATTCTGATAATTTACGAAATGCAACAATAAGGATGTTACACATTATATGTCATGGGATGAGTGTTTTTTGTTCTTTTTTGAAGAACATTGATGTATTTCCAGGATTTTTTTTTTACTTTCAGTAAATGGCACCTCGAAGACCCACGTATTTTTATTCCTGCATTCATCTCTGATCCCATCTACTTCCAATCCCAGAGCTTCAGCCATCTTGATCTTTTTTTCTGGCTTGGAAAAATTAAGCTGCTTCTTGCCACAGGAGTTTTTCACTAGGTGATTCCTTGACTTGGAAAACTATTCCCCAATTTTGAAAAGCTGGCTTTTTATTATCATTCAGGTCAAAATTCATGTTTCACTTTATCAGAAATGCCTCAACTAACCAACAACCTACATGACACCCCCTGCCACCAACTGTATATCACCTATCTCAAAAGCGCTGTCAATCACTTTACCTGCTGTATTGCTGTCATAGCCCTGATTACTCTCCAATATCATCTTCTTTTTCCCTTTTTTTTAAAAATTTTATTTATTGAAGTATAATTGACATGCAGTAAACTACAACCAACAATCAATAAATGGCACCACAGTCCTCTCAGTTGCTGAGGGCAGAAACCTGGGTATTGTTCTTGACTAGTCTCTTTCCTTTACCCTTTACTTTCAACAAATCATTAAATCCTACCTTCTAAATAAATCTCAAAGCAATTGCTTACCTCCAGTTCTACTGGCACTACTCTAGGTCCAAGTCTGAATTATTTCTCACCTGTATTGCAAAAACAAGCCTCTCAAGTTTATTCACAATAAGAGTGATCTGTATAAAATCCAAACTGAATTTGAGTTTCACCTCTGAAGTAGTTTTTAAATAAGTTGTATACTTCTTAATACGTCTCTCAAGTCCATCTCCAGTCTCATCCCATGCCACATTCTGTTATAATCCATTTAAGCCATTCTGGATTTTGGTACATTGAATTCCTACACTTCCTTTTTCCCCTGGAATGGCGTACCTTTGGAAATAGTGCTTCCTTACCACTGAGAATATTGATTTGCCATCACTCCCTGACCACCCTATTTAAAGTCACTCACAATTCTGATCCATTCATTCTCTATTGAAAGTATCCTATTTATTCCCCTTTGTAATACTTTTACTTGTCTTCTGTTTCCTCCACTTGAATATGCTTCCATGAAGCATATACTAACTAAATCTGTCTTGTTTGCATTTGTGTCCTCATTGCCTAATATAGTGCTTAGCACATAGAAGTTATTCAGTAAACATTTTAGTAGAGCAAGCATTGACTGGATGATGATTTAGCAATAATAAAGGCAAATAAAAGAGCATTTAAGGTCCCTTTTATCTTTAAATTATACAGTTTTGGGAATATCTGACTCAAACCTGCCTTCAGTGATAATTAGAAGACAAAAGATCAGATCTTATCCCTTGAGCCTCTGGGCAGGAACACAGCCCTCCTGACACCTTGATTCTGACCTGGTAAGAGCTGTGTTAGACTTCTGATCTATAGGGGTTGCAGGGTTGGCATAAAGGGTAAAGGGGCACATCTATATGGTGACAGACAAATATGGTGGAAGTAACGTTATTTGAGATCCAGGTTGAGATGAGGTTTTACCCAATGGCAACTAATAGAATATCAGTAAATGAAAAGAAACACTTTATACAACTTTCTCTTTTGGCCTTTTAACTTTCTAGTCTGTCTCTTAATTTATATTGTATTTCATTTTCTTCATATATTTTCAGTTGCAAAGTTTAAAAATCTCTCATTTTTTTTCTCTTTGCCTGTTTCTAAATGCTTTTTGCTAAGTCATTTTTCTTCTGCCTTCATGATAATTTCTTTTCTTTTGCCCATTGCTAAAATATTGTGGTTTTGGGAAAGAATCCTAACATGGTGAACCTGATGTGGTGGATATATTAAATTGACATTCAGCATCCATTCCAACTTCTTGCTAGGGATGAAAGAAGTTTCAAAGACTGGAAAGATAAATACTGCATTTCTTATATTCCTGTATAGGATTCTGGATGCAAATTATTTTCCACCAACTAGAAACAATTGCCAAAGATTAATTGATGTGGGCTCTTTTTTTCCCTGTTATTTCAGCTGTCACTACTGATTAGTCTGTCTATGAAGATGTTTATTGTATGTCTTGGGTGGCAGTGCAGCAGTATTCTAGCATCCAGTGCCTTGGACCTCATCTCTAGGTATCTTCCTTGTTTCTTATCAAAGCTATAGCAGTGTATTCTTGAAGTCAACATATCTTGCGGCAGCCTTCTATTAGCGTCTTTGTGCCTCAGTTTCCTATTTTAAAGTGAGATAGGAGGATGAAAAACCATCTGTTTTGAATTATCTTTTACTACAAAACTATTTTTTCAAATGAAATCTTAATGCAGAAGTCAAATACATGACACAGATATAAATGAAGCCAATGAGACTGAAAGGAATGAGTGGCGTGGAATCCTGCCTACTCTTCACTAAACTGGAGGCACTTGTGTGGAGTCTCTGGGAGCTCAGTTTGAATAATCTAAGGCAGAAATTTTAAATCTGGCTGCACTTTAGAATCATCTAAAGAGTTTTGTTTTGATAAGTTTTGCTTCTAATACTGATATCTTGGTCTCTCTCCCAGAAAGTCTGCTACTGAGACCAAGCAGGTATATTTTTTTTAAATCTCCCCAAATCATGCTAATAACAGACAGGTTGGGAAATAACTTCTCTGGATAGACTTTCCCTGATTCTGAGTACTCAGCTTTTCATTGATTTTCATTAAGGTGAGTTTCTCATCTTATTCTGGATTCTTGTGTTTTCTTTGTACAACTTTTCCAAAAATACTTGGAGTTCCAAAAGGTCTTAATTCCATTATAATTCTGTTCTTTTATGTTACCTAACTGGTCCAAAACCAGTGTTATCTTCCAAAACAAAGCACTATCTGTTTCTTAGAAATTTATTGTGGGCTTGTTGTTCTTCAATAAAAATTTACATCAAATAATAATTTAATGATTAAAAGATGACTTTGGAGTCAGAATTTGGTTACTTTATGTTTCTTCCCCTTATTAACTCTACAGCTGACTAACTCTTTGGACAACTTATGGGACAGCGATAGTCTTACTACATAGAATCATTTCAAGGATTTGGTAGAGTGATGCCTACCAAGTGTTTATATGTGCCTAGTACATAGAAAGTGCTCAAAATTGTTAACCATTATGGTTACCAAATATGTAAATAAATTTTTATTATTTAATTGTTCTCTCTTCATATAAATTAAATAACTCTGAGTTTTGAACTGTATAACAAAGTGTGGTTGATTTATTTATTCAGTCAGTCTACTCAAATAATATTTATTTTTATTCAGGTCATAATGGTTTATAACATAGTGAAATTTCACTTGTACATTATTATTTGTCTGCCACCATATTTATGTGCCCCTTTGCCCTTTATGCCCACCCTGCAACCCCTAGAGATCAGAAATCCAACACAGCTCTTACTAGGTCAGAACCAAGGTGTCAGGAGGGCTGTGTTCCTGCCCCGAGGTTCTAAGGGGAAATCTATTTCCTAACTTACTCAGGTTGTTTGTAGAATCCAGTTCTTTGTGGTTGTAGGACTGAAATCCCCCCTTCCTCCTTCTGTCAGCTGAGTGTCATCTCCAGCTCTAGAGGCTGCTTATACTCTTTGTTCCCCTTCCTCAGTCTTCAAAGCCAGCAATAGTGGGGGTCCTTTTCATACTTTGAATCTCTCCTCCTTCTTCTGTAAATATCTCTAACCATAGCCAGCAAGGTTTTCAGCTTTTACAGATGTGATTAGGTTTCATCTACCTGGATAATCCAGGATAATCATCTCATATCAAGGTCTGCACTCATTAATCATATCTGCCAAGTCCCTTTTGCAATATAAGGTAAAATATTCACAGATTGCAGTGATGAGGTTGTGACCATCTTCTGGGGAGCATTATTTTGCCAACTATAGAGATGAACTAAGGAAGGAACATTTAATTTACAACAGAATGTAGAGGAAATATAGAGGACTCAAGACAGTCTTCCATCTAGCAAAAGACTTTTAATGTAAGAAATGGCCTTAGGATAAAATTCAAATCAAGGGGATAGCTATAAAACTCCTTAAGACCTCTGAAATATTCAAGGCAGTGACTTAGAGACTTCCTTAGATGGACACAAGAGCTTCTCAGAATCTAAAGGATCTCAAAAGTGGCCCAACATAGAGAGATACCTGTCTCAAAAAAAAAAATTATATCTCTGTCTTCTGGGGCATAAGGTAAACCCCAATTAGATTCACAAGAATCCTACAAAGTTTTTAAGAGAGTTGTATCAACTTAGATTAAAATGGACAGAGACAGATGAAAATGAAAAGAAGCCTCTGGGCCTCCAACTTTCTTTGGACAGGAGGCAGGCTGGGAAAACTTCTCAGCTGCAAACAGGAGCCATTTCTAATGAAAAAGCAAGGACTGAGTGGCAGGGCCAAGAGCCAAAGAAAGTAATAGCTGGGGAAACCAAGTAACACCAGGAGCAGAACTATGTCTCAATAAAGGAGCATTTCCTGGCTCAAGGGCCAAGGGAACTGGTGACATATGCCCAACTGGATTTCAGAATTCTGTGGTTCAGTGTATGCTATGTACCTTCCATTCTGAATGCACATTATCCCCTACTCCTTGCCTTATGAAATTGGAGTGTTTATTGCTGTTATCTTGTTCCTGTTTCACCATTAAATGTTGGGGACTGGTTGAGCAGAGATGAGGAGGACACATAATTTGTCTTTTTAGTTCACAGCCATCTGGATCAACAGGTGCTATTCCCAAGGAGCTAAACCTGTAGGATCATACTTGAGGAGCTTTGTCTGCACCTGGACTTGATTTAGATGACAAGATACACAAAGGTGACTTTGATGATTAAATGAGACTTTGGGGCCTTGGGTATGGGTAAGTGTAGTTTGCTTGTGAGAGAGATATTGTGGCCAGGGGACAGACTATGGTAGATTGCTATATAATGGCCTCCAATGAATCATGCCTTCCTGTGGCCCACACCCCTTTGCAATGTGACATCGCCACCACTATGAAGAGATGGACTCTATTCCTCTGTTGTCCCCGTACTTCCTTTGATGCTGTAAAGCAGCCTCTGGGCCCCCAGCATTCTTTGGGCAGGAGGCAGTCTGAAGGAGGTGGAAGAATGTGGTGGAAGTGACATTATTTGAGATCTAGAGCCTAGATCTTAAGAGGTGTAATAGCTCCCACAATCACCCTCTTAGAATACTGCTCTGAAACTCCTAGGCATGTGAAGAAGCCTGGAATGAAAGACTACGGAGAGAGACGCCTGGCCATCCCAGCTGTCTCAGCTGACCCCAGCCCCCAGAAAACCTGCCTGCTGAATGCAGCTGCCTAAGTCCAGGCGAGACTGAGAGAATCATGAAAAATAACAAAATGTGTTGTTTTAAGCCACTAGATTTGGGTGTGGATTATTACTCAGTAGTAAATAACTGGAGCTGAAGTAGCTTAAGTAAGTAGTAAGATATATCTCTTACTAGCTCACACATTATCTGTTTGCATTGTACTATTATTCCAAAAGACACATTAGCTCATCTCATGAATAGAGATGGCAAAATATCATAATCATAAAATGCCTTGGATTGATGAGTATTATTTAACACTTATTGAGTAGTCATGAACTATAGTATTATCTTTAAACTGGCATGAAGTAATACTCATCTAATAAAAGTTTTTTACTTTTTGTGAAACTTGACATTGCTGCAAATATAATCTCAGTATACCCATTACCTTTTATAGTGTAAGCAAAGTAATTGCCATTAGCTGTATCACCCTCAAATGAGTTCTGAAATGGATAGAGAAGATGTATAAAAAAGTAAAGAAAGAAAAAAAAACCCTTTATACTGATCTTTATTATCTGGGCACTAAAGAAACCCTAGTTGTAAAGATATAATGGAACAATAAAAACACTGGTCAGTCAGATGGCAAATTGTCAACTTCATCAAAAAGTCAAGAAATGCTCTTTTTTTCCTGCTAACAATTGGTTTTAGTAAGATTTTGGGACTGTCTAGGATTTGTTCATATACTTATTTGTTTATTTATTTGGCAAATATTTATTGCATGCTTATTAATGTGCCGGGCATTGTGTTAGATACTGGAGATGTAATAGTGAATGTGATAGATATGGTTTCTGACCTCACAAAGTCAGTTAGGGGTAGTGGGTAGGTGGGTAATGAAAACGTAAATAAACTGTTACAAAAGAGTGTGATAGGGGACATGATTACTAGAGTAATAGGGTTTTGTTGAATCTTCTTAAAAGTTTCTTTAACTCAATACCTTCCAGGCTGCAACTGTAAAAACACTTCTGTTCATTTTGGAAACTGTTCACTTTTGCAGGGAGAGCTACATCTTGACCCCTCAGGTCCAGATCTTGAACCTTCCAGGTTCTGGAGACTTATAAATACCCTTGGATTATCTCATATGCGGATCCTGTATTGTATTGTTCCTTGACACTACTGACCCACAGATGGCGCTGCACAACAGAAGACATTATGCTTTGATTTTCCGTTAGGATTTCCATCGGGTGCCTAAATGGATTTTTCAGAAGACAGAGTATCTTCAGAAAGCAAAATGAAGACCCTTCTTAATGTAATATGAGAAGTGGTTTCAAATGTGTAAAATGTGCTTTGCCTCATGCCCCGTTAAATCTACAGCTAAGATGACCGGCCCCATTTTTGGTTTGTGCTACCTTGCAGGCATCTTGAAGACCAAGACTATGCCCTCATCATCTTTGTTGACCCAGTAAGCATGAAATAAATGCTTGTCGAATGACTCAGATAATCGTTGCAGAAAAATTATTGTTCGAGGCCATGACTATTTTCCTATTGCATTTTTATCTGGGCGTGTTCAAAACTTTGATTTTTAAATCACGTTAGCAAACCACCAAAAAAGAAAAAAAATAAACACAGAAAGGAAGACAAGAACTGTGCCTAGCTTTTTTTAAATTCTCTTTTACATGTGAAAGATTATTTTAAAATATTTTCTCGATAAAAAATTTTCTATTGTCTTACATTATTCATAAACTTCATTATTGTATATATATTAGGGACAATATAGTACAAAAACAAAACTAAAATGGCAACCTATTTTGAAAAATGAAGTTTGTAAAAGCCAACACATTACGCATCATTTCAATAAGATGCTGTTACTAGAGAGCCAAACAGGTATTAAAAAATTAACACGGAAAAGCAGGGAATGGCACCACTCATGCAAAAGTCTACTTCCTCTTAAACGACAGATAGTGAAAAATAATTTCATTAAAAGAAGCATCCTCATGAAGGAATCGATAACCCTAGGAATGAGCTTTCCTCATATAATTGCTGCAAAGTTTGACAGCAAAACGTCCTCCTCCTCCCACGAGGAGCTGAACTTGAGATAAGTGTTTCCTGTAGCTTTCCTGTAATCAAGCCACAGGCCTTTTCTCTTACCCCCTTTCAGGCTGCTCCTTACCCTTCTCCTTAGTCACGGAAATGTAAAATACAAAGAGAAAAAGAATTGTAACCCCCCCTTCCCGCTTGCCCCCACCCCCCTTTAGGTTACTTCGCACTTTCTCTTCCCCGCGTTTCTTAGTCGGCCCCACAGTGTTCCCAGCGATCCTGCTCCTCCCCGTCTCCCCTCCGCCCCCTCTCCTGGGTTTTTTCTCTCCTCCCTTCCCCCAGTTTTCTTTCCAGCGCACTTCCCTTCCCCGGCCTCTCGGTCCCGTACTCTCCCCTCCCCCCACCCCACCCGCCTCCTGCCTTGTGACACTTCCCAGGCTCTCCCGGAGGCGGCAGCAGCGGCAGCCGCACTAGCCGCCACCTCCACTGGAGCCGCAACCCCCGACTCAGCCTCTCCCCGGCCCCGCCGCTGCCGCAGTCATGGCTGCTGACGGGGTGGACGAACGCTCGCCTCTGCTGTCAGCATCCCATTCGGGAAATGTCACTCCCACGGCTCCACCGTACTTAAAAGAAAGCAGCCCCAGAGGTAAGGCCAGCATAGACCTTTCTACTTTGCAAAGAAAAGCCTAGAATGTAAAAGACTAGGGAGCTCTAGCTCCGAGGCGGAGGAGAGGTTCTCACTTGGGCTGGGAGAGAGGGATGCTGACTGTGCTTGCCGAAGCAGAGCCTGCCTGCTTGAGAGCTTCACCGCAGGGCTTTCTGGTGTGGTATGGGATGTGTGTGTGTGTATTTCACCCCCTCTTACCCACTAGTGAGTGTGGGGTGTATGTGCCTGTGTGTATTTCACCACTTCTTACTCAGGGGTGCAGGATGTGACATGAATTTTCCAAGCTGGGCTTTTCTGTTTTAGAGCAGCCGTTAAATGCAGCTGGGAGGTGGTGCAAATCTATCACAATCATTCACAAATCCTTTCAGGTTGCTGAGAAACCCAGAGTACTGCTCACCTTGGCATCTGTCCTTGAAAGGGCTTAGCTTGAAAAATAGGCATGTCCTACCATTCATCCACCAGTGGTCTGTTCAATAGGGGAATTGCTTTACCAAAAGGAATAGAGTTAATCAATATTCCTAATTTGTCTGAAATTCCTGCCCTTTCTTATTCCTCCTACTTGTAAGGAGTATGTGTTAATTTTAGCTGTGAATGAGGAGAAATAGAAGGGAAGATGGAATATTTTTGATGCATATGTGGGTGAAGTTGAAAATGACTTCTAAAAAGTAACCCAAATTAATACTGTAATAGTAGAATAAATATTTACTTTTCTTCTCAAGATAGAATCCCATTGATGGAAATTGGACTTGGAGAAAGAAGAGGGGGATTTATTTACCAAACTATTCAGTTTATTCAAAGATCTGTCTTTGTTCTAAGCTTTTTAGTTGATTCTTATAGGCAAAATAAGATGGGGTCAATAGTTGTAGAAAATGGAAGGCAAGACTTTGAGAAACCACTTAGAGTACTGAAAAGATCGGTCAAATCTGGCACTTGCAAATGTAGCTTAAGTGCATCTCTTTTTTTGGCTGAATGTGAGAGAAATTTAAAAACCCAACGAGGCAAACATTAATGCTTTTGATAATATGGGCAGATCATGTCTCTTGTAATACAACTTTTTCCAAGTTCAAGTCAGAAATTGGAGCAGCTGTAAAGCAGGTTGAACTTGTCTGATATTTAAATTTCCATTTAACCCATCACAACTTAAAAAGCAACAATGTAGTTTTAATCCACACTTAACAAGAACCAGGACAAAGGAAGAAGATATTTAGCTGTGAATAATTCAGTGTGATTTATGAGTTGAGAAATAAGGTGCAAAATAAAGCAGAGACTCACCCACAGAAAATCCACAAGTCGTCTTTGTTGGTCAGCATTAAACTTGTGTCAGAGAACGCCAGGGGGGAGAATTTCCTTTAATGGGCAAATTTCCTGTTAATAATTTACTGTTATCTAAGTTCTTTGGTCTAGAATAGATTTAAATACTTGTCAATGAATGTTTCACCTTCATAAAGTCACCCTTTTAAGACAAAAAATTTGACAATTTATTAAGAGAGAGTTTGGATTTAAGCCACTGTCCTGTAAACCATTTTCATGCCCTCTATCCTGCATCTATGTTTTTGTAATGTTAGTCAACTAATGGCTTAATTATTTCACAAAAGTGGTCATACTCACACGACCAGAAAGACCTACAACTAGAATATACAACTACGTACTGGGGGGCTTTGGGCAGGAGAAGAAGAAGAAGAAAAAAATGGCCATACTCATAGATCTGCTTGTAGACTTCTTTATCGTTTGCCGTATATTTGTTGAATCTGATAAAGCTCCTTAAACTATACAATAAGGTACAAGTTCCAGTTCAGCCACCGAGAAAAAGAAGTTTCATTCCAGAAAACTTCTCACAACCAGAGAAATTCAATGGTTTAGCGAAAAGCTCTTTCTGCCTTATAATAGCATACATTTTTTTCTTAACTGGTGAATGAGACAGGTTGAATAATTAAAAACACTCATTTCGTATGGCATAATACCTAGGAAGCAAGAAGCATAAATGAGAAGTAAAGACATTTTATTTGCATTTTTGACAGAATATCTTTTCCTAATAAATAACAAAATAGGTATCTTTATAAATATTATGACTAATACACAAGATCTGATTCTATTAGACCAGCGCTCTTCACTCACTCGGTAGTTCATTGCGCTGCACAATGTGCCAAGACTGCTCTAGGTTAATGAGCCTTATGAAACCCATGTCCTCATGGACCCCATGTTGTAGTGGGAGAAAGAGTAAGTAAATACATGGCTAAATTATTTCGGATTGTAAGAAACACTCTGCCACTAGACCACATGTTTTCACTAGTTGACAAGTAGAGTTGAAGCTTGAGATTCAAAGGATTGGAAATAGAATGTACTTTTTATGTATTTAGTTGTGTATTTATTTATTGAGGAAGATCAGACCTGAGCTAACATCTGCTGCCAATCCTCCTCTTTTTGCTGAGGAAGACTGGCCCTGAGCTAACATCCGTGCCTGTCTTCCTCTACTTTATATGTGGGATGCCTACCACAGCTTGTCTTGCCAAGCGGTGCCGTGTCCGCACCCAGGCTGCTGACGTGGAACGTGCACACTTAACCACTGTGCCACCGGGCTGGCCCCTAGAATACACTTTTTGATAATGAACTTTGGTTTATGATACTCAGATTTTTATTTAAAAAAAAATAGCTGTAACTAGCAAATGTTTTCTCTAGTCCAACCCTTTGCTATTTGCGTCATTTTCTAAGAAAAGGAATGTTAGCTCCCACCCCAAGATGAAGTATTCCGTTTCAGGTTGAAAGTTGGTGAAGTGTTTATTTCTGGCCAGGTTACTGATAATGTAGAGAGGAGCAGTTAGTATTTTGCATCTGATTTTAGCACAATGAGAATTATGTGTTGTCTGTAACACTCCACCTGGGTCTCTAAGTGGAATGCTTCTAATGGCCTCTCCTGTCAGTACTGGATTCCTGCCAAGTAGGAAATCACCTCTCCCATTGCAATGCTCCATTTGGTACACTTGTCAGCTTTTGTTAAGGCTTGGAAATTAAAATCAAAGACAATTTTAGGCTCATTTGAAAGGAGATTGGAAGAAATATCACAAAATTTACGCAACTTGGATATATTTGTTTTTTTAATACACTCCCTAATTTTATAGGTAGGATATGGTAAAAGAATATGAACTTTAAATTTATGAGATTTCCTTTGTGAAAACCGGTTTATACTTGGGGTTGTCTAATTATCTATGTATTGAATATGGGAATGTGATTATATACTTCACTATAATTCTAAAGGGAAAAAAGTACTTTCTTATATAGAGACAGACACTTTGATTTACTTAATTTCTCTCATTCACTCAGCAAACAAATATTTGAGTACTAGCCAAGTTCTGTGTGTAGGAGGGGAAAAAGACATGGCTCCTCTTCCGGTCTAGTGGGGGCTATTGAGACATAAATTACATAATCATACAAATAAATGTGAAGTGCAGTGGGGAAGAGGACAATGCTGGAAATGTATCCAGCGCCATGAAAGTATATAATAAAAAGATTTAAGCTGGTTAAGGAAGTCAGGAAAGTCTTGCTTGAGACTTGATTGGGGTCTGAAAGTTGAGCAGTAGTTAACTTGGCAAATGGGGGATTGGAAGAACATTTGAGGCAAAGAAAATGGTATGTGCAAAAGCCATTAGCAGGATAGAATATGGTAAGTAAAAGGAACTGAAGAAGGCCAATGTGGCTAAAATGGAAAAAGCATTAGGGAATGCAAAATGGGATTGGAGAGGTAGGTGTGGTAGACATTCTCCAATGACCCTCTACCCTTTCCTAAGAACTATGCTTTCTGGTATTCAAATCCTTGGGTAGGTCCTCTCCTGGAATCTGGGCTGACCCTGTGACCCAATTTTGACCTGTAGAATAAGATAGAAGAGAGCTGAATGACTTTGGAGACTAGGTCACAGGAAGTCTTGCAGCTTTTGCATTGGTCTCTGGGGAGAATAACTTGTTATGTAAGAAGTTGGATGCCCTGAGGCTGCCATGCTTTGAGAAATCCCTGACTAGCCACATGGAGAGGCTACATGGAGAGAGTGATGCCGGACCAGCTGTCAGACATGTGAGTGAAGAAGCCATCTTGGATGCCCAGCCCAGTTGAGCCTTCAGAAAACTCCAACCCAAGCCAAATTCTTACTGCACCTGCATGATAGATTCTAGTTGATTACCACCCACCTGAGGCTGAACAATCCAAACAATCATAAGAGTTAATATTGTTGTTTTAGGCCACTAAGTTTTGGGCGATTTGTTCTGCAGCAACAGATGACCAGAACAATAAGTATTAGTCAGTCCATGCAGGGTATTGTTGGTCATGTTGAAGAATTTTGTCTTAAGCAAGGGATAATCTAGTTAGGTCTTTATTGTTATTATTATTTTTTAAATCAATGTATTTATAGATTAAAGAATGAATTAAAAAGGAGGCTAGAATGGATGAGGATAGGTGACTTGAGTGGCAACTGTAATGATTCAGGCAAATTGATAAACTATGATGATTAGCTTGGATTCAGATGGTGGTAGAGGTGGAAAGACGAGATGATATAAAGGAAATAAACTGAAGAGGGCTTAATGATAGATTGGATGTGGGAGTGAGAGGAAGGTGGAAAGGATATCTCCTAGAATTCTGGCTTCCAAAAACTCAATGGTGTGATTGCCTACACTGAGACAAATTATACAGAAGAGGACCATGTTTTAGGGAACACAGATCGTGAGCTTAGTTTAGACATGATGTGTTTAAGATGCTTTCAAATATCCGAGAAGAGATGTCAGATGGGCAATTGGATCTACTGATGTAGGCTAAGAAATGAGGCCTGGGCTGAAAATGTAAATTGTGTTATTTGCGTATCGGTGATAACTAAATACATGGATGTTGATTCAGAGCTTCCCAAGGCCCCATCAGTGTGCCATGGGATGTGCCAAAATGAAATGTATATGTGTTAAGACATTGATTTTCCTCAGTCCTTAGAGCAGCAGAAGCCTTCAGGCCAGTGGCCTCCAGCTCTGAGTAGCTATTCAAATGTTGTCACTTTCTCTGTTTACCAAAATGTGAAAAACTTTGAGAAACTCCTTATGAGACCACTTAGGGAGAAAGAATAAGAGGTGGAGAGAACCTAGGACAAAGCTTTGAGAAACTCCCACATTCAGTGAGCAGTTAGGGGAAGATGAGCCTACAAAAAGACTGATAAGTAGCTTTTAGCCAGGTAGGAGGAAAACCAGGAGACTGTATTATCGCAGAATCAAGGGGAAGAAAATACTTCAAGAAATAAGGAGAGGTCAGACATGTCAAAAGCTGCAAGAAAGAGCAAATAAGATAAGGACTAAAATATGTCTTTTGAACTTAGTGCCATGGAGGTCATTAGTGACCTACCTTAGTAAGAGTTGTTTATATATGTTTATATTCGAATTCTTTTTTAAAGAATTGAAGCATTATTCATTTACATCTAATGTAATAGTCTAACATACATTTAATTGTAAAATTACCTTGAAGCAACGTGACGTCAACGAAGCAGCTAATACTCATTTATTCTGAAACACACTTAGATTTCCTATGAAATATAGTTGTGTTTAAGAAGGCATTGTCATTTCCTTTTTACCTTTGTTCCACTTTTAAAAAATGTGTAAATTTGGGGCTGGCCCCGTGGCCGAGTGGTTAAGTTCCTGCGCTCCGCTGCAGGCGGCCCAGTGTTTCATTGGTTCGGATCCTGGGCGCGGACATGGCACTGCTCATCATACCACGCTGAGGCAGCGTCCCACATGCCACAACTAGAAGGACCCACAGCGAAGAATATACAACTATGTACTGGGGGGCTTTGGGGAGAAAAAGGGAAAAAAAATAAAATCTTAAAACAAAAAACAAAATGTGTAAATTTGAAATTGCTTGAGGGGCTGGCTCTGTGGCCAAGTGGTTAAGTTCGCGCGCTCTGCTGCAGTGGCCCAGGGTTCAGATCCTGGGTGCGGACATGGCACCACTCGTCAGGCCACATTGAGGCGGCGTCCCACATTCCACAACTAGAAGGACATACAACTAAGATATACAACTATGTACTGGGGGGGGGGGGGGGTTTGGGGAGATAAAGCAGGAAAAAAAAAAAAGATTGTCAATCAACAGTTGTTAGCCCAGGTGCCAATCCTTAAAAAAAAAAAAGGAAGATTGGCAACAGTTCTTAGCCCAGGTGCCAATCTAGGGGGAAAAAAAGGAAAAAAAAGAAATTGCTTGAGGAAATGTTTTCTGTGACTAGAAAAGAAATTGAGCCCTGGTTTGAGAGATCAGTTATTTAATATGTACTCTTGTACTTCTTAGAAATTGTACAGTAAATAAGGTATATTTTTAGTGATCCTATGTCTTCCACCTGGAGTAATCTAAAGCTAGAAATGGTGCCTTAGTTTAAAGTGGGGCAAAGTCTTATTTCACTTAGAACTATGTTGTACACTAGACTAGAGTTTTACTGAATGTCTTATTCAGTTTCAGCTGCTATAACAGAGTACCATAGACTGGGTGGCTTAAAAAACAAATTCACTGCTCACAGTTCTGGAGGCTGGAAACTCCAAGATCAGGGTGCCAGTAGATTTGGTGTCTGGTGAGGGCTCTTCTTGTTTGCACACTGCCAACTTCTCATTCTATCCTCATGTGGCAGAAAGAGGGCAAGAGAGCTCTCTGGGGTCCCTTTCCTAAGGGCACTAATGTCATTCATGAGGGCTCCACCCTCATGACCTAATCACCTCCCAAAGGCCCCACCTTTGGGTTAGGATTTCAATTTATTATTCTGGGGGGACACATTCAGTCCATTGCACTGAGTTAGAGTCTTTGAATATATTTGGCAGTCTTTTAAATTTCTGAACCTCCTTGTATCATTGCAGAGTTTAACGTTGGCCATGGATTAGCAGGAAGAGATGATGCAGACCCAGAGACCCACACTGTGTGCACAACCCCACTGTAAGATTAGGATAAATTCTCACTTTATTTGCCAAGGGTTCTGAAACCCACTGGAGGCCTGTTTGTCACAAAGAGCAGAAATAGATACAGCGTATTTGAGAGCAGCTCCCTGAAGGCTCCAGTAGGGATGTGCACCTGCTGTGATACTCAGCAAGCAGTGTCTTGCTGAACCTTGATTTTGTGCTATGCTAAAGCTAATGCTCCATGTAAGAGGTTTGGTTTTTGAATCAAAATCTGCTTCACTGAGGGAAAATAGAGCCCAAACACTGGTGAAGTATGTCTGCTTCCAGTTTTCCAGTATTGTGGCAAGCTCATTTCCTATTATAATCCTTTTCTATTATTGGGCAGGCCTCAGGCTCTGTGAGTCTTTTATTCTATGTTATAATGCCCACATGTCCTTCTGGCTCTACCCAGCATCTTTAAAACATTAATCAAGAAATGTTTCATTAAATCAGTCATCCTTTCAAATATTTGAGTGGTTATTATACTGCTCCAGATGCCAGGAAGCTTATGTTCCAGTGAGAGATACATACGGTGACCACTATAATTTCAGAGAGCGAAGAAAATAACAGAGGGCATGAGGACAGAGAGTAACTGGCTGTGTGAGGAGTGTTTCAGATAGAGTGTTCGCAAAAGACATCTCAGAGATGACAACTGCTCAGACACCTGAAAAGTGAGTTGGAATCAGCCATTGGAAGACTTAGTGGAGGAGTGTGTCAGGTAACTGGAACAGCAAGTATAGAACATGCTGATTTAAAACAAGGGGCACAGTGGGTTAGAGCATGGGAACTTACAGGAAGTGTGGTAGAAGGGGTGAGAGCACTAGACTAGGGAAGACCAGAGCTTTGCAGCCACTATCAGGAGATGGGATCGTATTCTGATGAGAAGCTGTGGAGGGTTTGGAGCAAAGGCAAGACATGAAATTTTTGGCTTTTTAAGATCATCCTGGTTGGTGTGTGGAGAATGGATTATTAGAAGAAAAATGAGAAGAGACTAATAAGACATGAAACTAGTTAGGAGGCTGTTGGAGTGAAATAGGCAAGAGATGAGTGTGGTCTGAATCACTGATAGAGGGGAGGAAGCAGTGAGATTGGTTGATTCAGGACATATTTTTAACATAGAGCCACAGGACTTGCTGATGGATTAAATCAGTGGAAAGAAAGGAATCACAAATCTCCAAAAGTGACCTAAACTACTAGGTTCAAAGTTGTGGTTTTTCTCTAAGATGGGCAAACAGGAAAAGGAGGAGTTGAGCATGTGTGGGGGAGAAGGGCAGTGGAAGTTAATATTCTGTTTTAGACAAGTTGAGTTTGAAATACCTTTAGTCATCATTCATTTGGAGGTGTTGAGAAGGCAGTTGGATGTAAAAACCTGGAGTCTGAGAAGATATCGGGGCTGGAGAGCAAGTTTCATTTGACAATTATTTATTAAATGTATAATAACACTCTGCTGTGGTGGGAGGTGATGCTCTTAACTTCCCGTTTATTTCCAAGGACTCTGCAACCTCTTTTCAGGAATGTCAAAGTTTTAGGGTAGAGCATTCTGTTAAAATCTTGCAAGATTTATCAGATAGATAAAGATGTTAACCAGATCGATACAGATTTTAGAGAGGAGAGTTAGCAGGATAGATGTTCATAAGTATCTTTGAGGGCAATAAGCAACTATTTGGGAAGTGATCTAAATGGAAACTCTAATCCTTCCACTTTGGGAAAGCAGACAGCCCTGGATATAGCTTTGCACTCAGTGTTTTGTGTTTCATTTTTAAAAGGCTGAAGAGATATTGCATAATCTGAAAATAACATCCCTTTAATAGCTCCTGAAAGGGAATATGTCTTCCTTATGTCTTCCTGCTGCTTTCTGTCCTGAGAGGACTTCTATACTCTTGGGGCAGTGGGGCGGGGGGGAGGGGTGCATAGGAGTTTGTGTTGCTTTGGCACTTTTCTAGATTTTTCTCTTTCCCTGGATTCTGTTGTAAGGTGAATTTCTTTTTCTCTGTAAGAATAAAAAAAAAAATGTGAGAAAGAAATGGAAAGCATGGCTCCTCTTCCTGGCCTGAAGTGAGTTTCTCGGGCATTGTGTAACTAACTCCCTTTGTAGTCTCAGAGATGATCTGCCACCAGATGTGGTTTGGCCTGGGGGACCTGAGACTTGAGTTCTTTCTGCCAGTAACTACTTGACCTTAGAATAGTTACTTTATATCTCTGGGCTTCAGTCACCCTCCTGAGAAGGAGTGGTGTAGTATGTTCCCTGTTGTTTTTATATTCTATGACACTGTTGTTCTTGGTAAGGAATCTGGATACACCCAGGAGAATATATTTATAACTTTAAAATATAGATGTTTATGATCTTTTCTTACCTCACTCTTCTACTTCCATTGTCCCTTTGTCACTTAAATTCCCTTTTTTTTTCCAGTACCCTTTTTAAAATTGGAAAGATAAATTTTGAACATCAAGGAGTGTTACATGGCTCTTTTAAGCATCAGAAGCCCAATTAGCATGCAGTATTTTATTCTTCCGTAGAATGTATTTGTGTGTGCCACATGACTGGTTGGGGCATTCTATTCAAAGCATGTATTTCTAAAGGCAATGGCAAAACCTTTCTTCCTCTCATACTTTGTCAAGTTGAGTTATTTAAGCTTAGTAGATTCATAATATGGATTTTAAAACTGTATACAAGGAACCCCCTAATTGTTCAACATCTGAACATGTGATTTCTACAGAGGGAGAATTTGGGGGAAGGTATGTTGCAAGATAAGATTTTATAATTGCAGAGATTAAGTACTAAGATTCACCATCCAGAGGCAAAGCAATACACAGAGATGATAGTGAGTAGATTGAAAGTGAGATTTAAAGTGAGAAGATAGGGGCCGGCCCCATGGCCGGGTGGTTAAGTTCACGCGCTCTGCTTCAGTGGCCCAGGGTTTCGCCAGTTCGAATCCTGGGCGCGGACATGGCACTACTCATCAGGCCATGCCGAGGCAGCATCCCACATGCCACAACTGGAAGGACTCGCAACTAAAATATACAACTATGTACTTGGGGGCTTTGGGAGAAAAAGGGAAAATAAAATCTTTAAAAAAATAAAAAAAATAAAGTGAAAAGATACTTGAGTTGTTGTTAATCTTAGACTAGGAGATTTCCCAAATAAACATTGATTTATACTGAGCTGTGTAGATTCTACCAATTAATTATTATATTATTATATATTATATAATATTTATATATATTTATATTATATAATACTTATATATAATAATTATTATAAAATTATTTACAAAATTTATAAGAAAATCATTTTCCAAATTTATAGAATTCAAGGATCCTGTTCTGGTTCTCTATTTAGAATACTTTGCGATGCTTAATAAAAGTAGTATTTCTATTTGCTACCAGCCCCTAATGAGGACATAGGTTATTGTTAAAACTATGAGACATGCCTGAATACAAGATGACCTAAATGGAAGTCGTATGGTCTTTCATGACCTAGCCTCAAAAGTCAAATATAGTGTCACTTCTACCATGCTCTGTTGGTCAAAGCAGTTATAAACCACCTGGATTTAAGGTGAAGGAACATAGACTTCACCTCTCAGTGGGAGGAGTGTCAAAGAATTTGTGGCCATGTTGTAAAACCACCACAATAAGTCATGATGTATCCACAAACTCAATATGCAGCTGGAAAAGAAATTAGAAAACTCTATGTACCATTATGGAAAGATTGCCAGGATACACAGTAAAGTGAAAAGAAATCAAGATGAAGAACAATGTAGAAGACATATTCCCTTTTTTGTAAGAAAGGTGGTGAGGGGCTGGCCCAGTGGCGCAGTGGTTAAGTTCCCACGTTCCGCTTCTCGGCGGTCCGGAGTTCGCCGGTTCGCATCCCGGGTACGGACATGGCACCGCTTGGCACGCTATGCTGTGGTAGGCGTCCCACATATAAAGTAGAGGAAGATGGGCATGGATGTTAGCTTAGGATCAGGCTTCCTCAGCAAACAGAGGAGGATTGGCAGCAGATGTTAGCTCAGGGCTAATCTTCCTCAAAAAAAAAAAAAAAAAGAAAAACAAAAAGAAAAGTGGAGAAAGTGAATATGTAGATGTGTATATTACCTGTACTTGGCTAAAGAATCACTGGGAAGAGTCATAAAATAATGAGTGAAAATCTCTGAAATAGGGCATGGTGGATGGGCGCAGAAGTTGGAGTAACAGTTCTGAGCATTTCACTCCACCATTTTTGCATTATCTTGATTTTTGAGCCATGCAAATATGTTACTAACAAAAATTTAATATATCGGAAAAATACATTAGCACTTTGGCCACATTATATTATTAATCGTTATAGAGTTTATCCCTGAACACTTTAACAAATACCATTTTTTTAGAAGATATCCCCACATCTCTGTACACTGGTACCCTACATTTCATTGTGTTTGATTTGGTCCATTGCTCCAGCCTGTTAAGTTCTTAATAGAAAGAATCCTGGTTTGAAATGGGAAATGTATCACTATGTGTATATGCTTTCCCCTAAGATGATACTCATTGCCTCATACCGGTATCTTTTATTAGCCACTTCTAGTTTTTTCTAGATGAAGATTTACTTTTTACTTCCTATGGATGAGTAGGAAAGGGATTTTAGAAACTGAAACATTCAAATTCTACCCATTTATCAAAGCCCTTTTCTTTTATGCAATCCTTACTAATCTCTGTTACTGGAAGATATGTGTTCCCAAAGCAATCTCTCTCAACATTTCCACTTTGTTTCTTGATACTTATTTGTACATGACCCTATCGAGGGAGACAAGGAGGGAGAGGAAGGGAGATAGAATTCCTGTATCTTTCATCTCTGACTCCTAACATAGTCCCTTGGACATGATCTTAGACATCTAGGCACTCAACAAATATCAGTTGTATGAATAAATGATAGGCTGAGAAAACAAGTAGGGAGGGCATGATGGTGATTTTGAAGTCACTTAGGGGGTGAAGGTTTCACAGGGAGCTGGAGGAACATGAAAACAAAAGACGGACGTGATCTAGCAGAGCATGTAGCCAGATCACTTTCCTCATTAGAAATGTCCACATGGCAAAGGAAGGAGCTCCATGGCTATACCCCCTGCTAGCTACAATGAGGAACTCTCCTCTTCATGGATTAATTTCTGGATTTCTTTAGCATTTGTTATATTTTGAAATGAAACTCAGTTAACCCATGGAGTAAAAATATCTAAGCACTAGAATTTAAGGGATTTATTCACTAAATATCTTTCCACACTTTATTGTATACTTTAAAAAATAAATATTGGTTCTAAGACGTTCATTTCACTCCATATATGTGTCTGATTTAGCTTCACTTTATGGTGACTATGTCCCAAATTCCAAAATTACTAAACTGTTGACTTTTCATCTAGAATCGATTAATCCCTAGGTCATTTTTTTTTACAAATGAGTGAAATATTTCAAGATAGCAAAATACTGAGTATAATATAATCATTCATCTATCTTACCATTGAATTCTATCAGACCTTAACATTGTGCTGTACTGTTTCATATATGTAAGCAGTAAAGCATTAGTAATCCAGTTAAACTTTTTCCCTTCCTCATATACTGAGGTCAGTTTTGCCCCTCATATCCTCTCTTATCTAAAATGCCTTATAACAGATTTTGGGTTCAATTATATTTAAGTACATTTTATAACTGTGATTCATGAACACTTGCAACCTGTAAGTTATCATTTAGCGTGTATACCTAGTTATATGCAAAGGAGTGCCTTGCTTTCTCTTAGAAAATGCACAGAGTCTGTGATACTTAGTGAAAATGAACAGTCTAGGAAGAGTGATGGAATAGAAATTCTTTACCTCCTTAGGCTATATGAGGAGTTTCTTAAATTCTAGGGAAGTGTGGTTTTTGCCCTGGAAATAATTTTTTTTTTCCTGTTCTAAACATGAATGTCTCTCTGTTTTTCTTGAAACACATGCTTTCTTGGAGGCAATACTGTAAATAACAAATTAAGAATGGAGGGGCTGGCCTGGTGGCGTAGTGGTTGAGTTCACACGTTCCACTTTGATGGCCCGGGTTTCGCTGGTTCAGATCCCAAGTGCGGACCTACGCACTGCTTGTCAGGCCATGCTGTGGCAGGTGTCCCACAGATAAACTAGAGGAAGATGGGCATGGATGTTAGCTCAGGGCCAGTCTTCCTCAGCACAAAGAGGAGGATTGGTGGAAGATGTTAGTTCAGGGCTAATCTTCCTAAAAAAAAAAGAATGGAGCTATGCATATAGGCAATATGATTTCACATAGATCATCAGAAAAAATTGAGTTTTTTGAAATAGAAAAAAACACAGTAGTTGATAAAGTAAGAAAAGAATGCATAACTTATTAACCGTCAATACATGAAGAAAGCATTAGTGCCACAGATGAAATGCATTATTAGAATGAGGTTGAAATATCGCCTTATGAGAAATAGAGAAGTTAGAGCAGAAGCTTTTGCATCCAGGAAATGGTCATTGGCAGGTCACTGAACATTTCTTGCCAGCATCTCCAGTTATATGGCAGTGCTTTGATACAACACAAATGCCTGAGACCACTAAGTGAGGGAAAAATAGCAGATTAATAGCTTATAGTAGAGTTCAGTACTCATCATCACCGGCTGTATAAGAACACCTGGTTTATTGTTGCCTTGGGGTCTACTGTGGACCCACATAAGATCCTACAAGTAATACTGGAGGCACTAGAATGTAGATTGATATTGGTCCCAAGCTGATATTACAACCGCACTTGATAAGGTAAGGCTGTTTTTCTAGAGCTGCTTTTTGGAGGAAGAAGTTAATGGTTAATATATAGAAAGGTTGTGGCACTCGAAGAATGCTAAATTTTGCTAGAGTGATTCTTTGCCGCCACCCTCCTCTTTCCTTCCCTACCCCTCACTCTGAGACACACTCTGCCTTACTCAGGGGCCTCTGCATGACCCTTCCTACCTTAATCTAGAGGCCAGAAAAGCAATCTGGATATTTTGCTGGCTGAGAAGAATGTCTGTTCTAATTATATATTCAGGAATTGAGAAAATAACTTCAGAGTGGGTCCCCAGATCTACCAGGACCACTATGAGTTGGACCTGTGGTAAGACTCTGTCTATAAGCTGATGGCCATAAGCCCTCTCTTTCACTGGTGGACCACAGTAGAATTTTGAGTCTTCAGGAATTAGCACCATTTAGGAGCCAGTTTCTAGTAATCCCTGAAAGATCTGGGTATTTCTCTCTTTTTTCCCCAGTGAATAATCACCCTAGTAAATAGTCTCAGGTCTCTCTGGAGAAGGCTTGGAAATTTACAATATATATTTATGACAGTGCTGCTGGATTGTTCCTCAGGGGCATGAACCAACTCTTCAATAAAGATGCTCAGCATCTGTAAATTTGTTTTTGTTGGAAACTGGTTGAAAAATTGTGACTCCATTGTGGCTACTCAAGTCAGGCTGCTGCTTACAAGACCTAGTTTTTCTGTTATATATAACCAAGTAACATTTTTGTAGGTTACCCATTCATTTCAACCCTTGGTGTATTTCAATTAGCCACTGCCGAAGGTCTTTGTGAGTCGTGATTGTCTACTATCCACTATTTCCCATTACAATAAGTACCCATCTTGTCTTTGGCTTTTAAGTGCTGCTATTTGGCTGTCTTACTCTGGGATCCCATAATCCCCACTGAAATCAGGCAGCACATCTCAATGGAGTCACCCTGCAGTGTAATGCCTGGCCTATGTAGGAAAGCCACCACAGCAGGATGCATGTGTTCCCCTAACTGATATATAGATACATCGATGCCTTAGTGAAAGGAGAATCTTCTGGGTCCTCTCAGGGGATGTAGTGGGGTATGGATATGCAGATTTCATAGGGTAAGTTCACTTCAACGTTACTAAGCCTTTGATTGCTTCTTCTGCACCATGCTAGGGATCTTCTGATATTTCAACCTCATTAAATACAAGGCTAAGTCTTATCAACTGACGAGTAAACTGATTGAGCTACTTCCAGCTTTAAAACAAAGATCACATCCAGAACATCTGGCAAGTGTACACATATCATTAAATTTGACTCAACTCAGTGTTATATTCTATCCTCTTTGGTTTAAAACTCTTAGGATATACTCCCATGCATACCCTCCAGATTTCTGACAATGTATTTTATCAAACCTTGCAATTCTCTCGATGTATAAACTGCTTCTTTCTAAGTCACGCTTTGCACTTGTCCTCCTGGAGCATGTTGAGATCTGATCCTCAGTATGGGTCTTGAGGCGACAAGGGGTTTGAGGATAAGGAAAATGGCCATCCTCTTGTAAGACAACTGCCTCAGTTAAGGTTATTACAGAGTTTTCCTGTAAGGGAAGCCTCGTCCTCCTTAGATGCATAAAGGAAAGCTGCTTTCCACTCACAAGGGAGGCTCAGAGTGACTCAAGGGTTTAAGATTCTCTGCTCTGTTTGGGTACAACCAGATGGCCCCATTCCAACTTTCAGAATTCCACTCCTTTGCAAACAATGTCTTAACTTTCACATGAGAGACTGGTAAGACTGAATTTACCTGACATTATGATTTTTCAATCTATACAATTAAATTTTGTTTGATTTCCAGCAATATAAGCTCTGTGACAATTAAAAATAAGTGATACTTTTAGGACTAATGTCTCTAAGCTCTGGAGAAGACTTTGTGCTTCTTCCTCCTCCAAACTTGCAGGCTCCGTTTATCACCTCCTATTAACAGAACATAACCTGCAGCCAGCTGGCAAAGCCAAAAAGTTCGAAGAGTTCCAGCTAACGCGTGACAAAGCAGAGAAGGGTGGATTTAGAGCTGAGTCAGTTACCTAATAACTAGCACGTTTACCTTCCAATCTGACTTCAGCCAGATGTATCTCTCTGAAGGTGTCACAGTTCTAGAAGAACCCAGGAGTGTCCTGGAATGGTTTTATTTCTTTGGTTTCAGAGGGGAGAAACAGAAGGTGGTCTTTCCTTTCTCTGTGTTGAACTGAACTGGACAGGGCTTACACTAGAGTAGATATCCCATAGCAGCTACACTCACTCTGTCCCCAACCCACACTCTCCACAAGGATCCTGAGAAGAGAAAGCCAGGGCTTTCCTCACTGTCTAGTCCTTTTTACTTTTCTTGCTCATCCTATAATCATAGTATTCGAAAATATCTCTCATTCTAATCTGCTTTCATTTTTCAATTTTGATATAACATCTTTGTCAAGGGCCTGAAGGGCTGAATATAGAGTATATTAGTGAAATAAGCGAATTAAACTGGAAAATATTGCCATTGAAGAGACTTATCAAGGAATAATTGAGATAATAAAGGTCCGGCAAAACAATTTCAACCTTTAAAATGCTGGAGGAGGGGCCCACTTGGTGGCATAGTGATTAAGTTCACCTGCTCTGCTTCAGAGGCCTAGGGTTTGCGGGTTTGGATCCCGGGTGTGGACCTACGCAGGCCTCATCAAGCCATGCTGTGGCAGGGTCCCACATACAAAAATAGAGGAAGATTGGCAACAGATGCTAGCTCAGGGCGAGTCTTCCTCACCAAAAAATAAATAAGTAAATAAAATAAAAAATAAAATGCTGAAGGATATATCTAGTAAAAAATGAAGTATGGATTAATACACCAGGATAAATTAGCAGGAGTGGGCATGTTTGGCATAAAATACGTAAATTAGATCAATATTTGTGATGGGAAAACATAATTGGGGATTACAGAGTAATAATGGTTCCTTTTGAGTGTTTCAGGAGGACCATTATATATATGCCTTGTGATCCAGATTCTTTCATCTTGTCTCTTTAAGGAGTCTGTTTTTCTGTGAAGTTTCTATTGTCATGAATTGACTCCTTTTTCATACTCTGCTTTATTTTTTGTTTTCCCTGACTCTTCCTTCCCTCCTCCTAATCCCCTTTAACTCAGATGTGATTCTTGTCTAAGTGTTTGTACAGAATCCTTGTTAGTCTTACATCTTTTTCCTATATTAAATCATTATTCATTAAGAGAGGCAGCTGTTACTGTGAAGAGACCTCTGGGAGAGGAGTCAGCTCTTGGCTTTGCTGAAGTGCTATATAAAAGTCTATTCCAAAGTTAGAATCTCTGGGCTTCAGTTTTCTCTTCTGTAAGATGAAGAAATTAGCGGTATAATTCCTAAGATTGCTTACATTTCTAATATTGTACAGTTCGGGGAACTTTGAGGGAGTTTTTCAGGATTGAGGACTATTGATCTAACAAATACTGCTCACACAGAGGAAAAAAGATTTTTCATTTAGGCAGACCCCATAGAGAAAATGACTACTGTTTAAATAACAAGTAAGGCTCTTCCAAAATGAATTTTTGTGATTCTTAATATCTAATGATCCCTCATTCCAAGATTACAGTGGACTTTTTATGCAGGGCAGAAATTTAAAATAGTGGTGATAGTGGTAATCTGTTGACTGTTTTAATGTGAAAAGAGACAAAATGAACAATCTAAGTTGCTAATTATTGTACGGTTACCAACTGTGGAATAAATATCGGGAATTAAAACTTGCTTATAAGAGGAGATAGACTTATAGGCGAAGGTCTTCTTGAGGTAACAGTACAAGAAATATCTCTAAATCAGCTTAGGGCTGAAGTAATGGACAGAAAATTCAAACACTAGGCCTGACAGTACTGTTTAGTGGAGGAATTAGGCTGCAACATCTGTCATTCTATCGATCTCTTGGATTGATTCCATCTATCTGGTGGGCCCGTGTCCCCTGGCTGCCTCGCCTCTCTCGGGGCGTCATCTGGAGAGGGTATTCTTTTATACAGAAGAGAGCTGCTTTTTCAGTCAAGCTTCACTCCCCCTTCCAGGACCCTAGCTCCTCTGCGTGGAGAGTGGCAGTAATATACTTAGTGCTATTTTCCCAAGAGATGTAGATATGTCTGATAGATTTCAGTAATTCACTCATTCATTCATTCATCCTTGCATTCAATAAATATTTAGTGAGCATCTATCATAGACCAGACACTATGATAAGAGCTGGTGAATCAGTCCTGAACAAGTTAGACATGATCCTGACCTCATGGAGCTTATGGTCTCCCCCCACCTTATACTTATAATCCTCCCTTGTCATTCTTTCCTCCTCCTTATACTTCCCAAGCCTCCAAAAGAGTAGATTCGGGCATATTTTTGTCATTGAAGGCTTTTCTTTTCTTTTTTTTTTTTTGATAGATTAAAAATTATGTAGTGCAAATCTTAGGAAAAGTTCACAGGGTTTTGTTGGCTCTGATGCACTTCAAATGCTTCTTAAGATCACCCATTGAAATTTCTCTTTTGAGCTAAAGCTTTTGCCTGGATTTTACTCTCCTTTTACATAATTGCAACATGTGGCCTCCTCCCTTCACCTCCAATGCACTTGTTTTCTTTGTGAAATTGTCTTGTCTTTAAATTTCTTTTCTATCATACTATGTAAGATGGAGACCTGTAATTATGGGAAAACTACTTCATGTTACTTTATAACTCAAGAGAAAGGCAAGAGAGGAAACTAACTTTTATTAATAATGCTATTGCTAATAATTACTAAAAACAATTATTTATTATTACACAGTGGGCAGTGTGTCTTGAATTTCTAGTGAGGTATGTATTCTTTCTCTCAGGACAATACTTTCTTTATAGAGATCTGGTACAGTAATCTGCAAATTGAAAGGGCTCAAATATATTGTTGGTTCGTTGTTCCTTTCACCTGTTTTTGTCTTCTTGATTAATAAATACATTACAGGTCACTCTGGATCAACCTCAAGTTCTTTCAAGCTTTTAAAGCTATTTTTATAATTTAAGACATTATAGCTTCTTTTCAGGTTCAATGTTTGGCAATATTCTGGTGTAAGCCCTCCAGAAATGTGCGCATATTGTCATTTCAAAGTGCCTCTTTCAGAGCCTTGGCTGCTGCAGAAATTCAGCTTATTATGAATCACTGGAATGAATAACACTTGTTGCTAATCCTTTGCAAGCATGAAAAAAATCTACGTGATAGCCCCAATGCTGCCAGGTGGTAATATGTGGATTTTAGACATACTATGTATATAATGTGCTATGCTCTAACTTTTTTTAAAATGTCACAGAGTTCGGAATCTAATCCAGTGAATAGAAAATTTCTGTCTCAAAGATAGATCTTTTCATGATTAGCTATTGTGATTGAATTTTATAGCATCACAGAAGCCCCTGAAATATCTGTTCTCTTTGATATCAGTGGGACTTCATTCATGTGTTAATAAGGTGTAGTCCTTTCTAGATGTCCTAAGACGATACCTTACCTTGGAAGCACCTCCTATGCTTATAGCTGAGATAGCTACAGAACAGGGTTAGGCAGTCTGCTTTGGAAACCCGGAGTAGGATATCTAGATTCTGGAGTAGTTTATCTAGATTCTTTTCCTCAAACTTTCATAACAAGTATACTTCTAGGTGAACAGGATTCTGAAACTGGACTTCTACCCTTTACTCACTCAGTCAACCTTGGGACTCTCAAACAGTGTGTGTGTATGTGTGTGTGTATCTGTGTATCTTTGTATTCTGGGAATTTTCAAACATACACAAAAGTAGTAAGAACAAAATGACCTATGTCATTATATTCATCAGTTATCAACATTTTTATATTCTTGTTTCATCTATTTGCCCATTCTTTTTTTTTCTTCGCGGTTTTAAACTAAATCCTGGACATCATATGTTTTACTCATAAATACTTTAGTGCATTTCTTACATGTTTAATATTAAGTAAAAACTTGAGACTAAAAGCTATTAAATATATTTTTGTTTTGTGTCTGAAATTAGCATGGTTCTATTCTAATTAGCTTTCTTCTACATTAATAGGTTTAGTTTCATTTTTGTCTCTCCTTGACTGCCACCAAAACCATATTTTATTCTTGTCATAGCCTGCAGTTATTATACTGGTTCTAATATAAACAGAGATGACAGCTACACAATTTATGTGTATGTATAAGCGATTTAAAAACTGTGCTCTCATGAACTATTTCTGTTTCTCTGTAGTGAGATCATTAGTGTAAGATTTTTACTTTAGGCATAAATCATCAGTTCCTATTACAAGCTCTATGAATTTATACATAGGAATGGAGTGGATGTTTTGACTATAGGTTAGTAAAAGGAGAGTGGGTCATTAAGGTAGACTAGGCAAACAGGAGTTGGATTTGATTGGTTAATAATTATTCTACTTCACAAGATCGCCCCATGTGTGTTTATGCTCTGAAACTAGGATAAGTTGGCTAGTTCTAAAAACATAAAAGAATGGGGGGAAATTTTTATAGTTTCTACTTTAATTCTATTGCTTATATGCTCAAATACCAGCCATAATATCCCTGAGACTCTGATTCATACTAATATCTTTTCAGCGGAACTCCCACCTCCATATACAGCCATTGCCAGTCCAGATGCCAGTGGTATTCCAGTAATAAACTGCCGAGTGTGCCAGTCTCTCATCAATTTGGATGGCAAGCTTCACCAGCATGTGGTTAAGTGCACAGTTTGTAATGAAGCTACAGTAAGTGGAGATTTCCATTAATGAAAGCATAAATCGTTATCTGACATCTTCTCCCTAAAGGAAATGCACCAGTAATGTTACTTAAAAGTAGGTGTGGGCTAGATAGAGACATGGCCATAGTTTTTCATCCTTTCTTTCTTTTATTTCTCTTTTTTCATATGAGGATGCTTCTGGTGTTTAAAGCTAACTCCGTTACAAAAATTTCATGGTCAATTTAATTACAATGCCATTTGGCTCTTTATTTCAAAACTGAAACGGACCATGGACCGTTATTTATAATTTTCTTCAGTATCAATCTACATTGCAACTAAATCCATTCTGATTTTCACTAAAACGAAAATATACTAACGTTCACTACAAATGTGGACTTTGTACTTATGTGGAAAATGAACTTGTTTTACTTCTGGAGGATGTCAGTATGGTTTTCCTGGGCTTTTGTGATTATGCATTTATTGTTGACATCTGTGCCAAAGTGTTTACAAATAGTTTGGTAATTTATTCCATTTACTTGAAATTAATTTAGTGAAATATTCAAAAAGTTTGAAGGCACATTTTTTTTACTCAACTTTTGGAAGAACAACTAAATTTTAAGTAAAATTTTTATAGTTTCAGGTAGTAACCTGGTAAAGTGTATACTAGTTGGGTTAAATATATTTCTACTTTCATGGTTATACTTTATTTTTTAAATTTCAATCTTTCTAAAGATCTGAAATATTAATTTTTGGTATTTGTATTTTTTTCCTTTTTAGAAAAGTCAAAAAAAGTCAACCAGTGATTATTGTGTCTCTAAGACCCATGAAATGTGGATACTGGCCTTTATATGTTTTATATAAAACTCATAAAATAAAACCTTCAGTCACGAAGCAATATTTTTCATTATAAATATTTTTTTCTATAGGGGACATCATTTGAAGAATTTTATTGTGTAAATAAGTGATGCTTATAAAACCAGCTATTTTCATTTTGAGTTGAACACTTACAAGTAAATTTAATTAGCTTTAACATCCTTGCTGCTCGTTTTAGAGTTGGCAATCAAATAAGAGCAATTAACAAAAAATACCATGCCTTAAAGGTTTTGTGGGATTTGATATTAGTGTTGATTTTTTTCTCCTATTCCTCCATCCATACAAACTTTTGTTCTTTACTGAGTAGAAAAAAAGGAGTTTTAAAGCTTTATATTTATACTTGGAAGTAAACAGAACAGACTAGATTGTTTGTGGAAGAATCTCAGTCACTTCGGATTTAGCCAACAGCCTCAATCTGGCTACTTAGAAGTGATGAGTTCATACGGAATCAATAGGATTTGGCTACAAAGAAACTATTCTGGACATAAAATTGTGTTGAAATTTTTATATCATTACTATCCTTGTCAAATAAAGAAATGTAAATAATTGTGAATATTCTAGAGAAAATGAATAGTATCTAATCAGATTGCCTTGTGTGGAATCAGTAACATTATAAGGGAGGGAAAAAGTTAAAAAAAGTCTTTGAGGAGTACTTTAACATATGGCTCACTAACGTTTGCCATTTAATTTGATCTTAAATTTATGAATGAAGAAGTGTTAGGCACCTAGGAGCTTCTCTGGAGAAATTCTAGGTTGAAAAGAACAAGTATAATGGACCAGGGTCCAACAGAACAGTTCTCTTGTGTTCACTATCACTGTCCCTGCTCAGTTTTACTGTGATTCATTCTCTCCATGTCACCTAAAACAGAGTATCAGTTTATCTATTCTCCCGGGCAGCCACCTCTGAGAGGAACTTGATATTCCTGTGGAGATTTAAAAAAGCAAAACATAAAACAAAAAAACAAGGTTAATAAAAATCCTTTTTTATTTCAGTAGAGAGAAGGGAAGTAAGATGTGTATGTATGTGTGTGTGTGAAAATATGGACAAATTTTAGCAAGACTTAGAGAATATAGAATTTAAGGTTAAAGGAGAAATGATTTCTAGGACATGTTAATGGAAAATTTGAGAAATCCTGGGGAAAGAGTGGAGCTACTTGGCTGCATAACTCATGATGAGTCTGAGATTTAGAGGCTGATAGACTGGGTTCAAATCCTAGCTCTGCACTCAGTAGTTACATATCCTTGGGGACTTAACTTCTCTAAACTGTGGTTTCCTCATGTAAAGTGGTATAATAATGATAATACCTACCCGAGAGTGTTGCTGTTGGGATTATAGGGGGAAAGTGCCCAGCACAGTGCCTGGCACACACAAGTTTATTTTGCCAAGTAAGAATATTAAAACATATGCATACGGACAATGTCATTTTCCCCCATTTCACTGCAGACCAGACATGACATGGCATGGGCTGGCACTGAGGACCAGTACTTGAAATCTTTTAGTTCAATTGCCTTGTTTTACAAATGAGGGAACTAAGATCTGTAAGCGAGGTAGGACTAGAATATAAAAACAAATCTTGTCATTTGCCAATCACGTATTTACTTAATAGTAAAACTTGGATATACAGAAATTAACCCAAATTCTGGTTTGTATAGTGTAGCAATATGTTCTGGATGTTTGTGAATTTTAGATATTCAGATTTTATCAATAATATAGTTTAATAAATTGTAGGTAACTTATTGCTAACTATATATTTCTATCAAACTTATTCACTTAAACTTATCCAAATAAGTTTAATTTACTAATCTTTTTTTTTTGAAATATGTTGCAGACTTACAGAAAAGTTACAAAAATAATAGTACATAGTACAGAGAATTCCCATAGGCCTTTCACCACATTCCCCAAAATTAACATTTTGCCACATTAGCTTTCTCTAAATAAATAAATAAATAAATAAATAATACTTTTTCAGAAACTTTTAAGGTAATTACAGATGGTCTTCTACCCCTCAACATTTTCATGTGAATTTCCTAAATAAAAAAAAAGGACATTCACTCATATAATCACAGTACAATTATCAAACGTAAAAAATTAACATTGATACCTACTGTTATCTAATCTTTTGACTTTATTAATGCTTGTGCAATTCTTCCATTAAAAAGAAAATCTGATCCAGTAGTCAATCCAGAATTACATGCTGCATTTGGTTATCATGTCTCTTTAATCTCCCTTAATCTGAAATTTAGTCTTTCTTTGTCTTTTATTGCCTTGACTTTTTTGAAGAGTACAGGCCAAATAACTTGTAGAATGTCCCTTAGTTTGGGTTTCTTTGATGTTCTCTCATGATTGGATTCAGGTTCTGCATTTTTGGCAGGCATGCCATGGAGGTAACGTTCTATTCCTCTCAGTGCATCATAGGCTATTCATTTTAACAAGCTTAAGTTTCAAACCTAGTATTAAAAGGAGTGTTTTCTTTGGGGTTATTTATTTTTGCTTTTAAATTTACTGTAAAGTTAAAGAGAAAAAAAGAAATACTAGCACTAAGAATTATTACAAGTTTTTTTTAAAGTTAAAACGCCATAAAATCAATCACTTCTTATATTCTAGTGAGTAAAGATTAAAAGTACAAATTTGTCATATTCTCTTTCCCCACTATTCTTATTGAGCTCGCTCTTCCCAGGCAGGTGCAAGGAACCCTCAGTGAATGTTTGCGCCTGGCCGTACAGGTAGACGACCTTGCCTTGTGAACTTTAAAGGGAAAACAACTCAGTGTGCACTAAATATTCCTCCTATATTAAAAGGCCATTACAAACTAATTTTGAAATACGCCCTTAAATCTCTGTAGCCCCCACAACTTTATAGAGTGTTTGCCAACATTTGAGCTATTTAAAACCATTTACGATGCACTTTTTCTTAATCTGTGCTTTGGTAGCACTATGGGGAGCCTAAGTTTTTAAGGAGGCATTTCGTTTTTAAACACAAACAAGCTTTGGCAATCAGTACTTTGGTTAATTTGCTGTGTTTGCATTTTCTTCCGTTATCTAGCCAATCAAAAACCCCCCAACAGGGAAGAAATATGTTAGATGCCCTTGTAATTGTCTCCTCATTTGTAAGGACACATCTCGGCGAATAGGATGTCCGAGACCCAACTGGTAAGAGATAAAAAGATTCATTCGTTCATCCATTTGTTCATTCAACAAGTACTTGTTAAAGGCTCATTATGTGCCAGGCTTTGTTCTAAACAGAGTCTTTGTCTTCAAAGTAATTGCAGAACCTAGATTATTTTTTTCTTTGTTAAAGGAATGATATGCTTAGTTTGAACTTAATGATCACTGGTATTTGTAAGATATAATATTATTAAATGAGCAATGCAAATTTTCTTAATGTTATGTAAGTACTTAAGACACTGTAATGAATCAATGACTCATTGAACTTATTTTAAAAGAACCAGTTAGTTTACCTTTGACATAATTCATCTTAACCTGGAAGTTTTTAGTCATCATCATGTACCTCACTGTATGCTACACTAGTCTCTGCTGACCATAATCTATGCAATAAAGTGTGGAGTTATTTGCCCATGCCAAACACCATTATCAAAGTGCCCAGATAGGAGTATATCAAGTCCTTAACTGTGTTTTTGTCTGTGATTTCTGGCGTTTTGACCATTACATGAATCATTTGCAACCCTGTCTGGTGTCAGACTGGAGAATAGAAAGGAAAGGAGCTTCCCATTTTCCTTTTTATTCCAACTCTGATTTGACATCAAGGAATACAGCCTACTTAGAGAAATTTGGTTGTGACTGAGCTCTTTGGTACCTTCGTGCCACACGCATATTTGTTGATATAGAATATTTTAATTTGTTTGGTCTACCACACTCAAATTTCTTCCTAGATAGGGAATTATAAGATCTGTTTTCAGATTTAAACTTATAAGAACTTGGAAATGGCAGTTGAGTGGTTCCCAAGGCCATTGATTAGGACCAGTCCCATAAGTTATAGTTTCTGTCCCAAGTATAAAAAGACTCTCATTTTTTTGCTTTTGAAATATTGACTATTGCTACTTTTTGTGATTTTGGCACCAAAGCCTGACACTTAATTCACTTCATTTATAAAACAGGTATGATGTATTTAAAATGCTATATTCCATGTTTTTGGTCATATATTGCAGGTTTTGCCCTCAGTCCATTGTGGGATAATGAAGTTTTTCCTTTCTCTTTCCACAGTAGACGCATAATTAACCTTGGCCCAGTAATGCTTATTTCTGAAGAACAACCAGTTCAACCTGCATTGCCAATCCAGGCAGAAGGTACAAGAGTAATATGTGGGCACTGTGGAAACACATTCCTGGTGAGTAACCAGATATTTGTTGTGGGGACAATCTGTAAATGTAGGTCATGATCACATAAATTTGACCACTACTTATAGTCTTAAAGTTTTGTCCAAGTGCAAATTGATCAAAGATTAAAATACAGCCTATTTTAGAAAGACAGTTAATCAGATGTACAGCTAGGAAATACTGCATCTTTGGTGAATTAGATAAAATGTGCATCCTCTGATTGATTCATTTGTAACAAGGGACCTCTCTGGGTAGGCCAATGAGAAACAGTACCCTTACCTCCAGGAAAGGAAACATGGGTATCTTGGCTTGGTGATCAGCTGAGTCTTAGCCCTATCCTCACTTTCTCTGCAAAGCACAAAGTGTACAAGCTCATTCAGTGGCCCTGCTTCATGGTTTTCGGATTTAAAAAAAATCTTATAATTTATCAAATATTTCTTATTTTTAAAAATTAAATGTAAAAAGAATTAACTCTGGTATCTTTAATTGAATAAGTCATTGGATAAAAAATAAGAAGGTATAAGTAATTTTATATAAGCTAAAGTTATTGGAGTTCTTGTTTTACTACTTTTATCTTTAACCCTAAGTTTAATTTTAAAAAGTTAATTTCATAATGACTTACCCTCTCAGGAAGGGTAAGAATAGGTTTTCTTTTGTTATTTAGCTTTCATAGGAGACAAATGATTTTTTTAGAACCTAAGTATTAAAAGAACATTCCAGAGTATAGGTATGGGCAGAGCTGAGGCTGCAGTGGTGTATTAACAACACCTGCTGTCACTAAGGGATGAATGAGTTTAAGAAAGTGTAGATGATTTATTTTTAATTCCTTCTAATTTTTATTTTTAGTAAAGTAATTCATGTACATAATTTCAGATGTCAAATAGGACTGTAAAACTTAGAGGGAAAATGGTGGTCATCTCTTTATCTAACTTACCCTCTAATACCATCTCCCCAATACTTTCAACTCTTTCAGTTGCTCTGCTATTTACTTCCATGTATTTAAACTGTTCTCTTATCCTTTTTCTTTTTGATTAAGCAGTTTCAGACATTACTTATTGCCTTGTAAAGTGCAGATTGAGGATTTAGCACTCATACCACCTCTGCCCCAACTCATATTCCTTTCCTGGCTTGATTCCATACTCCCAGTAGAGTTATAATATTTTATTCAATTAATACTTAGTGTTTATATTCTTTATGATTAGGTAATTTATGTTTAGAGCTGAGCCAAGTGATATGCTATGTTTCTCTCCTGTATGGCTTTTAAATTTTTCTTGGATTTGTTAATAATTGTCCTTCCCCCTTTTGAATTTGTTTAATTTTCTATGTACAAATCATTAATTCTTCCATTCTCTTATAGAACTATAACATTCCTATCAGTATAGTCAAACACATCAGAGAATCTATTATTTAGGCTTCCTGCTACACAGCTGTCATCCTGGGACTTCCCTTTACCATTGTCCTAGGAATTCCTTGGACCTCTTTCCCATATTGGATCCCATGCCATCCTCACAGTTCTTGGTTTATTCCTTCATTTTGGTGGAGCACTTCCTCTCTTAGCTTTCTGAGAAAAAAATGCCAGAAAATAAATTTGAGCCCTTTTACTTCTTAAATAGTTTTTAATCTAATCTCACATCCACTTTATAATTTGTCCAGATGTAGCATTATAGATTGCCAATTGTTTTTTCTCAAAAATATAAAGGCTTTGCTCCGCTGTTGATGAGAAGTTCATGTGCTATTCTGACTCCCAAGATCCTTTCTATGTGACTCTTCCTTTTCCTCATATTCCTCCCCCTCTCTTCTTCTGAAGAACTGTCAACTATTAGTATCAATGAGGCTTTTTTTAGGGCAAGTTTCTCTGGGGCACAATCCCTTGATGTCTTATGAGGGAAACACCTGGGAGACAGCATTCTAGGAGCTATGAAGGGTAGTAAGGGTGAAGGTCTCACCCACTGTTCAGACTGTAGACTTTATTTTCCTCTTTCCTCTTCCGTTTCTCCAGTGTTCCAAAATTGCATTAAAGTGTGCCTTATGGAGGATATGTTTGAGCTCATTGTCTGGGTGCTCACTGGTTCCTCTTATAGGCCACTCCATTTTCTTTGTTCCCTCTCTCTAGAACCTTTTATATTAAATCAGCTGAATTGACTCTCTCTCTCTCTCTTTTTTTTTTTACATTTTATTTTCAGTTTTGGCTTTTTCTTATACTTACTGAGAAACTTCTCCAACTATATCTTCTAAACAACTCAAAATTTTAATTTCAGATGGTCTACCTTAATTTTTAATTTCCAAGAGTTTTCCAAGTAATTTTTCCTTTTTCTAAAGAGCATTCTCTTCTGGATGGCATCTTTCTGAAGCTATTCATCATATTTTTTCTGAGGTATTGTTCTTCTATACCTTGTCTCTGTTTTCTCCCCACTTTTTCTGTTTGTTTTTCTTTTGTGATAGAGGGTTTACTGGAAAGTTCGTTTATATTTGATGGCAAGTCACTGATTGGAATCTCTATGCATGCAGCAGGAGCTAAACTTTTTCTCCTTCCTTCCTTCCTTCCGTCATTCCTTCCTTCCTTCCTTCCTTCCTTCTCTCCCTCCTTCCTTCCTTCCTTTCTTCCTACCTTCTTTCATACTTCCTTCTTTGACACTTCCTCCTCCTACTTCTTCTTTCTCTTCCTTTTCCTCATATTCCTCCCCCTCCTCTTCTTCTGAAGAACTGTCAACTATTTGTATCAATAAGGCTTTTTTTAGGGCAAGTTTCTCTGGGGCACAATCCCTTGATGTCTTATGAGGGAAACACCTGGGAGACAGCATTCTAGGAGCTATGAAGGGTAGTAAGGGTGAAGGTCTCACCCACTGTTCAGACTGTAGACTTTAACTTATTCTTTTGCTTTTAAAATGGTGTTTTACTCTTGCCTTCTGCTTTGCCTGATGTTTCTAGATTCACAGACTCACTAGTCCAATTTCTGTTCAGAATAAATCACTCTTCTCTTGCATGTGTTGGGGAGGGAGGGATTTCTAGTTTTGTGGTATGGAGGGAAGAGTATACAACTGATACTCTTATTTTTATCACTACCCTTAACCCCCACCTTTGAAAGCACCTGAAAACCCCAATACTTGAGCTATCCTGTGCTGCTTCCGTGTGAACTCCACCTGCTTTTCATTGGCATACTCTCTGTAGGCAGTCAAGTTTCAGCATCACTTTCACTAAGTCAGTTGCCAAGTCTCCATTAGCTTTCCATTGTCCAAAACTTTGAGGCCATTTCTCCTCTAATTCTCTTTGTTCTTACAGTATTATACACCTTTAAATTCATTTGCTATCATTTTAGTCATGTTTGAGAAAGAAAATGGAAATTCAGCTATTTATCCAATTTACACACTTAACTAGAATTGCTGGGGTTTTTCTGATCTAGTAGGACAGGGTAAACTTCCTTGCATTTATATTTTATTGATTAAATCAGTGACTAATGACATAAAATAGGGATATACTTAATAAGGATAGTTAAATTTCTTTTTGAAAATCACTCTATATTGATTTAATATAGGTTAGTAGCTCAGTGTTATGAAGAATAAATAGACTGCCGAGCTCTTAATTCTGCCTTGAGAATTTTTCCTTATCCTTATTAGTATGCCAATCACAAGTAGTCTTATATCCTTTGTAGTATGTTCTTTGCCCTTCAAACTTTTAACTATTAGGATAATTCATTTATTTATTCTCTATTTTGTGTCAGCCTTGACTTACAAGGCCCAAGAGCAATTGACACAAGTTACAAAGTTCAATGGCACTGAAAATAAAATATGAAAAAATCAGGGAGAATGAAAAAAAGGGCAGAAAAAATATGATGAAGTCATGCATAAGACTATAAGTATGCATAATATTTAATCCTCTGCAGTTGTTAAAATTAGACTGAATTTTATCTGTGAGCCTTCTAGAGTTGATGAAAAGAGGAAAGCGTGATGTATTATGAGATATTCAGGACATTTTTCAAAAAGGTCACACAGGAGAAGTTTTATTGGAAGACTGCAATCTGAGAGAGAGTTATTTCCATGGATTAAGGTAAAAGAACAATATAATGGACTGTGTCCTCAATAATATCCTTTTGTTTATAATAACATCTTTTACTGTATCAATGTTATAATGCTAAAGTTAAATTTACTAGGAATTCACTCTATTCACACTGTTCATTTCATAGCATGGCTGGAACCATGGACAATGTTTAGAAAAGCTAGATTTGTGTTTTCAAAAGGGTATTCAATAGAACACTCATTTTCTGGGATAATTATAGGTGTTATGCGAGTAAAGAGTTCCATGGTCATTGGGAATTGCTAGGATAAAAAAACAATTAAACAGTATTTTATTACAGATGTATTCTTTAGCACTTTTAGCATGCATCATTGTTAATATCCAGAAGGGAGTCTTAATGTAGTATGTACAAACATTTTTTAACCTCCAAATCATTTTGAGAGGATCATCTAGCCAGACTAGTATTTTGAGGGACATTGCTTGGAAAATAGTTTTCCGTAAGAATAAAGGGAATACATACCCTTCAGCTAGTCCTGGTATGAATATAAAGGAATTTCTTAAGATAACTGAACAGCAGAGAGTTTAATTTTGCATTTCTGTGAGCAGGTGTTCTCTGTTGCTGATGAAAGGCAGGTCTAGATGCTTTGTCAATCAATACTTGACTGTGGCGTTGGCATTCTCCAAGAAAAACTAACACAGCCTGCAGTATGTGCCTGAATCATAGATTATAGTTCAAACTTTGTCCTGAAGTGAGCCAATGTAGTACCTCAGGCAGGGTTAAATTTTCTTTACTTGGACACAGCGACATATGGTTTGGTGGCATAGAAGAGAATGACAATAATTGTAACTTGAACATATTTCCGAATACTGACACCAGTTGCCTATTTCATCCATTAAAAAATAAAATCCAGTAGGGTACTATCAAATGACCAGTTTTTAGCAGTGTAACTTTCTTATGAACCTTCTAAGATTGATTCTAAAAATGTACCTTGGGAAAACTAAGTTTATCTGTTACATAGAATGGTTAGAAGTCAGTCAATATTGGAACACTTCTACCAAAAATGATTGGGTTTTAGAGAAGTTGCTTTTAATCTTTCTGATAGAAAATAGATAAATTTTTTTTCTATTGAGATTTCAAGGTCTGGCAATAAAATTTTAAGTGTGCACAGGCTGCATTTTAGATAAGTGAACAGTAGCAAGTCAACTTCTTTTCAAAAGCTCAGGTATTTGCATTCATTTGAATAGATTATGACAAAATTATTTCTAATAATAGATGCTTTTCTGTTCTTAGTTTGTTGCATTTAAGTAAGTACTTGGAGATAACAAAACCAGATGTGTTAAGCAGCTAGCTATATAATTTACCAATGACACAATAAAGTCTTAGCTGTTTGTCAGTTATAGTTGGATTTACTGTGCATAATCTGTGCTGAAAGAAGAACTCTATAAAATATACTGGACTAAATAATCTCCATAAGTTGGTCATTGAAAATTCTAGAAATCTTATGTTAGCCTTCAGGCTTGGATTTTGAGTTCCTCTTCCCTCAAGGATTTCATAACTGCCTCCTCAACCATTTTGCATATTTTAACCATGAAAACTTAAATTTGTTGTTTATAAATAAAATTTTAATGACATTACAAGTTCACCAACTATACTAAAACTAATCACAAATACATAAAAAGATACTCAAAATAAGATTTCTGTATTCTTGACTTCTTAATCTTCTATCCCAATTTCTGTAGAAATGTATAGCACATTAATTCTAGTTTTTTCGCTATTAAGAATAAGTTTTGAAATAAACTAACTTGTTACAAAATAAGTAATGAAAGAAAGATTTGCTGCTGCTTGAAAAAAAATGTAGCCTGGAGGCTGCCCCGGGGCATAGTGGTTGAGTTCGGCGCTCTCCTTTGGCAGCCTGGGTTCACGGGTTTGGATCCTGGGCAGGGACCTATACCAACTGTCAGCCATGCTGTGGCAGCGACCCACATATAAAGTGGAGGAGGACTGGCCCAGATGTTAGCTCAGGGCTAATCTACCTCAAAAAAAAAAAAAAAAATGTAGCCTTGGCTTGGCATTCTCAGATGTTGAAAAATGATCATTTTGAAAAGAGTGAACATCTGTGTAAGGTTTCATTTCTAGTTTATTTATCTTGGGACTCTGTTTCTGCTGTGATTGAGAGAAATCATTTCTTTTTTTTTTTTAAAGATTGGCCCTGAGCTAACATCTATCAGCAATCTTCTTTTTTTTTTTTTTTTTTTTACTACTTCTTCTTCTTCTCCCCAAAGCCCCCCCAGTATGTAGTTGTATATTCTGGTTGTGAGTGCCTCTGGTTGTGCTATGTGGGATGCTGCCTCAGCGTGGCCTGATGAGCAATGCCATGTCTGCGCCCAGGATCCAAACTGGCAAAACCCTACGCCACCGAAGCTGAGCATGCAAACTTAACTGCTGGGCCACGGGGCCGGCCCTGAGAGAAATCATTTCAAGGTTAACTAACTCTCATGAGATTTGAAATAAAAATGAATATGGAGAAGTCCAGACAAACCCAGATTTATTTCTTCTTTTTGTAAAGTTAATCATTAAAAAAAAATTGAAAAACAGTCATGCATCCGAGACTTTCTGAAAGTTATCTTCTATTGCGTGGAGAACATTTGAATATGTATAATTTGTTGAAGCCCTGCTATTTCTAGAATTTGAAAGCTATTCCCGTGACCTGGAATCCTAAACAAAAATTAATTTTAATATAAGTTGTTTCGGTGATAAAACTGCTGAAGTACTTAAAAGAATTCTCCTAAAACTATTAAGGAAATGTATGCTTTACAAGAAGGTATACATAAAAGCAAACAAGATGGAAAGTGAGAAAGGCATTTTTAAATATATTTTGTGGTAAAGATTTACTTTAAATTCATATTGCTCATTCTTTCAAAGACTTTAACCTACTACCAGTAAACCATTTCAAGTGCCTAAATAACAATCCTGTGAAGAAGGTAGCCCATTCAATTACCTATATTTACGGGGAAGAATATTGAAAAAGAAAGTTGCACCATAGAAGGAGTGTGTTGTTGTTCCACAGAATAAGCAAGAACAGAATAGAAGGCACCTTCCTGACTTGAGTTCTACCTGTATCTAATTTGTTTAGTTTATTTGCTTTGTGGGTTTCCCACACAAATAGAATAAGTAGTTGAATTTTAGTAATGAATCTAAATATTCATGTATTTAAAAGGTTGCTTCTCAATATTTACAGGAAAAACAACTTTGAAGGTACTTGAAATACGTTTTTATTCCCTGGGAGTGAACTGAGACATAAAGGTGAAATAAGTGACCCTAATTACAGAGTTACATTCAGTTTTCATTGTAAAGCAAACTAGGTTGCGTCAGAACTTGGAAAAATCATGGGAACTGTTTCAGAGGGGGATCCCAAACTTTATTTTAAGGGAGGAGGAGAAGTGTTGGAAGGGAAAAGCTTGTTTAACCATGAGAAAGTGATTATTTCTGCTGTGATCCCTGATAACCTTTGAACTAAAAGAAACCTCTTATCAGATTGGATAGTTTTTAGTTGTTTTCCTTTTTAATCCCTCTATTTATTTTACAGTGGATGGAACTGAGGTTCAACACTCTGGCAAAATGCCCACACTGCAAAAAAATGTAAGTTCCCTACCATTGGAAATGCTGTTGGGAGGTACTTGAGAACAACTTAAAGAGTCCAGAATTCTCACTTAGTACATTTTTATTTTAAGACATGCTATGGGATGAATGCATACTTATTATATTTATGCTTTTCAAGACTAAGTAAAAAGACATCTTTAAACTGATTAATATATTCCATTTTGAAATTAAAATGATTAGGCTTGGTTATCACTCTCTAAAGGGAAAACAATTTCTAAGAAAGAAATTACCAAAATTATCAGGAACCTGGTGAGGCTTTTCAAATGTCCTAAAAGGTTACAATCTATTGCAAATAATCTAAAATTTATATTGTAAAAATGGGCCATAATCTAGGAGAAAAACCAAATTGTTTGGGGTTTGTAATTAGGTAGTTGTTAGCTTTTGTCATCTCCTGCCTAATGAGATTATTAGATGATGGCAAAGTTTATGTAATTATTCATCTATCTCTATTCAGTCTATTTCTATTTCTAAATGTTATTATACCTAAGGAAAATAACAAAAGGCAGTATAAAAATGGGAAAAAATAGAAGATATTTTGATTAAAGACATTTTGTGGCTGCTGTGTTGGGGATCCCCAAGTGACTCCAAGATTCTGTGATTTTCCAGAAGGACTAATAGGAATTAGTATATATTCGTAATTGCAGCTATGATTTATTTATTTTTTATTTATTTATTTTTAAAGATTTTACTTTTCCTCTTTCTCCCCAGAGCCCCCCAGTACATAGTTGTATATTTTTAGTTGTGGGTCCTTCTAGTTGTGGCATGTGGGACGCTGCCTCAGCATGGCTCGATGAGTGGTGCCATGTCCACACCGAGGATTCGAACCAGTGAAACCCTGGGCCACTGAAGCGGAGAGTAGGAACCCAACCACTCACCATAGGGCTGGCCCCGCAGCTATGATTTATTAGCATGAAAGTGTACAAAGCAAAATCAGCAAAGGAAAAAGGCACATGGTGCAAAGTCTGGAGGAAACCAGGAGCAAGATTCCAAGAGTCCTCTCCCAGTGGAGTCACACAGGACATGCTAAATTCCTCCAGCAGTGAATTGTTACAACACATGTGAAATGTTATCTACCAGAGAAGCTTGTTAGAGACTCAGTGCCTAAGGTTTTTTTTTCTTTGAGTTCATACTAGTTTATGTCATTGTGAAATTTCTCTTGTACATTATTTCTTGTCTGTCACCACATAGCTGCTCCCCCTCACCTCCTGTGCTCACCCCCCACCCCCATCCCCTGGTAACTACTGAACTGTTTTCTTTGTCCATGTGCTTGTTTATATTCCACCTATGAGTGAAATCATCTGGTGTTTGTCCTTCTCAGTCTGGCTTATTTCGCTTAGCATAATTCCTTCCAGGTCCATCCATGTTGCAAATGGGATGATTTTGTCTTTTTTTCTGGCTGAGTAGTATCCCATTGTATGTATATAGCACATCTTTTTCCAGTCATTAGTTGATGGGCACTTGGAATGTTTCCATGTCTTGGCTATTGTTACTAATGCTGCAATGAACATAGGGGTGCATATGTTACTTTGGACTGTTGATTTCAAGTTGTTTAGATAAATACCCAGTAGTGGGATAGCTGGGTCATATGATACTTGTATTTTTAGTTTTTTGAGGAATCTCCATACTGTTTTCCATAGTGGCTGCACCAGTTTACATTCCCACCAGCTGTGTATGAGGGTTCCCTTCTCTCCACACCCTCTCTAACATTGGTTATTTTTAGTCTTAGTGATTACAGCCATTTTAACAAGTGTAAGGTGGTATCATAGTGTAGATTTTATTTGCATTTCCCTGATTATTAGTAATGTTGAACATCGTTTCATGTGTTTATTGGCCACTTGTATATCTTCTTGGGAAAAATGTCTGTTCATATCCTCTGCCCAGTTTTCGATTGGGCTGTTTGGATTTTTGTTGTTTAGTTGTGTGAGTTCCTTATGTATTATGGAGGTTAACCCCTTATCAAATATATGATTTGTGAAAATTTTCTCCCAATTGGTGGTTTGTCTTTTGGTTTTGATCCTAGTTTCTTTTGCCATGCAGAAGGAAGAGATTGTCTTTTCTCCATTGTACGTTCTTGGCACCTTTGTTAAAGATTAGCTGTCCATATATGTGTGGTTTTGCTTCTGGGCTTTCAGTTCTATTCCATTTTCTGTGTGCCTCTTTTTGTACCAGTACCATGCCGTTTTGATCACTATGGCTTTGTAGTACATTTTGAAATCAGGGATTGGGATGCCTCCAGCTTTGTTCTTTTTTCTCAGTATTGCTTTAGCAGTTTGGGGTCTTTGGTTGCCCCATATAAACTTTAGAATTTTTTGCTCTATTTCCATGAAGATGTCATTGGGTTTCTGATTGGGATTGCATTGAATCTGTAGATTGCTTTGGGTAGTATGGACGTTTTAACTATGTTTATTCTTCCAATCCATGTGCATGGAATCTCTTTCCATCTCTTTATGTCATTATTTCTTTCAATAATGTCTTATAGTTTTCATTGTATAAGTCCTTCACCTCCTTAGTTAAATTTATTCCTAGGTACGTTATTCTTTTTGTTGCAATTGTAAATGAGATTATATTCTTTTTTTTTTTTTTAAGGATGGAGGATTTACATTTTGGGGAGAGGGGTTTAATTTTTTTGTTTTTGAGGAAGATTAGCCTGAGCTATCTACTGCCAGTCCTCCTCTTTTTGCTGAGGAAGCCTGGCCCAGAGCTAACGTCCGTGCCCATCTTCCTCTACTTTTTATATGTGGGATGCCTACCACAGCTTGGTGTGCCAAGCGATGCCATGTCTGCACCTGGGATTTGAACTGGTGAACACCGGGCTGCCGAGAAGCGAAACGTGCAAACTTAACCACTGCGCCACCAGGCCAGCCCCAGAAATTGTATTCTTGAGTTCTCTTTCTGTAAGTTCCTTGTTAGACTACAGAAATGCAACTGATTTTTGTAAGTTGATTTTGTACCCTGCAACTTTACTGTAGCTGTTAATTATTTCTAATAGTTTTCCGATGGATTCTTTAGGATATTCTATATATAAGATCATGTCATCTGCAAACAGTGAGAGTTTCACTTCTTCACTCCCTGTTTAGATTCCTCTTATTCCTTTCTCTTGCCTAATTGCTCTGGCCAAAACCTCCCCTACTATGTTGAATAAGAGTGGTGAGAGTGGGCATCCTTGTCTTATTCCTGTTCTCTGGGGAATGGCATTCAGTTTTTCCCCATTGAGTATGATGTTGGCTGTGGGTTTGTCATATGTTTCCTTTATTATGTTGAGGTAATTTCCTTCTATCCCCATTTTGTTAAGAGTTTTTATCATAAATGGCTGTTGGATCTTGTCAAATCCTTTCTCTGCATCTATGGAGATGATTATGTGGTTTTTATTCCTCATTTTGTTGATGTGGTGTATCACGTTGATTGATTTGCGGATGTTGAACCATCCCTGTGTCCCTGGTTTAAATCCCACTTGATCAGGATGTATGATCTTTTTGATATATTGCTGTATTTGGGTTGCCAATATTTTGTTGAGGATTTTTGTATCTATCTTCATCAGCGATATTGGCCTGTAGTTTTCCTTTTTTGTGTTGTCCTTGTCAGGCTTTGGTATCAGAGTGATGTTGGCCTTGTAGAATGTGTTAGGAAGCATTCCATCTTTCCTAATTTTTTAGAATAGCTTGAGAAGGCTAGATATTAGTTAAATCCTCTCTGAATGTTTGGTAGAATTCCCCAGGGAAGCCCTCTGGTCCTGGGCTTTTATTCTTTGAGATGCTTTTGATTACTGTTTCAGTCTCTTTACTTGTGATTGGTCTGTTTAGATTCTCTAGTTCTTCTGATTCAGCTTGGGAGGTTGTAAGAGTCTAAGAATTTATCTATTTCCTCTAGATTATCCATTTTGTTGGCATATAGTTTTTCATAGAATTCTCTTATAATCCATTGTATTTTTATGGTATCCATTGTTATTTCTCCTCTTTCATTTCTAATTTTATCTGTCTGAGCTTTCTCTTTTTCCTTTTAATTCTGGCTAGGGGTTTGTCAATTTTATTTATCTTCCCAAAGAACCAGCCCTTTGTTTCATTGATCCTTTCTACTGCCTTTTTTGTTTCAATAGCATTTATTTCTGCTCTGATTTTTATTATTTTTCTCCTTCTGCTGACTTTGGACTTTGTTCTTCTTTTTCTAATTTAATTAGGTGTAGTTTGAGATTGCTTATTTGGGCTTTTTCTTGTTTGTTAAGATGAGTCTGTATTGCAATGAATTTCCCTCCTAATACAGCTTTTGCTGCATCCCATATGAGTTGGTATGGTATCTTTTCATTTTTCATTTGTCTCCAGCTATTTTTTGATTTCTCCTTTAATTTCTTCAATGATCCATTGCTTATCCAATAGCATGTTGTTTAGTCTCCACATCTTTGTCCCTTTCTCAGCTTTTTTCATGTAATTAATTTCTAGTTTTATAGCATTGTGATCAGAAAAGATACTTGTTATTCCAATCTCCTTAAATTTATTGAGACTTGCCTTGTTTCCCAACATATGGTCTATTCTTGAGAATGTTCTGTGTACACTTGAGAAGAATGTGTATTCTGCTGTTTTGGGATGGAATGTTCTATATATGTCTATTAAGTCCAACTGTTCTAGCTTTTCATTTAATTCCACTGTTTCCTTATTGGTTTTCTGTCTGGATGGTCTATGCATTGATCTGAGTGGAGTGTTGAGGTCCCCTACTATTATTGTGTTATTATTAATGTCTTCTTTTAGGTTTGTTAATAGTTGCTTTAGGTACTTTGGTGCTCCTGTGTTTGGTGCATAGTTATTTATGTGTTATTTCTTCTTGATGGAATGTCCACTTGATCATTATATACTGCCCCTTTTGTCCCTCTTTACCTGTCTTATCTTGAAGTCTACTTTGTCTGATATAAGTGTTGTAACACCTGCTTTCTTTTGTTTTCCATTACCTTGGAGTATTGTCTTCCATCACTTCACTCTGAGCCTGTGTTTGTCATTGGAGGTGAGATGTGTTTCCTGGAGGCAGCATATTGTTGGGTCTTGTTCTTTAATCCATCTCACCACTCTGTGTCTTTTTATTGGAGAATTCAATCCATTTATGTTTAGGGTGATTATCAATATATGAGAGCTTAATGCTGCCATTTTATTCAGTCATTTTCTGGTTTGCTTGCATTTCCTTTGTTTCTTGTCCTGTGTATTTTGGTCTACCAATCGAGTTATGTAGTTTTTTATGTTGCGTTTCTTTGTTTTCTCTTTATTTACTATTTGTGTCTCTGTTCTGTGGTTTTGTTTAGTGGTTACCCTGAGGTTTGTATTCAAAATCTCTTGGATAAGATAGTCCCTTTTCTGATGGCCTCTAATTTCCTTAAACTAAACCAATTCAGTCCCTTTCCTCTTCCCCTCCTAAGTTGTTTTTCTCACATCTTACTCCATCTTGTGTTATGAGTTTGTGGTTAGAGTGACGAGATTATCCATGTTTTTGGTGTTTTCCTTCCCTGTCTCTAATGCTATACCTGAGTATTTGCTATCCTGCTCTGATTCTGTCTACCTATTTATCTCCTTACTCCATTCTTTGTAACACCTTTCTCCCTTTTTTTTTCCAGGTATGAGGGCCGTCTTGAGGATTTCTTGTAGTGGGGGTCTTGTGGCTATGAACTCCCTTAGCTTATTGGGAAAGTTTTTTTCTCTATCATATCTGAAGGATATTTTCACTGGATAGAGTATTCTTGGCTGAAAGTTTATGTCCTTCAAAGATTTGAATATATCATTATAGTCTCTCCTAGCCTGTAAGGCTTCTGCAGAGAAATCCACTGAAAGCCTGATGGGGGTTCCTTTCTAGGTTATTTTCTTCTGCCTTGCTGCCCTTAGTATTCTTTCTTTGTCATTCAGTTTTGCTAGTTTCACTACTATGTGCCTTTTACATTGACATATTTAGGAGATCTGGCAGCCTCTTCCACATGGATTTCCTTCCTTAGGTTTGGGAAGTTCTCTGCTATTATTTCTTTGAACAAGCTTTCTATTCCATTCTCCTTCTCTTCTCTTTCTTGAATACCTATAATTCTTATGTTGCATTTCCTAATTGAGTTGGATATTTCTCAGAGACTTTTTTTGTTTCTTTTTAGTCTTAGTTCTCTCTCCTCCTCTACCTAGAGCATTTCAACTTGTCTATCTTCGATTATGCCAATACACTCCTCTATGGTGTCTGCTCGAGTGTTCAGGGAATCCATATTTTGTTTTGTTTCTTCCATTGTATCTTTCATCTCTAATATTTCTGATTGATTCTTCTTTATAGTTTCAATCTCTTTTGTGAAGTGGCTCCTGAACTTGTTGAATTGTTTCTCTACATTCTCTTTTACCTCATTAAGTTTTTTGATGATAGCTATTTTGAATTCTTTGTCATTTACATTACATATTTCTGTGTCCTCAGGACTGATTTCTGGGTACTTGTCGTTTTCTCTCTGGTCTGGAGATCTAATATAATATTTGATATTGCTAGATGGAGTGGCTCTTTTTTTTTGCATCCTGGCATTATTTGGTCACAGTTACCACCTATTGCCACTGGGTGGGGATCAAGAGCCACGTCTTCTGAGCCCTCCGCCTTCAGCCAAAATCCCAGGGGCTGGAGCCACGATGAGCCGGTTAGGGGAGGGATGCTTTCTCCTGCATGCTTCCCAGGTTTTCTCCTTCTGTTCTCACTATCTGCTCTCCTCAGGTGTTGATTTGATAAGGTCAACCCCCCCCCCCATGAGAGCTTTCACCCCTGTAGAGGAATTCCCTCTAGGCTGCAACGGCCCTTGGGAGTCCTTGATGTTCCCGACAACAAATGTCCCCTCCCCTGTTTCTTCCCTCTTGGTGGCCTCCCACGGTCCTGGATCACAGTCTTTAGGGGAGGGAGTGAAGTTTTCTTTTAGCCTGTTCCATGTCCTCCCAGGGGGGCTCCAGCCTCTTCACCCTCCATTGTATCACTGCATGGGTCTCTCTGACAATTTTTGTGTTGTGTTTGGATGTCTTCTGTTGGAGTGTGGATCTTTATTCACTGTGTGTTGGAAGGGAAAGATTAATGGAAAACTTACTCTGCCATGATGCTGACGTCACTCCCCAAGGTTTTTATTGGAGCTGGTTACATAGGCACCTATTGCATAGAACAGACCAATTTCCAAACTCCCAGAGGGAAAAGAGGTATTCAGCATAAACCATAGTGTTTGTGTAAACAATATAGGTATAGTAAACCACTCTTATCAGTGAGGGAATTGTAGGAACTTTCTAGAAAACTAAGTTCCCAGATGCCAACCAAGGGCCAACCCTGCAAAGCAGATCTTTCTAAGCCAGTCTCAGACCTGCAATATTAATTCTTTTCTACACAGCATATATTTTGATAATAAAATTCTAGTTTAAAAATTATTGTCCTCAACTTATATGTGTGAATTATAACTTGAACTAAGAAAATTAAATTGGAATGTTTGCACAATTCAATTTTTAAAATTGGAAATATGAGTTCATGGTTTAATTTGTGTGATACTAAGTGTAATATAAATATCTTATCTATTCTGAGAGTAGAGAAATCCTAAGAGTGATTGCTAGGAGAAAACAATTAGAAAATGCCTGAGATTGGCTAGATCAGCTGGCCTAGTGGTTAATTTTGGTGCACTCTACTTCATTGGCCTAGGTTTGGTTCCCAGGTGTAGACCTGCACCACTCATCTCTTAGAGGCCATGCTGTGATGGTGGCTCACAAACAAAAAGAGGAAGATGGACCTTGGATGTTAGCTCAGGGCAAATCTTCCTCAGCAAAAAAAAAGTGCCTGAGAAGTAGAGTGTATGTAACAAAATATCTCCATTTACCTCTTCTAGATCCAATTCCAAATAATATAGCCCTGTGAGAATAACTTCTTTCCAGCATGTTTATAGCTTCAAAGGAACAGATGTTTCATTTTTTATTTATTTGTGAAATTAATCATCTGAATTCTTAACTTTGTTGAATCCAGTAGAAGTCTGTACATGGAGAAGCAAAGTGGATGACTCCAAATAAGTACACAGAAAAATATATACTTGAAAGATATGCCCCTACACACATGTACATGAATATTATGTGAATGATACATATTTCTGTGTATAATCTATATTTTTACAAAAATGAACAAAATTGAATTGTAGATATCTTCACCAAGAACATTAAATTGGATTAACAAATTTAATAGAAAATAAAAAGCAAAGACTTTTTGTCATTAGCAATCTGTGTGCTAAACACAGTGATAGATGGCTGCTTTATATACATAGATATGCTGGCTGTAATCTTTCCAACCATCTTGGAATGCAGAAATTATTATCCTCATTTTACAGTTCAGGAACTGTTAGAGAGGTTAAGAATTTTGCTCACGTGATTTGCTTGGTGAATTATTTTAGAACAGTGGCAATATTTTGCTAATAAGAAAGAAGTATTGAATGTCTAGATACTCTATGATTGGTTAAAATGTCACAAGATAGTGTATTAATGTGAAGAAGAATTTGTATCAATTATTTAAGGAGCAGCTTGCATAGAAATTCACATGGAATAAATCAGTTTAAATATCATTCTTAGAGGAATGTTTATAAAGTTGGAATCACATGCTAAACTTGGGAGGACTCAAGGCATTCATTACTTACTTGAGCAAAGATACTATTATCACATGAGCACTCATGGCTCATATCTAGATTTCCTTTTTCTTTGAATGTTTTTCTTCATAACAAAATGATGAATCATCTGTTGAGGTAAGATTCTGAGATAGAATTTTATTTCTTTAAACAAAAATATCAAATATCCTAAAATTATTTTTAAGTCGTAGGAATTACTAAATCATTACTATGAAACATCTGAAGAAAGCTTCCCCCAGGGCTCTGGAGACCAAGAGGCATTTTTTATATCACTGTTTTCTGCTCAAGCAGTTGCTGGGGCTATTGTAGCTAAATGCAAGGTTTCTCTTTCTATTGGGCAGCTTGTGGCCACTGCTGGACAGGAGATATAGTCCTAGCATTCTGAAATACACCTTGGACTAGATTTCCACACAAATGTTATAATGGACCTAAGACTAGTAGAGATGGTTATGTAATCCATGATAATTATCATTGAATATCATTTCTTTACATCCCTGATGTACTCCTTTGTGGCTCACCTCCTACCATTTTAGACAAATAGCAGACTCTTACTCTTTTATTTTGATGTTTTGTGCTTTGTTTTATAAATATTCATGAATTAATCAAACAGTCCTGTGCTAGGTACTGGGTGCTTGAAATCAAAGATAAAACCTTGCTTTCAGGGAACTTAGTCTTGTGGGTATAGGGAAGAGAACAGACAATTACAATAAAGTTTCAAGTGCTTTGAAAGAGGTCTGCACTGCATGCTCTGCTCTGAAGAGCCCCTAATCCATATTGGAGGGAAAAGGAATGTGAGGGAAGGCTTGAGGAGGGAGGGAGATGTGGACTATGTCATTAAAGATGAGTGGGAATGATCTGAAAAAGAGGACAGGATGATTCCTTGTGGAAAGAGCTACCTGAGCAAAGGTACAGAGGAGTCAAAGGGTAGATGTGCTATTAAGGAAATGGAATAGATAGGATTGACTGTGAAGGGGTAAGAGACAGATTGGGTTCAGGGATGACCTTATATCTGAGAGGCTCTGGAACCATTCACTAAGATAGGAAATACAAGATCTAGAAGAACTGTGTCTGGCAGAGAAATGATAAGTTTCTTTTGAGCATGTTAGATATATTCTCCTAGATTTGCAGACTGGCTGAGTCTTCATCCCTTGAAATTCAGATCCATCCATCTGCTTTTCAAACCACCAATCTTGGATCAATATGGCCATTGCTTCTCCCTTCCTTTACTAAGATAACTGAGAGCTGGAAAAATACTATATTGATTAGCTCTTTACAAATGTATAGCTTTACACTTCAGCTAAACCCTTGCTTGATCTTCCTTTTTAAAGTGTTCTTGATTAACTCCCTTCCCCATTCCCCAAAAGTTTTCTCCAGATATTTACTGTTCCTCTTAGATTCCCATCCCTCATCCCCACTACTCTCTCAGTCTCAGCAGATGAGTTGCCTCCTGTCTCTCTGAGATGATTAAGGCTATCTGTGAATTCCCTCATCTTCACACTTCCTACCTATAAACTCATCTATATCTATGCTCACTTCACTTCCTCTTCTCAGAAGGATGCAGGTGTCTTCCTTTCAAGGCTTATCCAAACTTCATTTGATCATGGCACCCCGTTCTCTCTGCGGTAAAGTGCAGTGAGCCATCAGTCCCCACTAGGCCACTGAATTTGCATGACAAAATTTACATCCCAAGTGCAAATTCTAATAGATCTGTTCAGTCCTTATCCTGCTTGCTTTCTCTGTAGTATTTGGCTCTGTTGATCATCTTATTTTTTCCTTAAAATTTGTTCTTTTTTTGGTTTTGGGATATCACTTTCTCCTGATTTTTTGTCTCCCATTCTGCAGAACTTTCCTTTTCTATCTTCTTTGTTGACTTCACTTTCTCTTCCAAGTCATTAAATATTGCTATTCTGCCAGCTTGCAACTTGACCACACTGTATCTGAGTTTTCTCATATGTTCCCGTGTCAATTATATGCCATTAAATCACAACAAATATGCCATTAAATCACCCCAGATCTCTCTTTGGAGCTCCTGATATAAATATACAATCAGTACTCACTGTTTTACCTATAGTTATCTTAACCTGGGTGTCTATAGGCATCTCAGACACAACATATCCACCTTCCTTACCCCACTCTGCCAGCTAATTTTCCTTGTGTATTGATAAATATATTATATTAAAGAATGTTATCCCATCTGCCCAGCTGACCAAGCAAGAAGTTGGAATGTATGTTTTTCCCTATGTCCAAATGGAAACAAGTCCTATCAATTCTGTCTCTTGACATTTCGTTTCTGTTCTCTTATTCTCATTATTCTACTCCTTTAGTTCGTGCATTCAGGATCTCTCATCAGCACTACTGCAATAGCTTTCTAATTTATCTCTTGGCCTTCAGCCTTGTAGTTTTCTATCCATTTACTAGAGTAATGGTTCCCAGAGAGACATTTTTAAATTTTCTGGCTTCGAATCTTTTAGATTCAAATCTTTTAAATTTATGGCCATGGCATACAGTTGTGCAGGTTGTATACTGCACAACCCAAAGAGGTTCTATTTACAGTGTTATCCTAGGTTTGCCTATTAGTGTCATATAAAGTATCCCAACAAAGGACATTTTCTACTTATTGACGTAAATGTGACATATAGGCCCATTGCCTAAAAGCCAAAATCAAACTCCAAAACTTCCTAGCAAGGTATATACAACCCTCCAGGTTTAGGTATTTGCCTAACTTCTCTAGTGATATCTTTTGTTATGTTTTCTTCCACCTCAACACATGACCTCTTATGTCCCAGCCTCAACAAATTCTTCTACTTCCATAAATATACAATACAGTTTCTTGCTTCTGTCCTTTAATCTCATTGTGCTAGGCCTATACACAAATGTTCATAGCAGCTTTGTTCTCAATAGTCCCAAACTGGAAACACCCAGATGTTCTTCTGTGGGTGAATGGTTAAACAAACTATGGTACATCCATACCTTGAAATACTAGTTAACAATCAAAGGAATGAATTATTGACACATGCAACAGCTTGGATGAATCTCTCGAGGAATTTATGCTGAGTGAAAAAAGCCAGCCCCACAAGGTTACCTACAGTATGATTCCATTTATGTAACATTTTTGAAATGATAAAATTTTAGAAATGGAGAACAGGTTAGTGATGGTGTAGTGGGTGCAGGGGGTGGGTAGGCAGGAGGGAGGTGAGTGTGGTTATAAAAGGATCCTTGTGGTGATGCTATTCTGTATCTTGACTGCAGTGGTGAATATGTGAACCCACACATGTGATAAGATTGTATAGAATTAAATACACACATACACACACAAATGAGTAAAAGTAAAATAGTAAATCTGAATATTAGTGGATTGTATGGATGTCAATATCCTGGCTATAGTACTGTACCGTAGTTTCCAAGATGTTACCACTGGGGAAAATTGAGAAGAACCCACATGAGATCTCTCTCTGTGTTATTTCATACAACTGCTTACAGTTGTCTCAAAATAAAAAAATTAACAAAAACAATAACTAGGCAGATTTTAAAAGAAACAATAAAACTTCTAGGAATTAAAAACTATGGAGGGGCCGGCCCAGTGGCGCAGCGGTTAAGTTCGCACATTCCGCTTCTCGGCGGCCCGGGGTTCGCTGGTTGGGATGCCGGGTGCGGACATGGCACTGCTTGGCAGCCATGCTGTGGTAGGCGTCCCACGTAGAAACTAGAGGAAGATGGGCACGGATGTTAGCTCAGAGCCAGCCTTCCTCAGCAAAAAGAGGAGGACTGGCAGTAGTTAGCTGAGGGCTAATCTTCCTCAAAAAACAAAACAAAACAAAACAAAAACTATAGAAATTAAAATGCAATGGACAGGTTAAACAGCAGATCAGATTAAGTTCAAAACTAAAGCTGTAGATTGGAAGATAGAGGTAAATAAATTACCCAGAATCCATCAAAGAGACACAGATGAAAGTAATATTAAGAGAAATATATATTAGTGTATCTAATATATGTCTAATCTAGAAGAAAAAAATGAACTGGTTGGGATATTTTGAAGAGATAATCCCTAAGGGGTTTTAGATCTATGAAAGATATGAACCTTTAGATTCAAAAAGAACAATGAAATACATGAAGAATAAACAAATGTGTTATAGTGAAATTGCAGAAAACCTAAGAAAAATAGAAGATATTAAAAGCAGAGAGAGAAATGACAGATTTTCAATATGAAAAAGATAACAGTTCTGTCAGCAAACATCCCAACAGCAACAATGGAAGCCAAAAAACAAGTTTAAAAATACTTCCAAGTACTAAGAGAAATTAACTGTCAAACTGATTTTATGGACCTATCTAAACCATAATAGAATAATGAAAGTAAAATAAAGATATTTTCAAATGCCAGAACCAACCAACCAACAAACAATAACAACAACAACAAAACCAGAGTGCTTACTATCTTGATACCCTCACTAACAAAACTGCTAAAGATGAATTTAGGGAAAATGGAAAAATACCCTGGAAGAAATTTTTGTAATGCAAGAAGAAAAAGTGAATCCAGAAATTGTAAGCATTCATCAGGAACATTGTGTAAAATAGCAAAGACAACAATAATAATAATACTAATGCTAACAAATTTGGAGAAACAAAAATACAATAGAACTCAAATATTGGAGAACAAGAACATGTAAGATGGGAGTGCAATGTTTAGAGTTAAAGATCCTTGTATTTATTAGGAAGGTAGATTTACTAAATGATTTTAGTTTTTAAAAGGCATGTATTTAAAATTTTTAAGTGTAACTGCTAAATAAATAGAAATAAATTGTAAAACTTTCTAAATAGTAGGTGGAAAATGAAATAAAATAATCACAGTCAATCCAAAAGAAGTCCAGAAGAGGGGGTGAAAAATCATAGGAAATACATAAACAATAGAAAGCCAAAATAAGATAGCAGAAATAATGCATACATTTCAGTTGTCAGGATATATATAACTAGACTAAACTTGTCAGATTGAAGTACATCTAATATGCAATTTGAAGAAGAAACACATGAAATATGAGAACATAGAATGACAGTAAAAGGGTGGAAAAAGATAAAACCATGAAACCCTAACCAAAAGGAAAGATATACCAGGCAAACACCAACCAACATGAAAACAGTAATATTGATAGGAGTTAAAATAGCAGAAACTGTTCTTCCTTTCTTCCTTTTGGTAGAAGAATTCTCAGTCTTACTGGCCACTCAGCTAGAGACTACACTTCCTAGACTTTCTTGCAGGTATTTGTGACCATGTGTTTAAGTTAGGGCCAATGGAATATGAACACAAGTGAAGAATATAGCTTCCTGATACTCTCCTTAAAGACAAAACTGCTTGTCTAGATTTTCTCGTGCCTCTTTCAATTGGCTGGAAAAGGCAATTGCAGTAAGACAATTGTTACCCATGTCGAATGAATGGCAGTCGTGGGGCAGAGCTGTCTATCAACCTCAGGCTGTACATTTACCTTCAAAATCTTACATGCAAGAAAAATAAACTTCTTTTTAAGCTACTGTATTGTGGACTTCTCTATTATAGCATTTTAGCATGTGCTCTATTTAGTGTAAAAAGAATTATTTTTATGGTCACTTCATCAGAAACATAAATTCTGAACTTGTGTGCACCAATAATATAACTTCAATATATGTAAAATAAGAATGAAAAATTATAAGGACTGTGCTCTTATAGATCAAGACAAAAACAAAAAGCAAACTTTTAATACTTTTTGAAGAAAACATAGAAAAATATTTTTATGACAGAAATAGGAAAGAATTTCCTAGATAAGGCAAAAAAAAAAGCACAAACCTTAAAGGAAAAGATTGACCATTTTGATTATAATAGAATTACCTTACATTACATTGATTTTGTTAGTAAAAACTCATCACAAAAGATGTTATTAAAACTAAATTTAAAAAAACAGGTTATAAGAAGATACATGCAGTATATGTAGCTGCCCGGAATATTATCTATATTATATAAGTATCATCTGTCAATCAGTAAGCTAAAGACAGCTCAAGACAAAGGGACGATAGATATGAATAAGCAATTAACAATAAAAGAACAAATAGCCAACTGGCATTTGAAAAGATGCTCAACCTTGTTAGAAATCCCTTGCTAGAAATCAGGGATATACATGTTAAAACTACAGTGAAATACCATTCACACTCAGGAAGTTGTCAGTCATCAGGACAATACCAAGTGCTGGTGTTGATCAGGATGTGGGTGGAGCACTGGAAGCTCTCCTATCATTTTGGTAGGGAAATAAATTTGGCATTTATTCAAGTAGAAGATATGTCTTCAATACAACCCAGCAATTCTATTCCTAGGTATATGTCTTTGAGAAATTCCTGCATATGTACGTAAGGAAACATATAAAAGAGTATTCAAAGCAGCTTTGTTAAAAAAATCAAGACAAAAACCCTGACGGTCCATCAACAAGGAGGATGAATAAACTGTGGTATTTTCATGTAATGGAAGATAGTCAAGAAAATGAATGAACTAAATCTCCACATATGAATGTGGACGAGTCTCATGTGGAGTATTGGGGGGGAAAAAAGCAAGTCACAGAAGCATACAGTTTAACACAGACATAAAGTTTTAACTCATGCAAAAATACTACATATTGCATACAAATACCTCATACGTGTTAAAGGTATGAGTGTTTATTATCCATGCTCAAAGTGTTTGTTGGTCATTGCCTTATCCCTGTGATGAGATGTCACTTGGGTTGTAGGGTAGCAGTAGGTTATTTCTTTTCTGGGAAGACTTCCGAGAGCTAACAACTGTTTAAGTTGAGTGTGAAAAATGGGCATGGGTTTTCTAAGCAGAATTCATGTACTGAAGTTAATGTACTAAAGTGTATTCTTTTGGCTTACAGAAAAGCTGTTTCAATATTCACTTAGAACCTTTTGACTTCTTCAATACATAATTCTAATAAACTTAGTTGTATTCTAATTCATGGTAGATTAGACTGCCAGAGGCAAATACACAGGTAAATGAGAAATGGTGGCCAGCTGTGAGATATAAGGCAGGGAAAACAACCAAATGCACATATAGGAATTAAAACTAAAAGTAGTCTAAGGCTAAATATGATATGAAAGCAGTGAATCCTGTGTGCCCTAGTAACTCCAGATAGCAAGCTGTACATTACAGCGATTAAGGATGACCCCAGGTCATCCAGATGTTTATGTTTCACTTAAGTATTCAAGAATAGTTTGATATATATTTACAACAATATTCATCAATTTTTTAAAAAATTTGGGACTTAAGGAAAATCATTTTTCTGTTTTGCCAAATTACCCTCTTTGGAATAGCACATTTCTAAATTATGCCTAGTAAGTGATGCATTTCTGTATTTCATTTATTCAACAGACATTCCTTGAGCAATTACTATGTGCTAGGCATGATGTTGACACTCGGAATACAAAGGCAAATCAGATACTTCATTACATCATTCATTAACACAGTGCCTGATATATGATATTTGCTAATATGTGTATGTTTAGGAAGAGAAAACACTAATTTGGCAGTTTGATCTTTGCTATACTTGTATCATTTTGAAAATTTTGAAAATTAGAAGTGGAGGGAACTGAAAGGTTTTGGATTTGGAACTTCACTTGAGAAGTGTGCTAACAGTATGTGCTTTTTATGGATTTCCCATCGGCTTCTTGCAGTATCTATTAAAAGATTTCAAAAAATTTAGTCTCTTTAGCTTTGTAATCCTAATTCTAAAAAATTATCTTAAAAAAACAATGAAAAGTAAGCACTATGCTTTTAAATGAGGTTTAGATGACATTATTTATAATAATGAAAACACTAAGTGTTCAGTAGTACAGAATTGGTTAAATTGTTATATTCATCCATCAGAATTCCAGTGTGAGAATACTTAATGAGATAGGAAAATGCTTATGCTATATGTATAAGTTATGCTATATGGGCAAGTTACAAATAATGCTTGGAGGAAAATATGCCAAAATATTGAGAGACTATTTATGGTGGTAGGATTATAGGTAATTTTCCTTTTGCTTTTTATTCTTTATTTTCCAAATTTTATGCACTAAGCATATTACAGTTATAACCGTAAAAAAAAAAAAAAACCAATACCACTGTGTTTGTTTTGTTTAATTTGTGGACAAAGACTTAGAGACAGGTGCAAAAAATAAATCCTCTTTTGGGGCCAGCCTGGTGATGCAGTGGTTAAGTTCACGCACTCTGCTTTGGCGGCCTGGGGTCTGTGAGTTCAGAGCCCAGGCTCAGAGCTACACACCACTTATCACCCCATGCTGTGGCAGCATCCTACAAACAAAATAAAGGAAGATTGACACAGATGTTAGCTCATGGCCAATCTTCCTCATCAAATAAATAAGTAAATAAATAAATAGATCCTCTTTTGCAATCCAGATCTCATTGTTCAGTATGGGTTTTGATACAGATAAAAAGGAACATGTGATACCTAAAACAGATTAAAAAGATGAGGGTATTGATAAACATAAAGGCTGATTCCAGGACTGGAGAATTGATAATTAAAAAGCATAGGATATATGGAAATCTCAGCTATATTGACTTAGTATTCTAATTTTAACATTCACATGAAATAAAGATGGCTTCTTTTTTTAGAAAAAAAAATCAAATGCTGTTTGTAAGATAGCACTTATTTTCCATTCTAGAATAGATTTTTTTGGAAATAGATTTTTATCTTGGGAGATCATTATTGACCACAATGATTTCTTTTGGATATTGTCAATGACCAAGGCTTGACCTTTGTTTAAAGCCATAATAATATATCACAAGTTCACCATTTATGATTATGATTAATGTCACTCATTAAAAATGATGTTTTTATGCATGTTCTTGTCTCTCAAATTGAATAAATAAATGGAAGTATACAGGTTACTAAAGCCGTAGATAAGTACTCATAAAGATGAAATGGAGAATCTTCATGGAAATACTTAATGTTCTCTTTTGCTCTCATGAATTTGCAGTTCTTCAGTGGGTAGTGCACTTCCGCGAAGACGCTGCTGTGCATATGTTACCATTGGAATGATATGCATTTTCATTGGAGTTGGATTAACTGTGAGTATTACTCTACTCACTGTTAGAATTTTTTCTCTCAACTTTATCAATAGTAAATGGTGAGGCCTTGGGACAACCTTCAATGACCCCTGCCTGCCTCCGTGGCATACGGGGTCCAGAAGCTTCTGAAGGACTGTGGGCAATCTGAAGCTCAATCCGTGGACCTGCTTTTAATGGAGCTTGCCCATCCAGGTGAAATGGTGTCTTAGGAGCCCTCTGAATATCCTTGACGTTGGGGACTTTGCCATCCACTAAACAAAAGCCTGTTTGTTTTTATTTAGTTCCAGAACCAATTTTGCCGATGGCCAAATCTGAAGCAATGCTTAGTCAGCTATGGAGGTCTGAAAAACCATTCTCTGTTCAAGTCAAGCAGAGATTTATTATCAATATGAGGTTACTTATTTTTAGAGGACACTGAAGCTAAGCAGTTAGCCTGGAGATTATCCCAGGAGAAGAGGAAGGGACTGATCTGTTTTGCTGCCATTTGCTTTCCGTGCTCCTTTGTTCCACCTGGTCCTATATGATAGCAATGTTCCTATTGTGTCACACAATACTAAAGATTTATATAGATTAAATTCCTTTTGGAGATAACATGTTGTAGGGGGCTTTTTTGTTGACTTCATAAAATTTATTGTTAATATAACTAGCAGCATTATCTTATTAAATTTTACTCTGTCAGTGATAGTCAACAAATATACCAACTCATATTTTATAGGAATTTTGTGCCCTGAGGGATATATTTCATAAAAATCACATGTAAGCCAACATGAGTTCTGTAAGCAGATGTTTGCTTAAGGTTTCTAACCTTTTGTTTTTATATTGTTTTTTATTTTAGGTTGGCACCCAAGATTTTGCAAGGCGATTTCATGCAACCTATGTTTCTTGGGCAATTGCTTATCTCTTAGGTTTGATCTGCCTTATCCGAGCTTGTTATTGGGGAGCCATAAGAGTGAGTTATCCAGAACACAGTTTTGCATAAGTTTGTTTATGATTCAGTGATGCAGGTGAGAGTATCTAGCAGTTCTTGATAAGCTACTCTGGACATCTTTAAATCATTTATCCTAATGGATTCCATTCCGGTTTATGTATGAAGTTTCAAGACTTTGGGAGTCTTTTATAAACAAATGCTCACTGCACTACATTATACACAAATAGTTTGTTTTCCTGCTAGCTTTTCAAGCTCTGAATAATAAAGCTATGTCTTCATGTTCTTTACATCTCTTAAAGATATTTTTGGATTTGTCACCAAACATTACATACAACATCACCCTTTCATTATTTTTAAATCAGTTATTCCATTACTTGCTGATCTATGGGTCTTCCTAAGAAGTGTTCATAAATGTTTCTACAATAGCTTCACGTTTATACTTACATTTTTAATTAAACATTATCAAAATTGCTTGCTTTAAAATCTAAATAATATGCATTTTGCTTGAACTGCTTATGGTAACTTTAACCTAAGATCATAGTGACCTTATTCAGGAAAAAATATTGAGTGTACCTTCAAAGACTTGACATTCTTCTCAGATAAAAACCATTTCTAGATACTGTATGCTTGTTTTTTGTTGTTTGTAGAAAGATACAATATTTTGGTAGTAATTTAAAATACAAGAATGAAAATATTTATTTGCCCACAGTTGGACATAATGTTGGATAAATGTTTTTTCTCAAAGATCACAGGACTTTTGCCTTTCATTTTTGTCTGTTTTTTTAATTTACCAATTATAAAAGTACTAGTCTAGATTTATGAAATTTGATGTTAATTACTGTACGTATTCCTTTATAGAGCCTGGAGGAAATATTTCACATAACATGTTTTGTAATACTTAACCATTTAAACAAGGATATATTTACATTGGGTTGCCCTCTTTTTCATTAGATGATGGTAAATTTTTCTTATTGGGATAATTATGGACTACTTACATGTGAAAGGAGCCTATGACGTTTTACACTAGCTAAAATGTTGAGATTAGAGGTAGTTACTCTTACCATTCTTCTCAAATATAGCTGCTCAGATAATTACCCAATTTATTCAAGAAAATAGATCAAAGACAAAAAGCAACATAGTTTTCTAAGAATTCGCTAGGATTTAAGGAATCAGCTCTTGCACTGCCCATCTTTGCAGTTTTGAAAAAGAAGTTGCTTAATTAAGAAGTAATGTTCTAAAGCGGTAATATAGTAGAATTAGATAATGAGATGATTGGAGTAAATTAATTGGCTATTCCAGGGATAAGAATAATATTTTAAATTACTTATGTTCCTGATTAGTATAAAAATGTACTCATCAGAGAGTTTGGAACAAAATACATGTAAACTTCAAAGAGTAAATGATAAATGTATAAATGCAGTAGCTCAGGATTATATGTACCTTTGAAAATACACTAATAAAGATTATTGTTTAAAAATTACCTGTTCTGTTCTATTTTTTATAAATAAGATGTCATTTCCAAAATTGCCTTATCTTACTTTAAAGAGGTTTTCATATTTAAGAATATATATAATATTCCTTTATATAATAGTCACATGTTTTTTCTAGTATTTTTATGGTTTCAGTTTTAAAATATAGATTTTTAAATCCATTTGTAATATACTTGACAAAAAGTATGAAATAAGATCTAATTTATTTCTTTTATTAATGGTTAACTAGTTGTAACAGCATTGTATATTGAATATCGCATTCTTTCCCCATTAATTTGAAATCTCACATTAAATTATATGCTGCATGATCATATTGCTGTTGGACTATAACTTCATCATAGCAGGAACCTTCTTGGCCTTGCTCACTGCTTTATCTCCAGTATTTAGAACCATCCCTAGTGCATACGTGCTCAAGAGCTATTTGTGGCATGAATGAATAAATGATTGAATGAATTGGTATGTTAAATTCTTAAATGCCCTTGGGTCTAGACTTTATATTTTGTTATAGAATGTATAGGTAAATATTTATACAATTGTATATTAAGGAAAAACTTTCCAAGTAAAACCCCAAAGCAGAAATCATATAGGAAAGGATTGATAGATTGTATGATTAAAAGAAAAAGATCTGTATGAAAAAAAATCATAAGCAAAGCCAAAAGATAAATTGGTGAAGATATTTTCAAAATACTAGAAGGAGTTAATCTTTTTAATATAGGAAGGGACTATATGAAAAAGCAATTCACAAAAGAAGAAATACAGTAAGTAATAAAAATGAACTTTCTTTTCAATTTGCTAATAATCAAAGAATGTAAGTTAAAACAAAGAGATACTATTTTTTACCTACCATATTAACAAAGACTGAAAGAGAGTGATTATATCTGTGTAATGTTGAGGATATGGAAAAGTACACACACACACATATTCTTTGAACTAGGAATTTCTCCTAAAGGTGTTATGGATTAGAGAACAAATATGAATGTACAATAATGATTATATTTTTGTTTATAACAGGAACTAAAAACAAGTAAAAGTCCAAAAATTCAATAATATGGGATAAGTGAAATAAATTATGGCATACTCATAGTATAAAATAATAGGTAATCTTAAAACTGTGATGAAATTTCTCATCTATTTAATTGGAAATGGTTCACAAAATATTGTGTGACAAAATCAGATTACAAAAGAAAAATGTAAAAAATTACAAAAAAATTTCGAAAAAAATGATTTTATGTGTATGCATTGAAAAAACTAAGGTAAATTGAACACTTAAGTGTTAAGAGTGATTATCTGAGTAATGGAATATAAATGGCTTTTTAAAAATTTCTGTACTATGTTAACAGTTGGAATGATCTTGATAAGTAGATAAGATAAATAAGATAGATAGATAAGAATGCTATGTCATGAGCACGTCAATATCTGTTACATTTACATTTAGATTCTTGAAGGGTGTTAAAATAAATTTACTAAAATCCAAACCAATGAATTTCATTGATAAAACCTTAAGTTTTAAAGTTAACAAATTATATATTTACACTTAGTTCTATATGAATTGCTATAAATATTTAATTAATTAAATCCAAATTTATGAGACTTTATACTCAGTTTTATGGAAAGTAGAGCTTGCTTTCTAGTGTCTAGTGGAAGACAGAAGTGCTGGGAAAATGATATTTGAAAGAATATACCATACCTACTAATCAGAAAAGGAAGGGTTTGTTTGTCTCCTGCTGTCCAAAGTAGTAAAATGGCTTAGTTCTTCTAGGAAAAGAGGGGGAAAATGGAACCATGGTCAGGTATTCTTGAGCAAGTCATTTGTGAATATACATATGTCGTTTTAGAAGAAAAGATCCTAATAATGACATGTGTCAGATACAGTATTAGCCTCGCAACACATGCTGTTTAATATTCACAGGAACCCTAGGAAGCACGTATTCTTGTTTCTCTTTTACCAGAGGAAGTTGAGGTGCCACTCATAGATCTGAAAAAGTAGATTTTGAGTAGGACAAGCATCTGCATTCAAAACAAGCACTCCTAGATGATTTTGATGTAGGTTTTTCCTGAATCATACTCTGAGAAACACTGTACTACACTATGATGAAAATATACACACATGTTTACATCCACTTTCTCTGGCATTCACATTTTCTCATATAGAAAAAGCTTTGATTGTATTTAAGTAAATACTACCGTTTCTTTTGTTTGGGTTTTGTTTTTTGGTTTTGATCTAGCTATAGTTGTGCTCATATGCTATCGTGAAACTCTACACCCATTTCCATGTTCATGGTCTGCACAAATTGCTATAAAACCTAAATCTGTGTTTATTCGATGTGTTTTTGGTGTACATGTACACATATATGTAATAGGCCCTGAAGAAAAAAACCCTAGTGCTTATTGAGCTGCCTTACATATGTTAATATTTAATTTCTATGTCATTCTTATCATGATTCTACCCTTGAAGAAGCTCAGAGAGGTTGAATTAGATAAAGGTCATTCAGCCTACATATGATAGCGACAGTTGAAATCAGTCTGTCTGCTTCCAAAATGTATCTGCTTTCCACTACAGCATGAGATTTTATTGTGCTTTGCTTTGTAGAGAATAAGTTTTGAATTTTTGTAACCCTGCTGTTCAGTGTCTGTATCTCATCTGTAGAAAGAAAATTAACAAAATGCTTGCTGGAAGTATTCATTTCACAAAGAATAGAATATTCTAGTTTAAAAAAATATTTTTACGACTATGATATTATATCCAACTTTATTAATTTTAGAGCATTTTATATTAACAAAATATTATTACATGTATTTATTTTCTTTTTTATAATTAACAAAATCATAAGACTGAGTAGGAATATTACATATTAAATATGAGGAAATTGACATATGAGTCAATATAACTTCTTTTCTTGTAATAGCAATATTTATTAAAATGATTAAATAGCACAAAATGCTAAAAAAGATTTGTAAAGGCTTTTCACTTTTTAATCCATTTTACATGCTCAGTTACAAATTTAAATAAATACCAAAGTTCTTTATGTTTTGATAAACGTACAAGTGTTTGACTTGAGGCAGAATACTATGTAAAAAGCAGAAAATTAAAAAGCCTATATTCTTTTGGGACTGCCCCACAGAGTAAGGTATTTGATAAAGCTAAAGATCTAAGAAGTGAGTACAGTTTGTCATTTAACAGGTGAGAGTCTTTGATCTACCATAGAAGTGATCTTTTCAGTTTTGTCAGTGTAACTGAAACTCATTTAAGGTGACTTGCTAAATAGGAAGTGAACAAGCACATTGCTCTCGCTGCATTTTTTAAATACCCTGAGTGGCTTATGCATATGGTTGGATATACAGCTACTGAAAGTGCCCAGTGTTCAAAAATTTTTTTCTGAAAAACCTTGCCACATTGTCTGATATTTCTACATCAAATATAACTTTGGCTTAAGATATTGGACACAAATAATCTTGTAGAAAATCTATTAAATTTTTATCAGTTATTAAGCCTTTAGCAAGAGTAAGCTTAGGAGATTTATAGAGAATTCCTTAGCTTAGTAATGTCTTATTTTTTTCCTTGCCTCTTTCTACACACCTGCCTTACTCCTTCCTTTAAAAGTTCCTCTCTACTTATCATCTGCTATCCACAGGTCTCTTTTTACTTCTGCATAATCAATGCAGACTGCAGTACCTGGTTTTCATTCTTATCATAAGCCGTTGATTTAAATGTCAATGTGAATGGCCTATCTTATACTCTGGTCTGGACTCAGTTCTTTGATTCCCTCAAGTCCAGTGACCTTTATCTCCATTCCACTTCTGCTGTTCACCTCTGTAGGTGAATGCCAGATGCTCATACTTAGCACATCTCCATCTCTGAACTCTTACCCTCAGATATCCACTCTGAATGTTTATCTCTTCTTATCCTTACAAAATCCTCACTCTCTTTGTACCACTATTCTTGAATATCACCTTCAACATGTCCAGTTTGATTACTCTTCCAATCTATCATCTCCTTCTATAATTACCATAACCACACCGATTAATGCCACCACACATTTTTGATCTTCAACTGCTCCTCAACATTGCTTACCTGTCTTCAGCTTTCTTTACAAATTTCCCACAGATACTACTTGAAAACTTCAAAGTTCTAAAGGCCCTTACCACTCTTTCCACAGTAGAGCCCCTCCTCTTATAGTGGATGATTTCTTATTATTCTTACCTTTGTCCACCTACACTCTAGATCTAACCCATTCCCTCCTTCCTCCTCAGGGAACTCATGATATCTTTTCATTATTTCTGAGATCCATCTAACTGCCCAAGTCAATAACTGGCATCACCATTTTCACTTCTCTTTCTCACACCCTCTACAGTCCATCAGTTCTCCCTTATTCTCTCTACATGCACTTCTGTCTTTGTGGTCCCTACCTACCTTTGTGGCTCTCATCAACATGGCCTGGGTTATTGTAAAAGCCTATGAACTGGTCCCTTTGCTTCTGTTCTTGTTTTGCCTGCTCCCTGTCCCTCTCCTCAATCCATTTTCCACATTGTCACTTAAGTGATTATTTTCCAAATAATCCTATTATACCCTACCTAAAGTCCTTCAACGTCTCTCCATGTCCATATAAAGGAGATAAAAAACCCTTCAACCTTCTTTAGCCTAACATTGAACCCCTACCCAAGCAGCACCTCATATTTTGTGTTTCTGCAGTATTAAAATACTGGTATTTTTTGGTATTGACTGCTGTTTCATTTCTATATGTCTTTGGACATATCCTTCCGCCTGCAAGGAGTATCTCTAAGTTGGTAAACTCCATTTTATCCTCAAAAATCCAGGCATTACCTCCTGATCCCTGAACACTTCCATGATCCCTCCTTTCCTTCCTCTCCTCCTGGCAGAATTCTTTCCTTGTACTACTTCTATCCCCTGTAAACACTTCTAATACATATACTACCCTGTATTTTACTTAGTAGTTTATAGGTACTTGTAGACTATTGTTCTCTTCTTGCTAATTGTGCCTCAGTCATACTAGTCTTAGTTCAGTTTGTCTTGAATCCTCACTGCCTGGCACATAATAGGCATAGACCTTCAAAACTTGTTTTTTTGCTGAGCTAAGCTGAATGGAACCAAATCTCTATTATAGTTTTTAATGCATTGCTATAATGGTTCTCTCTGTGTATGTATGTATCCTCCACAAAATGCTTTGTAAGTATTTGTGGAATTAGTGAATCACAGGCAGACTGCCGGCAGGAGGTTGATAAGGAGATCATTTGGTAAGCGCTAGATAATGCTACCTCTTCAGCTTTTACCAACTCTCCAGGCTTTCAGTAGCACCACCCAGGCACACAGGCACACTGTGAGTGCTTTTATCTAAACAATTAGATTATTGAATTGGAATTGTCTGTTTGTGTATCTGCACCCTCACTACACAGTACATACCCTGAGAGCAGGAAACCAGCTTGTGTGTGTTACTTGTGCTCATACAGGGTTTTATTGAGTCAATGAAAGGTACTGTGAAGGTAAAGTTAAATAAGATATGAAAATATAATTGTTTATAAAACCTCTACTTACAAGTAATAAGACACATTTAACTATGAATTATTATCCTTCTAATTTGGATTCTTATTTCCACTCTTGCTTTTCCTCAACCCATTCTCCAAACCTTTTTTTAAAAATCAAAGTAAATATTGACTTAGAATTAGAAAAGCAATGCAATGACAACAAATTACAAATTTTAAAAACCTAACAAATGCCACAAATATCAGAAAGTCTTTAAAAATATTTTTAATTAACTACCTGAATTACCCCTATATTTTCCCTGCATTTTTAGTTTTATATTTTTTGATTGCCTCTTTATTTGACAGCAATTTTGTAATGCATTTTCTTTGTGAGAATAAATAATTTGGTATTTTCTCTAGTATAGTTAATCAAAATTTATTTTTTATTATTGAAATTTTAAAAAGCTAATTTCAGTCACACAACTCGATTAGTAATAACATGCCAATTTTTAGTATTGTTAAATTTGGAGAAACCTGTCATGAGTTTCTTATGTGAGCTCTATGATTTTAGGACATTTCAAGTTTTCTTGGGCAGTGTGATTAACCTTAAATGCTCTTTAAATTGCTCATTAACCTGTTGTCAAGGCTCTTGTTGTAGAGGTGTATTATGAGTTCTAGATTATTCTTGTAGATGCCAATATTTCTTGCCAAATCAACAAGGATTTTTTTACAGTTTCAGTGTGTTTATATGGTTCATCCTTCTTCATCAATTGATTATCAAAAAATTTAGGAGTCTATCACTTCTATTTAAAATTTATCTCTTCCTGTCAATAGATTACTGATTTTGGTTTGATCTGAAATTTTTTTTTTCTTCCAACTCACTTTTTTTTGGTTTTTTTGCTGAGGAAGATAAATCCTGAGCTAACATCTTTTGCCAATCTTTTTTTTTTTTTTTTGCTTGAGGAAGATTAGCTCTGAGCTAACATCTGTGCCAATCTTCCTCCACTTTATATGTGGGTTGCTGCCACAGCATGGCTGACAAGTGGTGTAGGTCCATACCTAGGATCCGAACCTGTGAACCTGGGCCGCTGAAATGGAGTGCTCTGAACTTAACCACTATGCCACAGGGCCAGCCCCACCAGCTCACTTTTTTGTCATAATAATTTCCATTGATTTCATGTAGTAATAGGTACAAAATAATTTTATTGTATGATGTACATATAATTGTATATGTTACATTGTTAAATACATTCCTGAAGAAGAAACTTCTGTTTTGACTAGATTGATGAGAACTGAATCCTGTACTTACGATTTTCTACATCTGGGGTTTGGAAGGATTTATTGACTCAATTGTTCACTGACTTCTGGTGCCCCATGCCACAAGACATGTTCTTATCATGACACCTCCTCTCACCCTGCACTTTAGTCTGTGATGCCAGATAAATTGTCTCAGTGGGAGGTGGGAGTGTTCCTGAAAGCCATTTCTACACCTAAATGGCTAGCAATAACTTGACTATGCATGAAGTGCTTGTGAAACTCCACACCTTTTTAAATGGTAAATCCTATCATATTGCTCCCCAACTTAAACCCGTCAATGCTTCCCATTGCTCTTATAATAAAATTAAACCGCCTTTGTGAAGCCCACAAAACACTGTAGGATTTCAGCTTTTCCCATCTCTTCAAACTCATTTTCAATATTCTCTTCTTGCTCTCTGTAGCTAGCCATAACTGGTCTTACATGTTTCTGAAATAAGCCAAACTGTTTTTTCTCACCCCAGGGCATTAATATCTATAGTTCCTTTTACCTAAAGACTTTTTGCCTGTTCTATATCAGCCTTCAAGCCTAGCATAAATGATCCCTTTTCAGAGTGGCATCTCATCTTCAGTTAGCCCATTCTAGACAAGCTTTCCTCACCTTTACACAGCCTCCTTTGGAGGTTACTTGCATTCTGAGTTCTCTTTCTAAATACTTCTTTCTGGAATGTGTAAGTTTTCTTAATCAACACCCCTTTCCTAATGTTCCAATTTACCTATTCCTCTGATATATATGTGCATGTATGTTATATATGTATGGATATATATTTTCTGTGTATATATATAAAACAGCTGTTTGGATACCTCAACTTAAATATCCTATTATAATCTTATGTTTACAAGGCCCATTCTGAACTCATTTCCCTCCCCAAACCTCTTCTGCCTCTTGTATTCCCTACCCTATGTCACCACCACCTAGTCACTTGTTCACCCAAGTCAGAAATCCAAGAGTCACCCTAGATTCTCTTCTCATTCACTCCCTCCAATCTGCCATTACATTCTGTTGATTTCACTTCAGCAACATCTCTCAGATCTATCCTTTCTTCATTACTTATCTCATACATCATTTCTTACCGGAGTTATTGCAAACACCTCCAAGGAAGCTTTCTTGTAGCCTGCTTAATATTGCTGTATCTTCCACTCCTGCAAAAATCCACCCTTGATATTGCTGTCAGAATGGTCTTCCAAATGTTCAAAAAGACGTTATAAAAGATTGAAAATTGGATTCATGTCCACCTCTCCTGTTTCATTTCCCCACTGTTTTCCCAACTACAGCTACTCTATACTGTACAAGTTTCCTTTTCCCTTTCCACCTCCTCCTCTTCATTCTTGCCTTCTTACCCCAGCCAACTGCAACAAACCAAGCCTCAGCTGCTCTGAAAACTTCTCCCATATTCTAGGCCTAAGGGTCAACTTGAGCATTCCTTGTACTGTGCTCCCAATCTAAACCAGTTCCTCTGTCACAGTACTTCGCCCGGCCCACAGAATTATTTACTAGCCCCGGGGCCCAGCAGACTGCAAGCCCAGGGATGGCAGGAACTGTACCGCGGCCCACGTCCCCTAGGTGGTGATGGCACCCAGGGGGGACACTCAAAGACAACAGTGAAAAAATGAGTAAAAGAATAAAGGTGAAGATCGAAAATAAAGGATTCAGATTCGGATGGAGTTGCCTCAACTGATTTTCTTCCCTTCAGGACGGCAATCTGTGTGGGACAACGTATTACTGCTTGCTGGTAACCGTTTCTCACACCCCTCGCCCCGACAGTGCGGACGCTAGCACGGCCCGGACTCCCCCGCGGGGCAGAGGCCCGCGCCGCCGGGCCACTGGCCGCTCTGACGCGTGAGGGCCTCCGGCGTCAGCGCGCGGGTGGCCTAGCTCACAGACGCTGCCTGGAGCCCGCCGCCGCCCCGCACAGGCCGCTCGCCTCGCGCCTCCCCGTCCTCGGGCAAGCAGGGCAGCCGAAGGCTGTTCATGCAGGCGCGCCCCGTCCAGGGCGAGCCAGCCAGCTTCTCGGAGAGGCCGCTTGTGGCCCCCTCCGACGACGCGCGGCTCCGCCCGCCCCACGCGCCCAGCATCCTCGGGAAGCGCGCGCCGCCAGTTTAACGGTTCTGGCCTGGCGGGTTGGGACCGCGCGCGGGGCCCGGCGCCCGAGGCCCCGCCCCGCTCCCGCCTCACGCCCCTCGGAGCCGCCGCAGGCCCCGCCCCCGCCGCCGCCGCCCCGGCCGCCCCCGCCACAGGCCGCGAGCTGACGCGCGGCTGGAGCCGTTCCCCGACGGGCAGCGGGGCGCTCGGCCGCCGCGTCTGGGCTGAGCGCGGCTACGCTGCTGCCCGAAATCCTCCCAGATCTTGAGGCGGTAGGTGGCTGGGAGGACGGGCCACACTGGGGCAGAAGTCGGGCTCCGGTGTGTGAGGTGGCGGGTGGGCAGCGTCTCCGAGGCCAGACGTCGGGAAAGTTGAGGTGAGGGAGAGAAGCACTGGAGCTGGTCGGGACAAATCAGTCAGGGTCCCCACCGTGGGTCGTCGAGCGCTAAAGGAGCGGGCACGTCGGAGGGAAGGGGTGGCGGCTGGTGTGGGAAAACCCGGCGAGGAGCAAGCGGCCGAGGGGCAGTTACACTGCTGAGGGGATGGTAAAACAAAACCCAGCAAAACGCCAAAAAAAGGAAGGACCTAGCCCTCTGTGCCAGGACCTGGTTCTGGGTGGTGGGATGGTTTGCAGATTTTTTGTCCCCCGTGCCCTGGCATCATCCCTGCTAATTTCGGTTGACAGGTTTTTCCCTTCGTTATTGTAGTTTTTGTTAATACAATAAATAATTAATAATTACATGAGATGATATTCAACAAGAAAAGAAAAGCCAGTGGGAAAAAAAAGAACCAGAAAACATGTATGGTTAACTCACAGAAAAAAGTCAAATGGTTAATGAACATATTCGAAGATGTTCCACTTATATGTAAGGATATGCCGTTTTAAAACAATTGAGATGTAATTGACATAACATTAGTTTCAGGTGTATAACATAACTTTTTTTATCAAAAGTCTTTTATTTATTTATTTTTTTAAAGATTGGCACCTGGGCTAACAACTGTTGCCAATCTTTTTCTTTTTTTTCCCTGCTTTATCTCCCCAACCCCCCCCCGTACATAGTTGTATATCTTAGTTGAAGGTCCTTCTAGTTGTGGGATGTGGGACGCCGCCTCAGCGTGGCCTGACGAGCGATGCCATGTCCACGCCCAGGATCCGAACCCTGGGCCGCAGCAGCAGAGCACGCGAACTTAACCACTCGGCCATAGAGCTGGCCCTCAAAAGTCTTTAATTGCTGGTATTTTAGGCAAAGCTACAAAAAAGGACAGTTACATCGTTACTATAACCATAAACACCTGTTACTTGGACAGTTTCATCCCACCTAAATGTTAAATTTTGTTTGTATTGAAAGATGCTTCACAGAGAAAAATTTTTTTTTTGGTCAGTTGTAAAGAGAAGGCATGAAATGGAAAATATGATGGAACACTCTCACCTTATAACTATGATATTTTAGTTTTAATTTTTCCTGAATACAGCAATGTAATTTGAGGAATATAAAATGTCATTCATTGTGTAAGTCATAATTGGTTTATCTCTTACTCCCTTGTATTTCCTCTGTGTTACTTTTCATCTATCAGTTTATCAGTATGTGCTGTTAGTAACAAGCAGCATTTGGTGTCAAGGAATCCGAACTTTGTAAAAGTAATATTTTGAAGTCGAAAATTGAGATTAAATCCTATGTAGTTATTATATGGGAAATATACATGAGGTGGATAAAATCATGGTTTTTTATTTCTTCTCTTAGCTTATTTCCTTAATTTTATATGATCTCATTTCTTAATTGCAGCAGAACCATCAGCACTTTCTAAAGAAATAAAAAATTTAAGTTGCAAGTTTTAAGTATAGTACCCAGCTTGTGAATAGTACATAATATGTTTCTTATGTTGTGACCTATGATTAATATAACAGTGTACCTTGTCAACAGAATGAAGAAAACATAGTAATACCATAATTTATTTAGTATTCTAAGAAAAATTATAAATTGAGGAAATGGAAATTATTAATACATACCAATTTATTCAGCAAGGCTTTATATATACATGTCCCTTCTCATTTTTTTTTTTTTTTACCCATGCTATCAATGTCCACATGGAATAGTTTTACTTACCAAACATGCAAGTTTAGACACAAGGGCATAAACTTATGGTCAAATCCTCATTTCTACCAATTATTAACTATGTGAACTTGAGCATGTCTCTTATTTTTGTGTGTCAGGTTTCTCATCTTTAAAGTAGCTAGTAATGATTTTCTATAACAGTTAATATATGGTTCAGAATTAAATGAAATAATATATGTAAAGCATTTAGCATGTAGTAGGACCTGAAAAAATGGAGTTTTTTTGTTTGTTTTTTTAAAGATTAGCACCTGAGCTAACAACTGTTGCCAATTTTTTTTTTTTTCTGCTTTTTCTCCCAAAGTCCCCCCAGCACACAGTTGTATATTTTACTGGTGGGTCCTTTTAGTTGTGAAATGTGGGACACCGCCTCAGTGTGGCCTGACAAGTGGTGCCATGTCCGTGTCCAGAATCTGAACCAGCGAAACCCTGGGTCACCGAAACGGAGTGCGCCAACTTAACCACTCAGCCACGGGGCTGGCCCCCTAAAGAAAAATGGAATTTTAATTTAAAAAATATAGTATATGTTGGGTAATAAGATTGTGACCCAATTGGTCAGTGTATATGCTTATTATCTCATTCTACTATATTTTAGAAAATTCTAGGTTAATTTATAATTTCAGAATTGGTGGGTTTTTAGGATTCATATTTAGTTCAATTTTTTTTTTAAACAGAAAAGAAAACCTAAGATAGAGTTAGTATTACTACATGTAGAATAGCAGCTACCCTTAAGTTTCCTGACTTGCAGAGCAATATTCTATTCATACCACTTGGCCTTTTAAGATGATTTGTTAAATAGGTGTAAACTTGAAAAAAAAATTTTTATTCAGTAACCATTTCTCAGCATGTATTAATAAAATTAATTTTTTGAGATATTGGATCAAAATGTCCTTTAAAAAGTATTTATACGACAAAACTGTATATTCACATTTTAAAAGACAACTTTATGATAAGCCCACTATTTATTACCCAGTGTTGTAGGTAGGATTCTGTTTCTTTGCAAGTGTTGTCCTTTGTGACAGTTGGTATCATAAATGCTCGCCCTGGGTAGTACTAGTAGCTTCAAAGGACACTTGCGGAGCTCTATGTTCAGTGAGTGAAGCAGACATTAGAGTTTAAGATTGAAGTTGTTTTACATACCAACTTTGTGGTTCTGTTGAGTCTTTATGATTTTTAAGCTAAACTGAGAATTAGCCTTTGGTTTGTGGAGTTCTGTCCTTCATAGATTACGGTCCTGTGGATCAGTTTTACAATAATAATTACTTGTTGTAAATGCCTTTTCCATTAATAAGACGTAATGCTGTTTAAGACGTGATGCTGTTATATAGTATGCATCCCAAACTTATTCCTTATAATGTCAGTGTCTCTATGCAGGCATAATTTAAAAAAAAAAAGTAGTGCTACCATCTTTTCTAATTTCCTTAACTGATGTGGATTTATATATCTGGAGTCCTTGTTGTGGTTTTCCTACTACAAATTGGAAGGATAAGTGGTACTAAAAAATTTCCTATTTTTTCTTTATTTACTTGTGTTACAAAATCATACAATAGTTCTGTAACTCCTCAACTCCTGAAAATCCCTAATTTGAATACTGTGGATTTGCATTGCCCAGCAACTGGAAAAGACTTTACAGCCTACCAACTCAATTTCAGCTGAGCAATGAAAAACAAAGTGTGTACCAAAGTAGTCTATTGTGTTCTGCTTCACTAGTTTCATATGGGGAACAGGATGGAAAGTTACTACATACTACTATTAGGGTCCTAATTAAAAAGGCTAGGATAAACATTAAAGAATGCAATGTTAGATTGCTTTTTGGTCCTTATATAAAATATTTCCTTCCACATAGAAAATATCCAATAAATATTTGTTTGAAGTGGTTTTTTTTTTGCTATCTACGCTTATAGCTTTTTTTTGCTTTGTATTATATCCTAGTTGTGTTGCCAACAAGTACAGACAGCCTTAGGTTTGTTTATAAGGTTAACAGCCATGTTGAAAAACCAGTTAACAGATACATTACAAAGTTAGATGGGTATTAACGTGCAGTACTGGCTTTCTTATCTCCAAACTTCAGGAAAAAGAAACTATTTTGTGCTTGGTTATCATTACTAACTTTGAGAGGTTATTTATAAATTTGTGATTTTAACATTTGAAGTATGTCCAAAAGCATTTTTAAAAATAGGTGAAATCTTTTCTTTGGAGCTAGAAGGGAGTTAGTAACCCTGTTTTATACTTAGGTATAAAAAGTATACTTAGTATACTTAGGTAAAAAACAGTCAGAGTAAAGATCTGCTTAAGATCACGTGGTTACAATTGTTTCTAGATGAGCAGGTGCAAAGTCAGGTGGAGTTTTACTTTTGGCTTTATTATGATAGGCGTGAAAACTTGGAAAGCTGTGTCCCATTCATGCCTTCAAATATTTTAGTTATATTTAGGGGGTATTTAAAGTTATAGATTTATTTAGTAAAACTAATTATGTTGCAGGTACTGGGGATACAAAGATAAATAAGATCTCGTGTTTTTGGCCTCAGCTAACTCAGTCTAATCAAATAAGCATGTAATAGATTTACTGTGATACATTTCAGAAAAATTAGTAGACTAAATATGGTAGGGACCAGTTGAGGAGCAAAGAGAAATTATTATTATTGTTATCATTATTATTATTTTACTACCAACTATTTGAAAGGAACTAGAGAATTTCACATAAATTATTTAATGTTACTGTTGAGACACGAGGGTATTTTCCAGGGAAGTAACAAGAACCTGACCTTAATCTTGAAGGATGAATAACAATTTGGGAGAAGAGCAGCAGGGAGAGTGAGGGAACTCCAAACAGAGCGCTTTAATGTCCAGATATATGATGATACAAAATAACACTTATAGGTTCAATAATTAATTGAACATCCACTGTGTTCCACACTCTGTGCTAGACACTGGAGATATACCTGAGTGATAGAGCTGTAATTTAATGGTCAGATAATAGGTAATTGTAACTAGTGCCATAAGTACCACATTGGAAGAGGACACAGGGGTGCTTTGTGAGCATGTAAGGGTACTTAACCAGAACTTGGATAGTTCTGCCTGGGTGTGGGATGGAAAAGGAGGTCGGGGCTAGCTTGATTGTAGAGTGTCTACCAAAGCATGGGCATGAGCATGAGCATAGCCATCCATCACTTGCTAGACTCATGACCTTGAGCAAGTTACATAATTTCTCTAAGCCTTATCTATAAAATTAGGATTAAAAAATAATAAAGCTAACATTTATTCAACTGTTTGTCTGTATTAGGCATTGTGCTAATGCTTTATACAGATTGTGTTGTTTAGTCTTCACATCAAACCTAGGAGGTAGAGGCTGTTGTTTTCCATACTTATATAACTAGGTAGTGGAGCCATGACATGAAGCCGGGTAGGCTGACCTGAGACCTGAGCTCTAGCTATTAATAGTGCCTAATTTATACAGTTCTTCTGAATATTAAATAAGCTAAGTAAATGGTTTCGTATGCATGACACATTGATGTTGGCTCCTGTTTCTATTATTAATAATCCAGGAGATGTTGCGGAACTAAAGTTTTTTAAGCAGGTGTGGTGTGTAAAGGGATCATGGTTTGGAGAGAAAAGAGCCTGTATTCACTCATTTGTTTAGCAAATACTTGTTTTGAACCTGCTTTGGATTCCCTCCAGGTACTGTGTTTGTTGCAGGGGACACAGGGTGAATGAAAATATTGTTCCTCACTTTTGCCTAGTATGGAAAACAAATAAATCGGCCATTGTAGTCTAGTACAGTGTTCTCTAAATGCCATGATGTGGGCATATTTACTGTGTCCCGGGAACATAGGGAGAGGGAATATTTAAATCAGATTAGGGGGTGATCAGGGAGATGAATTATGAACTACTATGGAACTAAAAGACTAGTGGTGTAAGTGAACAATATAGATTTGAGAGATATTTTGGAAGTAGATTGGACAGGAATTAGAGACTGATTATGATGTGGGGCATATTCATCATGTAGATAGGTAGTTGCAATCATGAAAATAGATGACGTTAGCTAAGAGGACCAAAGCCAATTTGGAAGAATTTGTAAATTTAATTGGAGAAAAGAAGAGGAGTTAGCTAAGGAAGTTAGAAGAGGCCCTTAAAGAAATAGGAAACCAAAAGAAAAGAGGGGAGATAAGGGAGGAGAGTGTCTTAAAGAGAGGATGTTCAGTTTTGACAGATGCTATAAAGGGGTCTGAGCTTGTGGTATATTATTTTAAATGCTTCTGTTTATATTTTCCACCTTAACCTATAAGATAAATATCTTCAAATGAATGTTTTGGTTATTTGTGTATATGATTATCTTGTCCAAAAGTTAAAAATGTATTTTTCCCTCCCTCCTAAAGTATGGAACCTCAAGGTCTTTGTGATAATGGAAACCAAAAAATTGATTGGTAAACCGCTTCAACCAGCAAGACCTGTTCGTCATCTGACCTCTCCCCCTGGTGAGTAATCTAGGGTACATGTCTTTAAATATTAATTATTTAATGGCTAGTTAGTATTTGAAAAGCTAAATAATACATAAGTTAATTAAGGTAGATATTTAAAGAAGTAATGAAAACTAATCATCTCTGTTTGAAGAATTTAAAAGTATTACCAAGAAAAGGATTCTTAATAGTTTACCAGTCCATAGTCTACCAGACCAGCAAAGGTAGGAAGACTAGCTCTTGCCTGAGAGCAACTGTGTATTTTTTTCATGTCTCATTTTCATGGTTAACTGGCCTCTACTCAGAATGATACTGTGAGTGCAAATTGTGCCTTTTTATTATGATCATTCCAGAGCAATCATGCTTGAGAGAGAATTAGCCTTTAAAAAAAAAAAAGATCAAAATAAAGCAGATTAGGGCTCTGCTTAAGCTGGAACATATAATCGAATTTCAAGAAATCTAAACAAAAAAACTTCTAAATTAAAAAATTTTCTTTTGCCCCTAAAACTAATCTTTTGGACAAATTCTTGAAATACTTGGTATTTAATTCTGAAATTGGAATATTGGCCTTTTTATTCTTTTCAATACTTGTTGCCAGAATTGCTTCTATATTCTAACTTAGGTGATATTTAAATTTCTATTTAAATTTTCTTTAGTCCATGTGTTGAACTGATAACTGGCTACTTAGAAAAAAGGAAAAAGCCCTTTTTTTGAGTGCAAAGATGAAGCAGAAAGGTGGAAATGGTGCCAATTCTTCATCCTCCATTTGTTCTCCCATTCTTGCTTCCTACAAGGAAGATTGTCTCCACTTTGGTCATGTTTCCTCTGAAGACGGCTGTGACTTAGGACAGACAAATGAATTTAATGGGTCTTCTGGACCTTAGCTTAGCATTGCTGTTGCAGTATCCTTCTACATTGAAGAAGCAGTTGTGTAAGGTCAACTTTCAGATTTTATCCTAAAGGAAAGGATATAAAGCCATCCTCAGCAGCTACTTCCTGTCAGCAGCCTTTGACAGCACCCCTCCCTCCCTCATCTGTACAGATTCAGTTTTTCACTGATCCTTTCCTTCCAGTGCTATTACAAAGGTACATGGAGGTGGACAGGTAGTCTTGGTCTCTCATTTAATTATATGATCTTAAGATCCTGACAGGAGTAGGGGTTTATTAGGCAGAAAAGTTTAGTAAATCAGAAATTAATTTTGGCCTTTCTCAACATACTTTCATACTCCCTGGCCAACTTATGTCCCCAAAGAAATCTACTTTTTATTGATGACCCAGATTGAATTACTTCCTTTGGTGAAGCCTGCCTTGATACACCAAAGCTCACTCTGCTGTCCTCTAGTATCTTCTCTATAGCTCTCGTACAACTTATTTATTTTTATTATAGTCATTATTTATGAGCTTGTCTTTTAAAATAGACTATGAACTCCTTTATTTCTGAACTCTTTTCATGCTTATTTACCTGTCTGCTAAAACAGTGGCTGACATTTCATAGGTTTGCATAAATGAACTATCAGAAAACATTTCTGAACAGTGCCTAGAACATCCTGGATACTTAGGGTTTTTAGGTGATGTTATATCATTTATTGAAGTCATGGATATTTAAAATAGTTTTCGTTTTTTCTCTCCTAACAGGAGCAGTATTCCCTTTCAACTTTCAAAATGAATATCCATGTAACACTCAGTGCTTACAAAGTGGAGTTAGCAGAGTAAGTCTTAGAAATTATAATAAAATGAAGTATTACAGAATAGAAAGTACATTTGTTAGATGGCTATTGTATGCCAGGTACTATGCTCAGTGTGTGTGTTCAAGTCTTTGTGTGGATGTACACACAATATCCAGGAGTGGAATTTATGGGTCATATACATTTGTGTAGCTTTATAAGAAACTGCCAAAATGTTTTCCAAAGCTGTTGTACCATCTTGCCTTCCCGCCAGTAGTGTGTGATAGTTGCAGTTACTTCATAGCCTCGCCAACTCTTGGTATGCTTAATCTTTTTATTTTTAACCATTTTAGTGTGAGTAGTGGGATCTTATATTTTCAATTTGCATTTTCCTAATGATTAATGAGATTGAGCATCTTATCATGGACTTATTTGCCGTCTGTATATTTGTTTTTCATAGTGTTCAAATCTTTTGTGTGTTTTTAGAATTTGGGTTGTCTTTTTATCATTGAATTGTAAGAGTTTGTTGAAAATCAGTGTATCAGACATGTGTGAATTATTTCTAGACTCTATTATGTTCTATTGATTTATATGTCTATTTTCCAGCTTTATTGAGATATAATTGACATATAACATCGTGTAAGTTTAAGGTGTAGAATGTGATGCTTTGATGCATACATATGTTGTGAAATGTTTACCACAATGAGTTTAGTTAACACATCCTTCATTTTACATAATTATCATTTTGTTGTTGTTGTTGTTGTTATGTTGAGAACTTTTGAGATTTACTCTCTTAGCAACTTTCAAGTATAGGTTATAGTATTGTTAACTGTAGTCACCATGCTGTACATTAGATTCCCTGTGTGTCTATCTTTTTTTCAGCATTACACTTTACAGACTACTGTAGCTTCATGATAAGTCTTGAAATCAGTTAGTGAAAGTTCACTAACTTTATTCTTTTTCAAATTTGTCTAGGTTATTCTTGGTCCTTTTCATTTCCATGTAAGTTTTAAGTAAGCTTGTCAATTTCTACAAAAAGCTTAATGGAATTTTCAATGAGTCTGAAGATAAGTTTGAGAAGAATTCACATCTTAACAATATTGAGTCTTCTGATCCATGACCATGACATCTCTCTCCGTGCTTTGTATTTTCCAGCATAGGAGTATTGAATATCTTTTGTCAAATTTATAAGCATTTCATACTTTTTGATATGTTATATTTTTTGTAAATTTCAAGTTCCACATGTTGGTTGCTAGGATACAGAAGTACTGTTGATTTTTGTATATTGACCTTGTTAAACTCACTTATTAGATCTTGTAGCTATTTTGTAGAGTCTTCTCTCCCATTCTTCCTCTATTATGGTAATAATTTTACTTTAGCTTGTACTGTAGTTTAGTGGCTATCCTGAAGTTTGTATTCAGAATCTCATGTATAGCATAGTCCATTTTCTGATGGCCTCTTATTTCCTTAGTGTAAACTGATTCAGTCCCTTTCCTCTTCCCCTCCTAAGTTATTGTTCTCATATCTTATTCCAACTTGTGTTGTGAGTTTGTGGTTAAAGTGATAAGACTGTCTTTGTTTTTGGTGTTTTCCTTCCCTTTAGCCTAATGCTATGGTTGAATATTTGCTATCCTATTCTGATTGTGTCTCTCTGTTTGTCTCCTTACACTGTGTTTTGTGATCCCTTTCTCCCTTTTTTCCTTTTTTCAGGTATGAGGGGCTTCTTGAGGATTTCTTGTAGGGGGGATCTCATGGCTTGAAGTCCCTTAGCTTTTGTTTGTCTGGGAAAGTTTTAATTTCTCCTTCATATCTGAAGGATAGTTTTCCTCGATAGAGTATTTTTGGCTGAAGATTTTTATCTTTTAAGGTTTTGAATATGTCATTCCATTCTCTCCTAGCTTGTAAGGTTTCTGCAGAGAAATCTGCTGAAAATCTGATAGGGGTTCCTTTGTAGGTTATTTTCTTCTGCCTTGCTGCCCTGAGTATTCTTTCTTTGTCATTCATTTTTGCTGGTTTTACTACTGTATGCCTTGTAGTAGGTCTTTTTACATTGACAAATCTAGGAGATCTGGAAGCTTTTTCCACACATATTTCCCTCTCTTTCCCTAGATTTGGGAAGTTCTCTGCTATTATTTCTCTGAACATGCTTTCTGCTCCATTTTCCTTCTCTTCACCTTCTGGAATACCCATAATTCTTATGTTGCACTTCCTCATTGCGTTGGATATTTCTTGGAGATTTTCTTCATTTCTTCTTAGTCTTAGTTCCCTCTCCTCCTCTGTCTGGAGCATTTCAACATGTCTATCTTTGATTATGCTGATTCGCTCCTCTCTCGTGTCCACATGAACATTCAGGGAACTCGTATTTTGTTTTATGTCTTTCATTTTGTCTTTCATCTCTAATATTTCTGATTGATTCTTTTTTATAGTTTCAATCTCTTTTGTGAAGTAGCTCCTGAATTTGTTGAATTGTTTCTCTATATTGTCTTTTACCTCATTGAGTTTTTTGATAATAGCTATTTTGAATTCATTGTCGTTTAGTTTACTTATCTCTGTGTCCTCAGGGCTGAGTTCTGGGTGCTTGTCGTTTTCTCTCTGGTCTGGAGATTTGATGTAGTGCCTGTTGTTGGAAGGTTGACTCTTCCTTATTCTGATATTATTCAGTTGCAGTTACAGCCTGTCGCCACTGGCTGGGGGGGCGAGAGCCACGTATTCTAAGCCCTCTGCCTTTGGTGTAAATGGCGCAGCACAGCTTGGGGGAGGGGCGCTTTCTCCTGAGTGCAGTCCTGGGTTTCCTGATCAGCTGTTGCTATCTGGTCTCCTGGGGTCTTGGTTTGATGAGGTCACCCCACATAAAAGCTTTCACCTGTTAGAGGGCCTCTCTTGAGGCTGTAAGTGGCCCAGGGAGTCCTGGGTGATCCTGTGGAAGTGACCCCTTCCCCTCTCCTTCTCTCAGGGAGCCTCCCAGGGCAGCAACTGCAGCCTTCATGGGAGGGAGCAAAGTTCTCCCTTACCCCTGTTCCAGTTCCTCCGAGGGGGGCTCCAGCCTCTCGGCCCTTTGTTGTGGGGCCAGCGTGACTCTCCAAGGATTTTCATGCTGTTAGGGTATTTTCCATTGGAATATGTTTGCTCCTCTTTGTTGTGTGTTGGAGGGGAGAGAGTCCCAGGCAAGTTCACTCCGCCATGATGCTGATGTCACTCCTACTTTAGTTTGTACTATAAATACACAATACATTGCTACTATTTTTGCTTTCATGTGTTATGTTTTAAAATAATTTTTTTTAAAAAGAATGAAATTTATCTTACCTTCATTTACTCCATTTCCAGCACTCTTAATTTCTTTGTGTTAATCCATGTTCTGTCTTGTGTTATCTTTCTTGTGTCTGAACAATTTCTTTTACCCTCTGTTTTTCATTATTACCACATAATAAAGTAGTTTTAAAAGTTTGACTTAAAATAATAGCTTATTATTATCTTTCATGGCTCTGTGGGCTGACTGGGCTCAGGTGGCCATTTCTCACTTCAGTTTAGTAATGTGATTGCAGTCAGATAGCATCTAGAACTGGAGTAATTTTAAGGCTTGACTGGATGGCCAAATGGAGCACTCGTGGCTGGCAGTTGGCTTAGAGTTCAGCTTCTCCTTTGGGCTGGAGGGAGCATTTGTTATGTCTTGTCTTTTTTTTTTTTTTTGAGGAAGATTAGCCCTGAGCTAACATCTGCTGCCAATCCTCCTCTTTTTTCCTGAGGAAGACTCGCCCTGAGCTAACATCCATGCCCATCTTCCTTTACTATATATGTGGGATGCCTGCCACAGCATGGCTTGCCAAGCAGTGCCATGTCCACACCCAGGATCCGCACTGGCCAACCCCAGGCTGCTGAAGCGGAATGTGGAAACTTAACCACTGTACCACCAGGCCGGCCCCTTTCTTGTCTTTTTGATGATAGCCATCCTAACAGATGTGAGGTGATATCTCATTGTAGTTTTTATTTGTATTACCCTGATGATTAGTAATGTTGAACATCTTTCCATGTACCTACCTCTTGGCCATTTGTATGTCTTCTCTGGAAAAATGTTTATTCAGGTCCTCTGCCCATTATTAAATCAGATTATTTGTTTTTTGCTATTGAGTTGTGTAAGTTCCTTGTATTTGAGATATTAACCCCTTATCAGATAGATAGTTTGCAGATATTTTCTATCATTCTGTAGGTTTTCTTTTCATTTTGTTGCTTGTTTTCTTTTGCTTTGCAAAAACTTTTTAGTTTGATGTTGTCCCCACTTAATAATTTTGCTTTTGATGCTTGTCCTTTTGGTGTCATATCTAAAAAGTCATTGCCACGACCAATGTCAAGGAGATTTTTTCTTGTTTTCTTCTAGGAGTATCATGGTTTCAGGTCTTGTATTAGTTTTTAATCCATTTTGAGTTCAGTTTTGGGTATAGTGTAAGATAAAGGTCCAGTTTCATTCTTTTGCATGTGGATATCCAGTTTTCTCAACAGTAGTTTTTGAAGAGACTATCCCTTCTCCATTGTGTATTCTTGGCTCCCTTGTTAAAGATTAGTTGAATATATATGGGTGGGTTTATTTCTAGGTTGTCTGTTCTGTTTCATTGGTCTGTGTGTCTGTTTTTATGCCAGTACCGTACTGTTTTATTATAGCTTTGTCATATAGTTTGAAATCAGGAAATGTGATGCCTTTAGCTTTGTTCTTCTTACTCAAGATTACTTTGGCTACTTGGGGTCTTTTGTGTTTCCATACAAATTTTAGGATTGTTTTTTGTATTTCTCTGAAAAATTCTATTAGAATTTTGTTTTGTTGTGCTTTTTTTTCTTTTGAGGAAGGTTAGCCCTGAGCTAACTGCTGCCAATCCTCCTCTTTTTGCTGAGGAAGACTGGCCCTCAGCTAACATCTGTACCCATCTTCCTCTACTTTATATGTGGGATGCCTGCCACAGCATGGCGTGCCAAGCAGTATCATGTCTGCACCTGCAATCCAAACTGGCGAACATTGGGCTGCCGAGAAGCAGAACATGTGAACTTAACCACTGCACCACCAGGCCAGCCCCTGTGAAAAATGCTATTAGAATTTTGATGGGGATTGCATGAAATCCATAGATTGCTTTGGGTAGTATGGACACTTTTTTTTTTGAGGAAGATAAGCCCTGGGCTAACATCTGCTGCCAATCCTCCTCTTTTTGCTGAGGAAGACTGGCCCTGAGCTAACATCCATGCCCATCCTCCTCTACTTTATATGTGGGATGCCTGCGACAGCGTGGCCTGACATGTGGTGCCATGTCTGTACCCGGGATCCGAACCAGTGAACCCCTGGCCACCAAAGCGGACCATTTGAACTTAACTGCTGCGCCATCGGGCCAGCCCCAGTATGAACATTTTGACAATATTCTTCCAATCTATGAACACAAGATGGGATATCTTTCCATTTATATATGTCTTCACATTCTTTAATCAGTGTCTTACAATTTTCCATGTGCAGATATTTCACTTCCTTGCTCTAATTTATTTCTAAGTATTTTATTCTTGCTGATACATGTTAAAAAGGGAGTTTTTTCTTGATTTTTTGGGGATTACAGTTTACTTTTGAGTTTAATTTTAGGTCTTGTATTTAAGTAGGTGTTACAAAGATAGTGAAGTGTGCTTCTGCTGAAATTTTCAAACTTAAGAAATTAATTTTCAAAAAGGTCCATATAATTCATATTATAGTTTGTTAAATTTAACAGTCAAGAAGAACTTTAGAGAACTAAAATGTTTGGCACTTTGCTATTTTTTTTTTCTCCTCTACTTAAAAATTTAACAATTCTGCTAAAATTTCCCTTTTTTCTGATAACTTAATTCTGACATCTCAGTAGTGTAGAATTACCTCATTACTCTTCACTGTGTCATAAGGTTAGATAATTAATCCTCTGACTTAGGTAGAGTTACCTTGGCAGAGTTTGCAGATATTTAAGGAATGGGCTACAGCTTGCTAATAACAGTGACTGATGCAGCAGAGATGTTCCTTCTTCAGGATAGATCCCTCCAAAGACAGTTACCTTAGTGAATTACCATAGTCCAAGGTCTGGACTACTTTTTGCAAACTGACTTTTTTCGGCATAAGAGAAGATCATTTCTTAGGGGTAGATCGTGCTGACCAAGTTTGTGAAACTGATTTGTAGAATCAGAAAACCTGTTATTTTATGAGGAGAAATTCTGTCATGGGCTCTAGTATTTTCTTATTGGTTCCACTAGTATATTTTCTGCTCTAGGGAGATTTATGGTAAGCTAAACTGTAATTCAGAATATTTCTTGGTGAGCATGGAATCAGATGAAGAGAAGTTAGTTAAAAAGTGGTTTTTAGAAACATCATCAGATTAGTTTAGCCAATCTCATACTAAAGATGGTCCTGTAAGTAGTACTGGAAAACTGAGCTAAGGCCTCACTCTCCTCAGGACTTTGAGCTCTGTCAGTGTTTCTGCTCTCTCTTTGCCTCATTGGATGAAGCAATTCTTTCTTATTTCTTCTATTTCCAAGGTGTTGGGTGAAACAGTCCATATGCTTATAAGCAGACATCAGGATCTACTTTACATGAGATCAAAAGAAGTAAAAACTGTAGTAGTATTATTGCAGATTTTTTGAATAAATATCTGTTATTTTCATAAATTAAAATCTATTTTTAATTACTTTGGAATTATTTATCTTTAGGATCATATAATTCATCTTTGGATTTATGTTTGCACTCTTTTGTTTTTTAATTGGTGAGAAAGATTGGCCCTGAGCTAACATCAGTTGCCAACATTGCTCTTTTTTTTCTCCCCAAAGCCCCAGGACATAGATGTATTTCCTAGTTGTAGGTCATTCTAGTTCTTCTATGTGGGATGCCTCCACAGCATGGCTTGATGAGCAGTATGTAGGTCTGCACTCAGGATCTGAACCAGCGAACCCTGGGCTGCTGAAGTGGAGTGCACAAACTTACCCACTTGGCCGTGGGGCCAGCCCCTTATGTTCCCTTCCAAAAATAATTATAACATGATAAAAATAGTTATAGGTATATGTGAATGTTTTTCAAAAGATGTTTTTCTTGCTTTTAATAAGCATACTTATAAGGTTGCTTATCCTTTAGGCCAAAAATATGCCTTGGCTAATACTTTGATTGTTTTGGAAAATAATTTTGGTTGGTAAAAAAAAGCTTATATAAAATTTTTAAACTCTAATTAAAAGTCGTATTTTCTTCTTCTCGTAACAGTGTAAGACGAATGGAATGCAAGCCTTTTCTCAAGGTCTTAATGAACAACAGCAACATCAGTCTCCAGTTAAAAAAGGTAAATTTGGGGTGCTGGCCCTGTGGCATAGTGGTTAAGTTCAGTGTGCTCCACTCTGGCAACCTGAGTTCAGTTCCTGGGTGCAGACCTACACCACTAGTTGGCGGCCATGCTGTGGTGGTGACCCACATACAAAATAGTAGAAGACTGACATAGATGTTAGCCTAGGGAAAATCTGTCTCAAGTAGAAAGAGGAAGATTGGCAATAGATGTTAGCTCAGGGTGAATCTTCCTCAGCAAAAAAAACCCAAAAAACAAAAACATGGTAAATTTTTGCCGTAATTCTCAAATTTCATAGGAGAGTCTTAGCATTCATGTAAAGTTAATATTTGCTTAGCTGTAAACTTTTAGTCAGGCTGTAGGTTTGACTGCTCTAAAGGAGAGACCATAATAACACTGGCTTAAACAAGATGGAAGTTGATTTCTATATATTCTATATCATGTAAAGTTTTGAGCTAATGTACTCATTCCTCTCTGTGAAGTTGCTACTGTGTCAGTATTATACTGTCTTATTGCTTTGCCATATTTAATATATGGCTCCTATCTCATTGCCCAAGATGAATGCCTCTGCTCCAGCCATCATGTCCACTAACTAGAGCCATAAAGAAGGAAGTAAGGGGGAAGGAAATTCTCCTTAAAAGTATGGCAGAGAAGTTACATATATCACTTCCATTTAATATCTCATTGGCTGGAATTTAGACACGCTGTACAAAGCAGACTGGAAAATGTAAACTTTAGCTATGCAGCTGTCTAATTCTATTACTGAAGCAGAAGGGAAGAACTGCTCTTGAGGAGAACCAATAGTCTCTCCCACACCAGCTATTCTTTAATAAAATAAAAATTATTTATTAATTTAGTTTCCAGATTGTTCTCAATCTATATATATAGTTTAAAAGTTATAAAAATACTCTGTTAGCTTTTTCTTCCACTATTTAACTGCATATTGCTAAATAGAATGTTTAAATTGTTTCCTAATTTCTCATGTTTTGATATATTAGTGGCCACTTGATGGAAAATGAGAACTTCTATTTTCCACATCAGTCGCCTCACTTCTTCACCCTTCTATCTCCCCTCTCCAACCCCTAGTTACTTCACAAGTTTCAGTTGAAGCAGTATCACTCTTCATATTATATGACTATGTAAATACAGTTGCTTAGCCAAGGGGTGCATATCTCTTTTTCATGAAATCCATCACTTTTCCTGGAGCTAACATTTACCTTGTTTTTCTGTGTAACTATTGTTAACTTTTGCCCTCAAATGGTCCAACAACTCTGTCATGCTTATCTGTAATATTTTTCTTATGTTCAAATATATCAGTTGGTATTTTTTTCCCCCTAGAGAAGACTCCTCCATTATTCTATTCCAGTATGGACTAGTTGCTCTTCAGTACTGCAGTATAGCTGTTGTCCTGGAATGAACCTTTCCTATTAGCTTGGGAGGCCCCTTTTCATTTCTTTGGTTTCTTTTTTCTTTTTTTCCAATTAATTTTATTGGAATTATAATGGTTTATAACATTGTATAATTTTGGGTGTACATTATTGTTTAGCAATTCCCAAATATACTACATCGTGCTCACCCCTACTAGTCTAATTTTTATCCGTCACCATACATATGTGCCCCTTTATCCCCTTTGCCTACCCCCTCAACCCCTTTCCCCTCTGGTAACCACTAATCTGTTCTCTTTATCCATGTATTTTTTAATCTTCCACATGTGAGTGAAATCATGCAGTATTTCTCTTTCTCTTTGTCTGGCTTATTTCGCTTAACATCATACCCTCAAGGTCCATATATGTTGTTGCAATTGGGATGATTTTGTCTTTTTTATGGCTGAGTAGTATTCCATTGTATATATATACCACATCTTCTTTATCCATTCATCTATAGTTGGGCACTTGGGTTGTTTCCACATCTTGGCTATTGTGAATAATGCTGCAATTAACATAGGGATGCACAAATCTCTTTGGATCATTGATTTCAAGTTCTTTGGATAAATACCCAGTAGTGGGATAGCTGGATTGTATGATATTTCTATTTTTAACTTTTTGAGAAATCTCTGCACTGTTTTCCACACTGGCTGCACGAGTTGGCATTCACAACAGCAGTGTATGAGTGTTCCCTTTTCTCCATATCCACTCCAGCATTTGTTGTTTTTTGATTGATAATTGTAGCCATTCTGACTGGTGTAAGGTGATATCTCATTGTAGTTTTGATTTGCCTTTCTCTAATAATTAGTTACATTGAACATCTTTTCATCTGTCTGTTGGCCATCTGTATATCTTCGTTGGAAAAATGTATGTTCATATCCTTTGCCCATGTTTTTTTTAAAGATTGGCATCTGAGGGACAGGCTCAGTGGTGCAGCAGTTAAGTTTGCATGTTCTGCTTCAGTAGCCCAGGGTTCACCAGTTCAGATCCCAGGTGCGGACTTACACACCACTTGTCAAGCCACGCTGTGGCAGGCATCCCACATATAAAGTAGAGGAAGATGGGCATGAATGTTAGCTCAGGGCCAGTCTTCCTCAGCAAAAAAAAAGAGAACAATTGGCAGCAGATGTTAGCTCAGGGCTAATCTTCCTCAAAAGAAAAAGATGATTAGCACCTGAGCTAACAAGTATTGCCAATCTTCTTTTTTTCCTCTTTCTTCTCCCCCACAAAGTCCCCCAGTACACAGTTGTGTACTCTAGTTGTGAGTGCCTCTGGTTGTGCTATGTGGGATGCTGCCTCAGCATGGCCTGATGAGTGGCGCCGTGTCTGTGCCCAGCATCAGAACCAGCGAAACCCTGGGCTACTAAAATGGAGTGCACGAACTTAACCCCTCAGCCATGGGGCCAGCTCCTCCTCTGCCCATTTTTGGATCAAGTTGTTTGTGGTTTTTTTTGTTGAGTTGTATGAGTTATTTATATATTTTGGAGATCAACTCCTTGTCTGATAAATGATTTGCAAATATTTTCTCCCAGTTGGTGGTTGTCTTTCCATTTTGTTCATAGTTTCCTTTGCTTTGCAGAAGCTTTTTAGTCTGATGTAGTCTCATTTGCTAACTTTTTCTTTTGTTTCCCTTACCCGAGTAGACATGGTATTTGAAAAGATGTGGCTAAGACCAATGTCAAAGAGTGTACTGCCTATGTTTTCTTCTAGGAGTTTTATGGTTTCAGGTCTTACATTCAAATCTTTAATCCATTTGAGTTAATTTTTGTGTATGGTGTAAGATAATGGTCTACTTTGATTCTTTTGCATGTAGCTGTCCAGTATTTTGAATATATCATTCCATTTTCTCCTAACCTGTAGAGTTTCTGCCGAGAAATCTGCAGAAAGCCTGATAGAGTTTCCTTTGTAGGTTATTTTCTTCTGTCTTGCGGCTCCTAATATTTTTTCTTTATCATTAACTTTTGCTATTTTTACTATTATATGCCTTGGAGATGGTCTTTTAGTGTTGATGAAGTTGGGCGTTCTACTGGCTTCATTTATCTCTAAATCTGAGGCCATCCTCAGGTTTGGGAAGTTCTCAGCAATTATTTCTTTGAACAGGTTTCTGCTCCTTTCTCCCTCTTTTCCTCTGGAATACCTATAATCTTTATGTTCCTTTTCCTAATTGAGTCAGATATTTCTCAAAGAATTCCTTCATTTTTTTAAAATCTTAGTTCTGTCTCCTCCTCCATTTGTGGAATTTCTACATTTTTATCCTCTAGAAGACTGTCTTTCCTCCATAAGATCAGTTCTGTTTCTTAATGATTCTAGATTATTTTTTATTTCATTAATTGTGTTTTTCATATCCAGAATTTCTGCTTGATGTTTTTAAAATAGTTTTAATCTCTTTGACGAAGAGATTCATTTTATTGCTGAGCTCCTTGAATTGTCTTTCTGTGTTTTCTTGTAAGTTATTGAGTTTCCTTATGATGGTTATTTTGAATTCTCTGTCATTTAGGTTGTAAATTTCTGTGTCTTCAGCATTGGTTTCTGGGAAATTGTCATTTTCCTTCTGGTCTGAATTGTTGCTGCAGTTTCTCATGGTGTTTGACAAACTAATCTTTTGTCAGGGCATTTGTGGTTTTCTTAGTTTGCAGATTCCACCTGTTATGGCTAGGGGGAAGCAGGAGGAGAGTTTCTGGCCCCACCCTGTCTGCTAGAAACTGTGGGGGTATTATGACTGCTTGCCCCAGCCCGGGTTCATTCACGTGCTTGTGTGGACTGTCCTTGGTGGATGCACCTTCCTTTCTGGACGGAGCTAGGGCCACTCTTTGACGCCTCACAGCACAGTGGGCTCTCCCTCGTCACCAGGGAAGTGATCACCAGTGGGCTAAAAGCTGCCACTGCCTCTTCCCACAGCCTCCAGGACACGTTCCCTCTTTGGGGGCTCAGCAGTACTCTGAGCTCGCACAGGCCTGGGTTGTTTGCCCCAGCCATAGATCTGCTGCAGTCTCTGCTTGAGGTCCGAGGACTGCTCTGCTTGGCGGGCGGGGCTTCCTCCCTGGAACCCAAGCTAGGGCTGCTTTTTGATGGCACAGGGGAATGGTGGGCTCCCCATCCCCACCAGGAAAGTGAACCTGAGCTGGCTTAAAGCTGCCACTGCCTTTTCCCACAGCTGCCCAGGACGCGTTCCCTCTTTCGGGGCTCAGCAGCACTGTTAGTGCTCTCTCTGGCCTGGGGTGTGCTTGCCCCAGTGATTAGATCAGCTGTGATCTCTGTTTACAGTCCATGTGCCGCTGTGCTTGGTGGGTGAGGCTCCCTCACTGGACCTAGCTAGGGCCGCTCCTTGGCAGCACTGGGGCATGGTGGGCTCCCCTTCCCTACTGGGAGAACGATCACGAGTGTGGACTAAGGGTCACCACTGCCTCCGCCTACGGTCGCCCTGGTGTGTGTTCCTGCTTTCCAGGCACTTGTACAGGCTGGAAAGTATTCATGTGCATGTACAGGGCTGCCAAGGGAGAGCAGGGCATGCTCACCTATCTCTGCCACTTCCCAGGGGGCCAGTCCATCCACCCTCAGGTGTATAGCTGCATGTGTCCTTCAGGTGTCCTGTTGTGCTGTGCGGGCTTCCTCCATTGGTCAGTGAATGTCTATTTAGTTGTAGTTCAAAGTAGGGAGAGAGAAAGGGAACACTTCACTCTGCCAGGTCGCTGATGTCACCTCTTTTTCTTTTTTTAATTGAAGTAAAATTCACCATTTAAACCATTTAAAGTGTACAATTCAGTGGCTTTTAGTACAATATTGTGCAGCAACCACTCTCTAATTCCAGAACATTTTTATCACCCCAAGAGAAGCCTCCCACCCATTAAGCAGTTAGTCTTTATTCTCCCCTCTGCCCAGCTACTGGCAAGCACTAATCTACTTTTTGTCTTTATGTATTTACTTATTCTGGACATCTCATTTAATGGAATTATACAATGTCTGACCTTTTGTGTCTGACTTCTTTCATTTATTGTAAAATTTTCAAGTTTTATCTGTGTGTAGCATGTATCAGCACCTCATTTCTTTTTATGGCTGAATAATATTCCATTGTATGGCTGTGCCACATTTTGTTTATTTCTCAATTGATGGCCATTTAGGTAGTTTTTACTTTTCGGCTATTATGAATAATGTTGCTATGAATATTTGTGTAGAAGCTTCTGTGTAGACACCTATTTTCATTTTTCTTGGCTATATACCTGTGAGTAGACTTTCCATGTCATATGATAATTCTATGTTTAACTTTCTGAAGAACTGTCAAACTGTTTTCCACAATGGCTATACCATTTTACATTCCCAGTAGCAACGTGTGAGGGTTCCAATTTCTTGACATCTTTGTTAGGATCTTTTCTTGTTATAGCTGTCCTAGTGAGTGTGCAGTGGTATCTCATTGTGATTTTTATTTGCATTTCTCTAATGACTAATGATTTTGAGTATCTTTTTATGTGCTTGTTGGCCATTTGTATTTCTTCTTTGGAGAAAGGTCTATTCAAATTCTTTGTGTTTTAATTGGTTTGTTTTCTTTTTGTTGTTGAGTTGTAAGAGTTCTGAATAGTAGACCCTTATCTGTTCTCTCTCTTTTCCACTTCCCCTCTCCCTTTCCTCCCTTCCCTTCTCTCTCTCTCCATATATACACATATGTGTATATGTACACATGTATATACACACAGGTGTGTATATGTATTAGATATTACATATTTATATATGATATATGTTAGCCCCTTTTCAGATGTATTATACTAGGTATTAAATTCTTATCAGATATATAATTTGCAAGTATTTTCTCCTATAGTGGAGCTTGTCCTTTCATTCCCTTGATAGTGTACTTACATGTACAAATTTTTTAAAAAATTTGATGAAGTCTAATTTATCTATTTTTTGTTGTTGATTGCTCCTGCTGTTGGTGTCATATCTGAGAAATCATTGCCAAATCTCAGGTCATGAAGATTTACTCCCATCAGTTTTATAGTTTAGCTCTTACATTTCGGTCTTTGATGCATTTTGAGTTAATTTTTATATATTGACCAATGGAGGAAGCCCGCATAGCACAACAGGACACCTGAAGGACACATGCAACTTCATTTTTTTGCACTGAACATCAAGTTGTCTCATCACCATTTGTTAAAGAGACTGATTTTTCTCCATTGAATGATCTTGGCACCTATGTTGAAAATTATTTCACCATAGATGTGTGTGTTTATTCCTGGACTCTCAATTCTGTTTCCTTGATCTGTATGTCTATCCTTATACTAATATCAAACTGTTTTGATTACTATAGCTTTATAATAAGTTTTGAAATTGGGAAGTATGAGTCTTCCAACTTTGTTCTTTTTCAAGATTGTTTTGGTTACTTGGGGTCCCTTGCACTTTCATATGATTTTTAGGATCAGCTTTTTCATTTCTGCAAAAAAAGCTGTTGGAATTTTGATAGGGATAATGTTGAATTTGTAGATCACTTTGAAGGATTATTGCCATCTTAATAGTATTAAATCTTCCAATCCATGAATATGGGATATATTTGCATTTATTTAGGTCATTTTTAATTTCTTTCAGCAGTGTTTTACAGTTTTCAGTGTACAAGTCTTGTACCTCTTTGGTTAAATGTATTCCTAGCTATTCTTTTTTATGCTAAGGGAATTGTTTTCTTAATTTCCTTTTTGGATTGTTCATTGATAGTGTATAAAATATAATTGATTTCATATAGGGACATTGCTGTGGTCTTACAGAAATAAATAGGATTTTAAGAGAATATTATCAACAGTTAATTGTATACCAACAAATTAGATAACCTAGATGCAAGAGAAAAATTACTAGAATCACAGAAATTACCAAAGCTTACTCAAGAAGAAATAGAAAATCTGAATAGATCTATAGCAAGTAAGGAGATTAAATTTGTAATAAAAAAATCTCCCAACAAAGAAAGATCCAGGACTTGATGGCTTCACTGGTGAATTCTACCAAACATTTAAAGAACAGTCCTTCTCAAACTCTTCCAAATACTTGAAGAGGAGGGAACGTTTCCCAACTATCCTGTGAGGCCAATAGTATGCTAATACCAAAGCCAGACAAAGACATCACAAGAAAAGAAAACTACAGATCAGTCTCTTTTAGAATATAGACAGAAAAATCCTCAATAAAACACTAGCAAAACAAATCCAGCAGCACAGTAAAAAGTTTATATAACCATGGCCAAGTAAGATTAATCCTAAGAATGCAAGCATGGTTCAGCATACGAAAATCAATCAATGTAATACACCACACTAACAGAATGCAGGGACAAAAAAGATCACCATCTCAGTTGATGCAGAAAAAGCATTTGACAAATTCAAACACCCTTTTATGATAAAAACTTGCAAAAAGCAAGGAACAGAAGAGAATTTCCTCAATATGATAAATGGTATATATGAAAAGCCCACAGCTAACATCATATTCAATGGTGAGAGACTGAAGGCTTTCCCCGCAAGATTGAGAATAAGTCAAAGATGCCCGCTTTCACCACTTTTATTTAGCATTATACTGCAAGTTCCAGCCTGAGCAATTAGTCAAGGAAAAGAAGTAAAAGACATTCAAATTGGAAAGGAGAAAGTAAAGTTATCTCTATTCAGAGATGACACAATCATATACCTATAGAAAATCTTGAAGAATCCACATAAAAAACTATTAGAGCTAATAAGTGAATTCAGCAAAGTTGCATGATATACAATCACTGTCATTCATTATTTTAGTAATTTGAGTCTTCATTTTTTCTTAGTCATTGTCAATTTTGATCTTTCAAATAACCAACTTTTGGTTTTGTTGATTTTCTTTATTGTTTTAATCTCCATTTCATTTATCTCCAGTCTAATCCTTACTATTTCCTTCATTCTGCTAGCTTTTAATTTAGTTTGCTCTTCTTTTTTTACTTCCTTAATGTTTAATGTTAGGTATTGAGTTAAGCTATTCTGCCTTTTTTTCCAAAATGAAAATTTTTATTATTTTTTAAAAATTTATATATAGTTTTTATTGAGGTATAATTGACATACATTATATTAGTTTCAGGTGCACAACATAATGATTCAATATTTGTGTACACTGCAAAATGATCACTACAATAAATCTAGTTCATAGAAAGTTAACCAAATGTTTTTTCTTGTGATGAGAACCTTTAAGATTTACTCTTCAGTAACTTTCAAATATGCAGTACAATATTATTAACTATAGTCACCATGCTATACATTACATCTCCATGACTTATTTATTTTATAATTGGAAGTTTGTACCTCTTGACCCCCTTCACCCATTTCGCCCTCGCCCCAAACCCCCTCCCTCTGGCAACCATCAGTCTGTTCTCTGTATCTATGAGTTTTGTTTTGTTTTGTGTTTTAGATTCCACATAAGTGACATCATACGATACTTGTCTTTCTCTGACTTATTTCACTTGTATTATTTTGTTGTTGAAAACTGGATAGTTTGAGAATTATAATGTGCCAACTCTGGAAATCAGATTTTTCTCCCTTTGTTAGGGTCTTTTGTTGCTGCTTGTTTGTAATTGTTGTTTGTTTGGTGGCTTTTCTGAACTAATATTGTAGCGTCTGTATTTGTCATATGTAGCCACTCAAATCTCTATTGTGATATCTTTGTGATCAGCTAATGATTTGGCAGAGATTTCCTTCAATGCCCTAAACCTAAAAATACAGAAAGAAAACAAACACACTTCCGGGGGCCAGCCCTGTGGCCAGGTAGTTAAGTTTGCACACTCCACTTCAGCGGCCCAGGATTTTGCCAGTTCAGATCCTGGGTGCAGACATGGCACCCACACACACACACACACACACACACACACAGGCCATATGCAAAGACTGGAAGAGTGTTTTGTTTTGTTTTTCTTAAAGATTGGTACCTGCGCTAACATGTGTCGCCAATCTTCTTTTTTTCTTCTTCTCCCCAAAGCCCCCGAGTACATAGTTGTATATTCTAGTTGTGGGTCCTTGTAGTTGTGGTATATGGGATGCCGCCTCAGCATGGTTTGGTGAGTAGTGCTACCTCCGTGCCCAGGATCCGAGCCAGCGAAGCCCTGGGCTGCCGAAGCAGAGTGCGGGAACTTAACTACTTGGCCGTGGGGCCGTCCCCCTCCCTAGCCTTTCTTCCCAAGCTTTTTGGTTTGCCTATTGTTTACTTCAATTGTTATCCCTTGTCCCAGGTGGAAGTGGCTAATACATTTCCCTATAAATGTTTTGACAAATGGATTCTGACATCAGCCTCAGCCCTGGGAGAGTTCGTAGTTAGGTGAAATACAGGCAAGTCCTTTGAGATGATTCTTGAGGGAGACAGCAGACAGGTCAAAACAAGCAACTGCAATTTTTTGAGAAAATGGTCTGTACTGCTTTCTCCTATATTAGGAACTTGTACCGGGAATGAGGGCTGTTGTTTTTGAGGCCGTAGCTGAGCTAGATGTGGGGGAATCTCCCAGGCAAGTTAAAATGCCACAAAACTCCTTACTAAATTTAGCTGTTTTTTCCTTCACCAAGCAGTTGACTGATTTTGTAAGCTTTTGATTAGATTCCAGGATTCATAAAAAGTTGATTCTAGATGTTTTTGCCAATTTTTTTGTCCCTTTTTGTGGAGGGATGATGAACTTTCAGAGTTCCCTACTTGGTCATTTTCACTGATATCACTTGTTTCTTGATTCCTATGTTTTCTTCTTTCTTGATTTACTTCCACATTTTGCTCAAGTGCATTCTCCAGGAGCTTCCTAAAAGAGGGTATTGGGTTAGTAAATTCTTGAATTTGTTTATTTGAAGATGTACTTCTTACACACTTGATTGATAGTTTGATTAGATAGAAAATTCCAGGTTGAGCATGAACCTCAAAAACATTAAGCTAGGTGAAGAAGCCAGACACAAAAGATCTGATATTGTATGATTCCATTTATATAAAATGTCTAGAAAAGGCAGATCTATACAAATAAAGATTGCTTATATGGGATTGAGAATGGAGAATGACTACAAATGGGAATGAGGTATCTGATGGTAGTTAATGTAAATATTCTGTAAATAGATTGTGGTGATGGTTGCACAACTCTGTAAATACACCAAAATCATTCAATTGTTTACTCAAAATAAGTGAATTTTATGGTATGTAAATTATACCTCAATAAAGCTGTGGAGGAGGAAGAAGAGGAAGAAAAGAAGAATTAGTAGAACTCTGCTTGATACTGTTGTCAGAGCTTCCTGATGCAGGGAGTGAATCTTCAACTTTAGGAGCATGTGCTTTGGAAACGCACATTCATACATAACTAGCTGGGTTTCTGTTGTATTGATTAAATATAGAATTTGATTTTTTTAAAAAATTTCAGTTTAAAAATTCTTTTCACTCTGAATTTTTAAGGCATTTTCCTTTATTTTCTAACAGTTTGTATTAATTGGGCTTTAATTCGGTGAAGTCCAGTACCATTCTGATTCTCAATTCTTTATAAATGGCCTTGTTATTTGTTTTGGTTTTTTGCTGCTGTTGTTGCTCTGGAAGTATTTTGGATCATGTGTTTATGTTTGGTTTTCTAAAATTTCCTTATGCGCCTTTGTGTAGTCTTTTTTTTTTTTCCCTATTTTTTCCTCTGAGCAGTTAGTGGCAGTTGGGGTTTTCCTGGGTATCTTGTTGTTATAGATTTTTTAATTTAATTTTGTTGTTAGAGAATGATTTCAAGCCTCTTAAATTTATTGAGACTTGTTTTATGGTCTATTTTGGTGACTGTACCATATCTACTTGAAAATAATTTGTATTTTTTGGTTGTTGATGTAGTTTCTATAATTGTCAGTTAAATCAAGGTGGTTGATAGCATTGTTTAGATCTATGTCTTTTCTGATTTTTTTTCTTGTCTAGTTCTATCAATCGCTGAGGGAGGGACTTGTTATATTACCTGATGTTTTTGTGGAATTGTCTATTTCCCTCTTTATTTCTGTCAATTTTTGCTTCATATATTTTGAACCTCTGTTGTTAGGCAAAACACATTGATAATTCTCTCTTATCTGATATTGAGATAGCCTCTCCAGCCTTATTTCTAGTCTTCGCATGGTATATCATTTTATATCCGTTTACTTTCAACCTATATATTTCTTCATGTTTAATATGTATTTCTTGCAGGGCAGCATATCATAGTCTTCTTTTTTTATCCATTGTATCAATATCTGGCCTTTAATTGCAGTATTAACCTAGGAGTTAGCAAACTATGGTCCTCAGGCCAAATGCCCGTTTTGGAAATAAAATTTTATTGGAACACAGCCACATGCTTTATTTATTTTATTATCCGTGGCTCCTGTTGCTCTACAAGACAGAGTTGATTAGTTGTGACAGAGACCGTATGTCGCAAGACTCCTCAAATATAGTCATGTGCCACATAACAACGTTTAGTCAGTGACAGGCCACATATATGATAGTGGTCTCTCATAAGATTAGTACCATATAGCCTAGGTATGTAGTAGGTTGTAGTGTCTAGGTTTGTGTAAGTATACTTTATGATGTTCATACAACGACAAAATCTCCTAACGACCCATTTCTTAGAACATATCCCTATCAAAGCAACGAGTGACTGTAATTACTATCTGGTCCTTTAGGAAAAAAGTTTGCTGACCCCTGGTTTAGACCATTCATATTTAATGAGATATGGTTGGATTTAGGCCTATTATTTTATTACTTGTTTTCTGTTTGTCCTGTTTTTTGTTTAGGTGTTTGTTTTTTTTTTTTCCCCTTCTCTGCCACTTTTTGGATTTTTAAAGTTTTTCTTGGTATTTCGTTTTATCTATTGAATTTTTAGGTATATTTCTTTGTATTTTTAAGTGGTTGGTCTAGGGATTATAATATACTCTAATATCTAACTTTCTCAGTGTTTTAATATTGTGCTACTTTATGCAAAATGGTGATGGTAAACCTTGCAGCCATATGTAGGTCCCTTCCCTTTACCCCACTGCACTGCACTTCTTGCTGTAGTTATATGCATTATATCTCCATACCTTGAAAATGCCACCGGACAGTATCAGAAGTTTTGCTTTCAACAGTCATACACATTTTTGTAAAACTTAGATGGGAAACAAGGAGTCTGTTATATTTATCCAATTGTTTACCATTTCTTTTATTCTTCCTTTATTTCGGAAGATTAAAGTTTCTGTCTAGTATCATTTCCCTTCAACCTGAGGAACTTCCTTTAGCATTTCTTGTAGATCACTTCTGCTGGTGACAAATTCTTTTAGTTTTCTTTCTTCTGAAAATTTTTACTTCACATGCATTCCTGAAGGATTTTTTCACTGGGTATGTGTTAGGGAGAAAACTAGACTCCTCCTGTGTTTTTCCTCTACTCTCAATACCTACTGTATTCACAACATTCACTTCTTACACTAGATGTGTGATGTTTCCACATATCAAGCAATTCTTTGCAACACCAGCTAGGTGTCCTATAATTCAATCCAATTCTGACACTAACTGGAGTTAGTACAGATGCTGAAGGTTAAGGGCTCAGTCCCACAAGACTACATTCCACTTCAGATGACAGTCGCAAGTAGTAGGTCCCCAGATTACCCACAACTTCTGTCCAACTTCGCTACAAATCAGAGGTTCCCACCACCCCCTCTTTGGATTTGATCATTTGTTAGAATAGCTCAGAGAACTTAAGGAAAGACTTACTTATGTTTACCAGTTTATTATAAAATAAAGGATATGATAAAGGATACAGATGTACAACCAAATGAAGAGATATATAGGGGACCATCTGGAGGGGTCCCAAGTGCAGGAGCTTCATTCGCTGTGGAGTTGGGGTTCATTACCTTCCTGGTACCTGGATGTATTCACCAACTCAGAAGCTCTCCAAACCCTGTACTTTTGGGATTTTTATGGGGGCTTTATCACATAGGCATGATTGATCATTAACTTGATCTGCAGCCCTTCTCCCCTTCCTGGAGGATGTGGGAGTGGGGCAGAAAGTTCCAAGCTTCTAATTATTACTTTGTCTTTCTGGTTACTAGCCCCCATCCGGGAGCCCACCAAGAGTCACCTCATTAGAAAAAAAGATATTTTTATCACCCAGGAAATTCCAAGGGATTTAGGAGCTCTGTGTCAGGAACCAGGATCAAAGACCAAATATTAGAACAGAAGATGCTCCTAGTGCTCTTATCACTTAGGAAATTACAAGAGTTTTAGGAGCTCTATGCCAGGAACTAGGGACAGAGACCAGTATATATTTTTTCTATTATTTCACAATATGTAATTTTAGGTGGCCAGTTATTTTCTGTTAGCACTTTAAAAACATTATTCCACTGTTTTTGGCCTAGCAGATGATCTATCTTGGTGATAGTTTCTGATGAGAAATCTGCAGATATTTGAATTATTGTTCCTCTTGAAGATAGGGACCCTATCTTGGATCTTGTTCATCATGACCTAGCACAGTCCCTGATACATAGTACAGGTACAATAAATGTTTCTGGAATTGAATTTATTTGATTGTATTACATTTTTAGTAAGTTAATATAAAGATTAGATAGGCTTATTAGGGTTCTATTTTGGCAGGATCTGAATTGCCCAATAGGTGTCACTGCTGGTATAATTTATAATCCAAGATCACTTTACTAGACATGAATAAACAGACGTAAGAAGGCAAGTGTCACCACTTTTCTGAAATGGTTCTCTTCTTCCATTTTTCCTTAGTTACTTGGCTTCCTTTCTATGTAAAAAGGAGATTGGAGGCAGTAGATGTTTTTCAAAGCTTTTTTCTCCCTTTTCTTTTGCATAGAAACTACTCATCATTTTATAAAATAATGGACAGTTAAGGGACATGCAGAAAGAAATGAGCCAAAAAGTGATCTGGGAGAGTTCTATGGTTTATAACATTACATTTGATGTTTAATATCTACAGAGAGAATTAAATACAGCAGAGATTTCCTTTTGAAGCTCTCAAGTGTTTCCATCTGCAGAAAAAAACCAGACTTTCTGCCTGATCATCCCATTGTACTTCAAAAACCAGTAAGTAGTTTTCTAATTTTGTATTATTTTAATTCCAAAATATGCCTTTAATATTTTCATTTGATTCTAAAATGTCTTTAATATTTTCAGTTGATTATCTTTCTAGATTTTTCATCTTTCTCATTGTGAAATATAATTCAGAGAAGTACATAAATCTAAATGTATAATATTACCAGTTACTGTTTTACCACTCTGGTCAAGAAACAGAATGGAATATTGTATTTTATTTGAGAAATATTTTTCTATTGAAAGGTCATGAAAGAGCATTCCATATTATCTTTTAAAAGTTCTGTTTGTTTTTTAATTAAGTTTTATAATCCACTTGGAATTGATTTTACTGTATGATGTGAGGGTAGGGATCAAGTTTTATTTTTTCCCACATGGATATCCAGTCATCCTAGCAATATATATTGAAAGGATAGTCTTCTGCCTCTTTTGTGGCAATATATATGTGGTCTGTTTCTGGGCTCTCTTTTGTTCAGTTAGTCTTTTTACAGTAAAGCAAGTCATCCCCCTTATTCTTCTTCAGCTTTTCTTTGCTGTCCTTAGCCCTTTATATTTCTGTGTCACCTCATCAAACTCCACCAAAATAAATACAGTAAATTAAAACATACATGTATCTTTTAGGTCATTGATTAGAAAGGACAGAGTTTTGGCATCAGGCTTAGGTTCAAGTTGCAGCTCTACTCTGTGTACTGGTATACCAATCAAACTTACACAAGTCACTTAACCTTCTTGAGCCTCAGTTTTGCCACGGCAGATAAGGATGATAATCTCCAGTTGCTAGGATTAAATGAAATAATGTATGAAAATGCTTAGTTTGGTACATACTTCTCTTTATTCACTCAGTAAATATCGATTTCCATCTTATATGGTCTTTACTTCCATTCTGACTGGAATTTGACTTTCTTTTATTTAGAGTTTTCATAAACACTATTTTATATAGGTAAAAGCAACTAGGATTCTATTGAGATGAGCTCAGAATATAAGTATGCTGAGAATGGCTCAAATATGAGATATAGACTACCACCTGTGTTCTTCATTTTTGGGATTTCTAACCTTTTGTAATTCATAGCCTTTTTTTTTTTTCTTTATAGTTTATATCAGTGTTTCTCAATTTAAACTACCTAACTTAGAGATAGCCAGCCCAGGTGGTCTAGTGGTTAAGATTTGGTGATTTCACCACCATGGCATGGATTCATTTCCCGTCAGGGAACCACACCACTTGTCTGTCTCTTGGTTGTCATATTGTGGCAGCTATGTGATGCTGAAAGCTGTGCCACTGGTATTTCAAATACCAACAGGGTCACCCATGGTGGACATGTTTCAGTGGCACTTCCAGACTAAGATAGACTAGGTAGAAGGACCTGGCCACTCATTTCAGAAAAAATTGGCCATGAAAACCCCACAAATAGCAGCAGAGCATTGTCTGATATAGTGCTACAAGGTGAGAGGAAGGCGCAAAAAGACTGGGCAGGGTTCTGCTGCTGTGCACTGGGTTGCTAGGAGTTGATGGCACTAAGAGCAAGTTGCAGTCATTCAGCCAATTATTCTTTTTAAAATGAAAGCAGGAATTTAAGTTTTTTTCATAATACCTTGCACACAGGAATATTTAATGAAGAAAAACGTCCTTGATGTTTGAATTTTTCCACTAGTTCAGGGAGCTTAGGGGCATATGATCCTTGGTCTGTAAGAATAATCTAAACTTCAATGCTATATAAATATAGTCATTTTTTCATTTGCAGACTTTCCATTTCTAATAACATTTTATTTTGTAAATAAAAGTTCAACATACACATTATTTTGAACAAACTTTATAAATTAGAATTCAGTTTACTTTTGATTTATGCATTAACATTTTTTAAAAACTAGGTACCACAAAACAGAACAGGCTTGGAATATTATCTAATATATTTAAAAATGAATTACCTATGTTTTATTAAACATGGAAAAACTTTTATTTGACACATTTCAGTTACTTTAATAGTTTCTATAGTAACATGCATTTAGATTTGTAAACACTTAGTGTCACAATATTCAGTTTGATAAACTAATTAGTAAAAACTATTTATTCAATCTAATTGATATATTAACTTTTTTCTGTATTACAGGAAAACAACCAAAATTTTAAGTAGCATTTTAAGAACAGATGAATTTGAAGATAAAGAATTATTCGTTTTATATTTTGGACACCTACAAATGAAGTGGATCTAGTAACAATAACTGTAACGAACTGTGACAATTCAATTTATTTTTAATTTTGATGGGTATTTGGTTTCTCCTAAAATGAGAGATATTTTAAACTACAAAGAATTTTATAATCAGTTTCAACTTTGCAGGCAGTTTCCTGCATAAATTGGGAAGTAACACTGGAAAGTAAGAATTTGGTTAGTGAAGTGGGAAGACTGTGTATTTAAAATTTGCATGCTACTTGCAATTTTTTGTTTTTCATCACTTGTAATAATGGAATGGAAATGTAAGCTGTAAAGATTTTCAAATATAAAGTATTTGCTACGATGTATATATGGTACATAATTTCTTGTTGCTTCTAAAGTTGCTTTTGTTCTGTTTCCCACTGATTTCATTAGCACTTGAAAGGATCTTTATAATCTTTTCAGAGGCTTAGAACAATTCAGGATGTTCAATGCATAGTTCTCAATGACAGAAGGGAGAATATTTTAATAGGCATTTCTTTTCAAATACATGATTGATCTCTAGTTTTTTGATAATAACATTGTCTAAGATTCATTATTACTAGCAGAGATTGACAATTTGGAAACAATAGTAGTGAATGAAACTGAAGGTGAAAAATAGCTGCTACGTGTGTTACTAATCAGACCACGTGAACTGTAGAAGTTGAACAACTGCAAAGTAAAACTGGTATTTTTATTTCCAAAAGAGGAAGAATTTAGGCATTTGCAAATAATTGAGGTGCATTAAGTTTCAATTCTATAATTTCTTATAACAAGAACATGGATGGATGAAGAATTTTTGGGTTTAAACTTTTAGCTCCTAGAAATTTTATACAATAAATCTCCTGCACTTTGTCGCTCTGGATGTTACTGTTATAAAAAAAAAAAATTCTTCCAGCACAGTGTCAAAAAAAATTGCTGATATAAAAGGTAAGCGTAAACTCTCTCTACTTCTGTTCTCTCAGATTCTCTCAGATCTCTGGGTCTGTTGGCAAGGCATTCAAGACCATCATTTGAGAGGAAGTTTATCTTAAGCTAAATTCTGAACTCCTAAAGCTAGCACATTTTCCCTCACTGGTCTTTGGGCTTATTACCCAGATTGAAGCTTTAGTCTATGGTAGGTTTCCCAGCTTGGTCTTTTAGTACTCTACTCTTCATTACTTTGTTCTCAGGAAAAATAGATTGTTTTTTAAACAGAAAAGAAAACTTCATTAACCATAAATTTAATGGTTACTTTCAAATGAGATATTTATACTTAGGGCCCAATTTTTTCATTTATTTTTTGCCCTATTTTCCCTTTACATTATAAGTTGCAGTCTATGTATGTTTGTGAATATACACATTCCCACACACATACACAAAAATATATGTATAATTTTAGATCTAGGGTCATCTCAATAAAAAAAACGTTTTAAAGCTGGGGTCAGAATTGCCATATAATTCCTATCCTCAAGGTCTTTTGATTCTGGTTTAAAAAAATGATAGAACCTATTCCAATTGGGAACCTAAAGAGCCCTTCCACTTAGCACTCTTACTGAGGGCAGAACCTTTCAAAGTCATACCACCATGCTGCTTTGGAAATTGCCCAGTACCTGAAAGACTTGATGTAATTTCTGAATCTGATACTTGAAATGGACTGGCCAGAACAGTTTTGATTGGCTATAATTTTTACTTTCAAAATTATTTATAACCATTTTCAAGAAGAGTTTGTATGTCAAAAGTCCCCTAGGTTTCAAAGTCTTTTGATCCTTTCTTACAGTATATAATCAGAATGAGACGACAAAGACTATTTTATTATCTATTTGCCTTTGTACATATGTATAGCTTGTTTGAATAATCATTGTATATCTCCATTAATGTTGTTCTTTGCTTTATATACAAATTAAAAGAGTTGAGCCAGGTGTTGTTTCATAGTGTTTGTCATCTTTAGAAATCACCAGAGACACAGATGTGTGTGTGTATATATGTGTCAAAATTTACTATCTATGTCTAGTAGAAGCTATGAAAAAAATAATTTTATTTAGTTTGAATGGGGCTGGAGCTTATATGAAAGTATTGATAAAAGTTAATATTCCATAAATTAGTTCTAGAAAATATTTTAGGTCAGATTTTATATTTAAAAAATAAAATTTTAGTTCAAGCTTTCCTTTCTTCTGAGTTTTCAAACAGTAAAAAGACAGGAGAAATTTACTTCACATTTTTCCTGGAAAACGTGGTTTCAAAGGAATTTGGACTAGAGAATAATATGGTAACAAATTGTATATGCATTGTATTTTCATTAACAGTGTTTATCATCAGAGTAGATTTTATTAAAAAGATTTATGAGCGTGTACAGCAGAGTATATAAGGTACATAGTTTTAGTTCTGGCGAAACTAGGATTGTAGTCATTCTAGTGGTGAAACTGGAAGATGGATGTTTTCTGTCCAGTACTTCCCTACTATTTTATTACTTCCCTAAAGTTTTATGCTTGTTATATATTTATTCTTTGTTCACTCAGGTTAAAATTTTGTTTTCAAAGTATTTTGAAATTGTTATTTAAATGCAAGTGTCTTTTTCATAAGAAAAGTTAACCCTCTGGATCACCTCTATCCTCTCTGGATGATATGCCATAAAATTTGAACCAAATTTTCTCAAAGTAAAACTCTCTCTCTCCCTGATTTGTTTAACTTACATACAGGGAATTATAATGCTAATAAATGATATAATGGTGCTACCTTACTAAATCGTACCCTACCTATCACAGAATTGTTCACTGTGAAAAACCAGTTTATAACCTGACGGATAGAGATTCTATAGGTTACATCCAAGGTTGTTTTAGGTTCATGTATTGTTTTTTAGCTTAAACAATAGGAATTTATTTTCTCACAGCTCTAGAGACTAGAAGTCCAAGGTCAAGGTGCTATCAGGGTTGATTTTTCCTGAGACCTCTCTCCTTGGCTTACACTTGACCACTTTCTTACTGTGTCCTCACGTGGCTTTTTCTTCGTGTATGTGTATCCCTGCTGTTTCTCTCTCTGCATATAAGGACACCAGTCATATTGGATCATGTATTAACTTTTTAAGTAATGTAAAGTAAATAGTCATAGGATCACAAGTTGGAAATGGAGTAGGCATTATTGAAGAATAAACTCATAGAAAATCAGTTAGGTAAAAATCAGAAAAACATTGCTTTAACCTTTATAGTTTATGACACATCTACAAAAGCTGTCCTATGAATAATCTAAAAGTTCCCACGTTAAATTTTTCCTTATCATAACAATTTCTTTTTCACAATTTTGCTTCTTTACGTGTACACTGTTTTCACATATTAGGATTTTATGACTAAAGGGTTTTAGGTTACAATGTAGCAAAACAGCAAATATTGAGAATAATAGTGAACTTTGAAAATTGAGCTAAAATTCACATGAAAGGTAAAGTTACAGAAGACATTTTAGAAGAATACACATCTTAGAGTAAATATATTAAAAGTATAGAGCAGATGAATAACTATAGAGAACTTTTTAATTCACATTTTAGATAATACTTGTTTTGCACTTGGAACCCAAGAAAAATGTCTAGGAACATCTAGTTGTTGTTCAGGATCCACCATGAAGCTGAAAAGAGAGAAACAATCTTTTAAATAACAAAAGTAACTTTCAGGCTAGTTAAGTTCAAGTTGCGAATCATTCTTAAAGAGACTGTTCCCCCATCTTTAATCTGCAGAATTACTTATCTTTCTAGTCACTATCTCCTGACTATTTGAGCCAATATTGAACGCTTCCTATGCCGTTGTTATTTGTACCATCTCTTCTGGTACCTGGTCATAGTCTAAGTAGGAATTTTGTTATACATGAATAAACCTTGTTTTGGCAATACGATTATAAATGCCCTGAAGATAAATCATGTAGTGTTTTAATCTACCTCCGTACTGGCAGTAGTTTGGAAACATAACATTACATACTGATTTCAGAAAGATTGGGTATAAGCAAGTGGATCTGTTTTCAATAATATTTTTTTTAGTACATACTATAAAATTGGAAATTATTTTCCCCAGTGAATATAAATAACTCAAAGAGAAACTATGGCAAAGAAGTAACATTGGTGGAATGCTGTGACACACAGACAAATGGAAAGGATTAAAATTTGTTTTCAAAGCTGTTTAAATAATACACTATCAATAGGATCTTACTTTCTTGTGTATCTTCTTTTCCCATAACCATAGATCGGCCTTTCCCCTTCGCCAAGGGATATTCTGCTCCACAGACTGAATTCTCATACTCTTTTTGTCTGGGTGGTTTATGATGGGTAATGGGCTTAGGCTGCCATATTCCAGTATGCCTCATCTGAATGATTTTTACATTTGAGATTTCACAGGAATGTATTTTGGTTTGTAGTTTCATATCTGGGTGCAGACTGGCTTAATTGCTTTATTTCTTAAGATGTGTCTTAGGTGAACCACTTAGGAATCTTCAAAAAGGCAATCTCATTAGAAATCATAATTTGTGAGCTAAATTAGAAATACAAACCTACTCATCCTGTTTCTAAATATAATAGCTTTTTCCTTTCAGATTTTAATTTTAGGTCTAAATATGTGCAGCTAAAACGTTTTTGTTATTTTTAGCCTTTATAATTGTATAACACACAAAATGCACAAAACTAGTTATTAAAAATATTAGAAGTCATATGACCATTAAAACTGTAAGTAATATTTATAAGCTAATTCAGCTTCTTGTTTAGGGAGGTGTGTCTGCTGTTGCAATTATGAAACTTTAACTTTAAAATAGAGTAGGATGCCCCAATAGATGTTAAAATCTTATTTGAGGTAGGTTTAAAAAATTGTGTTAGAAATCAAGCCTAACTTTCCTTTGTGTTCTGTCAAATTCCAGTAGTTATTGTTGAAATTAGATGTGATATGAAGATTAATGTAAAATAAGGTAGCAATTAAAAGGTATGAAATTGTATTGAATTAGAGCTCGGAGAACAAGAATTGATCCAGTTTTATTTATGCTCAGTTTTTCTCTCTAAATTATGAAATTCTCTGAAAGAATAATATAATGCATGTAACAGTGACACTAATATTGCATAGAAAGTTAATCCAAGATGAAGTAAAGTTGGGCCAGAAAAATCAATCAAGTTACTATAAATGACCTAGTCTTGCTATGGTAATTTTTCCTATTAACTCATTAGCCTCCCTTTCTGTACTCTTTCTATTGTATTCTTGTTAAGTGTTTTCTGTCCTGGAAAAATTCAAAACACCAGTAAAAGAACAAGCTTCCTCCTTTGCTTCTACATTGTTGAATCAGTTTCAAGATAAGGACAGTTGAAAATCACTATGATGGCGGACACAAAATCTACAAGTGTCAGGACTTCTTGGGAAATTGTCATGACTGAATACCACTGGTGTTTATGATGACATCAAAGTCCTTATTCATTCCTTCATTTAGGAAATATTTGTTTCCTTGTGCCATACACTATACTAATACTGCATTAGTGTAGGGGATGTGAAGATAAATAAGATGTGGATCTCCCTTTCCTGTATTCTATGCCCGAAGCCTGCAGCCGTCATATTTACAGAAGTTATGTTCTAGTTCTTTTCTTCCCATTTATAACAGACTGTTCAAGTCTGGTATAATAGTTGAGCTAAAACTTTTTTGGGTAAATTCAAGGCAGTCATTGAAGTCTCTTCCTTAACAACCTGTGCTACCACACTTACCTGCAATTTTCCTGAAGCTATAGTGCATCCTAATTTAAACTGCATGAGTCAAACTGTGAATCACAAGAAATTTCAACCATATTCATGGCTTTCTTATTTAAGGATTTAAGTCTGAGATATAGAGTGAGAGAAATTTTACAAGTCTACCATTTTTAGGCCAGACAAACCTGTCCTTAAGATCTAAGTAAATACATAACTAGAGCTCAGGCTGAAACTCTTAAGAGTCAGCCAATTGAAAGCAGTCACACCTGATCTCTCCCATCTTGTCACCTAGGTTCAATTTCAGAATTTACTTTTTCACTTTACATTTTTCCCCAATCCATCAAAATCTACCCCAATTTTAAATTCCTGGCACTTTATTAAAACTGTTCCCTTGGACACTGACCTTCTTGTCAAATCCAATTTTCAGTCCCATTCTCTTTAGTCATGCTCTACTACATAGGTCCCAGAGGAGTACAGTTCCTTGCATTTTTACTCCTCTTGGTTTCCTTGATACTCTACTACTATGATTCTCCTACCTCTGATTGCTTCTCCTCAGTCTCTTTAACAAAGAGGCTTTTCTCTCTGAAGCTTTTAAATAAAGGCGTTTTCCCAGGCTTCTGTTAGATATTTTGTTCTTACCTATACACTTTCTCAACAATCCTAGGCTTCAGCCCTCATTTTGCTGTGGTTAACTCCTGAAAACTGCTTTTGCAGGGAACTCTCTGGGCAGCTCCTGGTTCAGATGACTTTTTTTTTCCTAGCCTAGATTATTGCCCTGCCTGACCAATCTCTCTCCTCTCCCTGACATCCACCTTTCTCCCTCCCAACACAGATACTACTATTTAGAGCATTCACTATCCCTTTCAAAAATCTTTAATGATTCCATATTACTGCAAGAAAGTTCAAACTCTTCATTATGACATTTTCAACCTCATTTCATACTCTCTCCTCTCTCCACATGTACTATATACAAGCCTTATGCTTTAGTCAGACCCTTTGCACCAATTGGTCAAGTGCATTTAGCATTTCTTGCATTTGTTTGTGTCAACGATGTACTTCTACGGAAGTACCCTTCTCCATCTTTATTGTCCAAATCTCGTCTCTTAAGGTCCAGCTCAAGGATCATCTCCTCATTAAAAACAAAGAAGCAATCGCTTCTCTAAATCCAGATAGCACATTATGATTCTAATAACTACTATGTTATCCCCTGAGCTTGCTTTTTTTCCTGCAAACATCTGTCTTTCCTACTGGACAGAGAGCATTTTATGGGTAGGAACTGCATTTTTACTTTGTACCGTTTCTAGCTCCCAACACAATGCTTGTTCAAAATTGGAGCTCAATCAGTGCTAGTAGACAGGCTAAGCACCCCAGTAACCACAGTGCCTAGCACATATTAACACTCATAAACACATGTTTAATTGGTAATTGGTGGGTAGATGAACAAATGAATTTTCATTCTCAATTATCTTAAATAAGCTTTGGCTAGGCCAGACTTCTTAGACAATTTCATTTCAAATTTCTCTTTCCATTCTCCTTTCCCCCAATTACAAATAATAATTTAGCAGCTATTATAATAAAATTATTTCTAACATAAATCTAATCTCCAGTCTATGGGTCACATCTCAAATTTTATTCAATACACTGAATTATAATGTGGTAAAGTATTTGAATAATTTTTTGAAATATCATGATTTGACTTGTACTTCGAATTTGTTACAATTTTGAAGGTGACCAGCAAATGACTAACATTAGGTTTAATATAACCAGGAATACGGGTCAACTAAAGACTAAAGATGATAGAATATATAGATCTTATTTCCTCCACCCACTCTCAAATTTTAAGATCTATAAAGAAATAATAGAGCACCATTGATAAAGTGTGGGGGGGAAGTACATACTAACTTTTAAAAAGTGAAAGACAATACAAAAGCACATAGAAGCATTGTGAACCCAGGATAATTACCAGGAACTAGCATAGTGGATGTGAGTTCTGGAGTTTCCAAGAAATCCACGTTACTTCTTTGAAATGTCTTGCTATAACTCGTCTGAAGGTGGCTGTATAAATAATTATAAGTTAAAGCTGTGCATTTTTATTACAATCTTGCTAAGTAGAGTACAGCAGAGTTCAAATTCAGTCAAGATGGCAAGGGTTTGGATGATTTGGATTAAGTGCCTGAATACAGACTTCTTTTTATGGTTATTTAGTCTTAAAAAGACTCGAGGAATTTAACAATTATCAGAAATATTAAAAAAATATTTTTAGAAACAGGAGAACATTAATTCTCTTTAGAAGATAAAACAAAAGGAGATAAGCTTTAATTGTGGCAAGAAGTTTAAACAGAAGGGAGACTATCTTGGCTGTTGGTATGTTTAAGAAACAGGATAGCTAAGAAGAGAGACTATAGAATTTCCATCCCTACAGAGTAACAAGGAAGAAAAAGTCATCTGTCTTCAAGTGTAGGCCTGGAAGCACAGAGTTGAATAAGTTGCCTTTAAAGCTCCATCGTGCCTGAAATTCTATTGGTGTCATTATGCATTATAGCACAAAGTACCTTAAAATAGCCACAAAAATAAAACTTTTAGGTGAAGTACATATCAACTATATTTCCAGGTATTCTGTTACTTCCATTACCATATTTAACACCCTAAATATGGGCTTATTGGAGAGCTATATTCTCTGTGCCATTTGAAACCAACTACAACTATTTATATAATCACAGATTAGCAAAAATTTCATTCATCCTATTTTTCTAATTATATATTTGTTACTTATTAAACTTCAAAGAAGTTAGTTTTTTAACTCTATCGAGGAAAATTGACAAATATAGTTATATATATTCAAAGTGTACAACATCATGATTTGATATACATTATAAAATGATTACCAAGAGAAGTTGACTTGTTTTTAATTTTTTCCAGTGTCTTGAATTTCCCTTTTATTTGCACTGTTTAAAGACATTTAGAAAAGTTGTTGAACTGTGCTGATCTTAACCATTATATATAGTTTTATTGTAAAATAAAGTAATAACTGCAGAGCTTATGAAAAATTAGGAAGTAAATTTTTTTCTCATCCCTGCTTTTCTATGTCCTTTGTTCCTCCCACCGCCCCACCTTAGACACTCATGACCCATGTCTAAATCTTCTTACCAAAAAGTATCAGTAAAATGGTAATATTTACGGTGGGATCATTACCAAAAGTATTTGTGCTTCAAGAGAAAAGTGGTTTCTAATCCATGAAATAAATTCCTAAAATTGTGGGATTTAGGAAAATGAGCAAATGGGACAGGTTTTAAGGTGAGGTAAAGGGAATGGGGCTTTTCCTCCAAGTCCTAAAATTACTTCATGTAATATTGCCACCTCCCTGGCAAAATAACCAAAAAAAAAAAAAAGGCCTGCTGATAACTTACCTATTCCACACACTACTGTTCTCCCAGAACTCATAAATCATGTAGCGAGATTCATTTGTAAGCTTCTGTATAGAAATACTGAAATGTATAAAATGCATAATTAGCTACAGGAAATTAAAGACAAGAAGCAAACTAATTTTTCTAATAATCTCTATAGATGGTATGAAACAGTCTTATGCCTGCATGAAAATTGAAAGTTTTGTCAAGAATTGATTACTTCAATATGTCTGTCTGACACAATTTTTTAGGTTTCTGTTTTGCATCATGAAGACTGTCTCAGGATATTATAGACATCACAAATATAACTTTTGTAATATTTCATTTATTCATTCAGAAAGATTTATTGAGTATCTGCTGTGCTATGGTTCAGAAAAATTTGTGTGCCACCGTCCTTGCCCTCAAGTGTAGCTCTTTGGATTGATCCTGTCAACCTCCATAGCTCTTCCCAAACTCTTGGCCTTATCCCTATTCCCTGGATTGACAGCTTTTATTTGGGGTCCTGCTGTAAGCCATCTTAGTCACCTGGACCTCACTCCTGCTATACAGCTGACTCCTAGTTTTCCCAGTGGTCCTCTCCTTTCTCTTTTACACACACACACACCCCTCTCAACTTTCTGTCCAGATCAAGTTTGAGAGTCTGCATTCTGGCCATAATTTTTTTAATAGCTTTTCCAATTTAGGGAACACAAATTTGTTTCTTCAGGCCCTTTGATTAGCCTGAGAATGGCTAAAGCCTATATGGTATGTTTTGGAGGGTTGAAATGGGTGGTGGTTGAAAAGACAAGTTGAGGTGAAGGCTGGATTTAATCCTGTAGCAATGAAGAACAATGAAGAACCACTGAAAGATTTAAAGCAGGAACAGTGTCATGGTTTTGAAAGATCTTTCTGATGGTGGTGTGAAGTATCCTATGGAGAACAGTACAATGCAAGAATAAAAGCTAGAAAGGTGGCGAAATCACTTAGATGAGTGATGAAGATCCAAATTAAGGTAGAAAGAAAGGAGTAGGGGACAGATTCATAAACTTAAGTTAGGAGAATGGAACACAAATATAAAGATGCCTTTAAAAAGTTAATTCCACAAGTCCAGCTTATTCAGCCTGTTTCACAATATATTGAGATTAGAAATCAAAATAAGAGGTTAGAAAAACAAAAGATATTGATTTAATAGAGAATAACATGTACCAGTATAATAGCCAAGCCAAATGTGGATTTATGATTTACCTAAGCATGACCAGCAGGTGGTAGTAACTACACACAGAAATTTTAATAGTTTTTTCCTTTAGCTCTTTGCCTGTAAATAGTTTAGTATTTTTCATAAAGTTGTTTATCTAGCTTGTTTCATTAAGTATGATGCAGCAAACACTGTTAGCTCAATTTCAGATTTTCTGGGGAAAAAGTTTATAATAGAATCAAAGGGAATTGAATAGAAAGTGAAATTGGAGATTTTCTGATCCCAGGAGTTCATGGATAGGCTTTTGCGGGGGCTTCCTTGAAATCCAGAAATGAGCTGCAAATTAAAGTGTGTATTTATTTTTTTCTAGGAAGAGAATCCATAGCTTCCATCATAGTCTCAAAGGGTCTGTAATCTTCAAACATAACCTGATAATGTAATGGACAAATTTCAATCCCTGACTCTTTTTTTTAGGATAAAGTTTAAAATACTCAGGCTAGCATTTTAGGTTCTTCATGAACTGCCTTCTACAAACTAATTCATTTGTACTACTTATCACATTAAATACCCACTTATCCTGCTACCTGAACCTTCCATTTTCCAGACTACCCATAAGACCATAAGAAAATCACAAAATTTTAGCATAATTCTTAAGCTTTTGAAGGATTGAAGAAGATATCACAGTGTGATAAGATAGTGCTTTGAAGTATGGCCTAACAGGCTTACCTTCATCTACCACTTACTAGATTTGTCACCTTGGGCCCAGTACTTAACCTCATTTTCCTTATCTGTAAAATGGTGACAACAGTACTATGAGGATTAAATAAGGTGTTGCACATAGAATGCTTAGCCCAGTACTTGGCATATTGTGTGTGTGTGTTTAATTAGCTCAATAGCTAAAAAGAAAGCATTTTCACTGGGTGAGTAGTTATGAAAGCTAAGCCTTATGGTGTCAAAAACTGAGAAGCATGACAGAAGTAAAAGGCACAGGAGGGAAAAGAAAGTGAGGGAAAAACAGACATATCTGAAAACAATGAGAATCAGCAAGCCAATAATGATGATAATCATAGTTATATTACTATATGCATTAATAACAATGGTGATGATTGTTAACTGTGTTGCTCTGTTCCAGGGCCTGACCTATGCATCTCCCATGGATTAAGTCATCTTACCTGCACAGTCACTCTGCGCGTCATGTGGCAGACTCTGTCTGTTGCCTCCCCAACTGTTACTCCCCTCTTTCTAACAGAACCCTGCCAGCACTTAGTTTGCAGTATATTCAATGTACCAGTCAGTGCTCACAACCTCACTTCTTTCTGCTAGATACTTGTTTCCTAACCTCCCCTGAAGTCAGGAATAACCATGAGACTTGAGTTGGGCCAATGAGATGCCAAGGGAAATATGCTTGGAAGCAAGGGCTTCTGGGTAATGTTTGCATCCTTAGGCTCAGACATGAGAGGACGGCTTGTTGGTATAGTCTTCCTGACTGTAGGTTAGCTGGTAAAAAGCCAGATGGCAGAACTGAAAGAGACCAGTGCAGATTTTGTCTCAAAGGACATGGGTGAAAATGCTAACCAGAATTGTTCTACAGAGTGGATGCTTTCAGTTAAGGGCAAAACCAAACAATACATAGCAATGACATTTAAGGACATTTCTATTTGAGACTGTACAATACAGATAATGATAAATATGCAATGATGATACTGTAGAAAAGTTAATTATGAAGTAATTTCTAGACATATTTCTGTCAGCAATATTTCAGTTAAAAAGGCTTAGGGCTTGAATGATTAGCTTTCAATTATTTACAAACAGAATCATGTGGCACACCTCTGAGCTGTTCCTATGTGACTCTACTAACCTAAATACCTTCAGTCTTCTTCCTCAATGTGTTCACACTTCCCATAACACTTAACACTCACTGGCTGAAGCAAGAGTTCTTTGGCTAAGCTGTCGCTGCATGCAGTCACTAAAAACTTCAGCCTTGAGCTCCCAGAGACCTTGAATATTTCCAGCAATTAGAAAATGTCAAATGGCTTCTAGGGGAAAAGGATGTGGCTGAAGAACAGTTGGGGTTAAAGATCTTACCTAAGGCAACTGGTTCATCATGGACAAAAGTCTCCTTTCCTCTTGGCTTCCTCCTTTCCCCACATGCCCTACCTTGTCATAGAGCCTAACCACTGGAGAAAAGGCACACCAGGAGAGACAGTCTCCACATTTCTCCACACCAAGCTCCAGCCACTAATTTATTTCATCTATATAAAAATGCTGCTAAATGATTCATGGTTCAATGTGCCATAGGTATCATTAGTTCTTAAGGATGTTCCTTTGGCCATGGTACAAGTCTCAGGTCGATTCTTATAATCCAGTGCCACATTCATGTTCCCTAGGCCCATGACATTGAGTTCAGAACACACACAAATTCTAAAATTTCATAGCTGAGAGTAACTTAGAAATCATTTTATTCTCCTTAGCGGCTGTGAAATTTTAGGCTATGAATATGGCTTTAATTGCTCATGAATTTTCCCAACTGGATTCTAAGATCCTTCAAAGCAGAAACTATTCTCACCTTCTCTGGTATTAGCATGGTTTTGAGAACACACTGTGTACACCACATATATTCACTTGGTACCTTTCCACGCCAAACACAGGGATTAATGAGGCTTCATAATTACAAAATAGCAAAAAGAGCATCAAACAATATGTGTGCGGGCATGCACGTGTGTGTGTGCATGTGTGCATGTGTGTTATATATGTGTCACAGAATTGATCTGCTTGAGTTTTTCACTAACTCATTTTAAAACTCAATTGATTGACTACTCTGACAAAGCCTCTGTCAGCCCCCAAACCTCCGAGTCCCTATGCAAATACCTAGAGAGCAAAGGCCTCTCTAACTCAGTGGCCTAAATTTAGGAAAATAAGACCTTGTAATTGAAACAGGAGGGATCTGGTCCATTCTACTCCTGGTTAACCACAGAAAAGCCCAGGAAACTCTAATTCAAGGATGACAAAATTTTGGTAAGAAAGATTAAACATGGGTTTTGGAGTCAGACAAACTTAAGCAAGTTGTTTAACCCATCCAAGTGTATTTCCTCCTAAACTGGATGTAATACACACCACTGAAGATTGCACTGAAGATTAAATAAAAAAATGGATACAAATGCCTAATTTAGGAAATCCTTAATTTCTACTTTATGTCATGGCAGCATTTCCTATCTAACCAAGGTGAGGCTGAGCCAAACATTATGGGAGAAGAAGAAACTGCAAAACTCGGATAATTCACACAGCTTTATTTCATCAGCTCAGCACTAGGCAATCGTGCCGGGTGCACTGGAGCATGACTGATGGCATGAGTGACCTATCTGGATTGTTCATCAAGTGATACAGATAGAAAGTTGAATTCGATTCACTGGTACAACTGGATTTATACAGGCACACAGGCATAATGTGTGTTCCACATATTTTCCATCCATGTTTGGAGATTCTCTGATGTACATCTGAAACTGATAGGATATTGTATGTCTATTATTCTGCAATTAAAAAAAGTTTACTGAGCTCTGCTTTCTGTAGTTTACACTGTAGATGATATAGAGAGAGAAATTCTTTTTGTGTTTTCTAAATATTCAGTTTTATTTTTAAATGAATAGGCTTTTTAAAACTACATTTACTCTCACTTCAACAAATTTCTCTTAAGGCATTGATTTAAAAGGACTAAAATGGGATTTTGATTTTTGCCCTTTTGAGCCTGTTGTGAAGTAGAACAACAACAACAAGAAAGGAAGCACAAAATCCCCTGTGTCCCTGTTACAAAGGCACTACACTTAGGGAAGACCGGGAGCTGTTTGACATCAATGGCACTGAGCAAGTCCTGTCATACTCTAGAGACAACATCAGCCGCCAGACAACCAGGAAGCAATAGTAAATGCACCAGTAACCCCAGCTCATGTTTACTGGGCCTCAGTGAGTGGGAGGCAGTGTGCTGAGCACTCAGTTAATTCTCACAACCATTTCATGAGGTTCTTGATGAGGAAACTGAGGCTTAGAGCCATTAGGGTCTTTCCCCCAAACAAAGCTAGTATAACAATCCCATGTTTCATTCCAGAGCCAGACTTTTTAGCTGGGGAAGTATTCTGCTGAAATATGAATAAAATGTAACTAACTAATTACTGGAATACCAAAGCACTCAGAGACATGAAGTATGTGTTTCTATGTGTGCTACGTGCGCGTGCGTGCACACACACATGTCCAAAGCTTTCCCAAAGCAACATTTGAAGAGCATTATGAAATGCAGTTTAAATAACTCCCAAGGTAGGGGTAGATTTGGTTGTGGCAGTTTTCCCGAAGCATACGAGTTTGAGGCTCGGCTTTGGACTTGAGGTAGAGCATGGACTGGCAGAGACCTGCAGCTGGGTGCACATTCCTGGGAAGGAGAGTGGCCAGGTCTAAGGCACAGATTATGCTGGAAAGAAAAAGTCAGCTGGGCACTGCTGAGGCATGGTACTCAGTGAGGTGGAACAAGTGGCAGCAGTGCTGTGGATCCCTGGGGTCTGTTGGTAGGATAATCGTAGGGTCAGGATAAACATCTAGCATTTGATAAGATGCTCATCACAAAGTTACTACAGGCTTCTGATTAAGGAAATTCTATGATAGTTGTTTCTGGAAAATTATTCTTGTAGCTGTTTATTGGACCACTTAGAGTGGAGAAACTGAAAATGAATAGTTAGTATATTTTAGTATAAGAGATACAATAGAAGTCTGAGCTGAAGTCATGAAAGAATTTTTTTTTAAATGACCAAGGTCTGCAATCAAGACTTCAGAGATGGCACAATTTTATAATGGTTGAAATGATTATTCGGCCGTAGGGCATGCTGCCAAGGGAGCAATCAGAACTAGATGCACTGGAGTTGGGGCCTCATCTACCAGAGATGATTTTAAATCTGAGTGTGGGTCTGCCTGGATGGAAAAGGGGGAATTTCAGTCTATTTGAAATTCCTCTTCTCATTCAAATTGTTCTCTCCAATTAATTTCCCTTGGTGCCCCTAATGATCAAATCTGCACAGAACCCAAGAATAAAAGAGAAAACACCCTGGGGCCACCTGTGGTTGAGTGGTTAAAGTTCCACACATTCTGCTTCTGCAGCCCAGGTTTGTGGGTTGGGATCTGGGGTGTGGACTTACTCCACTCATCAGCCATGCTGTGGAGGCATCCCACATATAAAGTGGAGGAAGACCGGCACAGATGTTAGCTCAGGGCTAATCTTCCTCAAGCTAAAAAAGAGGAGGATTGACAATAGATGTTAGCTCAGGGTGAATCTTCCTCACAAAATAAAAGAGAGAGAGAAAACATCCCATTAATCTCTACAAAATGCATCTCCCAGATGGGAATGGTCAGCAAAACTTTATGTGAGGAGTCTAAAATGGCTGTCTTCCCGATCTACCTTTCTCTAAGGTGCATGTGCAGGAGTACTTACCGCAAGCATCCACTTTGGGAGGAAGCACTCTCTACATAGTGTTTCAGAGAAAGCTGGAATTCTTCCAAGTCCTCTTCTATCACAGACATCTGACGCTGCACAAGCATGATGTGCTGTGGAGGCAAGGATGAGGAAGGGAGGAGTGTTACTGCCAACCCCCTGCTGTCCATCCCGTCCTTCCTCACAAAGCAAACAATTCTCCTCTAAAAATATGACCAGGAAAGCCATGACTAGTCTAAGTAATAACATTGTACAAAAGCAGTAGTAGAGGCAGGATATTTTTCTTGCCTCTAGTAACACAGAAGAAAGCGTCCTTCACGATGACATTTCCCTTTTAAAAGCAGTGGTTCTCCATTAGAATCACTGGGAAGGTTTTATTTATTTTTCATTTGATTTTATTTTTTAACGTTCTTTTTTTTTTTTAAGAGATTGGCACCTGAGCTAACAACTGTTGCCAATTTTTTTTCTGCTTTTTCTCCTCAAGTCCCCCAGTACATAGTTGTATATTTTAGTTGTGGGTCCTTCTAGTTGTGGCATGTGGGATGCCGCCTCAGCGTGGCCTGAGGAGCAGTGCCAAGTCTGCACCCAGGATCCAAACAGGTGAAACCCTGGGCCGCTGAAGCGGAGCGCACGAACTTAACCACTAGGCCATGGGGCTGGCTCCTGGGGAGGTTTTAAGATTGCATTTATATCAGAATCTCTGGGAGTGGGGTCCAGGCACTTTATTTATAAAAAATTTCCCAAGTGACTCTAATGTGCAGCCAGGTTTGGGATCACTGGCCTAGAGTCACCAAATTTTAAAGAGAAGTCCTATTGTGCACAGTACACAGCTCCAGCTTCTCCTTGGATATTCTGTGACAGACATATTGTGAATATCATTAAAAACAAACAAATTTCAAAAAAAATGTGTCCATTGATGCATTTCCAAAGGTACATTAACCATCACAGGGTTCTCAAATGTAATAACTACCCACAATAGGCCCCACTCAAAATCTCACAGCATTAGATGGAACCTGTGTTTAATGAACCACACTGGGTTGAATGCCAACTGCTTCTTGTAACAAATCCTACTACTGTTACAGCACCCATGGTCTGAAGACTTTCCTAAACATCTGCCTATGGGCTTCTCATGGTATTTTGATCTCAAGATTCGTTCTTTCCTCATCAAGGGTTGGCAGTGAAGCATAAAAGTGCAAAACAAGTAAGGATTGAGGCGTGAATTATAAAAGTGCAAAACAACAACGTGAGGACGATTTGGAAAATGAGGAAAATGACTTGTGCAACATTACCCAGCTATGTAGTGGTAGAACTACAATTAAGTCTCTGGTTTGCTGTCTCCTATTCCAATGAGTTTCTCACTTCATGTTAATAGCTACCAATTGTTGAATGTCAATTATATTATAGGTATTATGTTAGGAATTTTATATGTTCAACAAATGTCCCTACTTTGTGTTCCTACAAGTAAATACTAAGTGCTGGATTCTGGGTATACAGTAATGGATCAAGATAGAATTCTTATCTTCACAGAGTTTTAAAGAAATAAACAAGGCCTGAAAACTATGTCTAAGGAGTAATTTTAGGTATGACTATTAGCACATGAAACCGACTATATGTAAATTGATCAGAATTCTACTACATTTTTGACAGGACTATATTGCCAAATAAATCTTGATTTCAGTCTTAAAATCCTTTGACTATTTAAATCTTAAAATAATGTTTGGGACCCCAAACTCACACAAGCAGGAAGCAGGCTGTGAATACTGCATAACACGCAAGAGGGTAATATTCTCCAACAGGCTGTTTCAGATGTGGTCATGGAGGATAACGCACCCAGAAGAAACTCTCAAAAGAACAATGGACAACAGAATTCCTCCCAAAATGGAGATCCCATGGCTAATCACGAAACTTCCTTCATTGACAAATAGCTTCCCAGCATGAATTCATCGTTGCAATGAACCAGCGAATGCTGTGTTTCCTATTCATCCCTTTTCTGAATGGTAGTTTTTATGGCATTTATCCTGGCCCAGTTTTATCATTGTAATATTTTATCTGTGTAGGTGGGGGGGAGGATAGAGATAACTTACCTCCTTTTTATTCATAAGTGTGTCAGACCTCAAGGGACTACATTCTGGCCTTACAGAGAAGACTGCATATCATTCAGGGATCCTGGATTTAGAGCTAGAAGGAGTAACTGGAGGAGACTTTGGGTGGTCTCCCTTGTGAAGGGGTCTGTGAGTGCATTCTATATATATGAAGAGAAGGATGCAAATAAATATTTGATGACCAGAAGGTAGACTGTGGCAGAGATTCCAAGCTGTTCAGGAAAATCTATTTCTTTCTTCTTTCTAGGTACACAGCTAAACTGCATATTCCATCGTCCCTTGCAGTTAGATGTAGCCAACTAATGAGTTCTCACCAACAGAACATGAGTAGAAGTGCTGTGTACTGCTTTTGAAAAAGACTTTCAAGAGGGATGTGAACCTCCTCCACATTCTCTTTCCATTTTCTGTCAGTAGGATGAAGAACTGCCTTAGGAATGGCAGAGCCACAGGTGAGAGAAGCCCGTGTTCCTGAATCGTTGTGTAGATGGTTTGCTGGGCAAGGAACACATTTTTATTATGTTGAAATCATTCTACATTTTGGGTCTATTTCTTCCCATAGCCCATTCTACATTTTGGGTCTATTTCTTCCCGTAACCTTAATGAGTTCAGTAATTTTAATTGAGCTTTATTTCCCTTCAGTATCAGGGATCAAGAATCAGTAGATACAAGTCTGTAATTATCTGCTAAGGTCGTGTAATGAAAACACCACCCTCCTGTATGACTCTCCCAGGAACTGGTTTTAATGTCAATAACTAAGAGTTAGAGTTATTATTATTAAAGTTAAAATTATTATTATTATGTAAAGTAATTATTATTACTATAAAGTTAAAATAATTCTAGACATGTCTTTTTGACAGAAATCTGCAGGGACTTCTTGATCAGGTATCTGTGATTAACAATGACTCAGGTGATATGTAAATATATCCACTTATTCCACCATAATTCTTTTAGTCTGAAGGCAATGCTTATGTGATCCTGTGGGGTAGACTGCAAATATGATCACAACCCTTCACTATACCCTTTGAAATGTGACTTTTCAGTTTCTTCCATCAAGACATGGATTTTATTTCCATTCCCTTGGATCTGGGCTGGCCTTCTAACTTGCTTTGGCCAACAGAATGTGGCAGAAGTGACAGTGTGCCTGATGCAAGTTTAAGTCCCAAGAGGCCTGTGAGTTTCCACTCTTTCTCTTGGATCCCTGAGATTGTCATGTGAACAAGCCCTGTGAAAACAGAGGTCAGCAAACTTTTTATGTAAATAAAAATATGGTAAATATTTTAGGCTTTGCAAGCCATATAGTTCCTGTCACAACTACTCAAATCTGTTTTAATGTGAGAGCAGCCATAGACAATTAGTAAATGGGTGTGGCTGTGTTCTAATAAAACTTTATATATAAAAACAGGCAGTAGGCTATAGTTTGCCAACCCCTGTGCTGGAGGATTAAAGACCGCATAGAACAGAGCTGAGTCAATGGATTCATACGAGCCAAGATCAGCAAAGCTGGCATGCAGCTGACCACAGATGCCTAACAGAAGCCAGTTGGGACTGTAAGAACCGCCCAGTTGATCCCACCCTAAATTGCCTACCTGCAGAATTGTGGTTGAAACCACTCGATTTTGGGTAGTTTGTTATATAGCAATAGCTAATTGATTCATTCACTTATACAAATGGATGTCAATAGGATCTGGAAAAATTAAATTTACTTTGCAACCCAAATAAGACATGTCTCTTTTCTCCTTTCCTCAGATATTTACACAAAGAAATCAATTTACGAGGCCCAGATAACTTGCCCACATTTTTGACTATTGTAACAAGTGGAGCTTTAAAAATCTTGGTTAATTTAAGGTCAACTCTCTGAGATCCAAAGAAAATTCTTAAATTTTCTATGCTGGTGAGGTCAAGTTGTGGGATGTGGGGTATGGGAGAGGTGGGCAAAGAGTCCTAATATCTTCATGATATTTTTATATGTCTCTTGTGTCAAATATATAGCCTGTGATTCTTACTGAAATCTGAGATTCCATGGTGGGAATAGCCAACCCAGAGCATTCTTTCATGGTGGAATATAATAGTGTACACTTTTGTTTCTTTGCTGTGAAAGGGGTAGTATAGCCTTTATCATTTATAGCAGAATATTTGGGATTTCTTGGGCTGATAAGTGCTAAGTATGAAGGGTTAATCCAAGTTTACAGAAGAGTATTTGCCAGTGACATTAGGTTATAGCAACATCTGCCTTTGATTCTTTGGATCTTTTTTACTTCAAAAACTTTCAGTTTTAATCACTGGAGACAGAAATGTTTTAAATGCTAATTTAAAAACTAATTTGTTTCATGTTGTCTGGCTCTATTTGCTCCATTTACAGTTGTGTCCCAAGCATGTCTTCATTAATATCACAGCCTTTCTTGTGTGCTCTCATTGAATCTCTTAACAGCTATTGCAAAGCAAGACTGTGTTTTGATAGTCCCTGACGTTTTTGTTGACAATAGCCTGTAAAACATATAAGATTGTATGGCAAGAGTTGATTTACTTCACAAAACATTATTCACAGGTTTGATATGAGTAGAAAGGCAGAAAAAGATATTATATTTGTAAACTACTGTATGATAACTTTTCCAGTGTATACAATAATGTGCTCCAGAAAAGTTAGTTTTTGAGAAGCACCAGAATGTGAACAAAGTTTGTTTAAAATTATATTGACTTTTTAAAAGCTCCTTTTGAATGTAGAAAATATCTGGAAAATCATCATCTTTTTCCAACAGTCATTTGAGAAGAAGCGCCACACGAGGCAAACAATGACACCAGGCAGAAAGGATTCGGGTGGATCAATACACTTGGACAGATCCAGGAGGTGTGGTCTGGTTGGAGTGATTCCTTTCAAAAATCATATTAACTTTTCAATGATTCATACTCAATGCTTAGTACTTGACAGCTAGAAGATAATAAATTATCCACAAATTTTCAATGAGTCATAAAGTCATAGTCTTGGACTTTAGATCTAGGTTTATCCCTAATGTACATTTCTTTCCTATTTCATTATAGCAAGAATAAAACTGTGAATTCCTGAGGTTGCTGTCTTTATGGCATGCTTGTTATAAATCATTTGGAACATTTTAATATTCCTGTATAGCACCTTAGTGTTCTTTTAGTGCAATGTTAGAACTCAATATTGTAAAAGACACATAAATATTTTTTAAAACTCCTACTTATTCTTTTTGATTTCATTTTAAATATTGTATTGTTCTGGAAGCATTTTCTGGCCTCCTAAATTAGGTTGTATTCCCTTGCTGTGAAAATTTATACTTTCCTATAGTAATCCTCATCACATTTTATTGTTGATCCTTATTTAATTGTCTATATTTCCTTCTGGTCCATCTTCTAGCCTATGATAGTCACAACCTTATCTCCCTCAAGGCCTGGCACATAGTTGGTGATCAAGTTATTTGTGGAACAAACAAGATGCTTTTGCTTTTAACCACTGACTATTCTTAAAATTCCTTTAATAAATTTTATTTATACACTGTCCATTCCAGAAAAGGATGTGAGGTGGTCCTGAAAACTCTAGAGCACTGCAAAATTGTTACTCTTTTATCTATCTCCATCATCTTGTCCTCTTTCCTTTCTTCTTTCTCCTTTAAGAGCAAGAAGTGTTGATTTAAAAGAATTGGCTTCACTTTTACTAGCCATGTAGTCTTGAGCAAGTTACATAATCTTTATCATCTTAAGTCTTCTGATACATAAAATTGGAATAGTGGGAGGATTAAGTGGAACAGTGTATGTACAGATCTTGCCCATGATAGATACTCAATAAACATTACTTCTCTTACTCTGGGCAGAAGAAAAAAATGGACTTAAAAAAAGAAATCATATCCTAAACTCATTGTTATGTAATGGCTCCTATCCCAAAAAAAACTAGATATGGCTGCTGCTAGGGTTCAGGACTTTTGCTGCGTACTTAAATAAGCCTACCTGATAATCTGCTCTGCTCTCATGGTAGGAAATCTCATGAGATGGCGTCCTCTGTTAGCTCACAACCTCGCTAGCCGAGAGCAACTCTACTTTAGTACTCAGAAGTGCAGCAAATACCAGAGCTGGAGTGTGACAGTGTGGGGAGAAGTGTGTGTTTAGTGGTGGTGTTTCAACCTTTCTACACCTTCATTTCTTTATCTGTAAGATGGGGCTAATAAAAGCACCACTTCCTGAGGCTAATGTGAGTGTAAATGAATTATGTATGTGTGTGTTTGGCACAACACTGGGCACACAGCAAAGGCTCAGTAAAGATCAACTTTTAAAAAGCAAAGTACATGATAAAAATTTATTCTTTGCTTTCTGATGTGGAATTTATTTTTCAAAGTTCTCACGCATTCACTAATGGAAAAGGAAAAATACCTCTCTAGTCAATGAATTCTAAAACTGGTTTTGGTCACTGGGATAAATCACTGAACACACAGTAAGATACAATTATGAGTGCTAGCTGTGAAATAACAGTAAACAATTGTTTTGGTCATTCTGAATATAGAGGTTTTACAGGAATTGACAGTAATGCATGTACTACCACTAATGAAAGAATACAACTTTTAATAACAAGTATCTTACTGGTATTTCTGAAAAAACTACCCAGTTTAGACTATCATGATATGTGTATTCCCAAAGAGCATAATTATTTACCTTTACACATGGTTGAAAATACTTAAGGAATATCCTTTTCCTGCTTTTAGATAATACTAGCTACTGAACCATCTTGCCTAGTCCTTTTTTTTTTTTAAGTACTTCTATGCACTATTGGATTAGCAATGCTATGTGGCTTGATAGGCTCTTTTAAAAATGACATTGGCCTCTCTCTTCTCTCAGGAACCAGAGAATGGAACAGCCTGTCATCTTTCATAAACAATCCTTAGACAATTTTTCCTCTCATAGCTAGAGAGAGAGAATAGTTTCACATTAGAAGATTATTTTGAATAGACAGTTGTCTCTCCCAACATTAGAAAAGTTACGTTCATTTTTCTTGACTGCAGTCTAGTTTTCCCTAAATGCAAACCTGAGAGACAATACAGATGCAAGATCTCAAGGTCAAAATCTCATGCCTATGGGACTGCACAAACCTGCTATTTCTGGCATGTGTGCTCAACAACCCTCTCTCCTTTCGGTTTCCCACCACAATTTACTACTTTAAAATTCTGGGTGCCTGATGAATTAACAGACCTCATCCCTGTCTTTGGAGGATTAAAAGCACTGAACACGTAGTGAAAATACAGTTTATATCTGGGGAACGTGTCCATATCAATAGGATTATAATCATAACAGCCATTATTAAACTTTTCTGAGAAACCCCCAAAGCCTCCTCTCTGAAGACTGCCTTTGTGCTATGCATTTGGGCAGATGGACAGGAGCTGACACACAGGTGAGTCTCACCTTCTATCATGTAGGCAGTGCTGGTGGAGTAAGTGCACAGTCCAGAGATGAAAGGTATTTCCTATCTTTGTTTTGTGTAAATGTGACTGATTCTACAAGAGCTATACACTATATAATACATTTAAGGTATTAAGTGATCTTCTGTGGTTACCAAAGATTTTAAAATCCAAATTTCCACTAAATGTAAATGCAAACATCCAATTTCCCAAAACAGAATGTGCTATATCTGCCTCAAAATAAAGTAAAATAACAAAGCATTGTATGTGTTGCTTTTCAATTAGTTAATTTATTCAGTAACTTCTTTTTGTTGTATTTAATGTACCTATTAGGATCACTTTGTCCATTTTCTTTCAATGTCCGTAAATTGCCATCACTCTGGATGGACACTTTTCCCTATATGCATAAATGTTCCCTTTACTCTAAATATCAATTTTTTCTTTAAATGATTTCTGAGCATCTACAATGTGCTTGGCCCTGGGCTAAATGCTGAAAATATAATAATGAATAGGACCAAGTTTCAGCTCAGGTGTAGCACTCAGCCTAGCAGGGTTTATAAAATGTGTCTATGATACAAATTTGGATGTTGCCCTTCTCTGCCATTCATATTCATTCAGTTATTCCAGAACGCTTTGATTTATAAAATTTTCATTTTGCACATATTACATGCCAAATGTTTTCACAAAAGCTCTGTGAAGTAGGCATTAGGTTTCCACAAATCACAATTTAGAAGATACTACTTGGCATACAAAATGAAATATGCCCACTATTACTTTTTGAAATTTTCAGTAAGATAGTAACTAATTTTGAAGAAATTAAATCATGTTTCAAAGTACCTGTTTCTTAACATTTTGATCTAGAAAAAATACTTACAGATTTAGTATTTCCTTCAACAACTTCTTCTTCCAGAGGTTCAAGTTTGAGATCCTTCAATTAGAGGAAAAAATGAGGAGAAAACCAGAAATTAGTTAATTAAAAGAAACACCATATATTTAAATGGTAGCACTTTATTCAATATTAAGTTCAATATTATGGCTAATAGTGAACCAAAAGAACCTCATTATCTGAAAGGAGATGAAATAAGTCTGATTTTTTCAATTGAGCTATTCCGCTAAAGACGTTTACCCATTGTATCAATTGTAAGGAGCCATTTCAGATATGTTCCAATTTGTTATTACTTTAAGTTTACTTCACTGATGCTATTAAAAGAGAAGAAAGTGTAGAGAAGATTCATTAAAGCAGAGAAGGAAAGGATAGGGCAGTGGAAAGAAAAAGTTAGGATGACCAGGCTGATTTCTTTTGCTGTGAGTATTGCCGTATTTCTTGGGAGATCATGATATTCATTAGTGCTACTGCTATAATACATTTACACTCTAGTGCTAATATTGCTTTATTAAAAAGTGAATTAAAACGCAAATGAAAACACTATTGATATTCACTAAAAATGAAGGACTACTAAAATGACCCTAGAATTGTCTGCAATGATCAACGGATAATGCTAATGTCCCAGTGAAACCACACACGTGATCTGAGGACTTCATGCAGAGTATATCCTAGCATACCTGCTAAGTAAGGATTATGCACAGTAATTGAAATTTGTAGAAGTAAATTGAAAGTTGTAGAAATCCAGATTGGCTGAAATAACATAAGCCTGTTAATAACAGAGGTATGTAGCTCTAGCTATGCTCTTCTCTTGCGGTGAACTTTTAGTAAGTTATTTAACTTCTCTGGGGTTCACTTTTACTGTTTCCTCTGCCTTAAATTCTCTATCCCTAGGTCTTTGTCTAGCTGGCTCCTTCTTGTCTTTCACATTTCAACTCAAATATCACCTTCTTAGAGCAACCCTCCCAGATTGCCTAAGTATCCTCCCTTCCACACCCACCCCCACCACCCCGTGAATGTTAGTTTAATAACTGAATAGCTGAATGAATGGATGCCCCATCTAAATCAGAGCTCTTCTGTGAAGGTAAACTTAATATGATGTACATAGATGTGAACTGAATCTTAAAAAGTATCCTATAGACAGAAACCATAACAGCAGTGATCTCCTTGACTGCCCTTTCCCTAACACCAACTCAAGTATGCTTGTCAGTTCTACCTTCTTTGATCTAACTTAGAAAAATGAAAAACAAGTTGGATGAGTGCAACATCCTTAATTACACCCCTTCAAATGAGGATGTCCTGTGATCTGATGATACTCTCAGGACTTGATGAAGACTGAAGAGGTTTTGTGGTGGTGGTTTTGTTACACAATAAAAGTGTTTCCTGTGGAGTTCAAGCAACACATGAGACATAACCTCAATTGATCCCCATAAATACTCACGGAGGCTGAAATAGAAAGAAGGAATGCCCAAAGAAACTTGTAGAAATCTCAAATGTTATTTTTTCCCCTACATGAATGCTACTGGGCTTGGTTTACAATGCAGGAAAGATTTATCATAAGTACTTAGTGGAGAGAAAAAATAATATGTGTTCCACCACAGGTATACTTCCTTTTAATGGGGAGATCAAAAGTGGTGCTAACAACTGCGGGAGACAAGATGGTCAGCAGTGAAAAGACACGCACTTAGCTACCGTTGGGTGATTGGGTAGTTTTTCTCTAAAAATCTAATTCAGCACCATACAGAATAAATCATAGAAGAGAACTAAACTTGCACTGCTTCTCCATTCATTAAGACAGATCATGCTGAGCCCCACACAGCTGGAGCCCCATGCTGAAGATCAGCGCACTGAACCTCTCAGAAACCATCCTCAAAATGAAACCCTTTCATAGGAACAAAAGGAGAAAAAAGTCTAGGAAAGAAGGGCGTGCCAATACTTTGATTTAAAGTTGGAAAAAAGGTATAACCTAAGTTTGAGCTATTCCTTTAAAAATAACTATGTAAATCTAAGACACTAAATAAAGACAGGTTTTCCAAGAACTTCAAAACCATTTTTAAAAATAGGTACTTATGTTCTTTTAATGAATTGAAATTTGTTTAACAACTGAATCCTTATGTTTTAACAAGGTTTTGTTTTCAAATAGGGTCCTAGATTTCCAGACCTTACAACATTGAAAAATTAATTTTCAGAGCAGTATTTTTCCTATGAATTCTTTTAGTCTCAGCTCACATATTAATTAATAAAATTAGAAAGGAGGAAAGTTGGTTTGCAGCAAGCTCTTTGTTTAGGTTATTTGCCCCAGTAAATGGTCAATGTAAATTTAACAAATGATGATGTGGTAGCAGAGGGACTGGAACTCTCCAAGGCTAGTTCCTTGTATAGAATCTTCTTTTTCAGAGACCTTACCCCTCCTCAAAACTTGAGGTTTACCTTCGTAGAGACGGCTGTTAAAACCTTAATCTGTTGGCCTGACTTCTCGCCTACTGACATCTGACTGGGTATTTCTGCCTAGATGTTCTATTGTATCCTTGAAATTAACACACCTAATAAGACAGTCCACCTTCTCATGTCACCAATTCTCTCTCCTTTGTCCCTCCCTTTTCTGTTAATAGTATAATTGTCTCCCAGACACTCAGGCTCAAATCCTCAGACTCCTATTTCAGATTCCCCTGTCCTTTACTCACCATGCCCACTCAATGGTCCTGTTCATTTCACTTCAAGGCCTTCAAATCTGCCATTTTCTTTTCAGTCACTTAGTCCAGGCCCATCTTTTGCCATACCCGATCCCAGTGGGCTCAGGTCTACAACCTGCTCTTTAATGCCATTGTTTGAGCTGGCTCTGGCGGTTGTGACTCTGAATTTTCTTGTTTGAATCCCTCTTGTATTTTTTCTGTCTACTTGTCTATCTAAAGGATCTTTTGGTTATGTCACTTACCTGCTGAAAAATAATAAATGCATCCTGTTGTCTCCAAGACCAAGTCCAAATCTCTATTACCATTATTTTTACCAAGTCTGTTATTTAAGGCCATCCATAATACAACTCCCTATTCACCCATACAGTCTTACTTGTCACCACTTCCCTAAATGAAAGACTCTAACCTGGCTGGCCTATTTAACTTTTTCTCATGCCATCATCTTCCCTGAATGCCCTCTCTAGTTGCTGTTTACTAAAATTTTACTTCTCCATAGGAAATATTTGTTTGTTAGTTTGTTAGCTGACCAGAATTTATTCCAATTTTAATGACAATACATTTTCCTTTCAGTGAATTATCTCTTCTCCTTTCAATACGGTGCTCTGGGGACTGTTAATCAAGGTGTTATCACCTCCCTTATCCAAGAGGTCAGCATGTGACCCTAACAAGACCAACCAGATTCTCTCTCCTGGGAAGTGGAATCTTGAGCAGAATATCATCTAACTGGAAATGGTTGGAACTCATTTATTCCAGTGGAGGTAACCTGAGAGACTGTTGAGTGTTTCTTGCTTACCTAGATCTCTCGAGTTATTTTGTCTTCTGACTTTTCCTAAATCTAGGTCTCTAGACTCTCTGTTGATTATGAGAACACTCCCATATCCTTCCAGAAAATTCTCTTTTTGGTTAAAGAGATGATTTCTGTCACTTGCAATCAAAATTCATAATTGTCATCAATTTTAAGGGCCAATTTAAGCCCTTCTTGCCACACAAGGTATCTTCCCAAGCACCCAAGCTGACAGTAATCATTCCCTCAGGTGAACATCTGTAGATTTTAGCATCTGCTCCACTCTGTGGCATGTCTCAGTCAGTCAGCAAGTATTTACTGACATTAACTAGGAACCTGGTTCTGTGCTCCTACATACTTAAAAAAAATCTGTTAATTCATTGTTTTTGGAATATAGCTTATTTTTATAAGGGGACTTTGGGTTCTTCAAACTCTGCCTCAAACATAAACCTTCCTTCTTTGGTGCTTGGCATGCACAGAAAACTCATATTCTTAATCATTAACAAAGGCTGCATCTTCCATCAAAGCCGTTTAAAGGGAGTATCAGGACTATTTGGTACTAATTGAATTAGACTATAAAAATATAATAATCGGAGACATAAAATACTGTTCTGAAGAACCCTATATCACATCCTAACTTGCTTGCTAACTGGGTAGTTTTAATGCCCAAAATCATCAGTTAATATGCTAATTTCCAGAGGTTGACTATGTAATCTCATCGTTTAGTATATCACACAGCCATTTCCCTGAATCATTTTAAAACATTCCCAGATATCAACTGGGTCATCCCTAATAGCTGCCACTTGCATCATTCAAGTGGACTGCTACCTACATCACTGATAAGCTAAGAGGCAATACAGTAGATTTATTGAACTTTCAACCCTACATCCTATTTTAAATATAACTAGGGGTAGGGGTGGGAAGAATGAGAATTAACATGAGCTTCTATATTTAACAAAAAACTCAAATAACTACCAAGCAGCCATTCATAGCATCGCTGGGATCCTGGCTGTTATTGTATTCATGTTGCAGCCATGGATATTGTGGCAATGAAAAATAATGGGTGAGAATCTACTGAAAAGTGAGAGGGAGAAGCAAGAAAATAAAGCAGTCACCTTCTTTTCCAGTCGATCAATTAGTTTCTGGAGTCTGTTTATCTGGGTCATCCACTGATTATCTTCTTCTAATAAGCCTTGAGGGGAAAATCATGAGAACAATATGTTAAACCCTAGACAGAGCAAGAATGCTTTGGTATCTCAGAGCTTTCCTTTTACCCTGAAGGAAGAAGGCCATGTCATTGACTAGTCAACACACTTTTTAAAAAATATATTCACCCGAGTGCTTTCTAAGTTGTTGATTTTCATAGATCTACGCACCTCAGTGGGTTCATTTTCACAGTCTTTTTTTTATATGTTGTTGCCTTTACTGGCCTTTGACATTCAAAAGAACACATCCTGCTGAGCCATTTTTACCACCCCATGAGGTGGTTGATTTTTCTTTTGAAAAAAGGAAAGCATCAATCAATAATTCTAAACTCACTTTTGGGGCAGTGGCAGGAGCCAGGGAAATCATAGTCCTGACCAAAACAAGGGATAAATTGTTACAATCAAAAAGAAGTATAAGGACAAGGTAGCTGGTGTCCCCTTTCATAGAGACTAACCTGTGTATATGTGGACATTATGGTCATGGCATAGTGGTTACGAGTGCAGACTCTGGAGCCTGCTGATCTTGGTCAAATTACTTGACTCCTCTGGCCTCAGTTTTCTTATTTTTAAGATGGGAATAATAATATCACCAGCCTCATAGTCATTGTGAGGATTAAGTTAGAATATACATGTATGTAAATATACATACATTGTGTATGCGTATATGTATGTAGTATATGTATGCAGGTGTATACACACATAGGCACATATATATCTGTATCTAGCACAGATTAAACATTATACAAGTTCTGCTGCTATTATAGTTGCTGTTGTTAATATTATTATGCAAAGGTGCAAAAGTAAGAGTTGTGGTCTGAGCCTCTGCACGAACATCCTGGCATCCTATATCCTCAGTGCATGCTCAAAATGTTTTCACGGGCATTTGCTGAAGCAATATTATTTAATATTTCTTGATAGGAAGATGTGATTGAATTTAAAACTATAAAGTCTGTTTTAGCTTTGAACATTAGGAAGATAAGACCTAAGTTTTAAAAGGGTAGTACTTTATATTAGAATTTACGATTTATTAGCCTTCTTGGGTGGATCACCTCTCAAAGCCCACCCAAATAAATAATGATGCAAAAATAAGCAGTAGCATTGTCACAAAGAAGTGGCTAAAGAAAATCAGAATAAGGGTGCTTTATAATAGAAAATACTATAAATGCATAAACAAAGTTTATGTTTATTTTTTAATTCACAAATTATTTAAAACATTTGCATCCTGGGTTGTTCCTAGACAAATTTAAGATGGCTGTCACAGCACAGTCCCTTAGAAGGACATTTTGGGCTTAACACTGTTTTCTAAATTGCTAAAGTGAAAAGAACAATCTGTGCTTTGGCTCAGGATCCTAGTATTGTCATTTTCTAGTCACATATGGTAGATTGTATTACTGTTCCCAATTCTTTACTTTCTTCCTATTATAGAATTATACATACACAGCCTTGCCCATGACTTTGCAGTATCTACTATCACAATGGGTGGAGTACATGTCCTCCCCATTCTTACTGGGTTTGGCACGTGACTCACTTGGCCAATGGGGAGTTAGTAGATACGATGCACACAGTGGTTTTAAATGAGCTGTGTGACTTGTCCTGGCTGCTTGTACTTCTGACACTCACCAGGAGAAGAAATTGCTCCAACTAGTCAGTGATCCCAGGAAGGTGCGAGAGGAACAGAGCTGAACCCAACCTACTGCCTGGAACCATGTCCAGCTGAAAGCACCCAAATCAAAATCAAGGAATAGACCCATGAGAGAGAAAAACCCAAATATTTGCACTCATAATCACTGAGATTGGGGTTGTTCATTCCACAGTAAAAAGGGACCAGTAGTTCATATGACCTTGGACAAATTGCTTCACTTTCTGGAGAAATGGAGATACCAATATCTACATTATAAGATGTTAGGATAAAATAAGACAATGTTCAAGAAAGCATTTTGAAATGGTTCAAGTACAGTCTGTGTAAATATAGGCTATAGTTAGTACTTTGATTTTTCTGAAATGTTAGATATTTAAAGATTCATTTGTGTTAAAATGACATGTTGAAGTGTTATGTGTGTATATACATACATGTGTCCATATACACCTATACATATGCATATATATGCATGCTTTATAAAAATTACTCTGATATTTAACAATGTGAGTTTGCATATTTCAAATTGACTTTAAAGTAATTATTATAAATGACATGGTTAAAATGTAATAACCTAACAATTATTAAGATTTTAGTTCAACAAATCTTATATTACATTATGCACTTCAAAAACACCAGCTGTGACTTTAATCCTATCATGAAAGGAGACAAGGATCCTCTTCCTAAAATGAATTTAGAGTATGCTTACACAGGCTTAGGATCTAATGCATATTAGGGTACAGACTAAAGGGGATCTCTGCTTGAAGGTGATGGGGATTTCTGTAGGTCTCAGGTCTTTCATGTATTAAGTGACTGAGCCACCTTCTTCCCTACCCACCACCTCTCTGTGTACTGCCCAGGCACAACTGCTAGGATTCTGATAGAACTGATGGTGAGGATCATCACTCCAGTTCTTAATACTTTAGACTCTTTGCCACTTTGGTTTCAGACAAACTCATTTGGTATAAGAAAAGTATTCCATTACTATTGTTCTTTTAGCTGCCTTTTGTGTGTGTGTGTTTTTTTTTTTAATAAGTCAATGTGAAAATACAAACTGAGCTGACTTTGAAAAAGAAAAATGACAAAGCTGCCTTACCTGGAGCGCTGACAGTAAACTGAGGGCTGTTAGGGGAGAAGCTGTTGTGTCTCTGGACTCGGCGACTTGACCGTTTTCCAGGCCACTGAATCGACAGGACTTCTGGCTTGGCTAGCCCTTGCCTTGAACAACAGAGACAGCTTTTAATCTCAGTGTCAAGGCTTCAGTCTCTTGCCTCATAGAACAGATCTTCAAACATTGATCATAAAGATTTTCTAGTCATGAAATGAAAACTTATGAGAGGTACTGCTTGCCAACATGCCTTGGGTCAGACTTTTATTATTTATTCCAGTGGGCTCTTGGTCTCTTCTATCAACCTGAACTGAGAATTGATTTCTCTGGTAAATTCTCTACTTTACTCTCTTTCTGGAATTTCTACTTTTCAAACACTGGACCTCCTGGCCTTACCCTTTAGTTTTCTTATTTTTATTTCTTGTTTTTCATATCTTTGTGGAAATGTAGTCACATTTTTATCTCCAAATCTTCCCTGGAAGCTTTCATTTCCGCAATCATAATTTCCAAAAGCTCTTTTGTGCTTTGAATATTCTTTTTCTTAAAAAAACCCATTCTGTCCTTAATTCACCTTCTCTTAGTTTTCTGCGGATATTGATTATTTCTTTTGGAAGTTTTCTTCTGGTCTCTGGATTATTTCTGTTTCTTTTAAGGTTCTTTTCTTGTGTTTGATTTGTTCTCTTGGTTGCCCCTGCCTATTTCAGAAGAAGGAACTACAAAGATGACTGGAATCTGTGTGTATTTGATGGGGATTGCCCCCACGCTGGCAGCCTCCATTGTAGAGTGGCCTGGCTAGGCCTATTCACTGGGGGACACAGACTCTTGGTACTCTTGGACTAATGAGATCCCTCAGAAAAACATCCCCCAACTGGAGGGTAGGAGCCTGGCTGTCAGTGCTCTGGGAGCAGGGCATGCTGAGGGGGTTTCAAATCTCACTATTCAGAGTGGAGACTTTCACTTAATGCCTCATTTTTTAGTGTCATGCCCCTGACCCCCAGTTGTGCCAGTGTATATCTTGTCACTTTCTCCAGAGAGCACACCTCTAGGCTTCTTCAAGGATTGGGGAGGGGCAGTCACTATATAGCACTGGGTGGAGCTTTCAATAATATGTCAGTGCTACCATCACCCCACTATCAGTTGCACATGGTGATGCCAATTCTTGAGGCTTTCTAAGGTTTTTGTGATACCAATTGCATTGCATCTTGGCTTCTTACACTGCCTGCTCACATTTCAGCTTTCTCAGATCTTCCAGATCAGTTACCACTAGATTCACCTTCTCTCCATATTCTAAGTTTCTGCCCCTCCGTCTCTTCTTCTATCCTTTTTTTTATCTTTGTGGGTTTATGACTCCTTTTTGTCTAGGCATTTTTAATGCCATTTTTTGAAGCGTTTAGAGAGGGAGCAAAAGAAATCATATATGTTTACTCTCTAATCTTTAACTACATCTCCCTACAGACCTTCCTATGGCATAAAAAGAAATATCAATTTTATGGCACCTTTGGTGGTCCTAGGAGTAGGTGATTAGAGTAGTCCTTCTCTACGTTCAAGCTAAGAGAATGAAAACTGCCTGAACTTTTATAGTCACCTGTAGGTGAAATTAAAGTCTTTCCTTACTTCTATAACAACCAGCAAAAGGAGAAAAATAACTTCCAAGTCCCAGAAGGACTCGGTCATCTCTCTGGACAAAGAACTTTGGAAAATAGAGCAAACTTGAAGATTCCGTTATAAAAACAAGAAATTCACATGTAATTAAACATGTTCCCAGAAATCTATTTTTTGAAGAAGAGAGGTTTATGTAAGAGGACAGGGGTCCTCTAAAAGGAAACTTCTGTATAATGTAATGATTATTCTTGTCATTGGCTATTAGGTACTTTCGAAAGACATGGAATTAACGTAGCTCCCCTTTCACCAGTTTGCCAGGACAGATACAAAGAGTATTCTAGAATGCCATCTGAAAATCTCACCTCTGTGGCATTCCAGCTGTAAGCATCCCTTCTCTCTGAAATTTCCATTTTCACATGAGTAGACACAGACATTTTGCCCAACACGGCACGTCTAACTCATTACTGCAGGATGAATGATACTTTGTGATTCCTTCTTGGGGAAAAAGCTAGAACAGATGGCTTCTCAAAATTTGCTATATTACAAGGAGTCTTTGTATCCTTAGGCTTTAAAAATATTAACCCCCAAAGTAATATTGATACTGAAGAGGAAGATTATTACAACCCTGGGATTTTTAAAGATATCTGCGGGCTGCAACTCTTAACTGTGCAGGGCATCTTGAAATCTTTATGATATAATAAACTGATGAATTTTTTGATACACTGATTTGACCTCTCCTCTCTGAGCTTGTTCTCTTCTCCAAATCTTTTCTACACACCATTGTGAGAGTAATTTCCTTTAAACATCATTTTCATTATATTTCTCGTCTATTTACAACCATCAATGACAATCTCTGATAGTACTAAGTATAAATGCAGCTACCTAGATTTTAAGACCTTTCTTTTTTTTTTTTTAAAGGGTTTTTTTTAAACATTTTATTTTTTTCCTTTTTCTCCCCAAAGCCTCCCGGTACATAGTTGTGTATTCTTCGTTCTGGGTCCTTCTAGTTGTGGCATGTGGGACGCTGCCTCAGCGTGGTCTGATGAGCAGTGCCATGTCCGCGCCCAGGATTCTAACCAACGAAACACTGGGCCGCCTGCAGCGGAGAGCGTGAACTTAACCACTCGGCCACGGGGCCAGCCCCTTTAAGACCTTTCTTAACCCCAGATGCCCCATAGGTTGGTCTTCTCACTGTCCCAGGCCCTCATTCACTGCTCCTTTATAGGGTTCCCTTTACCCGGACTTCCCTTTCATTTATCAGTTTAATATATTTAACAGTTGATTGTGCCAGGAAGAGGGGAACAAGGCAAAGTCCCTGCCATCTAGAAAATCAAAGTCTAATGGGGGAAATAAACAAGAAAGGAGCTGAGACTGTAAGTAGATATAAGTAGAGGGTCCCAAGGGAGTACACAGTAATGGAGTGGGAGGTATAAAATCCTGTTTTGAGAGCAGTGAAGGCTTCCCAGAGAAAAAGCTTCCAAACACTGACCAAACAAACTAGGAGGAGTTAGCCAGATGAGAAAATATGGCTAATATGGGGTGGGTGAGGAGACCCATCCTTTCAGGGAGAATATAACTTTCATTATATTCTGTCATTAAATCCCCCCTGAAGTTCAAGTTCAAGTTTTGTCTTCTCATGAGGCTTCTTTACTGGTCTCATGTTTGATATCATGGGAAAGGGACAGCCATTTTCCCTCTCACTCTCTTTTCTCCACTGGTGATGCCCCAGGGCTCTCCTCACTTTGTCTTCTGCTGGTCCACTGACAGGAAGACAGAGCCTTGGGAGAGGAAACCCAGTCCCTGTAGGCTCGGGCCTAATTCACATGCTTCAGTCAGAATCACCAGAGACTGCACATTGGATATTATGGGCACAAACCTATAGTGGAACCTTGTTTTCTATTTGCTTTTTTGTGTATTTTTTCTAGAACCATCCCCAGGAGGAGTATCATGGATTTGCGGTGGGATCTGGGCATCCCTGGGTGCCTTAGTCAAATACTATATGATAGCACTCCCCAAACTGACATCAGACTGTAATAGTTCCTGCTCTTCCAAGCTATTTTTGAGCTAGAAACCTAGAAATAAAAGATTCATTTGTCCTATAGTGTCTTCTAATTTCCTTAAACTCTGTATTATCACGCTCCTTCTTATTAAGCACAGCGCTGTGCAGCTGTCGGCAGCAGTCATAAGAGTTCAAGGCTAGCCTGTGGTCTGCCACAAATGATGGTGGTTCATTATATATTCATTATATGGTGGTGAATGTAGAATGCAAGTTTCCAGGAGGTGACTATAGACAAAACCCAAAGTGTAGATGAAGAAAGGAAGCAGAGCACCTTTTCAAGCCTCTTCTCAGGTGGTAAAAGATTGAATCAAAAAAGGGAGAATCCATTTTATGTTAAGAAAATCTAAACAAAAGAAACAACAGAATAGGCCTTGTTTTCTCATTAGGAACATGCAATCAATTTCACTGTGCTTCAAGACATTCTGTTATCCTCTGCTTAAATCTGAGGAGCTGGGTTGTTGCTTTTCTAAAGCTAATTGTTACACCTTCCCATCTGATATGGAATCACCCAATACAGTGAAAATAGGAAGTTTATAATGTGAAAATGCCCCACGTACCCATTGAAGGGTGTACACCCATTGGCTGCACAAGTTCATTAGATCTGAGATTATAGGCTTTTTTGTTAGAATTTGGTAGCACTCATTTCATTTTGACATTGTAAACACATACTTGAAAATTCCACTGTCTTTCTGAGATGTCCTAATAATTATGTATCCATTAATTTGTTTAGAAAAATTGGCCCTACAGAGTAGTCTATAATCAGCATGTTCAAAAAGTTACTGTGTGGTTCTCCCTAATTTAAAATGCAAAAGTCATATCTATAGATTCAAAGTTAGCACATGCAAAAATATGTTGGATTAAGCAAGAGTTTTGCCAAGCTCTTCTCTAGCTTGCAAGGTATAAACAATGACAACTCAAGAAAGTACCAACTGTCGTTTGGGATTATTTTGATGTCTGCTTCACATATTTCTAATTCAGGTTTCTCTTTAGCATAAGTGCCTTTATTTTAATATTGCTTATCTTCTCAGTGATATCAATTGGTGGTACTGAATTTTGAAATTTTTTCCCATCATTCACTTTTCTCTGTTTCCTTAAATAATTAGGCTTATTGAATTCTCAAGTCCCCTACTCTATGCAGGTTCACTTAGCCTGTAAGTTTCTTTCCCTTCATTTCCACATTTTCAAATTATACTCGTTAGCAAGATGAACTCGAATGTTATCAGGACATTCCATGAAATTGTCTTTCATCTGTCTATCCATATTTAATCTTTTACTCTTCTGAAATCCCTTGGCAATTTATTTCCCCTGCTCTATGATATTTGTCACTTTGTACCTTGCACTATAGTTTTAGTGTTCATGTCTTATTTATGTAATACACTTTAGCCTCCTCAAGGATTGGGTCTATATAAAGTACATCTTACATTATCACAGCGTCTTTTAAAGTCTTCTCCATCTACGAAATTATCAACTGAAGTTTATTGAATAAGCAATGGACAGTAAAAGAAAAAGTAGAATGGTCTTTTTTAGAGGCAAATATAAGGCAAGTACACAGTGAAGGTCCCTGCCATTCTGTTTAAATCTATTCATTCTCATTTTTAGTTTCCTTTAGTTTAAGTATGATGCTTCTCAAATGGTCTTCCATAAACAGAGAGTCATTAAAGACATATCATATGAAAACATTTAACTTGCCTTTCTTGACGGGTTTGCTCCTCAGTAGTTTCCATAGCACATTCCAGAGAATTCTGGAGAGATTGTAGCTGATTCAAAGTCTCCTTCAATAAAAATCGAGTTACAAATTGTTCCAAATTGGAGGCCTCTTGGTAGTCCTGAGGATGACAAAACAAATGCAATTAGAAATATGTTAGGGAAAAATAGCCAGGAATAGATTTTTCCCCATGTACCCATCAATCTCAGATTAATCCTCAAGAAGGAGAGACAAAGAGGAGAGAAGACATGTTGGGCCCTTGAGACTGGGGCAGAGCTCTATCCACCCAACAGAAGTTGAATAAAAGAGCTACAGAAACACCTGGAATATCTCATCTCCCATTACATCTGCCTCAAGATTAGAAAAAAGGACAAAAAGTAAAATTATGGAATAGACATCTGTAGAGAAAGGGAAAAAATATCTGGAAAAAAGGAATGTGACTAACTCAGGGTTTGTTCTGTGTTTCATTTAAAGGATGACCACACCATCATGTATTTTCTCCATTACCAGCTAAAGGCAGTCATGTTTCAGTAACTGGCTTAATTCCCTCTTGATGTCTTTATTATGCCTAATCTGTGTTATGCTGAAGCCAAAAGAAATTACATGATGTTATGTCAAAATTTAGAAAATGTTAGGCTTGGAATATTTAAACAGTTTACTAAATCTGCTTATGTCCCTTCCTCAGGAACTCTACCTGATGCTCATTTGCATCTAACTTTTAGTACCACACCTCAGCTAGAAAAGCATCATTCATTCACACAGCCCTAGGCCTACATGGAGATCATCACAAAGTTAACAGCTACACTTGCCAAGCTTTTTATAGGTAGACAGGTGGGTTGTGGATGGTGTTCTCTGCTGCTCTTGTCCTCTAAAGTCTCAAGGAGAACCAAGAAAAAAGAAAACCAGGTTGGCATGGAATGAGATATTGCCAGAACCACTCTTTCAGGTCATGGAACCAGCCAACTAAACCTGATTTTCTAGAGTCTTGTGTGAGCTCAGTAGATACAAGTTCAGCCAAAGAAATGATTTATTTGGCTCCATCCCTAAACAAAATGATTTTTTCATGGTTGAAAATACAAAACTGAAGGAGTGATGGTGACAAGATAATACCAGAGACACGATGTGCTGGGGAACAAACAAGATTTCATTATTTAACCTTTCTGGGTCTCTGCTTTGTCGCTTAGAAATCAGACTAAGCAACTCTTGCATACATTCCAACTCAAAAATGTTCTGTGCTTCTATCAACTCTGAATTAGGAAATACTGGACTTGTGGACTCCTAATATAAATTACTTCGAAGTTTTTCTCCTTTTAGTAGGACAACCTAATGTCATAGAAACCTCATTTCTTTCCTAATTTGAAATAATAAAAGGTTTCAATCATCTGATTCTTTTTAAGACCATTCTTTGCAGGTGAACAACACAGGAAATTTTCTCATCATCTCATTCAAAAATTAAAAATTTTAATGTCCTTAAAATCCACCTAACAAACTAACCATAAAACAAAACATTACATGCTCATAATGATGATAAGGATTTTTGGTGAATTAACTGAAAGTCTAAAATATATACAAAAATATTTAATTTGATCAAATTGCTTGCTAATTAGTGGCTATAAAAGCTTCAAAAATTGTTTCTCAGTATGTTTTCTAAAACTGAGTAAAGCTTTCAAGATGAAAAGAAAATGTAATGATAGAAAAAGAGGTGTGTTTGGTCTGTTCCCCATAGTTATTCCATTTTGCTAAAGCATATTTTTAAAATAAAATTTATTAAAATGATGAGAAGATGTAATTGTAGTCAGAGATCATGCATCTCAGTATACACTGCAACTGATCTAAAGGAAATTATAACAGTTTACACCTATTTGTAGACAGCATGGAAAAGTAAAGGAAGCATACATTTACTGAGCAATGCAGCATCACATTGGCCTTATTCTTCTCCCATTTAAATGCTAAACATTTGTCATGTCAGAACTATAGAAAAGGGTTTTTTTTTTTTTTGCGTTCTCTAGTGTAAACACTGGTCACTGCGATTAGGTTTTAGCTTCTTAGACACAAAGGTCATGCCTTGTACTTCTGTATGCCTCATGGTGCCCAGATTAGATACTCATGAAATCTTCAGTTATTTGCAGATAAACTCCTAACTAAGAATTTATTGAATTTGCTATTGTGGTCTTACACATAAAGATTTTGGTGACGTTAGATACTTTAGTTAAAATCAGACAACTGGCTACTCCATCATTGTACTATCATAGCAAATTAAGAAATTATTATTATGCTGATACTCACTTCTTACTCTGATGAGAGCGTCTTACCCTCAGTAGTAACTCTCTAGGTAACATGAAGAGATGGCACAACTCAGCTGGTACTTTTGACAGAAATGTTGATGCCTTGAGATTGACAGGGGTGGTGGGTACGTTTAAGGCTCTAGGGGATTAAGTTTCTTGAGTCAGTTATGAAGATTTGCTGTTATGTGCTGCCCTTTGATGAAAGGAAAGGAAAGAGCTTGTTTTCTCACATTCCTATTTACCCTTCTCAGCTCATGGCATCATCTACGTGCAGCCTTTCCTCTCCTTGAACTACCACTTCTCTTCACAGGATTAGGCATGCTTCCTTTCCCTTTCACGTGTTCCTGTAACACCTTTTCCCCACCTAGGAGATAGAATTTATCATTTTATATTGTAATCTGTTGTTTACTTGTTTATCTCCCCCATCCTAGGCCAGCTCTTCAAAGGTAGAGACTATGTCTTAATCATCTCTGCCTCTAGAATGCCCAGAACAAAGCCTGGCTCATAGCAGCTGCATCATAAATGCTTAAAGAGTACATGAGCAACAGAGAACCACCTGGAGATTCAGGCACCAGAGGGCGTGTCTGAGCTCTGGGAACTGTTCTTGCCTTTTGCCAGTCCCTAGCTGCCTCTCCTTGCATCTAGCCCTTGCTGGTAGTAGACAGCTGTCCAGCTTGCCCGGTCATGTGGGCTCTGCAATAAAGGGAAATACAGCTTTGTTCTTAACCGATGGTTTGTTATTTCATTTTCTAGAACATTTGTTAGTCTTCTTCCCTTCCCTTATCCTGGATCCCAAAGTTTAGGACTGTAGACCCAGGCGGCATAGATCCAATCTCTCTTTCCTTCTCTCAGATATGCAGCAGATGTTCCTTTGGAAGGCAGTGGCAAAAAAAGCAGATGGAAAATTAAATAGATAACAAGCTGGAAAATGTCAAAGCCTAACCCTTTTTATTCTCAACAAATGTGTTGGTTGTGAAGGTATAAAAATGGATCTTTGCATACTCAACTCCCAGAAGATTGGTACTATGTTGGTTTAAGGCACATGTTCCTTTGAGCAAAACCCAGAATTTGACAGAGTGGCAGAAAGAACTTCTATTGGTCTAATAAAGCAGTTTAAAAAAAAATGTACCTGATATCCAGATTCTGCCTCTTTTTCCCAACATATTTAGTCCTTCTTGTCTATTAGAAAGAATATGGGCAAATGAAGGCTAATAGTATGTTTCTCAGATCCCAAAAATGTTCATTCAAGTCACTGATAATTGGCAGTTAAATTAATCATTAACTGGAAATTGTTAACCAAGTAGCATTAATATTTCCATTTATGCCTTTGGAAGGCCAGAATGTAAACATTTCAATCCACATATTTCCTTTGTGTGGAGCTTGAATACAGCTAGGATTCATTCAAGTAAAAACTCTACCATTAGAATCATAGTGCTTTGAAAATCAGGTTTCTTAGGGAACTGCCTGTGCATCTTAATTGTCAGATCCTTTCTCCGAAAGTGAGCCCTTGCCCATCTGGGTGATGGAAGAGTAGAGATCTTAGCTATTAACCCACTATGGATCACCTGAGTTGATTAGGAAAATTAGCGCATCAGTCTTCCCTGTTTGTATTTGCCCTATTTGAAAATTAATCAAGTCAGTGACATCCAGTCTCATTGTCTTCTTGTTGATGAGATCAGATACAATCACACTTAGCAGGGGGTACTGTTCTGCCTGCCTTTTGATCTAAGCCCCTGCAGCTCTCTGTTCCTGTGTGAGACATCTGTGCGGCTTCTGTAAGAGGAAAGTATGCACTTTTACAAAGGTACAATTGTCTTTTTCTCTTTTTCTACTCTCTCTAAAACTGTTATGTTTTTGTACTAACTGGCTTACACTATATTATCTATGTCCTATTTTATTAAATGTTCTTAGGCTTTCATTTTAAATGACACTTTTTTTTTTAAACTGGGAGAACAGTATATCAAGTTTAAGCCTTAAAAAAAATAAAGAACTGATCCTTAATTAAGAATCTTAAAAATGGACTGAGGTTAATTCCAGATAGGTCTTCGGCAATCTTAGACAGCAAAACAAGAGGTTAAAATATTTTCAAAGTGCAGATTCCCAAAGATTAAGGGACTTGTAGATTTTCAGGTTAGTTAAAGAGGAAACAAGGTTCTAATTTTAGAATAAAATGTTATTAAAAACCAATAAATTTAAATAATTTCTATGCCCTATCTTAACTAAATATTTGGTAGCTTGAAATGAGAAATTATTTTAGAGATGAGTTATATTATTTAAGACCTTTACACTGACAAACTCCACTGTAAAGGGTCATCCTGGAGTTTAAAATGCATTTAAAGATTTAAATCTTTTTTAAAACATTTTAAATTTTTTTAACATTTTACTTGTCCTTTTTCTCCCCGAAGCCCCCCGGTACATAGTTGTGGATTTTTTTTTTCTTAGTTGTAGGTCCTTCTAGTTGTGGCATGTGGGACGCCACCTTAACATGGCCTGATGAGCGGTGCCATGTCCGTGCCCAGGACTGGAACCAGTGAAACCCTGGGCCGCCGAAGCAGAGCGTGCAAACTTAACCACCCGGCCACGGGGCTGGGCCCTTAAATCTTAAATAAATCAATCTTAGAGATTTAAATCTTAAGTAAAGATTCTTGAATGTCTTTATCCAAAGAATAATCCTATTCTACTGGGAAGTAATCCTCGTTAAACAAGTAAAATTTCAGGAAAATACATATGAGTATGAAGATGGGTACATATATGGAGTCAGCCCAAATTTGGAGAATAATAGCTAAGGGATGAAGACTCGGATTACACTTATCTACATCTAAAACAGAGTGGTGGTTAAGAATCTGTGTTTGAAAGTGGTTACACTTAAGTTCTAAGTAGTGACTATCCCACTCAATAACAGTGTGAACTTGGGAAAGTATTCAGCCTAAGTTCCTATTTTCTTAATTATGGACAAAAATAGTATTAATCTCATAAGCTTATCATGAAGACTAAATGAAACAGCATGTAAAGCACACAGTATGGTGTCTAGCTTATAGTTTTTGATAAATGTTCATCATTGCTATCAATCCATTGAAGGAAGGATATTGCAAAGTGTAATAGACAGATCATTGGTTCAAAATTCACAAGACCTAGATTTGAATGTTATGATAATAGCCCAATCAGAATTATTGCTAGAATAAATATATGGTTGGTGCTTGGTATGTGGCAGGCTCTCCACAAATATTAATTTTTCAGACTTCTTTCTACATATATTTTCTATAGCACATCTGCTACCTTGCTTGTTCAAAAATGTATAACTTTTACACACATATTTGTTACCATATTGAAGTGGTGACCCATGGAATTCAGTTTTTGAGGAGTGTCAAGTTAAAAATGTAGAGTTCAATCCCAAAATAAAGTATTTCTATTCCTGACTTCTCATCAAGGATAGCACATGGGATCCAATTTATAGATCTAAACACTTTTTGCATTCCCCTTTATCTCCTCTGAATTCTGTCAGCCATATCCTCTTCCAGAGCATTTCATTTTCTAGAATCTCTTCGAAATTCTTTCTCAGTCTCAAATCTGAATTTATTCTCCTTTCCTCTTTTCTCTCTCAGATCTTTATAGGTATATTGGCTAAGATTTCTTCTCTTCTTCTCACGCCTCCCTGAGTCTGATTCTACTCATCTAGACTCTTCTGTTACTCTGTATCACAGAAATGTAGAAACTAGAAAAATAATAAAAGGAGAATTTCAGAAAAATGGCCATATCGGTGGCATAGTTTTTGAAATTCCTGGACTCCTCACATAAAGACAGATAGAGTAAATAGATTAAAACAAACAACAAACTCCATAGACAACAAATACAACAAAACTAAATTTCAAGGCATTATTATGAATCTCAAATTACAAGCAGGTAAAGACAAAATCACCAAAAGCCACAAGATCTGCACTGCATGGTATCACTGGATGTACAGGAAGAAACAAATGGAAGCAATGAGATACGCGACAGAACTAGGATAAGAAGACTCCAAAATAGCCAACAAATATCCACTAGAAAGCACAATTGGATAACTTGAGAACATCATTTAAAACTGAGAGGAGTTTTATCCAAAAGAGGGTAAGCATAAAAATCCTAGTAAAGCCTAAAGGGGCTGGAACTATGTAGCCACTGTGACTTCTTGAAATCAATTAGCCAAGGTAGTATGCTAGGAGGGCCCCACACTGAAGACAAACTGCTTGGAGTCAAATCAAAACTGGGCAGGACAGAGTCACAGAGATAAAGAAAATAAGATTCAGATAAAAGTAGGGGAGCGGAACAAAGTCAGGGAATCTAAGAAGGAAAGGCACTAGATTTTCCAATACTACAAGACAACTACCTAAGAGGAAGCTCTTTGAAGTTAGAAAAACTATCTTGAACGCAGCTTTTGTTGAAAAATTCAAGAAAATCAGTATTTTTTAAAGTGAGCAATAGAAAATTATTAAGGTCAAATTCTATATAATGTTGTTATAAGAAAAATGAAAATAAGAAGAAGGACAGTCCTGTAGACAGTGAAAGCACAACATGAGGACAAGCCCACAAAACATATCAAAAGTATAACCAAGTATTTAAAACTGAGTTGAAAGACATTAAGAAAAAAACTGAAGAAATAAAACATGAATCAGAGTTAGTTTAACTCAGAAACAAGGGGATAGAATCCAGAAATGAATTGGAAAAAGAAGAAAAATATTAACTCAGAAATGAAGTATAAATTAAAAGGAACACAAGAACAAATAAACATAGCAGGCAATACTTTAATATATGGAAATGAGAAGGAGGTAATCTTTAAAAATCAAAAGAAAATAAGGAAAAGAAACAAAAAGGATTTAAGAGGAAGTGACAAGTATTGTAGATCGGAAAGATGATCCAACATACTTATAACATATTTCTTAAGGAATAAGTGTAGAAATCAACAAAGGAACAGAACAAATACTGGAATCTATTATTCAAGTATGCTCTTCTGAAAGAAAAAGATTTGAAATTAGATATTGAAAGTATACCACATATCTAAGAATATCAGCTCAGAAAAAATGCATCAAGACATATTTTAATAAAATTAGTAGACTTCAAAAGATAAAGCAAAAATTCTTTGTGCACTTAGATATAAAAAGCAAATGACTTACAAGGTTAAAAAAACTAGATTATCATGAGACTTTCTAAAACCAACACTTTTATACCAGAAGAAAGTAGAGGAATATATTTAAAATATTTAAAATAAGAAAATAGAGCAAAGGATTTTGTATCAGGAAAAATTGATATCTAAGTATAAAGGGCACAGAAAAACTGTCAACATGCAAAAACTCAGGTTACATTGTTCCCATGAACTCTTCCTGAGGAATCTAGCAGAGAATGAGCTTCAGGCAGCCAAAATGACTACAGAGTGTTTAATATAAAGACTGATGATATAGGCCAGATACTGGCAGACTTTTTTGTAGAGGCCTCCATAGTAAATATTTTAGACTTTGTGAACCAAGAGGCCACATGTCCTGCCACTGCAGCATGAAAGCAGCCATAGATAATTCTTAAATGAAGGAGTCTGGCTGTGTTCATAGACCATAAAAAAACATATAGTTGGCAGAATTTGGCCCATGCCTGGAGTTTTCTGATCCCTGATTTAGGCATTGAGTATCAAAGTCTGCCAAGATCAAAAAAGAGAGAAAACCAGATAGTATGTGCTTCCTGATGAGATAACACACTACCAGGTATAGTCTTGCCAAATGAGACCCTGGATTCAGCCGAAAATTTGCAGTAAAAACCGAGGTAAGAAGACCATGCTGAACTGTATCATGAGAAGGCAATCAGCAAAGTCTAGTGCATGAGCTCCTCTCTAAAAGATTGCAGGGTAACTTGTAAATTAAAAGTAATGTAACAGACATAAAAATGGGCACAACTAAACTACAGTTTCTAGGGATGTACGTTTGTGTGATGAAAACTTAATAAAATGCAAAGAAGTGATTACTAGAGGGGTCAGTTTGGTCATTGTTTTCAAGGGAGAGAGGAGATGATATTGGGACAGGCACAGGGAAGGTCTGGGGTGGCTGGCAGGTTTAGTTTCTTGATCTGGGTAGTGGTTTAAAGAGTGTTTGCCCATAATCATTCCACATTTGATTTGTGTGGCTTTCCTTCCTTTCATGTTATTTTACCATGCAAAGGTTAAGATATGATAGGTATCAGCCTGGTAGAGATATACTATCTTCATATGTTTGAGAGGTCATGGGAGTAGAAAGATATGGGCTGTAAATACAGTACACTTTGGCAGGCAGTAGGACAAGAAAATCTGCAAACACTTCCAAATTAGTAATTTTTATCACCTTTCATATACTATCTCAATTGCTAGCCTGCATTTTTCTGGAGAGTAACACAGAACCAAATGTTAAGTTTTTCAGTGTGAAGAGAGAGGAGCTATATTTATACAGAAATTGGACTCAATTTGTATTTGTTGGTGCTGATAATAAATATCACCAAAATTTCTTCCCCATAAATACACTGCTTTCTACTTTATTGCTCATGTACTTTTTCTTGAATATCCATTTTTTAGCACATGTAATACCTCAAGGATAATATTCACATGTAATGTGACTCCTCCTAAATAGTATATGTGTCAGATGGATAGTTCTATTTTAACCACACTCTTATAATATGTTGAGTTAGCATGCCTAAGTTACCGAATTTGTCAGAGACAAATATATCTTCCAAGTGTCATATATGATCTTTCTGCTTTCAAAGACAAATTATCCTTGTCTTTGATCTAAACAAACTCTATAACTGAAGGAGTAATTGGGTATTAAAGTATTTTGAGCATTTCCAAACAGCATAATGTATGGAAATAGTAGGTAATATGTAAGAACTGACACATTTTTGGATTTGCCTTTGTGGCCCATTTATGAATGGAATACCAAATTATTCCATAACTTTTTATTCAGGAACAAATCCCTGGGAATAAATAACTTTTTCAGAATAATAAATAGGCAATTTTTTTTCCAGTGGGACTTTAAAAAACAAAAATATTATATTTCAAATTAAATATGAGGCATCATTATTTTGGTATTTTGTACACCACTAGGAAATAAAAATACTTTCAACTCAATTTTATACACCATCAAGTGCAAGATTCATCCCAATTTCATAGATTTTAAAAAGTGAACAAACATGCATCTTAGAAATTGATGAAATGTGGTGCATTGTCACATTTCAATATGGCAATGGCTGATAACAAGGGGTATAAATGATTTCTTTGCACCTGTAATTTCAGACCGTTATGTCTCCCCCATTTGAAAGTCCAGAACATTATACTGAGAGCCAGCACTCACCATTTTTCCCACATGCTCAAGAAAATAAGTGGTCAACGTAAGAAGATACTGGCTATCACCTGAAATCACAGCCTTGGCTTGTCTGTCTTAAAATTGGATTTCTGTCAAGGTCTCCTGGATTGTTTTAGGGAGTTCTAGGAAATTTAGTTGTAAACATCTTTGCCACAGCACATTTGCCATAAGCATTTTTGCCATATAACTAATTGGCGGTAAGGCAATTTAGCAGTAAAGGAAAAATAACAAAAAATGAAAGAGGGACACTAAAATTAGTGACAACATTAAGATGACTTTAGTAGCTGCCTTTTTAATATATTTGCCATCACTTGGTTAAACTTTTGGTTTTGACAGGTGGAAAAGATGACTGTGCTCACGGAAGGATTTGCAAACTGGTATGTTATCATTTTCCAGTGCTGTATGCAATCTGGCTTTCCACTCTCTTATTTCACACTTCCAGTAAGTTTTATCACCATATTTTCTACCAGGTTGATATATGTAGTTGTTATCATCCACTATTTTAAGACAACTATGACTACTCATCACTGTATAGATCATCATGAGGGCTAAGGTTTAAATAATATAAAAATGGGAGTACTGTGAGAACTTTGACAATGGAAAAGAAATGAAACCAAAATGATAACCAGTTATCTTTTATGGGAAAACTGCCTTATGGCCAGTTAATTATGCCTCAAAAATGTTTGCAGCAAAAATGCTTGCAGCAAAGATGTTTATGGGGGAAACTACCTGACTTTGTTTTAGGGATATCTAGATGAGCAGCCCTGGTGGTCTAGTGGTTAAGATTTGGTGCACACATTGCATCAGCCAAGGTTCATTTACTGCTCAGGGAACCTCACCCCTTATCTGTCAGTTGTCATACTGTGGCAGCTGCAAGTTGCCGTGATGCTGAAAGTTATGCCATCAGGATATCAAATACCAGCAGGGTGGCCACCCACTTCTGAAAAAAATGGCCATGAAAACCTTAGAAATAGCAGCAGCATCTGATACAACATTGGAAGGTGAGACTTTGGTGCAAAAAAGACCAAGCAGGGCTCTGCTTTGCTGTATACAGGATCACTAGGAGTCAGAATTGACTCAGTGGCACTAACAAAGATAGGCTTAGAAGCTAGCTTAAATCTTCATGAGCATCCTGAGGAATAAGTCAAGTGCTCCAGGTGGAAGGGATTCTATGGTATTAGCATTGATAAAATAACATAGCTTGCTTGCTCACATCCACCCATCCACCGCAGGGTAGATTACAAGAAGTAATCCCCCCACCTTTCCTGTTGTTTAAAAATATATGAGGAAATATATACATGTGTTAAAAGTGGCTTATAAAAAGCTACCTGTATTCGCTACCTGTATTCTCCTTTTTAAAAAAGTCTTCTAGATGATTGTACAGTCTACTTAAAATAAGTTCTAAATATCTTCAAAGTTATAAATTGGAAGGTAATATTTACATTAAACAAATTTCCTGGGAGCTCCACTTTGGGCAATAAGATCGGGTAAATATCCTTAAAAATTCTGCCTTCTACAAAACATACAAAAATGGTAGATAAAGTACAGCAAATATTATTATAAAGGCACAGCAGAGCTTCTAAGAAAGTAAGAGAAAACCAAGAGTGTACAAAATGAACAGGAAACAGACTAGTAATCTAGCATTGAAATTCTTGCTGTCCTGGAGGAATTTTCTTTAGCTAGAAACTTTGAGGTTCATATTTTAACAACTTTTGGGGACAGAGGAGTCAAGGTGGGGAGTTGGAGTTGGAACATACTGAGGACTACTACCCATGAACAAAGGAATATAACAAATAAATTGTCTTTGTCTTAGCTATGGGTACAAAAAACTGCTGAAAATTTATAACCAAAGCTTAGTTCACATTAGAGTCTGAAGTTCAATTCCTCTACCTGCATGATCCAGGGGAGTCTTAAAATGAGAGATTAACTCAAAGTAGTTCTGTATTAGTAGTATCCTGGGGCACCTGTCACAAACAAAAACATATTCTCTGTTTATAGAGTACATCATTGACAAATAGAAATGGCAAGCAATAGGATATATTGGAGTATATGAGGAAGCCATTTGGTGTAAACCTAATTCGGCCTCACCTTGTCTTTCCAAAAGGGCCTGACTGTGGCCGTTGAGCATGCATTGTATATCTGTTTTAGACATTCCCTATGGCAAGAACAAAGGCCCTTGAGATAAAGGTGCAACTTCCCTCCCCCACCCAACGCTGGCATTTCCTTAAAGATTAAGCATCTTTCCTTAGGCTAGGAACTGATTGCTGCGCTCACCTGTGACCACCCAGCTCGAGACAATAGACTTGCTTCCTGTTGTGCCCACCGAGATAGCAGACCCACTACCTGCTGTGTCCATCAAGCACTGTGCCAACAGGGCAATCTTGTGACTATTGTGGGAGGGACATTTCAATCATATGTAAAGCATCCTCTTTGGGGGTATATAACCACTCTGTATACCTCACTTCTTTGGTGCCCTTTCTTCCTTTGGGAAGAAAGGCCCCGGGCCATGGTCCTCACATTTTAGCTCAGAATAAACTCTCCCAAATTTTCATTTATAGATTGGTTATGAATTATTTTCATCGACATCATCAAACCAGATTTCTCAGAATACCCTGAGATTTAATCATCTAAGTGTGAATTCACAGTAAAAAAAATTCTATCTATCCATGTATCCATATTGCACAAAGAAAGAAAAAAAGAATCATGAAAAAGAGTCAGCAGAAACATGCTTCAATGTTCAAAGAAATAAAAAAGGTAATTGAAACATAAGAAATGAAAGACTATAACAAAAAACAAGCATATTTCAAAAGAAGCAAAAATTCTTTAAAAAATGAATTAAACACTCGATGGATAGGTTAAATAGCAGATTAGATACAGATGAAGAGAGAATTAGGGAACTAGAATATAAATATGAAGTAACTATCCAAATTGAAGCACAGAGATAAACAATATGAAATAGAAGTTAAGAGACAGGGGAGAAATTGAGAGGGTCTAACTTATATAAACAGAGTCCCAAGAGGCGAAGAAAGAACAGAAGGAGAGGCAATAGCTGAGAATGTTGCAACAGTGAACAAAAGCATGACACCTCAGATTCAGGAATCAGCAGTTGTCAAGCAGCATAAATTAAAAAATCAATCAGTACCCAGATGTAATATAGTAAAACTTCTTAAATAATATAACTACTAATCTACATATTTTATTGTTTCTCACCATTCTTGAGGAAGGCACAGCTGAAACATGAATAAATCCTTGTTCTAATTCCATCTGGCATGTGGCTGTTAACCACACAGCTGTGCTCTTGTATCTGCTATCAGGCAGGGACAGTTCTGATCATAGTCTCTCGCCTTTAGAGTTCACCACAAACAAGTGGAGAATCATTCCCAATGTCTCTTAAACTCCAGGGTACAAGTAACAAATATTCTGCATGGGTTCCTTGAAGTCCTCCACTAACTTGGATAAAGATGAGTAGAAATCACAATTGTCTGATACTACACCTCACAACTCTCAGCAAACAGTAATTTTTCACAGGTTATCTTTGACATTCCCCTGCTCCCTTTTAAAGTTCCTGGTCCTATATTTTGCCATTTTTTCTATTATGTATTCTGATTTCTCCTTATTGATTTATAGGATTTTTTTTAAATGCTCTTGATATCAATCCTTTGATAGTTGAGTTTGGAAAATATGTTCTCCTGGCTTGGGGTTTCTATCTTCAAATTCTAAGTGCTGTCTTTTGATGTATAGATATTCCTAAACATAATGAAGTGAATATTCTCAGTCATACCATATTATAAAGAGATATTTCATATGGTATTTAAAAAATCCTTCTCCACTCCAAAGTTATTAAACTATTTTCTTACATAATAAAACCCTTAAGTCTTCACTTTTCTTCTATACATTTTTGCTAGATCTATCACAAGTTAGGTTTCTATACACTTTCTGACTATTGTTGGTTTATAGATACATAACTTATTTTTATATTTATTGCTTTTCATGCTAAACTCTCTTATTAATTTCTCCTAGAACTCTGACTAGAGGTATGTTGTGACTTCTAACTCTGTCCCTAATGTCTCTTAATCTCTTCTCTATTTTCTAGGTCTGTCTCTCTCAGCCACATTCTGTGTAATATCTTCAGTTCTGTCTTTCAGTTCAGTTATTCTCTTTTCTGTAGTATCTAATCTACTGTTGAATTAGTCTCCTGAAATTTTAATTCAATTTTTTTTCATTCTTAGCAATTATTTTTAGTTCTTTCTCAAGTTTGTTGGTCTTCTTACATATACTCCTGCTCACTTCTCATATTTTTAATTCCACTAGATATTTATAAAAATATATTAACATTTATTCTCTGATAATTTCAGTGTATGAAGTCTTTGTGCATTTTGAGTTTTTTTTTTTTTTTACTATCAGTTCATATTACTTGCAAGATCAATCTGTGGAAGTTATTTAACATCTAAATTAAGCAAAGATTTGATTTTGCTTTTGTCCAGTTTCTGAGGGCACCACCATCTTGGAATAAATTCTTGGCTTGAGGCTATCCCCACCACCTAGAAAGTTTAAATTTGGCTTGCAAATTTACATGAGGATCAAATTGTAGTTACAATTCTCAAGAAAGATTCTTTTTTATCTTTTGTTTATTTGGTGCTCAGGATCATTAGGGGTAACTTTCCTTGCTGTGAAGAGTGAAGCCCTTTGGGTTTCAAGTTTATGCAGTAGATCCCTTATTGGAATCCTTACCTTGAAGACATGGTGCAAGTGGCTAATTTTTCTTTCTTTCCCTTGGTGTTCTGAAAGGCTTGAAAACTAAAATTTAAGGTCATTGGATTTAAGTCAGCTTCCTTGCACTGCTTATTTCTTTGAGTTCCCTCTTTCACTTAGATTTTAGCTTATGAGGAGTCTTTAATTTCTTGCCAGGTAATTAATACTTTCAGAAATTTAAAAAATATATTGTGTCCATCATTTTTAGTTTGTTTCAGCAAGAAGAATTTATTCTCCCAAAACTACCATAAACAGAAATTGCTAATTATATTCTATAGATACTTTATTTGAATCTGACAAACTTCATGTAAGAGATTAAGTAACCCGCCTAAGGTCATACAGCTAATGGGAAAATTTTGACTTTTTTGTTCTTAAGAAATAATTGATCTATAGGAAAAAATTAAACAAAACCATCTCTGTTTTTAGACACTACTTAAAAAACTTGCTGACTCTTGGGGCTGGCCCTGTGGCTGAGTGGTTAAGGTCACGTGCTCTGTTTGGTGGTCCAGGGTTTCACCAGTTTGAATCCTGGGTGTGGACATGACACCACTCATCAAGCCATGCTGAGGTAGCACCCCACATGCCACAACTAGAAGGACTCACAACTAAAAATACACAACTATGTACTGGGGGGTTTTGGGAGAAAAAGGAAAAATAAAATCTTTAAAAAAACAAAACAAAACAAAACAAACTTGCTTACTCTTGTCATAAAAAACATACAATTACAGACAAAAGTGGCTGAAAAGATAGACATGTTTCCTGTAGACACAGCTATATTAATATTTTAAATTAAAAAGATAAATTACTTTTACTTTTAAAGTAACAATTTGTTCATTACAGATTAGAAAATACAGATGAACAACATAAAATATTTAAAAATATGATTATTCTAAAACTAGATTGTGGTGGTTGTACAACTCTACGCATTTACTAAAAATTATTTAATTGCACACTTACAATTGATTCATTTTATGGTATTAAATTATACCTCAATAAAGTTATTAAAATACCCATAATGTATTATTTTCCACAATTCTGTTTATTTTTTAAGCAGCTATTTGCAGTTAAAAATACATGCATCTTTCTATTTCTATAAGTATTCATTTGAAATATAATTTTTAATAGCTGAATGGTATATTATAATGTGTTCATAATTTATTCATCCAATCCCATATTGTTGGACATTTAGAGGATTTCTAATTTTGCTTATTATTGCATAGCTATATGATGAACATTACTTGTGTACATTCTAAATTATTTTCTTAGGCAAATTTCTAGAAGTGGAATTACTAGGTAGGTGGAGCGGTATATACAGTTGAAAGTGTTAGATACATTTCACTAAACTTGCCTGCCAACAGGTTGTACTTTAATTTAAAATCCAATGAACATATTTGAGAGTCTTCATTGCCCTGTGTTTTTGAATAATGAGCATTATTTGAAACTTTTTTTACTGATAAAAGTATATTTGGCTGTCAATTTATGTTTGACTATGTATAAGCTTAACCATTCCTAGAATAGAGACTATAATGTATGCATGTATATAAACATTGTATATAGTTTTATATATATATATTATACATATATAATGTGTTTTTGTGTGTTGTGTGTATTATAAACACATTCAGAGAGAGCCCCTTTACATTTGTAAGCACAACATGATTCATTTATTTTCTACATATGTCTCACTTGTCATATGTTGTATAGCAGAAGAAGCTGGGAAATTTCAATAAATAGGCACTGTGGTTTCCTAGAAAGAGGATGGGCTTTGAAATCAGAGACTCCAGTTTCTTGTTCTTGGGAAAATAAATAGGAGAGTAACATCAGCAAGATGGTGGAGTAGGGGGCTGGCCCAGTGGTGTAGTGATTAAGTTTGCATGGTCCACTTCAGCAGCACGCTTTGCAGGTTCAGATCCCAGGCACAGACCTAGCACCACTTGTCAAGCCACACTATGGTGGCATCCCACATAAACTAGAGGAAGATGTTAGCTCATGACAATCTTCCTCAAGCAAAAAGAGAAAGATTGGCAATGGATATTAGCTCAGGGCCAATCTTCCTCACACACACACACACACACACACAAAAGATGGTGGAGTAGATGGTGGAGTTTGTAGGGGGAAGGAGAGTCTAGGGCTTCCCTAGACAAACACACTGATTCATCAACAATTCATGGACAAATTCCCTTTGCAAGAAATCCAGAAGCAGGTTGAGAGGCTCCTGCACCCAAGGCGATTGCAAAACCAGACTCACCAAAGCCATCAGGGAGGTCAAGACACCTTCTCACCAGAGTCCCTGACCCCAGCACAGTCATAAAAAATAAGGAAATCCTGTCATTTGTGACATGTATGGACCTTGAGGGAATTATGCTAAGTGAAATAAGTCAGACAGAGGCAAATACTGTATGACCTCACTTATATATGGAAACTAAAAAAAAAAAAACCAAAACAAACTGAACTCACAGATACAGATAACAGATTGGTGGTTGCCACAGGTTGAAGGGGTGGGCAAAATGGTGAAGGGGGTCAAAAAGTACAAACTTCCAGTTATAAAATTAGTTCTAGGGATGGAATGTACAGCATGGTAACTATAGTTAATAATACCGTATTATATACAGTATATATACACTTTCTTTATATATAAAGTTGCTTAGAGAGTTGCTTAGAGAGTAAATCTTAAAAGATCTCATTACAGATCTCGTCAAGATGGCAGTGTAGGCAGACTCTGAACTCATCTCCTCCCATGAACACAACCAGGTTACAACTATTTTTGGAAAAATTACCCTGGAAAGAAAACTGAAAACTGGATAAAAAGAACCCCCACAACAAGGGACACTCCTGACTAAGGTGGAAGAGGCAGAAATTCCTGCTGGAGAGGAAAAACGCCACCTTTGGGAGCAGCAGAGCTTCTCAGCCCACCAGGCAGGAGCCACCCTAAGGTGTGCAGCCCTCCCTGGAGTAGTGAGGTCTGGAGCAGGGGCCAATACTGCTATAAGCATCCTTCAGATTCAGCCCAAGTGAGACGGGGGTCTTACTGTCTGGCTTTGCTGGCTATTAACTGCAGCGAGGATACCCCCGGAAAAGCTATCAGCCAAAAGCTGAAAAGACCTGGGTCTTAAAGGGCCCACACACAAACATTCATTGCAGCAACCTAAAATCACAAGAGAGAAAGCTAATAGTCCTTTGGTGAAAGGAGACTCACCAGGTGGGTTCTGGGGGCCTCTTGGTGAGAGGAGGGACCTCTCTGGAGACTGAGACATTGGTGTGAGTTATTGTTCTGAACTGATCCAGGCGTGCTGACTCAGACCTTGGTGGGTGCCATTGAGGTTCATCCCTTGGCTTGCTAGCCCAGGGGCCTGCCATGTGCACTAGAGTACAGATTTAATCCAGTTCAGCCAGGGCAGGCAAGCCACCCTAGGGCAAGGCCCCACCTAACTGCAAGCCCTCAGGCTGCTTTTCAGCCTGCATTGACTGGGTGACTTGATCCTCTACAGGCAGGCAAGGGTGTCTCCCTCTGTGGGGCAGGGCTTGAATGAGGACAAGGTGAACTCTGGGGGTCATGGGTGGAGAGGTGGGGGCCTCTGCAGTGCGGCATCGGGGTACACTCCATGGGGTTGAGAAGTGTGCATGGACCAGGACTATGTTGATGGTGTGTGTGGTCCTGTGGGGGGGGTGAGGCTTATCAGCAGCAGAAGACCATTGCTTCACAAACAGCCATAAAAAGGATCAGCCCCACCTTCCAAAGCTTGAAACAATTTAGTGCTCCCTTTGCCTAGGGCCAGCCCCACTCAGCTGTACTCCTAAGAGAACTGACAACAGCCTTGTAGGCCTGAGGCCTATAGCAACTGTAAGCCCCTGAGCCTAGCAACCAGCTACACTGGATACCAACCCAAGTAAGAGGAAAACTGCAACAGCAGTGTGCTGATAGACTTTGTAGCCAATGGTGCTGAGGCTCCCCAACCAAGATTTATAAACAGCTGGCTAGGGAAGGAAAGACTAGACTCCCTGGATACTTGCAGTGGGAGCAACCCTGTCACAGCAGAAAGACACAAGTAGCCCACAAAGGGGTCATTCTCGCATCTTTTGGACTGTTGACAAGAGCGAAGCACACTGCTGGGCCTCATAAGGCATCACATATATAAGGCCACTTCTCCGAGATCAGGAGACATAGCCAACTCACCTAATACATAGAAATAAGCACAGAGAAAGAGGCATAATGAGACCAAGGAATACTTTCCAAGCAAGGGAACAGGACAAACCCCCAGAAAAAGGACTAAATGAAACAGAAACAAGCGACCTACTCAACAAAGAATGCAAACAAAATATCATGAGGATGCTCACAGATATTGGGAGAAGACTGGATGAACAAAGTGAGCACAGCAGCAAAGAACTGGAAGATATAAAAAAAAACAATCAGAAATGAAGAATACAATACTGGAAATGAGAAATTCACTAGAGAGACTCAATAGCAGAGTAGAGGAAGCAGAAGAACAGATCAGTAAGCTAGACCAAAGACTAGAGGAAATCAAATTAGACAGAAGGAGAACAGTCTAAGGGAACTCTGGGACAATATCAAGTGTGCTAACATTCAGATTATAGGTGTCCCAGAAGGAGAAGAGAGAGACAAAGGGGCAGAAAATTTATTTGTAGAAATAATAGATGAAAATTTTCCTAATCTGAGGAAGGAGACAGATATCCAAGTTCAGGAGGCACAGAGAGCTCCAAACAAGATAAGCCCAAAGAGGTCCACACCAAGACACATTATAATTAAAATGTCCAAAATTAAAGATAAAGAGAGAATCCTAAAAGCAGTAAGGGAAAGGCCACAAGTGACATATAAAGGGAAGCCCATCAGGCTATCAGCAGACTTCTCAGCTAAGACCCTACAGGCGAGAAGAGGATGGCACGATGTATTTAAAGTGCTAAAAGGAAAAAACCTACAGCCAAGAATACTCTATTCATCAAGGTTGTCATTCAGATTGGAAGTAGAGATAAAGAGCTTCCCACACAAGCAAAAATTAAAGGAGTTTATCACCAAGAAACCAGTTCTACAAGAAATGCTGAAGGGACTTATTTAAGTGGGAAAGCAAAGACCACAAATACAGACTGAAAAAAAAAATTACTATCAAAACAACAAAACAACAACAAAAAACAGGCAATAAAATCACTTGTAAAAGTAAAAATATAGTAAAGCTAGCAGATTAACTACCTGAGAAGATAATAGGAAGGTTAAAAGACAAATGCAATCAAATCACCTATTTCAATGATAATAGGGTAATGGATGGACACACACTAAACGAGACTATATATGATCTGAAAAACATAAAATGTGGGAGGAGAGGAGTGAAAAAGTACAGCTTTTAGAAAGAGGTCAAGCTAAAGAGTCCATCAACTCGATATAGACTGTTATATACATAGAATATTAAATAGGATCCTCATGGTAATCACAAATCAGAAACCTATAATAAACAAGCGAAAAAGTAAGACAAAAGAAATCAAACATATTACTAAAGATAGCCATCAAACCACAAGGGAAGAGAGCAAGACAAAAGGAAAGGAACAGAGAAGAACTACTAAAACACCCAGGAAAAAAAAGTAACAAAATGGCAATAAATACATATTTATCAATAGCTACTTTCAATGTCAATGGACTACATGCTCCAAGGAAATGCCATACGGTGGCCAATTGGTTAAAAAAACAAGACCCATGTATATGCTGCATACAAGAGACACACTTCAGACCTAAAGAAACGCACAAACTGAAAGTGAAAGGATGGAAAAAGATATTCCATGCAAATGGCAAAGAAAAGAAAGTGGGGGTAGCAATACTTATATCAGACAAAATAGACTTTAAAACAAAAACTGTAACAAGAGACAAAGAAGGGCAGTATATAATGATAAAGGGAACAATCCAACAAGAATATATAACACTTGTAAATATCTATGCACCCAACATAGGAGCCCTAAATATATAAAGCAATTATTAACAGACATAAAAGGAAAAATAGACAGTAACACAATAATAGTAGGGGACTTTAACACTCCACTTACGCCAATGGATAGATCATCCAAACAGAAGATCAATAAGGAAACACTGGCCGTAAAAGATGCATTAGAACAGATGGACTTAGTAGATATATACAGAACATTCGATCCAAAAACCACAGAATACACATTCTTTACAAATGCACATGGAACATTCTCCAGGGCTGATCACATATTAGGCCACAAAACAAGTCTCAATAAATTTAAGAAGATTGTAATAATACCATGCATCTTTTCTGACCACAAAGGTGTGAAACTAGAAATCAACTCCAGGAAGAAAATCAGAAAAGCCACAAAAATGTGAAGATTAAACACAATGCTACTGGGTCAATGGAGAAATCAAAGGAGAAATCAAAAACTTCATGGAGACAAACGAGGATGAAAATATGACATGCCAAAATCATGGGATATAGCAAAAGTGGTTCTAAGAGGGAAGTTTATAGCAATTCAGGCCTACCACAACAAAGAAGAAAAATCCACAGTAGAGAATCTAAAAGCGCATCTAAAGCTACTGGAAAAATAACAACAAACAAAGCCCCAAATCAACAGAATAAAAATCAGAGCAGAAATAAATGAAATAGAGACTAAAAAAAATAGAACACATTAATGAAACCAAGAACTGGTTCTCTGAAAAGAGAAACAAAATTGACAAATTGTTAGCTAGCATCACCAAGAAACAAAGAGAAGGCTCAAATAAATAAAATCAGAAATGAAAGAGGAGAGATTACAACAGACACCTCAGAAATACAAAAGATAATAAGAGAATACTACAAAAAGCTATATACCAACAAATCGGATAATCTAGAAGAAAGGGATAAATTCTTAGAATCACACAACCTTCCAAAACTGGACTGCAAAGAAGTAGAAAACTTGAATAGACAGATCACCAGTAAGGAGCTTGAAACAGCAATCAAAAACCTCCCCAAAAATAAAAGTCCAGGACCAGATGGATTCCCTGGTGAATTCTACCGAACATTCAAAGAAGACTTAATACCTATCCTTCTTAAACTCTCCCAAAAAATTGAAGAGGAAGAGGAGGCTTCCTAACTCATTCCATGAAGCCAACATTATCCTGATACCAAAACCAGACAAGGACAACACACACACAAAAAATTACAGGCCAATTTCACTGATGAACATCGATGCAAATATCATCAACAAAATACTAGCAAATAGAATACAATACATTAAAAAGATCATACATCATGATCAAGTGGGTTTCATTCCTGGGATGCAGGGATGGTTCAACATCCGCAAATCTATCAATGTGATACACCACATTAACAAAGTGAAGAATAAAAATCACATGATCATTTCAATAGATGCAGAGAAAGCATTTGACAAGCTACAGCATCCATTTATGATAAAAACTCTAAATAAAATGGGTATAGAAGGAAAATACCTTAACATAATAAAGGCCATATATGAAAACCCACAGCAAATACCATTCTCAATGGAGAAAAACTGAAAGCTATCCCTCTAAGATCAGGAACCAGACAAGGATGCCCACTGTCACCACTCTTATTTAACATAGTATTGGAAGTCCTAGCCAGAGCAATCAGGCAAGAAAGAGAAATAAAATGGATCCACATTGGAAAAGAAGAAGTGAAACTGTCATTCTTTGCAGATGACATGATTTTATATGTAGAAAACCCTAAAGAGTCCACTAAAACACTTTTAGAAATAATAAAGGAATACAGTCAAGTCACGAGATACAAAATCAACATACAAAAATCAGTTGCATTTCTATACACTAACAATGAAGTAGCAGAAAGAGAAATTAAGAATACAATCCCATTTAAAATTGCAACAAAAAGAATAAAATGCCTAGGAATAAACTTAACCAAAGAGGTGAAAGATCTGTACACAGAAAATTATAAAACATTGTTGAAAGAAATTGAAGAAGACACAAAGAAATGGAAAGATATTCCGTGTTCTTGGATTGGAAGAATCAACATTGTTAAAATGTCCATACTTCCTAAAGCAATCTATAGATTCAACGCAATCCCTATCAAAGTTCCAACGACATTTTTTCACAGAAATAGAACAAAGAATCCTAAAATTACAAAAGACCCCAAATAGCCAATGGATTCCTGAGAAAAAAGAACAAAGCTGGAGGTATCACACGCCCTGATTTCAAAATATACTACAAAGCCACAGTAACGAAAACAGCATGGTACTGGCACAAAAACAGACACACAGATCAATGGAACAGAATCGAGAGCCCAGAAATAAACCCACACATTTAATGGACAGCTAATATTTGACAAGGGAGCCAAGAGCATACAATGGAGAAAAGAGAGTCTCTTCAATATAGGGTGTTGGGAAAACTGGACAGCCACATGCAAAAGAATGAAAGTAGACCATTCCCTTACACCATGCACAAAAATCAACTCAAAATTGATTAAAGACTTGAATGCAAGACCCGAAACCATGAAACTTCTAGAAGGAAACATAGGCAGTACGCTCTTTGACATTGGTCTTAGCAGCATATTTTCAAGTACCATGTCTGACTGGGCAAGGGAAACAAAAGAAAAAATAAACAAATGGGACTACATCAAACTAAAAAGGTTCTGCACAACAAAGGAAACCGTCAACAAAACGAAGAGACAGTCTAAAAATTGGGAGAAGATATTTGCCCACCATACATCAGATAAGGGGATATCCAAAATATACAAAGAACTCATACAGCTCAACAATAAATAAACCAACAACCCAATTAAAAAATGGGCAAAAGATCTGAATAGAGATTTCTCCAAAGAAGATATACAGATGGCCAACAGGTACATGAAAAGATGCTCAACAGCATTAGCTATCAGGGAAATGCAAATCAAAGCTACAAGGAGGTATCACCTCACTCTGGTCAGAATGGCTATAATTAACAAGACAAGCAGCAGAAAATGTTGGAGAGGGTGTAGAGAGATGGAAACCCTTGTACACTGCTGGTGGGAGTGCAAACTGGTGCAACCACTATGGAAAGCAGTATGGAGTATCCTCAGAATATTAAGAATAGATCTACCATATGATCCAGCTATCCTACTGCTGGGTATTCATCCAAAGAAGCTGATAACACAAAGGCATAAAGATACTTGCACCCCTATGTTCATTGCAGCATTATACACAATAGCCAAGACTTGGAAGCAACCTAGGTGCCCAACAAGGGACAAATGGATAAGGAAGATGTGGTATTTGTACACAATGGAATACTACTCAGACCTAAGAAATGATGAAATCCGGCCATTTGTGACAACATGGATGTACCTTGAGGATATTATGATGAGTGAAATAAGTCAGAGGGAGAAAGTCAAATACTGTATGATCTTACACATAAGTAGAAGATAAAAACAATGATAAACAAACACATAGCAATGGAGAATGGATTGGTGGTTACCATGGGTGAAGAGGGGAAGGGAAAAAGGGGTGATTAGGCTCACATGTGAAGGGATGGAGTATAATTAGTTTTTGGGTGGTGAACATGATGTAATCTACACAGAATTCAAAATATATTATGATGTACATCCAAAAGCTATATAATGTTATAATCCAATGTTACTGCAATTAAAAAAATAAATAAATAGGGGCCAGCTCCGTGGCCGAGTGGTTAAGTTTGCATGCTCCGCTGTGGCGGCCCAGGGTTCAGATACTGGGCGTGGACATGGCACCACTCCTCAGGCTACGTTGACGCAGCGTCCCGCATCCCACAACTAGAAGGACCTGCAACTAAGATATACAACTATGTACAGGGGGGTTTGGGAAGATAAAGCAGAAAATAAATAAATAAATAAATAAATAAAATTAACAAAAAAAAAGAAAAGAAAAGAAAATGCTCTCCAAGGCCACCTCACTACTGAGAGTGAGGACTGAAAAAAAATTCTCATTACAAGAAAAAAATCTGTAACTATGTCTGATGATGGATGTTAACTAGACTTATTGTGGTGATCATTTTGCTATACAAGTATTGAATCATTATGTTATACACCTGTACCATATAATGTTATGTGTCAATTATACCTCAATAAAATAAAAGAAATGGAGTTATATGATTTACATAACATGGAATTCTAAATCATTGTCATAAAGATGTTCTCTGAAGTCAACAGAACAATGGATTAAAAAGGGAGAATTTCAACAAAGAGACAGAAAATATTAAAAAGTACCAAATGAAAATCAAGAAGCTGAAAAATACCATAAGTAAAGTGAAAATTTCACTAGAGAAGTTCAACATTAGACTCTATGAATCAGAAGAAAGGATCAGTGAAATATAAGATAAGTCATTGGAAATAATTCAGTCAGAGGAGCAAAAAGTAAAAAAGAATGAAAAAGAATAAACAAAGCTTATGGGACAAATGGAAAAATGAAAGTGGACAAATATACACCTTATGGGAGTCCTAGTAGGAGAAGAAAGAGAGAAAGGACCAGAAAGCTTATTTAAAGAAATAATGGCCAAAAATTTCCCAAATCTGGGAAAGGAAATGGACCTCCAGATCCCAGAAACCCAAAAGACATTAAATAATATAAACCCAATGAAATCCATACCAAAATGCATTATAATTAAACTGTCAAAAGTCTAATACAAGGAGAAAGTTTTGAACACAGTAAGAGAAAAGCAACTTGTCACATACAAGGGAATCCCCATAAGACTCTGAGCAGATTTTTCAGCAGAAACCTTGCAGGCCAGAAAAAAGTAGGATGATATATCCGAAGTGCTGAAAGAAAAACCCTGAAAACCAAGAACACTACACTCAGCAAAACTCTCCTTTGTTTCTAAAGGAGGGATAAAGACTTCCAGACAAACAAAAGTTGAAGGAGTTCATCACTAGACCTGCCTTAGAAGAAGTGCTAAAAGGAGCTCTCCAAATTGAAATGAAAGGACACTAAACAGCAACATGACAGCCTAAGAAAGTATAAAACTCATTGCTAAAGGTAAATATGTAAACAGATACAGAGCACTGTATTGCCGTAATGGTAGTGGATAAATCATTTTTTAATTGTAGTATAAAAATTACAAGACAAAGTAATACAGAAGAACTATAAAAATTAAGTTAAAAGATCTACAATGTAAACTGTGACAACAATAACAATGTATGGGGAAGGGGAGAAGTTAAAGTGTAGACTTTTTGTATGTGATTGAACTTAAGTTGCCAATTTAAAATTGACTGTTATAAGACATTTTATATGATCCCTAAGGTAACCACAAATAGTACCTATACAAGTTATGCAAAAGGAAAAGAGAAAGAAATCAAAGCATATTAACACAAAAAATCAACAAAATATAAAGGAAGACAGCTAGAGAGGAAAGACAGACAAAGGAACTACAAGACTAACAGGAAATAACTCATAAAACAGCAACAGTAAATCTTTCCCTATCAATAATTACCTTAAATGTAAAAGGATTAAACTCCCCAATCAAAAGACAGAGTGGCTGAATGGAAAAAAAAAAAAGACCTATGTATATCCTGTCTATAAGAAATTCACTTCAGCTTTAAGGACACACATAGGCTGAAAGTGAAAAGATGAAAAAAAGGTGTTCCAAGCAAATGGTAACCAAAGAAAGCTGGGGTAGCTAGACTTATATCAGACCAAATAGGCTTTAAGTCAAAAACTGTCACAAGAGACAATGAAGGGTATTATAAATTGATAAAAGGGTCAATTCATCAGGAAGAAATAACAGTTATAAATACATATACATGCAACATCAAAGCACCTAAATATTTGAATCAAACATTGACAGAACTGAAGGGAGAAATAAATAGAAATACAATACATGGATAGAACATCCATACAGAAGATCAATAAGGAAACAGAAGCCTTGATCAACAATATAGACCAAATGTACCTGACAGACACATACAGAACATTCCACCCCATAGCAGCAGAGTACACATTCTTCTCAAGTGCACACAGATCACTCTCTAAGATAGATCACGTTAGGCCACAAAACAAGTCTTAACAAATTTAAGAATCCTGAAATCATATCAAGTATCTTTTCTGACCACAATGGTATGAAACTAAAAATCAATAATAGGAGAAAAATTGGAAAATTCACAAATATGTGGAACCTAAGACACTCCTGAACAACCAATGCATCAAAGAAGAAATCCAAAGAGAAATCAATAAACATCATAATGAAAATGAAAACACAACATACCAAAACATATGAGATGCAACAAAAACAGTACAAGAGGGAATTTTATTGCTATAAACACCTACATTAAAAAAGAAGAAAGGTATCAAGTAAATAGCCTTACTTTATACTCAAGGAGTGAGAAAAAAAAGAATAAACTACACCTAATGTTAGCAGAAGGAAGAAAATAAAAACTAGATTAGAAATAAGAGAAATAGAAAAAAATCAATGAAACTAAGAATTGTTTTTTTGAGAAAAATAAACGAAACTGACCAACTCTTAGGTAGACTAAGAAAAAAGGAGAGAAGATTCAAATGAATAAAACCAGAAATGAACGAAGAGACACTACAACTAGTGCCACAGAAATAAAAAGGATCATAATAGACTACTATGAACAACAATATTTGTTGTTGTAGATAAAGGAATCTCAGTTGGGATAAGACAAGTGAACTATTAGGAGTGGTGAAGAAACTAGATTGAGTACCTACCATTTGCCAGGTGCTTTACTGTGAGAGAGTCTTGGTGCAGTTGGGCTAAAAGATTAGTTGAGATAATATATGCTCAGCAGCTGGTACATATTAAATGATCAATCAATAGTAGCTATGCTTATTAACAAGAGTTCCATTGGATTGTGTGTGAAAAGGTCAGGTGGGTATGAGACATGAGTCACGGAAGATGCAAAGAACCAGGCAAGAAAAGAGGTCAGGGGTCTGAAGGGAGCATGGTCCAAACAGTAATCTGTGCTCAGTCATTTTGACAAGGCTGAGAAGAACTCCCTAGGAACTGCCGCTTCTGCTGAAGTTTTAGACCTTCCGTGGACGTTCAGCCTTAGGCGGCCCCAAATATTGAATTTGGTCATTTTTCAGGGCTCTGTGGTTTTACAGGTTTTACATAAACAGTTAATATGTCTGACTTTAGTCAAGTGGGGGCATATTGGTATCAATCCATAAATGGTCATACTCTGGGTCTAAAGACAAGACTGTATTTTTAACTTGGATTTGGGGCCCCAAGTGGGTGGAAGAAGGGAGAGAGGTGAGCCTTGGGGTGAGACCTTGACTTCCTTCCTAATTCAACTGATTCAGACAGAGAACTCCCAGGGGTGGCTAACTGCTTTTCCATCTGCTTAAAATGCAACTCCATAGTTAGGTGTGGGATTATGGGCTTTTCTTAACTGTAGTTTAATTAAAGAGAATTTCCAGATGTAAGACAATTTTGAGGTCACACTCTTTACCTCCTAAAAAGATATAGGTTATAACTAGGAAAACTCTTATAGAACATTAGAGAGGATAAAGAGTTTGAAAAGAAACTATTAAACCCATCCTGTAGCAATAGTAAATGTAAAAAGGAATTATTCTTTAAACCAACTGATTATGCTCAAAGCCATGTAAATCATGTGTCAGCACTGACTTTCAGAAGGCAGCTCGTGATTCCTCTTAGTAAATTAAGCCTACAAGTGAAAGCATTCCTAATTCATTACATGCCAGTAGACTTGCCACAAACATAATTAGTTCGGTCTCATGAGTGTCATTTTTGAAAGGTTAATAAGTCTATCCATACTTTCTCCAGAGTGCTAGGGTCAATTTTCACTTGTTTATGCCTGATGTGTTCTGCTGCTCTTTGAAACGCAATGAGATTCACAAAGAATTGGTAGTAGTTGTTGTTGTTTTAATATAATATAGCATTGCATTTCAGCATTGCTGAGGCATACAATCTGATGTACAAAAGAATAATTAGAAGATCTATTACCATACCAAATACAAGTATATAGCCATCTTAACCCAATCTTTTATTGAAAGTACTGGTGTCAGATGTGTTTCAAAATTCAGAATTTTTCAAAATCCAGAAAGGCAATACCCAGCATATACCATATATCATATCATACCCCCAGCAGCGTCTGGGGCAGCACCTTGTAATGACCATATTGATATTTTTGCAGCACAATCCTGAATATTAAAAAAGACTTTGCTACCAAATAGATTTTGGTGTTAAGATTGCCAAACAACAACAAAACCAAAGCGTTCAGTTTTCAGAACTTTTCAGATTTTGGAAAGGAGTGGTGGACCTATAGTGAATTTGCATCCTAACTCCTCGTCAAACAATCCCCACGATTATTGTGGGAACAGAAGAGAAAGAGTTGCCAAGAATTTAGCTTGAAATTGAATAGGGGACTTTTATTGCTGCTTTCTACCTGCTAATTCTTTAAGACTCATTTACAAAATGTCTCTTAGGCTGCATAAAATACAGAACACTTTGTCTAAAATGAGTAACTTGGAGGAATTATTCTCTTTCTGATGATCAGCTTATTGAGCTTTACTTGGATCTCTTATTTCACGAGAAAACATAAAAAGGAGTGGAGAGTAAGAATTAAAGGAAGAGATCAGCCCCTTCCATCTACTGCCCTTTTCCTATGGCCACAGGCCCATTCCTCACAGTAGGCCCTTCCTGGCAAAGAGGCTGAAGATCTATTTTGCATTAAACATTGTGGGATACGAAAGGGGGTTCACATAATTTCCTCCTCTGTTTCCCTTTATCAAATTGTCAATCATTTTTTCTATCAGGTGAAAAAACCCTGCACCACAATGATCAAGATGGCAGAGCAGTCATTAATAAAAATGTTTTATGCTCTCACTTCATTGGTAGATAGGGGATAATTTTTCTTCTCTGTTATATTCCTCTCAGTGCTTAACACCTGGCAACGCCTTGAACATGGTAGGTGCTCCTTGTGTGTTTATTAAATTGGATTGAGAAAGCACCCTTACCCTCTCCACACCACACCTTTTGCTTGTTTGCTTATTGATTTCAAAAGAAGTCTGTGTTGCCTCAGCACTGAGACTATGTTTTCTGTTTTCTCTCTAGGATTCAGAGGCATTGGATTCTGCTCCTGGAGCTATTTATAACTCCGAGTAGGCAAGTTCCACATTCCCCCTTTGTGCTTCCAAGGAGGGTCATAGGAGTGTATGCTCTGTCGCCGATGATCTGTTTTGATCATATTAATGAGGAAATGGCTGACTAGGAGCTGTGCTTCCTTTTCAGCTGGGCTCCTATGTTGCTATGAATTAATCTCTGTGGGGTTTTGATCATTTTTTTATTGACAGTCATTGTACCTCCACACAGTCATGTGTGTCTCTGCCCTTGAGGAGCAGTGTGGTGGGTCCCTCAGGGATATGCATGCATCTCTATGCATTCACCAGACTGAAGTGCTTCCAGAAACAAGCCCATTCATTTCAACTCTTGATTTGGTTTTCATAGGTCAGGTGAAATGTGTAAGCTCACAATGAAGGAAAGTTTCTTGAAGCACTCACATTTATTATCCTTTTTTCTTTTTTAAATCAGGATGCTAAACTTCTGATTTAAAGTTAAATTTCTTTGGAGGATCCATATTCCAAATTTATTAAATTAGTCAGCTGCTCTGTTGAATTCCTTACCTTGTAGAAACAAAATGTTTTTGCTGTTTTTCTAAGAAATAATCCTTTATATCTACATAAAGCTCCAAACCACATGCTTAGTATGTTTTTCTAATAACAAAGGATGAAACTTGGTAATGACCCTGGAAGTAAAAGGTAACTAGTGTCTCTTGATTCCCCATTATGAGCCAGACACAGTGCTAGACACCCTACATTCATTATCTCATTTCATCCTCCCAACATCCCTGGGAAGGAAGTATAGTTATTCACATCTGACAAATGAAGAAATGACGGCACAAAGGTTTACTTGGGTGTATGCTAGCACGTAGCGTAACTGGGATTCAAATCAAGTTTTACTTGATTCTGAAATCATTCTTTCCAAAGACGTCTATGCATATATCACGATTTGCAGAGTTTGAGGGAGGATAGTTTTCCATTTATTATTGCATAGGAGTGACCTATGCAGAACTCAAAAGCAGAATTGACAAGGGAACAAAAGTAGGTTTCTCTCTTTTCTAGTATCATGTATTTTTTGTACACTAAGAGAGAATCAGCCTCTATCATCATCGTTGTTAAAAATATTTATGTGGGGAGGGGCTGGCCCCGTGGCCGAGTGGTTAAGTTCGTGCGCTCCACTGCAGGCGGCCCGGTGTTTCGTTGGTTAGAATCCTGGGCGCGGACATGGCACTGCTCATCAAACCACGCTGAGGCAGCGTCCCACATGCCACAAATAAAAGGACCCACAACAAAGAATATACAACTATGTACCAGGGGGCCTTGGGGAGAAAAAGGAAAAAAATAAAATCTTAAAAAAAAAAAAATATTTATGTGGGGAAAAAAGTGTTTGGAACTGTTAAGAACATATAACTAAATATTTATAAATCCACTTTATATGATATTCGTGCTGTATGTCTTTTTCCCCCTCGCTCTTTAGATCATATGCAAATCAGGCTTCTGTTTCTAAGAAACTCTAAAAATATTACACATCTGTGCCTACCATGTTCTGCCACATTATAATCTTGGTTACAGCTCTTGAAATGTCAGAAGATCATGAACTGAAGATATGTCATAGATAAAACCATTTTAAAGGCAAGTTCAATAATGAATTAAGGAAAGAAATCCAGCAGTGAGAAAACTTGATTGCTGACGTATAGTTTTAAAAAAAAAAAAAAAAAACAGCATCCTTACAAAATACAAAATTGTATCAACACTGTGATTAAAACTGCTAATCCCATTTTACTTTTTCCAGCCCTCCCTAGCTGGCCACAAAATGCATCTGGCCCCTCACTAGGGGCCCTGACTGTCTCTGGCACCAGTGGAACCCAGGCAGGCTGGAGACCGGCAGTTCTCACTCCGTGAGTTGATAAATTCAGAAAGAATATGCTGCTGCCCTGGCCAAGTAATCATTCCAAATTTTAGAAAAAGGCTTTGGTGGAAACTCCCTGAATCTGCTCCCTCCTCGCTTTTCCCTTAGTTCCTTGGAATGGAGGTCACTTTGGCTCTCCAACCTGTCCAGAATTGGACTGCAGTCACCAAGCCCCTATTCCCTCCAGCTGATTCATGATCAGCAGTAATCTGCAGCATGTCCTCACCTTTCGTGTGAGCTAATATATGTTCAAAATATTTTACTGAATGCCTTAACTAGCCCTAGCACCATAAGACATCTCAAGACAGCTGGGTGACAGACAGGTAAAAAGTGATAGTGATCATGGTAATATGCGTGAGGTGCTTTGAGAGCATCCAACTCCCCTTGGAGTGTCAAGGAAGGCTTTCCAGGGAAAGTGATATTTAAGCTGAGTCCTGTAGCATCACCAGGAATACTAGAGGGCCAGCCAGATGAAAAGCAAGTGGATAACTGGAGCCCTGAGAAAGAACCTGGGGCGGGCAAAAGAATTCATCCACTCAGAAGGACCACTATATGGCAAGGTCTAGATGGGATAGAAACCATGGGGCATTCAGGGAATTGTAAATAACTGAGTACAGCTGGGGCAAAAATCACCTAGGACTGGCAAGAGGTGGGACTAGAGAGATAGGTGGGGGTACCAGATGGGCAAGGAGGGCCCAGCTTTGCTGGGTCTTGCGTGCCCTGGGCAGAGTCTGGAGTTTTTCCTGAGGGCAATGGGGAGCCATTGCAGGGTCTTATGCAGATGAGGGAAAGTTCTATTCTTTGGAAAGATTTCTCATCCTGTAGGGTACAGCATGATCTACAGACAACACTGGAAGCCAAACAATGAATTTGGTGTCTCTGGCAAAGAATCTCAAAGACAGTCATGGCAATCCTGCCACACGTGGCCCAGACGGTGGGTTGAAAGAGAAGAGGATGGACATGAGCCAATACTAAAGAGATGAAATCACAGGACTAGGTGATTGATTTGACCACAGGGGATAAAAGGAAGACAGGAAGGCGATAAAGATCTGAAGGGGACACAAATGTGATAGTCATATGGGTGATTTCTTTTTCATTTAAAATGTTTCTTTATTGTTGTAAATATTGTATATATTACAAAGAAAATTTGGTAGGTGTGATATTTAGTGATCTAATGTTTTTTTAAAACAGAAATCATGATGCTAACAAATGTTTTCTATAATCAGTTATTTTTGCTCATATTTGACTGAATCATAAGGTAACTCAAGGTGCATTTCTCTCCCACAATAGAGATAACCCCTCACCTACCCCAATTTCATTTCATTGAAATACTGATTTTTGGAGTAATATAGAAAAATTGCATGACCATGTGAGGAAGAAAGTGTGATAACTTACAAATTTTGATGTTCCTGAGAAAACAAAGAAAAATCCTTACACAAATATTTTCCGGACATTTTGCATAACTGCAGTTTTGTCATTGGAATCTCAGCCTTTATCCACTACTTTTGGATCATGTAAAAATATACTCGACTAGGAAAACACAGTGCTGCCAACCTTGACTTTGTGTCTCTTAATTTTGACTGTTAACAACCAAAAAAGAATCAGATCAAAAATGACATTTTTAAAAATGAGAAAAATTCATAGTTCCATTATATTTTTTTCTATGTGGAATAAATAATCCTTGTTGAAAACAGTGAAAAACTTTCCAGAATTCATAAAAATTGGAATTCTAGATTCACATACACATATGTATGCACAAAATGGCATAATACACACAATAACTTTTATTTCAAAGAATAAAGATTACTATTATGACTGGAGCAAACATTATCCTCATTTTAGAGGTGACAGTCAGGAAACCAAATTAAGTATATGAGAGAAGTAAGAGCTCACTTAATTGACCCTCATGTGACCGACTCTGTTCCCTATTAAATTTCAATGTCCCTCTGCTGCTTAATGTTTAAACTCCAAATTTCCCAGCCCATTTGCCTTTCAGCTTGAACACCTACTAGCATCCAAACTTGCGTTATGCATCAAATACACTGTATTCTCTGAATTTCCATGAAAATGCGTTGTGCTTCTCACACATTTGCTTATGTTAGTTCTTTTCCTGAAAGTGACTTCCATTCCCACTATATCCCAGTAATCTCTGCCTGAAGACCTTCTTTTCATCCTTTGAAGCTCAGCTTAAATCTCATTTATTCCTTGATAACCTTCCAGATAAATTGGACACAGAGATGCTTTCCTAGTTTCTATTCTTCTGTGTAGTTTTAATGATTCCTATCAAATCTATTCAAAGCTTTTGCGTTGCAGATAGTCCTGCATTACCCATTCTCCTTTATAGTAGCCTCTGAGAAACTGTGTTGCAACTTAGTTTCCTTTCCATTTCCTAGCACAACGTTTCTGCTGAATCAGTGACTGAATTGAGTCATTCCTAAGAGACATGGATTTTCAGTCATTAAAACTCTGGACCCCTCTTTGAAAGCTGGTACTTTTGAAGTACGTTTTTAAAATATTGTTTTAGAATAGTCATCTTTAATATTAACTCAAACACAGAAAAATGTATTTTTTATATTGTTATACATGTTTTGGCTCTATTGATGTCTATTTTATTAACATACATTTGTATAGTGGCTTGAGGCACAGTTCTAAAAATATAACTGATACTATCTTTCGGCATTAGTAATCTTCAACTAAGACAAGGAATGGACATGCATGTCACTAAAAATCAGTTTGGTTTCTTGTCATGGAGGCAGATATTAATAGAGAAAAGACCAGATGAAGATTTCCTTCTCCCACTCCATCTTAACACACACACACACACACACACACACACACACACACACACACAGTTAAAAGTTGATTATTATGGTTTTAAAGATTGTACACATATTCTTTGATACTTTTCCCTTGAAGAAGTGAAGTTTAATTCTCCTTCCCTTGAGTGTGGGCTGGACTTACTGACTTGCTTCTAATGAATAGAATGTGGTAGAAGTGATAGGATGTTACTACCAAGATTATATTATCATCTTAGTCTCTCACTCATCTTAGTTCCTCTCTATCTCTCTTTGCCTGTCTCTGTCTCTCCCTCTTTATGAGGACTTGCTCTGGAGAAAGCCAGCTGCCATGTCACACGAACAGCCTTATGGAGAGGCCCACATGATGAGGAACTGAAGCTACATGAATGACTCTCTCCATTCCTTCTGGATGTGCCAACAGCTCTTATTAGCAATTCCTCCAGCCCCTTCAGATGGCTGCAAACCCAACTCAAAACTAGACTGTAACCTCACGTTCATCTCTGATTCAGAATCACCCAGTTAGGCAACTCCTGGATTCCTGACCCTCAGAAACTGCATGAAATAACTAATTGGGGGGGGGGGGCTTTGTTACACAGCAGTAGATAACTGTTACAACTAATAAGTCCTAAAATATCTTTCTTTTCTCTCCAACCAACCATGATTCTTGTCATCTTTTCAAGAAATTGACTAGAAACCGAGCCAAGAAGGGCTAGAAAGAAATTCACAGGGCATCAGGTTGAGACTGCTGTCCACAACTTAGCTGTGTGACCTTGAGTAAGTTAATTAACTTTTTTTTTGCCTCAGTTTCTTTATCCACTTACGGAAACAAAGCAGAACTATAACCTATCTGATAAAATATTAGGATTAAATAAGATACTAAAATAAAAGTGTTTAGCACAGTCTTTGGTGTGGTAATTAATAAATGCCCGCTATATTATTACATTATTATTATTATTATTTTGGCTCAAAAAGAAAAGCTAACAGGTTGCCTGGGTAGACAGTCAATCTCACAGATTAACAACACATAGCCAGTACTTGAACACCCATGTGTACAATTAATGAAAACAATCTCCTTCTCATACTGTCAGAAGTCAGGCCCCTTGCAGGGCAACTGGTAGTCAAAAAGTGAATATGATTCATAACAGAAATTCAAACTGAATTTTGTCCAAGTCCAAAGAAACTTCAGGTGTGTGTCACTTTGAACCATACCAGAGATCCCAGACAATGCTACAACCCTGTAGGGCTGTTAGAGCTATAAACCGTAAGCTGGGATACAACTGTCAGATCACTGAATCAATCCTTCTAAAGCAGACATCACACAACACCATTGGCCATGAGCTCTCTTGTCCTGTAGCCACACAGGAAGCACAGGTGTAATGCACCACACACTGCTTTTGAATATACTATTCAAATAAAGACTTTGTCAAAACTAAAAAATCCTCAAGTGATATTTAGTATTTTTTGCTTGCAATGACAAACCAGAAAGAGAAGGAACAACTTCAACATGATGATCATTGATGCCTGTCAGATCTGAGAAATACAACACAGGCCAACGTTTTAATCTCTCCCTCTTCAGTACTTTTCCACTTCGGGCAAAAGAAAGGAGTTATATCAAATTTGATTCATGACAGAAGGAATCACATGCTTTGCTGTGTATTCCCCTAGAAATGTTTGCATTAACTTCTCTTTCCCTTATCTAGTTTCGAACATTTCAAAGATCAGTTCCTCAGAAATAGGGCTATAACTTCACCAAGGCAATCGTAGTTCAGAACCATATCCTTGGGCAAAATAAATCAGCTTTTCTGTTTAAATACAGTAATGTACTTTGTACTTGTCACTTCATTAGGCAGAAAATTAACTCCTAATTTCTATTAAGAACATAAATGTTCCAGTCAGAGATTTACAGAAGACAAATTTCAAAAGGATCCCCACAAAGGAAATAAACAGCTTTTCAAAACCAACAGGTACGTGACCCAATAAAATAACATCTCTCCATATCTTATTTCTGGTTGGGGTGGTGGAAGAGGGAACAGGGTTGGGCGGACTGGTAGGACTGTCTGAAAATATAAAGAGATCATTAGTAGGGATCCCTGTGGCTTTGAGGTACCCCAGAAGTTTACCTGGAGTCTCTAACTGTCACAACTCTGGGAATTTGAGTTTGGGATTTTTTTTTTTTTAAGTCCTCTCAACTCATGCACAACTACTTGCAAGATCACTGCTTGCTGTTTATTCCAGAAACAATAAATAAGGTCAAATGTGGCAAACTATAGTCAGCATGACCTGACCCTGTCCATCAATAAACCATAGCCTCTTCTGGACATTGAATGAGGGGCTCTGGCAGAACCAACCCCCAAAACTGCCTACTTACAAGGTCAAAGAAGGGCCATTACCTACAGGCTCTTCTATCTTCTTTCTCTATTAAAATCCTGCCCATTCTTTGAGGCTCATTTAAGTCTTATCTCCTCCCTGAAGTCTTATCTGACTACTCAGTTAACACTGATCTAATTCTTTTTTGAATATCAAGTTTATCCACAACTTATATCAATGTATTGGCAATTAAATACATTATTTGTTCACTGTCTTATTTCTGTGTTTTCCTCTTCTAATAAAAATATATAAAGAATTTGTTAATGTTTCACAAGTTTGTATTTGCAGTATTTTGTGACAAACTTTTTAAAGTTATATTTGGTATTGTGAAAAACTCTTGATCCTCTAGTATATAAGATTGTGAAGTTTAGAGTCACAATTTATTATGGCCTTGTGGCACTGAAGTAGAATTTGAAAACTTATGTAACAATAGGCATAAAGCATAGCTTCAAAGTTCAGATCAGAAAAATGGGAGAAGGCGAGTTAGAAAGCTAAAGACTATGTAGAGACTGGTTAATTTTTCCTGAAGACAGATGAAATGGATTGGTTCTTCTAGAAAGTGCCAATGGATCTCAGTGTTCAAGTCTGTAATATCAGCAAAGGAAAATAAATGGCACATCACAGACAGAGCAGCTACTCAAGATATAGCTAACCTACTTACCAAAATACACCCAAAAAAAATCATTTTCCAACATACCAGCAATACTAAGTCAGGAATATGGGAGGCAGAGCATCTACAAAAGCAGCAAATATATACAATATTTACAAATTGATTTAACCAGAAATGTTTTGAAACTATATGAAGTATAAAAAATTTAATGAGATATAAAAGGAAGCTTGAATAAATGCAGAAATATGTATGCACCTGTATGGAAAGACACAATATTACCAAGATGATAATTCTCTCAAAATTACCTTATAAATTTAATGCAAATCCAATAAAAATTCCAAGGGAATTTTTTCTTAAACTTGGTAAAAAAGCAGTTATGAAACTTATGTAAAAATGGCAAAACAGAAGAAAAAAACTCTTTGGAAAAGAAGAACAATCAGAGTAGATTTGCACTTTCACATTTTCAAATGTACCCAAGTACTCAAAAATTAAAACAGTCTATCGACGATACTAGAAGGTAGAGTTGTGTCAGTGGGACAGGATAGTGAGGTGGGACACAAATCTGAGTATAAGTATTTAGGAAACAGTGAATGTAGCATTTCAAGTGATAAATGCTATGAGTGAATAAAGAATGGATTGCTCAAGAAATAGACTTGGAATGGTTAATTAGCTATTTGAAAAAAAAAGTCAGTTGGACTTCTTTTTGGATCTTTTAGATCCTTTATAAATCTACCCAGAGCTCAGAAAGCCACCAATATTTTTGCTTATTGCTCTCAAGTATATTAGCTTTTCTTTGGGGTATATTTCACTCTCCTAGTAAGTAAAAAGCTAACTCTCCCTTGTTTGAAATGGCATGTAACTTCCCTTGTTCTTTAATTAAAGTTCCACCTATTTCTCTGATGACAGTAGACTATGTATTTAAAAATATATGAACTTCCTTGCCTAGAACTTTGCTTGTTCACCATTCACCTTTTGATTTCAGTATTTAATTATTCTTTCAGCATTTGGTCATTTGCTTCCATCTATAATTTCTTTCATATGTTTTTCACATATTAGACTAACCTCTGGACACCTATTTGTTCATTTGCCTAAAACAAAATTGAAAACATCCTTACCAGAGAAGCTGGAAGTCTCCAGCCCTTTGCTGATCCACAGCTGAACTCTGAAGAGTTTGTTTGTTTCAAAGACCAAATGTATCTAACACCAGAAATTGTGTGTCATGATACAACTTAGAATTGCGTATGTGTAATATGTCCGATATGAAAGCACATAAACCTCACTAACTTTATGATATTGATAAATCAACTGCTTTGTGACCCAGTTTCCACATTTTTAAAATGAGTATGTTCTCATTTGCCTAACTTCCTCACTAGGATGTTCTGAAGAATAAATGAAATAATGTATACTTCCTCCTCCCTAAACACACTCACATAAAAGACAGATCATTTCAAGAAACAAATGCGATGTCAAAATAAGCTTTTTGGAAAGCATTTTCTTATGGTTTTTCTAAAGTCCAAGAATAATTTTTTCATTTTATTTTTAATGAATACTTAAAAAGATTGTAAAGAAACTATAATGAAGAATGTGCGTGCCTATGTTCCATGAGCCTAAGAGGGTGTTTCACTGTTTTGCATGTGGTATTAGTTCAGCTCCTATACTTTGCCTGAAACAAAGGAAATTTTTAATGATAAATCCAGCATAAAATTGTATTAATTAATAAGTGTTTTCCCCAGACAGGAATTCTGAGATCTACTGCTATTTCCTCTTCTTCATTATAGTAAGACTTATAAATAAAATGATTGTCATTTTTAACTAGTGAAAGGAATATGGAGCCCTGTGAGGCCCAGATGCTAAATATAAAGAAATAGGGATAGAGGAGAGATGGGAAGGTTGAAATGAAGGAGTCTACAGATGCCAGGGAGACAAACAACATGGATCCCAAAGACAGATTTAAGAAGCAAGGGAGAGACAATGGCCCAGTAGTGCTAGGACTCATCGATTTTTTTCTTAAAATCATTGAAGATGTATTGTAGGATGTGCTTATTTGAAAAATAACTTTCAAGAGAAAATTGTAAATATATACCCATTTTAATTTTGGACATTTTCCCAGCTTCCCTCAGCAAGGTGGCCATCACACTAAGTAAGTATTTTAAGAACACCATTCTTCACTTTAGCTCACAACAGTCTCCTTTTAAGTCTTACCAATAAGGCTTAAGGAAATCCCATTCGTGTTTATATAACATACATGAGATGAATTTTAGCTCGAGCATTGGAATTCCACATTTGTTTTGAGATAACAAGCATATCATATACTGATGATGTCAGTTACCTTATCACCCCACTGTGGAAAGAAGAAAACAAATTGACAAACCCAATGTTTTTGTGAAATTCCAAAGTCAGGGAATTCTGGTTTTCACTACCTTCAGGGCTTTCAAATGATCATTTGGAATTTGACCTATGGTGTTTGTTCTGAAAAATAAGCAAAGTGAAAAACTCCAGGTAACCCTTGAGGATCTCTCAAAAGGCTGGGGTTGAGACAGGAAGAACAGAAAATAATGAAACACTGTATTTGTTCTGAGTCACCTCCTGGCATGTAAGTTAAGCAGTTAGAACCCATTTTATCCATTCTCTGAAACAGCAGGCAGAGGTACTGCCAGTTAAGACAGACTACAAATGGCTTGCATTTTGTTTTTCACAAAAGCCTAGAACAGTTAGCCCTTCCTACTGAGACAGGACTTTCTCTCTGGGTAAAAATATAGGGAGATTCTCAAAAAGAAATGCTGGATTTCTCACTTAGAAGGGTTCATTGTGCCAGACAGTTTGGAGAAGATGTCAGCTCAACAGTGGCTTGAAAAATGAAACTTCTACATTTCACTCACCTTTGAGCTAACACACAAAGAAATTTTTCTATTTCTCACCATTTCTTTTTCTTAAACCAAAGATCTTCTCCTTGATTAAGCAGTATGATTATATGGATCAAATGTATTTTTAAGGGTCAGTGCCAAGAAAAAGATTTTGTACCTAAGAGACCAAAATAACTGATTGACCTTTGACAAATAGAAATGGCAAGCAATAGGATATATTGGAGTATATGAGGAAGCCATTTGGTCTAAACCTAATTCAGCCTGACTTTGTTTTTTCCAAAAGGGCCTGACCGTGGCTGTTGATCACGCATTATATATCTGCTTTAAACATTTACTATGGCAAGAACAAATGGCCTTAAGATAAAAATCCAACTTCTGCCACATTGGCATTTCCTTAGGGATAAGCATCTTTCCTCAGGCTAGGAACTGATGGCTGTGCTCCGCTTTGACCACCCAGCTCACCTGTGACCACCCAGCTCGAGACAACAGACCTGCCACCCTGCTGTGTCCACTGAGACAGCAGACCTACCTGCTGTGTCCATCAATCACTGTGCCGACAAAGCAGTCTCTCGACTATTGTAAAAGGACATTTCAATCATATGTGAAACATCCTCTTTGGGGGTATATAACCACTCTGTACACACAACTTCTTTGGTGCCCTTTCTTCCTTCAGGAAGAAAGGCCCCAGGCCATGGTCCTAACATTTTAGCTCAGAATAAACTCTCCCAAATTTTCATTTATAGATTGGTTATGGATTATTTTTGTTGACACCTTGATTTCAATCCCACAAAGCCTATTGTATTAAGTCAAGGAAAACAACATGATTTTAATGCAATTTGTGAGACAAGAAGATTATACACTTCTTTTTCCTTCCTATTAAAGGAAATCTGAAAGCTTCTTAAAGGGACTTAGGAGCAATTTTTCTTTCAGAAGCAAAAGTATTTAGCATTTGGAGCTGTATGAATATCCATTTAATCAATTTATTTAATCAATCAATTCATTTTTATTGCATGCATTTTGTCAGGTCCTATGCTAGGTTCTGGGTATTTGAAAAAGACACTGCCCTTTTCCCTCCTTACAGATAACAAAAACAAATAAATACATAGTTACTCCTTCTGATAATTGCCAGCGAGGAACAGGAGATACCCTAATAGAGATAACCTCTTTTAGATATGGTGGTCAGAGAAGACCTTTCTGAGGATACGTTATTTAAAAGGAGACCTAAGGAATGAGGAGAGAAGTCAGCCACACCAAACAGACATTCTAAAAATTACCATTTCTGGAGAGAAGCTCCCACGGGATGAAATTTTATGCAGTTTCCAAATACTCCTGAAGAGGTTAAGAGAAAATGTATTCAGATTTCATTTTTTTCTGTTATCTCTTTCTGGAATTTGTTATTTGGATATAAGATATCCTAGGCTGACTCTCCAATTTTATTATGCTTTCTTTTTTGCTTTACTTTTGGGGAGACTTTCTAAACTTCATTTTCCAGAATTCTGTTAAGTCTTTATTTCTGTTGTTTAAATTTTCAAGAGCTCCTTCTTGTTCTGTTTGTCATCACATTCTTGCTTCATGGATGCAATAGCTTCTCTTATCTCTCTGAAGAGGTTAAGGATACTATTTTGAAGTTTTCGTCTTTCCATCTAGTCCCCTACATTAGTTCTTTTGTTCCTTCCATCTGTCCATCCTCCCTCCCTCCCTCCCACTTCCTCCTCTTTTTGTTTGTTTGTCTGTTTTGGTCTCTGCCTTTCCTGTATGAAGTTCAGTGACATCTGGCTGACTGTGCTTATTTAGGGATGGGCCACAAACAAGCTGATTCGGATGTCAGAGGAGGAGAGGGACATCTGAGCGAGCTCTACTGTTAGAGAATCTTTAGGTCTTTCTCTTGTGTTGGTTCCATTTCTCAGGGCTGACCTCTTTCTGTCTGCAGAATGTAAACCTGGTTGCCAACACTCAGAGTTAAGTTAGGGAAGTTTGTTGGAGGTCTTTTCATTTAATATGTAAACCTTTACTGAATCCCTCAACTGTGGATGATACCACCTCCGGGCAGAGATGCTCTCTTTTACCTTTTCAGAGAACAAGTCTGTTTTTTCTTCCTGGGTTGATAAAGAGGCAATTGCTTCGCTGGGTAGAGAAAGGCAGGAGATCTGGAGATCTAACTGCTCCCTTCTCAGATTTCCAACAGGGCACCCTGTTTTAGCCCTACCATCCTCCTCCTCTTCCAGTAGCAACTAGTGCCACCAATTCCTGAGCCTTTCTACAAATGAAGCTGGTGGCTTTCTGCTTTTCCCTCTACAGGCCAAGCAGTCAAATACCTGAGGTCTGCTGTCAGCTACCTGATTGTTGTCCCTGTGCTTTTGGGTTTCCAAATTTTGTTGCTATAAACTTCCCCATTAAAAAAATCTTATTTCAGTCTTTTGGATGGGGCTTCAGGAGCAAGCAGAATTCCTTGTATGTATAAATCTGCTGTCTTTATCCAGAAATTCCATATATGCTTTAAAAATTTTTTATTTCTGGTTATGTACCTTATATGTGCTAAAGAAATGACAACCACTAGGGTATATTGGAGTAGATGAGGAAGCTATTTGGGTTAAAACTAATCTGGCCTGACCTTGTTTTTCCAAAAGGGCCTGATGGGGCCTGTTGAGCATGCATTGTATAGCTGCTTTAAATATTTCAATATGTGCCAAAGACAAGAACAATGCCCTTAAAGATAAGGATGTAACTTCCCCCACATCAGCAATTTTTTAAGGATAAGCATCTCTCCCTAACCAAGGATTAATTGCTGACCTGTTGCTCTCACCTTATGGCCACCCACCTTCTGACCACCAACCTGCTATGTTTACTGAATTGCTGTGCTGGCGAAGCAATCTTCTGACTATTGTAAAAGGGACATTCCTATCATATGTGATTCATGCTTTTTGACAGTATACAACCACTCTGTACACCCCACTTTGGAGAGTTCCCTTGCTTTATGAAAGGATTCTCCCAGGCTATATGGTCCTCAGGGTTGGCTCATAATAAACTCTCCCAAATTTTGCTTTATGGCTTGGTAATGGATTATTTGTGTTGACATATGCTAAAATGTCTTTTTTTTACTTATTGACAATGGAAAATTTAATTATCATCTTTCTTGACCTCTCTATAGCAGTCCATATTATTTTCTACTTGCATCATGAAATACTCTCTTATTCAACTTCTGGACACTACACCTTCCTGGCTTTTCTCCCATGGTTCTGTCCACTCCTCAGACTTTCTTGCTGGTTCATTCTCTTTCACTCACCATCAAAAGTTGAAGTTTCTACTCAGTGCTAGGTCTCCTCTGCTTATTACTTTATATTCTCTCTCCAGATGATGTCATTAAAATTCTTTGCCCAAGTGCTGACAATTCACAAATTTTAATCTCCAGTCTAGACTTCAGATCTTCAGATCTTCAGATCGAGATCTATGCACCCAATGGCTTATTTGACTTTCTTTAGATGTCATAAGGGCAGCTTAGATTCAATATGCCTAAAAAAGAAATTATGATCTTACCTGCTCAAATCTGGTCCTCTTTCAGCATTCTCTGTCTAGGTAGGGCCACTACCCAGGTAAACAAGCCAAAAACTAGGGTTCATCCTGGACAATCTTTTCTCCCATCCCCCATATTCAATCTTTTTCCAAGTTCTAGTGATACAATCTCAAATGTTTGTGCAATCCATTTACTTTTCTCTGTATCTTCTGTCAATACCTCCAAACTACCAACATCTCTCACCTGGATTAGTGAACTAGCCTCCTCACTCATCTTACTGATCCTTTCTTTCTTCTTTTTAATTTTTAAGGTTTTTTATATTGCAGTAACATTGGTTGATAACATTATATAAATTTCAGGTGTACATCATAATATTTTGACTACTGTGTACATTACATCATGTTTACTGCCCAAAGACGAATTACAACCCATCACCACACACATTTGTCTAATCACCCCTTTCACCCTCCTCCCTCTCCACTTCCCCTCTAGTAACCACCCATCCAATCTCTGTCTCTATGTGTTTGTTATTATTTCTTCTATTTATGACTGAGATCATACGGTATTTGACTTTCTCCCTCTGACTTATTTTGCTTAGCATAATACCCTCAAGTTCCATCCATGCTGTCACAAATGGCCAGATTTCTTCATTTCTTATGGCTGAGTAGTATTCCATTGGGTATAAATACAATGTCTTGTTTATCTATTCATTCCTTGATGGGCATTTAGGTTGCTTCCAAGTCTAGGCTATTGTGAATAATGCTTCAATGAATACAGGGGTGTGTCTATCTTTATGCATTCGTGTTTTCATGTTCATTGGATACATACCCAGCAGTGGAATAGCTGGCTCGTATGATAGCTCTATTCTTAATTTTTTGAGGAATCTCCATACTGTTTTCCATAGTGGCTGCACCAGTCTGTACTCCCACGAGCAGTGTATGAGAACTCCCTTGTCTCTACATCCTCTCCAACACTTGTTGCTTCCTGTCCTGTTAATTATAGCCTTCCTGGTGGGAGTGAGGTGATATCTCATTGTACTTTTGATTTGCATTTCCCTGATAGTTAATGATGTTAAACATCTTTTCATGTGCACATTGGCCATCTGCATATTTTCTGTAGAGAAATGTCTGTTCAGATGTTTTACCCATTTTTAATAGGGTTGTTAGGGTTTTTTTGTTGAGATGTAAGAGTTCTTTATATATTTTAGATATTAACCCCTTATCGGATATATAGCTTGCAAATATCTTCTCCCAATTGTTAGGTTGTCTTTTGGTTTTGCTGATGGTCCCCTTTGCTGTGCAGAAGCTTTTTGGTTTGATTTAGTCCCACTTGTTTATTTTTTCTATTGTTTTCCTTGCCTGGTCACACAGGGTACTTCAAAATATGTTGCTAAGACCAATGTCGAAGTGAGTACTGCTTATGTTTTCTTCTAGAAGTTTAATGGTTCCAGGTCTTACATTCAAGTCTTTAATCCATTTTGAGTTAATTTTTGTGTATGGCGTGAGATAGTGGTCTAGTCTCATTTTTTTGTATGTGGCTGTCCAGTTTTGCCACCACCATTTACTGAAGAGACTTTCCTTTCTCCATTGTATGTTCTTGGCTCCCTTATTAAAAATTACTTGTCTGGAGATGTGTGGGTTTATTTATGCACTTTCGATTCTGTTCCACTGATCTGTGCATCTGTTTTTGTGCCAGTACCATGCTGATTATGTTACTATAACTTTGTAGTACATTTTGAAATCAGGGCGCGTGATACCTCCAGCTTTGTTTCTTTCTCCTCAGGACTGGTTGGGCTATTTGAGGTCTTTTCTTGTTCAATATAAATTTTAGGATTCTTTGTTCTATTTCTGTGAAAAATGTTGTTGGAACTTTGTTAGGGATTGCATTGAATCTGCAGATTGCTTTAGGAAGTATGGACATTTTAACTATGTTAATTCTTCCAATCCAAGAGCACGGAATCTTTCAATTCTTTTGCATCTGCTTCAATTTCTTTCAACAATGTTTTATAGTTTTCAGTGTACAGATCTTTCACTTCTTTGGATAAGTTTATTCCTAGGCATTTTATTCTTTTTTGTGCAATTGTAAACGGGTTTGTATTCTTAATGTCTCTTTCTGCTACTTCGTTGTTAGTGTATAGAAACACAACTGATTTTTGTATTTTGATTTTGTAACCTGAAACTTTACCATACTCATTTATTATTTCTAAAAGTTTTTTGGTGGATTGTTTAGGGTTTTCTATATATAAAATTATGTCATCTGCAAATAGTGACAATTTCACTTCTTCTTTTCCAATTTGGATCCCTTCTATTTCTTTATCTTGCCTGATTGCTCTGGCTAGGACTTTCAATACTAGGTTAAATAAGAGTGGTGACAGTGGGCATCCCTGTCTAGTTCCTGTTCAGTTTTCCTCCACTGAGAATGATATTAGCTGTGGGTTTGTCATTTATAGCCTTTATTACGTTGAGGCACTTTCCTTCCATAACCATTTTATTTAGAGTTTTTATCGTAAATAGATGCTGTATCTTCTCAAATGCTTTCTCTGCATCTTTTGAGATGATCATATGATTTTTATTCTTCATTTTGTTAATATGGTGTATCACATTGATTGATTTGCAGGTGTTGAACCATCCCTGCATCCCTGGAATAAATTCCACTTGATCATGGTGTACAGTCTTTTTAATGTATTGTTGTATTCGATTTGCTAGCACTTTGTTGAGGATTTTTGCATGGATGGTCATCAAGGATCTGGGCCTGTATTTTTCTTTTTTTGTGTTGTCCTTGTTTGGTTTTGGTATCAGTGTAATGTTGGCTTTGTAGAATGAGTTAGGAAGTTTCCCCTCCTCTTCCATTTCTTGGAAAAGTTTGAGAAGGATAGGTATTAAGTCTTCTTTGAATGTTTGGTGGAATTCACCAGGGAAGCCATCTGGTGCTGGACTTTTATTTTTGGGGAGGTTTTTGATTGCTGTTTCGATCTCCTTACTGGTGATTGGTCTATTCAAATTCTGTATTTCTTCTTGATTCAGTTTTGGAAAGTTGTACAATACTAACAATTTATCTGTCTCTGAGAGATGATCCAATTTGTTGGTGTATAGCTTTTCAGAGTATTCTCTTATAATTGTTTGTACTTCTGAGGTGACCATTGTAATTTCTCCTCTTTCTTTTCTGATTTTATTTATTTGAGCTTTCCTTCCTTTTTTCTTGGTGTGTCTAGATAACGGTTCATCAATTTTGTTTATCTTTTCAAAGAACTGGCTCTTGGTTTCATTGATTTTTTTCTATTTTTTTTTAGTCTCTATTGCATTTATTTCTGCTCTGATTTTTATTATTTCCTTCCTTCTACTGATTTTAGGCTTTCTTTTTTCTTCTCTTTCCACTTCCTTTAAGTGCACAGTTAGTTGTTTATTAGACATTTTCTTGTTTGTTGAGGTAAGCCTGTATTGCTATAAACTTTCCTCTTAGAATCTCTTTTGCTGTATCCCATAGATTTTTGTATGTTGTATTTTCATTTTTACCTGTCTCGAGGTATTTTTTTATTTCTATTTTGATTTCTCATTGACCCAATTGTTGTTCAGTAGCATTTTGTTTAATCTCCACATATTTGTGGCTTTTCTGATTTTCTTCCTGTAGTTGATTTCCAGTTTCAGACCTTTGTAGTCAGAAAAGATGCTTGGCATTATTTCGATCTTCTTAAATTTATTTAGACTTTTTTATGGCCTAATATGTGAACAATCCTGGAGAATGTCCCATGTGCATTTGAAAAGAATGTGTATCCCATGGTTTTTGGATGGAACGGTCTTTATATATCTACTAAGTGCATTGGTCTAATGGGTCATTTAAGGCCAATGTTTCTTTATTGATCTTCTGTATGGAGGATCTATCCATTGGCTTAAGTGGAATGTTAAAGTCTTCCACTATTATTGGGTTACTGTCTATTTCCCCTTTTATGTCTGTTAATAATTGCTTTATATATTTAGGTGCTTCTATTTTGGGTGCATAGATATTTACAAGTGTTATATCCTCTTGTTGAATTGTTCCGTTTAAAATTATGTAGTGCCCTTCTTTGTGTCTTGCTACTGTTTTTGTTTTAAAGTCTATTTTGTCTGACATAAGTACTGCTACCCAGCTTTCTTTTCTTTTTCCATTTACATGAATTATCTTTTTCCATCCTTTCACTTTCAGTTTGCGAGTGTGTTGAGATCTGAAGTGTGTCTCTTGTATGCAGCTTATATATGGGTCTGTTTTATTTTTATCCAATTGGCCACCCTATGCCTTTTGATTGAAGCATTTAGTTCACTGACATTTAAAGTAGCTATTGATAAGTAAGTACTTATTGCCATTTTGTTACTTTTTTTCTGGGTGTTTTAGTACTTATTCTTAGTTCCCTTCTTCTCTTGCTCTCTTCCCTTGTGGTTTGGTGGCTATCTTTAGTATTATGTTTGTGTTTCTTTCTCTTAATTTTTTGTGTATTGATTACAGGTTTCTGGTTTGTGATTATGATGCGGTTCATTTATAATAACCTACATATATAGCAATCTATATTAAGTTGATAGGCTCTTTAGTTCAACCTCTTCTAAAAGCTCTATTCTCTTACTCCCCTCCTCCCACAGTTTATGTCTCTGATACCATATCTAACCTCTTTGCGTGTCTGTATGTGTGTATACGTTACCCTCTTGTCATAGAAATAGGTAATTTTGCCTGTTTTGTCATTTGACCTTCATATTATTTTCATAGGTGCTTGATTTGCCACATTTACTGTATTTTTGCCTTTACCAGTGATTTTATTGCCTTTTTTTTTTTAGAATTTTCTTATTCCTATTTGTGGTCTTCTCTTTCTTACTTAAATAAATCCCTTTAGCATTTCTTCTAAGACTGGTTTCTTGGTGTTAAACATCTTTAATTTTTGCTTCTCTGGGAAACTATTTATCCCTCCTCCATTCTGAATGATAACCTTGCTGAGTAGAGTATTCTTGACTAAGGTTTTCTCTTTTCAGTACTTTAAATACATCATGCCATGCCTTTCTAACCTGTAAGGTTTCTGCTCAGAAGTCAGCTGATAGCTTTATGGGGTTTCCTTCGTATGTCACTTTTGCCTTTCTCTTGTGACTTTTAGAATTCTCTCTTTATCTTTAATTCTTGACAATTAAATTACAATGTGTCTTGGTGCGGACCTCTTTGGGTTTATCTTGTTTGATGCTGTTTATGCTTCCTTTCCCTGGATTTCTATTTCCTTCTTTAGGTTAGGAAACTTTTCTTCTATTATTTCTTCAAATAGATTCTCTGTCCCTTTGTCTCTCTCCTTCCAGGACACCTATCATATGGGAATGTTAGTGCACTTGATGTTGTCCCAGACGTCCCTTAGACTGTTCTCATTCTTTTCAATTCTTTTTTATCTGTTCAGCTTGGGTGATTTCCTCTAGTCTTTCATCTATCCTCCAGCTTGCTGATCCGTTCTTCTGTATCACCTACTCTGCTATTGAGTCCCTCTAGTGAATTTTTCATTTCCAGTATTGTATTCTTCATTTCCGATTGGTTCTTTTTTATATTTTCCAGTTCTTTGTTGGTGTTCTCACTGAGTTCATCCATTCTTCTCCCAACATCAGTGAGCATCCTTATGACTCTTTGTCAGGTAGATTGTTTATTTCTGTTTCATTTAGCTCTCTTTCTGGGGTTTTTGTCCTGTTCCCTTACTTGGAATGTATTCTTTTGCCTCCTCATTTTGCTTCTTTCTCTGTGCTTATTTCTATGTATTAGGTGAGTCAGCTGTGTCTCCTGATCTTGGAGAGGTGGCCTTATGTAACAGATGCCTTATAAGGCCCAGCAGTGTGCTTCCCTCTCATCACCAGCTCCAAATCTTCCAGGAATGACCCCTGTTTGGTTATGTATGTCCTTCTGTTGTGGCAGAGTTGCTCTTGCTACAGGTGCCCAGGGAGGCTAGGCTGTCCCCCTTACTAGCTGGTTGTAGTGCTCAGCTGCTTGTGGCTGCCTTGGACCCTTCAGTCACTTTATCGGGCTTGGCGAGCCCCAACACAGTTGGCTGCAAGGTCTAATGGTACATTCCTGTTGCAGGCCAGGGGAAGAACTGCAATGGCATCTGCCAGTGTCTGTGTCAGCATACCTGTACTAGGTCATAATAATGGCTGCTGCCAATGTTTCAATCCCTAGAGAGGTCTCATCTCTCACCAAGATGCACCCAGAACATATCAGGTGAGTCTCTTTTCACCAAAGGAATGTGTACATTTCTTTCTGGTGATTTTGGGTTGCTTTCTGAAACATGTGAATTTCTGCGTGGGCCCTTTAAGAGTTGGCTTTTTTCCCCTCATGTCTGATAGCTTTTCTGGGGGTATTCCCCATCATTTCTAATAACCATCAAAGCCAGATATTATGACATTCATCTTGCTTGTGCTGAGTCCAAAAGATGCTTATAGTGGTAATACATCCCCATTCAGGTTCCCCACTCCTCCAGGGAAGGCTGCATATCTTAAGATGGCTCCCAGCCAGCCTTGAAGCACTGTGGCTAGAAGGTGGCTTTTTTTCTCTCTAGAAAGGAATTTCTGCCTCTTCCACCTCAATCAGGACTGTCCCTTGTTGCAGAGGTTCTTTTTATCCAGTTTTCAATTCTCTTTCAGGGGTAATTGTTCCAAGAGTAGTCGTAAATTTGTTGTGTCTATGGGAGGAGGTGAGTTCAGAGTCTGGTTCCACCACCATCTTGACACCAACCTCCAATTTGATTCCCCTTCCTGATTCTATTGCCCCACATTCCCCACTCTAATCCTAAGCTAATTCTTGTAGGGTCTTTTCAAAAGACTGCATGTGCTTTCACATCTCTGCTTAAAATAGTGGCTGTTTTATTTGCATTTAAGATATAGGCCTAGATTCTTAGGTATGCCAACAACATTGTGAAAGGTATAGCCCCTCCCTATCACACCAGTCTCATCTCACACCATGCCACTCTTGGGTTTTCTGGACTTTAGTCTTATTGACCACCTTTATTTCCATCAATGCCCTGCATCCTCCTGACACAGGGCTTTTGCACATGCTGCTCCATGTGCCTAGGTGTCTTTTGCCTGGTTATAACTATTTTCTTTATCTCTAATTGCTCAAGTGCCATTTCCTCCAGTATGAATTAGCTGTTTGATCCTGTGCTTCTCCCTGCCATGCTACATTGCAATTGCTTGTTTACACCATTATCTCCCCACCAAAATAAGAGCTGCTTGAACAGCTCTTTGTATTCTCATCATGAAGCACAGTATCTGGCACCTAGTAAGCATTTTGTAATTATGTTGTGAATGAATAGAATAGCTCACTTAATATCAAGAAAAATAAATTATCAGTGATAAAAACAAATGGATACTTTTATGATACATTAGAAAGATGTATGACTTTCAAGAAAAATTTTTTCAAAAAAGAGATTTTTACAGAAAATAAACATCAACATTTCCTTACTTTTTTTGTTTTGCCCATTGCCTTCAGGATGGAAAGATTTAGGTCTTCAAGTGCCGCGAGCACATTCTCATACTCACCCAAGTGCTGAGAAAAATATTCTGAAAAGTGAAAATATTGAAATAAATTCGTTTGCATTTAAGTAATCATAAAACAAAGCAAAAAAAAAAATCAACTGCTGGTTTACTCCATAAATGAGTAAAACAAAGTGTAAGCTATCAATGAAAAATGGAAGGTTTTCAAAGAGACTAAGATGCCAATATATTCATTTCATTAAAAAAAAGAAATAAAACCTGGATGTTTACCATTATTCTTAAGGAAATGTTCTTTCCTACAATAAAAGAAAAAAATGAATCTGCATCTATGGACAAGACTATTTCAATAAAAAATTGTTCTCAATAGCATATCATTATAGCTCTTACCAGGATAGTAATTTTAGAAAAAGACAAGTTATATTTTATTGTTTCTTCAGGGAGACATTTCAGGAAGATAAGCTCTCTTCAAAGTTAAGAATTAGTAACGCTACAGTACACAAGGGAGGTCTTCTATGGCACCTTCTATGTAACTATTCCTGTCATGATTTAATGTTTTTCAACAATTTGGGCAGAGAAAAAGGCAAGTTTAACACATTTTTCAGTTGGCAGGAATAAGTAATACATTGGATGTTACAATTAAATTTAAGAGTATGGAATATGAACTGATCCCAAGGTGGTAAGATGAAATATAAGAGAGAGATAAATGAGAACTCGTATTTTTACTTACAGAAATCAAGATATTTCTGAAATGACAGATCTAGTTCAACAAAAATTCATAGAAAGACATATATTGAAGAGACCAAGAACTTTCGGTTACTAGAAAATCAATAGTCCTCACCTTTCCTGTGAACTCATCTTTGGATGAACTGTAGTTTATTATTGACTCTCTTTAATGTGCCTTAAGTATTTATGGAATTAAATTGAATGGTAAATATAATCACATATAAGCCATTTGACATCACTGGGATAAATTTCAGCATGTTTGAGGGAAACTTCCTTGATTAACTTAATACTGCAGATGAAATTATTTGTTGACACTGAGATTAATAACAAATCGAAAATATCATTGGCTAATTTATTAGTAAATGTGCAGACTTCTTCTGAGAAGAAGGAAAACAACACAGGTAAGCGATAAATCAATTTTAAATTATGGTTGTCAAAATATAGTCTGTGTACGCATGACATGTTTTTGACAAAAAAGAAAATGCATTACTGATTATGTATTCCTTAAAAAAAAAACAGTGTGGTGCAAATCATTGCATATAAAGGTTCTTTTAGGAAGGGATTATTCAGAAGATAAGAAAGGAGAAATGTTGCAAAGTAGCATTTTAATTCCTGGTTAGGAAGTTGACTTTCTGATAGTGTTGACAAAGATGTCTGACCTAGTCCAAGCAATCATTTGTAATAAATGAAGTCCCTGTGGATAAAACTCTTCGTGAATCAGCAAGCAGGTAATGTGGCTATAGACTATTCTTAAATTGGAAACATAACCATTATCAGAATAGAGTCCACACTAAGTTGAAACAGCAAAAAGTGTAAAGAAAAATGCAAATGGTGAAATTGTTAGCACATTTTTTTAAATATATACAAAGACTCAAGGAAGATTGTAATGGGGATTTAAATGCAAGCAGGCAGAAATATATAAAGTTAAAACAAAAGAATTTGGTGCTACAAAAGCAGAGCTATAAAAATTAAACAAAAAGGAAAACTATCTTTTGAAAATAAATATTTCATTCATAGAAAAGATATTGGTTTAATCAGTGAAGGCCCCTGGAGAGAATAAAAGTTATCTTTAATTGAACCTGCTGGATAATCAGAGGGAGGGTGAACAAAGCACGGAAGCAGGTGATGTCTTGTCATGTATGCAGGAGTCTGTGTCGTGCGGCATTGCTAAGAGATAAAGGACAGAAGTGGGAGATATTTAAGGAGAAAAGGCAGCAAGGAAGCAGGATGCTGAAAAATCAGTGATGAAAGAGGAAGTTAGATGTGTTGGAAATATTCCTTGCTAGGTGCTCTAAATTTTACCCTCAAGTCTAGGTCAATGTTTTTGACCGTCTGCATCAGATTCTCAAGAGAATTCTCGGGATCCTCACTGCTCAAACTGTGGTCTGTGGACCAGCAGTATCAGCATCACCTGGGATCTTGTCAGAATACCACATCTTAAGCCCACCTCAGAACTACTGAGTCAGAATCTGCATTTTAATAAGACCCCAGGTGATTAGGGGCACAATTTGTAGGCACAACTAAGTTTGAGAAGCACTGCTCTAGAATATCTTTTAGAAATGAAAATTATTAATAAGGTCTCATCTACTAAATCAGAATCTTTGGGTTGAAGACCAGGAATAATCTTATTTTACTTTCTAAAACAGGCTGGCTAGGAGATTATGATGCAGATTAAACACAAGAACCAATATGGGCAATGGGAAGCCATGGAACAATTCTGAAAAGGAGAGTGACATCCTCAAATTTTTCTATTAAGAAGATTATCCTGGATACACTGTGGAAGGTTTGGGGAATGTTGGTGGCACATCATCAGGAGAGATAAGGATAGCATCAATTGCCAGGAGTGATTTCGTCACAGAACAAGGACCACGGACCAGTGATACCAAGTTATAAGGTAGAAGTTGGCAGGAGCCTGAAACGCCAGCAATATTATCTTCATACCCCAATGCAGGAAAGGAGGGTCAGTGATGGCTTTGGAAGTGGCTGAGCTTAGACTAATATTTTATTCCTGTTATTGTGGCTCATGTTCCTTATTTGAACCAGGGTGTCACTGTGAGCTGGGCAAATGTGTTTGTCCCTAAGTTATAGCATTAGAGAGAAAGAAAGATTCAGAACAAATATTTGTTCTCTAAAACCCATTCTTTGGTAAACTAGAAGGTCCTGGAGAAAAGACCTGCTTTTATTGAATCCTGCATGTGGGTTCCATGGGCAAGAGTGAAATAGAGCTGTATTGCACATATGGAAATGTGTGGGAACCAATCCTGATCAGTTTAAGTGTAGAATCTTTGAGAAGTAAGAAGAGTCTGAACACTGCTTATAATGAAAGAGTAGAGCATGATGTATAAACAGATGTATTAAACAAGTTATCTGTCAGAAAGCAAATTATCTCCTTGTGGATTTTCAATGCAACATCTTTTAAAAAATGCTTACTAATAAAAGTTTGTTTCTCCCTTTGCTACTGTATTTAATTGATGGTGCTTCATGGCCAAATTACAGAGTTTTTTCTATTCTGCATCTCATTCCCCCAAGTTGCTGAGTTTTCAGGACTGGCCTGAGATTTCCAAGTCAGAACCAGAGGACTCACAGTTGTCACAAAGGCCAAACTGGAAACTGGTTTCACAAAGCATTCTCATGAGTTTAGATGGATCCCACAGTATACGCCTTGCTATAGCTTCTCAAGCAGTAAAGTAGATAGGAAAGAAAATAACTGAGGGGGGAGAGAGAGAGAGAGAGAAAGAGAACCTGTGCTTTGAATAGGGAAGTCAGTTGGTTATTTCAAAATATGGATTACTTTGGGGCCAGCCCAGCGCTATAGTGGTTAAGGTCACGTGGCCCACTTCAGTGTCCTGGGGTTCATGGGTTTGGATCCCAAGCGTGAACCTACACATCACTCATCAAGCCATGCTGTTGTGGCATCCCACACACAAAAAATAGAGAAAGATTGGAACAGATGTTGGCTCAGAGCCAATCTTCCTCACCAAAAAACAAAAAGAGAGAGAGAAAAGAATATGGGTTACTTTGAAGGGTTGCAAACCAGTTTCACTCAAACTGTATACAACTCCTTTTTGTTGATTTTATAAATGTGCCAGGTAGCCATGGCTCTAACAGCCTGGAAGAGGAGTAGAGACTTCTGACTTTCTAGTACCCAGACTTGGCAGGCACAGGACCCTCAGCAGTACCCAGGCTCTGGCAATGCAAACTGGTGCTCCTCTGCAATCTGACTAAGGGTGCTCTGGGCACAACTACTTAAAGGAACCTTTAATATGAAGCTTATAGGTTTTTTAATGGGAGTTTCCTAAACCCTCAGTTTTTATACATCTTATGTATAGACTTTATCTAACTTTTAAAATAGTTTAATATTTGGTAGGTAACAACTAACTAGATGAGAAGTTAGATTATTGAATATATCCAACCTTGCTTGTGAAGCTTTGAGATCAAGCACTCTAGCTATGTGAACTTTCATTGCCATTATTCTTCACTCCTCTATACATATCTCAAAATACTTAGCTACTAAGTTCAACATTTGTAAAAGAGTTCAGTAAAAATGAGTGAGGTTATAAAAACATTTGTAAACTCGTTAGGATCAGGAAAGTAATAATTTTGCTCCTGGCAGATTTTAGATCACAGCTAGAAGATGGCACAAACAGAAAATCAAAGACTCAGTGTTAAGTTCAAGTATAATTACCTAAACAAAATTGAGTTATGTATTGACTAATAGGAAAGATAAAGACCTAAAGATGCTATTTAGAAAGGCCTTCACAATTATGTGAAGAGTGAATAATCATGGCATGCCTATACACTACTGGTGGGTGTGCACATTGGAAGAACTTCTTACTAAGTAATTACACTTCTAGGAATCTGCTATAAAGAACTACTCGGACAGGAGAGTGAAGATAGTACAAATGACAGCATTTACTTCAATGATGATTGTCCCAGAGGAAAGTTGGAAACAACCTGAAAATCCATTAAAGGAACTTGATAGAAAAAATTAACATAAATGGGGCACTGTGGAGCCTTTTTAAATAAAATGAAGTAGAACAGTATGCAGTTGCATTGATCATATAGTATGATCTCACTGTTGAAAAAATATTTATGTGTATATATCAATGTCAATATATGCATAAAATTGTCTGGAAGGATACGTTCCAAGTAGTTAGCAGTGGAGATCAGCATCATAGAAAAAAGAGTGAGAGACTTTGACATTTTGTTTTATATACCTAATTCAATATTGTTAAATTTTAAAAAATCAAGAAAGTAATATTTAACTAAAATTAAAAATACATTTAAAAAATAAATACTTCATTTCTAATAGATTGTGAGTTCTAGGGTCCATAATTTAGTAAATTAACAAAATAAGTAAAACCAGCAGAATGGAAGTTTTAGATACCTGGACGTTTTAATTAGCTCTGCAAAAGAGCATGGAAATCTGTTTTCCATGCCAATCAAGTGCTGCCCCTCCCACGCACAAGAGGAAATTTGTGTGGGGTGTGAGTTGACATATTTCACTTACTAGCACTGAAGCATTTGGTTTTGATTAGAATCCAACTTAAATATTTACTTTATGTTCACAAAATAATGAGAAATGAAACTATACTCTGGAAACTAAAATGCATATTCTTGAACAGAGGGGAAGGATTATAACACATGATTGGGAATACAATCACTTGGTTTAAAAATATAGAGTAATTTTGTTGAATTAAAACCCCAAATACTGGATGTCATCACCATGGTGGTGTGAGAGGATCCCTTTGTCTCTCTCTTTCAATCTACAGTGAGTAAAAACCATAACCCAACAAAAGCTACTTTGTCCAACACACAGGATGCCAAAGAGATCCACATATTGGTACATATGGAGGTGAGTGGATTAGCGCATAGAGAGGAGGCAAAAGAGGGGAACAGCAGAGGCAATGGCCCAGGACCCTGGACCCCTGGCCATGGCACCTGTGCCACTCATCCCCAGCCGCAGAGAATCCAGTAGGTGGTAGCAGAGGTGTACATGCAACTCTGGCCAGTCAGCCAGTTGTGGCTGCACCGGTGGCCACGGAGAGTGAAGCAGCAGCATAGGTGGAAGCCTCTGATTCCAGGCCCCTGGCTGTGGCTCAAAACCTGGTAGCAGCAGCCAAGGTGCACACAGAACTCCAAAATCTCAATTGCAGAGGCACCTGCAACCACAAAGTATCAAACAACAGCAGAGGTGGTGCCCTGTGAACCAAGTTTCCCCACTCCCCCTGTCCCACTGACAGAGGCAGAGCTTCTGACCCAGGTGATCTGGGATGCAGGAGAGGCATCAGCCATTGCTGTACCCTCAGCAGCAAAGCCAGTGACCACAGCAATACCAGCAACAGCAAGGCATCAGTGATCCCCAGAGGTGCAGGTAATGATGACAACAGTACCAGTGACACCCCAAACAGAGGCAATGGGGAGTGGAATGTGCAGATTTTCAAATATAGCCAGAGGTAGCTCAGGTAAGAGAAACCAAAAATTAGCACTATAGCACTACCTACTGAAAAACAAAGAGGGCCTCTAACTTCCAATTGGTTGAATAGTTGGAATAAAAACAAAGCTATACCTAAATAAGAAAAGCGCTGGCTACAACAAATGCACCAGACAAGGAATAACTCACCAAGCACCACAAAAAGCCATGGTAACACAGCATCACAAAAAGGAAAACAATAATTCTCCAGAAACCAAATAAAGTCATGGGAGATGTGATTTAATTGATAAAGAATTCAAAAACAGCTGTCATAAGGAAACTCAATGAGCCACAAGAAAACTCAGAAATAAAGTTCAGTGAGCTCAGGAATAAAATCAATGAACAGAAGGAATACATTACCAAAGAGATTGAAACTCTAAAGAACCAAACAAACTTTCTGGAGCTAAAGAACTCAATAAATGAGATGAATAATGCATTAGAAAGCACTGGAAATAGAGCAGATTATATGGAAGAGAGAATTAGTGAGCTTGAAGATAGAAACTGACAAATGATGCAGGTAGAAGAGGAGAGAGAATTAAGGTTTGTTGTTTTTTTAAAAAAATGCAGAAATTCTACAAGAATTATCTGACTACTTTAGAAAGGGCAACATTTTGATAATGGGTATTCCAGAAAGGGGCAGGGAGGAGAAAGAGAGAAGGGGGCAGAGAGCTTATTTATAGAAATAATAGATGAGGCCTTCCCAAGTTGGTGGAAAGAATGGATATACAAATCCATGAAGCTAATAAAACAGCCAGTTACCTCAATGCAAAAAGGCCTTCTTCAAGATACATGATAATAAAACTGTACAAAGTCAATGACAAAGAACAAATATTAAAGGCTGCCAAGGAGAAAAGAATCCCACAATAACCTAGAAGAAAACCTCCATTAGGCTATGAGCAGATGTCTCGGCAGAAAATCTAGAGGCCAGGAGAGAGTGGAAGGATATATTCAAAACATTGAAAGATAAAAAGTGTCAAGCAAGAATACTCTATCTAGCAAAGTTATCCTTCAGATATGAAGGAGAAATAAAGGCTTTCCCAGACAAAAAAAAGCTGACGTAGTTCATTGCCATTAGAACCTGCCTTAAAGAAATGTTGACAGGAGCTCTCCTACCTGAAACAAAAAAGCAAAAGTATATAAAGCTTTGAGCAAGATGATAAATAGACAGAATCAGAAAATTGCAATGCTATATTCGAATAGGTTAGCGAACATTCTATTATAACATAAAGGTTAAAGGGAAAAGAAGCATTAAAAATACTATAACCACTTTAACTTGATCGCAAACTCACAAGAAAAAAATGGATAATTTGTAACAACAAAAACATGAAAAGGGAAGAGGAAAAGGATGGAATTTGCAAAGGAATATGAAGATAAGATGCTATCAGCAGAAAAAGGACTATCTTATCTATGAGACCTTTTATACAAACCTCATGGTAACCACAAAACAAAAATTCACAGCAGAGACACAAAACATAAAGAGGAAACTGAGAAACACATCACAGTAAACCAAACGCAAATGGCAGATAGAAAACACAAGGAAAAAGAAACAATGGAAATATAGAACAACCAGAAAACATAAGATAAAATTGCAGTATTAAGCTCTCATATATCAATAATCACTATAAACGCAAATGGACTGAATTTATCCATCAAAAGACACCGAGTGGCTAGATGGATTAAGAAACAAGACCCAGCAATATGCTGCCTCCAGGAAATACATCTCAGCTCTAAAGACAAACATAGGCTCAAGGTGAAGGGATGGAAGACGATACTCAAAGCAAATGGCAAACAAAAGAAAACAGGTGTAGCAATATTTATGTCAGACAAAATAGACTTCAAGCCAAAAAAGACAACAAGAGACAAAGATAGTCATTATGTAATGATAAAAGGGACATTCCACCAAAAAGGCATAACATTTATTAATATATATGTACCTGACATAGGAACAACAAAGTAAATAAAGCAATTATTAACTGACCTAAAGGGAGAAATTGACAGCAACACCATAATAGTAGAGGACTTTAATACTCCACTTACATCAACGGATAGATTGATCCAGACAGAAGGTCAACAGAAACATTGGCCTTAAATGAAACATTATACCAGATGGACCTAATAGATATATATAGAACATTCCACCCAAATACATATTCTTCTCAAATGCACATGGAACATTCTCAAAGATAGACCACATGTTGGGAATGAAAACAAGTCTCAATCAACTTAAGAAGATTTAAATCATATCAAGCATCTTTTCTGACCACAACGGTATGAAACCAGAAATCAACTACAAGAAGAAAGCTGGAAAAGTCACAAATATGTGGAGACTAAACAATATACTACTGAACAACTATTGGATCAATGAATAAATCAAAGGAGAAATTAAAAAAGTACCTGGAGACAAATGAAAATGAAAACACAACATACCAAAAGTTATGAGATGCAGCAAAAGTGGTACTAAGAGGGAAACATTTTTTTGAGGCCTAGCTCAAAAAACAAGAAAAATCTCAATCTAACACCACACCTAAAATAACTAGAAAAGAACAAATGAAGCCAAAAATCAGTCAGAGGAGGGAAATAAAAATCAGAGTGCAAATTAGAAATAGAGACTAAAAAGACAACAGAAAGGATCAATGAAACTAAGACCCGGTTTTTTGAAAAGATAAACAAAATTGACAAACCCTTAGCTGGACTCACTAAGAAAATAAGAGGAGGCTCAAATAAGTAAAATCAGAAATGAAAAGAGGAGCAATTACAAAGGAGACCACAGAAATAAAGGATTATAAGAGAAAACTATGAAAAAGTATATACCAACAAATCGGAGAACCTAGAAGAAATTGATAAATTCTTAGAATTGTATAAACTCCCAAAACTCAATCAATAGGAAATAGAGAATCTGAATAGACCAATCACAATAAAAAGATTGAAATAGTAATCAAAAACCTCCCAAAAAATAAAAGTTCAGGACTGTAAACCTTCTCTGTGAATTTTAGCAAACATTCAAAGATTTAATACCTATCCTTCTCAAATTCTTCAAAAAAACTGAAGACATGGGGATGCTTCCTAGCTCATTTTATGAGGTTAACATTACCCTGATCCTGAAATCATACAGTGACAGATAAAAAGAAAAATTACAGGCCAATATCACTGATGAACATAGATGCAAAAATCCTCAACAAAATATTAGCAAATCAAATACAACAATACACTAAAAGGCTCATACACCACGATGAAGTGTGATTTATTTCTGGGATGCAGGGATGTTCAACATCTGCAGATCAATCAATGTGATACACCACATTAACAAAATGAGGACTAAAAGTCACATGATCTTCTCAATAGATGCAAAGAAAGCATTTGACAAGATTCAACATCCATTTATGATAAAAACTCTATATAAAATGGTTACAGAAGGAAAGTGCCTCAACATAATAAAGGACACATACGACAAACCCACAGCTAACATCATACTCAGTGGTGAAAAACAAAGCTATTCCTCTAAGAACAGGAACAAGACAAGGATGCCCATTTTCACCACTTTTATTCAACATAGTATTGGAAGTCCTAGTCAGAGCAATTATGCAAGAAAAACAAATAAAAGGTATCCAAATTGGAAAAGAAGTAAAACTTTCACTATTTGCAGATGATATGATTTTATATATAGAAAACTCTAAATAAACCACCAAAAAACTATTAGAAATAATTAACAAATACAGTAAAGTTGCAGGGTACAAAATCAACCTACAAAAACGAGTTGCATTTCTATACACTAACAATGAACTAGCAGAAAGAGAAATCAATACAATCCCATTTACAATCACAATAAAAAGAAAAGAAATGCCTAGGAATAAATTTAACCAGGGAGGTGAAAGACTTGTACACTGAAAACTATAAGACATTATTGAAAGAAACTGAAGATGACACAAAGAAATGGAAAGATATTCCATGCCCATGGACTGGAAGAATAAACATAGTTAAAATGTCCATGTTAACTAAAGCAATCTACAGATTCAATGCAACCCCCATCAAAATCCCAAGAACGCTTCTCATGGAAAGAGAACAAAGAATCCTAAAATCTATATGGAACAAGAAAAGACCCCAAATAGACAAAGGAATCCTGAGAAAAAAGAACAAAGCTGGAAGTATCACACACCCTGATCTCAAAATATACTACAAACCTATAGTAATCAAAACAGTTTGGTGCATGCAGAAAAAACACACAGAGATCACTGGAACAGAACTGAGAGCCCAGAAATAAATCAACACATTTATGACAGCTAATTTTTGACAATGGAGGCAAGAACGTACAATGGGGAAAGTCTCTTCAATAAAGGGTGTTAGGAAAACTGAAGAGCCACATGTGAAAGAAAGAAGGTAGACTATTACCTTATACCATACACAAAAATTAACTAAAAATAGATTAAAGACTTAAATGTAAGATGTGAAACCATAAAACTCCTAGAGGAAAACATTGGCAGTATGCTCTTTGACATCAGCCTTAGCAGTATCTTTTTGAATATGTCTCCTCAGAGAAGGGAAACAAAAGAAAAAAATAAACAAATGGGACTATATCAAACTAAAAAGCTCCTTCATGGGAAAAGAAACCATCAACAAAATGAAAAGACAACCTACTGACTGTGAGAAGACATTTACAATTCATATATTCAATAAGGGGTTAATATCCAAAATATATAAAGGACTCATACAACTCAACAAGAAAAACAGCCCGATTAAAAAATGGAGGAGCTGAACAGACATGTTTCCAGAGAAGATACACAGATGGCCAACAGATATGTGAAAAGATGCATTTTTAGGGAAATGCAAATGAAAACCACAATGAGATATCACCTCACGTCAGAATGAGGTATCGTCACCCGTCAGAATGGCTCCTCTTAAAAAGACAAGAAATAACAAGTTAGAGAGGATGTTGAGAATAGGGAACCCTCATACATTGCTGGTGGGAAAGTAAATTGATGCAGCCACTATGGAAAACAGTATGGAGGGTACTCAAAAAATTTAAGATAGAACTATCATATGACCCAGCTATTCCATTTCTGGCTATTTATCCAAAGAACACAAAAACACTAATTTTAAAATTTATATACACTCCTATGTTCCTTGTAGCATTATTTATAATAGTCAAGATTCGGAAACAACCTAAGAGCCCATTGACAGATAAATGGATAAAGAAGATGTAGTGCATCTATACAATGGAATACTACCCAGCCATAAAAAAGATGAAGTCTTGCCATTTGCAACAACATGGATGGACCCTGATGGTATTACACTAAGCAAAATAAATCATACGGAGATAGAGAAATACTGTATGATTTCACTCATACAGTGGAAGATAAAACAACAACAAACAGACAAACAAATAGGTAAAGAACAGATTGGTGGTTACCAGAGGGGAAGAGGGGTTTAGGGCGGGCAAAAGGGGTAAAGGGGCACATTGTATGGTGATGGATGGCAACTAGACTTTCGGTGGTGAACACGATGTAGTGTATACAGAAGTCGAAATATAATGATAAACACCTGAAAACTTATATAATGTTATAAACCACTGTTACCTCAAAAAAATGTACATACCTCAATTAAAAAAACTTTATTTCTAAAAAATGCTAACCATCAAACCCCCCCCCCAAAAAAACTCATATTCTAGTTCCCCAACTAACACTATGGGAAAAAATTATAGCCAAAGCTTTTTCAATAAATGCAGAGTAGGTTCCTAATCTAGTTCTACTATTATAGAAGACAAACTAAAAACATTTTTTGTGGAGATAACATACTATCGTACAAAGATAGAGGATCATGTAATACTCCTTAATGTCAATAGGTAAGTAACACAGCAAATAAAGAAGAACCACTAAACGTTATCTTAAAAGTTCTTATAACAGTTTGCTTTTTCATGAGCCTTGTCTATCCAGGCAATGTTAACTAGAAAACAAAAAAAATTATCTGAATGATGTGAGGAAATGATTACTTTGCCCCAACACCTCCACACATTTAAGGCAAATGTGCTCCCATGCTCATGAAATTATCAATATAGTCTTCCCAGTTCTCTATTTCATCTCTCCTCTGGCAGGGACTGTCTGCACAGGAGAATGGACCACAACCTGACCTTTATAGTGACTGCTAATCATCCTAAAGCCTGGTGGCCTTTGGTCCACGTGGGCCCTTTGGCCTACTTGGCACAGTTTAATACCCATGTGGATGGGTCATGGTCTGATTGCACATGAAAGCATGTCAGGATGTTTCCTGTTTTTCGCTGCTAGCGTTTCATAACTAACAAAAGCATGACCTGATTTGGTACCAAAAAACTTTATTTCTGTATAAATGTATCTTGCTTTTCAGTTGGATTCTTCTCACTGAATATGAGATAGACACTATGCGGGGAGAGGAAACAGCTTTTTATGATCACTGGAAAATTTGAAAGTTTATGGTTGGTGATTATCATATTTGTTTTGTTTAGAGTTACTGTCTTAAAATCCTGTATTCTGATATTTTGTCCTGGCATGACATCTCTTGGTGTTGCACTACCATTTTGATGAAACGTAAGATGATCACTCTTGACTATTGTAAAATCACCCTTTTGACGGTTTTGGTAAACTTCACATTTGTAAGATTTATAAGATATTCAGGAAGTGCTTGTTGCTTCAATTAGGAGTTTCAAAGAAACTCACCTCTAACCATCAAATTTATTTTAAGTAGCCTAGACAATAAGATCAAACTTGGACAAAGGTGTTACCTTATACATTTATCTTAAAAGATACAACTTGAAACTTTCCAGTTTTCAGAGAAATACGGCTGTTTCAAATTGAATAGTCTTACAATGCTCTATAACTTTTTCATTACAAAGAATAAATCTCAAAAATATTTGCCTTTCTACCTTTCTAGCCTGTGACTTTTGTCTTCAACCACAAAGATAAAGAAAATAAATGAAGAGGTCATTAAATTAGGAATTTATAAAGATTTCTCTCTCTCCATTGAATCACTTGTTTTGCAAGTGACATTTAAAATTCCAGAATAGTTTAGGGCAGGTATGGGACAAAGTTGTTTCTAAACGTCAAGTGGTCAGCTTTGCAAAACAGTAACAAAAGGATTTGCACAATATATTTGAAGAGAATAATGAAGTTTTATTAAACATCAATTTAAAAATATATTTAAACTGGTGAAGAATTTGCTTTCCTGAAACTGCGTACCCATTTCAATAACAATTCTCTTTCCATTAACAAATTAATGAGGCCCAACTCTTTCCACAGTGAAATATACACTTGAGTAAAACTCACTGATAAAGTAATCCCTTGAGATCTTGATTATCTTTTATTTTATTTCAGAACTCCTAATCTATGACATTAATTCAGGGTATGTGGAAATATATAAGACAGTGTTCTTTTTCATTCTAAAGTAAGTAACGAATTTAACTGGTCTTAAAGAAACTTACCACAGAGTTCTTCTGTGTCAAGATTGCTGAAAAGATAAAAAGAAAAAGTATTACTTTGGTAATATTTAAGTTTTTAAATAGTTAAATACAGTTATTCCACCAATCTATATTATGTTAACAGATGATGTGTAGTTATGGTATTTCTCTTATAAATTCTACATTGTTTAAATAGTCATTAAGTTATTAACAATGATTATGTCAGATTCTGTCTTTGAACAAATAATCCCTGGGATTTGTGTGTCCCCCAGTATCATGCTGGGGGAATATTGCATGATGGTGAAGAATGTAGGCTCCAGAGGCAGAATGTCTGAGTTCAAATCCTGACTCTACCATTTACCATCTATGTGACCCTAAGTACCCTGGGTACTTCATGTCTCTGTGTCTCAATTTCTCAGCCCCAAGATGAGGATAATAATAATTTCTGTTTCATAGGGATGCCACAGTATTTAAATGAGTTAATACACATAAAGCAGCTAAAGGACTAACTACCAAAAAGTAAGCACTTTAATAAATGTTAGCTATCATGATTCCTGATATGGTAGAACTGCTAAAACCTCCAAATCTAAATCAATCTTTGAGGTAAGTTTGATTCAATGCTTATTTCAAATGGTTTCTAGCACATAACAAAGAGTTATGTGGCTCAATATTTACATGTATACTATAGCCACTCATTACTCTTATGAAGATAAATGCAAAACCTCCAGATGAAATGTTAGCAGATGTAATACATTACCATAAGAATAATGCCTTGACCGAGGAAGATATGGTACAGGAATGTAAAAATGGTCCAAAATCAAGCAATAAATCAATATAATCTATTAATCATAACTACAAGGAGAAAAACCATCATAGTAACAAAACTAAATGGAAATTTAATAAAATTCAACAGCCATTCCTGGTTTTTAAAAGTTTAAATGAAATTGGAATTGAAGTAAACCTCTTAAAGATGATGAAGACTACTAAAAATCAACTTCAAACATCAATTAACTGAAACTCTTTGACTTTATACACCTGTAACATGTCAAAGCTCAATGTAAATAAACTTCACAATCCAGTTCTCCTTTAAGTATCAGTCAGGGTTGTTGGACAAGAGAGACACTGGTGTAAACATCCAAACATTGGGTCTTTTTACCAGCTCCATCACTAGTTTTGTTATGTAATTTTAAACTCAGGATTTTATCTGAAGACATTGAATATTTGATCTTGGATAAATAATATCTCCATACTTAAGTAAATCTTTTTGTAAAGTAGTATTTGCCATCAGACACAATATGTAAAGTTTTCTGCAGTAGTTTTGGTGTGAATTTCTGTTCATTCATTCATCCCACAAACATCATTGCTGTGTGCCAGGCACTGTTCTAACTGCCATAGATACATCAGGCTGCAACAGAAACTGAGATGACTATCACAGATCACTTGTGTCTAGTATCTCAGTTTAGAGGTAGACTCCTACAGTAAATAAATAACTAGAAGCAATAAAATAGCTGATACGGGGGAAGTGGTTAACTGGCAAAAGGTATTAGGGACTACATCATAGAGGATAAAATTTAGGGGGCTAAATCTCAAAGGTTAAATATGAGTAGAAATGGCAGACAAAGGACGAACATTCCAGTTAGAAGAAACACTACTCGCAATAAAAATTAAGAATGTGAGGAGTAAGTCATGAAATTTCTAAACAATTCAGAAAACTGAGTAGTTCTTTGGCTGCAACATAAGTCATTAATCAAGAAAGGAATTAAACAATGAAAAGCCTCATGTGATAATTTAAGAAGTTTCTACTTTATCTTTCTGTCAATTTGGAATCACAGAAGAATTTAAAGAAGACAAGTGACATGATCAGATTTACACTTTAAGAAGGTCACTGACGGATGGGTTAAGATTAGACAGAAAGAGGGTGAAAAGGAGTCCAAGAGATCAGTTTGGAAGTTATTACTACAGTCTGAGCCAGTTGTTCCCAGAACGGGGCATACAACTCAAGGGATGTGCAAGACCATCCACTGGGGGCAAGAAGAAATACTTGAAATTTTATTTGTATTTATTATTAAGCTTACATTTTTTTCACTTTTTTGTGCAATTTTGTAATGTATAAATATTAATACAATGGTGCATACATATAATTATTTATAAATAAATCTATAGTTATATCAGGATTTCAAGCTAAAAAGCATTAGTTAATGGGGGCTTGATCAAGAAGAATCAGGAGTTCTAGGAATGATAGGCAGGGATGGGAAGAGGGGAAAAAGATGAATAGATAGATGTGAAGGATTTTGAGGTAAAACCACAAAACTTGGAAAGTTTTTGGATTCAGAATTAGATAGCGTAGAAATATTTAGTAGTATCATTTCCAACAGTTTGGTCATTAAGACATGTCATTTCCCAACCTTTGTGTTTTCACAGAACTTCAGACTTGAAAACATTAAAGTTCACTTTATTTTTGTATTTCTTTTCCTCAGAATGGTTCGCAGGTTCATAATGAGATTTATTTTTAATTTAAAAGGAAAAAACAGCCCCAATCCAATACTGAAAATTAAATTACATGGAATATATCAGAAAACATAGTATTGAGAGTAATGTGCATGACATTAGCTCTACCTGTTCCTTAATAAAAGACCACTTTTGTAAAGTGCTACAGCGTTGTCACCTCAACGCTCCCTTATTGAGCTGCTTCTGTGCTATGTTGCTTGTGGTAGGTAGTAACACCAGTTCTTTTCACAGCAGGCTTACGTGGGTGAATTCTAGTGGAATTGATTTCTTACTGAGATATATTTTCATCCTGTGATAACATGGGATTTTAAAGGAATATTAAGCCATAGACAAACCTCAAGTATATCTGATAACATGTGATATTTTCCTGTTTCTTTTCATGTTTATAGCAAGAATCCCTATAATCTTTTAGCTATGCCATATATTTTTTTAAAAATCTAAATGGAAAGAATGAATACTAGTTACAACGTGAACATCTTCTCATTGAAACAGAACCAGAATGGGTTCTCAGCTAGACACCAAGGAGAGGTAAAGAACAAGGACGTTCGTTGCAACCTGATTGACAAATGTGGAAAAAAATGGAAACAAACTAAATGTTCATGAGATGAATAAGTAAATTGTGTATCATTATACAATCATTAAAATGTATCTGAAGAGTTATCAATAGCTTGGAAAATGCTTATGTTTAACAGTTGTGTAAAAATATTAAACCAGCTTTAAATAGTATATATAGAATGATAAAAAATGTGTACATTAAGGGCTTGAGAGAAAGTGAGCAACAATGTCAAGAGTGCGCCACATTGTTTCTGGATGCTAGGACTTTGGGTGGGTATATAATTTTCCAAATCTTTGTTTTCTTTCATCATTAGAAGGTTTCATTCATAATGGGAAAAATAAATTCTGGGATTAAAACCAGAAGAAATCAGGAAAAGTAAGAGATGTTAAGCATAAAAAGGTTCATAGTTATTCTGTTCATATTATTTAACTTATTACGAGTCTACTCGGTACAATTTGCATTAGATATGTCAGTTTGGACCCACCACTCAATTGTGCAAAAAGCACCATTCTGACATTCCTAGTAGAACAATGACACACCATACACAGTTAAACACCATTCATTTACAACTCTTAGGGGCAGTTAAAGTTGTTTTGACTCTTCTGTGTTGGGCACTCTAAGTTCTGATGAACTAAACTACTATCCTAAGAAGTATGTTTACTGTTCAGGAAAAGAGAAAATATTTGGGACACAGACTGATTTCTACTTGGAAATTCAGAATCTTTCTAATTCACCTTTTTATATGCCAGCTCTCAGTTCTCGGGTTATACCTCAAAACAATTTTAAATTCAGGTGAAATAATATTCACCTGAATATTAGCTATCTCTTTAAAGTATTTTTCTACAGATTTAGCTACCTTTACTGTTTTCAACTTATAAATAAGAACAAAGGATGGTGACTATATTACTGAAAAACCACCATTCTAAACTCTTCCTTTGCTTCTCTTGATTCTATTCAAGACTTTTTAGCTTCCTCATCTTCAAAATTAAAGTTTCCATACACCGTGGATCTTAGCAGGAATCTTTAAATTCTGAGTCCTAGCTCACATGTTACTGAGCTTCCTGTTCATCACTGACCAGTCTAAACATTACCAGTGCAAAATGATTTTCTTTTTCAGTTGGCAAAACAGTTCACTAAACACTGCTAACCTCCTTAATAACCCAAAGGAGTTAATTTTGGCTTACAAAGATATTTACTTCTAGACAGTATTTGAGGCAAGGAGACTGTGACTCAATGAGCAACATGCTTACTCTCTGATGGAAGTGTAGTGATACTCATGTTGGCTTACTGCCAGACTAGCAGACTGGCTAAGTAACAAATATGCTTAGCCATCATTGCATTCTTGGCTTTACAAAGAAATATTATGATCTCCCAATTCACTAAGGATAATCTGAGCAGAATATCTTTCCATTATCATCAGTGCAAACGTGTTAAGCTAGTTCTGACACACTAAACAAAATAGCACTAAAGAAAATCAACAGAAGCAGTACTGGGAGATTAAAAGAATGATAAAGTACTTGATCCTGCAAATATGTTGGAACAGTATTTAACTCCATGAACTGTATTTGCAATTGGTCATACAAGGGTCTGGTAAACTGCAGAGGGATAAGGCAGATTGTGGGAAAGACTGTGACCTAGAATTGGATGTGGCCCTGTGATAGATCAAATGCTGCTGATATAAACCAAGCTGAGATGGGAGAATTCAAGCTAGAGGACTGTAGTGACATAACAATGGCCAAAAGGATTTCAGGAACAAATTGTATCCAGTTATCTCAGCAGGCAGGGGCAGGTGATTTTAGTCACCAGAGTCCTGAGCCGACAGCTGAACACTAGGGTCTAGCGTGAATACAGGTCCCTGCTGGTAGAAGAACAGGAATACTACATGGGTAATTGAATAGGGACTTGGACTGTGCGATGAGCCAAGAAAATCAAAACCAGAATAGAAATGGAGATGGTCTTTTTTCCTTTACATTTAAAAAAAACTTTTTCCAATATTGAGGTATGATCAACAAATAAGAATTATATATATTTAAGTTGTACAATGTGATTTTTTAAAAGACATACAACGTGATGATTTAATACGGATATATTGTGAAATGATTACTACAATCAAGTTAATTAACACATCTATCACCTCACAGAGTTACCAGTTTTTCTTTTTAGATTCATTCTTAGAATCAAAACAGTCAGTTGCCAGAAGCAAGACAATGAGTAAGGCCAGATTATCAACATAGTGTGACATGATGTTGAGGCCCAGCACACTGAATGAACACTGATAAGAGCTCTGTAAATCCTTTCTGCTGAAGGCCATAATTGTTCCTAGAACACAGAGTGGGTTAGGGCCTGTAACCACAGACTAAATGGTCCCAAGTATATAGAGGTGAGGGCTATAGAGTCTTGTATCAGGCAGCATTTGGCAAGCATTTGGTTTGAAGTGTGGACTATAGAGTGTATAGTGATCATCACAGACGCTACAGCTGGTGTCCTCTATAGGAGGAGCTTACAGGAGGTCCCACAAGCAAGAGCCTGAACCTCGCTAATAGCGGGGCCAACTAAGGTCAGACTATTTTCACATATAAACACAACGTCTCACGTGAGAGACAAAATGGAATTGGAAAACACATCATCCTGTTTTTCTCAAGCTAAAAGGTAATCATTTACTTATGAAAGACCTATTAAACATTTTCTATGTGCATCGTTGATTTGCGTCCCCCAAGATTTGCTCCAGTCCTAAAGGCAATACCCGTGAATATGATCGTATTATTTAATAGGATCCTTGCAGACGTAATCAAGTTAAGAAGAGGTCACACTAGGTTAGGATTGACCCTAATCCAGTTACTGACATCTTTATAAGGAAAGGGAGACTTGGATTCAGAGACACAGTCACAGAGAGAAGAAGGCCATTGAAGATGCAGGCAGAGACTACAGTTATGCTGCCATAAACCAAGGAGCCCCAAGGATTGCTGGTAACCACCAGAAGCTGGAAGAAGCAAGGAAGGATGCCCCCCTGGAGACTTCAGAAGGACCACAGCCCTGCCAAGACCTTGATGTTGGACTTCTAGCTTCCAGAACTAGGAGAATAAATTCCTATTGTTTTAAGCTACCCAGTTTGTGACACTTTGTCACAGCAGCCCTAGGAAGTTAATATGTGCATGTCACTATATGTTAAGTGAGGTTCAAAACAGTTATACACACAAAATAACACCAGCTTTTTGTTTCTGTGTCATTTCAGTATCCCTTGATCACTTAGTGAATGAACAGCTAGTTCAAAACTTGGGACTTAGTAAGTTGCACCAGATAAACTGAAGTTTGGGAATTCCAAAATGAAAGCTTATGGTGCCCTAGAGAGTCAAATATGGGGAAAATTTTTAAAAATTAAAAAAATAAGTATTCATAGTTAAATAGCAGCAACATGCAAGGAGTACTTGGCATACGCCAGGTACAGTGTTGAGAACTTTACCTACTGTATTTCACTTACTTCCTACAACCCTATGATTTACATATCATGACCCCCATTGTACAAGAAGGGGACTAGGCCTTAGGCTAGGTTAAGCAACTTGTCTGAGGTCACACATTTAATGAGCAGCAGAGCCAGGATTCAAACCCAGGTATGTCTGACTTAAGACTGCTCTTAACCACTACAATAGGAATCTTGGACTTGATAATAGATATTTGGAGTCACCAGCACACGGGGATACCCAAAAATGACAGGAATAGTTCAACTGCATAGTGTATAAAATATATAAAGTAAGAACCATAGAAGCCATGGAAGAACCTTCATTTGGACTCTTAAGCCAAAGAACCATGTCATCACACCTACCAAAGGTAAGGATAATGATTTCTCCAATTTTCTCTTCCTCCATTGAACTCTAAGTTACACAAGGGCAGGCACTTTATTCCACTTACTGTATAACAAACATTGAAGAGAGTCACTGACATAAGGCAGGGAACTGACTGACACTTTTTGAATTGAATCTTAGAGACTGCCATCATTTACAACCGCAGTGAGAAAGAAATCCCATTTACCATGTATCAAAAAGAACAAAATACCTGGGAATATATATTATCCAAGGAGGTGAAATATCTCTATACTAAAATCTATAAGACACTGATGAAAGAAATTTAAAAAGATACAAATAAATGGAAAGATATTCTGTCTCATGGATTGGAAGTATTATTGTTGTTAAAGTGTCCATACTACTCAAAGCAATCTACAGGTTTAACGCAATCTCTATCAAAATTTCAATGGCATTTTTCAGAAATAGAAAAAACAATCCTAAAATTTCTATGGAACCACAAAAGGCTCTGAATAGCCAAAACACTCCTGAGAAAGAAGAACAAACATGGAGGCATTACACCCCCCGATTTCAAATTGTATTACAAAGCTATAAAGTCAAAACAGTATGGTACTGGCATAAATACAGACATGTAGATCAAGAGAGAGCCTAGAAATAAACTCACAATATACGGTCAATTAATTTACGTCAAAGTAGCCAAGAATATACAGTGGAGAAAGGACAGTCTCTTCAATAAATGGTGCTGGGAAAACTGGACAGCCACATGTAAAAGAATAAAACTGGGCCCCTATTTCACACCATACACAAAAATCAGCTCAAAGTGGATTAAAGATTTAAACTTAAGACCCGAAACCATAAAACTCCTAGAATAAAACATAGAGGGTAAGCTCCTTGACATTGGTTTTGGCAACGATTTTTTGGATTTGACACCAAAAAGTCAACAAAAGCAAAAATAAAAAACTAGACTACAAACTAAAAAGCTTCTGAATAGCAAAGGAAACCACCAACAAAATGAAAAGGCAACCTCCTGAATGGGAGAAAATATTTGCAAACCATCTATCTGATAAGAGGTTAGTATCCAAAATATATGAAGGACTCATACAACTCAACAGCCCAAAACCAAACAATCCAGTTGAAAAATAGGCAGAAGACCTCAATAAATATTTTCAAAAGAAGACCAAGGGTGTGTGAAAAGGTGCTCAATATCACTAATCATTAGGGAAATGCAAATCAAAACAACAATGAGATATCGCCTCATATCTGTTAGAATGGCTACTATCAAAAAGATAAAAAATACCAAGTGTTGGCAAGGATATGGAGAAAAGGGAACCCTGTGCACTGTTGATGGGAATGTAAATTGGTGCAGTCACTATGGAAAACAGCATGGTGGTTCCTCAAAAAACTAGTACTAGAACTACCATATGACCCAGTAATTTCACTTCTGGGTATTTGTCTGAAGAAAACAAAAACACTAACTCAAAAAGATATTTGCAGGGCTGGCCCCATGGACGACTGGTTAGGTTCGTGTGGTCTGCTTTGGTGGCCTAGGGTTTTGCCAGTTTGGATCCGGGGTGCAGACCTAGCACTGCTCATCAGGCCATGCTGAGGCGGTGTCCCACACAGCAGAAGTAGAAGGACCTACAACTAGAATATACAACTATATACTGGGGGGCTTTGGGAAGAAGAAGAAAAAAATTTAAAAGAAGAAGATTGGCAACAGATGTTAGCTCAAGTGCCAATTTTTAAAAATGAAAAAAAGATATTTACACCATGTTAGTTGTTGCCATTCTTTACAATTATCAAAATACAGAAACAAGCTAAGTGTCCATCGATGGACGAATGGAAAAAAAAATGTGGTATATATAAAATGGAATATTATTTGGCCATAAAAAATAATGAAATCTTGCCATTTATGACAACATAAATAAACCTTGAGGGCAATATGCTGGATGAAATAAGTCAGACAGAGAAAGACAAATACTGTATGATCTCACTCATATGTGGGATCTAAAAGTTGAACTCATAGATACAGAGAACAGAGTGTTGGTTGTCAGACATAGGGGTAGGGAGTGTGGGAAATAGGTGAAGTTGGTCAAAAGGTACAAACTTTCAGTTAAAAGATAAATAAGTTCTGGTGGGCCAGCCCCAATGGCCTAGTGTTTGGTGTCCTGGGTTTGGTTTTCAGGAACGGACCAACACAACTCGTCTGTCAGTGGCCATGCTGTGGTAGCAGCTCACAGACAAAAAGAAAAAAATGAGGAAGATTGGCAGCAGATGTTAGCCCAGGGAAAATCTTCCTCAGCAAAAAAAAAAGGACAAGTTCTGGGAATGCAATGTACAGCATGGTGACCAGAGTTAACAATGCTGTATTGTGTATCTGAAAGTTGCTAAGAGAGTATATCTTAAAAGTTCTCATCACAAGGAAAAAAGTTGGTAATTATGTGAGGTAAGCGATGTTAACTAAACTTATTGTGGTGATCATTTCACAATATATGTTGTACCCCTTGGACTAATACAATGCTATATGTCAATTATATCTCAATAAGATTGGAAAGAAATAAGCTATGGTGATTAAAAAAAAAAAAAGACTGCAGTGAAGGAAGAAGGACTGGGAAAGAGCATTAATAGGATGGGCAGAAGATAACCAGGTGAGCCCACTGTCTCAGAAGTCAAGGAGAAGAGAGGTCCAAGAGTTCACTGTACTGAAGAAAAGACACAACGAGGAATGAAGAAGAACCACTGCAATTCACATTTATTTAGCGGCTCTGGCAACTTCTAAAACAATAGTTTCAGTCCTTCCCTAAAACTGAGAGTCTAGGAAATGCAGGGAGAACATAATCATGACTCTTTGGAGAGAGATGGCATGAAAGCAAGAGATAAGGCAGGACTAAGGAGACACAGGACTAAGGACCTCATAGATGAGCTCAAATGAAGGGAGAAAGTTATATTTATGGGTGGGAACCAAGAGGCTTAGAGGAAATAGGAAGTAACAGGGAGAGACACCAAGCAGAGACAGGAAGAAGGGATCCGAAGTACAGGTGTAGTCTTGAAGAGGGGGAGGCATATTTCTTTGTCCAAGCCTAAAATTAAAAACAAAAATGCAGAAATCTAATTGGTTCACACCCATGTCTGTTTTCTAGTTTAGTGGTTTCTAAATCTGGCTGAGCATCTGAACCAACTGGGGAATTTTTAAAAATGCAGATTTCTAGGTACAACCCTTAGAGATTATACTTCAGAAATTTAAGATGTGGCTCAGGAATATCTTTAAAAAGTTGCCAACGTGATTTTAGGAAACAGCCTCTATCTCTCAACACTCTACCTCTAATACCATCTCTCAATAAAATATTTCTCAGAAATGAAACGTAATCTGCAAAGAATGCCTGCTGCACCCTAAGTGGTAGCTTAAATTTATTATAATTCTATATATTCCACGTTAATAGCACAAGCTCAATAATTATACACAAAATATCCTCTGCTACCTACTTCCCTGTTTGGCTCTTCAGAGCTCCAAGTTTCATTCAGTAGGGGACAGAAACTGCTTATACAAAAGGTCAGTCTCCAAATGAAAATAGCATATGTGATCTTGCTCTCTTAAGCCACGAACAACACCTACCTGAGCCATGTTAAGGTCCCTCTGCCTTGTTTCCCTCAGAGCTTACTGTCTGTAGAGCTTCAATTACCAGTCATTGATACTAACACTTACTCCTTTTAGCTCTAGTTCTGTCTTCTCACTCTTGAATCTTATGTCAGATATAAAAATTGTGCATTGGGCCAGTACAATGGATCTATCTTTTACAGAGATTCTTTCGTAATGGTATTTCTTTTTTTTTTTTTTTTTAAAGATTGGCACCTGGGCTAACAACTGTTACCAGTCTTCCTTTTTTTTGTTTTAAGGACTGGCACCTGGGCTAACAACTGTTGCCAATCTTTTTTTCTTTTTCTGCTTTATTTCCCAAAGCCCCCTCGGTACATAGTTGTATATCTTAGTTGCAGGTCCTTCTAGTTGTGGGATGCGAGACGCCGCCTCAACGTGGCCTGACGAGCGATGCCATGTCCGCGCCCAGGATCCGAAGCCTGGGCCGCCGCAGCGGAGCTTGCAAACTTAACCACTCAGCCACGGAGCCGGCCCCCATAATGGTATTTCATATTTAGAAAAAAAACCACTCTGACTTTAGAGTTGTATCAATAAAATAATACTGGAGAGAGGGCTGGGAAAACAATAAAAAATTGCCAGACACTGTTTTCATCATACTGTACTGGAGAACTGCTGAAGCATAAAATAACTGACAAGCAGTTGCTATGGCTTAACATTATACTCTTAACTGTTAGAGGATTTTGAGCTCTAATTGGCTGACTGACATCTACTGTCTTCCAGAACTAAAAAGCTGTCCCACGGCTGATGTCCTGAGAGGACAATAAAATATACGACTCTCCACCCCTCCACTTCCCTTTTCCATTTTGTCTCATCGCTTTTCACTGTTGCTCAATACCTGCCCCCACCCCCCATCAGAGCTTCAAGTATCTATCTGCTGGGGGGCTCTTCTATTAGTTTTTTCTGATTGTTTTCATTCTTATCTCTTCCACCTCCTGCTTCTTCTCATACCTCTTAGTTTCAACATGAAAAGGTTAGTTTCTATAATGCAGTGGACATCTCTTGCTTGTTCTGCATCATCCCTCTATCTTTGGGGGAACTTGCCCACAACTGTGGGTTTCTGGTAGGGCTGTTGATCACAGTACCCCATTTCCATCCTACCTCAACTAATCCATGGGGCCACAGGCATGTGCATGAAAGTACTCTCCCCTCCCCTTGGCTGTGATGAATTGCCCCAAATTGTGCACACTGCATCAGTGGGGCTATTCAGAGTGCTTCCTTGGGGTTTTATATAGTCTCTAAGAGAAGGGCTCTCTCTTACCTCTGGAGTGCTAAGATAAGATGATATAAGCCTTGCTCTGTCTACAGCCACTCCCCCTCTCCCACCACATGGCAGAATCCCATCTTTGGTAGAAAAGAGTGGGACAATCCCGAGAGAGAGACACCACGGGAGAGAGGGTGAGGGGGGTAGAGTGAGGAGTGGGACAGCATGAATGGATAAATAAGAATGATGGCCCCAGTTCCTAGAATCCCTGTGACAAGCTTTACACCAAGAGTCTCCAGTTAGGTGACTCAGCAAATTCTCTCTCTTTGTTTTTTTCTTTGCTTAAAAGCTAGTTTGAGTTGGGTTTCTGTCACACACATGGCTGAAAAAATGCTGAGAGTTCATAACCACTGAGAGCACTTCTTTTCTACCAAGGGACAAATTAGTCTTCCCTTCACACAGGACATAAAATCTGGGTCTTTCGCTCTACTCTGCTCAGCTATGTCTATTGCTGAGTGGTTTTAAGCACTCCTCTCCCCTCCCTCCTCTTCCCTCCCTCTCTCCACCTGAGAGTGGTTTCTTATCTAGCTCCTTCTCCACTTGGAACTCTTTCAGGAGCCTCATAAACATTTTCCAGAGCAGTGCTTCTCAAACTCTCTGTGGGGAAGGATGAGATTTCTAAATTTCCAGTTTCTGCCAGAATGATAGTTTTCTAAAAAAACATAAAAATGAATTACTAGATCACGTGCTTGGATGCCTACCAATGTCAAATTGCTATAAAAGTTTCTAAACACTGTCAAGTTCTCTTCTTATCTCAGTGTGGACAAGCAACAGTTTGTGGGCCAGCATCAATCTGTGGCCTACACTTTGAGGAGTGCCAACACACATAGCTGCTATGATGTAGACTGTTTTTAATGCTTCTGTTTGAACTTTCAGAATTTATTTCTAAGAAACATATTTTGTATCAGCAACATAAGAACAATATGGAATGAAAACTGGGTTCTACTTCTGATTCTGCCACAAATAACTTAAGTCTCTATTGTCTTATCTCTTAAAATAACTGGATTTTTAGAAAAGCCAAATTTCAACTATGATTCTAAGTCTTAAAGACTTTTCAAATAATGTCAAGAAAGTATTAAATATATTAATACTCTCCATTTCCTTATATACTACTTAATGAAATTTCTTTATAAAGTGGTCTGTCTTGGCAACATATAAAATGGTTTCACTAATAAGGGGCTTCCACAAAATGGATGTATAAGAATTAAGCATCAGAAAACACACACACATTTTTGTAAACATACAAAAAGCATCAGAAAATTGTCCCAATTTAAGAAAGTCTGATATGACTAGGAATGTCTAAATTGTTTCAAAAACTGAAAAGAACTCAGAGAAATTAAAAGGTTACTTTGAAAAGTAGGAAAAATGGGTTTGAAGCATGTTTATACCTTTCTTTTTATGCAATGGGAAATTGTTATGCATAATTCTGAATCTAGGATGCCTCAGAAAATTCTTGATCTTTCTTTCTACTAATATTTTTAAAATTCAATCTTGTGGGCTTATTTCAAACATCACTCTGCCTTTGAGAATTCAATCTTTGTCATCAGGGGGACAGTATGAGAAAGGCAAGTAGAAACATTCCAGAAAATTATTCAATACAAGTGGAGGAAGGTGGCGTTAGGAGTAAAAAATGAATGTTTCGGGGCTGGCCCCGTGGCCGAATGGTTAATTTCGCGCGCTCCGCTGCAGGCGGCCCAGTGTTTCGTTGGTTCGAATCCTGGGCGCGGACATGGCACTGCTCATAAAACCACGCTGAGGCAGCGTCCCACATGCCACAACTAGAAGGACCTACAACGAAGAATATACAACTATGTACTGGGGGGCTTTGGGGAGAAAAAGGAAAAAAATAAAAAATCTACAAAAAAAAAAAATGAAGGTTTCGTTTTTTTCCTCCCCCCTTAAAATCAGTATTGTGTTTCCACCAAAATCTATTCAAGTGCTTGATATGGACATGAAAAGAAAATCAATTCTCCTGGGTTTACATACATTTATGTTATTGAAAAGAGCATAGGTTAAGTACTAACATATTAAGTTAAAAAAATACAAAATGTTGATTATAAGTAAAAGAGGAGGGAGGTTATTGCAAGGAATAAAGATACATGGTATCGATTCCAACTTTCTCATGCAAGATTAGCAAGTGTCTGATGTTCTGAATTTGGCATGTGAGTTGGGGGAGGAGAAGTAAGGAAAATACTTTGTAAAAACATTTTGGATTTTGCATACATTTTATACCTCCAATATCCAATAGACTCCCTTCCAATCCACTTATTAATTTAGCCACTCAAAAATATGGCTGGATAGTGATCCCATATTTAAAAAATTAGTCTCAAAAGAAAACCATATACATTCAAACAAACAGATACAAAAGTCTGCATACATGTGCTGAGTAATATATTCCTTCAATTGCCTGAATATCCCCCTTTAGGACCAATACACGAGCCGCCTCACTGGTTTGCCTCATAAAATGTCTCCTAAAATGACTAAGATTTCTAAAACTAAATTTTGCAAGCTTATTTCAAACACCACTGTTGCCATCATCATAAAGACAACATACCTGTTTGTTGTGAGCAGATAATAATGTATGCATATGGTATCACATTCAAAAGGTAAAACAGCACCTGCAGTGAAAAGTCTGTTTGCTCCCACCTCACCATCCCACCACTAGCCACACAGTTCACTTCTAATAGGGACATCTATTATTTCCATTTTCAAGTGTGTCTTTCCAAGGATATTCTTATATTTACTAGCAAGTTCGTACTTTTCTTTTTTAATCCGAAAGTAGCATAATGTGCAGGCTATTCTATATCTTGCTTGAATTACTTGACAACATATCTCAGACATCTTTCTTTATTCACATATATAGTCTCATTCTTTCTTATAGCTATATAATTTTCTACCTAATGAATGTACCATAATTTATTTATAGAGTCCCTACCCAATGAGTATAACTGTTAAGACAGGCTACCTCCAAACTAAGAGAGGTAATTTATATGGAAAGAAGTACCACATCATTGTGTTTGCTTCTTTCTACTCCTCCTAAGCCCAGGCAACTCCCTTTCCGATTCATTGCTATCAGATGGCCTCCCTTTCTCAATGTACTAGTCTCATGCTTCCAATCTGGAAGCATTCTGTGAGGTCATTCTGTGAGGTGATATCCTAGAGTGGCTGAGAATCAGAAGACCTGAATGTGTGCCCAGCTCCACCACTTACTAGATGTGCAACTTTGGGAAAATTACTGACATTTCTAAGCTACAATTCCCTCATACGTAAATTTTGGCTAATAATAATTACAATCACGTGTCGCATAACAATGTTTTGGTCAATGACAGACAGCATAAACAATGGTAATCCCATAAGATTAGCGCCATATAGGCTAGGTGTGTAGTAGGCTATACCACCTAGGTTTGCGTAAGTGTACACTATAACATTTGCACAACGACAAAATTGCCTAATGACACATTTCTCAGAACATATTCCCATTGCTAAGCAATACATGACTATACACATTTCTCAAAGGATTGTTTGTGAACACTGAATAACCTAATATATGTAATGCCTGTACCCCAGTGCCTGATACATAATTAGTATCCCCCAAAGTGGTAGCTCTCATTCCAAGGAACACTTAGATAATTATGCTTCAGTAGACCAAAAGCGTGGGGGTGTTCCTAGTCATCTCCATGTGAGAGCATTTCCTTTACCCTTAAACATATGGAATTGATTACCTTTTATTAGAAAGGATAATATAGCAAGGCCTAGCCCATTCTCTTTCTAAGTGATGACTTATACGAATGAAAAAGGAAAGAGAATAAACGCATGAGATGCTCTTTAGTCTTTATATCTCACCCTACGTCAGGAAAATTTTGCATGCTTGCTTCTTTGCCAGAAGCTCAAATGAGGAAGGGAAAGGTAGAATTGTATGTCATGACTGCCAGTCACATTGGGTTACCTCGAAGGAGAAAAGTTCCTGTTCACACAGCTTGCCCGTGGATGAACCTCCCCTTGACTGGCCCACCTAAGATCAGAGAAGGGGACATTGTGGGGAGTGTCTTCAATTCTCCTTGGACACGGAAATAGCTCCGACAGAGACTTTGTCATCCCAGAAATCTGAGGAGCCAAATGGGGGTAATATCTGATGTTTACTGAATGTTAGCTTGAATAGAAAATAAAGGGATTTGTAGGAGCCCCTTCGGACTGACATCTGGATGGCATCTTCTTAGAGTTCTGAACCTTTCACTCACAGTCTTATAAAAGGAATCTATTAATTAATGTGAGACCTGAAAGGAAGAAAAAAAAATCATTCCTGGTGTTAAAAAAAAATTCTTACAAAGATCCCTAAGGTGAAATATATCTCACACTACACTTGCAGAGCAGACATATTCCTACCTCCATAACTTTGCTCCTTCCCTTCCCTGGATCTGGAAAGACTCCCTCCTTCTTTCCTCTCATATTGTCACATTGAGCCCCTTCAATGCCCTGTGTGTTCCATCTTCTTCACAATGCTGTTTTGGACCACTCCAGCCCATCTTCAACTTTCACTCCTCTAAACCCTCAGCTATGATTCTTAACCTTTTCTGCATCACTGATCCTATTGAGAATTTGATTAAACTACAAATCATCTCTATCCATTTATCCACCCAGAAACTACTTATATATATATAATATATATACACTAATATATATTATAGCATTACCATATAATTGTAATATATATCATATATAGTAATATTATATATAACATATATATATAATATATACACAATAATTTGGTATTTTGAGACCCTCCTAAACCTATCCTTAAAATACTAGGTTCTACTTCTCTCCATCCAATTTGGCACTGCCTATTATTGCTATTTAGTTGAAAAATGTAATACTTGTGTCATCTCCCTCCTAGATTGGTAAATTCTTGAGCACATGGGTAATCAATTTCTTAACTTACTGATATCATTTTCAGTGTTCTATGAATACCTCTTAAATAGTAGTGCCTCCCAGGAGTTAAGGATGCACCAAGAATAGTAGTGGGTCATTGTGCAGGGATTCTCAACCTTGGATGTCCATTAGAATCACCTAGAAAGCTCAAAAAATACTGATGCCAAGCCCCTGCCCCCGAGGTCTTCCTTAATTGGTCTTAGGTACAGTCTTGGCCTAGGGATTCTTTAGAAGACTCCCAGGTGATTCTAATATGCAGGCAAAGTTGAGAACCACTGGCGGGTGGCTAACTGAACCCTCCCGATTCAGACTGATTGGATTTGAAGCAAACTTTCACACTTTCTAGCTGCACAATCTTAGCCAAGTTCCTTAACTGCTCTGAGGCTCAGTTTCCTTAATTGTAAAGTGAAGATAACGGTAAATTTAGCCTTACAGTTGTTCTGAGGATTAAAGGAGATAAATCTTGAAACATTTGACAGTGTCAGGCAACGAGTAAGCACTCAATAAATATTAGCTCTTACTGTTACTTTAAATAACAAACATACATGTGCACAGATAATAAATTATACACATCACAACCAAGGCTTAGAAATGACACAGGTGACCTCCATGTAATTATTAGTGACTTCCTGTTAGCCATTATTGCTAAGGAGTTTTCTCCATGTATTCTGCTACAGCTTGGATAGGTCAGATGATGCTGTTTCTGGGTGTGGCAGTAGAAACAGCAGAGAAAACCCCAACAGGAATAATAAGTGAAAGAAGCTTGGACAGGTATAATATACATAGTGATACGGTCTCTCTGAGTCAGCATCCTTGACTTGAGGGTACCACCAAATGTACTTTACCAGGTGCAATCATAGAGCACATGCAGAGTCCTGCCTTCATAGCACTCTCTAAGGTTCCTCGTGTAAGCATTTTGCTGTGGGAGTCTGGCTTCAGGGGAGATGATTTCTCTGGGAACATTTTTGTGTGTTAATAACCCATGTATAACTATGTTTTTCTCAGCTTCAAATAGTACTATCTTTATTTCAGAATTATTGCAAATTTGACAGGCAATGAAATGATATATTAAATATATGCTTATCATTAGAAAAAATTGTAAGTGTTGTTTTAATTGGGTGAATAAAACTAGTTTCCTGTCTTTCAATAAAAATGAAATTGAAAAGACAAAATTGAGTATGAATTTTAATCTTGTATCCCCTCCCCTAAACAGCTAAAAAACAAATACTCTAAGAAATACCAGTGACTTGCTATAAATAAAAGAGCATGGCTTAGGTACATTGCTCAATCATTCTCAAACCTTAGTTTCTTCTATTTAAAATGGGTGCAGCCAAATTAGAGATGGGCAAGAAAACATGTTATGATGAGAAAATTCAAACTGTGAAGCCACAAAGTTCTGGTTTGATTCCCTGATCTATCATTGCAAGCTATGTGAGCTTGGGTAAATTACTGATTTTTTAGGACCTTGATAGATAGTGGTAATTAAAAGGGGGTAACAGCTTAAAATGTTTAGAACAGTGCTTTGCACAAAGTAGGAATTTGGCAGATAGTAGCTTGCACTCTTCCTGACAGACATGCACATAAGGTGAAATCAGGTATTTCCCCACAATGAGTAAGCATGTAGGCTATCAGAGAGAGACTTACTGATGCATTTCTGCAAAAGCCCTCCCTCCCCCTGCAACAAAACTAATAACAACAACAAAAGTATACTAATTCATTTTAACTCATTTTACTGAAGGTGACACTGGATCCTGTGAACTGGGAAGTTAAGAAATAAACACAATTAAAAACCAAATGGGAATTTAATAATTTCAATGGAAATAGACTTGAACTCCAGTAATAAGATATAGACAAAGTACCAAAACTCTAGATCTCCTGTTTCCTAGTTTAGTGATCTTTCCTCTGTGCTGTTCCATAAAGCAGACTTTGTAATTTTTACAGTGTTTCTGTATCACGTGTTACATATTTATCAGCTGTCCGTACTGACGACAAATAATCTTTACATAATTCATCTTTCCCTTCTCTCCAGGGTGCACTATCTGTTCTAGAACCCTGGTTCCCCAGGCCTCTCTGACATTGCTCCAGATCTCTTCAAGCCTAAATCTTCTTTCCATTTTCCATTAATTTCACTGATTCTATACACAACATGCTTTGGGGAAATGTGCTGGTTTGTGCGAACAGCCATTTTTGAGTTATTGAAGTGAATATCAAGGGGCATTCCTATCAGAGAAGATAATTTTTTCTCTTCCAGGGCAACTTCATAAATCACATTGAGTTATTTTTGCATTCGAGAAAATGGACCTTAAAATCAAACATGTAATTCTCTTTTCCTTCCCCACTTTATTTACTTTTCTTTTATGCCTCTAATTTCTCTTTGCACATCTCCATTTCTGATCTTCCTCTCTCCATTCCTTTCTGACAACTAGAAGAGGAAATTTAAATGATTTGGAGTTAATTGGCTACTACTCTGCTTGACAGGTTATATGGAATTATTCTCTTTCTGCTTTGGAGAGTTCAAGTACAAAAGCAAATAATTTTATTACAAAAATGGAAATTATAACTACATACAATAATCAACTACGATATTTTGTTAATAGTTTTATTAAAAAATAAATAATACTGGAAAATTTTTAAATAAAATCTTTTAATCTTCTGCCATAAAAATAACAAATGCTAGAAATAGCAATCTAAATTAGTCTGTTCTTTTAAACTATAGGTCGATTCTAGTCTAGACAGTTTGGCATATAGTAAGCACTCAATAAATAATCATAGAATAAATGAATAGAAAATAGCATAAAATGAAAAAATATCTGATTTTTTAATTAATCCATTCTCATTATTGAAGGTACTTAAAACTAAATCTTTTGCTATAAAACGCCAAAGACCAGTCCTAGCTAGTCTCTTACAATAAGAACACTCTAAAACATTTATTGAGGTAGTTTTTTTGAAGTTTCTAGAACTATCATAGTTGCATCTAGAGATCAAGCAAGTTCACAGATTAAATCTATTATGATGTAATAACTGCAGTTTCCATTTTGATGACAATAAAATGTCTATTTTCTTTCTTTTTGAGGTATCAAGAGCACAGAGTAAAATAATTCCTCCTGCAATTTTAATGTTAACCCAAAAGCTATTTTATTATAATAACAAGCTTAGGAAAGCATTAGATATCAGTGACCAAAATGTGGTCAGCCATATTGATAGCATGCATACCCAAAGGATACCTATTAAAATGCAGGTTGCAAAATGAGTGGAGTCATTCCAGTTCTGAAAGGTTACTTTATGTAAGTCACATTAAAATTAAACACCATCTTCTATGTTCAGTATTTCATTAAAGATGGCATGAAAGTAATTAGGCATTATTTTGTGGCAATTAAGGATACGCCACTTTTTGTTCACTTAGCCCAGCTTGATTTCTGCTTCACAGAATTTAGGATGTACCAGGTGGTACTTCATTCTAGAAAACCCTGTGGCCTCCCAGCAATTCAAAGGAAGATGTAAGCATTACTTTTCTGGCTTTCAAAAATCACTCAGAGAAAATCTACTTTAAAAATTAAGAACAAGGATGACAGTCAAAGAAGAAAAACCACTCTGCTGTTTGCAGCAAAAACCATTGCTCATTTTGGAAAATTTTGCTTAGAATTTTTACTAGACTAGAGTCCTTTGATTTTGCATAAAGATAATAAAATTCATCTCTCAAGAAAATACAAAAATACATCAAGTTAAGTGAAAGCAGTTATACATCATGTTTTCTTAGTGACAAGCATTATTTGAAAATTACATAGTTCTCACTTAAACATATAGTGCCATATGTTAGTCCATATGTTAAACCACATATTTGAGGTTAGAAACAAATTTTTTTTCAATTAATGGGATTTATTAATTGACTATTTGTAAAAAATATTTGTATTTGTAATCAATGGCAGATGAACCAATGCGTGCTTTCAAGAAACTTTTATTTTTCTGGAAGACCAAAGATAAACACTTGCAAAGATGCAAATGTACTTATGAAGTAGCATATTGAAAAGTTCTAATTAATAACAGCCGAAATAAATCTATAAGTACTATAATATGCATGGTAGTTACTTTAAAAATATGGACCAAAGTCTCTCAATCTGCTTCTACCCCCACAGCACCTGCCGTTATTTCCTTCTACTGACTAGGTTATGGTCTTAGAGAAGCAATGACAAGGCAGACCACAGAGAAGAGAGGGGTATGATAGTTAATTTTATGTGTCAACTTGGCTGGGCCATGGTACCCAGATATGTAGTCAAACATTATTCTGGATCTATCTGTGAGTGTTTTTGGATGAGGGGAGCATTTGAATCAGTGATCTATGAGTAAAATAGATTGCCCTCCATAATGTGGCTGGGCCTTATCCAATCAATTGAAGGTCTGAATGGAAAAAAGACGAACCTCCCTCAAGCAAGAGAGAATTCTCTAGCAGATGGCCTTTGGATTTCAACTGCAACATCAGCTCTTCCTGGGTCTCTAGCCTGCTGCCCCACTCTGCAGATTTTGGACTAAACTGGCCTCCATAACTGCATGAGCCAAGTCCTCAAAAGAAATTTCTTCGTCTATATACATATCCTAATAGTTCTGCTTCTCTGGAGAACCTTGACTAACACCAGGGGTCAGATTCTTGACTTCGAAAATTCAAAAGTCTAGACCCAGATAAGATAAAATATTTAGAAGAGTATAGCTCAGTAAGAGCTAAGCCTAGATAGAAATTCCTTAGAGCAAAATAGGAAAAGAGAGAAAAGGAAAGTGAAGAGGGCTGAGATTCAGGTGTTATCTTCCAATTAGAAGGTTGTTTATCCCGTCTTCCCCTCAAGGCCAAGACTGTAAGGTGGAAATGGTAGTAGAGGTGGCTTTTTGGTGGTAGAACCCTAGAAAAGTTTGAGATCTGACAATAGGAAGGTCTTGTGACCCATCTCCAGATAGAAAGACTGTGTTCTCCTCGATTGGCATGAGAGCAGCAGATACATCTGCACAGTATGTCTGAGACAGCTTCACAGAATTACCTACATAGAGACCGGTTTGGGAACACTATGGGGACCCTCAGGACCTGAGAGCTGCAGAGACATGGCACAGGGAGCTGGCAGACCTGAAAAGGGTTGGGTGTTGAGAAAAAGGGAAAATGCAAGGGACGTGCCTGAACTAATGACCAAAGGTCAGGTGGAAAGGAAGACACTACTGGAGATGCATCATGGAGAGCTGAACACAGGAACAGATATCCTACCTCTCTCAAGATTTTGCACTAGGTAAGGCCTTAGACTTATGCACAATCCCCAAGAATGGAGGATAATGACTCTAAATTGACTGAAATTTAAATTTCCACCACCCAGCAGAATGGACACTCAAAATAGAAATTAAGTTATAGAAAGAAAAAGTTACACTTCTGATTTCCCATCCACCTGAGTTTCATGGTCTGCTTATACCTATAAGCAAGGAGGCAGTACAGAATAGAAAAAAGAGGGAGAAATGGGTTGAGGAAGCATGGGTTCCAGTCCAGGCTCAGTCAGTCATAATTATCTTCTTTGAACTCAGTTTCCTCAAACGTAAAATGAAGGCGTTAGACCAGAAGTTCCCTGCAGAAGCAACGTTTTTCTTTTTCTTAGCATACCTTGTCAGTGATCTAAAAATGTGAACAGAAACATCCAGCTCAGAAGGAAATACATCTGTCCAAAAATTATGCTAGATTTTGCCTTTGTATAGTTTCTAGCCCATAGCTAGTGCTTGATAAATATGTTTAAGCAAAATGAAATGAATCCCAGAGTTCAGTGTCAAAATTATCCATAGGGTCTTCTCACCTAGTTATGTCTCATTGTTCTGGTTGGTAAGCATGTAACAGTTTTCTCTAACAACAGACAATGAAGCCAATGAAAAGTCATCAAATTCACTTCTCTGCTACACGATAAGAAAGTATTAAAGATTTTCTATTCATGAACCTTCAAATTATAGCTGCTTTAGAAATTAAAGAAAAAGAACAGAGGGAGGAAACATAAAACGATTCTTCCCTACTTCTTTTGCTAAGGGACGTGTTTACCTATAATCCTCTTGGATATGAAGGGAAAAAGAAGACCAGTAATTATCCACCCATTCAACCAAAGGAATGATTCTGGAAGAGGCACAAAACAGTGGAGTAAACTTTACATGTTTCCATCTATCCTCATCTCTAAGGCAACTTTTCTAGCACTTAGAGTCATATACCATTTACACTGCCCTGAAAGTCCTTAGCAACTTTAGTAAAACTCTTACAGCACGCACCATAAAAAACATGTGTATTAATCTTCTCAGATCCATCAAGAAAGACAACAAAAGAAAAATCCTCTGGCCATTTAAATGGCAGAACTGTCTCAGCACTCTGGCGTTATAGAAAAGGTCCTACATTGCAAAGGCCTCCGAGTATGGTTAAAAAGCTCTAATCATGCACCGTGCAGGGCTAGACAGCCCAGGACTCATTTGATGAGCAAAGAGCTTTAGCAGACAAGCTGTTCCAGCCTACATAAAACAAACAGGGTACAGCAACCAAGAAGCCCACCCACACAGCGAGGCCCTTGAGAGCCCAGTGACGATTTTCCTCTGCAGACAGCTTCTACAATGCTTAACTAATCCTCCCTTCTACCCAGCACTTGTCTTTAAGGGATGAGAAACAATGAAAAAACTCACAAAGAAGTAACATCACATTTATTTGATAGGCATCTAGACTTGCACTGGATGTAACTTCAAGCCTAAGGACAAAAGTTGACCTTTTAGTTCGGAAGTGGGTGGACCTTTTAGGAGGCTCCTTGTGGCCCACCTTATGGAATACCCCAGTCTCTCCCTTTTAGAGAACTGCATGAGCTCCTGATTATTCAGTGTCCCAAACTACTTCTCAGGCCTGAGCTACCGCTGTAGGCCCTTTTCCTCTGGTAATTCCTCCCAGGATTCAGAAGACTTTTCTTTAATTCTCACAGTTTCCATCACCCCAATATCCATCAGGAAGGTTCTTGTCTCTCAAGACAGGAAACCCAATCTACTCAGTTCCCCCCTTCCCATGCTGTCTTTGAAAACAAGTCCCCAGGCCATTTTCATTGTTGAGAAACTAAACATTAAGAGGAGAGAGAGGGAGGCGGAGTCCCCAGCATATATGACAGATCTTAACTCCCTTTCTTAGATGATACTCAGAAGCTTAAGTACTTCCAGTATTCTCCTTTCATTACTAAAGTCAAGGTCCTTTTGACCCCCATCTATCTCTACACTGTGCTAATTTCTTTTTCGAAGAAAACCCATTTGCCAAGCTACTATTGCATCCTTAAGACGTGATTAGGAAAAAAACAATTCCCGTCAACTGGAGTTTACACTTCAAGGGCTCTAAAGAAAGAGAGATATTAATCTTAAAGGGCTCTCTGCCCAAGATAGGTAATCTCTACACACATTTTCCAATCAAACTTATTCAACTATTTGGGTCACTAAACTGACAGGCTCATTACTACCATTTTTTTCTTCTGTGGTAACACCTTTTGAAATATAAGATTTCTACTGGACTGGCCCAGTGGCATAGCAGTTAAGTTTGTGTGCTCTTCTTCGGCAGCCTGGGGTTCACTGGGTCAGATCCTGGATGTGGACCTACGCACCGCTTATCAAGCCATGCTGTGGCAGGTGTCCCACATATAAAGTAGAGGAAGATGGGTGCAGATGTTAGCTCAGGGCCAGTCTTCCTCAGCAAAAAGAGGAGGATTGGCAGCAGATGTTAGCTCAGGGCTCATCTTCCTCAAAAAAAGATTAGATTTCTATTGATTGAGGATAGCAGTGCCTCTAGCCACAAATACCAGCAATATCTCCCAAAGAAGAGTTAGGACAGTGTGCAGAGAATAAACAAATGGTAAAGCTTCTTGGTCACCATCATATTTCCCCTGTTCCAAACACAGGAGGCAGCAACAAATAACGAATTTGTGCTTCATGTGGTTCCACACCGACAATTATTACTAATCCAAGTGAAACAAACTTTCACATATTTAGGTACCACCTTCCTTGGCTGGTAGACTAAACTGTTTCTTAACATTTGTTTCATGAATTTTCACAATTTCCTGTCAGAAAATATTATTAGCTTCACTTAATATTTAAAGATAGTAAAGCAATGAAAAGTTTACTTGGCCAGGGCTGTCAGAAACAAAACAAAGATTACTGTTCTACCAGGCTCCAAGGCAGTGTACAAGAATCAATTTAACAGGAAGCTGTACAGCGTAGTGATAAAGAGCCAGACTTCCCAGCTTTATCCCTTATTCTCTGAATGACTTGGGAAAATTACTCCATCTCTCTGTGTTTCAGTCTCCTCATGTGCAAAATGGGCTCAAACATAGGTTTGTTGCAAAGATTAAATAAGTCAATGAATGAAAGTGCTTAAAACAGGATCTGGCACATAGTGAATGATCAATAAACGTTAACCAGAACTATTACTCTGCAGCATCAGAGTAATTGTCACCTAAAATCTTTCCAGACCAGAAAGATTTAAGCCAACTCAGAAAGACTAAAGGTACAGACTTTCAAAATAATGGTCAGATGAACATTTTTTCAAGGAGAGCTGCAGCAGCCTCTTGACTGGTCTTTCTGTCTCAAGACTTGTCACCTCCCATCAATTCTCTTCATTTTGGGGAGATCTATCTTTCTAAAACATAAACCTAAACCAGTCACTTCCATGTTTAAGACCCTCAATTCTCTGCACTGACCTGAGGGTAGAAATCCAAGAGCCCAACTGGTTCATGAGGCCTTTCACAATTGGGCCCCTGTTTGCCTCTCTAGTCCCTTTCACTATCACCCTCTTGAACTTGATGCTACAGGCATGATGAATGTCTTTTAGTTCCTCCAATAATGCCACACTCTCTCTCACCTAATGACTTCCACATATGCTATTTTCCTTGGCTGCAAACTTCTCTCATCTCCGTCTCTACCCATATCCACACCTCTTCTTGATCATATCTCATGACTCAGCTTGAAAGTCTCTTCTTCTCAGAGGTCTTGATTGACCCTTAGACCAGGTTAGTCCCCACCCCAACCCCAAAGAAGTTGTATTTCCCTGTATAATTAATCAAGTTATTACTTTTCTGCTTTCTCTACTAAACTATAAATCCTTTATTCACCACAATATCCTCAGTACTTAGGACAATATCTTGCACATAGAAAACACTCAGTAACTTTTTGTTGAAAGAATGGCAAACTCAGTTTGTATGGGCAAGACAGAATCTTGGGCACAGGGTGACTTCAGAGTTCAACCTTAATAGCCTCCTTCTCTCCCTAATCTCCAGGAAACTCTCCCTGAAATTCCCAAGAAACTTCAATGGGTTTTTGTGGTAGCCTCTGACAATATTTAAACTCTTTTTTGCCATATACATATATGTGGTTGATATAAAATTATTCATAAAGGGCTGGTGACTTACTTGATTTAGAAGTTAAGAGAAAAGGTGAGTCTCATGTAGTGGCTCTGCTGTTTTAGTACAGAACATTGAACATCTGATATGATATATCAACCATCCTTCCTCCCTTTCCCCAAAATAAAAATATGCAATATCTGTAACATTATATGTTAATCTCTAAGGATTCATGTTACCCAGGTTAAGAAACTTTGTGCCAAAGACTTTAAATAATAAATTAAAGACAGAAATTTCCTGTATAGTCTATGACCATGAAAGGGGGATTTCTGTCATGGGATTTGAAATCTAGGTTATTTTCTTCACTCTAGAGAATAGTTCTAATCAAATACAGTGAGGATAATAATTTTTTCATACATTAAACAAAAGTAAATAGAAAACATACCATGATCTTTTCATTGGAATATGTCACTCTGAATATACTCTATATTAAAGACAAAATCCCTTTGGGTTTTCATGAACCAGCCAAGACATAGGCACAATTAGCTCCATGGACAATAAAGAAAGTTTGAAATGTAAAAGATAAAGGCCAAATCTGGGATTGAGATTTCAAAATACAGTAGAAATGCAAAGAGAATTAGAATAAATAGCAAAACAAAGATTCAAAGACTGGAGACTTCTAACAATCCATTCTAATTTAAGTCAGTCTAGTACAGACACAAGTTTTCAACATCAAGTCTGAAGATGGATCAGAGCAAGAGAGTGAGAGGAAAAGACTGAGAGAGACCAAAAAAACCAGAGACAGGGGCCCAGAGAGTGTACACACAATTCTATTATTTTCACTTACACTTTTGAAATAAAGGTCAAATGGTAATTCTCTCTATTCAATTCTTGATGAGTCCACACGAGGGGTTCCAATCAATTATTTCTCAAGTAATGGGATTTCATTTCCCTTGTCTACATTATTTCCTTAAAGAACTGAACTTTGGCCAAAGTGAGACAGGTGATCTCCATTAACACATAACCCAGGAGTCTCTGGGTTTTTGAAACTATTTATAAAAATTTAGTCTCCTACTAATAACTTTCAGACAATCTAATTTTTGTTAAAAGATAAGTTGTTCAAACATTTACATAAACACGTTAAATTGAATTTTTGTCACCAAGAATTAACTATTTTAAAGATCCTGGGTTAAAGACAGGCATAGAAATGGAAATATTAATAGACAAGATTTCCTTATCATGTTTCCCAATCATCTTAAGTAGGAGCCATTGACACCACTTTTGCAAAAAATCAGCCTTCCAATAAGATATTTGGAAAACAATTTCTATCCATTAATATGTCAGCAATATGTCCCAGAAATATGAAGTAATATTTATTCATTCATGCATAATACATGGCACATGGTATCCATTGTAGATAGTTAATAAACACTTGATGAATAAATAAATGAATAAGGAGGTAATAAATGACTAATTTCTTGGAAGCTGCAATCTCAACTGGAATAACAGTTGTCAAGTTTCACAACCTAAATTTTCACTTGGAAACTATTCACAATTCAAAAAGAAGAAAGAAAGAAACTCGTGTCAGTCTCAAGTCTAAATCTATTAATTTAAAGTCTATATTTATTAGTTTCAATGGCAGTGAAAATGGAAAGATGGAGGGAAAATTATTTATGCCCACGATCAAAACCCTACCCTTCACAGGTAGATTTCTAATTATTCTGAATCATTGTTTTTAATCTAAAGTTGATTAAAAAGATTCCCAGAAAAACTTAAAAATAAAATTAAACCGTTGAAACCATTAGTGAATGAGTCAAGAACAATAATGTTCAACTAATCCCCATGCTCAGCTTTCTTCCTATTATGGTTTGAATCAACTGCTAAAACTTCTTGCTATTTAGTCTATTTTTTTCCCCACTAAGAAACCTTTTACGATCAGAAAACGGAATATAATATTCTATGCAGTAGGAGCTTCTTTTTAAGCATTGGAAACTTTTTTTTTTACATATAAATGCAGATTCATGAAATATATTGGGACAAAGTGGAATTCCTAATTTGAACATATTTTGAGTCTGTTAAAATTAAAAAATAATCCCTATTTACATCTTAACGTTACATTTCATGACTCTTAATTCACGCGAGTAGATAACTATTTTAGAACAGAAATAACCTTTAAAAAGTTTGTTTAATTAAGAGTCCAAAGCCAGATTTATCATTTACTCTGTTCCCAACAAAAAGAGTCAGTTTTCCTTTTTTATTTGACAGGATCCATCAGTGGCATTACTTTTTCTATGGTCAGTCAGCCAGGGTCCAAATTCTAAAAGTGTACATTTGCATGCCATTCTTATACTTAATCAATATGTCCCATGCCTATAACAATCAGTCAACTAAGCAAGTACCTATTGAATGTATTCCAGCAATTGCTGGAAGTAGTGGAGAACAATGTCCTTGCTTCAAAGGAGTTTATCAGATTTGGAGACAAGATTAACATGCTAATGAAACAATTAGGAAAAATAACAGATGATACTACATAATTAAGTAGTACCTTATGAAAGCATAAACTGTAATTATAGAAATTTAGGGAAAGAAGATCAGGAAAAAAGGACAGGTTAGTGAATACACCTTAATAATAATCATCATTATTATTATTTTGTGGCAGGTGTTTATATATTATTGCTAAACTTTGGAAAGTGGGTTTTTATGTTGGCTCCATTTTATAGCCAATGAAATTAAAAAAGTTCCATAAAGAACAATGACCACCCACAGTGCTCATTGCTAGATAGTGGAGGAATTGAAATACAACCTTGACCAGTTCCTGAGTTCTTTCCACATTGCAGCATTACTTTTTATGGAGTCAAGTGGACCTTGATGCCTGGAAAACTTTACTATGCTGAGAGGAGGGGTAGGGCTATTCAGGCAAGTGCATAGTGTGAGGTACGGGGAAGAAGGGATCTATCCCTTCTCACTGAGCTCACAGTATGTGCTATACACTGTGCTGGGTCCTGGGAATCAATGGAAAACAAACAGTCATGACGTGGGCCTTCATAGAGTTTAGACCAGGAGAGGTGAACATTCATCAAATAAACACAAAACAAGTAAAAAATTGTAGCTGATATAAGTGCTGTGGAGAAGAGACACATATTTCAATGAGAATACAAAATGAGAAATTTAACCTAATAAGGAAGTTCAGAGAAGGATTTCATGAGACACATGGAAGTGTATATGATTATATAAGCATGGAAAAAAGATACAGAAGACTATACTTTAGGTGCTGGTAAAGATTGGTTATGGGAAACGGAATAAAGGTGGATGGTGGGAGAGGAGAAGAAAACCAAAAGAAAATAGTTCTCTGTGATTAAAAAAGAATGCACACATTAGAAGTATGTTAACCAAATGTGACTAGTAGTTATCTAAGGTGGTGGAACTTCAGGTGTTTTTATGCATTTTCTTGTAATTCCTATATTGTTTGAATTATTTTTACAATAAGCATATGTTATTTATACCATTTTTATTGTGGAGGGAAAATATTTCCCTAAAGAAATTGCTTTTGAAAAACAGTCATTTCAAAAGTACGCAATGACTTTCAAGTTATTTGTAATCTACATTTATTTCAAGAATTCCGAAATCTTGAGGTGACATAGAGAAAAATAATTGTAACTGTTTCATCATGCTGACCATTTCTGAAAATAATGTAGTTGTAAAAGACAGAAAGCTGGTACTTAGGTAGTGGTGGTAATGAAAAAGAGAATGAGATAGAGTCATGGGATAAATAAATTGGGGGAAGAAAGGACAGAATTTGTTGGTGCATTAGACAAGGGAGATAAGAGAGAGGAAATTGTCCAAGAAGTGAGCATCATGTACTTTAAAAAGATTGGGGTTAGCATTTTGCTGATTTGATTTCATCCACTTGGTGGATATTGGTGAGGTAATAAAGAACATAGCATTTAAATGAATAAATAATTCACCTAGCTTCCTCAATTTTTGCTTTAAGTAGTAATCAGTTTTGCTTCACCGTTATCAAGTGTCTCATGACTGCTGGGAAGAGAGAGTTTAATTAAGAGTAAAAGAGAAATAGGGGCTGGACCTGTGGCCAAGTAGTTAAGCTCGTGCGCTCCACTGCGGCTGCCCAGTGTTTCGTGGGTTCCAAACCTGGGCGCCGACATGGCACCGCTCATCAGGCCACGCTGAGGCGGCGCCCCCCATGCCACAACTAGAAGGACCCACAGCTAAGATATACAACTATGTACCGGGGGGCTTTGGGGAGAAAAAGGAAAAAAAAATCTTTAAAAAAAAAAAGAGTAAAAGAGAAATAAAGGTTCTTTATTGGGAAGAAGATATGACAACCAGAGAATAATTCTTTAGATTAGATTAAAAACATAAAATACCTGAGAAAGTCTGAAAGAAAGGCCTTTAATACAAATGAATAAAGGAAACAGTAAAACTCTGTGAGTGATCTGAAGAACAATGGAGAAAATAAGGCAAATGAAAAGTGATGGAACCGGGGGCGGTAAGGAGTCTAAGTCCAAAAGTAGAAGATGAATTCTAGATATAAAGATAGGATGGAGGGAAGGGAAATGTGCAAAGAATGGAAACAATGTCCACAGAGAAAAAGAACACCATTTCTATTTTGTAGCAACTCCCACACTGTAAAAATTCTACATAATAGATACAAAAGAGAAGAGAGAAAGGCAGCAAGTAAAGCAATTACCTCTATACTGTACAACCAAATATATTCTACTGCTAAAGAGAATTAGCCACCTTTTCATGAAGAGTAAAACACCAGAAAGTGATTTTAAAAACTAGCTTTGGAATACTTTGATTGCTGATATACAAAAGAAATAGCTAAAAATATGAAAATTTACTGAGGTGAAATGACAATAGAAAGAGTTCGAGTTTTATTTTCAGGTAGCCCTGAGATAATCCCAGCCCTTATTCACACTAGCTGTGTAAGCTTGGGCAAGTTACTTAACTTTCTGTATCAGATTCCTTAACTGTAGGCGGTGAAGCATAATACGTTTTCATTTGGCTTTTATAACAATTAAATAAAATGATGCAAGTGCATGCCTGGCACATAGTCATTCAATAAATGTATTTCCCTGTTCAATTAAAAATTAAGTATTTCTTTTAGAAATTAAATGTTTTAAGAAATTATATATATACTGCCTTGACACAAAATTTGGCTCTTCTACCACCTTTGTTAGAGAAAATTTGAACTATTTTTTTTCCCAGAAATTAAAACTAAGGAGAAATCATTTCCATGTCACTTAAAAAACTCTCCTTAAAATTATCTATGAGTCCCCCAAACTACGCTAATCTTCTTAATTATAAAGTAGACTTTGTTGATTCCCTGCTCTTCCTCCAGGGAGGAATCCTCAGCCCCAATCAACACAGCAAATTGCGGCGTGGCATGACTCAGGAGAAAATGGTGGTGGGGCTAATCAAATGCCTTCACAGGAAAGAAAAGAATTTTAAAAGTAACTCTCAGGAAATCTCCATATCTTCATGAGCTAAAAATGCTCAAAGAAAGTAAATGGGTTTCAGAAATTATTGAAGTGAAAGGCACATCTAAAAAATGAATGAATAATAAGGAAATTCAATAGCCACAGGTTAGTTCTAAAGGCCAAATGGAATCAATAACTGGAGACCTGGTTATAGATTAGAATTGAGTCCTAGTAAGATTTAAGACTTCTGTTTTCAGTCTCTAAAAATGTGGCAAAACAGTACACCTGTATAAGGTACAATCAGGTAGTGTTTTTCTTAGGCATGTACATAGTTTTTTCTAGTTTTTAAATTCTCAAGAAATAAGGATAATGCAGTATGGGAGAACTGCCCAGAGTATCTAAGTTAGGTGGGAGATTATGGAGAAAGACTAAGGGAAAAACATCAGACATTACTCACTAAGTCTGCGTAAGTTTATGGCAGTCCCTAAAGATACAAAGAGCTGGCAGGACCACATGAAGAAAAAGTACATTTTGACCTTCTTTTCCACATATCTCGGGTATCATCCACAGAAACAAGCTCGTCTTTTGTTCCACACTCAATCAATTATTCTATATGAGAAGAAAACTCATGAAAGTTTTCCAATTATCCTAAGATAATGGAAAAGAACTATCAATTTAAAAAATATTTTTTTAAAAAAAGGTGATGGAAAGTTGGACTTCTGATGCCTCCAAATTTCTTCTATTTCGTTCAGTGTTCTTTTCATTCCTAAAGTCTCTGTTCTGAATGAAATCTTCAGGCCATATAGATTAGGAATGTAATTCCCAGCAAAGCATTCATTATCTTGAAATTCTAATCAAACAATTAAGATGATTCACGGACTTCTCATTAGAATGAGGTTATACTGAGGTTGGGGCTTAAGCATGTACCCAGCCAGGCCAGAAGGATGACCACAACTCCCTAGACAATATATAGAGACATGTGGTTGATGTTCAGTTTTGAAATACACTAAAAATGTTCTCCATGGTTCAGAGCTTAAATACTTCCAACCTTGGTAATATTCATATCCAGAAATCCTTGCACAGTCTCAAATGTGTGAGTTCTTATGAGGTTGCATGTATTTGGGTTTGTTTTTGCGTTTGGAGTTTGTTCTTCTGTTTGTTTGTTATAGTTTACTTGCATCCATCAGAGAAAATTTGATCGAAAAGATCTAAGTGGCTCCAGGGCTTACTAAACAGTGCAGTGAAACGCTGTTAACATAATTTCTCAAATGAATATATTGATTTTTTTAATTGAAAGAGCAAAGAAATGAATAAATGAAATGATAGAAAAAACAAACAGAAGAGTTGGATTTGGAAATTAAGACTGCTACCTAAATACGTGTGGAAGTGGCAATATATATTTTTTATTTGTCAAAACATTTTTTTAGGCATGCACAGTTCCATGTTTATAGTTTGTTCATTTAAAAATCTACCTATAAAAACATGATTTCTGAAAATCTGTAGGTTTACTTGAAGGTTTTTTTGATGTCACTTTACAAGGAATAGTTTACTTAATTTTGATATTTAAAATGCCTTAATTATGTTATAATATAGGCACAGCTATAATTATGTTCCTAAATAATATTTACTTCTCATGATAGCAAAATATTTTAAGAATATTCTTTAATAGACAAAAGGGAAAAATTTAATTAGCAAGATACGCTCGCAGTATTTTCCTTCTTTCTTTCCAAATATTTTCAGTTTTTATGTCACTTTTCAAACATGGCAAAATATAATGTTTATAGCAAAGATACCCGGATTTCCACACATGGCAGGGATGAGGTAAGGTAATACTGTCTTAGAACACACTTTTGCATTGAAGAGAATCCTGCTCAATAAGCTTAAGCAAAGGTAGTGTATTAAGTAGATCATGATTTAATGGACTCCAAAATAAAAGCTAAACCTCCAGATACCAGGAAGAGCAGGAGCCAGGCAGTCCTAGGGGCCTCAGCAGCAAACATTCGTGGTTTCTGACTCTCACAGTTCCCCATAAACTTGAGACAATGAGTCTGACTGACTTGGTCCAATCTATGTATGAACTGGCTCCTTCAGGCCATGCTGTACCCTTGATCAAATTAGAGTGGTTGTGGATGTTGACCATATGAGAACATATTTCCTTTGAAGGCATGTGAAAGGGAAAGATATATAGCACATACAGTACAATCACTAAAATAATTAAAAGTTGGATAGTGCAAAGATAAAAGTTATCACTTGCTTGAAGTACAGCTCTGAAATTTTGGCGCCAATGTTTGAATTAATCTCCTTAAAAGATCAAAGCCCAACACTGGCATCCGGGGTCTTTTTAAAAGGAATTTCATGGATATAATTCAGAAGTCAATATCTAATGTACTTTAGCTCCAAATTAAGTTGAATACCATTATGATCAGTAAACACCTCTTGCTGTTACTTATGTATATATGAGAGTAACTAGTAGTAATAATTATTCCTTTAAACTCACTGTATAAACCATTATATATACTTCTTTAGCACTTAATGTAATCTTAATGCTTTTCCAAGTAATTCCAACTAATAAATATATAAATAAAGTAGCAAAATCAGGCCAATAAGGTTTACTGAAAACTTTGCTTTTCATTAATATAAGTAAATATGTATTGAAAAACCTCCATGACACCTAATTCTGGAACTATGACAATCAATAATCGTTCCAAACCTGGATATTGTTAAAACTTTAATAACAAATGTGAAGAGGAAAGAATAATCAACATACATGGTGGAATATCAGCATCTCAACTTCCAACATCTGAGCCACAAAGGGAGCCTCTGCTCTTTGTTTCACTCAAGTATCATTTCTCAGAATGGTACAACATGGCTTTCTTTCTTCCATGCATAAACATTATTCCCTAGCAGTAATTAAGGATTCAGCTAACATCTGTAGTCTTCCTCCACCTTTACCCCCTTAAGCCTATCCTTGAGTACAGCCACGATGACCCACAAAGATGTTGCTACCTGGCGTAACTTATTCCGTGGCTTTCCCTGGCCTATAAGTTAAGTTGAAGACTTTTGCAGTCTCATAATGCAAATTCCTTCTTGTCTGGCCCATTCTTTCCTCTCCAGATTCTTCTATTCCTACACTCAGCCTTACAATTGTCATTTGGTAATAAGAAAATATCTGTCGCTCCCATTCACTTTATGCTTCTGGGTCTTTTCTTATGCTTTCCCCTCTGATTGGAATATTCCCCTACTCTTTCTTTACCTAACCAATTTCTACTCTCCCATAAAGACTCAGTTCCTGGCTACCTAATCTTAGGAATATTCCCTGAGCCTACCTAATAGGGCTAAAATTTTCCCCTTTGTCATCCTAAAATGCCCCAAAAAACCTCAATCACAGCATTTATGATATTATTTTGAAAGACCAGTTAATGAGTCTATTGCTCCACTAAACTACAGGCTGGTTACATGTTCCACCACCAATGCCTACTGGGAACTTGATATTCTTAGATTTGTTGGACAGAATGGAATTGCTGATACAGTTATCTGCTGATACTGTTTCTGACAACAAAAACGTTAAGCCATTTCATAGGGAATTTGAAACCCCAACAGAAATCAAGAAATTTATAAACTGGTTGTTTTAAAAATATTCAGTTGCTTGAGTAAAGTGAATTTAATCTTTAATTTTTTGTATCAGTCTGCTGCAAGCAAATGTCTGTGCACAGATATAGCACCAGAGCATTTTCTTGGCATGCTAGCTTACTGCCTGGAACCATCTCAACACTTTGCCTAAAGGAAGACAGTGACTGTTCAAGCAGAAGACTTGCTGATGGGTCTCAAGGCATGGTTGAAATGGTGCATTTCGACATTAGAATTTTGTAATCACAACCATCACAAATAATGTGTTTTGGTTCAATTACTCAAATCAAGCAGCACATTTCTGTTGTTCTATATCCTAAATTCCTCACTATTTTATACTTTTAAATGTAATGAGAACATTAATAGAAACTTTATAAATGCTATACTAATGCAAAGGAGGGATCCATATAAGTAAAATAAAGTAGATAGATAAATGTATACATTGATTATTCAGAGAAAATTCTGCGTCCTGCATTACCTGCATCTCTGAGGTCACAGTGATTTTGGAGTTCAACACATCTGAATTGTCCAGATAATTGCTGTAATTTCCCATTTCACTAAACTAATATAAGAATGGCCTTAGGACAATTTTTAAATGAAGCAAACTGAGATGAAACCTAAGAAACAAGGTAAAATTCTACTTTCTTCTTAACGACAAATTAGATTTATAAACTATGCTTTTGTTTTACATTTTGCACACTCTAAAATTACTTCAGGAGAAGTCTCTGTAGAAGAGCATTATTTTCCAATTCAATATCCAATTTTTCAGAGCATTTCAATTATTAGAGAGGAGGTATCTCAGAATTAAACATAGATGAGCATTACAAAATGAGCCCTGTAGCTTTCCTCCCTCTCTGTATTGGTGTGTACTTGTTCATGCTCTCTACCTCATTTACAGAATCCAGTGATAAAAAGTTTCTCACTTGGTATTATGCGTATCGATGGTATGGAAGAGCTCATGTAATTCTTCCCTGCTCAGAACACCATCTGCAAAATATGCTTTGAATTCTTCAAAGGATAATTTTCCGTCATCTGAAATGGTAAGAACAAACAGAAGAGAAGCACATCATTTCAACTTTGTACATTGTTTTATCTTTTAATTTTTAAAACCTTGCTCAAACGTTTGTGCAGGTTTATTTGTGCATGCACACACATGTATTCAAAAATAAAGAATAATTCAAGGGTTTAAAAAGAAAAATAATTTAATGTACGTTTATAGTACATACTGTAGATGTATACACCCTGATGAACTATGTCTACGTGGTTTGGAGTATTTTTTGGTTCATTTATTCATATGGCAAACATTTGACAAGCAATTTAACTGGCCATACCAAATAAAAGACCAAGACAGAGACAATTATTTAGATGTTTTGCCTGCATATACAGGATCCAGCATATTGCAGAATAAATAGTGTATGTTTACTAAGTGTATATTGATTGAATAGTTGCTAATGTGTGAATATCAGAATTATTACAGTCCAACAAGCTGTGTTCATCTACTTACTCATTAAATAAACACTTGCTAAGCCAAATACATTTCACTTATTGTGAGATACATAAGTGAAAGACAATGAGGGAGTCTAATAAAAGACATAAGATGTGCAGACATACGTATAAGTATGTTACACAGTAAAACACAGTAAGTGCAATGACAGACACAATATGGAATGTATGAGAATTGGGGTAATAAAAGATCCTTTCATTAGGGGACATGAAGAGTTTTAGTGACTTTTGTACCTGACTTTGAACAACAGGTAAATTCTAGATATGTAGAGATGGAAGAAACACATTAATAATAGATGAAAGTAAAAGATTTGTACAAGACACAGCAGCAGAGAATCTAAGGGAGGGAATAGACATGAAGTGAGAGGAAAGCACCTTCTCTCCTTGCAAGGAGCTGCCTCGTCAGTTACCTCACGTAAGAGGCCAAATGACTGCAAGGGGTGAAATTATTCTCTCCATTTACAAAGACGCAATTGAGGTCTAAGGAGAAAGTTGCCCAGTGTCACAAAACTCCTAAGTGTGGTCCTACTGTACTGAACAAAGTAAAATTTGTCTTTGAGTAGAAAGTAATTTAATGTGACTGGATCTTCAAGGTTCATTTAGAGCAATTTTTTCCCTCAAAAGATGGCCCATATACCACCTGGAGAACTGTTAAAATTCAGATTCTTGGGCCAGAGAATCAGAATCTCACAGTGGCATGGAGGGGTCGGTAGACAAGAAATCAGGATTTTTAACAACCTGTGTGATTCCTCCTTACACTAATGCTTGAGAGGTATTATTATAAAGCACAAAATAGGCCTAGTCACTGAATTACTTAATTTTTCAGATAGGGATTTAAAGGCCGTAACATTTCAAAAATCTTTGTTTGCAAAATATAGATATAAAGACCCCTGAGAGTTTTAAATTTGTGTTTCATTTCGCTTTTTAACTTAATAGGTATATTAAAACTAACTTTCCAATTAATTCTCACCAACAGTTAACTGGCCAGACATAGACTTAGAGGTCTTAAAAATACCTCTCTGGCCCATGGCTCTGCTGCAGCCCAGAGGAGGCAAGTGAAATAAAGCAGGACCAAACAGTGGTAGAGCTGTAAGTCTGGGTGAACCAGCTCCTGGCTGCTATAAAAGCCCATAACACTGCTGCAGTCCCTAAGGAGGGAGTGGATCTAGGTGGGTCTGTGGGAGCAGGCAGCAGCAACCTGAAATCCCTGTGTGTGAGTGTTCCCAAAGTCTACAGGAGACCACACAGGGCCACTGCAATCCCAAGGAGTGGCCTAGCCTCAGCCAGAAACAGCTGACAGGGATTCTCGTGGGCATAGATTACACAGCTCCTGCCCCCTCCCGCCCAGTGCCAGCAAGTGGAAGCAGTAACCAAACTCTGTCTCTATGCAGATGCACAAATACACATCATTAAGCAGTATGAAAAAATATATTAAATCTCCAGAACAGAAGGAAAACGAAAAGTACCCAGAAAACAATCCCAAAGACACAGAAATCTATAACCTAAATGACAAAGAATTCAAAATAGCTATCATTAAAAAACTCAATGAGTTAAAAGAAAATACAGATAGACAACTTAACGAGTTCAAATGCTATGTCACAAAAGAGCTCAATACTATAAAGAACAACCAATCAGAAATGTTGGAGATGAAAAACACAGAGGAGGAGATTAAGAAACATATGGACTCCCTAAATAGCAGGGCTGATAATATGGAGGACAGAATTAGCAGTCTGGAGGAGAGGAATATAGAAATGCTTCAGATAGAGGAGGAGAGAGATCTAAGACTAAAAAGAAATAAAGAAACTCTCTGAGAAATATCTGACTCAATTAGGAAAGGCAACATAAGGATTATAGGTATCCTAGAGGGAGAAGAGAAAGAGAATGGAGCAGAAAGCTTGTCCAAAGAAACAATAGCTGAGAACTTCCAAAACCTGGGAAGGAGCTGGAAATCCATGTGACAGAAGTGAATAGATCTCCAAATTTTATCAATGTAAAAAGACCAACCCCAAGGCATACAGTAGTGAAGATGGCAAAAGTCAATAACAAAGATAAAATATTAAAGGCAGCAAGGCAGAAGAAAATAACCTACAAAGGAAGCCCTATCAGGCTATGAGCAGATTTCTCAGCAGAAACCTCACAGGCTCAGAGAGCGTGGAATGATATATTCAGAATTCTGAAAGACAAAAACTTTCAGCCAAGAATACTCTATCCAGCAAAAATATCCTTCAAATATGATGGAGAAATGAAAACTTTCCCAGATAAACAAAAGTTAAGGGAGTTCATCGCCACAAGACCCCCAATGTAAGAAACGTTCAGGAAGATCCTCATACATGAAAAAAAAAGGGGGGGAAGTTACAAAACCCCTGAGTAAGGAGATAAGTAGAAAGACAAAATCAGAAAGTTGCAGGTCTCCATCAGAACAGGTTAGTAAATGTGTAAGTATAACATTAAAGATAAAGGGAAGGGAAACACCAAGAATAAATATAATCTTGTCATTTTAACCACAAACTCACAACACAAGAAGAAAAAAAGATGTTACAATAACAACTTAGAAGGGGAAGAGGAAAGAGATGGATCCAGCTTAATCTAAGGAAATAAGAGGCTATCAGAAAATGGACTATCTCATGTATGAGATGTTTTATACAAACCACATGGTAACTACTAAACAAATATCTAGAACAGAGACACAAATTACAAATAAGGAGAAAACTAAGAAAACCAACATAGAAAACTACCTAACTGAATTGGTAGTCTGAAATAGATGGGATGAGAAAGAAAGGAATGCAGGAGAACCAGAAAACAAGTGATAAAATGGCAGCATTAGGCCCCCGCATTTCAATACTCATTCTAATTGTAAATGGATTGAATTCTCCAATCAAAAGACACAGAGTGGCAGGATGGATTAAAAAACAAGACTTAACAATATGCTGCCTCCAGGAAACACATCTCAGCCCCAAAGACAAACACAGACTCAGGGTGAACTAATGGAAGATGATACTCCAAGCTAATAGCAAACATAAGAAAGCAGGTGTCACCATACTTATATCAGACAATGTAGACTTCAAGGCAAAACAGGTAAAGAGAGACAAAGAGGGGCAGTATATAATGATAAAAGGGACACTCCACCAAGAACACACAACACTTATAAATATATATGCACCCAACAAAGGAGCATCAAAGTACATAAAGCAACTATTGACAAAACTAAAAGGAGATATCAACAACAATACAATAATATTAGGGGACCTCAACACCCCACTAGCACCAGTGGATAGATCATTCAGACAGAAAGTCAATAAGGAAATTGTAGAATTAAATGAAAAACTAGGCAAGATTGACTTAATAAATACATATAGAACACTCCATCTAAAAACAGCAGGTTACGCATTCTTCTGAAGTGCACATGGAACATTCTCAAGGATAGACCATATGTTGGGAAACAAAGCAAGCCTCAATAAGTTTAAGAGGATTGAAATAGTATCAAGCATCTTTTCTGACCATAATGCTATGAAACTAGAAATCACTTACAAGAATAAAGCTGGGAAATGGGCAAAGATGTGGAGATTAAACAATATGCTACTGAATGACAAATGGATCATTGAAGAAATCAAAGGAGAAATCAAATATTATCTGGAGACAAATGAAAATGAAAATACACCATACCAACTCATTTGGTATGCAGCAAAAGCAGTCCTAAGAGGGAAATTCATTAGAATACAGGCTCACCTCAATAAACAAGAAAAGTCTCAGATAAGCAATCTCAAATTACACCTAACAGAATTAGAAAAAGATGAACAAATAAAGCCCAAAATCAGTAGAAGGAGGGAAATAATAAAAATCAGAGCAGAAATAAGTGAAATTGAAATAAAAAAGACAGTAGAAAGGATCAATGAAACAAAGAGCTGGTTCTTCAAGAAAATAAATAAAATTGACAAACCCTTAGCCCAACTCACTAAGAAAAAACAGAGAAGACTCAAATAAATAAAATCAGAAATGAACGAGGAGAAATCACAATGGATACCACAGAAATACAAAAGATTACAAGAGAATACTATGAAAAACTATATGTCAACAAATTGGACCACCTAGAAGAAATGGATAAATTCTTAGACTGTTACAACCTCCCAAAACTGAATCAAGAAGAAATAGAGACTCTGAATAGACCAATCACAAGTGAAGGGATTGAAACAGTAATCAAAAACCTCCCCCAAAATAAAAGTCCAGGACCAGACGGCTTCTCTAGAGAATTCTACCAAACATTCAAAGAAGATTTAATACCTATCCTTCTCAAACTATTCCAGAAAATTGAGGAAGATGGGGTACTTCACATTCTACGAGGCCAACATCACCCTGGTCCCAAAACCAGACAAGGACAACACAAAGAAGGAAAACTACAGGCCAATATCATTGATAAACATAGATGCAAAAATCCTCAACAAAATATTGGCAAACAAAATACAGTAATATGTTAAAAAGATCATACACCATGATCAAGTGGGATTTATATCAGGGACATAGGGATGGTTCAACATCCGCAAATCAATCCATGTGATACACCACATTACCAAAACGAGGAACAAAAACCACATGATCATCTCAATAGATGCAGAGAAAGGATTCAACAAGATCCAACATCCATTTATGATAAAAACACTCAATAAAATGGGTATAGAAGGAAAGCACCTCAACATAATAAAGGCAATATATGACAAACCCACAGCCAACATCATACTCAGTAGGGAAAGAGTGAAAGCCAACCCTCTGAGAACAGCAAGAAGACAAGGATACCCAATCCCACCACTTTTTTTTTTCACCACTCTTATTCAACATAGTACTGGAGGTTTTAGCCACAGCAATTAGGCAGGAAAAAAAAATAAAAAGAATCCAAATAGGTGATGAAGTGAAACTCACACTCTTTGCAGATGACATGATTTTATATATAGAAAACCCTAAGAAATCCATTGGAAATATACTAGAAGTAATCAACAATTACAGCCAAGTTTCAGGGTACAAAATCAACTTACGTAAATCAGTAGCATTTCTATACTCTAATAACGAACTAACAGAAAGTGAACTCGAGAACACAATCCCATTCACAATCGCAACAAAAAGAATAAAATATCTTGCAATAAATTTAACCAAGGAAGTGAAGGATCTATACAATGAAAACTACAAGACTTTCCTGAAAGAAACTGATGATGACATAAAGAGATGGAAAGACATTCCATGCACATGGATTGGAAGAATAAACATAGTTAAAATGGCCATACTACAGATTCAAGGCAATCCCAATCATAATTCCAATGAAATTCTTCACAGAAATAGAACAAAGATCCCTATAATTCATATGGGTCAACAAAAGACCCTGAATCGTTAAAGCAATCCTGAGCAAAACGAACAAAGCTGGAGGCATCACAATCCCTGACTTCAAAACATACTACAAAGTTATTGTAATCAAAACAGCAATGGTACTGGTATAAAAACAGGCACACAGATCAATGGAACAGAATTGAAAGCCCAGAAACAAAACCACACATCTACAGACAGCTAATCTTTGGCAAAAGAGCTGAGAACATATAATGCAGAAAAGAAACTCTCTTTAACAAATTGTGTTGGGAAAACTGGACAGACACATGTAAAAGAATGAAAATCAACCATTCTTTTACACCACTCACAAAAATAAACTCTAAATGGATAAAAGACTTAAACATAAGACCTGAAACCATAAGACTTCTAGAAGAAAATATAGGCAGTACACTCTTTGACATCAGTCTTAAAAGGATCTTTTCAGACACCATGTCTTCTCAGACAAGGGAAACAACAGAAAGAATAAACAAATGGGACTTCATCAGAGTAAAGAGCTTCTACAAGGCAAGGGAAAACAGGATTGAAACAAAAACACAACCCACCAATTGGGAAAAAATATTTGCAAAGCATATATCCGACAAAAGGTTAATCTCCATAATATAGAGAGAACTCACACAACTCAACAACAAAAAATCAAGCAACCCAATCAAAAAATGGGCAGGGGAGATGAACAGACATTTCTCCAAAGAAGATATACGGACAGCCAACAGGCACAGGAAAAGATGCTCATCATCACTGATCATCAGGGAAATGCAAATCAAAATTACACTAAGATATCACCTTACATCTGTTAGAATGGCTAAAATAAGTAAAACAAAAAATAACAAATGTTGGAAAGGTTGTGGAGAAAAATGAACCTTCACACACTGCTAGTGGGAATGCAAACTGGTGCAGCCACTATGGAAAATATTATGGAGACTTCTCAAAAAATTAAAAATAGAAATACCAAATGACCCAGCCATCCCATTACTGGGTATCTATCCAAAGAACATGAAATCAGCAATTCAAAGAGACCCATGTACCCCTATGTTCATTGCAGCATTATTCATAATAGCCAAGATGTGGAAGCAACCTAAGTGCCCACTGACTGATGATTAGATAAATAAGATATTGTATATATATATATATATATATATACACATATATACATATATATACATACAATGGAATACTATTTAGCCACAAAAAAGGATAAAACCATCCCATTCACAAAGAAAGAGAAATTCTGCATGATTCCCCTCATATTTGGAAGATAAACAAACATATGGACAAAGAGAACAGATTAGTGGTTACCAGGGGAAAGGGGGATGTGGGGTGGGCACAAAGGGTGAAGTGGTACACCTATAATATGACTGACAAATAATAATGTACAACTGAAATTTCACAAGATTGTAAACTATCATAACTTCAATTTAAAAAAAAAATCCCTACCTTGATCAAGCACAGAATGAGTTCCCCACCCCCAGGGGCCCTTGGGCCAGACTAGCTCAGCCTAGTTCAGCCATTCAAACATCATAACAACCATTACAAAATGAAGTTTAATCCATTAGGCTCATCAATTGTCTATTTTTTGTGTTTCTGTTTTTGGATGGGTTATTTTAGAGTCATGTCTCAAATGACTACTTTAAACTTTAGCCCCATGTAACCTGATGTATATCCCAGACTAGACTTTGAATTGCATCTCTACTGTGCATCTCCTTACTTTGATGAAAAATATATTGCCAGGTTGGGGAACTGGACACAAACCAAATCTAGATATAGGGCAAAGAGATAAAGGAAAAGAACTTTCATTCACTTAAAAACAAAAACAGAAATCAACCTACTATTTTCAACTCTACCACAGTGATCTGCAACAAACGTAATATGTACATATTAATGGAAGAATATATTTTCCTTGGTACGCTGAAGCAGGCTATTAAAGAACTGAGGCTGCCTGTGCACCCTATGGACAGTGTAGGCCTCTGTAAATCTGCTTTAGAATTACCATAAGTGAGTTCAAGTAATAATATACATACTATCAAATAAAACCATCGAATAACAAGTGCTTTGTGATTCTATGGAGGCTATGAAGGCTTAAAGCCTTTTCTTGAATTCTTATTGGAAAAAAACACAAAAAGAAAAAGGAAGCATTGAATTACAGTTCTGACTTGAGGCATGGAAAGTGTGTTTTGAAAGCCTATTTTTACCAGATGCAGAACTGGAGATTTTCAATTTAGACTGCTACATTTTTAAACAGTCAATTGCAAAGAGTTACTTTTGAATATTTCTAGATTAGTGTCTTAATGTTAAACAAAAGTGTAACTTTTTTTTAAAGAAAAGGGAGAAAAAATATCCCTTTCTAGTGTGGTTCCACATTAATGAAGCAATCATAAAATTTTTATTAAAATATTTTATTTCAACTTCAACCTTCCTGCTGATCTTTTCTTTTGAAATGGAACAACACAGTTAAACCTTGATTTATACTTGCTCACATAATAGCCAAATCTTGTGAGGTCTAATGTCTTATGATAATAAATCTTTACTTTTACCACCAGGAGCACGGGTTTTTCAGCTTTTTCTATTAGAATTACATGCTTTGCCTGAGTTTGTCCTGAGCATAGCTGGCCCCTTTCTGCTTTATTTTTTAATTACTCTGGGCTTAAACTCCAAATTCCATTAATTTTTTTGAGATGGAGGCAGCAGAGTGCAGTTGCTTAGAGCATAATCTTAGAATAAAGAAAATCCTGAGTATTAAACACGGGTTTGACATTTACTAGTATTGCACTTTCATCCACCCTTTCATCAAGATCCTACTATAAGCTGAAACACTGTTTTGTGCTAAGAATATAGGTAGACAAGCCCTTATGGCTCTTATAATTATGATGACGGATATAGCAAATAAACAGCCAAATACAATATAAGGACAATTCTGGGAGACATAAGGTGATGTGGCAGCACGTAGAAAAGAAAACTATTCCAGATGTAAAGGCATATGGAAGGCTTCTTAGAAGAAGTGATATTTCAGTTGAGACACAAATGAAAAATAGAAATTAATGGGGGAAGATGTGTAAAGACAAAGAGTGTTCCAGGCAGAGGGAATGCCAACTACAAAGTTAAGAGGCAAGAAAGAATATGGGTTGGAAAAGAAAAAAATATCAACACACTCAGTCAAAGAGTATATGCTGGAGTAGAATGGTGGTTACTAGGGGCTGGGGAGAAGGGGGAATGAAGAGATGTTGATCAAGAGGTACAAAGTTTCAGTTATGCCAAAATGAATAAGTTCTGCAGATCTAATGTATAACGATGTGACTATTGTTAACAATATTGTACAGTCATGCACCACATAATGATGTTTTGGTCAACAACAGATGGTAAACATGATGGTGGTCCTATAAGATTAGTACCATATAGCTTAGGTGTATAGTACGCTATACCATCTAGGTTTGTATAAGTACACTCTATAATGATTGCACAACGACCGACGACGAAATCACCTAAGAACTCATTTCTTAGAACATATCTCCATTGTTAAGTGATGCATGACTATATTGCATACTTGAAATTTGCTAAGAAGGTAGATCTTAAGTGTTCTCACCACACTCACCAGAATAAAAACATGGTAACCTTGTGAGGCGATGGATATGTTAAGTAGCTTGATTGTGGTGAATATTTCACAATGTTTATGTACATCAAATCATCAAGTTGTATACCTTAAATATAAACAATTTTAAATTGTACTATATCTTAATAAAGCTGGAAAAAAGAAAGAATATATATTGGGAAGGAAGTAGGAGATGCCAGAGAGTTAGATACAGAGAATCAATTTCATGAAAAACCATAAAAATCATGGTAAAGAATTTTGAATTTACTCCAAGAGCACTCAGAAGCCACCATTATATTGGAAAGGTTACTGTGGCTGCAGTGAGTAAAATGAATTGGCGAGGTATGCCACTAGAAGAGAAGACCCATTAAGAAGATATTGCAATAATTCTGGCAAGAATTAAGGGTGGCATAAATTTTGATGTTGACAGGAAAAACACAGAGAAGTGGACAAATTTGTAATCTGTTTAGGAAATAGAATCAACAGGAACTGGTGACCAGTTCGAGGTGACAGGTGAGAGGAAGCAATAAGTCAAGGATCATACCCACTTTCCAGGATTGCTCAATCAGATGAATGATATCATCATTCATTGTAAGAGAGAATACAGGGCAAAAAGCATGGGGTGAAGTAAAGAACTCTTTTGGACATGCTGAAATTAGATGTACCTGTGGAATAAGTAGAAGCATCTAGTGGGCAGAGGGCTTATATGGTTCTAGAAAAGGAGAGGATGGGTGGGGGAGGAGGGAAGATAAGAAGAAAGGAGAGGGAGAGGGAGAGACAGAGAGAGAGATGGATAGAGAGAGAGGAAGGTTGAGATGTATGCTTAAGAGTTATCAACACATAGTAATTGGTCCTAGGAGTGAGTGAGTTGGTTCTCCCAAGGAGAATGCTTACAGTGAGAAAGGAAAGGGCCCAGAACAGACTTTGGAAATGCCAAATAAAGTCTTTAAGTTTGAGATTTTATAAATGCTTGATTCTTGCAAGGAATAAGTAAGAGGCTATATAGAAAACGCTTAGCGCAGTACCTAGCACATAGTAAGAGTTTAACAACAATAGGTACAATTTTGGGATGGATTTACTAGTTCAGTCTTGCTAAGTGACCGTTTATGTGTTTTTAATTCCCATTTTCTACCCTTCCTTGAAAAGTACTTATTGAGTACATATAGAAAGTAGGTATTTAATATGTTTGTTTAAAAATAGAAATTTTAATTTATTTTTGGGGTAATCAGGTTTAGCACATCCTAAAATTGGTGCCTCTTTAAAAAAAAAAAAGACTCTTTAAATATTCGATTTCTCCTTCAAGTTTCATTTCCACAAATATATGAACAACTGGAGCTCTGATCTCAGTGTTTCTCCTCCTCCTATCACCATTTTAATCTAGTTTTTGTGAGCATTTAAAAGGATTATCCTTTCCAAACACTGGCTTTTCTTTCATGTATTACTTTAACATTTTTGAACACTTTAAATATTGTAATTTATCAAGATTAAAACACCAAAGCACGGGTCTCTTCAATAATAACAGTGACACACATTGTGTGACACTTGTACTCATGTGTTTAAAATAATTATTATAAAGATGGTTCTAAGAAGCTACTTGCTAGAAGCTTTTAAACAGTTGGAAGCCTCAGACTCTCTGAGTTCGAAAATGAACACTTGGAAAGCATTACTGAATTTAATACACAAAGGGTAGCATATACTTTGCATGTGTATGCAAATTTTAGAGGCAGAAATTAAAAAAAAGCAAACTTGTTTCTAAAATGAAGTTCTTAAATTGTAAATTCAAAAAAATAATATTTTGTCAAATTTAATAGATTAAACCAAAGGCTGAGAGCAGACTACTATGAGAGGAAAAAATTCTTGGAGTCTTTAGTTTTTAAGGAACCTAGATTCTTTCATGGGTTTTACCCCTAGGAACCCCACCAGGTTCTCACAGTGAGAAGACAAGAAAGATCACCTTGTAACACTGGGAGGGGAGCAGGAAGAGTAATCATGGGATGTACCCAAGCGTTTTCCATGACAAAGGTCTACTCTCCAGGGGCAAAGATTTTATCAGAGCCCTATCCTACCAGGGGGAAGGGCATTTCTCCCACTGTAGTCCCCTCTGGCCTTCCTGTCTCAACTGAGGGTGGGAGGATTTAAAACACACTTGTGAAGGTCCCAGCCCAGGGACATAGGCCCACTAAAAGACTGACATTTAATCATAAGATTACAAAATACATCTGCTCCTCCATTTCCTTACCATCACACCAACATAGCTCTCATATAATAACAGTGCATTACAGCTGAAAGAATTGCAAGACTCAGACTCTCTCTGAGGAAGAGTACTTAGGGAAGCCCAAAGTCAACACAGGAGACAAAAAGACACAAGAGGAATTTGAAGCCTCTGGCACCTACTGCAAGAGCAAACATTAAACACAGCCCAACTCCTAGCCAGACTAATATAAATCCTCACACTACAGGCCTATGTATCTCAGTTCCTATTACCTGATACATCATATTTGGCTTTCACAAACAAATTACAAGGCATCCTAAAATGCAAGAAAAAGCAGTTTGAAGAGACAGAGCAAGCATCAGAACCAGACTCTGATATGACACAGATATTGGAATTATCAAACAAGAAATTTTAAATAACTATGATTAATATATTAAGGGCTCTAATAGAAAAAGTAGACAATATGCAAGAAGAGATGGGTAATGAAAGCTGACAGATGGAAATTCTAAGAAAGAATCAAAAGAAAATGCTAGAAATCAAAAACATTGTGAAAGAAATGAATGCCTTTGATGGGCTATCAGTGGACTTTATACAGCCGAGGAAAGAATCAGTGAGCTAAAGGTAGGTGAATAGAAACTTCACAAACTGAAAGGCATAGCAAAAAAAAAAAAAAGAAAAGAACAGAACATCTAAGAACTCTGAGAAATTTCAAAAGATGCTACATACATACAATTGGAATACCAGAAGAGGAAAGCGAGTACAGAGTGGAAGAAATATTTGAAATAATAATGGCCAAGAACTTTCCAAAGTTAATGACAGAAACCAAACCACAGATCCAAGAAGCTCAGAGAACACCAAACAGAATAAATTCCCTCTTCCACTTCCCCTCAAAGCAATCCTATACCTAGGCATATCATATTCAAACTGCAGAATATCAAAGACAAAGAGGAAATTTAGAAAGAGGTAGAGAAAACAAAATCTAACCTATCTAACACCAAGGATAAGAATTACAATTACAGTGGCCTTCTCATCAGAAATCATGCAAGCAAGAAGAGTGTGGGGTGAAATATTTAAAGTGCTGAAAGAAAAGTACCACAATGTAGAATTTCATATCCACTGAAATTATTCTTCAAAAGTGAACATGAAACAAAGACCTTCTCAGCTAAACAAAATTGAAGGAATTCATTGCCAGCAGAACTGCCCTGTGAGAAATGTTAAAAGAAGTTCTTTAGGGAGAAGGAAAGTGATATAGGTCAGAAACTCAGATCCACATAAAGAAAATAGAGTGTCAGAGAAGGAATAAATAAAAGTAAAATAAAATATTTTATTTTTCTTATGCTGAATTGATCTAAGAGATAACTGTACGAAGTAATAATACTAACAACATACTGGTAGTTATAACATATGGATAAGTGAAATAAATTATCTCAATTTCATAAGGAATGGAAGGAAGCATTGGAAATATTCTGTTATAATGTACTTATATTACCCACAAAGTGGTATAGTGTTATTTGAACATAGATTTAGATTAGTAAAAAACAACAAACTTAGATTAGTGAAAAATGTATGCAGCGACCACTAAAATTTTTAAAAAGAAACATAATTGATTTGCTAAGAGAGGAGATAAAATAGATTTATATAAAATACTGTTTAAAACAAAATAAGGCAGAAAATGAAACAAAAAACAAGAGCAACTGATAGAAAGTAACTACTAACATAGTAGATATTAATCCAACAATACCAATAATTACTTTAAATATGAATAGTCTAAATACACCAATTAAAAGACAGAGTTTGTCAGAGAGGGTAAAAAATGAAGAGCCAAGTATATACTGTCTACAGGAAACCCACATTAAATACAAAGACTCATTTAGGCTAAAGATAAAGGAATAGAGAAAGATATACCATAGTAATGCTAATCAAAAGAAACCTGAAGTAGCTATTTTAATTTCAGACAAAGTAGACTTCAAAACAAAGAAAATTATCAATGATAAAGAGGAGTATGACCTGGGGCCGGCCTCTTGGCCAAGTGGTTGAGTTTGCGCGCTCTGCTTCGCGGGCCCAGGGTTTCGCTGGTTCGGATCCTGGGTGCAGACATGGCAGTGCTACTGGGCCATGCTGAGGCAGCATCCCACATGCCACAACTAGAAGGGCCCACAACTAAAAATACACAACTATGTACTGGGGGGCTTTGGGGAGAAAAAGGAAAAATTAAGAAAAATCTTAAAAAAACCCCAGAGGGGTATGACCTAATTACAAAGGGGTCAATTCTCCCAGAGGACAACAATTCTAAGCATGTATGTACCTAACAACAGAACGTCAAAATACACGAGGCAAATATTGATAGAAATAAAAAGAAAAACAGACAAATCCACGATTATAGTTGGAGACTTCAACTCTCCTCTTTTAGTAACTGATAGATTAAACATGTAGAAAATCAGTAAGGATATAGTTGACATCAACACCACTATCAATTACTTCCTCTATAGTAATTTATAGAATACTCTTTCCAACAAAAGCGTAATGTGTCTCCTCAAGTTCACATGGAACATTCACCAAGATATGCCACTTATCTTTAAGGTGTGCACCATAAAACATACCTTAACACATTTAAAGTATAAAAGTTATACAAAGCATGTTCTCAGACCACAATGGAAATAAACTAGAGATCAATAACAGAAAGATAGCAGGAAAATCCCCAAATATTTGGAAATTAAGCATAACCTTTCTAACTAACACATGTATCAAAAAAGAAGTGTCAAGAAAAATTGAAAAAAATATTTTGAACTAAATGAATATGGCAATACAACATATCAAAATTTATAGAACGTAGTGAGAACAGTGCATAGAGGGAAATTTATACCATTAAATGCATATATTATAAAAGAAAAAAGACCTAAAGTCAATATCTAAGCTTGTACCTTAGGCAAGTAGAGTGAGAAGAGTAATTTGAACCTTAAGCAAGCAGGAGAAAATAAATAATAAAAATTAGTTCACAAATCAACAAAATTGAAACAAGAAAAACAATAGAGAAAATCAGCAGAACTAAAAGCTGATTCCTTGAAAAGATCAATAAAAGAAACAAAGCTCTCAACAGGCTAAGCTAAAAACAAAAAAAGAGAGAGAGAGAGAGACAAGACATACATTATCAATATCAGAAATGCAAGCGGAGATAACACTGTTGTTCCTATGGATACCGAAAGGATAATAAAGTAGTACTATGAACAACTCTATGCCCATAAATTTGATAACTTATCTGAAATGGAACAATTCACTGAAAGACACAAACTGCCAAAACTCACGTAGAGAGAAACAGTTTATTTTAATAGGTCTATATCTACAAAAGCAATGGAACTAATAATTAATAGCTTCACGAAAAATAAAGCACCAGACTCAGACAGACTCACTGGTGAATTCTATCAAACATTTAGGTAATAAATGACACCAATTTTCCACAATCTTCCAGAAAATAGAAGGAGAAATAACATTACTAACTCATTTTATAAATCCAGCATTATCCTAATATCCCAACTAGATCAAGATATTACAGGAAAGGAAAAATCTAAGCCAATATTGCTCAGGAACATAGATCCAAAAATTTCCAACAGAATATTAGCAAATCGACTCCACCAATATTTAAAAAGATTATACACCAAGATCAAGTAGGATTTGGTTCACTTATGCAAAGCTGGGCCACTATTCAAAAATCAATCAACAACATCAACATGCTAAAGATGAAAAAAATCCTATAATCATATCAACTGATGAAGAAAAAGCATTTTATGAAACCAAACACCCATTAATAATAAAAAACTCCCAGCAAACTAGGAATAGGAGGGAATTTCCTCAATTTGATAAGGAACATCTCCAAAAATCTACAGTTAAAATCATATTAAATGATGGGAAAGTAGATGCTTTCCTATGAGAATCAGGAAGTGATCTTAGGAGATGTCCTTTCTTATCACTCCTATTTAACAATATACTAGAAGTCTTAGCTATTGCAATATGACAAGTAACAGGAATAAAAGGTACACAGACCGAGAAGGTAGAAACAAAACTGAATTCTTTCACAGATGGCATAATTGTCTTTGTGGAAAATATCAAATAATCAGCCAAAAAAAAACCCCAAGCAAACTAACAAAAACCTCTGGAACTAAAAAGCAAATATAGCAAAGTCACAGGGTACAGGATTAATATACAAAAGTCAATTGCTTTACTATATATCAACAACAATCAATTGGGATTTGAAATTTAAAACAATAGCATTTACAATAGTACCAAAAAAGAATGGATCTAAATATAGAAAAGTACAAAACTCCAATGAAAGAAATTAAATAAGATCTAAATAAATAAATGAAAAGATAGTCCACGTCATGGATTGGAAGACTCAATTTTGCTAAAATGTCAATTCTTCCCATCTTTGTCATTTTATCAATGCAATCTCAATCAAAATGCCAGCAAGCTCTTCTGTAGTATTGACAAACATTCTAAAGTTTATATAGAAAGACAAAAGACTTAGAATAACAAACACAGTACTGAGGAGGAAAAACAAAGTTTGAGGACTTATACTGCCCAATTTCAAGACTTACTCTAAAGCTACAGCAATCAAGCCAGTGTTGTATTGGCAAAAGAACAGATGCAGGAACCAATGAAATGGAATAAAGAACTCAGAAATATACCCACACTAATACAGTCAACTGATCTTTCACAAAGAAGCAAAGGCAATTAAATAGAGAAAGGATAGTCTTTTCAAAAACTGGTGCAGGAACAATTGGCTGTCCATATGCAAAAAAAGGAAACTAGACATAGACCTTGCACCTTTGAGATAATAAAAATTAACTTATAATGGATCATAGACCTAAATGTAAAATGCAAAATAAGAGAAAATCTAGGTTACCTTGGGTTGGGTGATGAGATTTTATATACAACACCAAAAGTACAATCCATGAAAGAAAAATATTGATAGCCGGGCTTTATTGAAATTAAAAAATTTTGCTCTATGAAAAAAACATACTATTAAGAGAATGACAGATAAGCCACAGACTGGGAAAAACATCCACAAAACATACATCTGAATAAGGACTTATGTCCATAATATACAAAGAACTCTTAAAACTCAACAATAAGAAAGCAAAAAGCCAATGAAAAAAGTGGGCAAAAATCTGAATAGATACTACACTAAAGAAGATATACAGATGGCAAATAAGCATTTGAAAATACTTGCAATGTTGTTTGTCATAGAGAATTAATAATTTAAATAGTAATGAGATACTACTACACATCCATTACAATGGCTAACTCTCCACCACCCTCCAAAATACACCTGGCAATACCAATTCCTGGCTAGGATGTGGGGCAAAAAGAACATTCATTCATTGCTAGTGGGAAAGTAAAATGGTACTGCCACTTTGGAAGACATTTTGGCATTATCTTATGTAGCAGTCATGCTCCTAGGTATTTACCCAACTGGTCGAGAACTCATGTCCATACAAAGAACTGCATGTGAATGTTTATAACAGCTTTATTCATAATCACCAAAAATTGGAAATAACCAAAATATCTTTCATTAGGCACATGGATAAGATAATTTTGGTACATCCACACAACAGAATATTATTCAATGTTCAAAAAAATGAGCTATCAAGCCATGGAAAGACATGGATGAATCTTAAATGTATATTGCTAACTGAAAGAAGCCAGTCTGAAAAGGCTACCTATTGTATGATTCCAATTTTACGACATTTGGAAAAGACAAACTTATAAAGACAGGAAAAAGATCAGTAGTTACCAGGAGTTCAGGGTAAGAAGGGAGAAGTGAAAAGGACAAGAACAATGGATTTTTTAGGGTGAGGAAACTACTTTGTACGACACAGTGTGATGGATATATGCATTTGTCAAAACCCATAGAACTTTACAGCACAAAGAACAAACTTTATCATATGCAAATTCTTAAAAACTCATTTAGGAGTTCAGGAAATCCCAGGATGGAATGCAGAATGAGACTAAATGACTTAACTGTTAGAAATGCGTTAAACAACCTCACTGAAGGGAGTGAGGGAAAACAGCGCTGACCTAAGTAACTTTGGAAATGAGTGGAATCTACAAGATAAAGGTAAAATAAGCTGTACATAAGTACTATACTATAGTTGATGAAGTTTCCCATGGGGTTCATCAAACATTCTGAGTACTAGACATGTATATTGGAATTGAGCAGTTATGTAAATGAATGGCTGACTGGGAAGGCCAGGTTTGTCACTGTTGTAGTGAGAGGTCACTTATAAGCATAGGGAAGAGGCTAGGAATAATCCATGTGGTAATGGTTTAGAATCTGAGACATCAGTATGAACTCATGTTTAGCTTAATATAGATATATAAGGGTATATGTAGAAACGAGCGTACACATGGGTTAGTACACACATGTATATTTACTTGCTCCATCAGCTGAGAGATCTTAGAAACAACAGTGACATCCCAGTAACAACGAGAACATCTAGCACCAGATCTTAGTTTCTAATACAGTTCTCCAATTTAAAATATCAGAGCTTCTTGAAGAAGTGGCTGATTCTAAGACTAGGACAGGAATTATCAAAGATGAGCCTGAAGCATCTGATAGTGCTAGAAGGTAAGGAAGTGCTAAAAAACTCTCATAGTTATGAGGGTATGTCAAAGTCACACAGGAGTCAACTGAGAGAGATCTCAAAGACCAAAGTGGGTAGCATTGGATCATAATCCCAACTATATAATAAATATCCATGTGTCCACAGTGTTATAAATAAATGTTGAATAAATAAATATTTAAACCAGAGAATAGACAAATCTCCCACGCAGAAGAATTCTAAATAATCCATGCAGATACTCAGTCTTCAAGGAGGTGGAGCATAACTCCCCACTTCTTAGGTGTGGGCTGCCCACAGTAACTTCCTTCCAAAGAGTCCAGTTATGGAAAGGGGAGGAAAGAGTAAACTTTATAGTGAAAAAACCTGACAAACACTACCTCAGCAGGTGATCAAGGTCGTCAATAGTCATAAATCATGTTGATAGCATACACATTTGATATAACGCGATGGCATTTTACCCCTTGATTTTCCTCCTCAAAACACATAACCCCAGTCTAATCATCAGAAAACCATCAGACAAATCCCAATCAAGGGACACTGTATAAAATACAAGATCAATACTCCTTAAAACTGTCAAGATTATCGAAAACAAGGAAAGTCTGAGAAACTGTCTCAACCAAGAAAAGTCTAAGAAGATATGATTACTAAGCGTAATGTAGTACCCCAGATGGGATCCTGTAACAGAGAAAGGATATTAGGTAAAAACTAAGGAAATCTAATAAAGCATGGGCTTTAGTTAATAATGTATCAATACTGGCTCATTAATTATAACAAATGTACCACATTAACGTAAAATGTTAATAATAAGGGAAATTGGATGTCAGATATATAGGAATTCTCTATATTAGTTTCACAGTTTTTTTGTAAATATAAAACTGTCCTAAAATAAAAACTTTATTTAAAATATTTATAACTGAATATGAAAATTATATAGAATTAAATTAGAAACTTTAATATATCAAAAACTGACTCACCATGTTATCAACATGGTAAAATCAGTTACCTTTATTCATATTAGATCTTGAATCTACCATGTTTAACTCAATAATCAACTCAATAGATTCATTTTCTTAACCCCAGGTAATCTATCCTGGCTCTCATGTTTTCTATAGACTCTTTGGGAGAATGAAATATGTTTTATGTACCAGAGCTCATACAAGTAAAAATATGTTGACCTGTTATCTTGCAAAACATTTTTACTCTAAATTTTATTGACTATACTCATCACAATGATTTCTTGAAGTAGATAGTATTCTTACTTTTCTTTCTAGGAGCAGAATAAAACTGAAATACAACAAGGTTAAATAATTCAGATGTGGTCCCTGAAAGCACATCTCTTGGAACACATTTTTGGAAGCTGGTCATTAAAACTGCCATTCATTTAAAATTTACCAAGTGCCCAGAAATTAGGTAGAAAACTGAATAATTCAGTCAGATGGTTGGCTCCTCACTGACTTGACCCCAAATATTTAGATACTCTATCAGGAAAGCTTATTTCTTATATCAAAATATTTTTGTTACTTGGAATTGTATTGGGAAGGTGAAAAAAATTTCTTCATATTGAGGGAATGAGTGTGTATTAGTTTTTCATGGCTAGTAAGGATGTGCTTGTAATTTAATGAAAAAGAAATATCTGTTTAACATCACTTCTATAGAGATTAACAATAACATTTTAGGTGAGACTGAGAAAAAGGCAACAAAAAATACCCGATTTACTTAGCCTTTCATAGAATGACAGATGAAACATTTGTTGGAGGAACATGTAGTCATTTGTAGAGAATGTGGATCCAAAATTAGCAACATAAAGAATATTCCATTTCTAGGCAAATTTTACCACAAAATGAAAAATTAAATTTTTTAATACTGGTGTTAGATACAGAAAAAGGAATACAATATACAGTTGAAATGCTTTCCTTCCCCTCCTTCATACCTTCATTCCAAATGGATAACCACTGCTTTCCCAGCTAGTTTACCTTCCAAAAGAGGAATATCTGTTATTTTTGCCTGGTCAACATCTAATTTCTCTTATTTTGGTAAAAATACGTTGATTTTCCCTTGAGAGATCACTGGTCCTCTCTCTCACTCCAAGCGTTTTGCGTGGGCTTTATGTACCCCAGCCCCACTCTAGGGGTGTGTATGTACCTGAAAACCTGCAAAATCTGTTCATTCCATCTCTCACTTATTACTTCAAAGATGGGCATGTGACTCTAGTTGATTGATCAGAGAATATCTTGAAATTTTTGCTAAAACTATTGTGAAAGAGATGCTCTCTCTTTATTCTGACTTGTTGCACTGGTAGGATGCACATTCCAGGAGCTATCTTGTCACTCCTGGTGAGACAGCCTACCTGAAAGTAAAACCAACCAGAGGAAACCAAAACTGAGATGGAGAGAGAGGGAGGGAAGCAGGCAAAGAGAAAGTGATTCCTGAACACCTAGATACAACTCTGCCTGAAACTATAGCATTTCTTGGGTATTTCAATTACAAGAGCCAACAAACTCCCAATTTTACCTAAACTAATCTGAATTGGATTTTTGTCACTTTAAACTGAATTGGTCTTGACTGATAACCATCATTTTTTTCCCCAGCTATCTCAATTTTCACTCATCTTTAGAGATTCAGTTCAGGACAATTAATCCATAAGCTTACCCAGGCTGCCTGGAGCCCAGAGACCTCTTCCTCCTCTGAACTCTTACACATCAGTCTATTTGCCATTCATTTGGCTTAGTGATACCTCTGGCATTGTTGATTACATTATTATTCCATTTTCTCTGTGTTTATGACTCATTTACCAATAGGATGCTAAATTCTCAGAAGACAATGTTGTCCAATACTTATTCCCCACCTCAGGTCCCTAAGAGTTGACTAAGTTCTCCGGATCTATTTGCAAAACTCTAAGAGAGTTACTTTCATTACACAAATATATTATTTGTTCTAGTAACAGAAAGCCATTTAAGGGCTCACAGTTTTCAGTCAGCCTTCTATAACTAATTCACAAAGTGAAGAAATCATATCTTGTAGGACCTATACAAAATTAATGAAGGCAAAAGGGAACTGATAATTGTTGCATATTCACAATATACTAAATGAAATTCTCGGGCTTCACATATGTTTACCTTGCTTACTCCTCACAACAGCCCTGCTAATTTAGTCTTGTTATTCTTTAGAAAAGAGGAAACAAATTCAGAGAGGTTAATTAATTTGTCCAAGATCACACCCTAGTAAAGGTATACTAAAGTTTATGTATTTTTTTATCTTTGCATTCTTACCACCTAGCATAATGTCTGGCATGTAAAGGGCACTAATAAAATACTAAGGAAATGAATAAATGAATGAGCAAACAAACAAATGGTAGAGACAAGATTAAGAGTTGTCCTTTTTGGTTCTAAATCTCCATTATACCGTTCTACCCTCAAACAGGATCATAGCCAAAACAATGCCATTATTTTTGTCACTTGTTTTTAAATTACATTGAATTTCTTAGCATTATTCATGTGAAAGAATTGAAATTTCTAGATTTCAACAGCATAAGCCTACTACAGAGATGAGGCACAGTACAAGAAGCATCCTGGGCTAAGCCCTAGGACATTTGGGTTAGAGGGGAATCTGGATATAAAACCTATTTACTCACTCAGTGTCCTTGAACAAGTTTACCTATATCTGAAATCAGTCATTGATGAAATTGAGACAATGATATTTACTTCCTTGTAAAATTATTATGGAGAATAAATAAATTATGCCTAGCATAGCTTCTGGTATATAGTAATCCTTTGCTAAGGCTGTTTACTGTTATTATTGTAGCACTATTTTCTTTTGAAGTCTGAATCAATTTTCTCATGGCCATACAAGTCTTGGTAATGTACAGGCAATTATATTTTTAACAATTTAGGTGTGATTTAGAATATTAAGGAAAAGGATAGAAACATCACTCACTAACAGATCAACTGATATTCATAAGCTCTCATAACTGAAAGTGATCCCAATATTACAACCAAGCACACACGAGAAATTATATTAGGACAATTGGTTTGCAAACAATAGAAAACACTGAATGACCAGGGCAAAGGTAGGACAAGCCCCAGGGCAGCTCAGAGGCCTTAGCAAGGTCATCCTGGACAGACCTCTGGGCACCGCCAAGTGAATAACGAGCACCAGTTGGAGGGTGGGCCAGACACTGTGATTGACAGTCACACCAGATAAGAACAAGAATTAGGACAGAAAATGAAAATAGATGACACCTATTAAGAACTTCTTAAGGGTCAGGCACCTTTCCAAGAAATTTGTATATATTATCTCATTTAATTTTTCAACAAGTCTGTGAGAGAGGCTCTGTCTTTACCTTCATTTTATAGATGAGAAAGTTAAGTAACTTGCCAAGATCACAGAGTTAAGTGGAACAGGGATTCAAACTCAGATAATCTGACTGCAAAGTCATACACTTAACCATCAATTCTACACACCTTCTGGATCTAGATGGAGTAGAGGAGATGATTACATTGCAGGAACAGAAAAGGAAAGGAATGCTGGGCTGCCAACCCGTAGATATGGATTACAGAAACCGCTTACGGTAGAAGCCCTGTGTTAGGGTAGATACTTTGCTTTGTACGCTTGAGGACCTGGGATCAGAGCAAGGTCTTACTTCTAGCCTTTGGCTGCCCATAGCTTAGTAATTTGAAGCTAAATTTTCTGTCTGTTTCTGTTACAGCAGATAAGCTCAGCTTTGTAAAGATAAGAATTTTCACAGTTTTCTGCTTTTGACAGAAAAACAACACATTTATGAGCTTGAAACTGCTCTAGATTTTAAGGGAGAAAAAGTACTATGGAAATAGAAAGTTTATTTTCCCTTATTTTGTTAAAAAAAAATCATTACAGTCAGAACTCGCACTCATGCACTCCCACATTTTGCACTGCTTGATGAGCCACTGCTTCTAATAGGGTCGTTGTTAGGGCGTGAGACTTTTTTTAAATGAATCACTCTTTTTTTTTTTTTTTTTTTTTTTAAGACTGGCACCTGTGCTAACGACATTGACTATCTTTTTTCTGCTTTTTCTCCCAAATCCCCCAGTATATACTTGTATATTTTATTTAGTTGTGGGTCTTTCTAGTTGTGGCATGTGGGACACCTCCTCAGCACGGCCTGATGAGCGGTGCCACGTCCGCGCCCAGGATCCCAACCAATGAAACTCTGGGCCGCCGAAGCAAAGCACACGAACTTAACCACTCATCCACGCGGCCAGCCCCCAAAATGAATCACTCTTACTACACTTTGCTTTGACTTTCAAACTGGGAGGTGTGTTGTTGAAGCCTTCGCAAGTATGCATATGCCTGAGAGCAAACATGAGTTTTACGCGGTCTCTGATCCCGACTGCTCTGTAATCAGTTATCTGATTCTCAGCTTCGCTAATTTTCCTCAGTTTGAGAAAGTAGTGAGGAATTACGAAATAAAAATCAGAATTATAATCCTGATTTCAAGGGCCAACCCTTAGTCTTTACATATTTTGGGGGGGCTAGGACCCCTGATTAGACCATCAGAGGGCTGTGGAGCCCAGTGGAGGGCCAGTGATGCCTGACTAAGCAGCTCACATCAAAGGACAGCCTTGTTACCAAGACATAGGAACATAGAGGGGGCCCAGCCCAGTGGTGCAGTGGGTAAGTTCACAGGTTCCACTTCGGCAGCCCGGGGTTTGCTGGTTCAGATCTTGGGTGCAGACCTACACACTGCTTGACAAGCCATGCTGTGGCAGGCGTCCCTCATATAAAGTAGAGGAAGATGGGCACAGATGTTAGCTCATGGACAGGCTTACTTAGCAAAAAGAGGAGGATTGGCGGCAGATGTTAGCTTAGGGCTAATCCTCCTCACACACAAAAAAAAGAAACACAGAATCACAGACCTCTGGATGGTACTCTGGAAGTTCCTCATCTTCAGGGAAAATACTCCCACTTACCAAACCTTTGTTTCACCCTTCTACCTGAGCTCACATTTTTACATGCTGATTGAATAAACCAAACTTTGGGCAAACAAATTGAAAGGTTCTTACCAATTCTCACTTAATCTATTAACATTGGCTATACAATGATACCCTGAAGTCTTCAAAATATCCCAAATACACAAATACAACATCAACTGTTCTTAGACTAGGGTTTTTCGAGCCAACATTATTTTCTTGAATTAGTAATTGAAAGAGTGTTAACTATTTTAGATCACCAAGGAAGCATTTACTGCATTAAATCAATAAAACTACTGTGCATTGGGGAATCAGAACATCATATTCAAGATCTTTGCAAATTCAGGTTATGATTATAATTATACTTATGCATGTGTAGACTGAAATACATGTGATACATAATATAGTGAAAGATCACCAAATCTGGACTCAGACAGACCTGGGTTCAAGAATCCTGGTTCTGCTGTTAGCATACAACGTAACCCAGAGAAATTATTTAACCTCTCTGAGCTTCATTTGCTTCATCTAAAAAATGGGGAAATAATAAAAATAGCTAAAACATTTAGCAACTACCATGTGCGAGATCAAGACTAATTGTTTTTGAGGCGTAATCTCATTTAATTCTTAAGACAACTTAATGGGAGAAGTATTATTCTTCTTTCACAGATGAGGAAACTGAGGCAGGGGAAGTTGAGTAACTTACTCAACATCATAAAACTAAAGCCTGTGTTCTTCCCATGGCTCTAAACCATCTATTTTGTATACTTTTCAAAATGACTAAGGACAATGTATATACCTAGAGTAGGGTCTCGCCCACAATATGTCCTCAATAAATTTTACTAATACTATTAATTAATAAACAACAGGTAAATAATAGCAATGTTGGTTTGATGAACTGATATATATAACTGTGTTTCATCTTCAGTTTTCAAGGTCAAATTGTTGGTTATGCACGTCTTACAAAGAGATTCACAAATATTTATTGAGCACCTATGTTATGACAGGCATTTTGCTCCCCGCTGTGGGCCTGGTGCTCTGTGACACAGGCCCGGTCTCAGCCCTCACAGGTTCACAATGTACAGGCTGCTGGAGGGGACTAAAAGCCACTGAGGAGAACCATAACCATCTCTTAATGAGATCAGGCATTAAATCGGGACCAAAAGTGCCACCCACACAGCCTACCTATTTGCTGACCGAGAAGGGCAGATGGAGAATGGCCATGGATCTTTAGCAAGTGCATATCAACAACAGCAATCAGATGGTGTTATTCACTACTATGACCCTTTTCATTGTGACTTTTTCTAAGGTTAAAAATATCTTTTTGCAAATTTTACAAATACCAATGTATCATTTCCATTTTCATTCACCCACATATATGTAAGCTTTCTCAGGAGTTTTGCATTTCTAGGTTTAATTCTGGGTTCTTTATATCAAAGCACTCACATCTCTCCTAAGCAATCCTATTCTGAGGTCTACCTTTATGTCTAAAATCCCAGCCAATGATTTAAAAACAACCAAAACAAAAAATCTCTCTAAGACACCATTATTATAACTAATCATTAATCATGTATTTTTTCCCATTTTTCCAGTAGCTTTTCTTTCACGTCAGATAAATTCCAAAAGCCAAATGTGCACTCTGGCAGGCTAGCTATCACACTGCTTATCACCTCTTATTCCTTGTTATTCCATCACCCACTGTGCAGTCCTCAAGGGTTTCTAGCATACGGGGTCTGCTACCCAGAGATCAAATACATGTAGCAGCTGTTTACTTGCAAATACAGAATGTGATGAACACATGGTACAGAAAGATGTTTTTTAATGTTGGTATGTTCTCATTTACATTATATTATCCACTATCCTTTCTCCCTTTTTCCATTTTGCACCTGTAATAGTCATTTTTTTCCCACTGAACTCCACTGAAATAGAAATGACTAGAACGTCACCAAGTGTCTCCAATAGTCAAGGCACCACAACACAAAAACAGTTCAAGCTTTCAGTAGTAATAGTGATAATATTAATCATAATAATAGAAGAAAATGAGCAGGTGCAAATTCTTACTATGTTCCAGGCACTGCCTGGGGACTTTACTTATATTATCTCATTTATTATTCATAATAACCCCATGACATAGGTAGATGTTGTTATCTCCATTTTATAGATGAGAAAGCTGAGAGTGCAGTTTGTTACCTACCCAAAGCCACCAAGCTAGGTGGCACCACTGTGATTTAAACCCAAAGTGGCCTGAATCTGCCCTCCCCTCACATTACACTGGGAATGAGGGAGAAGAGTAATAACAGAGTGGAATGTTCTTAATCATTATTAACTCATTAAATGAACACCCCTGAGCACCTACTCCTGGCTGGGCCCAGGGCTACTCTTAAGACAAGTTCCTTGCCCTAGAGAGGCATGTTTGGCTTGGAGAAGTAGAATCCCCACAAACAACTGCCATCCTCACCATGAGGGCAATAATCAGTAGATGCCAAAGTATGGAGAGCACAGGGAGGGTGGGGCCCTGCCAGGGGGACCTGGGGAAAGCTTCCTAGATGAGGTGCCTTTCGAGCAGGCATGCAAGTAATACATGAGAGTTCTCAAGCTGGCTAGGCATGGAAATGTTAGAGCAGGTGGAGATCAAAGCGGGGACAATAGCACAGAGATGCGGCAGACGGGAAATCACAAGCACTGCAGAGGGCCTGGTGAAGACTGTGGGAATAAGAGCAGAAGGGCAGGTGACTTTGACAGCACATAAGGCTCAGGTGTTAGGACAGGGAGCAAGGAGGAGAGAGGTATCATATAAGGCGCGGAGGCAGGTGAGGAAATATGGGACTGAACAGGACCACATGGGGCTGCCAGTGTAAGTGACCACTCTAAATAGCATAATGTATGAAGTTGTCATAAAATCCATCAAATCATGTGAACTGTTTTTTCAGGTGCTTTTTATTATAACTATGGATTATGATAGTGAGCCACCAAAGAAGCAAGTTTTTTGGAAAGAAGAGTGACAGATACAAAGCTAATAGCGACCCTCAACAGGAGCCTTGGAGTCCAAGCAAAGGAAGGTGGAGCCTAGGAACTTGAGAAGAGAGGGAGATAATGCCTTCCTGAGCTGTAAACGGCTGCTGAAATTCGAGGCAGGTAGCATGGAGATAGACGGATGATTCAATTGTGCTTTTGGCATCACTGGAGCTGGATATCAGGCATAAGGGCAATGCGTGGTATGAGGAGAAAAGGTAATAGCATCATTCCATCTGTCTTAAAATTAATCAAGTGGTCCAAGTGAAAAAAAAGGCCCTTTGAATTGATAACAACATAATTTTAGAAAACATTTTGATGGACAGGCTTAGTTATATATTATCAAGATTTGCGACACTATTTTATTGCTCCCTGGGTTAATATATTTTCTGTTTGTGGAAAGGTGTACAGTGCCAGTCAAACTTTTCTTGGCCTGGCTGCCTGGTGGCTAACTAGACTACAACTGTCAGATCTGGACTCTGCCTGTAATCTCCCCCCATAGATAAGAAAGTACTCTTTGTATCCTAAACTGGTCAAGAAGCTCTTGTCAAGAATATAGCTCTATTATGTACTTATAGTATAGCAGAAAAATAAACTCAGTAAGCCCTGATTTGGTATTCTATGGAACAAAATTTGTAGGGGAAAAAAGGAGTAAAAAGATGTTGCTTATCACAGCTTATAATTGGACTTTGTGCAGGCATCACTTAAACAGTATTTCCTTTGATGGAGTAATTTTTCCTTCTAGTTTCTCCCACTTTTCTGTCTCTATAGATTATCACTTCCAGCGCATACACTTCAAATGGGAGAGCTATGGTCAAGAGCCAAGGAGTGGAGATAAGTCTGGCAATCCATGCTTCCAGGTAGCCATCTTAAGAGTACAGCAGGAGCCCCCAAGGCCACTATGAAGTTCAGTGTGGAAAGTCTAGACTTTGGTGTCACATAGACCTGGGTTCAAGTCTCAGATCTATACCTTTTTCACTCTAAGACAAAATGAGTGCAAAGTGCTTGGCCAAATGCCTGGCATACAGTAGAAACTCAACAAATAGCAGCTGTTAGTGCTTTAAAATTAATTTAAAGCATAAAAGGGAAAAGCCAGAGCCCAAGTATAACTTCAAAGGAGTAAATTCTATCTTCCTGTCAAATGTAAATATCTCTGTCAACTTCTCATGAATATCTAGAGGCATGAAATTGCCTAAAACTCCAACTAGTACAACAAACTGACATTTTAAGTGTCAATTTCTTCGGTTCTCCTCTTGCTTCCATATTATTCTTTATGAGATAATCTAAAAGGTAAGAGATTAATAAATAGAAACTATAGATTTTTGGTCTTACCATTTTTGTCTGCTCTCCTCAGTATCTGGAAAAGAAAAAGGAAAAATTTTATCACCATTTTTTCTAAATATTGCAGTGAATGTTGTATTCACACATAATTCATTATTAAATAAAAGAAATTCCAATTTTAAATAAATGTTTCCACAATTGAGGTCTTTCTTTATAATAGTCAAAAACTGAAAATAACCCAAATGTCTATAAACTAGTGAATGGACAAACTAGCCATGGTATATCTACATAATGAACACTACTGAGCAATAAACAGGAAGGAGCTCTTGACACCTATAGTAACTGGGATGGATCACAAAGCAGTTATGCTGAGTAAAAAAACCTAGACACAAAAGAATACCTACTGTATGTTTCCATTTATACAAAATTCTAGAAAATGCAAACTAATCTACAGTGACAGAAAGCAAATTAAGGGTGGCAGAGGAATGAGCAGGCCAGGGAGGGCTGGATCATGAGAGGACATGAGGAAACTGCTCTGAGGTGGTAGATGTACTTATTATCTTGATTATGATAATGGCTCAATAGGTGTATATACATATATATACGTAAAACTCATCAATTTTCACTTTAAATATGTACGATTTAGTGTAAGTCAATCATATCTCAAGAAAACTGGGAATAGAAAGAAACAAAATAAATTGTGGATAAATAGAAGCTTACATGTCTATATTATCTTACTTCTATACATTAATTATATTATCTTGGACACATTTTAAATTGTCTTTGATGGATATGAACTGCTTGGCCATCCAGTATCTTTGGTAATGATTTCCAATTTTCTTCTGAGAAGCCAGACTTTCCTCTACTCTCGGCCCATATGCTCCAGGGTTGGGTAGAGCACTCAGGCCTGGCAAACAGGATGTCACATCCCTAAGGCCAAAGTGACTACTCAGGCATGAGCACAGTAAGGCCAGTGAATGGTAGGCCATGGTTTTTCTTGAGTTGTCAAGAGAGACACACTTTGTCTTCGGCTGGGTTTGAACTTGGGAAGATACATTTAAGGAGCTGCTGTCAGCCTTTTTGTTATCATATGCATCATGGGATGAACTGTGTCACCCCAAACCAAATGTTGAAGTTCTAACTCCCCATAACTGTGAAGGCAACCTTGTTAGGAAATAGGATCTTCGCTGTTGGAATCAAATTAAGATAAGATCTTACTGGATGGTAGTGGGCCCTAAATCCAAGGACTTTACAAAGAAAGAAAGATTCAGAGATGCAGGGAAACAGAGAAGAAGGCCATCTGATTGATGGAAGCACATATTCGAGTGATGCAGCTGCAAGCCAAGGAATGCAAAAGGCTGATGGCCACCACCAGAAGCTGGGAGAAAGGCATGGAACAGATTCTCCCCTAGAACTTCAGAGGGAGCAAACGGTCCTACCTACACCTTGATTTCACACTTCTAGCCTCCAGAAATGAGAGAATAAATTTTGTTGTTTAAACCACCTTTTGCGTAGCACTTTACTGTGGCAGACCTACAAAACTAATACAAGAACTAACCTAGAAATAACCAACACTCAAGAAAGCAGTGTCCAGAGACTTGGAGAAACTGGATCCTGATGATACTCTCTGAGCCCCTGATGAAGCCACCCTGACAGGACGATCTCTGCTTTTCATTGAGCCAATAAATTGTTATTTTTTTTTTAATCTTAAGATAGTTTGGGTTATTTTTTCTGTTAGGAAGAATCAAATTAGTCCTGATGCTGTATACTCGTAGAAAAAAAACCTGGATAATATAATACACAGCTATGTTATATACAGTACCAAAGAAATGTCCCTTTATCATATTGCAAAGACAACCTTTAATCATGCAAAAAGGGCACTTAAGGATCATTTTTCCTGAGCAATATGTAGCTATGGTTAAGCAACCAGAGCTACTCTTATACTTAGGTTGTCACTTCTTGGTAGCCAGCTCGAAACATGAGCATAGTTATTAATTTGCAAAGTTGTCTGTTTTACTACTTTCTACCATAGAAACATTACCCTCCTTTCTCCTTTCCTTCTGTTTACTTTATGGAAATGAGGTATGGATAAATCTAATCATTATTACAATGTGTTTTATTACAAAATACTAATATTCCTACCAAAAATCTTACCCCTGAAAAATTTCCAACAGTTATGTATCACTCTGACTTGAATGCATAAGAAGTTGGTCCCTTTTTAAGACTGAATTTCTTTCATTATTGCAAGAGGACTGCTTTCAATAGTAAGAGCTTCTGTGCTTAGAGCAGAATGGCACAAATTCTTTCTACTCCATAGAGGTAATTTCTAGTGGAAATTCTGGGGACCCATCTCCATCATAACCAGCTTCTTCTTCTCCTCTGAAACTATGAAGCCCCAGCTGAGAGTCAGGGAGACATGAAACACAGCCTGTTTCCTACCTTTGATATTCTCTAAGATTCCATTTCAAGCTCTACCATGTCCTTATGAGTTCAAAGTGACTAGAATAGGAATAACCACACACCAGGACTTCTGTCAATTCATTTCATAAATATCTATCTTAAATAGCATCCAGCCTCTTAGAGATGAAATTAAGACAGTTGGTTTTGTTATTAAGACAGTTCTTTGTAATTAAATACAAACAGAACAGTCTCTGCTGCAAATTTTGCCTCTGAGACCACAGACTAATAAAAAATGTACTGCAGATGAGAACTGAGTTCATTATGTTATGCTACCATAGTAATCTGGATCAGCTAATCTTACTGGTTGCTGTCACAAGATAGAGAGTAAATGGATTTAAACATTATGGTCAGATTTAAAGCTTAAGTGCAGGTGACGCTATGTTTTTGCAACAATTTAAGGATTATCAAATAGCCTCCTTTACTCCAAAAGATATTCTTTAATGGCCTTGAGTGAAATTCTTCACTTTTCACTTTAAGTTATTGAAGACAGGTGTTAAAATGCAAATGTTACCTTGGAAGTATAAAATATTGACATAATCACCATTGACTGAACTAATATTCTCTAAGTGCCTCCTCCCAATGTATCCAGTTAAAATTAGGTAATGAGACGAGCTAGCCAGTCACTTAATGGACTCCTGAGAAACTGGGATATAGGGCAGGGAGTTGGGGTTCATCCAGAATATGGAGTACCAGACATAAGAGAAGATCTTGTAGGTGAGTCATAGTGTGTGGGCCTGGACATCTAGCAGGTAGTTTTGCTACCAGGCTACTAAATCATCACAAGGTAGGACGCAGGGAAGCAGGCACTGAAAGATGGATGGAAAAAAGGTAATCAGCACATACACTTTCATCTTCTAAATTTTGCCTCGTGTAGGCCTTGTGTAGGAAAACAATTTTTAATGTATGATAACAGTAAAACTAAGTTTTCCTTATTTCTGTTGCTTCCTGAAACTAGTAGAGTGGCATTTGCCTTGCCAACTAGGGCAGACAATAATGGGGCTAACTGTCATTCTCCCAACTGGACAATCTCAAATAATCAACTGTCCATGTTGATTAATCTCATTCAAATAATCAACTGTGCACCAGGCAAGATAGGAGGTGGCTGTAACAGAGTTCAGTCACAGAACTACTGTACCTGGGAAACTGTTTCTGCTCTGTCAGTCCCCTGTCTATGTCACCTCTCATGCAGATGAGTATGTACAGGGCTTCGGAATGAAGTATCTTTGCAAGGAGAAACTATTACTCATTCCCACAAAGTCCCTTGACCATCCATGCACTGTGCCTTTTGTTCAGGGTATCCATGGGCATACATGCTTGGTTGGGGGAAGGAAGGGAAGACAAACAGTAAAGTCACCTCTCTCCCCTGGCGACTTTCCGGGCCCCAAATCTGCCTCATCACTTCCTTTCCATTTGAAAATCAAAGGAAAACTGTTTGGAAGAAGACAGTGGCATCGAGTGGGTAAATTTGCAACTAACTTCATTTGGGATTTATCTTGTTTTTGAGGATGAATTTAAGGTTTGCTTTTATCTCTTTACACAGTAGTAGAGTTGATTAATGTAACTACTCAAGAGAGGGCCTACATGCTATATAGACTAGTATTCTAAATTAGAGTCTATTCTCTATAATCTGGAATGCAGCAACCAGGGAAAAGACAGTATACTGGTGTAAAAAGGAAAATAATCATCATCCTCTTGGTCCTTCCATGTTGCTGCCCTCTGCAACCAGTTCAGCCCCTCTCCTGTGGCTGGTGGGGGTGCCCCATGCAAAGACACTGCACCAGCCTCAGTGGGCAGGCAAGCCTTGATCACAGCACTGGGTTTTCTAAGTCCCCCACTGAGTATGCAAGAGTATTCATGATGAACTGATGCTTACTTGTCATTTTTTCAGAAAGAAAAGCATATATATTAGATTTATAAAGAAATAATCTTTGTATTAGTTTGTGGGTTTGGCTGCTGTTATTTATGCATTCAACATGGAACACTGACATAACAATAATAGTTCAAATTTATACCACACATTTTCCTTTGTTCCTCAGTTTTCCACCCTATGAACTCTTATTTCATACTCACAACAACAACTTTAGAATTAAGTAGCATATTATTGCTGATTTGGAGGTAAGGAAAATGAAGCAAAAGTCAACAGTTGTGGTAAATCTCTAGTTTTCTGATCTATGGCCAGTTTCTAACCAGCTGGACATGTCTAGTCCTGTCATTAACAGTATCCTCAAAAGTAGTTTAAATCATTTCTTACAGTATTGATTATTCCTATGGCATTGGAACATAAATCAAAGTTTTCCTCAAATTTGGAAATTAGTCTATGTGATGCAGAAGCATCTAATTGGTTTCATTTCTGTTCCTCCTTGGAATAGAGAATATCTACTTATAATCTGAATAGAATTCAAAAAGCAATCTTTCTTAGCAGTACTACTAGCATATATTAAAACTAATAAAATTATGTATTTATATTTCATATTTTATTTTTGCTAAAAGCAATATTATCCAGAAATGCATAATTCAAATCCCTAAGTAATAAATCCTTTTTTCATGTCACATATTTCTCCAGAGTGCTAGATTTTTCACAAAATATCTTGAAGAGAAGTATAAACAAAATCTTTTCCATTCGAGATAAAATTCAGTGGCAGTTTTTTTTGGAGACTCTAACATTTTACTGGCAAACAAGCATGTCAACACCTCTCATCAGTTTTATATTTTTCTTTTTAAATTCTAGAAATAGATATAAGAAGACAGGCTGTCCCATACATAGACTACGAGTTCCTTCAGGACAAGGACCTGATGCTGTTTATTTACAGACCTTGTGAACAATCATGCATATACAATAATAAATGACATTTTAATTTCCTTTTTTTCTTCTTTTTAAATAGCAGTTTGAATATGTGCGCCAAGTTGGTATATGAGTCAGGGAAGATGATGCTCCATTTATGTAGCTTCAATCCACTCATCTCCATAGTATCACCAGGATTTGTTAACTGCATTTAAAAAGTCACAGGGAAGCACTTGATGTCTTTGCAGATAGAGTGAAGATCAGGTCAGAATGAATGCAGGGCCCTCTTGCCCTCTTTGAATCAATTTCATGGCAGCTTAATCATCAACTTCATAACAGACATGATTTTCAGGGACCCTGACTCTCTCTATCCCTGAGGACTTCCTTCCCAGGCATGCTGTGGTGCCTCCTCCCTCTCTCAGCTCAGTTCCTCAAGGGCTTATCGGCCCTGAATGGCAGGATTTAAAAGGAATAGTATCAGTCACTTAAACCAGTAGCACCAATAACATATCTGATTGACCCAAGCCGAGGAGAGATGAGTGCTCATGAAGAATAAGATACTTAATAATCTTATCAAGTGAAGGAATGGGAAGCCCACAGATGTTTTGGTGGGAATAAAATGGCAGATCCAGAATGCCTGGATACCCAATTGGAACTGCATGGTGATGAGGAGAGAAGGCTGCCAGGAGACGCAATTAAACCTTGTCTGTATCTTTTGCCTTAGACCAGGTTTAATTATTCATAGAGTTTTCTCTCCCAATCAAAAACTTCCAGTTAATCCATTCAAAATAAACTTGGGAGGGCTCTTTGCCCCCTCTCCCTTATCTTCTTATCTCTGCCTCACCATTATGATACTAATAATTTGATTTCCTCATATTTTCATCTCTCCATAAATAAATGTATTTGGCCTCTGGCCCCCTCACTTGGATTTTAATAAGAAATGATAACTCAGAGAAGGGTAGAGGAAAGAGGACACAGCACTCCTCCATGCCCTTGCCCCATTTTCTATCATGCCTAAACAAGAAGCAGCCAGACTTGTTCCCACTGAGCCGGAAACTACCTTGGGAGACAGCAGGAATGTGACAACCGAGGGGCTGAGAGAACCAGGTGCCCAGCAGTCGACTGAGGGACAGGGAAATCACAAATCCTAAAGGCAGAAAAAAAGAGATGTGCAACAGGGTGAGAAATATAGAGAATACAAAAACAGCAGGAAGGGAGAGTAAAGCAAAATTGAGAAACAAATAATAAATAAAACTGCTATAAAGAGAGAAACCACAGCACGAGGGCAGAAAAATACCAGAGAAAGGAAAAGAAAGAATGAGAAAGAATGATCATCATATCAGAGAAATGGAGGAAAGGAATCAATACCCAAGCAAGGGGGAGGACCAAAGGAAAAGCAGTCAAAAGCTAGAATTGATGAAGATAATCACGGTAATCACAATTTGGAGAGGTATAGAGAGGGAGAGTAACAGGGACGAAAAACGGGAAAATGGGAGGTGGCAGTGAAAAAAGAATCATCTTGAAAGACATCTTTCATGGCCACGGCTGTAAAAAGAAAAACAAGTGTGTTTTCGGAGCAATTGTTTTCCGAGAGGGCTGGGTGAGAATGGCGGGGCATGGAAATCTCTGTTGCTTCCCCTGATCGCCTTCGAGCATCAGCGAGACTGCGGGCCGCCAACAGAACACATTAAGGATGAGTTGGGGCAATGCTCCCCCACTCCCTTAGCTCCCTTTAAAACGCCATATTCACTCGAATGGATCCTGCTGTATTTACAAATCTAGTCCCTATCGAAACCCAGACTGATGGGAAATTTAACTTTCGGAATTCTTTAAGGGTTGTTAAGCCCCAAGCTCCCAAGCCGCAGGTCTGTGACAGCCCTTTTTATAAGTTGAGCGGCGGTCATTTCTCTGGCCTTTGCCTCGGTAGTTTTCCAGGGGGAGAAGGGAGCAAGGTAGGAGGTGGTTCTCGCCGGTGTTCTGGGGCAGAACTCAGGCTGATCAGCACCTGGACTGACCCCCTTCCTCCCGGGGATGAGGAGAGACACTGGGGACCACCAACCTAACTCCTTCCCGCTGTACTTACGTCGAGGAAGATAGACATGCCTTTGGACAGCTGCAGGGCAGAGCTGAGCTCTTCCGAGGAGTTGTTGGAGGACGGAGACGTCTCCCGCGAATCCTCCATCCTCGGGAGACCTGACGCCGGAGGGAGGAGCGGGACTGGGAGGACGCAAGGCTCGGGCAAGGGCGTGGCCGCACTGCTGCCTCGCCGCCCGCCGCCACCAAGCTCGGGCTCCGGAGCGGGTGTGCGCTCCCCCGCGCGCCTCGCTTGCGTCTCTCTGCGGCTCGCTCTCCCCTCCTGGTCTCCGGCCTCCGCGCTGCCACGCGCTGGAAGTCGCGCCTCCCCCTTCCCCTGGCTCACGGCTCCTGGAGCTGGCTCACCCCTGCGTTTAGCAGTGCGCCGGCCCCCTTGCCGGGGAGCAGACTCTGACCCCAGCATTGCCGTTGGCCTTGGCCAGATATACCCCTGGGGCCTCTGCCCACCTCACAACAGCTTCACATGCCGCGAGGGAGGAGGTAGCCCAGACAGAAAAGGAGAACAGATGGAAGGGCGTCTGTCCAGAACAGGCAAAGCATGAAGTAAGGACGCCCCCGAGCGCACCCCAGGGTGGACACCCTGTGAGTTAGAAGGATTCAAAGAGGTTTTGCCAACTTTGCTTTTGTCCAAGCGGAGCTGTGTACACTCTCCAGCCTCTCCAAAGGTGGGTTAATTAGTAGATACTGCTAATCAACGAAGAGTTGGATTAGGATAGGGGTTAAACCACTGAATTTTGGAATCTTCGAGGCCGGAGTTGGAAACCTGCCTCGGTCACTTTATCTTGTGATCTAGCAAGTTACTAAATCTTTAAGCCTTAGTTTTCCTCGTCAGTAAAATGGCCACAATGAGGATGCTTGCCTCAAAGACTTTTGATGCATATATGTGATAGTACCATCGACAAAGGTAGTGTTGTGGACTTTGCAGAGTAAGCGTCAAAAAAAGCTTAGCTATGGGGAAAAGATTGTCAGATAACATTCAAGCAAGAAGTTTTCCAAAGTTGAAGTGACAATAAAGGATGCAGTCCCTATCTGTGCTTAAAAATTTAAACTAGGGTAACTCTTCAGTATTTGAGAACTTCTGCGAGGGCTGCAAAAATGGTAATCTCACCTTTCATCAGGAGAGATACCCACTGTTTACTGAGTCTCTAAAAATATGCAAGGCACATGCCTGTTGCTGTGGGGGTTACAAAGTTGAACTATCTGGGAGCAAGATGAGTCAGTAAGAAAAGTATCTTGTCCAAACGAGACTCTGCCTGTGAGAATTGATGGGGCAGCTCCTAGTCCCCACCCCCGGCTTACTGAATCAGAATATCAAAGTATGCGACTTGGGCATCTATGTACCTCTCCCATGCATGATTCATATATAGCTGCTCTGTACCAGGGCCTAGACTAGAGCCAGGCCAGGGAGGTGCCTTACACACAACTACCCTGCACTTGCATGATCCTGAGAGTGACTGCCTTCCTAAATTTTGCACCCTAGGTGTCTCATTCACCTCGCCCAAGTCCCAGCCTTGCTGGATCCAGTTGTTCTCAACTCTGGCTGTACATTGGAATTACCAGGTGTGTATGCCAACCGTAAAATGTGGCCACAAATTCATGGACACTCTTCCCATGGAGGGGTGGGTCTCCTCCTCTTGAATCTGAAAGATTGTGATTGCTTTGATGAATAAAATGCAGCAGAAGTGATGCTATGGACCTTCTGAGGCTACGTGTGTAAACAGCCCCACAATTCTGCCTTTTCCAATGGAATATTTGCCTCTGGAGCCCTGGGCTTCCTGTGGGAAATCTGACTACCTTGAGCCTCCATGTTTTGAGGAAGCCCAAGCTATATGGGAAGCACGTGTAGACACTCTGGCTGACGATACCAGCTGAACTTAGCCTTTGAGTCATCCCAGCCTAACTGGTAGAAAAGTGAATAAAGAAACCTCCAGATGATTCCAGCACCTAGCTTGAGACAAGCCCAGCCATTTGTGTTGTCTCAGCCCAGATTTCAGACTTCATAGAGCAGAGACACACCATCAATGCTGTGCCTTGTTTGAATTCTTGACCCACAGAATTAAGCACAATAACACATAATAAAATGGTCACAGTTTTATACAAATAAGTCTTGGTGTGGTTTGTTTTATAATAATAGGTAACCAAAATAAGCTTTAAAAAAACCCCAAAAAAACAGAAAAACCAAACTGATGCCTGTGCTTCCCCCTCCAGATTCATATTCAATTAGCACATAGTGAGCCCTAGGCAGCAGTGTTTTTAGAAAAAGCTTCCTAGGTGATTATGATGTACAGCCAGGATCAAGAACCACTGAACTGATCTATACTGTACATAGGGGAAAATAGCAGAATAAAATGCCAGAAGGTAGGCAGAAGCTACATGGCAAAGACACTTAGAGTCCAGGGGTAGAACTCTGGACTCAGGCAGGGAGTTAGAGACATTAGACTTAGTCAGGGAAGATACTGAATGGAGCTGTGCTTGAGCAATATGAATCTGGCATCTGTGTGCTTTTACATTCTCAATTGCAAATCTCATCATATGAACTGCTGGAATAGCCCCTTCCCTTTGACAACTGCTCATCAAAAAAGAATACAAAATTATTAAAAAACAGACTGGCCAACTCATCAAATGGATACTGGTCATCCAATCACTGAAGAAAAAAAATCAGAATGAGAAGGAGGATGGGTACTGACCATAACCATTAAGTTACCAAGTTCACAAAAATACAATATTATTTCTTACTACCATTGGATGGAAGATTGAACAGATTTTTCTGCACCAAGCGCAGTTTAAGTCTGGCATCTCTGACCCAAGCTGTGGGTCCCTTAGTTCTTAAATTCAGCCCTACAAGTGGCAATACTTTTATGCCAATCCCATGATAACAAGAGCAGGTGATGAAGGAGACATTCTCTGATTCTAAAGGAAGAATAGGAGCATAATCCAGTAGTCATCATTCAAAACCAGGGAGCCATTTGTAACACTTCAGTAAATATGCCCTTTATACCTTTGCTGACACAAATGATATTTTCTGTACCTGTAGCTTTGCTTGTTTCCTCTAATGGTCTGTCAAGAAGAAATATAAATTATTAAACAACCAACTAGTCAATTTTCTTCTTTTACAATTTCAGCATCAACACCCTGATGCTATAGCTGACTTCTCTACTTAATGGAAATGTAATGTTTGCAGAAGGATCCAGTAGGAATGGATGGCAATTAGATTCCCATTCACAGCCAAATTCAATAGGCTCTACAAAGTGATAACCAAACATATTTTTGGTTTTCTTTTTATGTAGACAGTGCACATTTTTGAAAACTGTTTTCACACGTCCATTTCCTGAAACACAGATGCTCCACTGCTGTATGTAGTATCAGTCAAAAACAGGAGACAGCTAGAGAGAGGAAATGCATCTTCTTACTAACTTTTTTGTAGCAAATCCAGGGGGGAAAAAGGAATGTAATTCTAGATTCCAGCTCTCAGGCTTCTTCTGACAAGACTTTGACACGAAGGTATTTCTAGCATTTCAGGAGATAGCTGAGAGGGGATATATTATATTTCAATCCATCTCTGCTTCATGGAAGAACTGTTATTTAAACCACTTCAGCCAGCAAGGAAGCTATCTTATTAATATTTTAAAAATTCTATGGAAGGCTATCCTTTGTAGCAATGATTCAGAATCCTTTCAGTGAGTTTAGTGGACATATTCGTTGCTGTGGCAGCCTGAGATGAAACCCTCCTCCTCATCTAGGGAGCTGTCCTATAGTGTAGATCTGATCACAGGCAGGAGCCACCTCTTCTGAAGAGGGAAGGTGGTCCCTTTTCCTGTCCCCTGGCTACTAGAGCTGAGACTGAGACTAGGCTCAGGCAACAGGGTGCTTCATTTGGGACTTTAAATCTGGATCAAGAGACATTAAGGGAAGTTTATTAACAGTAGTGGGCAAAAGCAGCATAGTGTCAAGTGGCAGCAATGCCAGCAGAGCCCCTGAGACTACTTAACCAAGATGACAAGGGAACCATGGCTGTGATTTTGGCAGCCTTGTCCTCCAAATTTGATCTCTAGCCTTCCTATTGACTTCCTGAGAGACTTGGCATCCTTTTAAAACTTCTTTTATGTTTTACCTTAATCAGTTAGTTTTTGAATTTTTTTTTGTAAGAACATTTAAGTTCTACTCTCTGAGCAAGTTTCAATTACACAACACAGTTTTATCAATGATAGTCACCATATTTTACATTAGATGCTCAGACCTTATTCATCTTAGAGCTGAAAGTTTGTACCCTTTTACCAACCTCTCCCTATTTCCCTCGCTACCTGCCCAGCCCCTGCCTCTGGCAACCACTTTTCTACTCTCTGTTTCTGAGTTTGATTTTTTTTTTTTTTTTAGATTCCACAAATAAGTGATACCATGCAGTATTTATCTTTCTCTGTCTGGCTTATTTCACTTAGCCTGATGCCCTCAAGTTCCATCCATGTTGTTGCAAATAACAGGATTTCCTCCTTTCTCGTGGCTGAATAATATTCCACTGTATATATACATGACATCTTCTTTATCCACTCATCTGTTGATGGACACTGAGGTTGTTTCCATATCTTGGCTGTTGTGAATGAAGCTGCAGTGAACATGGGAGTGCAGATATCTCTTTGAGATCCTGTTTTCATTTCTTTTGGATACATACCCGGAAGTGGGGTGGCTGGATCATATAGTAGTTCTATTTTTAATTTTTTTGAGGAACTTCCATGTTGTTTTCCATTGTGGCTATACTATGGAAAAGTTAGTTAAGAAACTCTGAAAAATTAGTCCTGGTTAGTTTTTGATGCTTGAACTCTGACTGATGAATTCAATCTAAATTAGACCTATCAAAGAGAGCCATTTGTTAAGTCATTGAGAAAAAATTTGGTTAGAAAAAAAATGATTCTATTCAGACATTTGTTGAGTGCTTCATGGCAGGCAACTGTCAGGTATGGCTGGGAAATGATGAAAAAGGCAAGTCCTTGCTCTTGCAGAACATACGCAACTTAAGAAGACACTATTTTAATAGATAATTCTAATGCAGTGAGACAAGAGTAACACCAGAGGTTTGCAGTGAGTGCTGAGAGAAGACAGAGGTGGGCACAGCTCCCCATTAGTGCTTATTCTGCATGACCATTTGTGTAACTGTAGATGGCAAAACTAGGACTCAGGAGTAGTAAGGGCTATGGGCCAAAATGATTAACCATTAATGGCTATTGTCGTATGAGCTATTTTACCTTGGGGATAAAATTTTTCTGTTATGCCACTGTGTGGGTAAAATAAAACTCCTGTCTACTGGTTTATTCAACTTAGAGCTCTTCCATCTTGAGAAAGCAAACAAACCTCCCCCCAAAGCACCCAGTATCCTCCATCAACCCTATGCATTGCTACAGTCAGTGTGCCCTGTGTCATCTTTCTCATGGGCAAGATTTCTCATTTGTAAAAGCAGGAATGAGGAATCGTGTACAAAGGACTTAGCAATACTAGGCAGAGAGATTGTGCTGAACAAAGATAGTCATTGTTATCCCCACCAGCACCACTGCTTTGCAACCATGTTGTAAGGACCAGACATTCACATAAAGCACATGGTATGGTGTCTGGCACATAGGAGTCTGGTAAGCAGTGGTGGTCACTATTACTGAGATTGGTATCCATAGCCCTGGACACCACTGATTCCTCCCTCCTTGAAACTCTTATCCCAGCTTTCTGATCATGTTCCACTTCTTTTATTTAGTTTTCTTCAAGGGATCTTCTAATTCTCCTAGCCTTCTAAATGTTAACGTTTTCTAAATTATGTCCCTGGTTCACCTTTTCCCCTCTTTCCCACTCTCTCTTTCTCTCCTCCACATGTTGGTATTGTTCGATCCTGTGGTTTCCACTAATCTATGGGCTGATGACTACGTAACCAGCAGACTTCATCCCTCCCCTCGCCTATAGATTCATATTTCAACCTGGCTGATGCACATCTCCCTGTGGATTTTTCTTAGGCATTTTGAATTGATTGTGTCTAAAAATGAATTTACCATTTTCTCCTAATTAGCCTATCTTCCATATCTTGTTGAAGAATATTACCCTTCATCAATTCATCCAGAAGAGAAAGCTGGGAATAACCTTAGACTCCTTCCCTCACTGCCCCTCACCCTGCTTCTATCTTATCCTCACCTCTATCCAATCAGTTGGAAGGGTTATTTTGGAATTCACCCTCTCCCCTCCATCTTCATTGCCGCTATACGAGACCAGAAAACTGTCATCTCTCACCTGGAGAAATGCTCCAGCCACTTGCCTGGTTTCCATGCCTCCAATCTGTCCTCCCTCTAATCTATGCTTCACACTTTGCACAGAGGGAGCCTTCTCAAATGCACATCTAAGCATAGCCTAGAGTTGCTTAAAATCCTTCAGAGGCTCACTGGAGCCTTCAGGGTAAAAATCACCTTTGCTGCTGGCATCTCTTGCCATTCTCCCCCTGCCTCCTCCCCAGCCTCAACATTCTGGCCACACAAAATTGCTGGAGTGGTTAAGCAGACAAATTTTGATGTCCAAAAGGCCTGGGCTCAAATCCCAGCCTAGCTTCTTATTATCTTTGGATAATACTTTTGGATAATACATGTGACTTAGCCCCTATCTTTCTCAACTCTCAAATAGAAATAGAAATGCTACCTACTGCACAGAGTTTATATGAGGATTCAGTTAAATAATGCATGAAAAAGATTTAGCATGGTAGCTTGCACAAAAATAATGGCACAGAAATGTGGCTCCTTATCATTACTTGCAGATCCCTGGGTACACGTTGCTCTTCCACGCACCTGGGCTGTTGCCCTTGACATTCTCTGCCTAGAGTACGTGGTCTTCCTTAATCATTCTGCCCATGACTTAGTGGATTTTACGAACCAGCTCAGACATCTTTTCCTCTCAGAAGAGCCTCCTGGTTTCCATAGCACTCTCTACATACTCCTTTCATGTCTCTTATCCGTGCCTGTCTGTCTAAATTCTGAGATGCTGGAGAGTAAGAACTGCGTTTTTCATCCATATCTGTGTCTGGTAAATTGCTTGACACATGGTAGGCACTCAATAAATGTGAAATGAATGAACAAAAGAAGGAAAGATTAAATAAATCTTATACTTAATATAGAATCAGAGTAAGAGATGAAGGATGTTAGCTGCTTCCTTGTCATAATATCCAATTACACGAATTGATCATAAAAAGAGGCAGAGACAAAGCAGAGAAGCCTCAAGATCTGGAGGAAGAGTTGTAAGCCTAGGCTGCTGAGGCTTGGTGCTGGGCCGTGGGAGCTGGTGCTGGATGACCAGGGGCAGACTAAGAGTTGCTTAGGGAAACATACAGGGGCACCCTCAACCCCAAAAAGAGAAAGGTTAAGTGCCGATAAATTTACCCACCATTTCACAATCAGGAAATATAGGAAATAGCTATTATAATTTTAATAAGCACCTATATTTTTTAAAAATTCAGGCTTGTAGGGAAGTAGGAGAGGGGACATGACACCTCTGTGTAGATACCTCAAGGGTCTTATCCAGGCCCTGGAAACAGGCTTCATTCCTTTTTAACTTGACCTCTTCGTACAAGTGTGAACGTTTAGGGATCTCACAATGAACTGCTACGGACATGTCGCTAAACCCTGAAGAGCCCATGAGGGAGTGCAGTAGGTGTGGGACTCGGGAGCCAAACCCAGCTTTGTCACTTTCCAGCTGTGGAATCAGGAGCAAGTCACTTAACCTGTCTGAATCTTAACAGCTACTTTGTAAGATTTTTTGGGGTTAATAAGAATGAACATAAATCAGGCTGTGAGCACTTTGCCGGCAGACTCGGAATGTTTTGTTCATCACTGAGTCCCCAGCACTTAGGGCTGCTCTTGATGCAGAGGAAGCTCTCAATGATACTGTTTGAATAAGTCAGTAACCAGCACACAGTAGGGCTATCATTATGTGCAACACTGTGCACTTTACTAACCTCAAAGAGGTGTAAAGAAATAACGTGAACGCTGTGAATGTGCCCCCTCTTCACCCTGGCAAGCGCTGTCCTAGTAATACCTTCTCTATGTGGCTGCAACCATGTGCAGGGTGCAGTGTGCCCCGTCTCACCCGGTTTAGCATTTCCTCCTCTTGGCTGCTCCTTTATACATGAAAAGCGACTTCTATAATGAATTTGGCATTTCCCTTAAAAAGTGCAAATTAGCCTCTAATTAGAAAAATATGTAAAAACAGACTGACTACTTAACACTTTCTCCAAAATAGAACCCCAAAAAGCTGAAATATGTTACTTAGTTTGTGGGTGAGCCAAGGTTATTTCAAACAATTTTTCGAAAGTGACTTTTAATTAGATTTATTAAGCTACTTTTCTCCGCAGAAGACTTGGAAACCATGTTCTATTCATACAGCTCTTCTTCTAGTAGATGTTTCAGAACCCCCAACATAAACTTCTTGGAATATTTTTTGTGAAGAAGACCAGTCGTTTTGGATTGTAGTACATCCTTGAAGTAAGTACATACAATCCTATTAGGTACCACATAAAATACAACATTTTATTTACATCTTAGGGAAAGTTTTCAAAAGAGTCTAACTTACTAAAGCAATTTACAGACTGAATTACACTTGAGAAAATTATCAGAGCTTAACAGCAGCAATGACTTCCTCCTTCCAATTCTCTTCCCGGCTTCAAATTTGTCTGTTAGAAAAAAATGGAAGAGGGAGGTTTTGGTATAAAGGGATAACACCTTAAAAATTGGCAATGTCAGTCATATTTCAAAAAGGAGAAAAACCCCCCCAAACTGATAAGTAGTTGTGAAGTTCTACCCTACTGGCCTTAATTGACACCTAATTTCTAAGAAATTGGGCTTTTAAAATTCTTTTGAATGAACTGCCCATCTTCCAATGGGCAAAATTGCTTTAGGCTTAAAAGAATTTCCTAACTTTACTGGGTTCTCTTCCTTTTTTCTAACAGCAGTTATCATAATAATGTGAGATATTGAATGAATGAGGTGGGGGACAGAGGAAGGCAGGGCATGCACAGGCTCTTCCATTTTGACCTGAGTGACCTTAGACAAATCATTAACTTATTTGTGCCTCAGTTTCTTCATCTGAAAGTGGGAATGACAATAGCACTTACCTCATGGAGGGTTGCGAGGATTAAATGAAATATTCCATGCCTGGCTCAAAATAATTGCTCAATAAAAGTTTATCGTCACTAATTTATGTAACAAGCAGTTACATAAATCTCTTCATAGCTCCTTGGGAATATGAGCAAAAGAACAGGAGAAGCTTTAATGGAAAATTTGAATCTTTTTAAGAAGAGTGGGAATCATCCTTGATTCCCTTCACACCCCACAAACCCAGTCATTCATCAGGTCTTGTGAATTCTGACACACAAATAGTTCTGGAATCCATAGTCCTCCATTTGTCTGCATTTCTGCCCCAACTCACCACTGGAGCACCTCACCCTTGAAGCTAGAGCCTCTTCCTGGAACTCCCACCTCTTGTATTTCCTTCACCTATTAATGCTCCAAGCCACAGCCAGAGCAATGATCCTAAAAACATGTAATCCCACTTTTGTCCTTGTTCACAAATACCATTAACCTTGGGATTCAGTCCAAAGGAATCTTTGTGTCCTTTGTGTTGCTCTCAATACCCTGAAAAATCTAGTTTCGTTTCTCTGCATGAGCCCATCTTCCAGACACACACTCATATATGCACGTGAACACACACACACATGCACATATACTTACATTTACATGTGATGCCGGCTCTGATATCAGTTCCTCTACATTAAACCCAGTATATATGGGGTTAAAACCAAAACACTCTTTCCCCTGTTTACTGCCTGGCTCCAGAATCCACTATCTGCCATGGACACAAATGGCCAAGGTTGCCCACCTGGGTTCCTTATCATCTCCTCCTCCTCCCTGCAAACAGCGCCCCAAGGCCGAATGCAGACTGGTGGGAAAGCTCCAAGAAGCAAGGTCACTGACTCCCCCCACCATCTACAAGCAGCCACATTCCTCACAAGCCTTTAAAACCCCTCGCCTCCCCTCTTTCTGGGAGATGAGATGAAACAAGAGAAATTTGAGGGCTTACTCTCGTCTCCTGGCTCCTATCATCCGAAATAAAAACCCTTTCCTTGCCATAAGCCTGGCATTCCAATTTTTATTTGGCCTTGTGTAGCGGGTATGGAACCTATGTTTGTAGGCAGTAACACGTGCACACACGTGAATAAGTACTTGTGTGCATGCACACACACATGCTTCCTGCAGTCGCTGACCTCCATGGTTTTGCCTCCCCAACTATTCATTCTTTGGCTGCAGTTTAAAGCTTACTCCCCCTGGGAAACCTTAGGCAGCCTTTTCATGACTTCATACTTGTTCTATCAAAACACTCAAACTATGAAAACCGTCTGTTGTTGTGCCTGTGGACTGCAAACTCAAAAAAGACAGAGGCTGGTGTACCTTACTTTTTTTCCCACTATGTATTAAGCACCTGCTTCATAGTAGTGCCTTTGCAAGCATTGTTGAATAAAACTCTGTTACGTGATAAATTGCCATGTTCAATTTGTTCTCTTAAAAGTTAAAACTCAGCAAATTTGGTACTCCATTTAAAAAAAGGAATATTTAAATTGGATGAGTTATATATTCGTTTCTTTCATGGGAACAATGCATGAGGATAACTGGTTAACAAATAAAACATTACAATATACCATTAGGTACTTTTCCTCAGGGTGAATTGCAGTGAGCTATTGAAACTTGCTTTCAGAATTAGTAGGAATTTAGTATTAATTTTAGCAAAATACAAAAAAGATTAAAGGTGAACAAAAATAATTCATTTTACAGTTCATCATTTTCTGCCTCAAAAAGAAATTAGTGTTCAGTTTATGAGAGGGGGATAAACTAATTCAACCTCTGTGGAAGATAGTTTGGCAACTTGTATTACAGTTAAAATGTTTATGCTCTTTGGCCCTGTGGTTTTACTTCTAGGCACTTCTCTCTAAGGAGATACATAGACAACATCACAAAGAAGATGTCCAGAAGCCCTAGAAAAGAGAACCTGAGGCAAAGTTTACATGGTCTAGCTTTATTGGAAGGTAAAATCCTAGGGCAGCAAAAGTGATGGAAGAGGGAAGTCAGGCAGGAAAGGAAGGAGAACAAAAACATCGTGCTTAATGAGGTGGCCACAGTTTCACAAGAAAATACAGTTAGTCGCTGGCCCATGCCAGATTTCTCTGGTCTGGCTGTGTAGATCCACTGTACCCGGGAACTCCCCTGGGGTGAAGAAAGGAGGAAGGAAAATTCGTCTGTCATCTCTTTTCCATCTGCCTTTCTTTGGTCAGTCTGCCTCATTGTCCCTTCCCCCCACCCAGTATTAAGTACTCCTATGCTTCCAGGCTGTGCTAGTTGGTTCATCCAGACAGCCTAGGGAAGCCAGATCCACTCCGTCCCATACAGCGCCCCAGCACTTTGCTCCCTCTGAGTTGGGAAGTGGTGGTAAGAGTCAGAACCTCCACAAGTCCATTTGAATCTCGCTTGGGCTGCAACTGCCCTGCTGAAGCTCTCTTCACATGGCTCTCATCTTTGGGGGAGACTGAGACAGCCCACCAAGGCTAGGAGATGGCGTAGGTGCAAAGGTAGCCACTGTTCTCCATTGAGCTCCATTGAGAAAGTAGCTGAGGGCCTGGCAGGCAGGTGGGGTCAGGAACATTTGGGGAAGAATATAAATTGGATCAATATAGATGTACATTGTATATTCAACATGACATGGTTTATGGACCCCACATTTTTATACAACCCTAATGCTCATAAATAGATAAATGGTTCAGTAAGTTTTGATGTATTCAAAATTGCATCAAATCAGGCAAAAAGCAATATTTAACCTGTGATATAATGTATGCATTTATGTAAAGAGAATGTGACTAAGTGTATGTGTGTGTGTGTGTGTGTGTAAGTCTAGAGACATTGGGAGGAAAGATTACTAAAATGTAAAATATTAGTGGCTATTTTAGCTGGATGATAATATTTCAAGTGACTTTTTAGTTTTTTTCTTAGTATTTTATTATATTTTAAAAGTATAATGATTGTATGTTATTTTATAATTAGAAATATTGTACAGTTATTTATAGTTTTTAAGCAGTTCACATTGAGAGATGTTTAAATAATTACACTGTGGCATTCATTATAAATAAGAACAGAAGAATTTTCATTCTGGTAGGTCCACTGTGACTCTAACCTCAAGAGGTTTGGTAGGTATATCAATAATCCATAACATCATCTATCATATAATTATCATATGTGAATTCATTTAATGAAGGTTTAACTCTGAGGCCACTATTCAAGGACTTCTACAGATGTGTCTCCATGCTATCTTTATAGCCGTTTATTTTGACTATGTTTCAGACTGGATGGTAGCTATTCCTCCCACTAACCATGTCCTTTCCCTTTCCACACATTGGCTCAAGCCATCCCTTCTCCAGCATATCCATTATCTGCTTTACTCCATCTCATATCTCTTCCTGTGAAATCTGAAGTCATCCTTTAAGTCCCAGCTCATGTGTTACCTCTTCTTGGTTACCTGATCAGATGAGGAACCCATTTTGAAACTTATTGTTGTTCTTAAAATTCTTCAACATCTCAATAGAATTCATAATATTACATATTGTTAATATCCCAAAGAAAAAATTAATTTGTTTGCATAAAGCATAAGTAACTTGATTTGCAGTTTCAAATGTACAAATGTATTGTTTCATGTGACAGGAACAAATCCTGCTTGAAAATGACATTCAGTTGCACAATGAGACAGTGATGCAAAAAAATATATTCTAAAGCACTGAAGTTGAATAAATGAAATGACATAGTGGTTTTGAAGATTCTTACAATCTCAGGCTGTCTCTGGCTTCATAATGCCATTAGTTCCAAAGCACAGAGAGCATAGTAAACTCCATTGCATTCCCCCCAGAGGCAGGTCCTCTTTCTACCAATGCAGACTGAGTAGAAGTGAGAGGCAGACGAGAGGGCTGGAGTCTAGAACTAGACCTGCCCACTGGGAGTGGAGGCCAGCAGGCAGATCCTAGTAGCCAGGAAGTATGACAAGTAACCAGGAAATATGACAAGTGCCACGGTATCAGAGGGAACCAGTAAGAAGAAAGGTTGAGGTGGGAGAACATTGGTTTCCAACATGCAAGTTGAGTAAAGCAGTGGGGAATCTAGGAAGAGACAGGATTCAGACACCCAAGCACCCCACATACATCAAAGAACTCTTTCAGTGGTGATGAAAACAATAATAATTTATATTGCTAAAGAGGTTACTATGCTGGGCCCTATTCGAAGCAAATGTACATCTCATAGCTCATTTAGCATTCACACACTATGAGGTAGATAGTATCACTATCCCCAATTTGTTCGTAAGGAAACTGAACCTCAGAAAGTTACATCATCCCACAGTCCTTATAGCTCGCAGAAGGCTTGAGTCCAGAGAGCTGACTCTGGAACACAGTGGTTCTTCCCTCTCTGCTTGATTTAATGTGGACCATTGCTTTGTCCAAGCTCCTAAACATCATTGTAACAGCATGTTAGAATCAGCTCTAGAGACCTTTGCCAGGGCATAAATTTCTGACTATTGGCAGAGTCTGTCAGGTTGTCAAATTCTCCCTTATCCAGGCTTTGGCTCACAGGGTCCCAGCCCAGGACCCTTGGAATTACCTTCAGGTATACTCCCATTGTTCTAGCTGATACTTGTGTGACCTCCCCAGTCAGGCCCTGCTGAGGTTGGAACATTAAATCTTCCTCAGCAGGCAGTCCTTAGATCTGTGTGCCCAGGGGTAGAGAGTGGTAGTAAGGCGCTTCCCATCAGCCAGGGGTAATCCTCTGGGAAAGGAGGCAGATTGGAGTTGTCAGCAGCCAACACTTGAAGCAGCTAGGGAATTGGTATACCAGCCTGGTAAAGGGGACCTGGGTAGTGCATCATGGGCATGTGCCAGAGGGCTTATCCTGAATCTAGTACTGCAACTGCATTTCCTCACTGAGTTCCAGATGCAGTAACCTGTCCAGAGAAATTGGGATACTCCCTCTCTCTTTCCATATTCCAGAGGTCTGCCATACTGAGACCTAATGAGTAATCTGAGGTCCTGCTCTTTAAGGAGGTGATAAGAAGGACTAGTTAAGAATGCACTTATGCAGTAGGAGCAAGTATCAAAAGATTGAGAGACGTGGACATGCTAAAGTGGATTTATTATGTAAGACTGGAAGATCCATCAGCTGACTTCCTTAGGAAAGCCCAAAGAATACTATATTTATGAAGGCAATAAGGAATGCTCTGGTGAGGGAGACACCATCATCACTGACATGTTCAGTGATGGCTGTCCTCTGTAAGTTGATAGTAGGAGATACCGTTACAGAGCTAGCCTCCTAAGTAGCAATGAGAAAATGGATTCAGAATAGCAGAAGTCAGGCAATAGCATGTAACCATCAGAAACAAGACGGGTGTAAGTAGTGTTGTGGGGAGCAAGGTCAGAATGGTGGCTGGGGCGCCTTCAAGAATCTATGGAGATGGCTTACAAAAACATGGTGTTCTAAGAGGCAAGATGTATGGATAAGCCACAGAATACACACACACACACACACACACACACACACACACACATAAACTGTCCAATGGAAAAGCATGATCCCCTGCCCAGCTTTCAGACTTGAGCCAATTCTCAGAACCCATCAGTTAAAAGAGAGGCTGCTGGGTCTCCTTGAATAAAGAACCCTGCTATACCACAGCAAGTTGCAATTCCCCAGTCCTTCCCCAAAGAGACCACAGATATTTACTGGGTAATTGCACAGTGGGGATGCCTGTAACTTTTGAAAGTTGCTGGATACAGTCTGATTGACACTGACACTGACACTTGGAGACTCTAAGTGCCATCATGAGCCCTTCCCCATATTACAGCAGCCATGAATGGAGTCAGGCAATAAGTAGAGGACTATATTCTGTATATTACACAGTTGATCCACTGGATCCACAGACTCACCCAGTGGTCATTTTCCCAATTCCCAAAGGTAAAATAAGAAACAACATTTCAGTTGTTGGCAGAATTTTCACAGTAGTTCCTTGACTTGTGGAAGAAGAGCTACTGGAGCAGGAAAGGCCAAGCAGAATGCCCTGAAGCTTCCCTTTTCAAGTCAAAATAATAAATCAAAACCAATAACACACCTTGAGTGTGGCAGGGATTAGCAACACTTTCAAACCCTTAAGGGAAACAAGAGTGGTGGACTCCATCACATCCCCATTTAATTCATCAGGCTGTCCACTGCAAGAACTGAATAGATTATGGTGAATAACAGTGGACACTGAAAATTTAACCAAACAGCCATCTGCGCCAAATGCTGTCACTAATCGAAGAGATCATTATAGCTTCTAGTATGTGATATGTGGCTATTGCTCTGGAAAATGTATCCTTCTCCAGCTATCAAGAAGAAGCAAAAACTGTTCACACTCATATGTGGTGTGAGTGGAATGCACATGTAGATATACATGGTTTTGCTCCATGCTAGTTAACTCTTCTGATATCTGTTACCATATTGTTCAAGGGAACTTGGATCATTTGGATATCCCACAGAACATAATGATGGTCCATTATATTGCTGACATCACTTTATTTGATCCTAATGTACCGGAATTGGAAAGTACTCTAGATGCCCTGGTAAGACACATGTGCTCTAAAGGGTGAAAGCTAAATCCTAAAATATTTCAGAAGCCTGTTACATTGGAAAAACTTTTAGAAGTCAATGGTATGGGGTATGTCAATCATCTCCTTCATGTTAAAGGACTAATTATCTTACCTTGTCCTTCCTACCACGAAGAAAGAAGCTCAACAGTAAATAGGCCTCTTTAGGTTTTGGGAACAGCATATATTGCTTTCAGAAAATGCTGCTTCAATTCATTCATCAGGTTATATGGAAAGCTATCAGTTTTGAGTGGGGTTCAGAGCAAGAAAGGATTTTGTAGCAGGTCTAGGCTGTTGTACAAGCAACTCCGCCATATGACTCAGCAGATTCCACGGTACTATAGCTATCCATGTGGAGTTTCTAGCAAGGTCTAAAAGGAGAATAATAGCACAGACACCAAGTGTTCTGGAGGAGGCCATGTTATCTGCAGCAGAGAACTATATATCAAGTTCTCTTGGCATACCTCAGGGGCCTTAGTAGATATTAAGCTTCTGATTATGGGGCATTAAATGACCATACAGACAGAACTAACTATCGTGACCTGAGTTCTGTCAGACTCACTATGTCATACAATCAGCAAAAATCCATCATCAGGTGGAGGTGGAATATCTGGGATTACACCTAATCATGTCCAGAAGGCAAGAGTAATCTACAAGAACAGGTAATTCACATTCATCCACCCCATACTATTATACCAACACCTCTTTCTCAGCTCATACTATGGCCTCATGGAGGTCCCTAAGATCAGATGATGCAGGAAGAAAAAACCCAGGTTTGGTTCACAGATGGTTTAGCTGAGTAGGTTCTGCAGGTTGAGAATGGACTGATGATGACCTGTATCCTATTTTGGGAATGACTCTGAAAAACAGTGGTGAGGTGAGATCCTCCCAAAGGACAGAGCTTTTATGCAAAAGACCTACCACATCTTCTATTTGTGTGGAAAGAAAAAGGGCCTGAATTAAAAATGCACATAGAGGGGCCGGCCCCGTGGCCCAGTGGTCAAGTTTGTATGCTCTGCTTTGGGGGCCCAAGGTTTCACCAGTTCACATCCTGGGCACCCACATGGCACTGCTCATCAAGCCATGCTGAGGTGGCATTCCACATAGCACAACCAGAGGGACTCACAACTAGAATATAAAACTATGTACTGGGGGCTTTGGGGAGAAAAAGAAAAAAAAGGAGAAGATTGGCACAGATGTGAGCTTAGGTACCAATCTTTAAAAAAAAAAAGAATGTACATAGAATCACAGGCAGTGATGAGTGGCATGGCTGATTGGTCAGAGGCCTGGAAGAAGCAAGATGAGAAGACTGGGAACAAGGAGGCTTAGGAAAGAGGTATGTGAATGTACCTAAGGGACTGGGCAAAAAGCGTAAATATCTTTATATTCTACATTAAAGCCCACTAGAAAGCATCCAGTGCAGAAGCACTGCACAACCAAGTGGATAGGATTACTTGCCTATTGGCTGGTTTCTGCCCTTGTCCACTCCTGTGCTTATGCAATGGGCTCCTCAACGAAATAGTCATGGTTGCAAAAGTGGAGGCTATACATGGGTTAAAAAGTATAGGCACCCTCTTACCAGGGCTGATCAAGCTAATACCACTGCTGAATATCTGACCTCCCAATAAGAAAGAACAATACTGATCATCCTATGTGGTTTCATCCTTTAAGGAGACCAACCAGACAGTTGGTAACAAATTGATTGCGTGAACACCATCTACTCTGAAAAGGACAGCGATTTACCTGAGGTAGCAGTAGAAGTTTACTTTTCCTTCCCACAGTGTCTCAATTAGTACCATAACCAAACTATTGGGTTTTTCTTTATGGGATCTTATATAACATTACTTTGGACCAAAAGACTCACTTTACAGCAAAGGGGACGCAGCAGTGGGCACATGATGATGTGATCCATTTCTCCTGCAACATCCCAGCTTACAAATACAATATAACTGCAATTTGTGGGACACTCTTCTTCAGGATGCAGTATATGCCCTATATCAACATCCATTACATGGTATTGTGTCCCTAATAGATGGAACACAGGGGTCTGGGAAGTAAGGTGCAGAAGTGGAAATGACCCCAGTCACTATCATTCCCCAAGAAGTGGGGAATTTGTGTTTCCCACCTCTATAACTTGAGGCTTTGTGGGAATAGAGATCCTCATTCCTGGGAAGGGAATACTTCCACCAAAGGACACAGTAAAAGTCTCACTAAACAAAAAGCTATGGCTACCACCTGTTTACTTTGGGACCAATGTTCCAGTAGACCAGCAGACAAAGAAATGAGATAGCATACTAACTGTCATGAGGAGATGGGACTGGTATTATATGAAAGGCAAGGAGAAATATGCTTGGCACATGTGTTCTCCACTGAGCATCTCTAGGTATACTCCCACACCTGATTTTAACTGAAAGAGGAAAATACAACAACTATGACCATGGTAATCAAGGGCTCAGAATCCTTGGGAATGTGGGTCTAGGTCAGACACCAGGCAAGCCACCTAGACCATCAGAAGTATGAGCTGAGGATGAGAGAAATAAAAATTAGTAGTAAAGAGGGTGACAATGAGTTTTGGTTGCTTCTTCTGGACCAACGGCAGTAGTAGGTCTATAAGTTTGTCTCACTAAGCCTCTTCTTGTAGGTTTATGCAGAATTTGTGATTAAATAGAAGCCTGAAGAAGTTGTGAGTACATCAAGAAAACTTAATGCAAGAAGTAAGTGGATCTGAGTGGTGTGAGGTGGGCTCTAATAGATGTTGGTAGTGCTCTGCCAAGATCTCCTTTGCAAGACCAATGTACCTATCCCCCAGGTACTGTACGTGTTGACTACGACAAATGTTTTTTGCAAAGCTGATGAGGGCAACCACTCCTAGAGATGTCCCAGTTATAGACCTGGTCCCCCTTTGAGGGTGGCTCATATCCAATGACTGATTTATGTGGGCAGATACTAGCCTAGTCCCACTCAACCTGTGGAATGAGAATCGCACCCCTGTGGTCAGGAGATCAGACTGAGACCAGACTTATCCTTAAACCATAGTTGCAACTCTTGTGATATCCTTATTTTCTCACTCCTTGACTAGTTTCCCCTGAAAGCATTGCCTCTATAAATCATTTGCACAAGTGTCCCCTTTCAGATTCTGTTTCTAGGGAGTCTTACCTAAGACAAGACACAAGCCTAGTTTTCAAAAGTGTTGCTAGACTAACATTCAGTGCTAGACAAACAGGTGATTGAATACTGAACCTCAGATTTCTGGACTAGGAATGCTTAATTATTTTAAGACTGTAATTGAGAGTAGTGCTAGAGAATAGAACAAGGCTGAAATGAAAGGGTTGATGTGGCAGTGGGAAGTGTCACTAACAATGATGAGCGATGGAATGCAAACACTGGGGGCTGCACTATTAAGTTCAAGGCAATCCATGTTCTGTAGCCAAGCCAGAAATAAACTCTGCAGGTTGGAAAATGTAAACAGAAGGAAGAAGTCTCTGCACTTGGGCGAACTGCCCTTCTGAGACCAATGCTATATCTGGGGCAAAGAGGTCAAGAGGGATTTGTTATCTTTTTTCTAAAGAGAACATCCCACCCTCATAATCTCCACTGTATTCAACCAGGCAGACAATGTCCTATGTCCTGTGGACGTCAGCCCCACCATTATAGATTTCTAACAATAACACTAAATAAACTTTTGCTTAGTGAATGAATGAATCCTAATATCCTCAGTGTCAGCTTGTGTGTATCTGAAGTGCCTGGAGCCTCCTTATCACTACATATAATATTCATAAAACATTTAGTCTCATGACAGAGGATCTTTGCAAACAGAGTACGGTTATCTCTCTCTAAAGGATACGGTGAAGATTAATTAGTTAATTCCATAACATACTTCAGGGATGAAAATGCTGTATAAGAACTAATTAAGAATATCACACTGTGTGGATGCTATAAATTCATTCTTTTGAAATTGAATGGAACTTGTTTTTTTATTGCCAAAACGAAGAGTTATTGGAGTTGATACACCATTTCATTCTTACAGTATGTAGGATTATCTTGCAGTTCAAAATGTAGGTTTTGTGCATCATAATACAGAGATAGCTGAGTCTGGTTGTGCAGCCAGGGAATTAGCACTAACTACTTCTTGTTTGGGGCTCATTCAAGACTGAAAACATAGCCTATTATCATTTAAAACACATAAAATGTAGCAGAGTTTAAATTCTTCCTCTGCTATAAACCAGCTAGGAGACTTTGGGAAAATCAGTAAAATTTTGTGCCACAGTTTTATTTATCTGTCAAATAATAGGACCTATTCCATGGAACTAAACGATACAATTCAGGTGTAAACTTAGCAATGCAGGTATAGACTTAATTAGTACTCAGTAATTGTTGGCATAACTACTACATTAACCAGTCAGGTTTAAGTGCGTAACTAAAATACTTGATGTGTGTCTCCCATCATTCTCTTCAAATAAATTTATTCAGTAGAAGCATTTTCTTTTCTTTTTTTACTGTGCCACTGCATAAAAACTCCTGGCAAAGCCTCATAATTTTTCCGCTTATTCTTGGGTCACTTATGTCACAACCAGTCTCAATTTGGCAATTAGAATGGCCATCTGGATAACAAATTTGAAGGTAAATCATCTTTCCCAGGTAGCGCACAGGAGGGCTGGGCTACCTGCTTTTGGCACATGGACTCCAGGCTTCCAGCTATGAAACTAGGTTATTCAGGCTTGGTCCTTTAGGCCTGGTAAAGGTCTCCCACTCATAGGAACCTGGTTCTTGAGGAATGGAGTCTGGCTTTATAGGCATGGAATGAGGTCTTCCCCCTTTCACACCCCAAGTGTGAAACCTGGCCCCAAGCATTGAATGTGACCTTCCAATGTGGAAAAGAACTCTCTACATGTGGAAAGTTTCATGCCCTCTTCACGTGGGCTCAGCCCCTCCAGACATGAATTCTGTCCCTCCACGTACGAAATCTGGCCTTCCAGATATGGAAAGAGGCCCTGAAGCCACTGAAGCCATGTAACCTATCTTTGCACCATGGAACTATGGTACATGTATGGAACTTCCACATCAGGCATGAGGCCTGGACTTCCAGGCACATAACCTAGCCTTCCCAGCATGAAGCATTGTCATCCTGTTGTGAACCCTGGCCATCAGGTATAGAACCTCACACTCAAGGCATGGAATCTGACCCTAAACATAGAATTTGACTCAACAAATAAGGAACTTTGAACTCTCTGTGTAGAATATGAGCCTAGAGGAATGGAATCTGACCAACCAATTACGGAATCTAATCTTTCAGACATTGATTTAAGACTTTTTGGTGTGAATTCTGTCTTTCCAGGCAAAAAATCTGGTTTTTCACATGAGACCCAAACTTGCAGGCATAGACTTGGATCTCCAGGAGTGGAAACTAGCTCTCTAAGCATAAAACTAGCCCTCTAACTACCCCAGGCCTAGAATGTGGCCCTTCAATCATGGAACTCATACCTCTAAGTATGGAATTTGTCTTTCTATACTTACATACAAACCAGTTTAAAATGTGAATCCTGCTTCTCAAGGCATAGAATTTGGTCCTGTAGGTATGGAACCTGGAAGTCTAGGTATGGAATAGATGTTGATTATCCAATATAAGAAACCTTGTCACCTTGTCATGGAACTTTGCACTACACATACGTAATCTCAATTTCCAAGCACGAAACTTGGCACTACAAACATGAAAACTGGCATTCCATGTATGGAATCTCTATCTAAAAGGATGATATCCAGTCCATGAACTATGGAATATGCTCATCTGAGACTGAAATACTGAATCTGGACTTCTTAGCAGGAAACAAGGTCTTTCAGTCTTGATCTTTAACTCTAGACATAAAATTGATCTCCGTGTTTGGAACTGACCATCTACTAGTAATACCTGGATTTATGATTATGGAAAGATAGCTCCCCAGGCATTGAACTTAGCCCTCCCTTTATAGAACTGTGGCTTCAGGCGGGGAACATGGCACTCCATGTGTGGAATCTCAGTCTCCAAGTATGAAGCCCTACAAGCATGGAACTTGGCACTTTTGGTGCAAAGTTTCAAATTCCATACATGCTACATGATTCCACACACATGGAACATGGCACACTATGTGTGGAAGTTCAATCTCCAAGCATGTAACATGTCCTTACAAGAGTGGAACCTGGCATTCTACATATGATACTGAGCATTTCAGTCTTAGTAGGCTCTACAAGACATGGATCCTGGCATTACCACCAAGGAAACTGGCACTTTATGTCCAGAATCTTCTTCAAAAATGTAACATGGTCTTACAAGTGTGATACTTGACAATCTAGACATAAGTACCTGGAATTCACTTATAGATGGTGAATTATGTAAATAAGCCAAAGAGGGCCTCTGTGTATTGCTCCCTAAGTTTTTTACTTTTTTCCTGAAGGCTAAGAACTGTCAGTTCAAAAGCCCACTGGCATCTCAATTGAATTTTTAAGTATTCAATTGTTTTAAAATAGCCCAAACAAGAGGAACTTTAGTGATTTAGAGCCTGCCTGCGTTGCATGCCTTGTGAAACTACACTCAGTATGCTGGCCATTGATAAGATAGAGTCTTGTGGTTATAAGACCCTAAACCGCTGCTGACCTTTGGAGCTCTCTAACCCAGAAACACCCCTCCATGCTGCTGAGTGACATTACCTAGACACATAAGTTCCCGTTTCACTCTCCCTCTCCCCTGGGAGTTGCCTTGCCCCTCTTCATCTTCTGGATAGTGGTTCACTTACCATGAGCCTCTGGATGGACTCATGCTGTGATGGACTTCCCATCTCATGCAACCCTGTCCAACTACTGCGCAATAAACTTGTGTGTTACTGCCTCTTGTGGTCATCTTTTTCCTTGATCAGCCCCAAATCTCTTAAACTAACCTACATTTTGTCACTCTAAAACATGGAGCCTGGTCTCCCAGACCTGGAAAATGGCACTCCATGTATGGAATCTCAATCTTTGAGACTGGAATCTGGCCCTACAACCATGGGCTCTGTCACTCCACATGTGGAATATCAATTTCCAAGCAAGGAACCTGGCTATACATGCAGGAAACCAGCAGTTAATGCATGAAACCTATACTTTTAGGATTGATTTAGGTCTTCCAGATGTGAATCCTGCATTTCTAAGCATAATATCTGGTCTCCATAGGAGACCTAGCCCTAAGCATAGAACCTGGACCCCCAGGCATAAAACTTAGACTTCTAAGTGTGCACTCTGGCCCCTCAGTTGTTTAATGTGCTGGTGATTGTTGTCTCTGGATTGTGAGATTTGAGTGGTTTTAAGTTTTGTGTGTCTGTGTTTGTGTTATATGTTTTCCTGCAGTCATTATGTAATTTAAAAGGAAGGAGAAATTTTCACAGAGAAAAGCATGTTTCCTTTTATCAGGAAAAAAAAGAGAATTATATAACATATATACTGGTTTCTAATGCAATCCTCTATGGAAGTCCACAGTTTGTTGTGTGTAACTTTCCATTGCTATAGCTCTTCTGCCATCTTCTGGTCTAAATATAATTCAACTACTTGAGAATGAATAGCATCAGTGTATAAGTTCTTTATATATTTTGGATGTTAACCCCTTATCTGATATATGGTTTGCAAATATCTTTTCTCAATTGTTAAGTTCTCTTTTCATTTTTTTTGAGGTTTTCCTTTGTTGTGCAGAAGTTTTTTAGTTTGATGTAGTCCCATTAGGTTATTTTTTCTATTGTTTCCCTTGCCCAGTCAGACATGGTATTTGAAAAGATGCTGCTAAGACCGATGTCAAAGACTGTACTGCTTATGTTTTCTTCTAGAAGTTTAATGGTTTCAGATCTTATATCTAAGTCTTTAATCCATTTTAAGTTGATTTTTGTGTACGGTGTCAGATAATGTCTACTTTCATTCTTTTGCATGTAGCTGTCTAGTTTTCCCAACAATAAGTGTTGGAGAGGATGTGGAGAGAGGGGAACCCTCGTACACTGCTGGTGGGAGTGCAAACTGGTGCAACCACTACGTAAAACAGTATGGAGATTCCTCAGAAAATTAAGAATAGAACTACCATACAATCCAGCTATTCCATTGCTGAGTATTTATCCAAAGAACTTTAAAACACAAATGCATAAAGATATGTGCACCCCTATGTTCATTGCAGCATTATTCACAATAGCCAAGACTTGGAGGGAACCTAAGTGCCCATCAAGAGATGAATGGATAAAGATGTGATATATATACACAAGGGAATACTACTCAGCCATAAGAAATGATGAAATCTAGCCATTTGTGGCCACACAGATGGACCTTGAGGGCATTATGCTAAATGAAATAAGTCAGGGAGAAAGTCAAATACCATATGATCTGTCTCAGAAGTAGAAGATAAAAATGGCAAACAAACACATAGCAACAGAGATTGAATTAGTGGTTACCAGAGGGGAAGGTAGGAGGAAGGAGGGCGAAAGGGATGATTAGGCACATGTGTATGGTGATGGATTGTGATTAGTCTTTGTGTGGTGAACATGATGTAATCTACACAGAATTCAAAATATAAAATAATGTACACCTGAAATTTATATATTGTTATAAACCAATGTTACCACAATAAGAAAAATAAATTTAAAAAATGCAAAGCATAAAGGAAAAGGTGGTAAAAAGAAAGAAGACAAGAGGAAAGAGTTTCTGTGTCTGGTTCATCTTATGTCTTCCTGGTGGCTATGATACTGCAAATGTCTTATTTCCCTCTGTTTTTATGGTTTAAACAGAGAATTTTTCTTTTAAAAAACAAGGAATTTTTTTCTACCTGAAATTTAATAAGTATAAAAATTATAAAAAATAATATAATAATTCCACCCACTAGAATTATTCCCAATAATATCTTGGTATATTTGCTTCTAGTATGTTTTTTGTATATGCTTTAAAAAGTAAGTATTATATGAGCACACTCTTTTTTTCTATATTTGAATGTCAGTTTAGGATCGAACAAGCTAGACTGAGCAGCATACTCAGTTGAAACTAACTGTACTGGACTGTAAATAATTAAGCCAACTAAGATTCACATTTCTTTTGACTGGACCCCACCCCAGATTCTGCAGCACTGTTCTGGGTGGCTGGGTCAAAGGACAGAGGCTTTGCCTCCGTCTCTCTCAGAGCAATGGAGTTTCCAGAGCAGGGTCAGCAGCCAGCAGCAACAGGGCCCCAAACTTAATGTTCGTTATGATGAAATAGGTTCTTTTGCATTTGGGAAAACAAACAAACAAAGTTTTCACCATTGTTTCTTGTTTTCACAAATCCTTAAGGGTTATACCATTTCATATTACCCAGAAATGGGGATAAAATCATAAATCACACAGTAAATGTGGCTAGAATCTTCTTAGCGCCCATAGCACAGAACTCGAAGAGGGCTGGTTAAGCAAGTTCAAGCATGGCTAGAGATCTCGCTGCAACCTCTGTCTTTAGATTTATAGTCTAAGACTTACTCAGCCACTTTACCTATGTTTGTGTATCTTGAACACCTTCCCAGCCATTGCCAAACCTTCTCTCAAGAGCTGAATTCTGTTCCACAGTTCAGCTAGTCATTGGCTGAAATCCTGTTCTAACTTGAGGGATTTCTCTGAAACATATTTACTTTGATGTCTATGAACACTGCCATAGCCCACAGGCCCTCCTGCCATGTCCCACTGATTAAGTCAGTTTTCTTGGCTATTGGATAAGAGTACTGGGCAAGGTTGAGTCTGTCTTTCCTCCTCTTTCCCAACCATGGCAGTTCAATTGCTTTTCTGCTGATTATGCTCAAATTCTGCCTTTTAACTCGTACATCCTCAACCAGAGGCTTGGCTAAAAGTGCCAGTCCTCTTAAGCATAAGCAAGCCAGTCTATCCTAGCTCTGGCCTTGGCATTCTTAGGTTCTTCCCCAAATGTGGAGTTTTTTTTTCACTGCTTAACAGAACCTAAAGAGATGGTAAGACTATCCAAAAAGTGACTGAACTTCCCCAAAAAATGGCTTGCTAAACACTGATGTTTACTATACCGCCTTCCAAAAACATCACTCAAATTATGATGAAAGGATTTCCAAAGGGGAGGAAGAGATACATCCATCAGCAAAAAGGTTACTCACAGAGGAAACAACAGCAGAAAGAAAGTTTGAGAAAGGAAATAGAGAGCGATAACTGATTTAGCTGTCCAAAGAAAGTTGAAACCCAACCTCGTGTTGGGGGAAGCCAGGATGCAAGCTGACTCAAGGACATAACTGCAGAAAGGCTTGAGAAAGTAAGCCACTGGTAACTCTGAAAAGGGGATAATGTGGATACAACTGAGACTAGAGAAATAGTTGAAAGTGTAATTAAGAAACAATTGGATTCCCAGACCTCCTTTCCTACCCTATGCAGCAGGGTGACTGTGGGGTAAAGACATCACCCTCCTCCAACTTAGTAGAAGTTGATAGCTTTATTCTCTATGAAAGGGTTGAACCAAGGAGGTTCTGGACTCACGAAGACAAGACATAGATATGGGTGGTACCGTATTATAAATTAGAAGATTAAATGAAAGTCTCTATTCTGAATTGTAAAACTCTTCTCTCTTTTCCTCCATTTGAGTCCTAGAATGCCATCTTTCCAGTTTATATCTCCCGAACAGGAGATTGGAGGATTCTTCCCCTAGGCCAAAGAGAAAGTTCTGTGGATGATAAAGGAAGTGTTCTCCCAAAATAGCCCAGCCAGTCACTCTTCAGAGAAGCCAACTACTCAACAAGCACCCCCACCCCCAGAAACATCCCATCAGCTTCATAGTGCCTCACTCCTAAATATGAATAGTAGCTGAGGGTCGGCAGATGCTTCAGGAAAGACTTGGGCATGAAATGTCAAAATAAACAAGGTAAAAAAGGAAAAAGAAACTTTCAGAAAACAGTAATAATTTAGGAAACAAACAAAAAAACTTTAAAAAACCCCTATAACTAAAATCTTTAGAGAGATACAATATTGAATCCATGCAACAGTATGCAATAAAAAAGGAGTATTACTTTAGAAACAATTTAGAAATCCTAGATATTAAAACTATGATGCAGAAAAAAATGTTTGATAGAAAATTGGATGAGAAACTTTCCAGAAACTAGTAATAAAATAAATGGATTATAGAAGAAAAAAGTAAGAACAATAGAGGATTAGTACAAGAAATCCAACTTCCAAACAATAAGAATTCCAGAGAAACAGAATGGAGAGAATTGAAGGAAGAAAAAAATTGCAAGGGGCAGCCCCGTGGCTGTGTGGTTAAGTTTGCGCGCTCTGCTTGGGCAGCCCAAGGTTTCGCTGATTCAGATACTGGGTGCAGACATGGCACCGCTCATCAGGCCACACTGAGACAGCGTCCCACATGCTACAACCAGAAGGACCCACAACTAAAATATACAACTATGTACAGCGGGGATTTGGGGAGAAAGAAATCAGGAAAAAAAAGAAGATTGGCAACAGTTGTTAGCTCAGGTGCCAATCTTTAAAAAAAAAAAAATTTCAAGAAAATTGCTCAGAAATGAGGAACTTATATTTCAAGATTTGAATGAGCTGGTTGACGCCCAGCACAGCTAGTGAAGGTAGGCCCAGACCAAGGCCTGGTATGGTGAAATAAGGAGAATAAAGAGAACAGTAGGATAAAGAGAAGACCTTAAAAGCTTACAAACGTTAAATTAAAAGAAAATTTAGGAATCAAAACAACATCAGACTTCTTGAGAAGAACATTGGAAGCCAAAAGGCAATATGGCAGTGTCTCCAAAATTCTGAGGGAATATAATTTGCAACCTGGAATTGCATGCTTAGTTACCAATGAGGGTACAGGTAGAATAAAAAACAAATTTAGTATGTGTGATGGTTAATTTTATATGTCACCTTGGCTGAGTCACTGTAGCAAGATAATGGCCAAAATTATTCTGTATATTTTTGTGAGGGTGTTTTTGGATTAGATTAACATTAAAACAGTGTACTTTGGGGGCTGGCCCCGTGGCCGAGTGGTTAAGTTTGCGCGCTCCGCTGCAGGCACCCCAGTGTTTCGTCGGTTCGAATCCTGGGCGCCGACATGGCACTGCTCGTCAGACCACGCTGAGGCAGCGTCCCACATGCCACAACTAGAGGAACCCACAACGAAGAATACACAACTATGTGCCGGGGGGCTTTGGGGAGAAAAAGGAAAAAATAAAATCTTTAAAAAAAAAAAAAAACCAGTGTACTTTGAGTAAAGCAAATTGCCTTGTTGGTGAGCCTCGTCCAACCAGCTGAAGTTTTGAATAGAATAAAAGACCAGGCTGCCTTAAGCAGGAGGGAATTCTGCAGCACACGGCAGGCCTTGAGACTGGAACTGCAAATCAGCTCCTTCCTGGGTCTCTAGTCTGATGGACTTTGGACTTGAACTGCAGCATCAGCTCTTCTCTGGGTCTCCACCCTATAGATCTTGGAGTGCTAGCCCATCCTATAGGTCTTGGACTTGCCAGCCTCTATAATCAAGTGAGCCAATTCCTTAAAATAAATCTCTTTCTCTCTACATACTTCCTATTGGTTCTGTTTTTCTGGAGAACCTTAAGTAGTATAATAAGGTATCAAAAACTTTATCTTCCATGCACTCTTCCTTGGAAAGCCACTGAATACTGTGCTGCACCACAACATGATAGTAAACAAAGAAAGAGAAAGACATTGTTTCCAAGACATAAAGGGTCCAGAGAAGCCAAATACATAAGGAGACTCCCAAGCTGAAGGGAAGGGAATTCTCCCGTTGAAGGGAAAGAAAGTGCCCATGATGAAGCAACTGTACAACCAGCCGGAAAACAAGCATTCGGGAGAACAGTTCATCAAGCGCAGAAGTGAGGGCTCCAGAGAGGATGTCTAAGACAGAGACAGAGCAAGAAAGAGAGGCAGAGAAGAAGGAAGAAGAAACTTCATAGATGACTGTAGGTTTGACTGCTTTGAGAAGTGGAGAGTTGGGGGACAAAGTAGTGTCAGATACACAGAAAGTAAGCAACTTAAAAAAAGGATGATAATGATCCCTGAGAAAACAAAAAGCTGTAAGAAAGGATACATAACCATAGTATACTACATAGTTCAGTGATGATATGGTAATCACCAAATGGTGATCTCACCCAAAATTATGATTGAGAAATTGGGAAAATGGGGAGAAAGAAGTGTATGTCTAGCTAACTTATAATCTTTCAAAATAGGGAGTCAATAGGTAGTATCTACAATTTAGAAAAATCAAGAAATATTGGTATAAGCTTTTTTTAAATAAAGAAATGAAAGAAAATAGGAAAAAAGTAGCTAATGGAACTGAAAATCGTTACCTCCTCCTAGGAATAAGAACTGAGTATTTGTAAGGCTGGGATAGGAAAAGTCTTTTTCAAATTCTGAGTCTCATGGAAATATTTTATCTTTTAAAATATGTATGTGTACAACTTTCATAAAAATAAAGCTAACATATAAAATTAAAATTAATTAGAAAAATAAGAAAAAGCTTTTATTACATATGCTGCAAAGGCATCATCTTAGAGAAAGAGTCAACACTCTATTTTTCTCCTCCTTGCTGGCCCAGTTTTGTAACTTCTTTTATATTAAAATAAAATATTTAGGTTCAGTGACAAAATCACAAATTTTAAAGTATTTTTATGAAAGAAGAACAATAGGGTATTGTGACCATATTCATATATAGTGGCTGTAACACATATGCTTCTTCAACCATTGACTGTTCAAATTTAGTGACACCAAAGTTTTTTCAAAAGTGGACAGTGGCCCATTGGTCAGTTTTAACTTGCAGATGGACCTTATATGGCTTCCATAGTTTTTTAGAAAAAATTTTAAAATTAATTCCTGCATTTAAAATGTGGAAGATTTAGGATAAAAATTTTAACCATTGGTTTCTCTTAGAGAATTGAAAATTTGACTCCTTTAGGTCCACATTCCCTCATGGCCACATTGGCAGAAGCTGAATGAGGGAGTAGCTAAATTAAGGTTCACCCACATGCAGTCATAAAAAATAATAAGGAAGCTCTTGGGACCAGCCCCATTGCCCAGTGATTAAGTTCAGCACACTCCACTTCAGAGGCCCAGGTTCATGTGTTCAGATCCTGGGTGTGGATCTACAGTACTCCTCAGCCATGCTGTGGCAGTGACCCACATATAAAGTAGAGGAACTTTGGCAGAGATGTTAGCTCAGGGCTAAACTTTCTCAAGCAAAAAAAAGAGGAAGATTGGCAACAGATGTTAGTTCAATGCTAATCTTCCTCAGCAGTAATAATAATAATAATAATATGGAAGCTCTTTATCCAATGAAATGAATATAAATAAACATATTAATAAGTTTAAAAACCACCAAAGATACAGAATATTGCATGTAGTATGCTACCATTGTGTAAAAAAGGAAAATATTTAAGTTTGTATATCTACTAGAACACACACAGAATAGCTCTGTAAACATAAACAAGCAGCTGATAACATCTGAGGACAGGACATGGTGTCTGAGGGACCAGATGAAGGGAGATCTTTTCAATTTTTCTAATTGTTGAATACAGAACTATGTGAATACATCTTCAAAAAATAAATGACAGTAATTTTAAAAATTCATTATTTCTTAGCTCCAAAAATATAAAATGTATATATAATATATAAACATCAGTACATAAATCCAGAAATACGAATATATTGTATATAGCATATATTATTTATTGCATATATTCACATGAATGTGTAAATATTTCTTCCCCTTCTGATTGAAAATTTTATTCTGATTCCATCATTAGATGACTGAGGATATAAAAAATTAACTCTGTATTGTACTTAAAAACATAACCCTGAAAACCTCCAACTCTTTCCCTAACATTTCCCCTGTTGTTTTTTAGATATTTATATGCACTGCTGAGATTCCTTCCATGTGTTTAAAATTATAGCACCCAAAGAAATATTAGAGACACCAAATTACTCAATCTACATAGTGTTAGTTCCTGAGGAACTAAGAGTTTAAAATTCCTATTTGCAAAGACAAATATAAATCTGTTTCATAATTCAATGAATAACTTTTTAATATTTTTTCTACTTGAATGATATCATTATTATACCAGATTATAATTATTTTTTTCCACTTGTATTTGCTATGTTGATAACTTGAAAGTCTCTTCCTCTGATTGAGCTCAAAGATGTCATACAGAATGATGATCTAAGTTTCCTTCTGCTGATTTTTAAACTTTTCCTAATCCATTTAGTTCTTTGATTTCAACTCCAATTCAATGAAACTCCAATATAACTCAAAGATAGGCAAGAGGGTGGACCTTCTGTACTTACCATATCAATCTTATTGTATACAGACAAACCTAGAAGTTAGACAGAAGTGGGAGACATACACACAAATACTTTCCAGGCTCCAATGCCAGGTTGGCTGAATAATCCAGCAACCTGCTCAGTGAACTGGAGCACCATTGCAGTACTATAAGAAATCCCAGGGCAAGCATCAAGGACAGTACTAGTCATGAAGACAGAGAGCCCATTTTGGCAGAAGTTTTGAAGGACTCCATAGAGAAAAGTAGATAAAGAAGAAATGAAGCTAAAGAGTTTTACACTCACCTAGTTCTTTGATTTGTTTGTCTCTTATAGCAAGGCCAAGATCTCCACTTTCAATTTTTATTCCTTTCATGTAACAGTTTACTTTCTATTAAAAAGATATCAAAGAGGAGAGTGATATCAGCATCATGACACAGTGAACTCTTCCCATAGTATCTCCCCCCTAAGATACAACAACAGGGACACTCATAAACCAACAGAGGGCATTCACACAATACAATAGATGTCTGAGAGAGCCACACAGCCATATGTCTGGAGGTGGAGGTACTGGACCCCCCTGGTAGACAGCGGAAGGAGGTAAAGGGATCTCTTCTCCCTCTCAAATGGATGCCATGCATGGGACTTTGCATGGTGGCCAGAATGCAACTCTGAGAGGAGAGGGGGAAAGGTCAACCCTCTGCAGGAACATCTTCACTCTCATAATTCCCTCCCAGCACATGGGAACACTCCATGCTGAGGAGGCTAAGCAATCTCAGGGGCATCTTCACCAAATCGAGCAGCCCAGGAGGGCACATGGTGAGTGTAGAGTGAGACCACCTAGGATTGCATGTGTGAAAGAAAGTGCCTCCCTCCCCCTCCCACATTGCACATAAACTCAGCTGGTTGGCCAGAGCAGGGACCCTCCACCAGAATGCCTGTGTGCCTATGTGTGTAAGGCAGAGGCAGCCAGCAGGCAAATGCAGATGAGCACTGTTGGCACAGCTTCCAACAGACAGGCACAGCTGTCAGGGATTGAGGCTGGCTCAGAATACACAGCTAATGTCCTTGCCCCCAGTGATGGCAGGCGGAATCAGTGACCAGATACTACCACTATATGATGGCACAAGTTCACCCCACCTAATAGCATAAGGTGATGTAGTCATACTTCAGATTAGAAGGAAAATGAAAAGTATCCAGAAATCAATCCTGACATCACAGAAATGTACAATCTAAATGAGAGAATTCAAAATAGTTATCATAAAGCAACTGAATGAGTTATAAGAAAACTCGGAATGACAGTTCAATGAAATAAGGAGTAAAATTAATGAACAGAGGAAATTCTCCACAAAAGAGATTGAAACTATAAAAACAAAAATCTCAATCAGAAATGTTGGAGATGAAAAATACAACGAATGAGATAAAGAAAGATCTGGAGTCCTTAAATAATGGAGCTGATATCATAGAGGACAGAATTAGTCATTTAGAGGACAGAAATATAGAAATGCTTCAGATGGAGGAGAACTAAGACTAAGAGGAAATGAAGAAATTATCTGAGAAATACCCAACTCAATTAGGAAATGCAACACAAAGATTATAGGTATTTCAGAGGGAGAAGAGGGGAAAAAGGGAGCACAGAGCTTGTTCAAAGAAATAACAGCTGAGAACTTCCCAAACCTGGGGTGAGTGTGGAATTACATGTAAATGAAGTAATAGAATTCCTAATTACATCAATGTAAAAAGACCTTCTTCAATGCATATATTAGTAAAACTGGCAAAAGTCAAGGACAAAGAAAAAATATTAGGGGAAGTAAGGCAGAAGAAAATAAAGAAGAAGGAACTCCTCTCAGGCTTTCAGTGGATTTCTCAGAATAAATGTTATAGGCAAGGAGAGACAGAAATGATATATTTGAAATTCTGAAAGACAAAAACTTTCAGCCAAGAGTACTCTATCCAGCAAAAATATCCTTCAGATATGATGGAAAAATAAAAACTTTCCCAGATAAACAAAAGCTGAGGGAGCTCATCACCACAAGACCACCCCTACAAGAAATGATCAAGAAGGCCCTCATACTGGAAAAAAAAAGAAAGGGTTTACAAAGCCTTGAGTGGGGAGACAAAGAGAGACAAAATCAGAAAATTTCAGCTCTCTATCACAACAGGTTAGCAAATACTTAGTTCTAACATTAAAGATAAAGAGAAGGAAAAACTCAAAAATAACTATAACCACTTCATTTTAATCACAAACTCATAACACTAAAAGGAATAAGTTGTGACAACAATAACTTAGACAGGGAAGAGGAAAAGGATGGAAATTGCTTAGACAAAGGAAATAAGAGTCTATCAGCAAATAGACTATCTCATCTACAAGATCGTTCATACAAACCTCATGGTAACCACTTAGCAAAAAATCAGAACAGAGACATAAATGATAAATAAAGAAAAAACTGAGAAAACCATCACAGAGGACCCCCAAACTGAATTGGCAGTCAGAAATACACGGGACGAGAAACAAAGGAAATACTGAACAACTCTAAAACAAGTGATAAAATGACAGTAAGCCCTCTAAATGTAAATGTATTGAATTCTCCAATCAAAAGACACAGAGTGGCTGGATGGATTAAAAAACAAGACCCAACAATATGCTGCCTCCAGGAAAAATATCTTAGCTCTAAAGACAAACACAGGCTCAGAGTGAAGGGTTGGAAGATGATACGCCAAGCTAAAGGCAATAAAGCAGGTGCTGCCATACTTATATCAGACAAAGTAGACTTCAAGATGAAGAAAGCAATGAGAGACAAAGAGGGGCAGCACATAATGATAAATGGGACATTCCACCAAGAAGACATAACACTTATAAATATATGCACCTTACACAAGAGCACCAGAGTATATAAAGCAGCCATTAACAGACCTAAAGGAGAAATGAACAGTAACACAATAAAAGTAGGGGACATCAACAACCCACTTACATCAATGGATAGATCACCCCAACAGAAAGTCAGAAAAGAAACAGTGAAATTAAATGAAAAACTAGGCCAGATGGACTTAGTAGATATATATAGAACATTCCATCCAAAAACAGCAGAATACACATTCTTCTCAAGTGCACATGGAAGATTCTCAAAGATAGACCATATTTTGGAAACAAGGCAAACCTCAATAAATCAAAGAATATTGAAATCATATCAAGCATCTTTTCCAACCATAATGCTATGAAACTAGAAATCAACCACAAGAAAAAAGCTGGCAAAGTGACAAATATGTGGAGACTAAACAACATACTACTGAACAACTATTGGATCAATGAAGAAATTAAAGGAGACATCAAAAAATATCTGGAGACAAATGAAAATGAAAATACACCATGCCAACTCATAAGGGATGCAGCAAAAGTAGTCCTAAGAGAGAAATTTATAGTAATACAGGCCCATGTTAACAAAAAAGAAAAATCTCAAATAAGCAATCTTAAACTACACCCAACAGAAACAGCAAAAGAAGAACAAACAAAACCCAAAGTCAGCAGAAGGAGATAAATGAAAAAATTAGAGCAGAAATAAATGAAATTGAAACAACAACAAAAAACACAGTAGAAAGGATCAATGAAACCAAGAGCTGTTCTTTGTGAAGATAAACAAAATTGACAAACCTTTAGCCAGACTCACTAAGAAAAAAAGAGAGAAGTCTCAAATAAATAAAATTAGAAATGAAAGAGGAGAAATTACAATGGGTACCACAGAAATAAAAAGAATACTATGAAAAACTATATGCAAACAAATTGGACAACCTACAAGAAAGAGATAAATTCTTAGACTCATACAACCTCCCCAAATTGAATCATGAAGAAATAGAGAATCTGAATAGACCAATCACAAGTAAAGAGATTGAAACGGTAATCAAAAACATCTCAAAAAGTAGAAGTCCAGGACCAGATGGCTTCTCTGGAGAATTCTACCACACATTCAACGAAGATTTAATACTAATCCTTCTCAAACTATTCCAAAAAATTGAATAAGACAGAACACTTCCTAACTCATTCTACAAGGGTAACATCACCCTGATCCCAAAGCCAGATGAAGACAACACAAAGAAGGAAAACTACAGGCCAATATCACTGATAAACATAGGTACAAAAGTCCTCAGCAAAATATTGGCAAACCAAATACAGCAATACATTAAAAGGATCATACACCATGATCGAGTGGGATTTATACCAGGGGCACAGGGATTTGTTAATATCCACAAATCAATCAATGTGATACACCACATTAACAAAATGAGGAAGAAGAATCACATGATCATCTCAATAGATGCAGAGAAAGCATTCGACAAGATCCAACATCCATATATGATAAATAGTCTCAATAAAATGGGTATAGAAGGAAACTACCTCAACATAATAAAGGCCATATATGACAAATCCACAGCCAACATCATACTTAACAGGGTAAATGGAATGCCATCTCTCTAAGAATGGGAACAAGAAAAGTGTGACCACTGTCACCACTTTTATTCAACATAGTACTAGAGGTTTTGGCCACAGCAATTAGGCAAGGAAAGAAAATAAACAGTAACCAAATTGGCAAGGAAGAAGTGAAACTTGCTGTTTGCAGCCAAAATGATTTTATACATAGAAAATTCTGAAGAATCCATCAGAAAACTATTAGAAATAATCAACAACTACAGAAAAGTTGCAGGGTGCAAAATCAGCTTACAAAAATCATTTGAATTTCTATACTTTAATAAAGAACTAACAGAAAGAGAACTCAAGAATACAATCCCATTTACAATCATAACAAAAAGAATAAAATAAAAGGAGTAAACTTAAGTAAATAGTTGAAAGATCTATGCAATGAAAAGTATAAGACATTATTGAAAGAAATCAATGATGACATAAAGAAATGGAAAGACATTTAATGCACATGGATTGGAAGAATAAACATAGTTAAAATGTCTATATTACCTAGAGCAATCTACAGATTCAATGCAATCCTAATCAGAATCCCAATGACATTCTTCATGGAAATAGAATAAAGAATCCTAAAATTCATATGGGGCAACAAAAGACCCTGAAGAGGTGCAGAAATCCTGAGAAAAAAGAACAAAGCTGGAGGCATCACAATCCTGGACTTCACAATATAGAACAAAGCTATAGTAATCAAAACAGCATGGTACTGATACAAACACAGTCATGCAGATCAACAGAACAGAATTGAAAGCCCAGAAATAGAACCACGCATCTATGGACAGCTAATCTTTGACAAAGGAGCCAAGAACATACAATGGAGAAAGGAAAGTCACTTCAATAAATGGTGTTGGGAAAACTGGACAGCCACATGAAAAAGAATGAAAGTAGACCATTCTCTTGCACCAGCCACAAAAATTAACTCAAAATGGATTAAAGAATTAAACGTAAAACATGAAGCCATACAATTCCTAGGAGAAAATATAGGCAGCTCACTCTTTGACATCAGTCTTAGCAGCATCTTTTCAAATACCATATCTACGCAGGCAAGGGAAACAAAAGAAAAAATCAACAAATGGGACTACATCAGACTGAAAATCTTCTGCAAGGCAAAGGAAACAGGAACAAATTAAAAGACAACTCAACAATTGGGAGAAAATATTTGCAAATCATATATCCGACAAGGGGTTAATCTCCAAAATATACAAAGAACTCATACAACTCAACAGCAAAAAAACAAACAACCCAATCAAAAAATTGGCAGAAGATATGAACATTTTCCCAAAGAAGATATACAGATGGCCAACAGGCACATGAAAAGGTGTTCAACATGACTAATCATTAGGGAAATGTAAATCAAAACTACAATGAGATATCACCTATACCTGTTAGAATGGCTATAATCACCAAGACAAAAAAAGACAAATGTTGGAGAGGATGTGGAGAAGAGGGAACCCTCATGCACTGCTGATGAGAATGCAAACTGGTGCAGCCACTATGGAAAACAGTATGGAGATTTCTCAAAAATTTAAAAATAGAAATATCATATGACCCAGCTATCCCACTACTGGGTATTTATCCAAAGAACTTGAAATCAACAATTCAAAGAGACCTATGCACCTCAATGTTCACTGCAGCATTATTCACAATAGCCAAGACATGGAAGCAACCTGAGTGCCCAAGAACTGATGAATGGATAAATATGTGGTATATATATTCAATGGAATACTGCTCAGCTGTTAAATAAAACACAAAAATCGTCCCATTTGCAACAACTTGGATGGACTCTGAGGGTATTTTGTTAAGCGCAATAAGCCAGACAGAGAAAGACAAACACTGTTTGATTTCACTCATATGTGGAAAATAATCAAACACATGGACAAAGAGAACTGATTAATGGTTACCAGAGGGGAAGGGGCTTGGGGGCTGGGCATAAGGGGTAAAGGGGCACATATATATGGGTGACTGACAAATGATAATGTACAACTGAAATTTTATAATGTTATAAACTATTACGACCTCAATAAAAAAAAGACATCAAAGAATAAAGAGGTAAAGCAATATTGATTGATCTGAATGAGGTGAACATTTTAAACTACTGAAATGACAGTGATGATAGCTGTACTAATTTTCTGAATCTTTTAGGTATGTAGCATATTTTTCTTGATAAAACCACAATATTATCATTATAGGATTTTTTAAAAGAAATAACTATTGTGGGGAATGACACTAATATTTTAAAACTTCATATGATCAGTGAGTAGAAACAGCAAGGCATTGCCAAAGACAGATGCTCAGTACAGTTAAATATGTTTATAGTGGTTTTTAAAGTCAAAGTTGTAGAGGACGTATGGGAGCCACACGGGCAATAATAGATCCCATAATGCAAGCATACTTCAGGGGTCAGCCATAATTTGGGGCAGACTTTGTACACAGAATTTAGAGCTTATCCGCTGTGTCTCTCTCCTTTTCAGAATATCATTCCTCACTTTCCATTTGCTATGTTGATACCAAATTCTGTCTTCTAGCTCTCTCAGCTAGAAAGACTGCAGATTTTTTCCAAGTTTTAGCCACCTTGCTTGGAATTGATTGGAGTCCACCCTCAGGCAAGAATAAACATTTAAATAAAAAATTTAAAATAGATATGAAAAAACTCCATTCAATGCTATTCGACGACTCTTCTTCATGTGCAGTTTCATCTCCCATTTCTGCCTGCTTTGAGTTACTCTTCAGTCCCTTTTAGGTATTTTCTTTTTTCTTTTAAATATATTTTATCCAGAGTTTACAGTTGTTATCATGGAACAGTTGCTCTAATAGGAGCTATTCTCTCATTACCAGAGGCCAAAACTTTTACTTTTGTCATTAGCTTTCTTAATAATATTCTCCTAAACTTATCTATGCGTATCCTCCTCTTCAATGTTTGTCTATGTACTTAAAATACAAGATCAGAGTACTTAGAAATAACATCATATAGAAGGTTGGTCTATTAAAAAAATTTTTGCTGTGGTTTTCATCCTAGGGCTGCCACCTGGAAGTTCCTTGTCTTGTCCAGGACAAAGTTTTAAATTTTATATGATTGTAAGGATTCTTCCAACATTAATCTTCCATTATTTTATTTTTTATTTACCTTAATGGCATAGGATAATACCCTATTGTGTAAATGTAAATCTTGTTTCTAGGTAGTTTTGACAATATACTTCAGGGATCAACAAAATGTTTCTTAAAAGAAATAATAGTAAAAATATATAGGCTTTGTGGGCCATAAACTGTCTGTCATAAATATTCAACTCTACCAATGTAGTGTGTAAGTAGCTGTAGAGAAGTCAAAAACAAATGGACATGACTGTGTTCCAGTAAAACTTTGTTCACAAAAATAGGCAGCAATGGGGCCAGTCTAGTGGCGTAGTGGTTAAGTTTGTGTGCTTCATTGTGGTGGCCAGGGGTTCACGGGTTCGGATCCCAGGTGAGTTGGGATCCTGGGCATGGACCTCCACACCACTCATGAAGCCACGCTGTGGCAGCATCCCACATACAAAATAGAGGAAGATTAGCACAGATATTAGCTCAGGGACAAGCTTCCTCACGAAACAAACAAACAAAAACAATAAAATGGACCTGCTCATAAAACAAACTAGGAACACAAGGGGAAAATATTTTAAAAAAAAAATTAGGCAGTGGGGAAGATTTGGCCTATGGGCCATAATTTGCTGACCCCTGATATGTTTAGTCGTTATGTTGTCCTATTTATTTTTTTTGCATTTTTCTATGAACTGTTGGATTTATTTAAGATGAAAAGAGCTTAAATATTCTCTAATGTCTCTTAAGTAAACTGTGCCACCCTCAAGCTTATTAAAATCTACATAACAATCATAAAGATTTTTATGGATCTTTAACATATTATGACTTCCTTCAGTTGCTTAGATGCTTTAAAATAAAAAGAAAGTTAAAGTAGGGCCTGGCCCAGTGGCGTAGTGGTTAAGTTCGCATGGTCCACTTCGGTGGCCTGGGATTCCCAGGTTCAGATCCTGGGCGTGGACCTACACACTGCTCATCAAGCCATGCTGTTGTGGCATGCCACATACAAAATAGAGGAAGATTGGCACAGATGTTAGCTCAGGGTGAATCTTCCTCACAAAAAAAAAGAAAGAATGTTAAAGTAATTTTATTTGTCTTTGAGAAGGCAGATCAGTTCTCTGGATGAAAGTAATTATTAGAAAAGAGTTCCTTTGTGTGGATTGTAGGATTCATAATTAAGATAGACACTGAAGAAATTACTTACAATTACCCTGAAATACAATGTAACTCTCAGGCATGTGAGAGTTTTGTTTAAAGTGGGATAGCTTCACCTGCAACATCCTTAATGCAGCTTTCCTTTCACAAACTTGGCAAGAATAACATAAAGGAATTGCAAACAATTCTTTACTTTTATTTTATTTATTTTATTATTTATGTATTTTGTTTATTTTATCTTATTTTATTATAAATTCCTCCAGATTTGAGATATTATTGAAATACAAAATATGTAAGTTTAAGATGTACATGATGATTTGATGCATGTATATATTGTGAAATTATTACAAGATTAGTTAATACTTCCACCCTCTTACATAATTACCATTTTGTGGTGGTAACATTCAATATCTATACAACTTTCATGTGTATAATACAGTATTATGAATTATGGTCATCATGCTTTACATTAGATCCCCAGAACTTATTTATCTTACAGCTGGAAGTTTGTACCTTTGACCAACATCACCCCATTTCCCCTACTCCCCAGACCCTGGCAACCACCATTCTATTCTCTATTTCTGAGTTCAGCTTTTGTAGATTCCACATATTTGTCTTTCTCCATCTGACCTATTTAGCTTTGCACAACGCCCTCAAGGTCCATCCATGTTGTCACATAAGGCAGGATTTCCTTCTCTTTTATAACTGAAGAATATTGCATTGTGTATATATGCCACATTCTCTTCATCTATTCAACCATCAACAGAAACAGGCTGTTTCTATGTCTTGGCTTGTGAATAATGCAGCAAAGAACATGTCACTGCAGATACTCTCCGAGATACTAATTTTATTTCCTTCAGATATGTACCCAGAATTGGAACTGCTGAATCACGGTAGTTCAATTTTTAATTTTTGAGGAAACTCCATACTGTTTTCCATAGTGGCTGTGCCAATTTACATTCCCACTAAGAGTGTACAAGCGTTCTCTCTTCTCTACATCCTCACCAACACTTGGTAACTCCTGTCCTTTTGATTTCTAACAGGTGCCAGGTGATATCTCATTGTGGTTTTAGTTTGCAGTCCCCTGATAATTAGTGATGTTGAGCACCTTCTTATGTATCTGTTGGCCTTTTGTATGTCTTTGGAAAAAATATCTATTCAAGCCCAGTTTTAAATCAGATTATTTGGTTTTCTGCTATTGAGTTGTGTGAGTTCCTTATATATTTTGGATATTAACCCCATATAAGATATGTGGTTTGCAAATATTTTCTCCAATTCTATAGGTTGCTCTTACATTTTGTTGATCATTTATTTTGTTACGTAAAAGCTTTTTAGTTTGGTAGTCCCACTTCTTTATTTTTGCTTTTGATGCTTGTACTTTTGGCGTCATATCCAAAAAATTGTTGCCAAGAACAGTCTCAAGGAGCTTTTTTCCTATGTTTTCTTGTAGTAATTTTACAGTTTCATGCCTTAAATTTAGTGTTTAATCCATTTTAAGTTAATATTTGTGACTGATGTAAGATAGGAGTCCAATTTTGTTTTGTATGTGAATATCCAGTTTCCCCAGCACCGTTTATTGAAGAAACTATCTTTTCCCCTTTGAATATTCTTGGCTCCCTTCTCAAATATTAGTTGATTGTATATGTGTGGGTTTATTTCTGATATCTTGATTCTGTTCCATTAGTCTATGTGTCTGTTTTTATGACAGTACCATACTGTTTTGATCAATATAGCTTTGTAATAAAGCTTGAAATCAGAAAGCATGATAACTCCAGGTTTCTTCTTCTTTTTCAAAATTGTTTTACCTACTCAAGGTCTTTTACAGTTCCATACAAATTTTAAGGTTGTTTTTCTATTCCTGTGGAAAAATGCCACTGGAATTTTGATAAGGATTACATTGAATCTATAGATGGCTTTGGGTAGCATGGCCATTTTAACAATAATAATTCTTCTGATCCATGAACACGGGATACCTTTCCATTTATCTGTATCTTCTTCAATTTCTTTCATCAATGCACTATAATTTTCACTGTACAGATCTTTAACCTTCTTGGTTAAATTTATTCTTATGAATTTTATTATTTTCCATGCTATTATAAATGGGATGGTTTTATATGTTTTTCAGATAGTTTGTTGTTGGTGTATAGAAACACAACAGATTTCTGTGTGTTGATTTTGTATCCTGCAACTTTACTGAGTTTGTTTATTAGTTTTAACAGTTTTTTGGTGGAGTTTTTAGAATTTTCCATATATAAGATCATATAATCTGCAAACAGAAACAATTTTAATTCTTCCTTTCTGATTTGGATGGCTTTTATTTCTTTTTATTGTCTAATTACTCTGGCTAAGATTTCTAGTATTATGTTGAATAGGAGTGGTGAAAGTGGGAACCCTTGTCTTGTTCCTAATCATAGGGGGAAAGCTTTCAACCTTTCACCATTGACTGTGATGTTACCTGTGGGCTTGTCACATATGGCCTCTATTATGTTGAGGTACATTCCTTCTATATGCAATTTGTTGAGAGTTTTTATCATGAATGGATGTTGAATTTTGTCAAATGCTTTTTATGAATCTTTTGAGGTGAACATATGATCATTATCTTTCATTCTATTAATGTGATTTATCACATTTATTGATTTGCATATGTTGACCCATCCTTGCATTGCAGGGATAAATCCCACTTGATCATAGTGTATGATCCTTTTAATGTGCTGTTGAATTTGGTTTGCTAGTATTTTGTTGAGAATTCTTGCATCTTTATTCAGCAGGTATATTGGCTTACAATTTTATTTTTTTATAGCATCCTTATTTGGCTTGGGAATCAGAGTAATCCTGGCCTTGTAAAACGAATGTGAGAGTGTTCCCTTTTTAACTTTTTGGAAAATTTTAAGAAGCATTGGTATTAATTCTTTTCTAAATGTTTGGTAGAATTCATCAGTGAAACCTTCTGGTCCTGGGCTTTCTTTTTGTAGGCAGGTTTTTGATTACTAATTCAATCTCCTTATTCATTTTTGTTCTTTTCAGATTTTCTGTTTCTTTATGATTCAGTCTTGGTAAGTTGTATATTTGTAGGAATTTATCCATTTATTTTATATTATTCATTTTTTGGTGTACAGTTGTTCATAGTAGTCTTTTATGATCCTTTATATTCCTCTGGTGTCAGTTGTAATGTCTCCTCTTTCATTACTGATATTATTCAAGTTTTCTATTTTATTTTTAGTTACTCTAGCTAAAGATTTGTCTATTTTGTTAATATTTTCAAAAAACAAGCTCTTAGTTTTGTTGATGTTTTTGATTATTTTTCCTGTCTCTATCTCATTTGTTTCTGCTCTAATCTTTGTTATTTCCTTCCTTCTGCTAACTTTGGGCTGAGTTTTTCTTTTTCCAGTTTCTTGAGGTGTGAAATTAGGTTATTTATTTGTGATCTTTCTCTTTCCTTAATGTATGCATTTATCACTATAAACTTCCCTCTTGAAGCTGCTTTTGCTCTATCCCATAAATTTTGGTATTTTGTGTTTCCACTTTCATTTGTTTCAAAATATTTTTTGATTTACTTTTTTATTTCTTCTTTGACTCATTGGTTGTTCAGAAATGTGTTACTTTCCACACATTTGTGAATTTTCCAATTTTCTTCATGTCATTGATTTCTAATTTCATACCATTGTTGTCAGAAAAGATAATTGATACGATTTCAATCCTCTTACATTGATTAAGGTTTGTTTTGTGACCCAGCTTTGATCTATCCTGGAGAAAGTTATGTGTGCTCTTGAGAAGAATTTGTATTCTGCTGCTATTGAGTGGAATGCTCTGTATATGTCTATTAGATCCATTTTTTCTAGGGCATAGTTCAAATCCAATGATTACTGACTGATTTTCTGTCTGGATGATCTATCCCTTGTTGAACATGAGATAAGTCCCCTGCTATTATTGTATTGTGTATAGCTCACTTCAGATCTGTTAGTATTTGCTTAATATATTAAGTTCTCCAATGTTGAGTAAACATATATGTATAATTGTCATATCTTCTTGATGAATTTCCCTCATTATATAATGGCATTGTCTCTTGTTGTGGTTTTTTACTTAAAGTCTATTTTGTCTGATTATTATAGCTACTTCTCTGTTTTGATTTCCATTTGCATGAAATATCTTTCTCCATTCTTTCACTTTGAGACTATATTTGTCTTTAAAGCTGAAGTGAGTCTCTTATAGGCAGCATACAGTTGGGTCTTGTTTTTTTAACCCATTCAGTCATTCTCTGCCTTTTTATTGGAGAATTTAATTCATTTACATTTAAAGTAATTATTGATAGGCAAAGACCTACTAATGCCATCATATTAGTTGTCTTCTGGCTGTTTTGTAGTTCCTTTGTTCCTTTCTTCCTCTTTTGCTGTCTTTCTTTGTGAATTTATGATTTTCTGTAGCAGTATGCTTTGATTCCCTTCTTTTTTTTTTGCTTTCTGGATATATGTAGCCACCCCTGACACAGGAAGGGTTAATAATCACTGGAAAAAGCTTGCCAACAAACTGTGACCTGGAGGTGAGAAGGCCGGTAAGCCAATGATGGGTAAGACCCCCTGGGGGGGCAATCTAAGACAGGCGGCGGCCACCCGGGGGGCACAATGGAGAAACAATATCAATATCAGGAGCAGGAGGGACCGTTGCCTAAGAGACCTTGCCTGCTCTGAGATAAAAATATAGGAGCACAGCAATAACATGATAATATCAAAACAGAGGCCAAGGGAGGGCTCCTTGAGAAATCACTAAGAATTCTTGGCATTCGCTAATTACTTCATCCAAAACACCTGTGTATGTTTAACAGATGTAAGCTATGTATATATTGAAACACTGGTTATAATAAACTCAGAGTGGCCATCAGCCCTCTCCGCATTTATCCTGATGTGTACATTGGATTGCGACACCGACAATATATATATATATATTTTTATTAAGTTAATGAGAGGTTACAATCTTGTGAAATTTCAGTTGTACATTAATGTTTGTCATTCGTGTTGTAGGTGTACCACTTCACCCTTTGTGCCCACCCCCTACCCCACCTTTCCCCTGGTATCCACTAAACTGTTCTTAGTCCATAATTTTAAATTCCTCATATGAGTGGAGTCATACACAGATTATCCTTCTCTCGCTGGCTTATTTCACTTAACATAATTCCTTCAAGGTCCATCCATGTTATTGCAAATGGAATGATTTTGTTCTGTTTTACAGCTGAGTAGTATTCCATTGTATATATGTACCACATCTTCTTTATCCATTCGTCTGTTGATGGGCACTTAGGTTGCTTCCATGTCTTGGCTATTGTAAACAGTGCTGCAATGAACATTAGGGTGCATAGGACTTTGGGGATTGCTGACTTCAAGCTCTTTGGATAAATACCCAGTAGTGGGATGGCTGGATCGTATGGTAGTTCTATTTTTAATTTTTTGAGGAATCTCCATACTGTTTTCCATAGTGGCTGCACCAGTTTGCATTCCCACCAGCAGTGTATGAAGGTTCCTTTTTCTCCACAACCTCTCCAACATTTGTTACTATTAGTTTTAGATATTTTTGTCATTCTAACGGGTGTAAGGTGATATCTTAGTGTAGCTTTGATTTGCGTTTCCCTGGTGATCAGCGATGATGAGCATCTTTTCACGTGCCTATTGGCCATCAGTATATCTTCTTTGGAGAAATGTCTGTTCATGTCTCCAGCCCATTTTTTGATTGAGTTGTTTGATTTTTTTGTTGTTGAGTTGTGAGAGTTCTTTATATATTACGGATATTAAGCCTTTGTCAGATATATGACTTGCAAATAGTTTTTCCCAGTTAGTCGGTTGTTTTTTTGTTTCAATCCTGTTTTCATTTGCCTTGAAGAAGCTCTTTAGTCTGATGAAGTCCCATTTGTTTATTCTTTCTATTGTTTCCCTTCTCTGAGAAGGCATGGTGTCTGAAAAGATCCTTTTAATACGGATGTCAAAGAGTGTACTGCCTACATTTTCTTCCAGAAGCCTTATGGTTTCAGGTCTCACCTTTAGGTCTTTGATCCATTTTGAGTTTATTTTGGTGAATGGTGAAAAAGAATGGTCAATTTTCATTCTTTTACATGTGGCTTTCCAGTTTTCCCAGCACCATTTGTTGAAAAGACTTTCTTTTCTCCTTTGTATTCCCTCAGCTCCTTTGTCGAAGATAAGCTGTCCATAGATGTGTGCTTTTATTTCTGGGCTTTCAATTCTGTTCCATTGATCTGTGCACCTGTTTTTGTACCAGTACCATGCTGTTTTGATTACTGTAGCTTTGTAGTATGTTTTGAAGTCAGGGATTGTGATGCCTCCCGTTTTGTTCTTTTTTCTCAGGATTGCTTTAGCAATTCGGGGTCTTTTGTTGCCCCATATGAATTTTAGGATTCTTTGTTCTAATTCTGTAAAGAATGTCATTGGGATTCTGATTGGGATGGCGTTGAATCTGTAGATTGCTTTAGGTAGAACGGACATTTTAACTATGTTTATTCTTCCAATCCATGTACATTGATTCCCTTCTCTTTAACTTTTTTGTGTCCACTGTAGATTTTTGCTTTGTGGTCACCATGGGGCCTGCATAAAACATCTTATAGATATAATAGCCTATTTCAGCTGGTAACAACTTCAATCACATACAAAAACTATACCGTTTTACTTCCCTTCCAACATATTTTAAGTTTTTGATGTCATAATTTACCTCTTTTTATATTGTATATCCATTAACAAATTATTGTAGTTATAGTTACTTTTAACACTTTTGTCCTTTAAATCTTTATATTAGAGTTAAGTGAATAACACACTACCAAATTACAGTATTAGAGTGTTCTGAATTTAGCTATATATTTACCTTTATCAGTATGTTTTATACTTTTATATGTTTTCATGTTACTAATTAGCACCCTTTCATTTCAGCTTAAAGAACTCCTTTCAGCATTTCTCGTAAGGCAGACTATTGGTCATGAACTCCCTCAGCTTTTGTTTGTTTGGGAAAGTTTTAAACTCTCTTTCATTTCTTAAAAACAGCCTGCTGGGTAAAATATTCTTGGTTGGAAGGGTTTTTCCTTTGGCCCTTTGAATATATCATCTCACTCTCTCTTGACCTGTATCATTTCTGCTGAGAAATCTGCTGATAGCCTTATGGGGGTTCTTTTATGTGAGAATGTTTTTCTCTCTTGATGCTTTTTAAATTCTCTCTGTTTTTTTTTTTATTTTAGATAGTTTAATATAATGCATCTTATAGAATATTGTTTTGTGTTGATGTTTTGGAGTGATCTATTAGCTTTATGAATTCGGATGTCCAAACCTTTCCCCAAATTTGGGAAGTTCTCAGCCATTATTTATTTAAGTAATTTAAGTAATTATTTAAGCTTTTTGCTCCTTTCTCCATCTCTTCTCCATCTGAGACTCCAAAAATATGGAAGGTGCGGTTATGGGGGCTGGGCTGATATTAGGGTGAGCCTGAAGCCTAAGGCCCATGGGGCCAGCCTGGAGGTTGGATCTGCAGGATTCGGTTTGGCACTAGGGCAGGCTGGGAGCTGATCTCAAGTCCAGAGCCATGGGCACTGGCCTGGTGCTGGGATAGACCAGGAACCTGGGTCTTCAGGAGCAAGTCTGGAGGCTAGGTCTGCAGGGACTGGCCTGGTACTAGGGGAACTCATGAGCCTGGGGCCATGGGAGTCAGCCTGGTGCTAAGGTGAATCAAAAGCCTAGGTCCTCATTAGTTGGGTTGGTACTGAGTCAGGCTAGGAGCCTGGCTTCATGGGGGCTGATCAGGAGCCGGAAGCCACAGGATTCACCTAGGGCCATGCAGCTGGCTGGTTCTGGGATGTGCCAGGAGCCTGGGTTCACAGGAGCTATTTAAAGCCTGGTGCTATATTTAGAGCCTGAGGCATTGGGAACTAGCAAGTGCCTGGTGCCTCAGTGGTAGATCGGGAACATGAGTTTGCAGGAGGCTGCTGGGAGCGTGGTGCTATGGAAGCCGCCTGGGGCCACAGAAGCTGCCTAGGGCTGCTGGATTCAGCAGGCATCAGGTAAGCCAGAGGCCAAGGTTTGGAGCATGCAGGGAGTCACCTAAAGCCACAGAAGTCAGCTTGGTGTGGGCAAGGGTGTCTCTCTCCACGCTGGGACACCTGGGCTTGGGGGAGGTGTCATGAGGGTAATATTAATCTATCTTTTCTTCTGTCCTCAATGTGTCTTTTCTAATTTCTGTGCTTCTCTCAAGTGCTATTCCCCCCACTTGGAAACTTTGGCTCTTCTAAAAGTATTTTCATGTGTGGATAGTTGTTCAAACTGATATTTCTTTGGGGCATGATTGCTAGAAATTCTTATGCTGCCATTTTGCTGATGTCACACTCTTACTTTTTACTTTTATTTTATACCTATAAAATGAAATATTCTAAGTGCATAAAACAAAATTGCCATGTCATAGGAAAAAATGCAGAAGAGAAATCTAACTAAAAACAAACCATGACTTCACTCTAAAGGAGAATTTTACTTTTATGAAACCTAAATCCCTCCAGAGGCTTGCACATCACAGCTGTGAACTTCTAACTTAAGGACTCTTGGCAAATGTGTGTCTCCAACTACGAGATTTCTGTCCTGCCAATATATGGATACTAGGAGAGTAAGATTCAGGGTAACTGAAAATAGACTAGATTGTGATATAATTTACCCCATCCTTATCTACCTAATTGAATCTCATTACTCCCTGACTATGTTACATCCTTGGCCTCTACCAGAGGTTTGCTTTCCTTTCTCTGCCCATTTCATCTGTTCAGAAATTTAAGTGTACTGTTTTCTCTGTCTTAGAATGGGCTCAAGACACTAAGTATATTTCATTTTCTGTAAAACCCAGGGCACTCACATTCTTCCCAACCTATTCAGATCAACTAACAATTCTACTTTGTTAATAACTTATATAATTTATGCTAATTGTCCAATATGAACTCTATTAACATTGAAAAATTTCATAGGTCCCACATGATAACAGGTGTACTTCTAGTTTTCCTTGATTTGGAAAGATAAAGGTGTTCATTGATAAGTCAATTGGTGGAACTCCGTGAAATACCTCTGTGGCCCTTCAGGGTTCTGGATTCACAGGTTGGAAAATGGTTTGAATACTTCTGTCACACATTTGTTTTATAGTGAAGGTATAATTCCTCAATTAGATTTTATTTCCATAAAAATAATAACTGTGTTTGGACTACTTTACTACCTATATTCTCAGAATTGTATAGATGCTTATTAATTATTTGCTGAATAAGAGAATAAATGGCAATTGAATTGAAGTTCATATTGCTATTTAGCTACATACGTAGTAATACATTCAACTAGTAATGTCATATGAGCTGAAATACTTTACAGAAGTTAAAATAATAGGTAACTTATGAGACTTGAGGTGAGGAAGTCTTTGACAAGGCACCAGAATAATAACCTCCTTCCTGTTTCAAATTTTAAGAGGCAAATTTTGATTCAGTTGATATGTAGGGAGACTGGAAAATTCTCAGGAGATGATGATACTGTTGGTTTGTGGATCACAGTAGCAAGACTCTAATTTACCTGGATTCAGGTTACTTCATTTCCACAGCATCTAAATAGAATTCTTTTCTGAGACACCAGGGGTAAAAAATGTCAAGAATCAAATGCCAGACTGGGTAGCTATACAGATTTAGTTAATGGTTAAGAGTGTTTTAGCCACCTAGCAGGATATCCAAGTAATGTCTCCCAATGATTGAATGACTTTAGTAAGCTTCCCATTGCTCCTCATTCTCTTTTTCATTGCCCTCTTCTGTGCAGAGCTTTTTGCCCCTGTTTTTGAGTTTTATGTAGTTCTCTCTGGCTTATGGGGACAGAGAAGTTATGGGCTCATTATTCAATGACTATTATAGGACAAAGTCTTTCTATACTTGTCTGTGAATTGCTCATAACTATTACTGCTTTATATTTCATCCTCATTCTCATTGTACTGGCAGACTTTGGATAACAGCATGTTGTCAGCAGGTGGGTTTAGCAGATGTTAGCAGGTAACATCACTTTTTGCCTAAACAAGAAATGATTCCTCTCTCTGTATGTGTGAGAAGTGAGGGATAATATATTTGCTCTATGATTTTGAACAGGAAAGACTAGCTTCTGAGACGTCATTTGGAAAATCATTACCCCTCAAAACCCAAATATACCCTCTCACATTGGTTATTGTCATTTCTTCTTTAAAATATTCCAGTAAAATCAAACTTGCTCTTAGTGGAGCAGCTGCTTGTAGGGAACTGGCAGAGGAAAGCTCATCTTGGTCCTATAGATGAGGTATGAATTATCCTCTGTTTTGAGTCTCTATTGATTAGATATTTCTTTACAATCTTTCCTGTTCATATTCATAATTAGTTTGTCATATAAGACAACATCTGAAAACTTGCCAGGGAGAGAAGGCATCTTTCCTCTGTGTTCACACAACACATTGTGGGTTACACTGAACCCCACTTAATGCTTTGTGTTGAAGTTTTCTGCTAATTATACATTTCCCCCAAACATATCATGCCATATTATACCATACCTTACCAAGGGCAGAAAAAAAAATTTATTTACCTTTGGATGTGTAGTCCTGGGCATTGCATAAGTTTTTATGAAAGAAACAAAATAAACTACCACTATCTTGGCCATCTGTACACTTTTAAAAACTTTAGAGAACAAATCAGGAACATACACAATATTCTTTAATCTTGTAGAATATTTTTCAATCAGAAAAAGAATACACACTTATAATGGGATAAAGTCCCCTAGGAATTCACCTTGCATTCTGACCACTCATCCTTGGCCTTTCTCTCAGACTTCTCTTTCTACCACTAGCCAACGCTTTAGTATTGATGGACCCAGTACTCCATCCTTAACCTCATTTTCTTCTCTCTCTGTACCCTCTATCTGCTCAAATTCATCTGGTCATGACTGAAACTCTACAGTGATGACTCCTCCTTCCCTGGTCCAGATCTCCTCTCTGAGCCTCAGACCTGCATGTCTTATTGCCTACTAGATGGCTCCACCTGAGTCTACCATACATGTCACAAATAAAGCACATTCAAAAGTTTAAGAAGGAAGCCTTCTTATAACCTGGTGACCAGTAAAATCCAAGGTACCAGTAAAATCAAATCCTTCCTGACTGTGTTCCAAGAGATATTCCAAACTATGTAATCTCCATCACTTCTAATATACAATCAATCATCATCTTACTGATTAGATTCCAAAATATTTTTAAATTTATCATTTTTCTATACCCAATATAACTATTTTAATCCAGACACACGTAATTTCTTTCCTGGACTTTTGAAATATCCTCTTCACTATTCTCGCTACCCTGACCATTAACACTATAATTCATCTTCCACACTGCTTCGATAGTAATATTTCTAAAGCACAATCTGATTTTGTCACTGTCTAGTTTTAAGTCGTTGAATGGCTCACTAGCTATAAGGTGGCATCCAAGTGGCTTTGTCTCCTTTTTTAGCTTTATCACCTGTTTCTTTCCAATTTGCATTTCTTCCTCTAACTCTAATTATTTATAGATCTCTATTCTTTTTAATGCCCCTATTCATATATGTGCATTATTCTATCTACCTTCAATCCTCCCCTAACCACTTGAGAAATATTACTCATACATTAAGATTCTGCTTGTCATCTTTCTGTGGAGGAATAACTGGGTCTCTTCTATTTTTCACCATTCTTTGCATGTAGTTCTATCACAGTTTCACAATGCCGTAAGTTGACTTTTCTGTTTCCCACATAGGACCATGAGCATTTGGCCTCAGATGCTGCCTGGCACAGAACATCTGCTCAACAAATATCTCAAAATTATTCATGTAATTGTTTGCCCAGCCCATTTTGGCAATTTACTTTCTATACCACATCTAATATTTCTTGTCACTGTTAGTCAAAAATTAATCAGTCTCATTACACTTTATACATTCATCAAAGGATATGCTAAATAAGAGCTCACAATAGAATTTCACGGTACCAGACATAAAGAACAGCTGTGCATCTCCTAAACAATTGGTTTGTCTGTGAATGCACAAAAAATTTTTTGAAGTACTGTGAATCTTGAAACTGATTGTATCCACCCCTTTGCTTTGATACTAAAAATATTCCAGTCAAATGTGTAGCTCACCTCTAAAAATGATACAGAAACTTATGAAAAGGATTTTGTATACTAATCGTAGCTTCTGTTTCATTTTCTACCATTATTTTCTCTTTTACCAGATGTTCTCACCAGTTTATCTTTTCTGTATTTATGTGCTTTTGTAAGGAGACAGTGACTTTTAAAATGCATGAAATTACTAAATGATATTGATTCATTCCTCCCAAATTGAAATGCTCCATTTTTTGATATCCAAACTTCTTTATCCCAAATCTGGTGGAAAAACTATTATGAATAATATAACCAATTTCACACTTCTTTGAATTATCTATGATATGTGTTTACTTTAAAGCTTGTTCAGTGAACTAGCTTCAGAATATTCTTATTTTGTCCTAACTAAGAAAAATTTGCACTCTACTTTAGAATTAATAAATTTCTTGAGGTAAATTTATCATTTCTATGTATTACCTTTAATCTTTAATTTCTATGTACCTGTCATTGTAATTAAGTTGCTATATTCCACTGAGTTACAATAATCATAGTTGTAAAATGTCAAACTTTCTAGAGTCAGATAGTTATGCTTAAATTAAATGTCATGACCTCAGTGGTAGTTACACTGAATATTCACTTATAATAATTAATTAAGTCGTATGTATATTTTATGAGTTTTTATAAATGTATTATATTTCACAATTTAAGAAGTTTTTCAGAACTAGTATCACTGAAAGCCCAGGGAGGTATCAAAATAATTTATAGGTATAACCCTAGAGAGGTTTATAAACAAAGGTTGGTCAAAATATTGCTTCTAAAAATATGACTGCATTGGAGAGCTGCAAAGATGGACGTGAATCCTTGGACCAGAAGCCAGGAGAAGAAAACCCAGAAAGGCAAGCCTGGCATTTGGATCTCTTCCCTCCAGGGACATTAGCTAATTCTATAAGAGATAGTCCAGAGGCTGAGATGCTAAACTGGGCTTTCAACAGCTTTGTGAGCTTAATAGGACAAAAATTGAAAGGTAGAGCCCACCAGTGAATGGGGAGTCCTGCCAAATTCCCAGGTTTTAGCTTGGTACCCCCAAGGGCTACACCTCAGGAATAAGGATGAATGGAACTATCCCAGCCCTCACAAGGACTGAAGCTCAGCTTGAATTATCTCAATTCCTGATTGGATTAAGGTTATTTGGCATTGCTTTTGTCCCAAGCTGTCTGTCACACTAATGTAAATATTATTTGGGATGAAAATGATTATCTTAGACATCAAATTACTTCTATAATTTTTCAAATACAACTGGCACTGAATTTAAAAGACCAGGTACACAGAGATAAAACTATGTTATTGAAACCAAGGAGAACAATAGACAATATAACAAATGCACAGATCATCCAGAATGTAAAATTTCAGAAAAAGACACAGAATGTTTAAAGTACAAATAATAACAATGTATTATGGGGCATATGTCATATGTAAAAGTAAAATATATGATAATAATAGCACAAAGTACAGGAAGGGTATACATCAAAGTATTATTTAGAAAGTCCTTATATTATAAGGAAATACTATAATATTAATTTAAAACAGACTGTCATAAATTAAAGACGCATACTGTAATGACTGGAATAACTACTAAAAATTAAAGAGCAATAATAAAAATTCAAAGGAGGAGAAAAATGGAATATTAAACAAAATTTATTTGTTGAAAATAAGATAAGAAGGGAATAATAGAGTCTCAAAACAGGACAAATAGAAAACAATAAGCAAGATGATTTTCTTAAACCCAATCATATTAGCAATCATCATATTAAAGGCAAATGAGGAGATCTCATCAAGATGGTGGCATAGGCAGACTCTGAACTCGCTTCCTCCCACAAACACAGCCAGGTTACAACTATTCTGGGAAAAATTACCCTGGAGAGAAAAGTGAAAACTGGATAAAAAGAACCCCCACAACAAGGGAAAGTCCTGACTGAGGCAGAAAAGACAGAAATTAATTCTGGAGTGAAAAAAGCCACCTTTGTGAGCCGCGGACCTTCACAGCCGGCCAGGCAGGAGCCACCCTAAGGTACGCGGCCCTCCTTGGAGAAGTGGGGACCTTAGTGGGGGCCCATTACCACTATAAGAATCCTTCAGACTCAGCTCAACTGAGACAAGTGCCCTGCTATTTGGCATCACTGGCTATAAACTGCAGGGAGAAATACCCCCAGAAAAGCTATAGGACAAAAGCAAAGAAAACCCAGCTCTTAAAGGGCCCATGCACAAATTTACCCATCTGAAAGAGCAACCTAAAATCTCCAAACAGAAAATTTCACAGTCCTTTGGGGAAAACAGACTCACCTGGTAGGCTCTGGGTGCATCTCAGTGAGAGGTGACACCTCTCCAGAGACCAAGACATTGGTGGTGGCCATTGTTGTGACCTAGTACAGGTGTGCTGACACAGATTCTGGCAGACCCCATTGAAGTTCTTCCCCTGTCCTGATAGCCCAGGAGTCTGCCACACCCACTACAGTGCAGATTTTATCCAATTCAGCCAGGACAGGCAGCTTGACCTAGAGATTGGCCCCACCCAACAGAAAACCCTCAGATTACTTCTTAGCCTGCCAAGACAGGGTGCCTTGATCCTCTACAGGCAGGTGAGTGTGTCTGCCTCTGTGGAGCAGGGCCTGTGTGAGGACAAGGAGAACTGTTGAGGGCATTGGTGGAGAGGTGGGGGCCTCTGCAGTGGGGTGAATGGGTACGCTTGAGGGGGTTGGGAAGTGTGCACAGACCAGGACTGTGTTGACCATGTGTGTGGACCTTTTTGGAGGGGGTGAAGCTTATCAATGGCAGAAGACCAGTGCTTCAGAAACAGCCACAAAGAGTATTGGCCCCACCTTCCAAAGCCTGAAACAATTGGGTACTCCTGTGCCTAGGGCCAGCCCCACTTGGCTGCAATCCTAAAAGAGCTGACAACAGCCTTAAATGCCTGAGGAGTACACCAACTGTAAGCACCTGAGCCTAGCAACTAGCTACACTGGGTACCTACCCAATTAACAGGGAAACTGTAACAGGAGTGCACTATTAGACCTTGCAGCCAATGGCACTGGGGCTCCCCAATCCTGATTTACAAACAGCCGGCCAGGGAGGGAAAGGCTAGACTCCATTGATTCCTCCAGTAAGAGCAACCCTGCCACAGCAGAAGGACACAAGTAGCCCACACAGGGGTCACTCTTGGATCATGCAGACTGGTAATGAGAGGGAAGCACACTACTGGGCTTCAAAAGGCATCTCTTACATGAGGCCACTTCCCCAAGATCAGGAGACATAGCTGACTCACCAAATACATAGATATAAGCAAAGAGAAAGAGGCATAATGAGGAGACAAAGGAATACATTCCAAAGAAGGGAACAGGAAAAAACCCCAGAAAAAGAAATAAATGAAACAGAAATAAGCAATCTACCTGCTGAAGAGTTCACACAAAAACTCATATGGATGTTCACTGATATTGGGAGAAGACTGGATGAACACAGTGAGAACATCAACAAAGAATTGGAAAATATAAAAAAGAACCAATCAGAAATGAAGAATACAATACTGGATATGAAAAATTCACTAGAGAGACTCAATGGCAGAGTAGATGAGACAGAAGAACAGATCAAGAAGCTGGAAGAAAGACTAGAAGAAATCACCCAAGCTGAACAGATAAAAGAAAAAAGAACAAGACAGAATGAGAACAGCCTAAGGGAACTCTGGGACAATATCAAGCACACTAACATTCATGTTATAGGTGTCCTGGAAGGCGAAGGAGAGACAAAGGGACAGAGAATCTATTTGAAGAAATAATAGCTGAAAACTTTCCTAACCTAAGGAAGGAAACAGATGTCCAACTACAAGAAACTTAGAGAGCACTTAACAAGATGAACACCAAGAGGCCCACATCGAGACACATTATAATTAAAATGTCCAAAATTAAAGACAAAGAGAGAATCCTAAAAGTGGCAAGAGGAAGGCAACAAGTGACATACAAAGGAAAGCACATGAGGCTATCAGTGGAATTCTCAGTTGAGACCCTACAGGCTAGAAGAGACTGGCATAACATATTTAAAGTGCTGAAAGGAAAAAACCTACAGCCAAGAATACTGAATCCAGCAAGGTTATCATTCAAAATGGAAGGAGAGATAAAGAGCTTCCCAGACAAGCAAAAATTAAAGGAGTTTATCACCAAGAAACCAGTTCTACAAGAAATGCTGAAGGGACTTATTTAAGTGGGAAAGAAAAGACCACAAATAGGGATAAGAAAATTATCAAAAAAAAAAAAAAAAAAACAGGCAATAAAATCACTGGTAAAGGCAAAAATAGAGTAAAGGTAACAGATTAACAACCTATGAAGATAATATGTAGGTTAAAAGACAAAAATACTAAAATTATCTATTTCAATGATAAGAGGGTAATGGATAGACACACACAAAATAAGAGATTAGATATGATTTCAAAAAACATATAATGTGGGAGGAGGGGAGTAAGGTGTAGAGCTTTTAGAAAGAAGTCCAGCTACAGAGACCATCAACTCAATATAGATTGCTATATATGTAGAATATTATATAGGAACCTCATGGTAATCACAAACCAGAAACTTATAATAAGTAAACAAATAAGTAAGAGGAAAGAAATCAAACATGTTACTAAAGAAAACCATCAAACCACAAGTGAAGAGAGCAAGAGAAGAAGATAGGTATAGAGAAGAACTACTAAAACACTCAGAAAAAAAGTAACAAAATGGCAATAAATACATTTTATCAATAGCTACTTTAAATGTCAATTGACTAAATGCTTCAATCAAAAGACACAGGATGGCCAACTGGATAAGAAAACAAGACCCATATATATGCTGCATACAAGAGACACACTTCGGACCTAAAAACACTCACAAACTGAAAGTGAAAGGATGGAAAAAGATATTCCATGCAAATGACAAAGAAAAGAAAGTGGGAGTAGCAATACTTATATCAGACAAAATAGACTTTAAAACAAAAACTGTAACAACAGACAAAGAAGGGCACTATATAATGAAAACGGAACAATCCAACAAGAGGATATAACACTTGTAAATATCTATGCACCCAAAATAGGAGCACCTAAATATATAAAGCAATTATTAACAGACATAAAAGGAGAAATACAGTAACACAATAATAGCAGGGGACTTTAACACTCTACTTACACGAATGGATAGATCATCCAAACAGAAGATAAATAAGGAAACACTGGCCTTGAACAACACATTAGATCAGATGGACTTAATAGGTGTATGTAGCACATTCCATCCAAAAACTGCAGAATACACCTTCTTTTCAAATGTACGTGGGACATTCTCTAGGACTGATCACATATCATGCCACAAAACAAGTCTCAATAAATTCAAGAAGATTGAAATAATACCTATCATCTTTTCTGACCACAAAGGTATGAAACTAGAAATCAACTACAGGAAGAAAATCAGAAAAGCCACAAAAATGTGGAGATTAAAGAAAATGCTACTGAAAAATGACTGGGTCAATGAAGAAATCAAAGGAGAAATTTAAAAAAAACCTGGAGACAAATGAAAATGAAAATACGACATGCCAAAATATATAGGATCCAGGAAAAGCAGTTCTAAGAGGGAAGTTTATAGGAATTCAGGTCTACCTCAAAAAAACAAGAAAAATCCCAAATAAACAATCCAACAGTGCACCTAAAGGAACTAGAAAAAGAAGAACAAAGGCCAAAAGCAGCAAAAGGAAGGAAGTAATAAAAATCAGAGCAGAAATAAATGAAATAGAGACTAAAAAAAAAATAGGAAAAAACAAAGAAACCAAGAGCTGGTTCCTTGAAAAGATAAGCAAAATTCACAAAACTTTAGCGACACTCACCAAGAAAAAAAGAGAGAAGCCTCAGATAAACCAAACCAGAAAAGAAAGAGGAGAAATTGCAACACACAGCTCAGAAATACAAAAGATTATAAAAGAATACTATGAAAACTTATATGCCAACAAATTGGATATTCTGGAAGAAATTGATAAATTCTTAGAATCATACAACCTTCCAAAACTGGATCAAGAAGAAGTAGAGAATTTGAATAGACCAATCACCAGTAAGGAGGTCAAAACAGTAATCAAAAACCTCCCCAAAAATAAAAGTCCCGGACCAGATGGCTTCCCTGGTGACTTCTACCAAACATTCAAAGAAGATTTAATACCTATCCTTCTCAAACTCTCCCAAAAAATTGAAGAGGAGAGGAGGCTTCCTAACTCATTCTATGAAGTCGCCATTATCCTGATACCAAAACCAGACAAGGATAACACAAAAAAAGACAATTACAGGCCAATATCACTGATGAACATCGATGGAGAAATCCTCAACAAAATACTAGCAAATCGAATACAACGATACATTAAAAAGATCATACATCATGATCAAATGGGTTTTATTCCAGGGATGCAAGGATGGTTCAACATCCACAAATCAATCAACATGATACACCACATTAACAAAATGAAGAATAAAAATCACACGATCATCTCAGTAGATGCAGAGAAAGCATTTGAGAAGATCCATTTATGATGGAAACTCTAAATACAATGGGTATTGAAGGAAAATATCTCAACATAATAAAGGCCATATATGAAAAACCCATAGTTAATATCATTCTCAATGGAGAAAAACTGAAAGCCATCCCTCTACGAACAGGAACCAGACAAGGATGCCCACTGTCACCACTCTTATTTAACATAGCATTGGAAGTCCTAGCCAGAGCAATCAGGCAAGATAAAGAAATAAAAGGGACCCAAATTGGAAAAGAAGAAGTGAAACTGTCACTATTTGCAGATGACATGACTGTATATATGGAAAACCCTAAAGAATCCACTAAAAAACTTTTAGAAATAATAAATGAATACAGTCAAGTCACAGGATACAAAATCAACATATAAAAATCAGTTGTTTCTATACACTAACAAGGAAGTAGCAGAAAGAGAAATTAAGAATACAATCCTATTTACAATTGCAACAAAAAGAATAAAATACCCATGAATAACCTTAACCAAAGAGGTGAAAGATCTGTACATTGAAAACTGTAAAACGTTGTTGAAAGAAATTGAAGAAGACATAAAGAAATGAAAATACATTCCATGCTCTTGGATTGGAAGAATTAACATCGTTAAAATGTCCATACTTCCTAAAGCAATCTATAGATTCAATGCATTCCCAATCAAAGTTCCAACAACACTTTTCACAGAAATAGAATAAAGAATCCTAAAATTTATACGGAATAACAAAAGACCCTGAAGAGCCAAAGGAATCTTGAGGAAAAAGAACAAAGCTGGAGGTATCACACTCCTTGATTTCAAAATATACTACAAAGCTATAGTAACCAGAACAGCATGGTACTGGCACAAAAACAGACACACAGATCAATGGAACAGCATTGAGAGCCCAGAAATAAACCCACACATATATGGACAGCTAATTTTCGACAAGGGAGCCAAGAGCATACAATGGAGAAAGGAGAGTCTCTTCAATAAATGGTGTTGGGAAAACAGGACAGCCACATGTAAAACAATGAAAGTAGACCATGCACAAAAATCAACTCAAAATGGATTAAAGACTTGAATATAAGACCTGAAACCATGAAACTTCTAGAAGAAAACATAGGCAGCATGCTCTTTGACATCAGTCTTAGCAGCATATTTTCAAGTACCACATCTGACTAGGCAAGGGAAACAAAAGAAAAAATAAACAAATGGGACTATATCAAACTAAAAATCTTCTACACAGCAAAGGAAACCAGCAACAAAATGAAAAGACAACCTAACAATTGGGAGAAGATATTTGCAAACCACATATCTGATAAGTGGTTAATATCCAAAATATACAAGGAACTCATACTCTCAACCACAAAAAAACCAACAACCCAATTATAAAAGGGGCAAAAGATCTGAACAGAGATTTCTCGAAAGAAGATATTTGGATGGCCTATGGGCACATGTAAACATGTTCAACATCATCAACTATCGGGGAAATGCAAATCAAAACTACAGTGAGATATCATCTCACTCTGATCAGAATGGCTATAATTAACAAGACAGGAAACAAGTGTTGGAGAGAATGTGAAGAGAAGGGAACCCTTGTACACTACTGGTGGGAGTGCAAACTGGAGCCTCCACTATGGAAAACAGTATGGAATTTCCTCAGAAAATTAAGAATAGATCTACCATATGATCCAGCTATTCCACTGCTGGGTATTTATCCAAAGAACTTGAAAACACAAAGGCATAAAGATACTTGCACCCCTATGTTCATTGTGGCATTATACACAATAGCCAAGACATGGAAGCAACCTAGGTGCCCACCAAGGGACGAATGGATAAAGAAGATGTGGTATTTATACATGGTGGACTACTGCTCAGCCATAAGAAATGACGAAATCTGGCCATTTGTGACAACATGGATGGACCTTGAGGGTATTATGCTGAGTGAAATAAGTCAGAGGGAGAAAGTCAAATACTATATGATCTCACTTATAAGTAGAAGATAAAAGCAATGACAAACACATAGCAACAGAGATTGGACTGATGGTTACCAGAGGGGAAGGGGGTGGGGGGAGGTTGAAAGGGATGATTAGACACACGTGTGGTGAAGGCTTGTAATTCGCCTTTGGGTGGTGAATATGATGTAATCTGCACAGAATTCGAAATATATTACGATGTACATCTGAAAGTTATATAATGTTATAATCCAATGTTACTGCAATAAAAAAATTTAAAAAATAAACGTAAATAAACTAGATACTTCAATTAAAAAACAGAGATTAATTAGGGTGGGGAAAAAGGCACCCCGGAAACAGTTTATGAATGACAGAATTCTGGTTTCACATGATGTAAATTAGATACTGTGAGAGGCAAAGTTTCAAGAATTAATAAATTATTAAAAAACTGATATTTATGCTATTTTAATACTTTCAAAGATACAAGCACATGTAGCTTTAGTTTTCAGTCTTTTACAAAATGTGAATTCTCAATATGAATGTTTATGTTCTTGAAGTATAATTTGAAATAGTTTAGCATACATAAAGAAGAGAAGCTGTAGAATTTGTTTCCATTATATTTTCCAATGCTGTTCACTGTCTAATTTTGATCAGATGGCAGAAAGTTTGCTTGTGTATAGAAAACCCCACTTTCAGAAGCAGGTTTTGAGAATGATTAAACCTCAGAATGCTGTAGAATGGACTATATCCTAAGGATTGAAAAGCAGTGCCATTTCCAGGCAGCCTCAGACCCCTGAGATGTACCTGTCCTGTCTGCTGAAGTCCTGCAGCCACTAGGCTTATGCTCCTTGGTGAGGGTGGAGTCATAAAATGTGGGTAAGGACTTCAGGTAAGAAGTAATGGAAATTTGGTCTACTCAATGGATCAGGAACATTGTTGTCCTCTTCAGGAAGATAACGGAGTCGTGGATGTCAATTTATTTTCAATGGCATGTGTCATGTCACTCTGAAGTTTTCAAAAGAGGTCAATTGATCATTGTTGTGCTAGGCTATCTGAGTTTCAGTAGAATACAAAAACTAAACCTTCAATCTTTAGTATTAAATACCTGAGCTCAGCCACTGATTAAATATAAACTGTAGATGGTATTTCTCAAAGGTAGCTGTAATAGTATATCACAACCCTATCAAAAGGCAGAGTCCACTTCTCCAGCTTCTGAATCTGGGTGGGTCCTGTAACTGCTTTTACCAATAAAATATGGGGGAAGTGATGTTCTGCCAGCTGCAGGCATTTCCCTTAATTAGCCTGACATCCCTGCTTCCTGCCATATGGAAGCCAGCTGCCCTTTAAGGAGTGTAAATACTCTGAGACCACCATGCTTTGAGAAGACTAAGCCATGAACAGGCCATGTAAGATAAGGGACCATGTGGAGAATGAGGGAAGTCAAGGAGACTAAGGTGCCACATATGTATGAAGAACCCATCTTGAGAAGGGATCCTTCAGTTCCAGCTGCCCTAGCTGATGCCACATAAATCAGAGACAAAACATCCAACCAGGCTCTTCCTGAATTCCTGACCTCAAAAGTTGTTAGCAAAATAAAACTATTGTTTCAAGTCATAAAGTTTACAGCTAGTTTGTTACGCAGCAATAGGTTACCAATAGATGTGTGATCTGTTTAACTCTTCTGAGCCTCAACACTGTACCAAGTCAATACTACTTCTGACTTTACAATCATCACCAACATTATCATTACCTTAGCTCTTAAAAGATAGAAAATAAATTATTAGAGCACTATTTGTAAATGTACTTTTGTGATCATAAGTTGCTGGGGTTTAGAATTTTGTGTTTAAATCCTTATTCTGACATTTATCAATTGTGTGACATTGGGCAAATCACTTAATCTCTCTGACTCATTATACTTGCAAGTGAAATTGGGAAAATATGATGTCTGCTTAGTGGGTTGTGATGAGGATTTTTTTTAACTTTTTTTGCGATAAGAACCTTTAACATGAGATTGACTCTCTTAACAAATTCTTTTTTTTTTTTTTTTTGGTGAGGAAGATCAGTCCTGAGCTAACATCTGTTGCCAATCTTCCTCTTTTTGCTTGAGGAAGATTGTGGCTGAGCTAATATCTGTGCCAATCTTCCTCTATTTTGTATGTGGGAAGCTGCCACAGCATGGCTTGATGAGTGATGTGTAGGTCCATGCCTGGGATCCAAATCCATGAACCCTGGGCTGCCAAAGCAGAGTGCATGAGCTTAACCACTATGTCACCTTAACAAATTTTTAAGGGTACAATACATTATTGTTGACTGTAGGTACAATATTGTACAGCAGATCTCTAGAGTTTATTGGAAATGGGGAGTCACTAATCAATGGACATAAAATTTCAGCTAAGTGAGATAATGCATTATATTATACCATGTTTTGACATCTTAAAAAGTAATTCTGGCTGCGGAGTGACTGCCCCTCTCTGGGCTTGCCAATTCTTAGAAATAGCAAAAGATACCCAGGAGCTTGCCTCTGATAGGCAAACTCACTAATCCAGAGCCATACCTCCTCTCTCTGGCCCATGTGCTTCAGGAGGCAATATTCCTTTGCCTTAATCACCTCAGGACCAGATACCAGACAACTAGGGACCACCCCTGTAGCTTAGAGCTGGCCAAAATTATTCAAACTACCCAATCCTAAACTGTTTTTCCTGCCCTGTCTTGCCTTTTCTGCAGAAACCCCAATAAAGACTCTGGCCTAAATGTATCACTTGCTCCTGCTTCTGCTTCCTCACCAAAACCTGGTGTTCCTCCTGTGGGCCTGAATGGTGAGCTATGCTTGTTGTTCCTGGTGAAACTGTGAATGACATTGAGCTTTTCTGTCAATGGCACTGATCTCTCCATGTCATCACTCAATCACCTTTATAAATTAAGACCCAGGAACAGAACATATATGTAAGGTACTTAACACAGTACTCAACACATTAATAACAATTATTGCAATTAAAGATGTAATATATGAAATAACTTTATAAAACTCCAAAAACTGTAACTTGAAAGTCACTTGTTTTCAAAATAATAGCTGAACTTATATTGAAATTATTTTATATTTTTCCCATGATCAATTTTCTTTAGCTGCATTTCAGGTAGAATTATAAATTGTGGATTGATATTCTGACCCCTAAAATGCTAACATTGAGTATTGAAATGTTCCTTATGCTCAGATATTGCTGTATAGTTTTAAAATATTCCCAATTACATTAGCTCAGGTTGACCTCATAACTCTCCTGTGAAATGTCAGGGCAATATTACTCACCCAACTTACAGATGACCAAACTAGGCCAAAAAGGAGCTATGGCTAGTGAGTGCGAGAGGTAGAAGTAGAACCTATGTTCTCATTCTGTTTTCCTCACTATTACCCATCAGAGGGATAATGAGAACTTTCTTTCCTACTCTACCTATAAAAACTCTACCTGTTCCTATAAAAATTCTCTATTCAGAGATTAAATTGGTGATTACCAGAGAGGAAGTAGGGAGGCAGGAGGGCAAAAGAAGTGACAGGGCACATGTGTGTGGTGAGGGGTGGTAATTAGTTTTTGGGTAGTGAACATGACATAGTCTATGCAGAAATAGAAATACAATGATGTACACCTGAAATTTATATAATGTTACAAACCAATGTTACCTTAATTAAAAAAAAATTTACACCTATTCCAGGTCAACTTCAAATGTTACTCACTATCAGATTCTCCTTCAATGGCCCCAATTAAGAAGAGACTTCTCTTCTGAATTCTTTTACTTTGTTGGTTATGTATGCTTATACCCCTCACAGCATTTGACATTGTACAGTAGACGTATATGTATCTCTGTGTTGACAGATGCTTGGGGGGATGTGCTGGAGGGATAGAAACAGGACTCCTCTCCCTTCAAGGCTGTATGCTCCATGGAGGCAGAAGCCGTGTGCATTACTCTCTCTGCTGTTCACCCAGCACCTAGCACAGTGTAGGTATCCAGTGAGTATGTATTGAAAGATTAAATGAGGGAGTGCATGTGCAATGGAGTATGGGACTTCAATTCTTAGCATAACAATGTAAAAAGTAAGTTCCAAGAAAGAAGTGGTCCAGAAATATGTATATAAAAATCTGGGAGATCTCTCAATATGAATTAATGCCTGTATTAAGGAATGAAAGCTGGCCCAGGATGGGACCAAGCCAGCAAGAGTGCCACTTAAGGTAGGGGCATGTCTGGGAGCTGCCAGGTATGAAGACTGCTGCAATCAATAACTGGGCAAAGGCTTCGGGTGGTGAAAACATGATGCCCAAAACAGTGCAGGCAAAGAAGTATCCAGAACCAATACCATGCTGAAGATTTAGCTCAGAGGCTAGAGTGATATTCAAAGGAGCAAACACACCTTCACAAGCACCCTCACATACACCAATGTTATCATCATGTTCTAATCATAGAATTCACGACTGAGGTTGAACAATGCCTAAATTCCTCTTTATTTTCAATGTCTTGCTCTAATTAGAACCTCAACTACTGTTTGAATAACTAAATAAATGAATGATAGAAAAAACCATTTTGGGACAATTACGAGTGTTTTAAAAAAAGAACTTTGACAGAATTAATTGGAGGCTGGGTGTTATGAAGCATTAACAGCAGGAAAAATTTATGAACTGCACGTCTGCAATGCTAGCTACAGTGAATTAATGTCTCTGTGGATGACTTGTTAGGAGTAGAGAATGAAACAAGCCTCTAATGGAGAAATTGGACATGAGACTCCATAGGAAAATTTGTGATGAATTTTAAGTGTGTCTGGACTCAGGCAATAATCCTACACATAGGCATTCAAACTAAGGAAATAGTTGTATAAAGATGGATATTAATGGCAGCGTTTTTATACTAATAAAAGTAATTGAATAATCTAAATATTCAAAAACAGATATTTGTTACATAAATTAAAATATATGCAAATAATTAAACATGATGCAGCAAAATAATTTTATTATAAAAGTATATTTGACTAAGAGAGAAGGTCATCATGTATTTTAGATTGACAGACTGGTTATAATATTATATTATATATATGTATAAATATGAATAAAAAATGTCTCAAAGAATCTACACTAACATGTAGTCAGTGGTTATCTCTGATTCATAGATTTATGGACAGTCTTTTTTCTTTTTTAATCTGCATTTTCTAATCCTTCTACAATGAACACATATATAATAAACAAATGATCAAAGTTAAAAAAAAAAACAATAATGTGCTTGGATTGGGTTATGCTGCAGGATTCAAGATGAGATAACACTTTCTGTTTCCAGGATTCATAAAGCAAAGCAATATTAAAAATTAGCCTTTAGGAAGCCAGCCCCATGGCCAAGTGGTTAAAGTTCTGCATGCTCCGCTTTAGTGGCCTGGTTCACGGGCTTGGATCCAAGATGCAGACCTACTCAGCTCATCAGCCATGATGTGGAGGCATCTCGCAAGCAAAACAGAGGAAGACTGGCATAAATGTTAGCTCAGCACTAATCTTCCTCAAGCAAAAAAACGAAGAAGATTGGCAATGGATGTTAGTTCGCGGTGAATCTTCCTCACCAACAGAAAAAGAAAAGAAAAGAAAATTTAACCTTTAAAGATAATGTAAAAACATGGACTAATTTGGGTTAAATATTTGGTGAGCCTAATGCAATGCTCATTCGGATTACAATGTTAGGATTTGAATTAGAAATGAAATTTTATTTAATGAATATGACTTTTCTTCTCTGTTCATACATTTTTTAATTCTATAAAAGGATTATATCCAAAACAGATGCATGATGTGGAGGGAAGTGATGTAAAAAGGAATAGAGAATACTTAAATCCTTATAGGAAAATAAAAAACACATTTCTGTTCAGGGTTCAGGAATGCTATCAGTCAAAATATATAAAGGCATTGGAATTGACATTTTCTCAGTGTTCACTGTGAGTGCAATATTTTATAAACATTGCCTTATTTAATTCTTATAACAACTTTGCGTGGTGGATATTTTTCTTCCCACTTTACAGAGGAGGAGAGTGAAGCTCAGAGAGGTCAATTAATCTTAGAAAAGTCACATTGATGGTGAATGGCAAAACCAACAAGCAGACCCATATCTGTTGGGTTCCAAGACTCCTGATCCTTTCACTAATGTCTCCACATGTAACTGATTTTCTCCTTGGAACACTGTTAAAATTTAATTTTACATTTCTGAACAAGACATACAAATTGATATAAATAGCCCCAAGTATCACTAATTAACTATAAATTAGATAGTATAGTATATCATATAAAGTTCTCATTTATATAGAACACACTGTTAATTTAAACATAATTTTACTTGAATTATATACAACCCAGGTCACATCTTTTCTTAATATATTCAAATTTATAGTATTCTATCCCATTATACAAAGTCTTTATTTTTCCTCTATTCAAAGGCTATACTAACAAAGACATAAGACTAAAACTTAAGAATTTGGGGCTGGCCTGGTGGCATAGCAGTTAAGTTTGCACACTCCACTTCTGTGGCCCGGGGTTCACCAGTTTGGATCCCAGGCACAGACCTAGCACCTCTTATCAAGCCATGCTGTGTCCCACATCTAAAGTAGAGGAAGATGGGCACGGATGTTAGCTCAGGGCTAATCTTCCTCAAAAAAAAAAAAGATTTAGAGCATAAGAAAGGCAGCAATTCAGATTTTATTTCTATTCTTCTGGCAAAGTTATTTTTACCGTAAAATAAAACCTCAGGCAAAAACATAACTTTTTTCTCCTGAGGTACTTGCATTTCCTCTGAAATAACAAAAATGTTTGGTTTGGTTACAACATAAATTATGAAAAATATATCCTATTTTATATTCAGAAACTAAAATGACATAGCTGTATGTTGTTACTTGTTATATACATATAATTAAAAATATATCTCTTAAAATAAATGTAAGGCCTCTGGTCAGTGGGAGATAATAAAATCCAGTAAATAAACTTGGGGTACATGATCGTGGTCGTGGCATTTGTAGAACCTGAACTTCAGCCTCAGAGGGTAGGATTTTGTCCTAGAGGTGCAGCAGCAACACAGGAAAGGGGACCTACCCGTACCTAGGATTCAGTCAAAAGGAATCAGTGTTCCCATGTTTCTCATCACATGAGCAAATGACTGCCTGCACTATTGGTTAAAGTGCATAGTAAGAAACCACAACCCAGAACTAACAGAATCTCTGGGGCCCATAAATCTGCAATTTTCAAAAGTTAAAAACTCTTCAGGTTATCCTTAGTTCTCTTAAGTTTAATAACACTGCCCTGATCCTCTGAGAATAGCATTTCTTCTGAAGAAGCCAAGGAGAATGTTCAGTTCATGATTCCAACAAACTTAATGGTCAAAATTCCCAAGAAACTTATATTTCAATGTTTTGGACTTTGAAGAAAAGATATCAAATATTTAAATTTACTTCTTGTTTAGCAAACAAAAAAAATTCTTTCTTGGAACATAAAATATTTCTTCTCCCAAGAAAAGTAACAAAAAAAGGCCAAGATACAGCAAATCACTCCCTGTTCTAGTGTTCCTTTCCTAAATCAACCCATAATTACTCTCCTGACATATACTAAGAGCCAATGTTCTTTCTGACAAACCAAATGTAGAATGAGTATGCACATTTCACAATGGTACAAGGTGGAATAATGAATTCCTGTTGATACTTGCTTCTCAACTTCTGTATTTTCTATGCTCTCAGAACCTGTATTCATGGTTGCCGCTATATGTTTCATGCTCTCTGTTGGGTTGCTGCTTCTTGGTCTTTAAACTCTGCAGTTAGTCTGTGGATCACCCATGCCAAGGCAGCTGGATCTTTCATTGTATTTGATGATATCGTGTTTATCATTAAACTTTACAATAGTTTCCCAGAGTAAGACCCTTCGTGGTTTTGATGGCTTCTTAAGTGTCCAAGGTCACTTCAAGTTTCTCTGGATGAGGTATGTACAACCACCTCTCTTTAAGTGACATCAAATTTCTGAATGCGATGTTGGTGGAACAATGTTCCATTTTCTTTTTTTCCTAGATCAAGGATCAGCAAATTATGGCCTACAGGCCAAATCTGACCAGTCACCTATTTTTGTAAACAAAGTTTCATTGGAACACAGCCACAATTACTCATTACATATTGTGTATGACTGCTTTCACGGAACAATGGTAGCATTGAGTAGTGACAACAGAGATGGTATGGCTTGCAAAGGCTAAACTATTTACTATCTAGCCCTTTGCACACGTTCTTTGATGTATGTAAAAATCCTACGGGTTCCTAAATCTGAAGTCTCACCACTTTCACAAGAGTGGGCAATCCCCAGGTGATACTAAGAAGATTGCCAAGTGCCTGTGAGGCCCACCAAGACCATCAACTTTCTATTTTAAAGCATTTATTTCCCCTACACAGGGTTCATGGGATCAAATATTTTCTCATAGCAGCTTTGGTGACTGTCCCATGGACGACCAAACACATTCTCTGAGTTTCAAATGTTCATCTATACAAGGCCAGAGGCCAACGGCAGAGAGTGGTCCGACCTGGAGCTTAGATGCCCAGGTCACCAATCCACTCATCACTGACCTGTGCATGCCACACGAGGAGCTGACCCCACTGCCAGGCCCATCATTCAGGATGGATGCTGGCATAGTAGTTTATGTTTTAGTACCTTCGCTTTTCTCATTTAAAAATTTCCTGCAGCAAGCATGGCTATTCAAGTTATCACTCTGTATCAGTCAGTTTTCCTTAGGTTCTACTACAGTAACAACTCCCAAATTTTAGTGCTTACAACAATAAAAATTTTCTTGCCTATGTTACAAAACAGTTAGGAATTGTCTGAGTCTGCTCCAAATTAATTCTTTATTCCAGAATCCAGGCTGAAGGAGCAGTGTCTCTTTGGTACATGCCATTCTAAGGACGGAGGGAAAATGGAGGTTTCTTAAAACTTCTGCTAAGATATCCCATGGGTTTCTTCCACTCACCAAAACCAGTTACATGTTCAAGCATGATGTAAATGAAATGGGGAAGTATATCCTCCCACAGAGAAGGCCTACTTTAAGTTCCATGACAATGCACAAGATTATAATCTTCTCACAGGGAGGACAGAGAAAAACTGGAAACAATAATATTTTTAATTTATGGTATATTCTTTACATGTTTAAAAGTGGAATGTTTTTCTGATTTCTTAAATTCTCATCTCATCAGAGCCAGGATCATAATTTGGGCTCTGACACCTTTAGATGCATGAATCCAATCTGGACATGTGCTGTATTTGCCATCCTCCGATGCGTTAAAGAGCCTTAGAACGTTGTCTTGCCTGCTAGCCAAACAGAGCCTGAAACCACAAACTCAAAAATTTCTCTGTCTCCATTTCAGGTCCTCCATTATAAAAAATTTAATTTAAAATTATAAGTAGAACATCATGTTTGCTTTTCTAATTTTCAAAGATTTCTATGGACTGGATAAATGGTACAAGTTGTGATAGCAAAGCTAAAATCCTGTTTTCATACCCACATCCACCTACCCACCACTGGGGGAACAGATAAGGTAAATAGAACTTTTCGTATCATTGATGACTTTTAAACTAATTGTTCTCTGCTCAAATCACTCTAGGAACTTGTTTCAGAGTGGATTTAGAGTCAGTTTATCAGATGCAGGGAAAACAATCTCATCATTGTATAGATATGGGGCATGTAAATTTGTACAACTGCTTTTTTTTCTTTCTTCCCTTTTTGTTCTTTTTTGGCTTATTCATTCAAAAAATATTTATTGGACAACTCCTGTGTGCCTGTTACTGTGTAATCCCTTACTCTTTGCCCTTTCCGGCTTCCTAAGCCTGAGTGTGCTGACCTGGGCTGAGAGGCCCCAGAGAGAGGACCTTCTGGGTAGTCTGGGGTGGGCTGCTGGGGGAAAGTCTGTCAGTCAGCCGGTGACTGAGGCTAATTCTTTGAATGTTGCTCGCTTCCCAGCTGCATGCTGATGCAGATCACAGAGCACGGCATGGAGAAATAACCTGAAGTCATTATCCTTCAGTGAGCTCTCCTAGGCACCCCAGATTTGACCTGTGATTGCAGACTACATTGACTGGGAGATAAAATGTACATTACAAGGTTATTATTTGCTTTAGAGGAATTCATCATGAGAGTTTTACGATTTTTTTAAATTTATTTACTTTTTAGATTGGCAATGTATACACATGGCACAAAAATCAAAAGACACAAGGGAGGTTTTTAGTGAAGACTGAGTCTTCTGTCCTTGTTCTCCAGCTATCCAGAGCCCCTCCCAGAAAGCAACCACAGGTATCAATTTCTTGTGTATCCTTCAGAGATATTCTACGCACTTGCATGCAAGTTTTCTATTTTGATTTCCTTTTCTTCGTTCCCTTCTTCCTTCTTTCTTTTTGGAAACAATACCATTCTGCACTTCATAATATATCTTGGAGAGCTGTCCTTCCTACTATACAGAGAGCTGCTTTTTTCATTCTGACTGTTGAAAAGACTAGCATTAAGCGTGGAGACTAAGGACCAAACCACCTGGGATCAAATGCCAATTCCATTACTTATTACTCTGAAACTTTGGGCAAACTACTTAGCCTCTATGTTCTTCAGTTTCTTCATGGGAGTGTTATAATAATTAAGCAATTTAATGTATAAACAAAGCATTTAGAGTCATCCCTGGCACCCAGTAAGTGCTCAAAAAGATTATTTATTGTTATTATTTATTATTATGCATTCCTATGTATAGAAGTACCACAATTTATTTAATCAGTGCCCCTTTGATAGATATTTCGGTTATTTGTAATCTTTAAATATTACATACAGTATTCAATGAAGAACTATATTCACAAGGCTCTTCAAATAGATACCTTAAATTACACGGGTAGACAGGGATAGGGAATGAAAACCAAAATAGTAATAATTTTCATTTGTGTAGCATTTTATATCTTGACATAGTGTTTACTTGCATTATCTTATTTAAAACTTAAGTTCATTTACTTCTCCCCATCTTCACCACCATCATCACCCTTCCGAAATACTAACAGTACGTGTCCAACAAATAACACTGAATATAGCATATAGTAGGTGTAAAATAAAATGTATCAAATGACTGAAAAAATGAACGAAGATGAGATAATATATATAAATAAGGAAGAAAAGAGGTAAACTTTAATTATTAAGCTCTCATGGTTGGAAAGTGCTGAAGCCAGATCTCAAGTCTGCACCATCTAACACCGTCTGATATTCTTCCAGCAATACTTTACCACTTGTCTAAACAGCTAGTGTGCAGAGCCACTAGCAGTGGAAGATCAGCAGAAGTGAAGGTAACCCTTCCTTCTCACTGTTATTGTTGAGACCGATGAGACAATAATAATTCTCTTTACACAATTTCCTTTAAAACAAACTTTTCCATGAATAAGCCTGTATTTATGTGTGTGTTACAAGGACAACTCTTATAATTCAGAAAACTGCTTCAAATTTAAAAAACTTGATTATGTTTTGTTCAGCCTCTTTGTAAGGGAAATTCTAATATGTGATGATATATTTAGGGAAGAACAGATAATGAAAAGACACTTCTATAATTAAAATATGAAACATGGTTGTCAAGGTAATTTCTGAATCGTTGGATTTGCAAAACTTGTTATTCATATTTTGTTAAAAAGGTTTATAGAACTCAAGGACCAGCAAGTGTGTCTTCTAAAAGTTACTTAAGATATCATCAGAGGAGCCTGTGGAATTTCCAAAACATAAACAACAGCACAGCCTGAACAACTACAGTAGGAATGCAGTATTGCTGATTATTTACTTCCTCATCTCCAGGTTCAAATGGGATTACCTACCCTCAGTTACCACCTGGCAGCTCCGCACTGTTATACACACAGTGTCAATGGGCAAAGAGAAAATTCCCCATGGGTTAGCCACTGTAGGGAACTCTATTAAGTGCTCCCCTCAAAAAGATTGCCTTGATGTCAACCTACTCTGTACTCCAGCATTTCTCAAAGTATGACCTATGGACCACCTTGTATCATAATCACGTAGAGTGGTTCTTTAAAAGACAGAGCCCTGGTCCTACCCCAGACCTACTGAAATTGAAACATCAGATGGTAGAATCTGGGAATTTGGGTTTTAATTTGTAGCCTGAGTGGCTGCTATCCGCACAAATATTTGAGAACCACAACTCATTGATTTAGCCAAATTACTCCCCAAGTGTTACAAGTTCAAAATGGATCCACTTTTCCAGGAAAAGCTTTGAACTTCTCTATCAACACTGCAATGTGATCTCTAAATCTTAGAAAATTCAGGAAGTTGGTATTGCCTAGCAGAATTTTGTGTTCTTCATTAAAGTGATTTGTGGTTTAAGTTTTGTTCCCAAAAGGCCAGAATACAAAAGCAGAATCAGTCTCTTAAAAAGAAAATTAATTGGTTGCATTATCTTTCTCAACAAAGGGCAAAGTGCATATTAAGTGGAATAGAACACTAATAGCCATACAAAGGCAAAGTAGCAATCAAGGTTAATGTTTATAATAGATATAGGAATCATGTTGATAGATATTTAAAATATACATTAAGCAAATTCTGAATTTATTTGCAAGGCAGTAGATAAAGGGAACAAGACATAATAGGTCATAAAAGATAAACACCCATGAACATCCTGCATGCCTCTCTATAATCACCTGCTCTCCTTGTATTTCTCTCCAGGGCCTTTATTATCAACTGTAGGGTAAACTTAGGATAGTAAATATTTTAAATTAAATAACACAAATATCCACAATGGGTTAGAACAAGAAAGATATAAATGTCCTAAGTAGAACTCATTTTTGGACTTCTGGGAGATTACAGTAAAGTGGGTGTAGATGACAGCGACACTTTCATGTATACACAAAGCTAGCACCTCTTCAAGGCAGGTCAGTACTCAGCCAATGTTTTTATACACCAAAGATCAGGTTTCTCCTCTACTTTCAGGCATAGTAGAGTTCAGCTTGCTACTCCATAGACAGAGGGAGTGTGATCCTCTGGCTACAACCATCTGCACACTGGCTTTTCAGCCTAAGCTTCTAGGAAGATGTCTTGGGACTCAGCTTGCAGAGGCTGAGAGAGGAGATGAATGCCTCCTGCCACCATCCACACTTCAGCCAGAGCATCTCCCTTGGCCTCTTTTACACACCAGGCTTTGTTCACAGATGCCATTTAAGAGTCCTGCTGCCAACAAAAACAGAGTGGAAATCACTGTTTAAGTGAGTCTGACAGGGGACTGTGAAATATGAGGAGACTAGAGAGCCAGAATTTTTTCTCTCTTAACTGTACTTTTTCCAACTCCTATGCTAGTGTGCTAGTTCTTTTTTCTACTATCCTTTAAATGTGGTAGCTCCTTAGGACTTGGTCCTTCATTCTCTCCTTCGCATTCTAATCCCCTCTCCATTGGAGAAGTATTCCAGTCTGAGAGCTTCACAATCATTTTCTCTCCATAGATAATCATTGCATCCACTTCCCATTTATGGGTATGTATCAAAATTGAGTCTTAGAGAAATCAGGTTATCTGCTCAAGGTCACCTAGCCTTAAGTGGCAAAACTGGATGCATCACTCCCAAAGCCCATGCTTTAACCCCTGTGCATCTTTTGCTCAGAACCCTCTCTTGTCTGTGCCAAATTACATGTGTCTATCTACTTTTTTTACATATTTAATGATTAGAAATCTTGACATCATGTCAAATTTGACATATCTACAATGGATTGTTTTTCTGAAGGAAATGTTTTTTTCAGAAGAAAGAAATCTTTCCTTAGTTCACTATTTCTATCAGTGGCATATCCTTTTAACAATTACCCAAACTTGAACTCAACAGAATCAAATGCTCAAAATAGGGTGCTCAACTCCTGCCTTGAAATAGATTACACCTGTCCATTTTTATATCACGACCACCACCTTTATTTAGACCCTATGGCTTCATGCCTAGTCTGTGCAGGTCCTCTTCATGTGTACCTGTATCTCCACACAAGATGCTCTCAACTCTGGAAAACTTGCTTGAAATGCAGATTCCTGGGTGCCACTCTCAGAGGTACTGATGTAGTAATTCAGAAAAAGTGGCCCACAGAAAACCCTTTGAGAAACACTGCTCTAGAATTTCCTCACAATGATCTGACCTATATGGAATTGTCAAAGCTACTCATCATCACTCTAAAACACAATTTGGGGGATGTGTGTGTGTGAGGGTGGTGAAGATAATGGTTGAGAAACTTAAAAATGACTCAAATGCATCTTGGAAGAAAAAGATAAATTGGCACAGTTAGCTATTTTCGATGAGTCAGGCATAGGGCCAGACACTGCGGACACATGCCCCCAAACAAAATAAACAATGAGAAGGAGATTAATAAAACAAAATTGGCACTATATAAAAAAGGCTTTATACAAATTACTCACATTAATGGGGATGGAATAAATCATTCAATAAATAGAATTGGTAAAATGGTTGTTTGTAAAAGAACTAGCTAAATAAATCCTCACATCATCATATTCCAAAAATTTTCCAGATGAATTAAAGAGTTAAAATTAGAAGTTAAAAAAAAAAGAAAACACATAAAACTCAGGAGAAGGATAGGCAGCTTTTCTCCTGGATGATAAGAGAATTTCCTACAAATAAAAATTATGAAAGAAATCACAAAGGAAAAATAAGAGTTGACTACATAATATTTTAAAAATATAAGATGTCAAAAAAGCATAAGCAAGCTATAAGGCAAATAAACTGAAAGTATTTACCAGAAATATGGTATCGTTTATCTCTAAAGAGCTCCTGCCCTACAGACTGCAGTGATTGTACTGGATCTGTGCTTGTTTAGGAGCAGAAATTTTCAAATGTATTTTATCAGCAGAATTTATTTTCCAAATAAAAATGTAAGCATAACTCCAATTTAGTCAACATGTAGAGAAATTGCAGAGGTTGAAGAAGGGCAGGCTCTGAGCCTCCCTGACCAGTCCCACCTCTTATCTCCAGCAGTCCAAGCGACACAGCTTAGGAGCCCAGTATTTTCTGAGAACACACTCATGAAAACAATGATTATAGAGCCTTCACAGAAGCACACAACTTCGAGCCACATGGGTAGTTTAGCTTGTGAGCCCGTGCTCTGCCAGCACCAGCGTCTGGCCCCTGTACCTTGGTGCAACAGCAAGAGACACTTCTGCGGCTAAGATGTAGACTCGATTTTAACTTTGATGTCTTCCATTTCAAACTGTTCATAGTAAATGATTCCCACTTATAAGATACATCCATGGAAGTAAGACTGGAAGAAAGATGAACAATATGTTAACAGAGATAGAACATTTTAAAATGGAAAATAAAATAATTGTTTTCCGTGAGATACTATCTGAAACATTTGGGTTGTTATGCGATAAATTTGAAACTTCTTAGCTGGGCATTCAAGCTAGCTACCACTGGTGTCCCAACAATTGTTTCTGCAAACACTTCTCTAAATGAGCATTGTCCCTGAAACCTGCTCCAGAGACATTGGTCTTCTCATTGTTTTCTAAACACATCTGCATTCCTGCTTCTCAACTTGGTTCCATATCCTTCCCCTCACTTTCTCCCTATTTAAATTCTATTCATGCTTCAATGTGCAGTTCAAGCTTCCTCCCTCCATGAAGCCTTTTCTGAGTTATTTGGGACACAGCACATTCTTCCCCCTTGGAAATTGTAGTAGTGACTTTCTGTACCAATTATCTGGCAAATTGGCCTTACAATATCTCCAGGGTTCCTATCTACCTTTAACTGTCTCCTTAAGAGCCAAGAGTATATATTTATTTTGCCTTCAATCCATTGTCCTTAACTTAGTTCTATGTTCATAATGTGTATAGAAGGTGTTTGTCTAAAGATATGCAGTGAAAAGATCAGGCCCTGATGTCAGACTGATCTGGATGGGGTTTAGTCGTAACTCTGTAATTCAGTTTTCTCATTTGTAAAATGGTGATAATAATACATACTCCCTAGGATTAAATGAAATGTGAAATGCTATGTGTAAATTTGTCATGCAATCCCTGGCACAAAAAAGGAATTCAATAAATCATAGCTATTATTGATCATCATCATCATCATCATCACCCTGTCATTACAAGGTCCTTCGGATCAGAGATGATCTGGATCTATGATGTACCCTTATTATTTATTCAATAGATATTTATTAAGGTGCCTGTTGCATGCCAGGCACTGGAGACACTGAGGTAAACATGGCAAGTTAGTTCTTGTCCTCATTGTGCTTACGGTCTAGTGGGGATTGGTCTCATTATAGAAACCAAATCTTAAACCGTCAGAGCAAGAAAGCATCTATAATAACTTTTAAGTAAAATACATTATATGATTTCATAAATTCATTTGTCTACATAGAAGTAAAAAGAATTCCCATCTTAAGATATCCACTAGTCATAGTTGAATTCTCTGTTTTACATCTGATATGATTCAATGATGTTTTTGTTATACCTCAGGGGTTCATCGCCTAAGCAAGCAAATGCTCTGTGGAATAGCAGAAAGGAAGATGTCTGAAGCACCTGAATCCTCTCTTTACACACTCACACACACACACTCTCTCTCTCTCTCTACTTCTGGGTTTATGGACTGTGCACAATATTGTAATGGTGCCTGGGGTATCAGATCAGCTGGCCCCACCGTGAAACTAGATGGCTTCCTTTCCTCTCATTTTTAAAAACTCTGCTCGCCACCGCTTTCTCCAAGGCAGGCTCTTTGACTCTGTTAACAGCTGCTGCTGAAGTATCTTCTTAACATCAGTCGAGTAAACATTTAAAATAATAATAATTGAGAAAAAGGCTGGCACGTGCACTCATTATCTCTTAGTTAAACTAGTTCTTAGAACTCTGATCCAGAAATTTAGGGTGTCATTCTTCCACAGCACCTGTTAAAAATGCTTCTTTGTTAAATGACTCAGCTGGTGGCTTAATATTTTCCATATTAAAAGAATGTTGCAGATGGACTGGTATGTCACCTTCTGCGTATCCATGAAGGGTAAACCATGAGAGTGAAATGAATATCACCAGGAAAGTAATAGCAGCTATAGCACAGGAATAGGATAAAGAAGAGGAATGCTTTATTTTGCCTCTTGCATTTGAAAAAGAACCTTACTTTCAGCAAGTTTATTATTTATATATTATATGATGCGATAAATTGATCTTCCTCAGTGACATGCTTAGAGGGATAATAGATGGCTGTGGATTCGTCTTGGTGCTGTTTTGTTTTGGTTTTGTCTAGCTAATTATGGTGTGTAAGCACATTTGGAACTCTGTACAGGAAAGTTAGGGAAGAGAGTGGGAGGCATTTCACTGGCAAAGTTGAAAGGATTTTTCTGGAAGACAGAAGAGATAACATGATAGCTTCCATAAAGAGTGGAATACTGGAGAAAGAGATATTAAAAGAGGATTTTAAAGAAGTTTTGCTGTGTGCAATGTGATTGAACTCTCTGTCGACATTCCCCACTGACAATTTTAGATTGTATTTGTATGTGTGGGAGAAGTAAACTACAAGATCAGTGTTGAATGAGAAAGAGCCTTATAAGCAGCTTGAGAATGATATTGCTGGAAAAAGGGATCAGGTCATTCTTCCATCTAATTTTTCAATATAATTTTTATTCAGTGTAAAGACACCTGGGAACTTAACAAAAAAATCAAACAGTAGTTTATGGTGTTCAAGCCAATTCCTTAAATAGCCATTTAATATTTATATAGCTCAGATAAGCCACCTTAATTTAAGGACATATTATCAAGCAACAGCTTAGTATTCATGATTTTATTGATTTTAAATTTTTTTCTAAATAATGCATGTCTATCGCCAAAATTTCATAAATATGTACAGGTAAAAGTTCCCCAAGGGTAACTGGTAACCTACGTTAGAAATTTAGTGTTAGGTCACCTAGACTTTTTTCTATGTATTTATCATTCCTCTCTTTAGTCGTTTCTACCTCCATACTTGCTACAATGACTTTACAATTATCACCTAATACTGCACAATCTTAGCCTTTGTCGTTTTACATCTTTTGTGCCTAATTTTCTGGAGTCAAAGTTACCTAGTAGAATTCATATTTAGAAAGTAACTATCAATGGAATAGATTGCTACATATTTTTTAAAGTTCTTTTACATGCATATTATTATTAGATACTTAATTCTTAGGTTTATTTTTCAGGGAAAATTTTAAATTTCCACTTGGTCTTTCCCTGAAAAACCAGTATTTCTGAATCTCCTCTTCATACTATTTCTTGATTGCTTGTTTTGTGTTTTGTGAGAATGTAAACCTACTTCACTATTAATCTTAGCAAAACAAAATTGGAAAGAATTATCTGCCCTTTTGTATTCCAAAGCATTGAATGCAATTTTGAAGTTAAAAAAGCATGGTTTTAGTCCTACTGTGTTACGTGTCCCAGATGACATAAATAATTGCGACTCAACAACATTCACATTTAAAAGTTTTTAGGCCTCATGCTTATTGGGAAAAAATTAATATCGAATTCTAACTTATAAAGAAAGGAAGAAAAGTAAAATAAAAAGGAGAATCTTAGAAGTCAGGAAGAGAGACGAATTATGTTACTATTCTTTTCATATTCAAAATGACTTTCTAAAATGAGGATGTCTTCTTCTCTCCCTGGAATAACTGCACAAATGCTTCCTTCTGCATTGCATCCACGGTCAATCATTGATCCAGGCTGCGGATAATGAAGCCTCCTCTGTTCCCCACGTCCTGCCTTTGGTCTCTCTCTACATCCTGATCAGTACAAAAGGCTGTGGCCAAATAATAAAAACATTCGACAGTGACATCATCCCATCTCACTGAGTTTAGAAAATTCCTTATTGCTGTTTGCACATATTCAAATAACCTACCTAGATAATAGGTATTCAATCTCTTTCCATTCCCATGTGACACAGTTCAATCAAAAAAATGGTTCGCTCTATTTTTCTTCTTATTTCCTACACCATGAATTTTTCATGAAATTCTTTATACACAGAATCATTTCCTCTTTCATATCTTTTAAAGTCAGTCTTTCTATTCCTATTCAAAACTCAAAATTGCACAAAAATATATTTGTGTTTCTTCAGGAAGGCTATCATGAGTAACTTAGCTGAGGTAATGATTAGAATAAACTATGTAATTCCTAAGCTCGACTCATGTAAGACATCCCCCACTCAAGGATTCAACACCTGGGAAATGTTTTGTTCATTCACTCACTGATTAATGAAATACTTATTGACCTTATTATACCCCAAAAACTAGGGACAAAAATTTATAGCAATATTATTAAAACCATGGGCTTGGGTTTGAATCCTAACTCTGCCATTCATTAAATATGTGGCTGATTCTGGAAAATTATTTGACGTTCTATGCCTCAGTTTCTTCATCTGTAAAATGGGAATAATGATAGTAGTCCCCAAAGGTTGTTGTGAGGATTAAATAAAATAATCTATGTAAAATGTAATCTACATGAAATCTATTGTAAAATGCTTCAGCTCAGCGACTGGCCCATGTCAGCTATTTTTCATGATATAGAGATGACATTACATTGGTCAGCATGAGCTGGACACAATATTATTTTAATTTTTATGCTCAGGATTAACTTTATCTTTCAAAGTAAGGGCAACCAATTGGGCCCCACCTGCTTCTCTGACTGAGTCTTAGAAGTAATTAAGCCAAAGAGAAATATGCCCCCACTTCTGATGTAATAGAAGCATGTGCTTCGTAAAAGCAGCCCCATTCTCAGAGAAAGAACTCCATGCCTAGGGACTGGGATCAGGATAGGATAAGGCAGCTCTACAATACTTGAGAGGGTCCCACCATAGTTATCAGAAGGCTCTGTTATCAGAGTTTCCTTTCAACAGCAATATGTTCAGAACCAACTCAACTCCTCAGGCATGAAGCAGAAATTCAAGGGACCTACTAGCATTTAAAAGCCATCATTATGATGGTTACCATTGCCCCTCATGGTGTCCCAACAGAAAATACCTATCTGTGGCAATGCCCTTCCTTGAGACCAGTAGAAGAAGAGTGAGAGTGAAGACTTGGGCAGAACTTTCCTCTTTTCTTTTTTATCCATAAGACCCCCTGCCTATGTATATCTGTTTGATGAGTTAGAAAGGATTTTTGCTAAGCTCTTTTCCACTATGTCTTCTAGGCTAATTCAGAGCAACCATTTTTATAGTATGAATTGATTTTTAAAAATCAATTTTTCATACAATTAAAACACCTATTATACAAAGAAAGTTGTGACCATGGTTCACATAAACCCTCTAGGACATTCTAGTTTCTGACAATTTCCATAGGCAAGAAATACTTTGCATCTATCCTAAATTTCTCCCCTTGCCATGCACGATTATGCCCTCTCAATATGCCGTTAGTGGATCTAGATAAGTGCTCATTTCTTCTTTGAGAATTTGTTGGGGTATACTGCAGCAGGCTGCTTGCTAACCATGATAAAAAATGATTCTTCAAACTACATGGAGACTACTATTTGGTTTCCTATCAATATCATTGTTCTCTTCTCAAATTCAGAACATAATTTTTGAGTTTTATTTTAATGTCTGTGTGTCAGTAAGTTACATACTTCTTTGACTCTTCCTGAATAACTACTCAAAATTTCATAACTCAATTGTAAAGTCTAGAGTTACATAGAATATTCTAAAAGATTTATATGCAACACTCTAATAAATTGTTTTTCTCACTGTTGAATACATAGTGTTTCCTGTGATGATGGTAACACTAATTCACAATTTATATTATGTCAGGGTGTGGGCTATGTGCTGCTAGACATATCACAGGTACTTAACACGAGGTTGTTAAGGAAAAAAATGAATCAACTAATGTAATTCATGTATTATTCTCAAGTTCATAAATTATCTATGAATGATTCTATGTTCAATAATAATTTTTAAACCACATAATTTTTGTTAACAATGTTCAATAGTTCCATCCCATAATAAGGTGGTGGTTTTGTGTAGTAATTAAGCATGGAGAAGAAGGATTCTGCCAGTGTTCTTCCAAGGTATGAATCCCAGTTCTGTCACTCAGTTTATGTGTGACTCTGGCAAGATATGAAAAGTCCCATTCACAAAACCCACACCATTGATTTGTTGTTAAGAGTAAATGAGGGAATGCTTATAAATGCTCTTAGCGTGGTCACTGTCAAATGGAAAGCTTTCAGTAAATGTTGGCATGGTGGTATGGATTGAATGTTTGTGTCTCCCCCAAATTCATATGTTAAAACCATAAGCCCCAATATGATAGTATTAGAAGGTGGGGTCTTTGTGAGGTAATTAGATCATATGGGTGGATCCCTTGTGAATGGGATTAGTGCCCTTATGAAAGGAACATCAGAGAGTTTTCTAGGCCCTCTTCTACCGTGTGAGGACAAAGCAAGCCGACTCTCACCAGATACCACATCTGCCAGCACCTTGATCTTGGACTTCCTAGCCTTAAGAACTGTGAGAAATAAATTTCTGTTGTTTATAAGCCATCCAATCTATTGTATCCTGTTATAGAAGCCCAAACTGACTAAGACACATAGGGTGGTGGTGGCAGGATACCAACTTTCTGATTATTCAACTAACCAAGAGGAGGAGAATTATCCGTTTAGAGGTTAGACTCTAGATAATGTTGCTTGAGTGAATGAGAATGCATCCTTGTCATAGAGCTACTGTTATTCTTCTGACCTCCCTCCCTCTCATTCTCCCTTCACTTGCTCTTTGCTTCCATGGACTCCATGAGAGAAATTGTGCAATGCCTGTTTGTTCCCTGATTTCATTTCCATTCCTGTTCAGCTTAGGCTGCCTTCTCCATTGCTCCAAACACATGGCCACCAGTCAACACCCTGAACTCTGATCTTTCTGCCCCACTATCCTGGAAAACTCCACCCATGGTATCTATATCTGCTTTCTCTTTCTTTATTGCAAGACTGCAGAGTGCTATTGGAAAAAAATCATACAATAGTACAGATTATGCCTCTACATTTTTGTGTCTTCTCACCTCACTTGGGCACTCTGGGCCTCCCAGCAATTCTTTCACATATCTCAGTTGACTTTCTCTCCAATTATTCATAGCAGCTTTTCCAAGCTTTTCCATTTTGCAACAAATGTAAAGATTAGACAGGAAGGACTAGCTCTGAAAGGAAAAGGAAACAATCTACTATCCATGTTAGGATGCCTTTTTAGGTCATATTTATCTGCTCCAATTGCCTGTACCTCATCTCTGTGCCAATCAGAAAGCACTCATCTCTTGCCAGTTTTATTTTCTTTCTTCCAGCACATTGGATTAACTAATATTGAAAGCTCTCCCACCTGTGGGCTGTCTATAGCTTTACCATTAGAAGTCTCACCAGGGCCAAGCAGCTGCAGAAGCTTCTTAAACAGCTCACAGTATTGACTGGACTTGGTAGTAACTTACTTTGGAAGCACCAAACCAAAAGTTCTAGCTGGTGTTTCATTTGATTAACTGAAATCTAGACTTCCAAAATTGTTGACCATTTTCCAAGAAGCAAGCAGCTATGGTGCAGGGCTCACGTTTGTGGCTGTTGACCTGAGCCAAGACATTCACTACCTGACAACATAGGCATGTCAGGAGCAGCCAGTAGTAGTACTAGAGTTTGGGAGTGAAGGAATGTTCTGGCTAATGAGTACCAGACAAACAAAAATCTTTGATATTTTGTTGAGTTTTTTAGTTTCAACTAATTCATTTATTTCTTTGCTGCTGATAAAAGGGGTTCGTTGTGCTCAAAAACCCAAAATTGTCCAAAAGATCTGAACCATTGTTCAGTGGTCACTTGCCTAGGGTACTGCAATATCTCCTAAACAGATTCCCTGCTACTTTCCTTCCATCTATTTTCTACAAACTAGTATTTTCAAAAGGCATATCTATTGAAGCTATTCAGCTGCTTAAAGTTTTCTAATGGCTTCCACCATGCCTAAAGTAAAATCCAAATTCCTTATCCTGATTTACTAGGACCTACCAATCTGCTCAAGCTTATTTCCTACAATTCTTCTTCACCCACTGCATGCCAGGCACAGAGCTCTTACTGACCTCAAACAAGCAGGGTTCATTCCTGGCTTAGGACTTTTATGCTTGATGTCCTCTCTGTCTGGAATACCCGGAAGACTTTCCTCAATTAAACTTCCCTAATGTTACTGAAATCTAATTGGTGGAAATAAACAGAATTAAAGCAAGCCTATGTTTATTTAGCCACCTTTCTGGTAGATCTAAACACAAGCACAGAGCTTCCTGTCTCATCTACTTCTCTTAGAACATATGAATAACATACCCATGGTTGCCATTCATTTCTCTAAGAAACAATAGTACCCATACCCCAGAGGTCTAGTTCGTAGCTGAAGACTTTAGTAAGTCAAATTCCATCCACCTCTCTGGATCTTATAATATTGATCATTTAAGGCCCAAACAACTTGATCCTGGCTTTTAAGGTAAAGGCTAAGTGGGTGTAAGAAAGAGCCCCAAATACACAATGGCTTAAATGAGATAAGTGTTTACTTCTCTGTTCTGTAATAGTCCAAGGTAGCCTAGTGAGCCAACTCTGCTTTACAAGGACATTCAGCAACTCAGATTCCCTCCCTATTGATGCTCTGCTGATCCCTAGGGCTTATTCCTCCCTCCTCTAGATAGTCAAACTAGCTCATAGCCATATCTAAGGTCTAGTTCACAGACAGAAGAAAGGGAAAGTAAACTCCTTTTAAATAAGTGAGTTAGAAGTTACATTCATTATTTCGGATCACTTTCCATAGTGGTATTAACTCTTACGGCCACACCTAGCTGCAAGGGGGCTGGGAAATAAAGTCTCTGGGTGGGCTTCCATGTCCAATTAAGAACCGAAGAGCAGATTGCAGAGGTGACTAGCAGTCTGCCATACTCATGTAGTCAGTGCTCCACTTGATGAGTAAATGATTAATTGGCACACAAGATAACACTCTTCTTTCCCACCCAATACTGATATAATTGAGAAACGCAAGAAAGGAGTAACAGAGAGCAAAATATCATCTTTATTACTTATTGAGGTCCCGGGAGCTTGTTAATGCTGAATCTCAGAATGAGGCAGACACAACCAAGTTCAAGGCAGCATGGACCAGGGCAAGTCTTCCTGTGTGGTGGGGAGGAGTGTGCCATGGGAGGAGCAGGAGAACGTATGCTCTCTGCTGGCAGATTGCTCCCCAAAGGAAGGATGTCTACAGTTCAGCCAAGGATTCTAATGCCCAGTTATTCTAATAAAATTTACTAAATACAGCAGTAGCTCCACCTCTCCTGAGATGGTGTGAGTGGAGTGGAGACAGCCTGGTATGCATTCCCTGCTAAGAGTAAGAATGAGGAAATCACACATCTGACCGCAATCAAACCAAACTGGATATCAATGCATTTCTAAAATCCCCAATTATCCACCCTGCCCCTGCCTTCAATCTAAACCTAATCCCTCCACCAATCCCCCATGCTGTATCTCTGCTCGTACTAATTTCTGTGGCATAAATTTTGCCCTCTTGCTTATCTTTGAGATTCTTTTCCTCCACTGATCTCCCTCCACAAGTACATGTACTCATATCTTTCCCATCTTTAAGAAAAATTTCCTTTGGCCCTGAATCCTCTTTTAGCTAGAGTATAATTTCTGCTCTTATCTTCATAAACAAGCCTCTTGAAAGAATCATCTGAATTCACTTCATTCTCTGTTTATTCTTGGTCCACTGAAATCTGACTTCTGCCACCACCACTAACTGAAACTGTTTTTACTAATTACCAAAATCAGTGGACATTAGTCAGTCTTTATCTCACTTGACCCTTCACGGTGATGAATACTCTTGACAACTGTATATTTTTTGAAAGTCTTTCCTCCTTGAGTTTTCCATGACCACCTTCTCTGTTTCTTTTTATTTCCTTAAAAATTGTCTTCATCTTCTCTACTTTATAAATAGTGGTATTCCTCTGGAATTCATCCTTGATCCTCTTTTTCCCCATTATACACAATGTCCTTGGATAAACATCTAAATATAAATCACCAACATACTAAATTACCAATACCAATTACTATGATTTCCAAATTACAACTCTAACCTAGATCTTTCTCCTGAGTACCATACCTATACATCCAACTATCAACTAGATATCTTCTCATGAGTGCCCCTCAAATTCATCATGTCCAAAGCTGAATTCACCTACCTCCTCCTCAAACCTGAACATTAACATCCCCTAGTCACCCTGGTCAAGAACTTCAGAACCATCTCCCATTTTTTCCACTCCTTCAAATCTCTTAGTCAATTCTATATAAAACTCACATCCAAATCAATCTCTTCTTTATCTCTGCCATTATTACCATGTAGGTCCAGACCTCTTACATGGCCACCTCTACTATCGCTTTGGCCTCTAGTCTTTCTACTCTGGCAGGGATAAGGATTTTTCATACCACTGCCAGAGTGATTGCTCTAAAGTATGACTTAAATCCTATATATTAATAAAAAATCACAAATTAACTGCTCTTTCCAATAACTTTTGTCTCTAGTCCCTCTAGCTGCATTTTGTAGCAAAATCCCAACCTTTTGAGAGTTTGCCTTCTTTCCTCCTATGTTGCTGAGGACTCCTGGAGAAAAATCATATAATGTATGGATTGACTTCCTTACAAATTCATGGCTTCAGCTCAGTGTTTGTTCTCTGTTCCCTCCTCACATTTTCCTCATAACATCCACTGGGAATCTTTAACACCTTCTTTAGAATCCTGACATAACCATCTCTCACTTCACTCTTGGCAGGTAATATGGCCTCCTTCAGAAGAAGAAAGAGGATGTCAGAACTGAGATTTTTGTTTTAAAGTAGTTAATGTTAATATATACTTGATGAGATAAATTAGGCAGCAAGACCTCTGTATAAATCTCTGAGAGATTGTGAAATATCATCAGTACAGAGAACAATTTATCGTCACAATAAAGATTGAGCTCCTTCACGTGACATAGAAGGTCCTTCATGATTTTGCTCCTGCCTCTATTTCTGGCTATCCCTGAGTATTCCCCATCTGTAACCTACCAAACTGGATCCTTCACACGAAACTACTTGGAGTAGCCTTTGCATAGACTCCTTGCTTAGTCAAATTTAGATAATGGAGTGACATTTTTGAAGTATCTAGAACTTGACCTACTTTTAGATCAAAAGTGATTATCGTGGTCTATCACATAAACAAAGGTGCCAAAATGTTGTTCAGTGCTACATATTGTTTCCTCCCACAACACTGCTCCATCCCCCATGGAATTACATACATACCCAACACCCCAGACTCAGAAAAAGCTGGTGACAACTTCAAAGGAGTTACTATTTAACTACAGTCTGACTAAAACTATATTCTAAAGCAAAGTATTAAATACTAAATTCATTGCCTCCCAGTTTTCTTCTGAATTTACTCTGAGATGTCAAATATGAAGGAGGCTGGTCCCATGTTCCATGTTAGTTCTAGAAGAATAAAAAAGTTGTACACTGACTTGAAAAGAAATCTGACTAAAACAGTATTAATTTTATTATATGGGGAGATAAAATAATATTAACTATCATTGCTATAGAATTCATATTTTATTATAAGCACAAATAAGACTAGTTTAAAAAAATGGCTCTAAAATGCCATTTAGGATCTGACATATAAAAATCTGAGAAAGAGCTTCTGGACCATTTCCCTAGCATTTTTTTTTTTTTGCCACACACACACACACAAAATAGCATTTCCAGGATTATAATACATATAAAGTTCTATTAGCATCTCCTCAATACTTGTCTGTCTCCTCTAATTGACTGTACATCCCTCGAAGGCAGTCATCTCTGTATTTCTAGAGCAGAACAGTCTGAGCCCCACTAATGAATAGTAAATGAAAGCTCATAGACCTTCCAGGATGAAGGTTAAAAGTACTTAGTCATGTAATTAGTACTTCAAAAGGCATGGGAAATTGTGTCACATGCTGAATCTTACAGTCTAAATGACTAACAAGGTGGGACAAGGGTACTTTATACTCATACCTCAGTTATTCACTTTCTATTCCTTTGCTTCTGTGTGAAATTTACTATATTTTGGTTTGTATTTTCCTTTTCCTTCCTTCTGCTTGTCATTCCTCCCCTACACAGCTGTTCCTATTATGGAAATAAATTATGTTTAAATGTTTATTGAATAAACTTGAGTTTTCCTGGACTAAATATTAATAGTGTATTTACATTAACAACTTTTTCTCAGAACAAAAATCTTTCTGGATTTCTTTGACTTCTGAGGGCGTTATTAATTTGGCAATGTTAATTAAAAGGCACCTAACATAAAATATGGTAAGTAAATTTTTTTCAAAAAGCATATAGTTTATAAATAAGATGTTACCACTGTCTTCTGCTCTCTCCATTTTTCACCTTAAAAAAATAGAAAAATTTGTGTGAGGTAGCAATTGGCTTTATAATTGACTTTTCAAATTCTACTTATCTTTTTTGATAAACACAAGGTATAATCTGCTGGAAATTCAGTAATTCAAGAAATTAAGAGTCATTTGTGGTGCTTATGTTTAGGTTAAATACTAAATAGTGCTTTAAATAAGGAGTCTTAAATAAGTGGAACTGTGAGGATTATCTAAAATAGAAATACCATTGTGAACCAAGAGTTGCTGTGGCCTCACGTGAATACAAAATTGGATTTTACTTATTGTTAAAAAATTTGGTTATATAAAAATGTACATACAAATTTTTATGCAAAATAAACTATATTATATTGCCAGGTTTATACAGATCTGTGCACTACTTTATAATATCAAGAATTAGAGGTATGTGTTTTAGAGTTTCAGATGTCTCCTAAAATTTTTTCAAGTATAGTAATATAACATTTCTTTTTCTTTTGCCTTTCTAACAAAATTTAAGAATTGTTGAAGCATAAGCCTAAAACAACCTTGAACATGGCTGGCTGCAGTAACTCTAGTAGGTGGTATACACATTAGTCTTCTTTTTCTTTTTACATTAATCTTCTAATGGTGTTTCGCTGAAAACGTGGAAGTGATCAAATAAGCAAAGTGTTTTATATTTAATGATCAGTGTTTATGAAAAGAGATTACTGAATGTTTCATTCATTCATTTAACGAATGCTTGCTAAACATCTAATATATGCTAGGCCAGGTGATGGGAGCTAGGAATCCAGGGGTGAGGGAACCAGACAGACACAGTCTCCTGCACTCCAAAAGTTTATAGTCTAGGAGATATGTAGATTTTTATGAAGAAATTACAAGTGAGTGCGTGAAAGGAGGATGTCCATGGGGCTATGGACAAATAAAACCTAGTCTGATAGGTTAACAATTAAAAATTCATTTATGTTTGAGGTTTAATTTTCCTAACATCATGTTATTAAAAGGATAATATTTCTAGAGTTAATGTTGGCTAAATACTATATGCTTTAGAGGATGTGAAGAAGCCCTCCCCCACACACCCTCCCTGATGGTGTTCTGAATAAAGGTTATAGTCAAGGTCACAACTAAATGTCATTCAACAGGAAAAAATACTATCGAGTGCCTACTAAGGGCTAGAGAATAAGATAAACAAGTCTCGGCCCTGGGGAAGCTTCCAGTCCGGGAAGAAGATGACTGCTGAAGAATAACAAAACGTGATGAGTATCTCAAGAGGGGAAGCTGAGGAAAGATATAAGGAAGAAACTAAGCCAGTCAGCCAATGGCTGAAGATTTCCAAGAGATTTGAAGATAAATAAACAGCTCTGACTTTGGCATCTTTAGAGTTCTGTGAGGATCTCAATTTTGCTGCTCTTTGTCTCATATAGAGTGTGTCCTTGTTATGTGGATCAAGGCTGCCCCAGGTAGAGAAGCCCAAGGTGTCCTGGCCTACATGCTGATCTATATGACCCAATGGATTTTATGGTGTGGATTAGGGCTGCCCCAGGGAGAGAAGCCCAGGGCATCCTGGCCTACATGCTGATCTATATGACCTGATTCATATCTAAACTTATATGACCACAAAATAACCAGACCCCATCTGCACTGAAACCATTTAATGACTTTTTACATCATCTTTCCTTAGTCTAGTAAAAATAAGTCACGTACTCATGCCTTATAAATCTAGCCCCAACTCTCAACACATTGCAGCTCTTCACTGCCCATGGGTCCTATCCCCATGCTATTCCGTACTATTCTCTGAATAGAAGAGCACTATTGCCAGACCTTGAGAGTCCAAGAAATCTTTCTTTCAACTCCTCGGCTCACTGAGCCTGCATCATTTCCATGTGATTTTTGTATTAAAATGCCCCCCCAATGCATGCACACACATCCCAAGGTTGAGTGTAATGCCTACAACTTGGTAACTCAGGTAAGATCAGTTCTAAGAATAAAGAAGAAAGACTTTTATCAAACTTGTCTTTTCTCCTTTCTTACTATTGAAGTAACAAGACACCGAAAGCAAAAATTAGGATGTAGGCCTAGGGCAGAGGAGTCGAAGAGAGCTCTTTGCTTTCTTTTCATCTAGGCTTTAGGCCAGTGGCACAAAAGGAGTACTTGTAGAATTCCCTGACTCAGCCTTGCTCACTAGGGCTCTGGTTTAGTGCCAGAGACTTATTATAAAGAATGTACTTGTTTGCTTAGACTTTTCCACTGATCCCCAAGGAATCAGAAGATGGCTGATTTACTTTTCGGGGACTTGGGGGGTCCCAACAAAGGCTCTTTTTATCTAATAGAAAAAAATAAGACAACAATATATTGTTTTCTCTAGGAAATGTACTCAAATACTTGAAATATTTTTGTTGCTCTTTAGGTGTAGAACTCCACTCGACATTCACATCCTTTTTGCCACTTTAGGGAGGAGAGATGTATTGGTAAAGATCATAGGATATTGATTAACTTGCTTTTTTTCTAGAGTCAAAGTTTTCCAAGGGGCTGCAGGTCACTACAGGCCTCTCTCCTCTCTCTTGCTTCCAATCAGCTCACTGGCAGGTCAGGGCAAGGCAGGGTTGGGGCGGGGGCACAGAGGGGCTGCCTTCTCCCCCTTCTCCCTCTCCCTAAGTTTGGAGCACGGCCTAGGCCACATGCTGGCTTTCTCTCCATTTCTCTTAGTGCCCACTGGAGTCTTAAGGATGCCTTTGGAGCACTAAAAACCAGAGAGAGCAATCCTAGGAGACTGGTTTGGCCTGAGGCTATTTAGGTCTAACAAGTTCAAGAAAAAGAAGCCTTTCATGTATTCAGCCCAGATTACTAGAGGTTTGTACTTGGGCTTGAAGCCAAATTCCCAACTAATAAAATTTTTTACTGTTGTTGTTTGGTTATTTGACCTTGAATTTTGTTTTATGAGAATATACCTCTGGGAAGTACTGGGGAGGAGAAAATTTGTTGAGGCAAGTTCAGGGATATCATTGGTACTCTTTGGCAAAACGCCTTTAAATAGTACTCCAATCTCACTCAAATTTAACAGTGTAAGAATAAAAAATTGATTTAAAGGTAAAAATACTATTTGTTTGCAGAATATATTTTACTGATAGTGGTGTCAGTAAAAGCCTTGCCAGCAGAGTATACAGAGCAATTAGGTTCTTACAAGTCAGCCCATGGAGTTCAACAAAATCTTGACAGTGAACTCAGGGCTGCTCAAACTGAACAAAGGATATGCATGCTACTACCACATCTGTTCATGAGCCACTCCATCTGTCTTGCTAAGTTTGGAATTAGAGAACTATTAAACATTGAGATGCAAATGATTTGAATACTGTTAATAAAATATCTCTATCCGCAGTCACAATGCAGCCATGTGGCTGAAATTGTGCAATGAATAGAACTACTAATTGCAGTAATATACCATGCTAGGGTTTCCAAACACAAATGCTAAAGATTTCTCATTGTACCATGTTTACAAATAGGTATGTTGGTAGCAAGAGCATTGTATAAATTTCGACTTTTTCATACTGAGTCTTGAGGATCTCCACCCATATAGTTTCATTAGTTGTTACTAGCAACCCTGTGAGGTGGGTGGGACGCCATGACTGTTCCCTTAATCAAACTACTATGCTCAGCTGGCTGCTCTTCTTCTTCTTCAGGGGGTTTGCATATATGGTCTGGAAATGCATATTAAATTTTATAGTAATCTGAAAATGAAGCAAAAATATCAATTTTATAACATTGTCGACGAAAATAATCCATAACCAATCTATAAATGAAAATTTGGGAGAGTTTATTCTGAGCTAAATTGTGAGGACCATGGCCTGGGGCTTTTCTTCCCAAAGGAAGAAAGGGCGCCAAAGAAGTGGGGTGTACAGAGTGGTTATATATCCCCAAACAGGATGTTTCACATATGATTGAAATGTCCCTTTTACAATAGTTGCGACACTGCTCTCTCAGCACAGTGATTGATGGACACAGCAGGTAGGTCTGCTGTCTCAGTGGACACAGCAGGGTGGTAGATCTGTTGTCTTGAGCTAGGTGATCAGAGGGGAGCTGGGTGGTCAAAGGTGAGCACAGTAATCAGTTCCCAGCCTGAGGAAAGATGCTTATCCTTAAGGAAATGCCAATGTTGGGGGAAGTTGTGCCTCTATCTTAAAGGCATTTGTTCTTGCCTTAGGAAATGTTTAAAGCAGATATATAATGCATGATCATGTCAGGCCCTTTTAGAAAAACAAAGTCAGGCCGAAATTAGGTTTACACCAAATGGCTTCCTCATATATCCTATTGCTTGCCATTTCTATTTGTCAACATAGACCACAAAAAATAAAGATGGAACAATGTGGATATTGAGGCTATGATTCTCAGAGGATAAGGGGAAGTCACTGTGTTTATTCCAAAAGGGCATGGATTTGAGACAGCTCATAAAAATTGCTCTACTCCTTTTTCCTAGATGATCTCATCAACTGCCATAGCTTTACTAACCATTAAAATACCGGTGCCTTCTAAATTTTACATCTCCAGGCTGGATTTCTCTTCTATCTTCTCACTAGTATATTCATTTGCTTGCTGAGTAACTCAGGAAAAAAATGCCAGCTTGATTCACATTGTCTTAAAGCATGAATGGGGCTGATCTTGCAAGCTGAGATTCTTGGGCAGCATCTGCAGATAAGTAGGCTAAAGAAGACATGCAAGGAGCAAAGCACATGGCCTTTATCAAATCTGAGGTGCTAAAACCACTATTCTTTATAACGTTTTCTCTATTTATGACAAGTAATACGGATTGTTTTTTATTCCAAATTATTTTTGTCCTTCAACAGACCTCCAAAATCAGTTAGATAAACAAACCATAGGCTAAAAACAAAAGACTCCAAATAAGCACAATTTACTAGTGGGTTGGTCTACAACAGAAAACGAAAGGTCTATCTAGATATTACCAAAACACGACATGAGGGTATCTGGCATTATTCTGACAAGTAAACCCTCAAAAAATAATTGCAAACCAGGCTTTCCAAAGCAAATAGGGTAACTGATGGTTTACAACTGAAATAATGATCATCCCCCATTTTTATGAAATTGAAGATTCGAAAAATTAATCATCAACAAAAAATCAAACAACCCAATCAAAAAATTGGCCGAGGATAGGAACAGACAATTCTCCAAAAAAGATATACGGATGGCCAATAGGCACATGAAAAGATGCTCTTCATCACTGATTATCAGGGAAACACAAATCAAAACTACACTAAGATTATCACCTTACACCCGTTAGAATGGCTATAATAACCAAGATAAAAAATAACAAATGTTGGAGAGGTTGTGAAGAAAAAGGAACACTCATATACCGCTGGTGGGAATGCAAACTGGTGCAGCCACTATGGAAAACAGTATGGAGATTTCTCAAAACATTAAAAATAGAAATACCACATGACCTAGCCATCTCGATATTGGGTATCTATCCAAAGAACTTGAAGTCAGCAATTCAAAGAGACTTAAGCACCCCTATGTTCACTGCAGCATTATTCACAATAGCCAAGACATGGAAGCAACCTAAGTGCCCATCGACTGATGACTGGATAAAGAAAATATGGATAAAGAAGATATACATATACACACACAATGGAATACTACTCAGCCATAAAAAAGAACAAAATCATCCCATTCACAGAAACATGGATGGACCTTGAGGGTATCATGTTAAGTGAAATAAGCCAGATAGAGAAAGACAAACTCTGTATTATGTCACCCATATGTGGAAGATAAAAAAACACATGGACAAAGAGAACAGATTAGTGGCCACCAGGGGGAAGGAGGGTGAAGGGTGGGTACAAAGGGTGAAGGGGCACACCTATAAGATGACTGACAAATGGTAATGTACAACTGAAATTTCACAATGTTATAAACCATCATAACCTCAATTAAAAAAAGTAAAAAAAAAATTAATCAGCAGAAAAGCTGAACATGGAAAGAAGGAACTCCTGCTTAAAATAATTAAGACAAGAATCATATAAACCTTTCTATGAGGCTTTAGCAATCATTAAAATCCTTATTCTAGCTACATATGTATAAATGCATGACTCCTGCTGACTTCAATAGACAATACGTTTGCATAAACTCAGCAGAAATATTTACACTTGGGAGTTATGTTTTCCAAGGTTATTTCTGAGAATATTTGCATAATGAAGTTTTTATTTAGTATTTGTCTAAGCTTGCCCTTATTTCTCATTTGATTGAACTATATAATAGCAAACATTATTTCACCAGGGGGAACATTTTTCTATTTGTCTGAGAATATGTATTTTTATAGGTAAATGTTTTAAGTCTTAAAAACACAGAGACACTTTATTCTTTGTCTCATTCGATTTTTTCTTTTTTGTGTTTTGAGGTTGAAACTGAACATTTGAAAAGGAATATTACTGGTTTCATATTCTTCCACTTATATATTTTATTTGATAACATCCATACGAAAACTTGGTTGAAAAAATATGAAAGAGGATTCACTTCAAGAAGCAAAATGGCTGTTAGCCCAACAAAAATCTTACTGAGACAGAGTGAAAAAACAGCAATGGCAACACAAAACTGATGTTGTCATTTTCTATTACCTGGATAGTGTTTAAAACCAAAAGTGCTCCTGGCCGCTTTAATTTCATAGAACAATGGATTTCATGTTACCCTTTCCGAAGAGGTTGTCAATTTATCAAACATTGTATCATCAAAAAGCTATACCACTGAGATAAGCTGTATATAGAATTTAGTTACAAAAGAAGAAAATTTATTAAAATGCCATGCATCCACAAATTTATACAAATATATTCCAAGTCTCTATCTAATAAATTAGTAACCACCATATGGCACTCTAAGGTCATAGTAAATACCTAGGCACTTAAATAAAAATGTAATTTCATGACCTTTTTTTAAACTTATGCTAAAATTGAGTATGTCAGTGATACCATTTGATGTTTTTTTCCATTAGGATCATAGTTTCTCAATGTCACTGTAAATATTTCTTACTTAAAATGAATTTTGATTGATTAAATTGTTTAGAACATTGGTTTCTTTCTACTTGCATGCCTCATGGATTGGTAAGAAGAATGAGAACTCTTCAGCACTACTTTTGCCCTGTAAGCATGTCTAGGTAGAGATTCCTTAGAAGGGATTCCTTAGAAGAGATACTCCATCCGCTCCATCTGACCCTAGGGAAGATAACTGCAGGCCCAGCTGTCTTCACATGAGGATGAGCAGCAGAGACCCCACTTAATCTCCTTCCATCTATTTACATTTGCAGAATAAAGCTGATACCTTAAATTGAAAGTAAACAAACATCAAAACCAATTAAATTTTTATGTAAGAAAGTTGAAAAGGATAGAAAGTACTAAGGAGATTTTGTGAAATCACTCATAAATCCAACACCCAAAGGAAAACATTTGGTGTATTTTTTACAGTATTTTTATGCATACTTTTTTTTTCTGCTTTATCTCCCCAAACTCCCCCCTGGACACAGTTGTGTATCTTAGTTGCAGGTCCTTCTAGTTGCGGGATGTTTTTTATGCATACTTATTTTCAGTATATATTTCTGACACAGTAAGTCTTCATTTTTTGTCAAGAATGCCTAGCACAAATGGGAATATCATATAAGTTCAGTATCGAGTGAAAAACTAGAAGTGAGCCAAAATGAAAAATAATATGAAATAGACTAAAATACTGAAGTGGGGAGGTGATGAACTCAAAAGATGTTTACATGACCTATATCATGCTGAAGACAGTGGGAGTAATTATGGAAGATGTCCCTCCCAATAAAAGAAGCTGGTAATTTCTTAGTAGTTCACCTGTAATACCAGGAAGGAAATCACTCTTAAGGGCACTCTGTAGCCTGTTGTAATAACATGAAACTAATATAGGGGAGAATCTTGGATTACTCATACCAAAGTCTAAATGCAGTGCAAGGATGCTCAATGCAATCTTTCTGTGTAATCACAGGACCAATTTTTGTTGTTGTTGTTGTTTTAACCTGAAGAATGGCTCCAATAAAAATGTAATTTTGAAATAGATCCCTTATTTATGGTTTGCCAAATATAAAAAAGTTATTTTATAAACTGGGGATGTGAGGAGGAATTATGAACAACTCCAGAAAAATTCTCTTTATTAAATAGATTTTAAAAACTTATTCTAAATTGGAGATCTTTACTGGTTAGAAGGGAATGATATTTCTTCAACTTAGTTGTAAGGTAATAAAGATACTGTAGGGCAGGAAGACATTTCCTCTACCAGCTCTGGGTTCTTCTGGCTGGAGAACAAATTAAATTCACATGAGACAGAATAACAGGAGAAAATTAAACAAAGTTTTATAACATGTATACATGGGAGAGGTTCAGGCAAACTGAGCAACTCACCAAAATGGCTAAAAGACAAAGGAGGATGTTGAAGGTTGGGGGGAGCCGATCATGGGAGATTACCACACAAGTACAGTAAACAAGAGTCAGGTTATTATGCAGACTTGAGTCCTTGCCTTCTGCACTGATAAGAGTTTCTAGAGATAAGGTCATCCCCCCTTCTTCCTGGTACAGAGAGGGAGACACCTTTAGAGGCGGAGATTTCCTTTACAATGTAAATTTCTCTTAACAAAGGGTAAGTAAATTCTACTTTTCAGAGTTTCTTTCCTGTCTGAAGTTTTTAAAAGTAACCAGCCCTAAATAATCCTCATGCCAAAGAGACATATCTTGGGGTGGCCAATTCCAGTCCCCCACAGTACCAAAACAGGAGTCAAGGTCCATAATAATCTTAACTTCTATTCACATATATAAAATTTGTAAAGAGATTGGTCAGATTTTTTTGTGCAAATCAAGAAAAAATTATTTAACCATAGTAATTCTTTTTAAATATTAGTTTTGTTATACATAGCAGTATTAGTTCCTGTAATTATTGATATTTATTAACTAATTCACACGATATTCCCCTTTATTTTACCAATTTCTTATAGGACAGTTTTTCCAAGAAGACAGAGGAATTAACAAATATCACATTAAAAATATTCATATAATTTCTTGGTACTTAACTCAATTTAATAGATATTACTAAAATGTACATCAAATGCCCCTTTAAGTCATTTTCTTCAACATATTAAAATATTGTCCCATTTTCATTGATCAAGTGGTAACATTTCCTAAGAATAAAGCTTTCAAATTCTTTTCTTTCTGGCATATTTCTCAAGTCATCAATTATTAACAAATATTTAAATCAGTCAATATTTTACTTAAAGAAATTATTTAATAATGTAAATTGCTTTATAAATAAAAGGAAGTTTTTTAAATAACAGTTTTTATCACATTCTCCAGCCAGAATAATCACTATGGGACAAACTGTATATCTGATTTTCTTAGATGCGCAAACTTACCTGTCCAATACCTCAATGGATGGGTTTCTCATTGCCAAGTAGCCTATAATTCTGACATGCAGTTTCTTTCCTATTAGTTTCTTTTTTAAATAAAACAAACAGTGTTGTTTATGTACACATATCCTCTCCAAGGAGACTATGAACCTCTTGTATGTTAGGACTCTGTCTCTCTCATTTTCACATTTTCTGTACTTTTCAGTGACTGACACATTTCAGGCACTCAGAAAATGTCTTACAAATGAATAAATGAGCCAGTTTTATGTAAGTGCTCTATGCTCCTGTTAGTATTTCATAACAAAAGAAGAAATGATTCCTTTTATTTCTCTATGTCCAACTTCATCTTCATTATCAAATTTTCTTAGATAGCTGTATTAGTTTCCTAGAGCTGCTGTAACAAGTTACCACAAACTGGGTGTCTTAAAGACAACAGAAATTTATTCCCGCACATTTTTGGAGACCAGGAGTCTGAACTTAAGGTGTAGGCTGGGCCATGCTCCTTCTGAAAACTCTTAGCAGAGAATCCTTCCTTGCCTCTTCCAGCATCTGACGGCTCTGGAGTTCCTTGGTTTATAGATACATCATTTGAATCTCTGCCTCTGACTTCACATGGCCTCCTTCTCCTCTCTCTGTATTTCCCTCTTCTGTCTCATATAAGAACACATGTCATTTGATTTAGGGCTCATTCAGTTAATCCAGAATGATCTCACCTCAAGATCCTTAACTTAATTACATCTCCAAAGATCTTTTTTTCCAAATAAGCACACATTCACAGATTTTGGGTAGATATACCTTGTGGTGCCTCTATTCAACCCACTGCAATAGCTAATTGTACAGATTTATTTCTATTAACTATTTTATCAAATATCCTTGAAGATAGGCATAAATACTTGTACTAGTTAGTATAAATATTAAGCTGACATAAAACAGATAACCAAAAAACACAGTGGCCTAAATAAGGTAGAGATTTCTTTTTCATCTTACTGTATGGCCAGTCTAGGCTGGTAGAATAGCCCTGCTCCATTAGGTTATTAAGGGTGCTAGGCATCACTTGTCTCTGCCGTGTCAGCATTTCAGTCCAGGAAGGGAAAGAAAAGTGGAGAGCAAGGCATTTCTTTTTAAGCAAGTGAGGTTAGAGTTGCATACATCACTTCTACACCGCCAATCAATTGGTGAAAACTTATCCATGTGGCTACCTCTAGTTACAAGTGAGACTGGGCTGGTAGCTGTGTAACAAGCTATAATTCTAGTACTATGGAAGATGGAGGAATGGAATGAGTCAGAACTAACAGGGCATGACAACTTTTTAAAACTTTAACTTTCCTAATTACATATTTTTTAAATTTAATAGATCATTGGTAGAATCAACACAAGCTATATATCTAATTACTGCATTCATCAACTTCATTCATAGCCTGGAAAATAAATAATGACTTTCCTGATACTTTAAATTCCTAGTTGTGCTTGACATTAATTACCTTAAAGGAAGAAATTATTTTTCTAAAGTTCAGAAGTCATTGTTAGACACTGTTATGATTAGTTGTTATTTTCTTATAACTATCTTTAAAACTCTATTATAAAACACATCTGTCTTGAGTAATTCATCCTCTGATTTCTATGAAGAAGTGTTTATATTGACTTCTAGCCCTACATCACTTTACTCCTCCACATGGTGGCGGAATGAATTACCTGGGAGGTGAGTGACAGCCAATGGCTTAGGTAAATGTGTCTATCCTACAGATTCAAACTTTCCCTCTGGCAGGCTATTCAAAGGATTAGACTGGCAGCAGGTTGTTATCACCTGGCTCTCACTCCAAGACATTCTCCATCAACTCTGTCAGTGACAGAGTTGAAGTTTTTATCTTTGTTTCCCTGACTCATGTGTTTGTCTCAATGAGTTCAGAACTTAAGTGGTAAGGAGGAGTAATTTATTAAGCCCTTCTAACCCCAATAGTGACTAAATGTATTATGAAGCTTTTGTTTCCCACATGATTTGTGAGGATAAAATAGTGAATCAGAAAAGTTCCTGAAAGATTACAGCCAAAGACCATGTTTAATGTTGTTTAAAAAAGGCTAACAAGGGAGAAATTTGTTTTCAATTTAGACCCAATCTGAAAGTTACTCTTCTAGTCAAAAGAGAAAAATATGAGACCTACCTTGCCTCCACTGCACTCCATACTTTCCACCTTCTCCACCCCACCCTATCACACCAAGGGGCAGACACAGAGTCTGTAGTCCAGTGCAAGAAACACAGAGGTTTAATGGGCTGCAAAAACAAAGAGAAGTTAATGAGTTATAAGTATTTAGCAATGAGGATTGAAGAAAGTGCCTCCTTAGAAATGCTATTGACAGAGATTATCATGATGGAAAAATTCAAAAATTGCAAAAAGATTTTAAAAAAGGTTTGTACAAGGAGCTGATCATTTCAACAGCCCTGCAAGAGGAAAGAACAGCACAAAACATGCGAGTCAGCGGAAACTGTACTCCTTAAGAAAAACAACTCTGAAAGAAAGAGAGAACAGAACAGAGATGGGTCCTTAGTCACACTTGGCTAAGGACTCAATTGTTAGAAGGAGAAACTGGAAGTTAAAATCAAAACTTCACTGTATGCCATTATGGGTTGAATATAATTAGGATCAAGTTACTCATATATACTTTTCTTTCCATTTTGTGGTTTCAGTGAGTCTCAATTCGTCCTTAATGTTGTAACTATAAAGTCCTATGTATTGGAGGACCTCCTATAGTTATTAGAGAGTATACTGAGGCTGGAAAGACCACAGATGATACTCGCAGGCAAGGTTCCCATACTCAGCGTGGGCACAGTGGGTAAACAGCACCCCTAGATGGTCCTTCCTTAGGAAGTCTTAATCCTACATGAGTGGGCTTCATGTCACACATTTTTAAGGTGTGACTGCTGAAAGACCATGACCACGTCATCTCTCTGACAAATAAAAATGGAAAGCGATAGGATATATTGGAGTATATGAGGAAGACATTTGGTATAAACCTAATTTGGCCTGACTGTTTTTTCCAAAAGGGCCTGACTGTGGCCCTTGAGCATGCATTGTATGTACATTTCCTATGGCAAGAACAAAGGCCCTTGAGATAAAGGTGCAACTTCCCTCCCCCTCCCAAAGTTGGCATTTCCTTAAAGATTAAGCATCTTCCCTTAGGCTAGGAACTGATTGTGGCGCTCACCTGTGACCACTCAGCTGGAGACAACAGACCTGCCATCCTGCTGTGTTCACCTAGACAGCAGACCTACCTGCTATTTCCATCGGTCACTGTGCCGACAGAGCAGTCTCGCGACTATTGTAAAGGGGCCATTTCAATCCTATGTGAAACATCCTGTTTGGGGGTATATAACCACTCTGTGCACCCCACTTCCTTGGTGCCCTTTCTTCCTTCCCCCGGGCCGTGGTCCTCAGATTTCAGCTCAGAATAAACTCACCCAAATTTTCATTTATAGATTGGTTATGGATTATTTTCGTCGACATCTCTTTCTTTAGCTGCAAAAGCCCAACCCACAACACTGGCAAGAAAGTGAAGTGAAACTTTGTGTGATTTGTTGGAACCTATTTGTAAGATTTTGGTAGTGTAAAATTCTTTGAATACATAAATATTATAGTATTTCATTTATATTATGGAACAAAATTTTAACATCCTAAGATTCCTTCTTTCTCCCTCACTCTCTGTATTCTATCATTCCAAGTAATCTTGACTATGCCTCTAGACATTCTCAAGTCTATTTCATCTTTCCATAAATGGATTGAGGCCCATTTACTTTGTCTCTTGGACATGTGAAATAATCTACCAAGTGGTTTCCTCTTTCCCCAATTCTCTTCATAGCTCACGGTAAACTTTCTAAATCCAGATCTGAGTCTCCCTTTCTCAAGTTATAAAAGTTCCAGGTACTCTCAATTGACTGTATGATAAAATCTAGCTCTAGCGAAGTGGTTCTGAAAGTGTGGTCCCAAGATCAGCCACATCAGCATCACTATGGAATTTAGTAGAAAAGCAAATTTTTGCATGGGCCCAGCAATCTGTGATTTGAGCCTTCCAGAGGATTCTGAGGCATGCTCAAGTTTGAAACTCACTGTTAGAGAATGGCACATGGTTATGATACCTGCCTCGCTTCCCCCAGGCTCACATGTGTACTCTATGCATTTGCCCTCAGAGTTTGTCACCACTTCCCAAGTATATCCTGCCCTTTCACACTTCTATGCTTTGTCATTTTCTGTGTCCAAAATGCTACTCTATGCCTCCATCACCTAGTCAACTGCTACAAAGCACCTTAAATCCTTTTGGAATGAGCAGGATATAAATAAGTATGTACACATCCTTCAATACAAAGCTCAAATATCACCTTTGCTGCAAAACTTTCTCTGACTCACAAACAGATTTAGTCATTCCTTCCCCTGTGCTGTCATTGTGTGTAACACACCATGCTACAATTGTTTATGCCTCTCACACTGGAAGGTGGATACTTGTGGGCAAAGTCTCACTCTCAATGCGCCCTTTAAAATGCTGGGATCATAGATGTTCCCAATAAGTAATTACTGAGTAAGAGCTAATTTGGCAGTTTAACAAGCAAGCTGGTCTACTCCTGATGTGCTTTTTTTTCTTTTTAAACTCTTTTCTTTTAACTGAAGATGACTTTTCTTTCTGGGAAGATTCCCCTCCTCTTCTTCTTCAACTGAGAGCACAAAATTAGAGTAAATGACATGAAGAGATGAGATTAAAGAGTATTGACCAGATGGGTCACTTTATGCCTGGAGATAGCAGAATATGCCTTTCCTCCCTAACTCACACCTAATAAATAAAACAAATACTCTTGATATCAATCCAAATTCACATTTTTTAAATGTTCCCTAATCACAGATTTTCTTTCAGTTGGTTTATGAGAACAGTTGAAAAGCTATAAGTACTGAATAAATGTTGGGAAATATATACTTCTGGGTATGTATGGCTAAAAAGTAATGGATTTGTTCTGTGGAAATAATCAATATCAGACTCTGATGATATTTTCTATACTGGGGGAAATAGGGCTCATTGGCGGTAGGATATTCTGAATTTTCCTTTTGCTTACCTTCTAAACAACAATTTAAAGGGGATTTTTTATACTCATTTTTCTCCCTAATATCCTACATAGCGGTAATTGATATAGTGGCTAACTTGAGCACCACTTTGTGTACATCAACTTGTATAGTAACAGAATTATAATAACAGCAAGGTTTGGCATTTTCATCCACTACCATGAATGTACAACAGTTTTCTAATTGAACCCTGAGATACTATTTTCCACAGAATTGAAACTATTTGAAATTAGAAATACAAATCTTCTGACTATCCTGAACTGGCAGTTATATCTGTAGAGTCCACCTATAAGTTTTCATTTTCTTACTGTGAGTACTAATTAACTAAACAATTACTTAGGTGATGTGAGTGGGTGCTTCCCCTTTTTCCACTAATCTTTTCCTGCCATCTCCATCAAGACCCACTTCTTCGGGGTCAGATATGTAGAGAAGAGCAGTGAAAAAGGAGAGGAAGGCTTGAGAGATTCCTCAGGAAGATGTGTACTTGGTAAAAGATGGACATGCGTGTAAGCATGATGATGGTAGGTCAAGGCTGGAGGAGATTACAGCATTTCCCATCACAACAGTAATGCTGGACAGAGGGAGTTGTAGAAGATTGGTTACAGTCACAATTAGCTCAGGGTATTAAGGAAGCCTTCGGTTCAAAGTGTCTGGTTAAATACAACCCAGGAACAGAACTAAGAGCATTACTTGGAAATGCCCACCCCATCAGGAATCATTTCCTTTGCCCGTGCCATCCCAAACCTCTTGGTACTACTGTGATGTACCCTTCACACATGCTTTCTAATAGAGTATTGTTCTTTCTTCACAATTACACTGTATTTCCTGAAGTCAGGAAATGCCTTTAATTCATCTTTATCTTCTCAAGGGAGTCTAACAAAGTATTATCCTCAACATACTTTTGTTGAACAAATAAGTTAAATATACATCATTCAGAAAGAATTAGTTGCTAACACTGAAATAGCAACTTCATTCAGGGGCCAGATATATTCATTTAAATTGTATATCTTAAGCAAGTCTGAAAAGAGAAGATATTTGTCTTCTGTAAAGGGCTCCAAAAGGTTTTTCAAAGTATTGGCCTTGCTAGCTGGAGGGCCTATTGAAGAACAGCACTGTTGTCCTGATACCACCATTTGATGCAGATACAGTACTCACACTTTCATGTCCTTCAGCTGCAGGAGTAGTATTTGAAGGATGCCTGGCATGTGTGTTTATTTGGCACAGAGTTTCATGAAGAATTCAAGGCTTCTGGAACACTATTATCGAAAAAAGTCAGATTCTAATTTTGATCCCAGCCCTCTAAAATCTCCCCAAAACACACCAATCAAAGGTGTAAATAGGAGCCAAAGAAAGGCAAAGACACCACAGGCCACCAAACCCAGAAGAAAAAGAGACTCCTAATTGTGCATGAGAAACAATTTGCATGAATCACAATAAATCACAGCAAACTAATTTCAACTGTTAGCTTCAATATCCACATACCAAAATGTATCTATCATTATGGATGTGCTTAAATTTAAGTGGAAGATAATATTATACAGTACATGGAAATCCATAGCTATAAAATAGATAATCTGGAATTTGCAGAGTAATTTACCATTGAATTAGTTTTTAATAGCATATTCCCATTTTGCATTTAAATATGATTAGTTAATAATGTTTGACTGGATTCCCTCTTCTATCCCATCCCCAGTCCTCACAGATACTAACAAAGTAAGGTATCCAAATGACAGGCACAGTGGAAAGTCTATAACAAGGAGCCTGGAAAAATCTCCCCATTGTAGGACTAAGAGCTGAGAAGGTAAGTCAGTCCTTATATTTGATCAGAGAATCGCATGGAAATCATGCCCCAGGCTATCAAAGGGGAGACAAAAACTATCTGTCTCACCCCAAACATATTCAAATAAACCCTCAAATGACAGACTCCATACAATTAGAAATAAGCACTGGCAAATTTGCATTCATTTGCATGTCTTTCCTGTGAACCTCAGAGAAAGCATCATCTTCTCTGCCTCTAATCCTTTCCCCAGATCTTAATCCCATCCCCTCTCAGAACCTGGCTTCAATTTTTTTTCTCCTTCTGTTCCTTAACCCTTTTCTCTCCCTAGGCTTCTTTGTCTCAACTTATATACACACTGTGACATCTCACTTATAGTATTCCCATCTTCTTCACCCTGCATTACCTTCTAGCTCTCACCCTCTCTTTCCTTCCTTTCTGTTCAGGATCATCAAAAAAGCCATTAAAACTCACTCTTTTACACTCACTTTTCATTTGCTCTCAAAGTTCTCTTTTTTTTTAAAGATTGGCATCTGAGCTAACAACTGTTGCCAATCTTTTTTTTTTTTTTCCTGCTTTTTATCTCCCCAACCCCCAGCCCCCCGTACATAGTTGTATATCTTAGTTGCAGGTCCTTCTAGTTGTGGGATGTGGGACGCCACCTCAACGTGGCCCAATGAGCGGTGCCATGTCTGTGCCCAGGATCCGAACCCTGGGCCGCCGCAGCGCAGCACGGGAACTCAATCATGGGGCCGGCCCCTGCTCTCAAACTTCTGCAATTTACTTTTCACTGAAAGTATTTTCCCTAAGGCCCTAGCGGCTACTTTTAAAATAGATTTCGAGGGGCTGACCCCGTGACCAAGTGGTTAAGTTTGTGTGCTCCGCTTTAGCAGCCCAGGGTTTCACCTGTGCGGATCCTGGGCGTGGATATGGCACTGCTCGTCAGGTCATGTTGAGGTGGCATCCCACATGCTACAACTAGAAGAACCCACAGCTAAAATATACATCTATGTACTGGGGTCAGGGGGGACTTTGGGGAGAAGAAAAACAAAAGATTGGCAACAGATGTTAGCACAGGTGCCAATCTTTTAAAAAAAAATAGATTTCGAAGGGACCCTTATTGGTCCTTCTCTCACCTTGAACCCTTTGCTACATTGGGCACTGTTGACTGACCCTTCCTTCTTAACATTCTGTCTTCCTTGGACTTCTAATATAACAGCTTCTCCTGATCTCCTCATAATTCCTGAACTTGCTTTGAAGTTGAAATCTGGTTTCATCACTTTCTTTGTGGGGCCTTGGGTAAGTTATGTGAACCTGAGTTATGTGAAACTCAAATGTTAGTTTTACTGAACTCATTAGCCTCTGACCTGTCCAGCTGTGTTGGTCAGGGTACCAGCAGGCAACAGAAGCCATAGTAGAGAGAGTCTAGTGAAGGGAGTATTGTAAAGGATGGTGAAACATCAGGAAACCATTACCAGAGCCGAGAAAGAGCTAAAAACTTGGCAAAGGGGACACTCAACAGCAACTTTTATTCATGGAAGAATTAAGTCACCGACAAAAACATATTGAAGCTGGGTTGGGAATAAATAAATACCCTGACCACCTCTAACTCCTACTATCCTTCAGTCTTCTGGTGCATCTCATTGGTCAAACTTAACTGGAAACCCCAAGCACAATGGAGGCTGGGTGATGCAAACTCTAGAGGTCAACCTGCTGATATGCACAGCAATGCTGGGAAGAGTATGGAATGAACCCAGAGAGAGGACCAGAAGAGAACAGCCAGCACATGAGCACACTACCTCCCATCTCCTTCAGTCTCTTAAAAAGCATTTAGTGTGCCAGGGACTATTCTAGAGAATATAGGGGATCACAAGACAGAAAAGATGATCATTTTCATGGTGCTTTCATTCTCCTTAGAGAAGACAATAACAATACAGGACAACTTCAGATGGTAGGTGCAACGAAGAAAAAGAGTACATGACTCCAACACAGGGAGGTCAGTCCTTTAGATGAGGGTAATCAGAGCAGTCCTCTTTGAGATGATAGTAGAGCTTAAAAGAAATAATAATGAGAAACAATAAGAAAGTTTTCTAAGGGCTTTTTTTTAGTGCTGTCTAGTGGATTCTTTTCTCTTTTCTTTTTTTTTTTGCTGAGGAAGATTTGTCCTGAGCTAACATCCATGCCAATCTTCCTCTACTTTTTTTTTTAGTATGTGGGCCACTAGCACAGCATGGCCACTAACAGAGCAGTGTAGGTCCACACCTAGGAACCAAACCTGGGCTGCCGAAGTGGAGAGCACCAAATTTAACTACTAGGCCACTGGGGCTGGCCCTTAAGTGGTTTCTGACTCCTAGCCAACCTGTGTACAGAAGAGCAGAATCCTGCCCAGTCTTTTTGCACCATCCTCCCCACTTCTAGCGCTATATCAGACAATGCTCCACTGCTATTCATAGGATTTTCATGGCCAATTTTTTTGGAAATAGGTGGCCAGGTCCTTCTTCCTAGTCTGTTTCGGTCTGGAAGCTCTGCTGAAACCACCATAGGTGACCTTGCTGGTATTTGAAATACCAGTGGCACAGCTTTTGGCATCATCGCAACATGTAGCTGCCACTACAGTATGATCACTGACAGAGAGATGGTGCGGTTCCCTGACCAGCAAAAGAAGCTGGGCCATGGGAGTGAGGGTGCCAAATCTTAACCACTAGGCCACCAGGGCTGGTGTTCTAAGCACTATGGGAAGAGTATTCAAAGAAGAGAGATCAGAAACGGCAGAGTGCAAACATCTTGAGATGGAAACCAGTTTGGCTTATCCGAGGGAGAGACAGGAGGCCAGTGTGGCTGGAGAGAGGGTGGCAGGAGATGAGGTAGGAATGGTAGACAGAGGCTAGATCATAAAGGACTTTGTAGGCCAGGCAAGGAGTTGGGTGTTTTTGCTTAGGCAACAGAAAGATTTTAGCCTGGGGGTTGGAGGTTGGAGTGCTTGTAGGTTAAGACATAACTAAAATATAACTTTCACAATTCTGTGAAAAATAAATTGTAGTGGTACAAGAATGGAAATGTCCTATTATAGTTTGCATTGCCCTGACCAAAGCCCCCATGCTCAGGAGAGTGTTGTGGTTGCTGTTTTGCAGAGGGGGGGCACCGTTTGGATTAGGATGGGCACCAGACACAAGAATGGCCTGACGACGGGCTGCCTGGCAGCTCATAAAGTGGCCTAAAGCTAAAGGCTCTTGCAACTGGATTGTACTCCTCCGAAATGTGGATTATGGGATAAGAAGAGGATTAATTAGCAGTTGGCAGTATGAGAACAGATCGAAGAGGTAGAGAAGAAGAGAGATAAAATGGAAAAGAAAAGAGAGTAACTTCTCTCTAGAGATGACTTGCTTCCTAGCAACTTCTGATATACCCATATAAATACTCCTGCTTTCACCTTTTTAGTTAGGTGGTCTCTGGGTCTCTCTTTCTTGGGTGCAAAATAGTATAATGAGTATACTGGTGTCCCCAAGCTTTCATTCTTATTCTCTTCTCATTCACATCAGTCAGAAGAGACAAAGATCAGCTCTGGTAACAAATAAAACCCTCAAATCTCAGTTACTTAAAACAATGAAGGTTTACTTCTCACTTTAAATATCCATCATGAGGTGGATGGGACACTATTCGGCATCATCTTCTCTCCAAGACCGAGACTGATAGAGCATATATTCTGTGGAACATTGTTGATTGCCATAGCAAAGAGAAAAAGAATTCTGGAAGATCTTGCATCAGCAATTAAATGCTATGCTCACAATTCATTGGCAGAATGCGTCATGTAGCTCATCTCAACCACAAAGAGGCCAGGGCATGCCAGCCCACCACGTACCTGAAAGGGAACAGGAAGTATTTGGCACACCCACCAGCGTTCACTCATCCATAACCATGGCTTTAACTTCTGCCTATACACCAATGTCAAAATTTCTAGGTGAGATGCTCCATTTTCACTCCTTATCCATATTTTCAACCATTTACTAGAATGCTACAGTTGGATCTTAACATAGACACTTCAAGTCTCACGTACCAAGACTGAACGCTTCATCTTTTCCACAAGTTTTCTGTATTCTTTGTCTTGGTTAGTGGCCCCTTTATCTATCTACTACTTCAAATAAGAAACCCAGGGGTTATCTTTGCCTCCTTCTCCCTCTCTTCCAATACCCAATCAGTCACCAAGCCTATAGATGCTTCTTTCTAATTTATCCCCACCCTACTAACTCCATGATCATTACCCTACTTCAGCCCCTCATAGATTCTTGCCCAGACAATTTTGTTAGCCTCCTGTTTTTTCTGCCTTCATATCTTCCCCTATAAATTGTGATCATTTATTCATTCAACAAACATTTAAAGAGTGCTTACTGTTTTTTAAATTAAATAAGTAATGGACCCACCTTGAAGAAATTCAGTCTAAAGAGGGAGATAGTGATGTAAACAAAAAATTTCAACAGAATGGACAAACGTGATAATAGCTACGTAGAAAGCAGAGTGAGAATGGAAAGGAAACATTAAATTGGGAGTGGTGATGATAGGAAGGTAGTATTGGAAGCTTCTAGAGAGGAAGTAAGACTGCACCTAATTGAGGGGCTAGTAAGAGCTGCTCCCTCATGTGAACCACAGGAATTGGAAAAGGTGAAGAAAGCAGCATGTGCCTGGCACCTTTGAAGGATTTTTCCTGACTCAGCCAAACCAGGGTGAATTGAAAAGAAAGGCACAAATAAGCAAGCAGGCACCTGATCAGTAAGGACCCAAAGCATCGTGGCCAGTTATTTGGTAGGTAAGTGGGTGGAAGTTCATGCACTGAGGTAAGAAACTCAAAAGGAAGAGCAGGTCTATGGGAAATGATACTTTTAATTATGGATACCTTCACACAGTTGAACATTGATTCCAGCATCTTACTTTATTGTCTTATTTAATAATCTTCACAACAATTTTACGAGGTTAAGTTGTACTAGTATCTTCACTTTGCAATTTAAAAACAAAGGTGGATTTAGGGATTAATGATGTGCCAGCCACACAGTTACTAAATCTGTTTTGCACTAGAGCCCTGGTTAATATCTATCCACCAAGCTATGCTGAGCGCTGAGTTTAAGGGGCCACAGGAACTCCACCGGGATGTGTCCACAGGCTGGAGCGCAAGGGAAGAAGCGGCAAAAAGACACAGACTTGGGGGACATCAGCATATGGGGGACACAGTGGGGTCAAAGCTATGAGCTTGCATGAGATGGCTCGGTGAACTCTAAAAAGGAAGAAAAGACGACCTGGGGAACACTAACCTCAAAGGAGCAAAAAGAGGAAAAGAAACCAGCAAAAGAGTTTGCGAAGGAGCCATATGATAGCGCGAATCCTTAAGAAACGTCCTTTTGTGAATCTTTTTGAGAAGTCCCTAGTCCAAGTGTCTAGCACTCTCTAAAGGGCCTCTGGGGTCAGAGGAGTTCTGTCAGGAGTGGACCTTTGTACGTAATTTCTCCAGCTCCTTAAGAACCTAGTGATGACCTAAAACCGGCATGGAGACTTCACTACCTGGGGAGGTAAATAATTAGCAAATCCTCCTCAAAGCAGATAAAGAACTCTTCTTCCTCCAGTGTCCCAAAGAAGCTGTGGATGTGAGCGACCCCGACAGCTGCCCGCTCTGATTAGAGGTTACTACAGAAACGACAAATTGGTATTGAGCTAGGGTCCAAGCAGCTTGCGGACTGGGACCGAGTCCGAGGGGAAGAGCGCGCGCCCGTTTGGGAAGGCAGGGAGGGCGCCGGGCGCCCCGCCCGTCATCGACTCTGGTGCCCCTTTCTCTCCGGCGCCCCCATTCCCTCGGCTTCTTCTCCCCTCCTAGCCGCTCCATTCAGCAGCCCACATCCCCGGCCTTCCGACGCGGCTGCCGCCTCCCCCCTCCCGCACAGCTCCCTCACAGCCGGGGAGGGGTGGAGGAAGGGGAGAATTGTACGTCACGGGGGCGTGGCCAGGATACCGCTCGCGCCAGGCCCCGCCCCAGCGCGCCTGAGGCCCCGCCCCGCTGCCCGAAAGGGGGCGGGCTCGGCCGGTGCGGCGCCCGGAGTTTTCGCACTCTCCGCGGGGCCGTTCCTCCGGCCGTCTCCTACCCGCTGAGCGGACGCAGAGAGTCGAGGTCGGGCGTGCGCAGCGCCATGAAGGGCCGCTGCCTGACGGGCGCCGCGGCGGAAGGGTTGGCCGGCTGAGGGCCCGAGCCGGACCAAGGCATGTGGAGCCCCGGTGGGAGCCTGCTCCAGGCGCTCCCCCGGCTCCTGCAGCACGCCGCCCTCCCGGGCTGTGCCGAGCTGCCGGCCCGCTGGGCCCTGCCGAGGGCGGCGGACGGGGACGACCGGGCGGATCGCCCTTCCCGCGGGGGCGGGGCGAGCGCGGCGGCGGCGGCGGCGGCGGCCTCGGGCGCCCTGCTCGGCGCCTGTCTGGAGCGCCACGGTCCGCCTGCGGCCTCGGAGCTGCCGGCGCTGGGCGGGGCCTTGGCGGGCGGCCCCGGGAGCGGCAGCGGCGGCGGGGTGGTGGTCGGCGTGGCGGAGGTGAGAAACTGGCGCTGCTGCTGCCTTGGCAGCACCTGTTGGTGCCGGAGCCTCGTGCTGGTCTGCTTGCTGGCCGCGCTGTGCTTCGCTTCCCTGGCCCTGGTCCGCCGCTATCTGCAGCACCTCCTGCTCTGGGTAGAGAGTCTCGACTCGCTGCTGGGGGTCCTGCTTTTCATAGTGGGCTTCATCGTGGTCTCGTTCCCCTGCGGCTGGGGCTACATCGTGCTCAACGTGGCCGCTGGCTACCTGTACGGCTTCGTGCTGGGCATGGGACTGATGGTGGTGGGCATCCTCATCGGCACCTTCATCGCCCATGTGGTCTGCAAGCGGCTGCTCACCGCCTGGGTGGCCGCCAGGATCCAGAGCAGCGAGAAGCTGAGCGCCGTTATTCGCGTCGTGGAGGGTGGAAGCGGCCTGAAAGTGGTGGCGCTGGCCAGACTGACCCCCATACCTTTTGGGCTTCAGAATGCAGTGTTCTCGGTAAGTGCTGTCTCGCTGGCCCATCCCTCTCCAAGTCTGTTTTTGAGCGGTCTTGTGACGGCCCTGCAAGGGCTGTCCATCAGATAAATGCCAGCAGAGAAGTGACATTGACAACAGGAGTTACAGTTACTTTATATCGCACCCTGAGAGATCTCATACAAATAAAGCACATCTAAGTCGGGCCCTCAATAGGAGATCTGACAGAGAAAGAACGCCTTATTTGGCATGTGAGTTTGACTAAAAATGAAGAATCCTTTTCATTATGAGAGGAGATGAATGGAAGTGTCCATTTTAAGCATTTTTCATCTTATATCTGCAGCAGCTTTGGCAACGGAGTAACGGCGTCACATTTCTGGCTTTTTCTCTTGCCTGCGTAGAAGCAGCCAGGGTTTTGACTTAAGTTTTTAACAACATGGGACTAAAAGAAGAGTTTGGGTAAACAATGGAGGGGGTAGCTATAGACTACTTTGGAGGTCCCTAAAATTTGTAATAGACCTTCTCTTCTTCAAGTAATTAGCTTTAATGCATTGTAAAGGGGCAAATCCTCCTGTTTATCTTTCTTTGGAGGAACTTCATTTTGAAATTACTAGGTAGTGAATAAAACAAAATAGGACAGATAGCCTTTTGCCCAGTGAGCATGTACCTTTCTTTATACACACCTAGACTCTTTTCTGCCTTTGTATTCTTATGTGCTGCTTATCCAACTTAGGTTTCTCTACCTAGTATCCATCTTCATGCGACTGATATAGGAGTAGAAACACTGCTGGCAGGGAGACCATCCTGTTGGAAGAAAGGAATGGATCTTTAGAAACTTAGTGATTTTGGAACAAATTATTAGCCTTATCTAGCCTTGCTTTCCTTTTTTCTAGGATGAAGGGGTTGTACTAGATGACTGGGTTCCCCAAATTCCATGTTTCTAAACTACAGAGTTCATATAGAGATTCCCAGAACTCAGCTAGCCTCAGTTAGACGTAAAGAAATCTGTGTATGGAAATAAAGGAATATAGTATTCAAAACCATAGGAATTGATGCATTTTGTATTATGTTAGTGATTCTGACATATTGTGTTTTGTTTAAAAAGTAAATTATTGTTAGTCTCTAGAAACTTTCTCATTTTACTTTGTATTAAGAATAATTCTAACCACCCTTACTTCTTTGTGAAGAAATTAAGATAGTTTTCTTTTTTCATCTTTTCTTTTAAAATGCCTTTTGCAAATCTCGTGTTGATTCTAACCAACAGCAGCAGTGACTGTAGAATGATGTTTGGTGGAGGCATAGAAATAAATAAGGGGTTTTCTGTAGAGGTAAAGTTTGGTGTTTATGGTAATTTGGTATGGTCACAACCTTAAATTTTTCCCTTTTTACAGCCTCCTGTGGTATGAAACATAAACATGAACTTTTACCCAACCTTGGGTAATAATTGATCAAGTGTCCTAAGACTTTGAAAGAGGGTTGGGACTAAGGAACCTGAATAGTTTCATTCATTCATTCATGCTTTGTCCTCTAGGATAGCTTGTAGTCTTCTCCCTCGTCGACCTACTATGTGCCTACTATCCACATACTGTTTCTTTCCACATCCTATTTCTAATGTTTCACCCAGCCCTGCAGAAGATGATTATGCATACACTATAGACTGTTGTCTAATAGTTGAAAGCACAGGGCTCGTGCTCTGGAGTCCTGCTGTCTCTTTTAGAATCTGTTAACCTTGGTCAAGTGCTTATTCTCTCTGTGGTTCAGTTTCATACTTGTAAAATAGGGAAAGTAGCAGTACCTACATCATAGGATTATTGAGACGATTACATAAGAAAATACATGCAACAGAGCCTGATTTAACAGACACTCATGTATTGGCTTTTGTTGCCATTACTGTTATTTCCCGAGGTCACCTAGGTCGTAAATAAATGGTGGAGTCAAACTTTGCATTATGATCTGACAATAGTCTCAATCCATGGCTCTATTTCTTCAGTGTAGATTTAGCACCTAGTAGAGTCCTGGATGTATAACAAGGACTCATTATGTATTTATTAATTAAAAATAAGGCTTTACTTTTGATAATGCCTTTTTTAACAGGTTAAATATGTGAGTAAGAAGTTATACTGTGTACTTGGAAATAATTTAAGGTAATTATGTAGTTGAAACCGAACTTGACAGGGCAGCTCTCAGTTTGGCGTTGTGCAGTCAAGAGTAAAAACCAGAAAAAAAGAAAAATAGCCTCTTGAAATAGGCATTATTGGCACAGTTTTACTGAGGAGGAAACGGAGGCTCAACTGTTCAGAAACTTGTTTCAGGGTCACCTGCCTACCAAGTGGCAGAGCTGAGGTTTGAATCCAGGATCCGTGGGTATGGTGCATCGTTCTGTAAAATTCTTACTTGTAGCCGTAAGCCAGTTGTGTTGGGAAGCCATTGAATATAGTCTGTTGTATACAGCTAGTTCATTTCTATTATTCTGAATTATTTGCTTATAGAAGTAGCCTTTTCAACCAAAACAGTTTACTGAATTTATCCAGGGTGAGTGAGTGAAAAGAAAGCTTAGTTTAGGCTGACGTTGGTTTTGTTCTGACTTTCCCTTCTGCTTTCTAGAACTTCATTCTTCCTCTGCTCTCATCACCCCCATACCTCTCTGGCTACCCACAGCTATCCCCTTTCGAGGCATATTTCTCTTCTTGTCTTCTTCCCTTCCTACCTTTTAAATTATGTTGTCTTTTTCCCGCCTATTCCAGTTAAAAGTCATTTTCTCAGTGCCCATGATTAAAGAAATTTTCTGGGCTTACCTCAAAGAGGAACTGAGGTGTATCGTTCATGAGAGGCGCAAGCTTTGGAAATAGACAATCCTTGACTAGTGGCATGCTGTTTGGCCTTCTCCAGGTTTTCTCATCTGTAAAGGGAAGTCAAGTTATGAAGGTTAAATGAGTTAATGCAGTAAGGGCCTTAACTGTTTTGCCTAGCACATAGTTTTCAATAATTGTTAGTTATTATTATTATTAGTGGTGGAGGTAGTGGTACTTACAATTTAGAGGCAGGAGCTGATTGTAAAAGGTGAATATATGGAAGAAGGAAAGGGGCTTTCCCTTGCTTCTTATCTATTCTTGGGATAAGCACACTGACACTCCACTTTTCAAACTCTTGAAATAGAAAATAAGTATATAACGCTTTATAGTATCGATTCTTAGATCATAAGAAATGTAATTTCTTAAGTACATATTGAAATTTTTTCCTCTTTTAAAAATGCAGCCATCGTTTCTGCTGGGACATAGTCAAGGTTTTTTTTTTTTTTTTTTTTTTTTAATGTTTTTAATGTAATCTTGTGTCTGTGGCTATTACTGCCCTTTAAGACAGATTTCTAAATATGTAATTTGTGTGTATTTCTAAGTACTGTTCTTATTCGGACATATATATCCAGGATGACCATTGTTGCTTTCTCACTGTATCAGTCAGGATAGACTAAATTATGCTGCAGTAACAACCCCTGGATCTCAGTGGAGTAAAAAGCAAAGGTTTGTTTATCCAGTTGACTCTGGTCCAGGTTCACTTTGGTTTGAAGAAGGAGCAGAGAATCTCTACCTTATGTCATTTTTACTTTGGGATCCAGGCTGACAGAGCCACCTCTTGCACTTGGTTACTGTGACATGGTGAATTGCAAACTGGCTTTTAAAGATTCCACCTAGAAGTAATCTCACTTTTTATTGGCCTGAACAAGTTACATGACCACAGCTAACTTCAAAGGGGCAATGCGTGTACCACAAAGGGAAAAGAAATGGAGTGTTTGTTTGGTAGCATCTTCATGACTCTGGCACTTGACTACCTCCTCTCCCCACGTCTAATCACTGGCTAAGTCCTATGGATTCTGCCTACTGAATGTTTCAGTCTGGCGTAGTGCCACTACCCTGGTTCAGGCATCTCAGCCTCCCAGCTGGCCTCCTTGCTGCTGGGCCAAAGCTTTTCAATGTCCAGAAAGATCTTTCTAAAATGCCAGTCTGATCTTGGTACTCTCCTGCAGGAAACCCTCAACTGGGTTTTCTTTTCCCCTTAGGATAAATTCCAAAACCTCATAACTTACCTCTATACCCTCTCTCTTGCCATTCCACAATTACTAAATGCCCTTTGATGTGTTAATTTATATAATCTTGAGCTCTCTAAGAGGTAGATATATTTGTGATTCAAACATAGCAAATCTTGTCTGTAGCCTTGAAACTTCTGGCTTAACTTTTTTATCAATTGCTGGAAAAGGAAACTGGTTCTGTAAGAAAGGCCTGTTGCTGTAGGTGTGGAACAGGATGCACTCCTAAGAGTAAAGCCATCTGGAAGAAACTTGTTAATAAGGTTGAAAACTGACGTTTGCAAGAATAACATCCCATTCTGTTTTTAGTAATTGTTAAAATATTCTTATAAGTTCTGCTGTAAGATGCCCCGTAGGAACATCTGGACTTTTACAGTTCGAAGTTACTTTCTGTGAAATGTCAACTTTAATCCAAAAAATATTACGTGATAGTTGGTTGTTACGGATAACAGTATTGATATTGGTGCTTGCAACTTCCAAAGGGGTTTGATGAAGTTGTTGCTGTTCTACAGGAGATCCTAAAAATCATTCTGTCTCTTTTCACTTTGGTCATAGAAAAACTTAAAAAGTCAGTTTGTAGGTTTCTTCTCTTAAACAATTCCAAATGGGAAATTTTGTTACCATCATTAAATATTTGAAACCTAAAGTAAAAACATAAAGCATAGCATGAAAGATCCTCTTATTCATGTTGTATACCATTTTACAGCCTGCAGAGCAAATTTTCATACATGATATCCCTTAATCAGCACAGTCCTTTGAGGAGGTATCAGTGACTAAGAGGCAGTTATCTTGAGGACACATGTCACACACTTGAAATCAGAGTTGGTTCTAACATTTGCTGTGACATCTTGAGCTAGTGTGAGCCATACTTTTTGTTATAAAACATGTTTAATAATACCTGCTGCATAGCTATGATAAAATAGTTTATCTACTATTTCCTTATGTTCTTCCTCTGCATTCCAAAATGAGGACAGTGAAATTCAGATTTCTTTTTGTAATTTAACAAATATTTGAAGTGCCAGGCACTGGTTTTTTTTTTTCTTTTTCAAGGAAGATTAGCCTGAGCTAACATCTGCCAGTCCTCTTTTTTCTGAGGAAGACTGAGGGATGAGCTAACATCCGTGCCCATCTTCCTCTACTTTATATGTGGGACGCCTGCCAAAGCATGGCTTGACAAGCAGTGCCATGTCCACATCCGGGATCCGAACCAGTGAACCCCAGGCTGCTGAAGCAGAACATGCGAACTTAACAGCTGTACCACCGGGCCGGCCCCCAGGCACTGTTTTTATAACATGCACACATTGCTTATTTAATGCCCCAATCCTAATCCTCATCTTAGAGGTAAGGCAGTTGAGGCACAGAGTGGTGAAGTAACTAGCCCAAGAGCACACAGTTAGTAAATAAATGGTAGAGTCATGAACTTACCTCAGGTTCTGTTGTTGGTCCGAGAAGAGCTGGGTTTCTCAGAACTCTTCTTGTTCCAGTTGCAGAGCACTTGCCCTACAGCGCATGGCATAGCAAATGTTAGGGAGGATCTCCGGTGCGTCAGGCACTGGGCAGGGTTCTGCACTACTGAATTAGACATCATCCTAGGACATCAGAGCAGGAGTCAGCAAGCCATGGCCTTCGGGCCAGGCCCACTGTCTGATTTGTACAGCACATAAACTAAAAATTGTTTTTCCATTTTTGAATGATTGGAAAAAGTACCAAAAGAGTATTTCATGCATGTGAGAATTACCTGAATTCAAATTTCAGTGTCTGTAAATAGTGTTAATGCTCATTCATGTATTTATTGCTTGTGGTTCCTTTTTAAGGTAAAACGGCAGAGTTGACTAGTTGTGGCAGAGACCCTACTGCCTGCAAAGCCTAAAATATTTCTTATTTGGCACTTGACAGAAGAAGTTTGCATTAGAGCTATAGCAGTCACTGTAATAAAATAACTACGAAGCCAGAGCCCTGCAACTGTAAGAAGAGGCCCTACACTCTCACGTGTATCTTATTTACCTTTATGTTTAACAAAATTCTTTTGCTTTTCTAAACAAAAGCAATATATGAGTACTGTGAGTACACTGCAAACAAAATAGAAATGAGTAAATTTAAAAGCCCAAGGCCAGGCTGGCCCCGTAGCCAAGTGGTTAAGTTCGTGTGCTCTGCTTCGGTGGCCCAGGGTTTCGCTGGTTGTGATCCCGGGCACGGACGTGGCACCGCTCATCAGGCCATGCTGAGGTGGCGTCCCACATAGCACAACCAGAGGCACTCACAACTAGAATATACAACTATGTACTGGGGGGCTTTGGGGAGAAGAAGAAAAAATAAATAAGAAGATTGGCAACAGTGGTTAGCTCAGGTGCCAATCTTAAAAAAAAAAAAGCCTAAGGCCTTACCTATCACCCTGGCTCACTTCTCAGGGGAACCACTTTAAAGAATTATATGTTAAACTGTTAATTACTTTGGCTATTTTTATGAGCCCACGGTAGGTTAGAAGCAGCAACAAAAAGATTTTTTTGTTTTGTTTTGGGAGGCGCAGGGACCTGTGAAACTGGTTTACAGACTAAAATAATGATAGTGAAAGATGATTAAAGATGAACTAGAAGCAAATATAACTATAATGAATTTTCCTAGCGTTTGCAAGTTACTTTTGGTAATTTAGTTCACAAACTGAAATTTATTAAATAGAAGTTTTTGACTGGCTAGTCACCACAAATAGGGTAAAGTCTTAGCCTCATGTACTCTTTGGGGACTTTCAGTCTGTCTCAGCTCCTGTGTGACTTTGGTGAAGTTATTTAATGATCTGGCCTACAATTTTCTTATTTGTAAAATGAGAGAGGTTAGACAAAGTCTCAAAGTTTGCTCTTAAGAAGACAAATGTTCTGGGGCCAGCCCTGTGGCCGAGTGGTTGTGTTCGCGTGCTCTGCTTTGGCAGCCCAGGATGTCACAGGTTTGGATCCTGGGCATGGACCTAGCACCACTCATCGAGCCATGCTGAGGCAGCGTCCCACATGCCACAACTAGAAGGACCCACAACTAAAAATATGTACAACTGTGTACCAGGGGGCTTTGGGGAGAAGAAGGAAAAATAAAATCTTTAAAAGAAAAAAAAGCCATGTTCTAAGCAACAATTTAATGTTACCTTTTATTTTGTAACAGTCTAGTGAGAGTATGTTTTATTGAAAATATTTGTTTTCTCATCTTCTTAAATTCTTATTGTGTGTTATAGATATAGCCATAAATTCAGATATAGATGATGGGTGGTAATACTTGTCACTGTACCAGTGTATCTAATGATTATTTCTTCTAACAATAAAGTATACTGATTTGCCATCAGTGGTACAGTTCAGATGGAATAAAGACGGAGACGCACTCTGTTTTGAAGGAGTTTGGACTCTAATTCTGAAGGGTCAGATATGGTCGCCAAGGTTGGCAAATGTGATTCCACCTCAGCCATACCCTTAGACCTCACAGTACCACAGAGGATGGCTGGCTGTTACTCCTGGACACTGTTTCCGCTGTTTGTGCCTCTTCAAATATCTCATCAGCTTCTGTGGTTTTTGTGTGCTGGCTGTTACTCCTGGACACTGTTTCCGCTGTTTGTGCCTCTTCAATTATCTCATCAGCTTCTGTGGTTTTTGTGTGTTATATATGAGCTTACAATTCACAAATCTGTGTCTCTAGCCTATTGTGTCATAATAACACATACAGTGTGTCCTTTACCCCTTCCTGGATAAAAAAAACTTCTTTAAAGTCAGAAAGGTCTTATTAAACTTATTTTAACAGTAATTTTTCTGTCTACAGAATAAGTATTTATTATAAAAACTTTGAAAAGTATAGCAACTAAAAGAAAAAATTAACATTTTAGTGTTACTTTTTCTAGTCTTTGCATTTATTAATGCATGTACTTTTCCTATATAACATTGTGAGTAAATGTTATAAATGATTTTCGTGAACTTTCACTGAATGCAGTGAGCATTTTTGTCATTAAGTATACTACAAAGGGACTTAAAACAACCACACAGTCATCGTTATCCTTCTGTAGAGCTGAACCTTATGTATAGAGGCATTTGGTCAATTTTTGTTGAATGAATAAAAATTATAAACCTGTGGTTTGTCATAACTCTGTAAAGAAGATCTTTTTAACTTATGTTCCAGAAATTACATGTAATAAGGTATATATTTTTTTATGGGGATAAGTTTCAGTGCGTGTGTGTATTAATCAGATTTTCAATGGATCAGTGACTCCCAAAATACTTAGGAACCACTAAAAGAAGTTCCTAATTTAGGGACATCGAACAAATGAAGAAGTCAGTATATATGAAGATGGCTTCTATATTGTAGACAAACTTACTGATCTAACCATCTCTGTCCGTAGAAGCTTTACAGTGAAGACCTCTCCAGCTGTTAGAGTGAGGTTTCTCAGCGCCCCTGCCTTGCTTTTTTTTCCCAGTAGCAAGACTTTTCCCAGTACTTTCAGGGTTGCTGCCTGACCAGAGGGTCTTAGCTTTGACATCAGGTTGACTTCAGAAGTTACTGGAAATGCTTTTAATATTCATTTAATAATCACTCAACAAGTAACTGGTAGGTACCTACTCTGTGCCCACTGCTGTTCTAGATGCCAGAGATATAGCAGTGAATAAAGCAAAGTCCATCCTAGACCCCTCAAGATGCTTGCGGTCTGGTGGAGAAATAGCGTTCTAGATATATCAAGGTGTGTATTTTACTGATAATAAAGTAATTTCTAATACTTAGAACATTCCTCTGTGTGGGACAGGGAGCGGGAAGGTGTTCTCAATTTCTGAACAGTCTATTACAAATGGACTTTGCTTCCTACCCTGTTTATAAACGGGTGAATGTTATAAGTCTCCACATTTATAAACGAAACAGTTTTAATGTTGATGCATTCAATATCCAATCAACATATATTTAGCACCTAATATATAGTAGGCATTGTGCTAAAGACTAGAGACACATGAAGAAAAGACGGATAGGTCCCTTCCTTCACAGAATTTATAGTCTGGGGAGGAGGTGAAAGGCAGAAAGATTGATGAAAGCTTCAGTTACTCTCTAGCGTGAAGAGGACGGACAGGTATAGTGACGGGCAGGTGGTTTTCTGTCAGAGAACTTGAAAGCAGTTGTTTATGCAAACTTGGGAATCGGGGAAGGTCTTCTGGAGAAATTGATGACTGAATAGGGAAAGACAGTTTAGGACTTTTGCCCAAGTAAAAGGAGTGGGAGGAAGGGTGTGAGTGTCCTTGCCAGAAGGAACAAGGTACAAAGGCCCAGAAGGAAAAGAGAGCAAGAAGTGTTCTAAGAACAAGAGAATTTTGATGTGGCTGGAACAGTGTGTGATGTGAAGCGTGAGGCAATCAGAGGCCAGGTCGTGAAGCGCTCTGCATACTGAAGAATGTGAACCTCATTTTGATGGCAATAGGAAAGAGTTGAAGCAGGATTAGATTTGCATTTTTAAAAGATTTCTGTAGGTTTTAGCATAGGTGGTGAGTGGGTGTCAAGACTAGATGGGGAAGATGGAATAGGAATAGGAACAGACAGTGGGTAGATTTCTTAGATATTTAGAAATTGGAATCAACAAGACAGGGTAGATGATTGGATGTGGGAATGAGTGAGAATTGAGCTATGTGACTGACTTCTGAGCTATCTAGCTAAGGTAACTGAGATTGGGAACACAAAGGTATTTTGAGGAGGGAAGGGAAGGGAATGGGCGGTTAATGTTTTTCCTTAAACCTGTTTTAAAAATTTCGTATTTCTGGAAGTGGAAACTAGTTGCCATCTGTTAACTCTTTCTCCATCCTCTCTAGCTGTTTCTGAAATACTGATAGTAATTATTTTGAGGATATATATAATAAAATATGTAATTTATCAATAAATAATAATTAGATGAAAACATTAGTCTTTTAATTTTTTTGACCATTCCTTTCTTAAAAATTATTGTAGAGGTTAATGATTTTTTCTGTATAATATTTCTAAATATATTTTTTATTGGAATTTAGTAGTAACTTCATCAATAAACAGCATCCCTATTATATAAACCAAGAAACACATCTGCTTAACAGATAGATCGCCGTTATAGTCTTCATTTGATCCTTGTCAGGTTAATCTACGCAAAAACAATAAAGTTCCTTAGCCGGTTAAAGCCAGTAACGCTTTCCTGTAAACAGCTGTAACTGAGAAAGTGGAGGAGCTGGAGGCAGGGTTACTGGGGAGCTGTGCTTTGTGCTATGCCTGAGAGGACAGTAGGCTCCAGGTTCAGTGAGCATCTGAGTGATCCAACTAAAGACAGAAGTTCTCCTATTGTCAGCTCCAAAAATACCATGTTCAGAGGTGAATCAGCTTCACCTTCAGAACTAAGGTTTTTTTCAGATGGGCACTTCTTTGTTTTTAGGATCTATTTGGTATGTGGTAAAGTAATGCTCTACATTAACCCTTCGTGGCCCAGGCAAGTGAATTACATCTCCAAGTAAATCACAGTACCGCTTGGAATAAAAATGTATGTACTTTCATGGTGGTTCTAGAGTTTTAAACGCATGCGAAGATGGATATAATCGATGTCATCCGTGAATGTCAATTATGTGTTCTGTTTAGAGAAACTTCATTACATTTAAAGACTATGGACAGAAGCTTTGCATTCTCACATTTTGGAACTTAAATATTTATTTAAAAGAAAACTTCTGTAATGTGTAATGATTTATTAACAACTGCAATATAGTAATTTTTATAAGATTCATTTTTGTCTCATTTACTTATTTTATACCTTTGACATGTTTATTCTAAAGAAAGTTCTCCATTTCTGTAAGTGTTCCAAACTGGCAGGGGAACCTTCCTAAAACTTAGCCCCATTCTGATCATTCCTTGACTAGAGTCCCCAGTGCTTTTCTTCTCTTTTCTTATTTCTTTTCTTTTCTTTTTAAGGAAGATAAGCCCTGAGCTTACATCCACCACCAGTCCTCCTTGTTTTGCTGAGGATGATTGGCCCTGAGCTAACATCCTTGCCCATCTTCCTCTACTTTATATGTGGGACACCTGCCACAGCGTGGCTTGATAAGCAGTGTGTAAGTCTGCACCTGGGATCCGAACTGGCGAACCCTGGGCCTCTGAAGCCTAGAGCGTGAACTTAACTGCTATGCCACCAGGCCGATGCCTCAGTGCTTTTCTACTGAGTACAGACTCGTTCCCCTTTCACTCAAGGCCCCTAACAAGTATCACCTCCAAGTACTTGTCCTGATTTTATTTTACAGGATTTCCATGCATGTGTCCTATAAACAATCTGAACAGGACTGCCAGCCCCACTAATACATGCCATACTTCCCCTGCCCCATTGTCCTCATTCATGCTCTTCCCAGAACAACTTACCTTCCTCTTTCCGCCTGTCTCTGCCTGCCAAACCCATATGTAGCTTTCAGAGTCAATTTCGGATACCTCTTTTGAAGGCACAAGGTTACCCTTTGGTCCCCATTCCTCCAGCTAATTTTAATCCCTGTTTACTCTTTAATGCTCTGCACGTAGTCCTTCTCAGGGCTCCCTTTCTGCCTGTTTCTGAGGTGGTCGGTGTGTTCTTGTCAGTGTGAAATCTTTTGAGGTAGGAGTTGTGTCTTTCTGTCTCTTGCAGGCACCTACAAGAGCGTCTTGCGTGGGGCAGTCACTGAGTTAGTAATTGTTGAGGTGAATTGTTAACCAGCACTGCCGTATTCTTTCCACACCAGCAGTGATGCTGCTCCAGTTAATTGTCTATGAGTAGAGATGAATGTAACTTTATTGAAAATATGATTTACATAACTATTAGATTGTAGTTAAAGAGTAACTATAGGTTGCTCTATTAAAATACCAGATTTTAAAATTAGTGAAAAATAGTTTAGTAAAGTGGCCAGTGGCTTTCTTACATACTATTAATACCTTGATGGAGATATAGAAAAGTTATTCTCACAATTAATAGCAGTAGCAGCAATAACACAATGCTCAGAAATAAATGAATAAGAAATGCATGGTATAGATGAATAAAACTACCAAACTTTAGTAAGAGATGTAAAAGATTTTGAGTAATTATAGAAACATTACTGGATAAGAATACTGAATATTGTGCAGATTTCAGCTCTATCCAGATTAATTTCTAAATTGACCTTAATCCTAATATAAAATCTAAGATTCTTTTTTTGAATAACTGAATGATACTAAAATTTATCTGTAAAAATGGATAGGTAAGAATAGTTATGGCAGTTTTAAAAAGAAGAAGAATTAAGAGGTTTGAAGGATGAGAAATTCTTTATCAGATACTAACTGATAGTCTTACAGCAATTTTGTTTCAGTACAAGATTTAAGATATTGTTGGGGACAGTATTAGAACCCCAAATAGAGCTTTTATATATAATTACTTCATCTATAATAAAGTAAGCATCACAAGTCACTGGAGAAATTATTGATTATTCAATAAGTAATGCTAGGAAAATTGGCTCCTGGTGAAGGGGAGAAGCAAGGCTATATCCTCACCTTTAATCCTAGTAAATTCCAGAAAGAATAAGTGGTAAATATCATCAGAAAAGAAATATAGGTAAAACTAATAATGGGATGTAAAAAGCCTTTGTAAAGCTAAAAGAATGGAAAAATCAGAGGAAAAGATTGATAATATTTGATTATGTAAAAATTTAGAAACATTTGTATATCAAAACATAAAATTAAAAGATAAGGGACACTTTAGAGGAAAATATTTGCCAAATATAATAAGCAAAAGGTTACTCTTAGTATATAAAGAGCCCATAGAAATAAAATAAGTACTTAACATTCCAATAAATTAATGGGCAAATGTGAACAAATAAAGCCATAAAGAAATACAAATAAGAAAATGAATATTTAAAACTAATATCAATATAAATTAAAATAGTATAGGTTAAACCATGATGAAACATCATTTTTACCTTTATCAAACTAAGAAAGATTGAAATTTATTGCTTACTTAAAGTTGGTAAGTGTATGATACAATGGACACACTTATGTGTTACTTATTGATAGGTATGTAAATCAGTGTGAACTTTTTGAGGAAGCAGACATTTTTACTGTTTGATACAGTAATTCCACTCCTGGTGATCTATCCTAAAATAATGGAGATACGTAATGTATTAGTCGTTTCTTGCTGTGTACCAAACCACTTCAAAACTGAGTGACTTAAACAGTAAACATTTATTATCTATCAGTTTCTGTGGGTCAGGAGTTCCAGTGCAGCATAGCTGGGTGCCTCTGACTCAGGTTTTTTCACAGCCCAGTAATCCAGATGTTGGCCAGGGCTGCACTCATCTTAAGGCTTGACTGGGAGAGAATCCACTTCCAGGAACACTCATGTGGCTGTTGGCAGGCCTCAGGTATTTGCTAGCTGTAGGCTGAAGACATCAGTTCCTCACCACATGACCCTCTCCACAGAGCTACTTAAAACATGGCAGCTTGCCTGTTTGAGAGAGAGCTGGAGTTCTATTCTTTTTGTAACCTAATCTTGAAAGTAACATCTCCTCACTTCTGCTGTAGTCTGTTTGCCAGAAGTAAGCACTGGGTCCAGCCCACATTCCAGGGGAAAGGATCACACAAGGGCATGAATATCAGATGAGGTTTTTTAGAATATTTTAGACACTGCCTCCCACACAGGTTAATATACAAGGGTTTTTGTCATAGTTTTTTTTTTAATTTATAATAGAAAAAAATGTATAATCACATATACACAAAGAAACAAAGAAGCAATTTAAATGTTCCACAGCAGAAGTTGTTTTTAAATTGTGCTACATCCACATAGTGGTAGTATAATTGCATAATAGTGATAATTTCCACTTTTTTTGAGTGTCAGTCATTTGCTAGGCCTTTGCTAGATAGTGTATAAATATTTCTGACCCTAACAACAACTATGTAAGGTGGTGGTGGTTATCCTCATTTTACAGATGAGAAAAACAGATGCCCAGAGACAGAGTAGCTCATTGAATTCTCAGCACCGGAATGTCTTTATAGGGTTATCTGGCTTCAAAGCACTATGACCACACTGCCATTTAAGTGTGCTTATGAAGAATATTTAATGACATGAGGAAGGCTACAAAACTGTCTTTACAAAGTGATCCATGTGTGTGCACATTTTATTTACGTCTAAGGAAAAAAAAGTCACAAGTGTTGTTTTTCAGTGGTAGAATAATAAAATATTAATTTTTTAAAAAACTTTTATTTCACTCTAAATCTTCTACATTTTCCATGTATTCCCTTTATAATCATTTTTTAAAAATCAGTATGCTTTATAAAGTATTTCAGCTCTCTCTACTTCTGAGGAAAAATCACTGGCAAGACTTGTGCACAGTTGTATGTGAAATTGAAATTTTACTTGGTAATGATTCATTCCCTTTAATCTGCTCTTCTAGATTACTGATCTCTCTTTACCCAACTATCTGATGGCATCATCAGTTGGACTGCTTCCTACCCAGCTTCTGAATTCTTACTTGGGTACCACCCTGCGGACAATGGAAGATGTCATTGCAGAACAGAGTGTTAGTGGATATTTTGTTTTTTGTTTACAGGTGAGTTTAAGACCAAGGGTTGTCTTTTTTTTAAATTTTCTTTTTGTATGGCATTGCTCATTTAAACCTAACAGATTTCACTGAAAATAATATAAGAAGATTTTTCCTGTTATTTCAATTATACTTGATATTTTGACAATATTTACATTTTTAATTGTGTGGATAGAGAGGTGAATAGAAGTCTATAGAACTGAATTGACACTTACTGAAAATTCTCTTTAAACAAACAAGGGAATGACATAAATAGAGTTCTTTTTGCATTGATTATTTTCAAAGTCATCACTAAATCAAATACTCTATTTTGAGTTAATGTGACATGTTGTTAAAAATGTTTCTGAAGATAATTTTAGTAAGATTTTGTGGGATTGGGTTTTCATCTTAGTTACTGTGTCTTCAAATTATTGAACTCTTCTACTGATATTTTTTAAGGGTATTATACTGGGAATGTAAATTTTTTTCTAGGATCATTTGGTGTAGAACAAAATACTTTGTTTAGAAAGTGTTGTTGTATAAAAAGTGTCTATTCCGTTATAAATCCAAATAAGATTTGTGTAATGGATTATTAATACCATGCAAATTGTAATATAGTTTGGAGTACATTCCATATTGGAGATTGATAAAAGAGGAAAACCTTGCTACATAGGCAGATTTATTCAGTGTCTTTCAATTGTGTACAGGAAGAGTTAAAAATTCATTTCTTTAGTTATGATATATTTCATTCCTGAGATTTACCAAAATATAAAATCACTGTAATTTTTGATGATTTAGTAAGATGATGACAGTGATGATAGCTAACCTTTATTGAGTGCTTTATGTAGATAATTTAAGCTCATTTAATCACTACCGAAACCCTAGGAGGTACATACTTTTATTATCTCAAGCCAATTGTGTACATATCTTTCCAGTTCTGTGTCCGGAGATGTCAACATTGGTAGCTTGAAATTGATCCTGGTGTGGGGAGTATTTAGACCATGGAAAATAGCAAGAGCTCCAAATCAGGGCTCCCACCTCTGATCTCTAAGAGCTAGTTTATCACCACACCAGTGGATAGTAATTTGTCTAAGTCACAGCTGAAAGGCATAGAACAAGGATTTGAACCAGGGCAGTCAGCTCTAGAAACCATGCTCATAACCAATAGACTGTAGTCGACTGAGCAGATAATACTGAGATAGCTGATTTAACTTATTGGTCCCTTAACTTGCTAGTTTTAATTTATACTGTTATTGAATATATGGTATCATATTTCAAATTTACTGTTAGTGGCATTATTCTTGAGTTTTGAAGTACTATATTGTATTAAAAATACTATGGTAAATAAAGCCAGAGTTAATTTTCTTTGTGTTTATGCAGTACAAGTTTAGTAAACAAACTAAGGCCAGGAATATTTACATTGGATTATAAATAAAGCTCGTCAATAAAATGGCTTGCTTTAAGAAAAATTTGGAATATTTTTGATATTTGGGAGTCAATTTTTATTTTTCTTCACTATTTTATCTTCAGAGCTATATTTTTTTAGATAACCTGAATCTAGGTTTAGAGTTTTTATTATAATAGTTGGCTTATTGTTACTAATGTAGTATACTAATCACACATTAAGCTTTCCGTTATATCTATGTAATAATTTATGTTTATAATAATCCCTAAGTACTATAAGATTCTGACATACCATACATTCTCAGATAGAGTTTTTTTAGTATATATTTTATGTTTTTCCAGTTTCCTGCAAATGAGTAATCCATTTGAAACATCTTTGTTTCCTTATGTTATGTTTGAGTAATTAGAATTTGTCATATTAGTAGCTTTCACAGGATTTTCTCTATTTGATACTTTATATTTCTATACATCCTAGTAAATTACTCAACTATAATCAGGGGAGTTACAGTAGAACAAGATAATTGATGTATTTATCAGTGGTGCTTTTAAAAATATAGAGTCTTCTTTTTTTCCAATAATTTCTTACCCTTTTGTTTGAGCTGACAAATTTAAGTTTAGGATACAAGACAAGGGAAAAAGGCAGATATTTCTTAGCCCAGGCATTTATGAAAACAGTAACAACCACAACAAAAAAAAGTGAAGGCATATTTATGCCTCAGTTTGATTTATTGATGTTACTTATAGTTTAGTTTATTTCAGAAAAGATTTAATGCAGTTCACAAAAGATGTGGGAGAATAAAAAGAGAGAGAAAGGAAGTTATCTTGAAGGGGAAAATTAGCATAGGAAAAAAGGATGCAGCTTAGGTTAAAGTTAGTATAGTAAGTGTATTCATGAGGTTCATCATTTTTGCTAGAAATGAGGCACAGATTTGCCTCTCAGCTTTATAGCCACCTAAAGAGAATCCACAGTGTCTGTAAAATTAAAATAATACAAAATAGATGTTCAGAGGAAGCCACAACTATTTCTTGTATGGAAATCCAACTTAGATTCTGTGTCTGTGAATTCAGTTACTCTTTTCCATTCCCTATATTTTTCTGTGTACCCACCAGCCAGAACCCCAATCCTGGTAAATCCCAGTTTTGATCTGCGTTGCACCTGTTCTTTTGTGGAAGTCATACAGCCAAAGATTGGTAATATTTAATTCATGGTTACAAACTTCCAGCTGGTTTCTCAACACTGCCACGTATTATAACTCTTTCTTTTGTTTTCCCACTCCCCCATTTTCCTCAGTGACTCCTTCAAACTTATCTTCACTCTCCTTGCAATTTCCACTCCTTTCCCTACTTCCCTCTTCATTCTCAAGAGATTATCTCTCTTGCTTAACAGAACTCTTCAAATGGGAAACCCCTCAATTTCCACGTAAGAAATCTGCTAACCCTCTTGTGTTCTGCTCATACTCTCATCCTGCTTGACAGCTAACAGTGGAAGAGATGCCTTTCTGTATAAGGCTTGTCCTTCTACTTGTGTTTGATTCTTTCATTTTAATAAGGAAACTTTTTTAAACAGTTGTCTTTTTTTTCTTCTTCTTTTTTTTTTTTCAATGCTTCACTGGGCTGAGAAGGAGGGCGTGTTGGGAAGAGTTAATACAAATTGCCAGGCCCTGGGGTCCACAAGGGCATCTGGGGAAGAGCCCATGTAAAGATGTAGCCAGTTCACTCTTGCTGGGAGCCTGAAAGAGTTTTCACTGGTCTAACCTTACTTTCTGTTGCCTTGCTGCATCCTTCCCTCAAACCGTCATCACTAACCTTGTCTAGAATCAGATGCACTTTCCGTTTCTCATCTAGCTTGACCTCTTAGCAACCTAAGATTCTGTTGACCATGCCTTTTTAAAACATTTTCTTCCCTTAGCTTCCTTGATGCCACTATCTTGAATGTTTTTTTGTTCTTGGCTGCTCATTTATTATCAGCCCCTCCTCATCTTTTCATCTCCAAATTGGTGGTCCTTAAGATTCTAGCCTAAGCTTTCTAGTCTCACTCAGAATTTTTCTTCTTAGCAAATTCAGTTACTGTGTTGGCTGCTATTATGCTTATTTATGTAAGGACCCCTAAACACATCTTCAGCTCAGCCTTATTTCCATAGCGTTAGACACATTCACTGAACAGCTTTGGATACTTAACAGGCACCTCAAATTCACCATTTCTTAAACAACTTAGTGTCTCATCCACATCCTCTCCAGTTAGTTCTCTAACTTTTCCCGTCTCTTTACATGGTGTCACCATCCACTGATTAAGTATCAAACTTAGGGTTTTCAATAAGTTAGTTTTGTTTTTTTTTAAGAGCTAATATGTCAGAGAACAAACACAAGATTTAAAGAGCCCCGTTTAAAATACCTAATTTGCTTAGAATTGTGTTGAGTAATGGGTACTCACTTAACGGTGCCCCCTTGCACAAGTTCAGAGTTCCCTGTCTACACTCACCCCTAGGATGCTCTGCCTCTGCCCTTTCCCCACCACCTCAACACTTGGATTTAGAATATATTTCCCATAAAACTGTTGAAATTATGAATAGGCTTAATTGAAACAATGGTATGTTTTAGGATAACTCTGGTTAGAGCAGCGTTTGAAACTTGCCGGTACATTGAACACCTGCTCTAACCTTGTTTTGCTGAGAATATTTGCTCCAAACTCGAAAGAACTGATTTACAAATGAACCTTGGAATAAATACCATTTAAAAGATGTGGACTGCTTAGACATTCTTTTGAATTATATGTAGCATGTTAAAGCACAGAGGACTACAGCTTCCCGTTGGACAGTGGGAGAAGCCCACATGGTTTAAGGGACTTAACTGAAATCCCATCACTAGTGAGTGGCTAAACCGAGACTGGAACCTGACTTTCAGTTTGGTGCTTTTTCTAATATCCCTTTGACTGGCACTTTTTCCCTCAACATCATAGTTTCCTTTGTTTTTCCCTAAGTACAGACAATTTCATGTTCATAACCTTGTTGATTTCTTTGGAAGTTTATTGGCATTTCATTTTTTTAAAGTGGTTCTTAATATTTTTAATTTTGGCTGCATCAGGTAGTTCATTTGCAAATGGTAGTACTTTTCCCTAAGTGGGCTTAGAAATACCTGTGGACATTTATAGTCATGCAAAGATAAAATGCTACATTAATTACATTAATGTTTAATTACGTTAAAGTTTAGCTAGCTGTTACCTCTATGGTAAACATTTTTTATTCCTTGAACGAAGCTTTTTGGTAAAAGAGACAAGTTTGACTTATCTCAAACTAACATCATTTATATGGACTAAAAGGGATGTATGCTGGCCTTGTGTTAACCTGATATCATATAATGGTTATCTACAGATTTGACTCTCCACTCCCAGTAGAAGCAGCCAAGGAAGAATAAATGACAACTGTGTGTAAATCATTTAAAAATCTGACCTGACTGTATTTGAGAAGCATCCTATTTGAAAAATTTCTAAGCCAAGTATTTGTTGAATTTATTTCTCCCTTTTCTCTTTGTAAACTATTGTTAACTGTAATGTTTTACTTTTATTCACAGATTATTGTAAGTATAGGCCTCATGTTTTATGTAGTTCATCGAGCTCAAGTGGAATTGAATGCAGCTATTGTAGCTTGTGAAATGGAACTGAAAACCTCTCTGGTTAAAGGCAATCAACCAAATACGAGTGGCTCTTCGTTCTACAACAAGAGGACCCTAACGTTTTCTGGAGGTGGAATCAATATTGTATGATTCTAACAAAATGTGTGACTGTCAAGAGCCAAGTGTGCTGTCCGAGGTCTAGTGGTCACCTCACTAGGGGACAGAGACAAGTTTTAATTGTATTACGGCACAAACAAAACTGACTAGTTTTTAAATTGCACAGTTTTTTTAAAGCAAGAATCATTTTCTGGGTATGTAAGTGCAAATGTAGATGCAATTTTGGCTGCACCTCTTTATCATTTATTATGCCCATAATGGCCTATAGGTTTGCACTTTAGTGTTTTTTCTTTGTTTTCTTTCTGGGTACTTATGAACAGAGAAATAACCTAAATATTTTTCTGCTTAGTGTCTTTATTTATAAAGTCTATGGATAGTTGCATTTTTCCTACTTAGAAAGATGGGTAAAAGTATGCAATCTGAAATGTATAATATTACTGTATGTTCTTTGCTTTGGTAGTCTTTCCAGAAAGGATAAACAGTGTGTTTTGTTTTGTTTTATTGTTTTAAGTGGGACCACTTTGCTTCCTTTTTCCTTACTAGTTAGAAAATAGACGTTAACTTTTGGTTGAATGTATTTTTGTAAGCATCACATTGTTGCAGGGCCATTTACACCTGTTCACACAAGCTTAAATCCTACATTGTGGGACTGAAGTGCTCTTAAGATACCTTTTTATTTTCACTGTGTAATATGCAAAAGGGAAATTAATGAGTAGTGGCTCAAATTAGAACTTGTGTTCTAATTCCATTACATTAGCTTTATCCTCGTTAGATCTTTCATCAAAGGGCTGTCGCATTGCAGTCTTACTAAAATATTTTATTAAAATTTTTTCCTTTTATATTTATAATTAGGCTTTGAAATAAAGATGCTGTTACTTTAAAATGATGGGTTTACCATCATTGAAGATGTCACTCAGGTGGCCTTGCTTGATCAAAAAGCCTTTTTAAAAATCCGAGCTTTAAAATCATGTTTATAATTCCATTGAAGTATATATGTATTTGTCCCCATAGTCTTCAGCTTTAAGACTATAAATATAAGGTTAACTTAATACCCAAATCTGTATTATTTGCCCTACTATAGAGTAGATTTATTTTGTTTGTTTTTCAGTACTTGTTTTTCTCTGATAAGACTCAGGAATTCTGAAATGTGAAATTAAGTCTCTCAACTCTCTCTCATGGCATGAATTGAGTGTATTTATAAATAGCACTTATGAGTATAGCATACAGTAATTCGGCATATGATTCATATGACATAGGTATTATTCATTTATCACCTTATAATTTTAAAATAGTTTAATTGTACTTAGTGATTAGTTTTTTTACAATTTAGATTATAGATAGGAATGCAGATTTTCTGGTAGGTATATCTTTTTTGGCTATGAAGATCCCACCTTATCAGAGACCTTCCATTTGCCTTTTCATTAGGGTAAAACCTTAGCCCTCATTTCATAAAGTGTGAAAGAATTCTTTGGAAGCAGATTATTCTAGTCTTATGCTGGAGATGCATTTGATCATTTTAATGGATACTTTTTTGCCCTGTTGGAGGTATAATTGTTTTCCTTTCTTTCATAATACATAAGTTTTCTTACCTTTGAGTAACAGTGAAGTTCATTTATATGTCCATACCAAGAAGACCTCAGTGCAAATGATGAGAGGTACCTGGGTTTATAGCACTTAATTGGCCTCCAAATCCTTCCTGTTATTGGTAGGAAAAAATATAGTATTGGAATGTTCTTGTTCTTTTTTGAATCCTGATTACTTGTTTAGCTGTTTTTGGTGTTTTTTTAGAATGATTTTCGTTTCATAATCCCAATGAATGATACATTTGATTTATTCTTTTCTGTCTAAGTTGACAATATTTTTCTTGTGCTTCTTGTTTGTTGGTTAGTTTTTGTTAAACGAGTCATTAATTTAAGATCGCTACTTTCATACTTGTGTTATACTTCATGTATTTTGAAGTGCATTTATTTACTTAGCATTTTATAACTTGAATAATTTCACCAAATGAATACCTTTTGGTAGTTTGTAATGAGTTCTTCCAATTGTTGCATTTTGCTTGGTACTTAAAATAAATATGTAAAGCTAAAAGAGAAATAATTTTTCTGTATTCTGCCAATCATAATTTTATATAATAAAATCATCCATTTTTACTTAAAATAGTATGGATTTACTATTTCTAAGATACTGAAGCTGCAGTTTTCCTTTTCTTCATCATTTCCAGCCTCCAAGTAAACAACAATCCGTGCTATTTGATAGCTCAGTTGAGTTGCTGGGTCTTTAGATGTGCTAACTGTAAATTGTATAAAGCATTGCCATGCCTTGTTCACTTCATCTTCAACCCTGTATCCCAGATTTATGGCAGCAGTACATTTCTACAGAATCCTTTCATGTTGCCCAGATATTGCCTCCAGTCATAAAGTATATATTTATAAAATAGATGTTTTGGATTTCTCAGACTGTTTAGGTGCAATGTAAAGTAGCTTTATGCACAGTTTAAAAGGCATACAATATACCTAATTTCCAAATATGAGGAAAAATATGTTCTATTTTTAATTCTTTGGGCCTTTCCCTAAGTTTTCCACAGTTTGTGGTTTATTGTGATTGATTTTGTTTACTCTTTGCCAAATTTTGTCATGTAAATTATTTTAAACATCTTTTTAAAAACATATACATAATAATTTAGTAAGTGTTTTCATCTCTGTTCTTATTTGATCATCTGATTTGTGAAATAACTTGAAATCTGTACTCTTTGGTTTGTGAAAATAGTAGAACAACATCTCTTTTATTAGAATGTGTGATTTGAATTTATGTTCAGAATTGACCGTGTGGGTTTGTTCAGAGTCAGCCGTACTTTCATGTTATCACTTTGTAACCAGCTGCAAACCTTTCTAAAATGGCTTTTCCCTGATAGGGTCAAGTATATGACTAGAAAACATTTCCTCCTTGAGAAGCTATTATTAAGTTCAGTAGTTACTGTTATTTACCTTTGCTGTAACTGAGCTACGTGGTTTAGCTACAAGCATATCCCAGCATTTCTGCGTTTTTAATATGCAGTGCTGATTTGGAGTATTCTTGGGAAAGGTGCTATGGCTTACATATGTCAATATTTGTTGGCTGTGGGACTTTCTTTAGAGTCACTAGGTATTTCTTTAGAAAGTCACTAGGTATGTGCCAGGTTGATGCAGGTAAATCCTTAGATGCATGATAAATCTATGCCATTCAAAACGAGCGACATTTGCAGAGAAAAAGAGAGGTTTATGTGGACCTCAGGAAGAACGATACTGACCTAGGTTGATGACCTCGGTGATGGAATTTTATTTCAGACAGAGGCCACTCACTGAATCATAATGATGGTCAGAATGACACTATCTGGTCTTTAGATTTTACATTGCTGATTTCTGTTATAATAAACTATTTAACATATAATTTTCTTAAAGGTCATCTCTTTAAGCTGAACGGCCTTTAAAGAAGGGAGAGGAATCACCACAGGATATTTAAAACTCCGGACTTCTAGTAACCTCACATACTGAACAGAAACTGTTAACTTACTCCACAACTAAATTACGATTTGGTAATTCTGAATTGCAAAGTGATTGCTGCTAACTATTTTCTAAGGTAACTGCAGATTAAAAATAGATAATTCTAAAGGTGAATCAGTAAAATCTCTTGATAATTGGTATCCTAGATCACTTGTGTGCCTGAGAAAATAAAAGGTAATGTTTTATTTCCCTTCTCTTTCTTTCTTTCTATAATGTACCAGATAGAGAGACATGTTCCATGGGAGGAAGTGATTCTGGAAGAAGGGAGGACATGCTCCTAAAAATGGGAATGCTGGTAATTGACCCTAGAAGGGGGTGGTTATGATTATAGCAGAGGCCCTATGGGAAAATGATTCTGTCTTATGTTGGCAGTTACTCTTCAGTTTTTTTTTTGTTTTTTCCTAATACTCCTAAGTCATGAATTACCAGTCAAACAATTGTTGGTCATTTGTCCCAAGCTGCAGTAATGTGTATGATGCCGTTCATAATGTCAAAAGACTTAACCATTCTAATTTCCTGTTGGTCTCTACCCTGTTTCCTTGAGAGCACATTCCAGCTGCCATAAAATTTTCATTTTAACACCTAGAATAATGCTTGTCCTTGTTTATTTATAGAAGATCCAATACTGTCATGTGTACACCTTTTTTAGCCATTTTGGGTCAAAATTGTTTGCCAGAACATGAAATAGACCAAAGGGGGTAAACGCATGTTGCAGACTGCTTTCAGCTAGGGTGGTGCAGTGGTGCACTCACTGGATAAGGGTGTTGGCGGTGCGGTGTACTCATTACCCAAGATTGCATAGTAATTTCTGCATGCTTGCCCTGCTTAGATGAGGGTGCCTGTTGGCAATCTGGTGTAGGGGGAAACATATTTTAATAGTATAATGTTTTAATTAAATATTGAACATTTCTAGGAGTAGCGTTTTTAGGAGTAGCATGGTGGTGTTAAGGTATGTGTTGTGGCAAATTTAATCTTTTTGCCATGTTTCAACAAAGTTGATTGTCCAAATTGACTAATTACTGATATTACTGTCTTTTTTGTGACTGATATTCTGTAGGGAAACCTCTAGATGAAAGGCTTAAAACTCAGAAAATATGCAGAGAAGTTGAATAGACAAGAGAGAGTAGAATATGTATTGAATCCAAAAAGGATAATTTGAAAATTGCAAAATTCTTAGAGTAGGTATACAATTACAGTGCTATGTTTTAATGTAAGTATGCATATCCTAGGGTGTATAAAATTCTTGACTGCTTTAAAGGGCCTTCCTTGATTCTGTCTTTGTTAGTTTTAAAGCCGTTTTCAGTAGAAATGTTTTGAAGCATGCCCTGTCTCATACTCATCATCTCTTACAGTCCTGCACTAAGTTGAGCTCAGCAGGCAGGACAGGGAACTGAGGAATTTTTCACTAAGGTTTTTCAGTTCATTACTCTGATTTTAAGTTAATTAACTGTTTTTGTGTCATCACACTTCTACTTTAAATATACAGTAGGACAACTTTGCTTGGTATTAAGTTGTTAGATGGACTTGGAACAGAGTCTGGGAATGTCAAACCTGAGAGCACCTTCCTGCCCTCCACTTGGCTGCTGGGATCTACAGACTGCTGGGTGCAGACGAGGCCTTGCTTTCTAGTGGGGGTCTTGGCAGAGAATACCAGAGCAGGGGTTTCTCCTACATGGACTAGCAAATGCTGGGAGGAAACGCTAGAGAGCTGCAGATTTGGGGAGACTTTAAGTTTGAAATCTGTGGGCTTCTCAACGGAAGTTTGCTATTGGCCCCACCAAAATACATCATTTCTCCCTCACCTCCAAGAAGCTGAAAGGAGCTGACTGGTCTGAGTGTTCCCTGCAGCCTGAGGAGGTCGGAATTCAAGAAGACCATATACAGAGAAGTTTTCCCCAACCTTCCTCCAAGGAATTCACAGTCTTTCTGCTTCACATTCCACCACTGGCATTTGTGATATCTTGTATTAAATGTAGCATTGTTCTTAGTGTCAACTGGAAACGAAGTGAGCACAGTTCATAGGGAGTGGCTGAATAAATTATGGTACATCTATAACATGGGAGGTTGAGTAGCCATCAGAAAGGGAGAAGTAGATGTATCCAGTAAATTAGATGTATCCAGTAAATTAGAGGGATTTCCAGGAAGTATTTTGTGAAGAAAACGAGATGTGTAAAACTAAGTACAAATACTGCATTTTTGAAAAAATATCCTCTCTCTCTTTTCTACGCATGAGTTTAAGTGAGTTTCTATATGTGAGTTTGTGTTCATGTGAATACATGCATCCCCCCATGTAGGATTAAATAAATAGGGAGAAAAATATGGAAGGAAACCTACTAGTTTAAGGTGGATTACTTTGGTGGTGGTGGAAAGCTGGGGTAGGAGACTAATGGAGATGGAATGAAAGGGAGAGAGAGAGATTGAAGATATTAAAGCCAACAAGGAAAGGGAAAATATGGACTCTTTTTTTTAAAAAAAAAGGTGAAAGGGACCTATGTTCCTTTGTTTGGCATGGTAGAAGTCATCCTCTTCTTAAAACATCCCAGTTGATAGTCATTCTGCTCAAGACTTGAAGTAATATAGTGCAGTGTTGAAGAGTGCCATCTCTTAAGGCCAACTGCCAGCATTCAAATCCTATTGCCACCGCTTCTGGGATACATGATCTCGAGGAGTTACTTCTTTCTGTGCTTCAGTTTCCTCACCTGGATAATAGCCTACCTTGTGGGGTAATTGCGAGAATTAAAGAAGTTAATACATGTTAAGTGCTGAGAGTAATACCTGGTAGGTAGTAAGTACACAATCAACATTAGCTATTATTACCAGAAACCAAGCTCTTAGGAGTTGAGAAACACTTTCAGTATTTGAATGGGTATTTGGCAGACTACATTGAGTCGATCATTTATGGTCCAGGATAGGACAGAGTATTAAAATTCTTACCCAACTCCTATCTTTACAGAGCACACCGTGAAGTTGGAGAGGCAACATATATACAAATGACAACTACACAATATGTACAGGGTAAAATCCCAATGTAAAAATTACTATAGCACAAACTGAGTAGTGAAAGGAGTACTTAGATCCTTGAATTTGGGTGGAGGTTGGGGAAGTTTTCTGAAGAAGATACATTTTTAACTTGTGTTTTGCAGGTAGGGACTCTAAAGTGCATGGTACTCAAAGGGGTCTGTGACTGAAAAAGACTAAGAAACATTGAGATAAAAGGTGAAAGCTGTGCAAGCAAATAGGAACCTTATCCCTTTCCTTATGTCATTTGAATTGGTGCATTGGTAGATTTGTGCCTCTACTCCACATCTCATATACTCTGTTCATATCTATGAACCTTGTGGCCTTCTAAATGCTGGGAAAGCAAATTTATCCAAGAAATGCTGTAACTTATCCTATTTTATACTATTTGAGGGGCTTTCTTTTGAAACACGAAGGATTCTGCAGTCTAGTAAATTTTCCCCCAGTTGACTACTTCCTCCACCAGTGGCTCTTTTAATTTTTTAAGCCAACACATAACTTAGACTTGTTATTTTTGAATTCATATCTTATGAATTATCCAAGTTATTTCCTTCATGAACAATTGATTTTAAGTTTATTACATTGTGGTTTGTGATGCAAAATAATTCATCCCTTATATTAGTTAGAAAGTAAGATTTGAATTTTCTGAATTTCCGTTCAGTCAGTCATTTTTTCAGGAAATATTTAAAGAAATGTAACTAGATATCAGACTTTGCTAGGCTTTGAAGTTACAGAGACAGGAATAATACTAGAAGAACTCATCTAGTGGGAAAGGGAGAAAAGTGAAGGAACAATGGCAATAAAATGTGATCAGGTCCATGGTAAAGGTTATAGAAGCAGAGGGATAGGTTAGGAGTTGGGTCAGGGACAGAGAGGACTAGGGGGTGGGAGAGATGAACCAAGGTGGGAAAGTATTCCAGTTACTGATAACTGAATTGAGTTTGGAAGGATAAATGCAAATTGTCCAAAGGAGGCGGAGAAAGAAGGGCATTCCAAAGACAGAAGCACAAGAGAGGATGGCAAATAGTTCAGTGCAGCTAGAACGTAAAGAGCAAGTGGGGAATATTGAATTAAGGCTGGAGAATTACATATAGATGTGTGTGTGTGTGTTGTTATACCCGCATATATATCACATGAATAGATTTCTATAGAATATTAAGAAATTAGGATTTTATATTTGTGAATGAGGAGATATTGAAGTGATAGTGAAGTCTGCATTTTACATGACATTCATACCAGTTTGGAGGAGTTGAAGAGTCAAGACTACCAGTTCGAAGACTGATGTGGGGTGAAATAATGAAGGCCATTAATAAGATATAAAAATAAAAGTGGGAAAGGGTTATCTTTGAGAGACATAGAAAACAAGTTTGGTGAGCATAGGATGAGGATGTCAAAAAGAGGGAAGAGGCTGTGGTGGCCCCTCAGGTTCTGGTGGTGGCGGTGACGTAAGTATGAACAGTTTGGAGGCAGAGCAGATGATACTGAGTTTTAAATGTCTATGAGGCATGGAGATCAGAAGACACTGCTCAAGTGGATATATGGATCTGAAACTCGAGAAGAATTATGGGCTGAGGATAGAGGTTTGTAAATTATCAACCTACATAGGTGGTATTTGAAGCTTTTGGTGTGGATTTGGTACCAAGTGTGTAGATGGTGGCTAAGAATAGGACAGGTACGAGAAGAGGATCCTTCAGAGGAGACTGATCAAAAGCAGCCAGAGAGAAGAGCATCTAGGAGAGGGAGAGTTATAAGCAGTGGAAGGGGAAAGTTTCGAGAAATGGGATGCTGTTAAATACTACGGAGAGGCCAAACAGGTTCAAGACTTAAAAGTGTTCATTGAGTTTGTCAATTAGGCAATCATTGGTAGCTTGGTGGCAGTAATTACAAGCGAGTAGGGGGCATGCAAGCCTTATGGGAGTGTATTGAGAGGTGAATGAGAGACTCGGAAATAGAGACTGAAATGAAGACCACCCTCAAAAAACCTAGGCAGTTGGGGGCCATCCTGGTGGTGCAGCGGCTGTTTGCTCATTCCGCTTTGGCGGCCTGGGTTCGCCGGTTCGGATCCCCGATGTGGACCTTGCACCACTTGTCAAGCCATGCTGTGGCGGGCATCCCACATATAAAGTAGAGGAGGATGGGCACAGATGTTAGCTCAGGGCCAGTCTTCCTCAGCAAAAACTGCAGAATTGGCAGCAGGTGTTAGCTCAGGGTTACTCTTCCTCAAAAAAAAAAAAAAAAAAGAAGAAAACTTGGCAGTGGGAGCATGGAAGATTAAAATAACCATTGAAAATAGTTAGAAAAGGACCTGCTTTTCAAAGAGATTCACATTTCTTTACCCTTTACTTTAAATTTTGCATCACTTTTATAGTTTTTTACATTAATTGTTATTTAACATTTTTAAAAAGTCAGGCTATGAATTAAAGAGGAGAATGCAGGAGCTGGGGAGTGGGCAAAAGTAAAGGAGGAGGTAGGACTGTGGTTCTCTCACATTAAAGTCACCTGGGCAACCTTACCACCTAATCATAATCTCTGCAGGTTGGGCCTAGGCACTGACATTTATGTAAGAGCTCCAGGTAATTCTGATGCTCACAGAGGGTTGAAAACTGAGGAAAGATGCATGTGGCTGAAGCCTACTTAAATACTGGGGAAAATGAGCCAGCTATAATTTATATTTAGTATAACTTATTGATATGAGATAGGCTTAGCTTGTATCCGAAGATACTGATATTATAAAAGTAAATAAATGACTAGCCTGGGAGTTGAGACCTAATGCATTTTATTTCTGAATGTTGCCAATTAGCTATACAATTTTGTGCAAGTCAAAGAGTTTCCACATGTATAAGTATGAGGACTGTGATCCTTTCCCTAAGGACTATTTCAGTCTCAATTTCGTATGTTTTCATCTACTTCTTGAGTAGAATCATGGCTCTCTAGAATAAATATCTAATTTGTACCTGCAGTTAAATATAATTTCAACCCTAACTAATCTTAGGATGATTCCTTAACTTTTTTTTCTTCCATCTCTGAAATAAGAATATCAAAAGGTTCCCAGGATGAAGCACATTCTTAGAGAACTGCAGTGCTTAGAAGAGACTCATACTGTGTTATCCTCTATCCTCGATATTTATACTCCAGATTTTAAAATTAGTTTGTTCAATTTTGGAAAAACATGTTTTAAAGCTAGAAGGAATGAAGAACCATCTAATTCAGCCTCACCATGTTGAAAGAGGAGGGCATTTCCTTAGAATCGGAGAAAGTTAGCAGCAGAACATCTTACTTCCCCATCCTGTGCCTTCTATACTAGCCAACTCTATGGCAGATGGGAGGCCTACATAAATTGTGCCACAAAAGCATCCAGCTTGCCTTCGTGATACGGGAGGCCTCAGAACACGAGGTCTGGGAACCATCACCCTGAGTCAGTGAAAGTTTGACTCCACATCCACCAAAACTTGACAGAATTTGATTAAGACTGAATTTTAAACTAACTTTGAAAATATCAAAGCATAGAAAATTGCATATATAATGATAAATAAATAGATAGATTGAAGCTTATAGGAAATATGTATCTCCCAATCCCTTAGTTTCAAATCTTGGCCATTGAGATCAAGAAGAATGAATTTTAGGGTATTTAGTTTAGATAGGGACACTCAGAAGAAAGTTTGTTACGTGTCAAAGTAGATATAGTTTCAACCCAGCAAAAGAATCAAAATCTTTAGAAATACAGAGACACGTGTGAAAAATAATTGAAGGAAAGAGGAAAATTATTCCTAAGTAGCAGTTGCAAGCATTGTCATATCTCCTCCTGTCTGTGTGTAGGGCATTAAGTCAGGTATAAGATAATTTCTGCTCCAGCATTAGTCTCAAGCTTAAGAAATGAGAATGAAAGTCTAGAGATGCATATGTTCATAAAACGCTTTTATGGTTTAATATACGCAGTAAACCGTTAGGAGCAGATATTGTCAACTGAACGTTTCAGACTTAGCTTGTGGAACTTTTGTACTTACTAATTTGATAGACAAAATTAGAGCCAAATAGGATTTATTGAAAATGGTCAAGAAGAACAATTTTAGTTATAGAAAAATTGAAATGTTTATAGAAACTACTTTGCAAGTCATTTAACCTGAAATTCTGAATTATGTGTTTAATGAGTTGACTGTGAAGGAAGGAGAGTGAAGCTTAGTTGACTTCTGATTCAATTTTTGTACTTTATCCCCCGAAAAAGTTATGATAAATGGGGATATATGCAAAGCACGTAACCCATAATAGACACAAGATGTGAATTCCTTCCCTCATTGTTCGCCTTTCTTTCAGTGACAGATTTAATTACCATTTCTGCAGGCCACACTGTATGGAGAGTCCAGGGGAAAAAGGGAGGCCCAGATATTCTCACTGAGGTATGAGAGGCCAAATAATTTAAAATTACAGTATGTCTCTGTCGGGTGTCAGAGTTACTCTTGGCTTATAAGTTAAGAATTAGCCTATTTAGATGCAGCTGTTTCCACTTAATACCACATGAGTACACTGAATTTCTTGGCTCGATACTTCAGACAGATGAGCTGAAAACTGTCCATGTTGATTTAAGTCGAAGTGAAAGTTTAACCTCAGGATTGATAAAACTTTGTCATTTTGTAATCAAATGAGAAACACCTTTCTCATTATGACATACTCTGTTTCATGTTACCGTTCAAAATAAAAAAAAGAATGTTCTACTGTTTTTCTTACAGAAATAGTAATGCATTTATTCTTTTACCTGTTCTAACTTCAGCAGGGAAGGAGTGAGCAGGACTGTACCCTTCTTGTAAGATGAAAGAGGCAGTTCATCCCATTGTCAAATCGCACATCGAATTCTCTCAAATTATCCTATCAATTTCATCTCCTTACAATAATTATTCCAAAGTATTGTTCTTGTTTTTTAATTTAACAAAATGATGCAAAGATTATCTGCAATTGGAAATTTGTGAAAATGTCCATAAAAGTTTTGGAAAAAAAATGTAATAAAGGAGGACTTTCTGTACCAAAATTTAATGGGTAAAGTCATTGAAATCAGAAGAAAGAGATTAATGGAACAGAAGACAAAGTGTACAATCAGACCCATGTGTGCATAAGAATATATTGTGTAAAGAAGGTGATATCACTAAATAGCAATGGGAAAACAAGCTATCTTTTGAAAAGTTAAAGGTGAATTAAAGATTTCAAGTGCAAAAATTGAATTACAAGGTGGCTCCCCCAAGAATGAAGGATAAATTTAAAATTTTTAACTTCAAAAATAACCCAAGCCTTAGTTCCATCTCCCTGAAATACTTTTTATTCAACTATTATCCTATACATATTGTTTAATAAAGAAATGTGTGTTCATTATATTTTATGTTCCATTTTATTTAATATTGTTATGATCTTTCTTAGGCCTATGTAGTATTTCTAGTTATAATTTTAATGGTTATTTTAACACATCTTTTTTGCAGGTATACACAATTCACTGCTAACAGTTTAGTGTAAAGCCTTTTGGAGTTTTTTCCCTTTATTTACAAATATGTATCTAAATATGTGTTTGTTTGTATTTGCCTCACAGACAAAAATGCAGACATTCTCTATATACTATGATTCTTCCTAATTTATTTTTCTGTACACAATGTATTTTGGAAAGAAAATGACCTTTAGAATCACATTGTCTTATTGTGAAATTCAAACAAAAGGCCTGCTACAATTTTTTATTAGGAAGTCAAATTGTAAAGAAATCATTTTTAGTAAATTAATTTCTCGGCTGCATTTAAAAACCTTTCTATTTTACGTTATTTTTTTAAAGAATATACTGTTGCATATTTTTATTTTTACCTGAGATTCTACTTACTTTGATTGCTTAATTTATGCCATTTGCAAGTATTGTTATAATTTTGCCTTGTAATTTAAAATTTTATACTTCTCTCTCCTTTTTCTGTTATGGTGTCACTTGTATGATATGCATTATGTTTTCAATAATATTTTAATAAAGTTTGAAGGTAAATATCCTATTTATAACATTGTTTATAAATGAGTTAAGGCAATTCACAAACACTCAGAATACCGCAAGATTCAGTTTATGACCATCTAATCAAACATCCTGTAGTTTTGTTTCCTGTTAAGGCAAGAAAAATAGTTTTATGCTGTTTGGTCATGTTTTCTGTTCCCTCATTCTTCATCATTAGTTAAATCAGAAAGTCTTTTTTTTGTCTTTGTTTGTTTTATTTTATTTTAACTGTTTTAGTACTCATAATAATTAGTAGTATCCTTGTCTTTCTAGAGTATTCATAATTACTACTGTTCTATCAGTAATTATATAAATTTCTAGTAATCATGAAGTTTTTATTCATTATTCAACTTCACAATACTTATCCAAAATACTGAACCACCTCTATTTATCCCTGTCCACAGAGTTCTCTTGAGTCTTCTGGAGATCTTTAGGAAAGCTTATACTTGGGTACTAAATATTACAGATCTAAAAATGTTTTTTCTGTACTTTTATGCACACCTGATAGCTAGATTAAACAAAGTAATCTTTGACTACATACTTTTCTTTTTTAATTCACCTTTTTATTTTGAAATAATTGAAAATTCACATGTAGTTGTAAGAAATAATACAGAGAGATCTCGTGTACTCTTTACCAGTTTCTCCCAACGGTAATATCTTGCAAAACTAAAGCACAGTATCACAGCCAGGATGTAGACACTGACACAGTTGAGATATGGAACATTTCCATACCTCAAGGAAGGACCTCTCGTGTTGTCCTTTTGTAGCCACACTCACTTCCCTCCTGCTCTCACCTCCTCCTTTACCCCTGGTAACCACTAATCTGTTCTTCATTTTTGTCCTTTCAAGAGTGTTATGAAAATGTATCACACAAGATGTAACCTTTGGAGATTGGCTTTTTTCACTCAGTGTACTTCTCTAGAGATACATCCAGAATGTTGGATGTATCAAGTTTCTTCTGTGTTTTTTCCCTAAAAGTTTTATAGTTTTATGGTTAAAGTCAGTGATTCATCCTTGACATCTAATTATTTCCCAAGACATGTTTTTATCTTGGTTTCTGCTTGTTGATTTTCTTCTTTATTTTCTCCCTGACAGGATGAGTTTTCAACTCCAATCATATTCCTTAATATATTGAAAGGCATCTTTCTATTTTTTATGAATTTTTTAGCACTTCTGTTATTCATAGGTTTATGTCTATATCTTTTCTTTTCATTGCTGCATATCCTGCTCCTAGAACAACACCTGGCATATGGTAGGTGCTGTATGATTGCTTGCTAAATGATTAAATAAATGAATATCTTTCACGTTTCCCAGATTATCTGGCATTTTCCTTCTCTGTTATTTTCCCCTGTATTTTATATTTCTCCCTTAGGTTTATATACTATTTTGTTAAATTCATTTTGATAGATTGGACTATGTATTCCAATGATGATGATAACTTGTTTCAAAGACCTTGGTATTTCTAAAGTATTTTAAGATGGAGTGCAACAGTGTCCCAGAGGAAGGCCAAGGAAGGAGCACAAAGTCTAGTGGTGACCTAATGAAGTCATGAGTTTGGTTTTGTACATGAGGACTAGAAATAAACAAACCCGTTGTGTATCATGGAAGCCATGTTTCTCACTGTAATAGAAAGGAGTTGCAAATATGGAAAGCAAGAAAGATAGAATGAATCCTTTGACACTGGATTAGAATTTTGGTTTCTTGATTTTTCTAGATAGACATATAAATACGAAAATATATATTTATATAAATATATATACACACGTGTGTGTGTGTACACATATGTTGTATATGCATGTAGATTTTTTTGTGTGTCTCTGTTCACTGAGAGGGCTTGGGAGTAATGACACTCAATAATAATGCAAACATCTAGTGCTCAAATCTTGGTTTCAAAATGCCATTCTCTGCTAAAAGGAACCAGTGCTCCTTGGAGAAATGGCTAATTGTAAAGCTGGGGCAAGGAAAATACAAGCTGAGCCTGGGTTTTTTGTATTAAAGGAAAGAAGGTGCTCAAAGACTGATAGAACACCTTAAAAAAAACAACACTAAACTAAAACCAGAAGCCACCTTGAAGGGACTCTTGCTGGCCAAATGTGGGACAATTTGAGCACCAACATAATGATGATAATGTCATAACCCATCGATAAAATAGGAATATATGAGTCCATCCTGAAAACAAAATTAGTAAATAAATGGAAAAAGAGAAAGCTCTACTTTATAGCGTAGCGCCAACTAATAAATCTAGAAGAAATGATGGAAATAGAAAATCACTATTCAGCAACTGCCATACTTATAGTGGAGAAATCTGGCTGGCACCACCTTTAATCAAGTGCACGTCACCAGAAATGGTACCATCAAAATTGTATTCCACCTGTGTGGTGGCCATGGCGGTCCCCTGCTGAGATCTCCTTGGAGAGAACGTGCTGTGGAGACCATGCTTGGCTGACACTTCCAGATGCTGTCCCCAAGAATGCTGAGGTCACACTTCTAGGCTGCTCTTAACCAATAACTGAGCATGGTGAAGGTACTTGTGCCTGTAATTCCTGCTTGATATGGTATTCTTTTACAGGAAACATTTTATTGGGGGCAACCTATCAGTCTGTCTGAGGTTTCTCAGAATGACACTGCAGTCTGAGGTTCTTCCTTCATTCTCTCCTTTGACAGGTCTAAAGGCTCTCTCTGCCAAGTCCTGCTTCTTCCCCTTTATTCTTCACAGGCGTTTCTCCCAATAAATGTCTTTTGTTGTTTAATCCAACTTGGCATCTGTATCTTGGAAGACCTGAACCGGCACAATCTGATATGATACAATGAGGAAAAAAAAAAAGCATCGCTTCTGTGATACTTCTGCCAAAAATGTGTAATCTGAATCTCTTCATGAGGAAACACCAGACAAACCCAAACCGAGGCACCTCGTACAAAACAACTGCCCTGTAGTCTTCAAAAGATTATGATAATAAAAACTGAAAAACTGTTCCAGGTTGAAGGAGTCTAAAGGGACAAGACAACTAAATGCAGTCTGTCATCCTGGATTGAATCTTTTGGTCACAAAGGACATTATTAAGATAGTTGGAGAACTTGAACTGATTCTTTGTATTAGATGGTAATAACAGTCGTGATGGCAGGAGAGAAAATACTCATTGAAGAATTCAGGGATAATGAATGAATCATCCTGTCCGAAACTGGGTTCAGAAAGATAAAGTTCTTTGCACCATTCCTGCAATTTTCCTGTAAATTTGAAATTCTTACTTTTCAAAAAATAAACCTGATGGAGTATGGAGAATGGATTGGAAGAGGCCAAGAAGAAAAGTCTGTAGACAAGTTGGAAGGCTATAGCAGGTGTCCAAATAGGAAAGAGTGGGCCAGCAGGTTTGGCAAGCAAAGATAGATTCAAGGTAAATTTAAGTCATAGAATTAATAGGGCTCACTAATGAATTGGATATGGGAGATAAGAAAAGGGGTTATTAAAGGATTTTTTGTTTCTGGCTTTAGCAACTGAGTGGAGGCTAACCGTTCAATGTAGCAAGGAAGACTGAGGGGATAATAACTTTGGAAAGAAATTCAAGACTTCTGTTTTAGGCATGTTGTAACTGAGAAGCCTAGTATTACATTTACAGATCAATGAGAAGAGGAAGAGCAGCTAAGGAGACCAATTCTGATGGAACAAATTTAAATAATTACTCATCTATCTCACACTTCTAAAATGGATTGTAGGTAGGATTCTGCGTGTTTCTCCAAGAGCAAGGCAAGCCAGAGTGCTGTTTGTCAGCTCCTCTCTCAGGTAGTGCTTATACTCTAATTTTCCCTCAGGCTATGTGAGCTGACTATTCCTCCCTTTCAGCATCATCCTCCCTAGTAATAGCGGCTTAAGATATGATGAGCTCTACATCTGGTTTTAAATTTGCACATGCAATAGACTCACTCCTTATAAAAACTTTGGGAATTACTCTGTTTCTCCTGGGGCTCATTAGAAGCTTCCTAGGGTTAACAAACAGGTAAGCAACCATTTCCACTGCATACATAAGAGGGAGAAGACTACTCTCATTTTCAGTTCACTATGAGTGTAATCATCAAAGGGAATTGTGGATGAGAGTTTTCTTAAGAAATACATTTAGTTTGAGGCTGCTTAAGTATTCTTTCACAAAACATTTTTAAGATTTTTAGCTCTGATCTATCTCTGAAAGATACAAAACTTACATGAATTGATTTTATATATTTTACATGTTTGCTGTTACACAGTTCAATAAAAATAGCTAACTTTCTGTAGACAAAGAGAGATAAAGAGAAAAGGCAGTCCCTTTTGGGTACCCCAGTAGCAGGTGAGTCAGAAAGCAAAAACAAAACTAAATGGACATAAGAACAATTCTTCCTGGGATCAGAAAAAATGGGTGATCTTGATGACATTTCAGCGGGGAGATTTCTAGATGTCACAAATATTTATGGTGACTCCAAGGAATCTATTCCAGTGTCCCATAGATCATGTACTTTGTATATCCCTACTCAAGATTATCTTGTACCGTCGCTCTTGAGAAAGCTGATGTTGAAAGACTTGAAGAATCTTACTTGATGTCTGTTTAACAGAAAGAGTTATATCTCAGCTTTGTCATTCACTGGGAGAGGCTTCACTGAATGGACTTTGGCCTTGACTTTTCCCTAGATTCTCCTTCTCTTTCCTCACATTTATGAGCATAGCTAGCATTCTTGGCTCCTAACCCTCCGAAATGCTAAGAGTGAAATTATTAGTTGTAGAGTATTGAGTTGCTTGAATGGTATTCACCATGTCATAGAGTGAAAAAGGGGCCAACTGGAGAGTCTCTCTTCCTTGTCTCTAGCCTGTTCCCCATTGCTTTTCTTCTCTTTCCCAGAGTAGAACGGGGACCCAGATGAGGGCTCAGCTGAAGCAGATATATGGAAATAAAATGTTTCACAGTCATAGATTCCTGCTAACGTACATTTCATTCTCTGACTTCAACACCCTTGCTCTCTCAGATGCATTTATCTTTTTCTCTGTCTTGTTCATCATGGTGTTGCCAGCACCTAGAACAGTGCTTAGCACCTAATAGATACATTATAAATATTTGTTGAATGTGACTGGCTTACTTTAGTGAATTTAATAAATAATCAAAATACTGACTTCAAATCATTTTTCACTTCTTATGTGTGATATAAATGCCAGGGAATATAATTTAACATAATTATGTTATACCAAAGGAACTTTCTGTTTCTGAATCACTGAAAACAAGAACATTTGATTTCTTATGAATTTATTAGAAACTTCCTGAATATTTTTATGAGTTCATTAAGAGATATCAGATATCTCAGTGTAATGAATATGGTTATTAAAGTTTAGAAATTAGTTTTATTACTTTACTTTCAATAGTTCAAATGTTTATATTTTTAAAATCTACTTTTATGTTATAAACTTTCATAAAAATGAGGTAATTTATTGATTAATTGTATTTGTGTATGTGCGTGTGTGTGTGCATAAGAAAATGAGTGAATGCACCATTTGTGTCCTTTGCCCAGGTTTTCTAATATGGTGCTTATCTTTTTCTCATTCATATGCAATTGCAATATCCTAACCCTTTGATATTTGAATAAGTATTTTTCATGATTTGTTTTAATTTTATTAGAGTTTTATAGATATCTAAAAGGTTTTAATTAAGCTTTTTATTTTGACATAATTGTAGATTCTCATGTAGCTGTAAGAAATAACAGAGATTCCATGTGCTTTTTACCCAGTTTCTCACAGCGGTAGCATCTTGCATAACTATAGTATAGTTTCACAACCAGGGTACTAATATTGATACAGTTAATGCATAGAATAGTTCTATGACCACAAGGATCCCTCATTCTGCCCTTTTATAACAACAACACTTCTCTCTTGCCCCTACTCCCTGCTTAACCCTGGCAACCATTAATCTGGTCTCCATTACTATAATTTTGTCATTTTGAAAATGTATAAATGGAAATATACAATATGTAATCTTTTAGGAATTGGTTTTTTTCACTCAGCATAATTCTCTGGAGATTCATCCAGATTGTAAATAATTTGAAAAGAATTCAATCTTACTAGTAATTAAGGAAATGTAAATGAAGATGATGATGATACTATTTTGTTAAACTACCAAAGCTTAAACTAACACAGAAAAAGGATAACATACAACAAATGTAACATTATAGGGAAATGTACACTTTCATAAAAACAACAATAATGGTCAATATTGATTGCCTGTTACATGCCAGGCAAAGTTCTAAGCATTTTACCTATATTAAGTTATCTAATCCTCACAACAACCCTGTGAAGTAATGTCATTATTATCTCCATTTTATAGATGAGCAAACCAAGCATGGCGAGGTTAAAGTAATTTCCCAAGGTCATGGAACTAGTAAATGGCAGAGCCAAGACTCAAACATTTATTTTCTAGCTAATTTTTTTTTTTTTTTTTTTTTTAGGGAGATCAGCCCTGAGCTAAAATCTGCCACAAATCCTCCTCTTTTTGCTGAGGAAGACTGGCCCTGGGCTAACATGCATGCCTATCTTCCTCTACTTTATATGCGGGATGCCTGCCACAGCATGGCTTGATAAGTGGTGCATAGGTCCGCACCCAGGATCCAAACTGGTGAACCCTGGGCTGCCGAAGCGGAGCATGCTGACTTAACCGCTATGCCACTAGGCCAGCCCCTCCTAGCTAATTTTTTTTAATAACAGGTATGCATTATTTGTAGCATCAAAAATTGATTTGTACACAGTTAAAATGGTGCTCTCTTAAGGTAGCAAGTAAATATTCTAGCATCATAGTTATTTCAATGCTTCACGTCATCTCCTATATCCTACAGTGCCATAGCAACCAATAAAAATTAGTATTACTATCACTACTACAAATTTTAAATAAGTAATTTGTATATTATCTATAATTTTAAAAATATTTTTCCTTTTTGGTTGTTTCCAAAACCTCTGAAATCATGACTATTAATATTTAATGTAATAAAATGTACTATAAAGTAAAATGTATTAACATCTTAGTGTATTTCTCAAATTCTAAAATATATGGGGCATCTACAATAAAACTAAGTTTATATGGCTTATTTTTAAAAAGGGATTATTATTGATGTATAGACACAGATTTTTAGAAATGAGGATACAATAAGTGAACCACCCTGAAAATATCATCCCCCAAAGTGTTTCAAGCATTTTTTATGGAACTAGAAATCCACATTAACTAAATGGGTTCCAAACAATCAAAAGTGTTATGTTCATGATTTCTAAGTGTGTAAATGGCACCTACTAATAATTTATATAGATTATGTTAACAATTTAAATATTGTGTCTACCTTTGTAATAAAATAAAAGCTATTTTATTTGCTAATTTTTCCTCTAATGATAGAAATAATTTAGCAAAAGGCAAAAAGTATCTCTTTTTCATTGAGCTTTTGTCATTATAGTTTATTTGCTCTGTTCTAATAGTGTTCTTATTTCTTTTCCAGTTTTAAAACTTTGTGATATATATATTAATCCAAGGAGGAAGAAAATTATGTGATTGGCTTAATATCACTCAGTTAAAAATAAATTCTTCGTTACTAAACTTAAAAATACTATTTCATGGGCTGGCCCCGTGGCCGAGTGGTTAAGTTCGCGCGCTCCGCTGCAGGCGGCCCAGTGTTTTGTTGGTTCGAATCCTGGGCGCGGACATGGCACTGCTCGTCAGACCACGCTGAGGCAGCGTCCCACATACCACAACTAGAAGAACCCACAAAGAGAAATATACAACTATGTACTGGGGGGCTTTGGGGAGAAAAAGGAAAAAATAAAATCTTAAAAAAAAAATGCTATTTCATGTTTACTATGGCTTGTTGTCTTTAAGTTGTGATAAAAATTACAACAAAGGCATTTATGTTTCCAGGTAAAAAATGTTGCATATATGAACTGAAAATTATTGTCATCATTAAAGATGTAACTGGGAAGGTATACTGACAGTCTAGCTAATATTAACACACATACCTCCCAAAAAAGTCACTGAAATGTTTGTGACTCAGAGCACATTTGGACAAATCCTATTTAACATGTTATGTGATATCTCTTGCTTCAGATAAATGGGCTTATTTCTGTCACTAGAAATAGTGACAATAAATGTGTCCTTCTGGTATTTTGACCCAAGTGCTTTTAATATTAATGTTGAATATTTGTTCGTCTTGGATTTTATTCTCTTTTTATGCTTGAAATTTATATTATCCAAGAGTAGAATTATTATGTAACTTTTGTAAAGAGATTCTTTTGTAGCAAATTCTCCATAGGTAAAAATATAGACAACTCAAAATAGTTCTAACAGATTTCAGATATGGATTATGTGTTCTGATTTTATCTAGTGGGAATTGAAGTATTAATTAAATTGGCCCTTCTGCCACAGAAATATGGTTCTACATGTAATTGACTACATGTGATATTAATTACATGAATAAAGTAGAGATAGAAACTTTGGGAATTAAATTCTATTTAATATTTAAATATCACTCCTTTGATATTAACAAGTATTCTGTTTAATTCATATATTATAGCTCTTTTCAAGGTAAGTAAAATTTCTTCTTGACTTCATGAAATTCACATTCAAATTTATAAAATTTTCACATTAAGTTATTGCATTGCAAAGCCCATATTATCTTAGATTCTTAGTGAGGAACTACTGGTATAGTCAAAATAAATAATTTAAGTGATATTTTCTTTAATGTAGAAAATAGGTTCATTTCTGAAATAGAGATCTGTGCTGTAAATCCTGTAAATTAGAACCTGTTTGCCTATTGAATTCTATTGTATATCTGAATTACTCTTTGGAAAAATATATGCCACAATCTGGTTTAGCTGTGACACTGCTCTTATGAGCAGAGCAGGGAGATTTCCATAGCAACAATGTAGCATTTTTCTCTAGTGACCCACCCACTTATCTCCTGGGAAATTTTTGTACCTCTCTATTCTGTATGTTCTGGCTTACTTATGTTGGAACGTCCCAGGGCTTGAGTACAATGTAACAGCTAACTTTTTGGACCTCCTACTGCACGTCAGGTATAATTCCAAGCACTTTACAGGGATAATCTAACTCTATAAAGTAGAATGTATTAACCCCCTTTCCAGATGAGGAAACTGAAGAGCAGAGAGCTCCCGTTGCTGGGAAGTACTTGAGAACACAGTTTGATTCCAGAGCTGAGCTTAGGACCTCTATGCAATGCTGCCTTCTCATTTTCTAGACTAGAGCTCCTCAATCATGAATGGGTTACAAGTGTGCTCAGATATGGGTCCCCTCAGCCTTTGGAGATGCTGGACAGGACTGGGAGCCCAGCACATCCAGTCTGTTCCTAATGCTGTGAGCAGCTTTATCCATTTCTGCCAGTGTGCTACACAAAGATGATTGTTTTCTACATGTGCCATGATGTGAAAAAGTTCAACAAGCACACTGCCCTAGAGCAAAGAAAATATTTAGAGATAAATATACTAGCTGTGTTTCCTAATTTGCAACTGACAAATAAATTTTCAGATTCAGCAATGCTCTGGCAAGGGATAATTTGTGTACCTTATTTAATTCTACTTTACGTTGCTTCTTGTCCAAGTATTACATATGACGAAAGGTTTGAGAGCAAAGGGTAATAATTTCTTATTGATATTTTGTTATGATTCATATTAATGTTCATAACTTTACATTAGGCAACATTTACCCTAGCTAGAGTTATCATGAAGTCTTTACATCATTAAAACTGAATTTATTTAATTATTCTTGATAAATCATTTTTACTGTTTATGTAAACTGCCTACTTATTAGTTAATCAGAATTGGAAAATGTTTAGGTTTGAATGCTGAGGTAGTACAAAGCACATGGGGGGTGCACAAGGTTAATAAGGGAACGCTTTTGGAAGAAGTAATGCTTGCAAGTTTAAAAAACATGATGGAATAGGTATGCTTGTTGATGAGGAAAGCTGTGGGTTGTTAAGGAGAGCTTGCGCAGCGCTGAAATGACTTTGGAGACTTCACATCACTTCAGTGCCAGAATGAAAGAAAGACAAAATAGTTTAGAATCCCTGGGAACCTTAGAACAGCTCAGGGGAACCCAATTGATAATCTCAACTGGTTTAAATAAAACAGTAGTCACGCATAAACACTTGCACTCAAATGTTTTCATTGAGTTTAAAATGAATTTTCACAGTGCATTAATCATGGATGCTCATCTGGAAGTGTGGTTTGTGGTTTTCCATATTTTACCTCAATAGAAGTTTTCAGCTAGAGATAAACATGTTACAGATAAGCCAAAGAGGAAGAAATTCATTTCCTCTTGATTGCAACAGTCAGAGAATGATTGCCCACTTGTTCAATCTGTTTTAGTACTTTGGTGGCACCATTTTTGGAGCTTTGACTATCTGTTGACTGGTCTGAATATGTGATTACACAGAAATACCAGGGAGGGGACAGCAAAGGTGACTCTGATGTTGTAAGCTTCACTGACTCAATAATAATGGGCCATTGTCACTGAAAGTATTTCCTCGAAGAGGAGCTGATTGGTATGTTTGGAGTGGTAAGGATGATGAATTCTTTGGGGAACATGTAGCTCTAAAGGAGCTAGGAGATCCAAGTGGAGATTTCATGAATGTATTTGGAAATACTTGCCTGGAGTCATGTGGAGAGATTAGAACTGGAGGTTTTAAATTGGAAGTCATCTACTCATAGCCGTAGGGGTGAGAAAGACCATCTCTCCAAGGAAAAAAGAAAGATAAACTAAAAGGCCTCATCACATTACCAGGATAACTACCATCACAGGAGGAGAAAGCTGGGCAACAAAGAAGATAGCCATCCTGACCTCCTTGATGTTCCTGAACCCACCAAACATAGCCCCCTCAGGGCTTGTACCTTCCATCTTCAGTCTGGAATGTTCTTCCCACAGAGTTAGAGGTGTCCTTTGTGCTCCCATTATACTCTATGTTTCTGATGCTACATTCACCATAGAGTATGACACTTACCTGTTTAGGTTCTTGTCTGACCTGCTACACAATACATATTCATTGAACGAATGAATGGCAGAAGTGGAACGAAAAGAGATTGTGCTCAGCATCACATTTCAGAAATCAACATCTTGGAGTTCTCATAAATTGGTCAGATGACATCTTATTTCAAGGATGCCCATTGTGTGTCAGGCCTTCCTGGAACAAAGACCAGACATTTTTAAACAATGTCAACAGGACTCTCTCCATTTTGGGCTCAGATTTTCTAAGTACTGGCCTCATCTTCAGGCAGGCTTTCTCTAAATGGCAGCAAAGTCAACATTCACTCCACAAAAATGATTCTGTCTCTGCTGAGGTCACTTGCCTACCTCTGTGAAACTAGGGGAGGAGAGGCCTCTTATGGGACTACCCAGGAGAGATATGGGGACAGTTTTGAAAGCAGAGAATGATATGGGGGCAAAACCAAAAAGTAACAAGTCCATTCTAGAATCATAAAAGAAGCCATCAAGTGGCATAGCGACCTGAAACAATAGTAAGGAGCAGAAGGAGAAAAGGAGTAAATTCAATCTGCCTCTTCTCCATCTTACTGTCAAAATTACAATCTGCTGTCAGGAGGAAGGATTCTGGGTCCCAGGATTGTCTCTGTTGTCTGTTTGAGGTTCCATAGATGAAGGAGAGTTGAAAAATCATCAGCTGTCAATAAACCCATTTGTCAGCATTAGAATATTTAGCCTCAGTATTTTCATCTTTTCAAACCTTGCTTTTGGTTTGATATGAAAATAAAATATATGAAAACTTTATGCAAACTTCATAAAGTTCTCTAATGTCATATATAAAATGATATCAGTACAGCATGGGCTTTGTAAATAGATCCAGGTCCAAAGCCTGCTCTACCATTTGCAATCTGCGTGAAGCTGAGACAGATGACTTAAGCTTTTGTGTCTCATTCTCTTAGGTACTTACCTTAGGGGTTAAAGGAAAAGCATTTGGAACATTGTCCAGTGCAACAGTCAATACTGGTAGGTATTATTGGCATTATTGTTGTGGCTTAAGAATTGTTTTATTATGGTAAAATATACATAACATGAAACTTACCATTTTAACCGTTGTAAGGTGTGCCTTTAAGTGGCAGTAAGTACATTCACATTGTTGTGCAACTATCACCACCATCCATCTCCAAAACATTTTCATCTTCCCAAACTGAAACTGTACCCATTAAACACTATCTCCCCATTTCTCTCTTCCTCCAATACCCTGATAACCACTGTCCTACTTTCTGTCTCCATGAGTTTGCCTATTCTAGGTACCTCATGTAAATGGAATTATACATTTGTCCTTTCGTGTCTGGCTTATTAAAAAATTTTTTTTAGTTACAAAAGCTAAATCCATACGTTTTAGTCATTGATTCCTGAGGTTCCTGTATTACACGGGCCCTAATAAATATCCCTAAATTCCATCATCTTCTTGCTAGTATCTACTAATTACAATCTCACTTGGAGAAAAATAGTCTCCACTGTGCATGCTGTAGATGTCCAATTTGTGTCCACGAGCATCACAGAAGCAAAATTTTTCTTAGGGACTATAAAATCTGAAAATATTTCTGAAAGGTAGCCCTTAAATACTTCGGTGCTTTCATGGTGTATGAGGATACAGTTTTGACAAATAGAAATGGTGAGCAATAGGATATATTGGAGTATATGAGGAAGCCATTTGGTGTAAACCTAATTCAGCCAGACTTGGTTTTTCCAAAAGGGCCTGACATGGCATTGAGCAGGCATTGTATATCTGCATTAAGCATGTCCTATGGCAAGAACAAATGCACTTAGGATAAAGATGCAACTTCCCCCGACATTGGCATTTCCTTAAGGATAAGCATCTCTCCTTAGGCTAGGAACTGATTGCTGTGCTCACCTGTGACCACCTGGCTCTAGACAAAAGATCAGCCACCCTGCATGTCCACTGAGACAGCAGACCTACTACCTGCTGTGTCCATCAATCGCTGTGCCGACAGAGCAGTCTCGTGACTATTGTAAAAGGGACATTTCAATCATATGTGAAACATCCTCTTTGAGGGTATATAACCACTCTGTACACCTCACTGCTTTGGTGCCCTTCTTTCTTTGGGGAAGGAAGGCCCCACACTATGGTCCTCACATTTTGGCTCAGAATAAACTCACCTAAATTTTCATTTATAGAGTGATTATGGATTATTTGCGTCAACAGTTTTCAGCTTGAGAATCGCAGCTCCTTAGTGATCAGCCTCACGACTCCTCTCCCAAAGTAAGTTATACAGTCAGCAAAATAGATGGCAACAAGCCATAAATATTTATTATTAAAAAATGACGAAGGCCTAAATCAAGAGGTAAGATTAATTATTCAGAAAAAGTTCTATTTTTAAAAAGTTCTCTCACAGATTTGTGGCAATTATACAACCTATTTCTTTTTATCATGTATGTGAGCTCAATGAGCTACTGCCCTGCCTGGCAAGTCTACATTCCTTCAGTTCTGCATAATAATGCCAATTCCTGGATAAAAAGCAAGAATGGTTAAGCGTGTAACAAGTACCAAGCAAGTTGTTTCTGTAGCAACAAATCACCCACACAAAATCTCTTATGGTTTTTACCTCTTTACTACAATGCAACTCTTTTCAATGCAAATGTGGCTGCATCCATCAAATGGAACGTCCTAAAACTGCTGCTTGAAAATCTGGGAGCAGACTGTTTCTCTTCAGCTCAGCTCCTTTGCACCCTATCTTTCTGCAGTCCATGACCCAGATTACAGTAATTGCTAGTGTATATGCCACTTCTTCTGCTTTCTTTCTACAATCTTGGGCAAGCAATTATCTCTGAACCTGGGCTGTTTCATCTGTAAAACAGGCAGATTTAGACAGCTTGTGAAAATGCCTAGCACAGTGTGTAGCATATAGTAAGGCCCATAGGTACGTATTAGATGTAGGAAAGCCACATGGGAGGATATGTTGTAGTTTTCCAGTCCTTTTTCTCCTTGAGACTATTTTTCATTTCTCTCCCAACAACCATCACAGAGTCTTGCTCCAGTATTTGGGACCTGAAATTTCCACGTCATTTGCCCTTCTGCTAGCAAGGCCTCTGCCTAGCAAAACCTAAGACTGCAGGCTGGGAATCACTGCATCTCATCCAGACTCTTGGCCCTCAGGACTCTGCCTGCTGCTTTGCAGAGCAAGTTTGATAGCCTCCTATCTCTAGCTTTTAAGCATTAAATGAAATGACATTGACTCAGACAGACATTTGAAAGGACACTGTGATAACCAAGAGAGGCAAAGATTCTGCTGAAACAAAAGCGAAAAAAGTGTTTATATTTTACATTAACCCTGGGCTTTTTGTCAGAAAAGGTGATGTTACGTTCAGCATATACTTTTTTTTTTTTTTTTAAAGATTTTATTTTTTCCTTTTTCTCCCCAAAGCCCCCCGGTACATAGTTGTGTATTCTTCGTTGTGGGTTCTTCTAGTTGTGGCATGTGGGACGCTGCCTCAGCGTGGTCTGACGAGCAGTGCCATGTCCGCACCCAGGATTCGAACCAACGAAACACTGGGCCGCCTGCAGCGGAGCGCGCGAACTTAACCACTCGGCCACGGGGCCAGACCCAGCATATACTTCTATTTCTTTAAACAATTATGCTAGTATTTTTTGAGTGCTTGCTACAGCCCAGGCCCTGGTGCTAAGCATCTCGCATATATTATTTCAATTAATCTACCCAGCAATGCTAGGAGATAGGTGCCACTCATACCCATTTTATAGGTAAGGAAACCAAGGCCTAGAAGGGGTAAGTAATTTGCCTAACTTCACACAATGACTGACAGAACTGAATCAAAAACAGGCCGGCCTGAGAACCCAGTCTGGCCGCCACGCCAGGGTGTTCAGTGGTATGTTCAAATGCAGTTCCTCAATACAGGAAAGACAGTACTGCGTATCCCCCTAAATCGGGAAGCCTCTGGAGGGCTTTAAATGCTTGTCCTTTTTACTGCACTTTTTGTTCCCCTCTTGTCCTCTTTATTTTTCTTTTATTGAGGTCCTCAGGTTTAACTTTTTTAATACTAAAATCCATCTGTTCTCTGTTGCTTGCAGTGAGAAACATAAGGCTTCGAGAGGGCCGCACCCCGCACATGTCAGAAAGTCCCCGTCAAGGGCGTGGCAGCACAACAGGCTGAATCCCTTCAAGGGTAAATGGCGAGCTCAGTGATTCCTGTGGTTGGAATTTTTCTTTTATAATCAAAATAGTAAGAATATTTGATTAATTTTCTGTGAAGCTGTGCCTGTAAATTAAGAATTATGAATGCCCAAATATGCACAATATTTTATTTCTTTAAGTAAGAAATATAGAGTCCATTTGTAGAATTTATTGTCTATATGAAAAAAAATCAGCAATCACTGATCAGATTTCATGTGGGTGATAGCAGCTGTCACCAGAGTGGGTCCACAAGGGAGTGTCTTGGGAAGGTTCTATTTCTTCTATTGGAATTTTGACTTCTATGTTTTTTAGTTCATTATTTTTTAATTTTTATTTTTATATACTTTATAATGTATATAAATGTTTTAAAATATACATAACATAATTTATATTTGAAATTATGTTCTATGTCCATTATAATATGTTATATATATATATATATACACACACACACATAAATAAGAAGTACATGTTCAAAACAGAAATGAATGATCATAAAAAGCCTGGAGAGCATGGCTGAGAGATCTCTTGAATTATAAAATATTAGGAATTCTCGTGAATTTGAGACTTAAACTTCAAGCTTTCTAAAATAAAATAAGCATTTATTTTTTGTAATCCAAACAACCAGAAATTTTTGAAAGATACAGTATTTCCATAAGAAAGAGCTAAACCATAAATAAATATATCAGATGATAAAGTGAAAAGCCCACTTGTAGGATATACCAGGTTCATCTACATTAATGTATATGACGATTAAAAGCCATAATAGCATCCTTGGGGCTTTGCAAAATTTTTATCCTCTAGCCTAAACTGTCTTAGTTGCCTCTTGTCTAAAAGTAAGATAATATATAGTGCCAGTTATTGGTAAATTATTCTTTTTCAAGTTGGTTGCCTACACCTTCAGTGGCTCCATTTGTCCTGCTGTGACCTACAAGATTTTCTAGTATTCTGATGGTATCCAATCCTACCTCATCGCTCTCCCCAACTCTCCTCCAAGTCTGTGCTACGTTCACTTCTCTTAACAATTTTCCTGCCTTTGGACATTTGCAGGATCCTTTTCCTTTTCATGAGAGAAAATCCCTTCCCTGTCTTTTGCCTGGCTGACCTCTTCCCACCCTTTCAGTCTCAGCTAGAATATTTTTCCTTCTCCAAAGTTCATATTAGTTGCTTCTGCTGTGTGCTCCGAGGCATCCTGTACTCTTCTATCCTTTAACATTTATGACATTGCATATTTAGATATCTGTCTTGCAACCCTAAATTTGTAATACTCACCTCACATTTCTGGCATATTGGACTATCCGATCACAATTCCCTGGACCCAGGTCTGGATGGAGAAATAATGGGGCGTGACTGAAGCCTTCCTACTTGGGTGAGGCAGAAGTTTCTCTGGGCCTTAAATGACACTGCACACATACCCTCATCAGCTGGTTTGTACTTTGGGGACTGATTATTAGCGGCTTTGATATCTTCACTTAAATCAATTACTTCCCCACTCTTTTTTTTTCTTTTGCTTTTCTCCTTCTTGTCTTCTCTTCTTTCTTCTGTTTGTTAGACTGACATGTTAGCCCTGCTAATATTTCTAGTTTTTCTCCATATACCTACAGTCTATGGGAAATTAACATTGGTCTTCTAGGTAGTGTTGGGAAAAACTTATGCACTGATCCAGAGAATGGCCAGCTGAGAAATGCTGCTGAGCAGAAGGCAAGAGAATGCACTACAGCATGGAAAGGATCAAGCTGATTTCAGATGAGACAAGATTTAGTAGGATATTTGACCCTTGACCCATAATTAGTCTTTTAATGCAAATTTTCCCTAATTTGGGGAAAAGAATTAGACTCTTCTTTCTCAATTCCTAATGTTTTATTTTTAATCAAGAAATGCATTTTCTCTATCTTTATTTCCACTTGACTCTTGGGCAAGGATGTTAGAAATTATGCTGTCAGCAAAGTTGTATTTGATTATAAAGGCAAAAGCATTGCAGAATCATTTGAAATTCTATTTTGTTTATGTCCTAATTCAAATATGACCTTGACTTTATTTAATTGCAATAGATGGTATATTATAACCACTCCTCAGCCATTTTTCTGGATCATGAATTCAGATTTATGTTATTCTCCTGTTAGTTGATTTGAAAAGTGTTTTATTTAAGTTTCCATTGTGTTGAATATTTCTTTTGTGAATCTGAATTGCAGATTTGCTCTACCCTCTCTCCCAGAGCTAACTTAAACCCAACAGACAGATGATCTTAAAATAGGCACCATTCTCAAGAGTTATTTTTACAATAATTTTCTATTGCCTCTAGTGGTATTGTTGGCTTTAATATCTTCTCAAGATTGTGCCTTGCAAAGCACAGCAAATTAATTTACTTAATTTGTCAATTTCTTAGTGTCCAAAGTTTTCTTTATATCTTTAACAAACAGGGAAAATTATTTTAACTAGCCAGAAGTTAAAGGGTGAAATTCTTATTTAAAGTCATTATTTGTCTTTTAATGGTTGAATATATGGTGAAGTAAACATTCTAAGTTTCACATTTATTAGAGTTATTGTGGGGGCCTGGAATTGGCCACCCCAAGATATGTCTCTTTGACATGATGATTATTTGGGGCTGGTTACTTTGCAGACAGGAAAGCAACTGAAAAGTAGAATTTACTTACCTTTTGTAAGAGACATTTACATTGTAAAGGAAATCTCCATCTGTAAAGATGTCTCCCTCTCTGTACCAAGAAGAAGGGGGGATGACCTTATCTCTAGAAGCTCTTAATCAATGGGGAAGGCAAGGACTTAAATCTGCATTTGTTTATTGTGCTTGTTTGGTAACCTCCTGTAACTGACTCTCACCACCCCCAACATCCTCCTTTGTCTTTAGCTGGATATGATATTTAAGGTGGTGGCTTCAGCCATTTTGGCGAGTTGCTCAGCCTGAGCCTCTCCCATGTATACATGTTATAAAGCTTTGTTTAATTTTCTCCTGTTATTCTGTCTCATGTGAATTTAATTCATTCTCCAGCCAGAAGAACCCAGAGAGGGTAGAGGAAATGTCTTCCTCCCCTACATTATCATAGTAATTGTCAATGATACAGTCCAATGAAAAGTACGAATGATTGATTGGAAGATCATGTGTATGTAGAGCAAGATGTAGAGAATCTAGAAAATACAGATAAACGAAAAGAACATAATCACCCATAATCTAATTATCCAGAGACAACTACTGTTAATATTTTAATATTAATCATTTTTGTCATACTTTTTGTATGTGTATAAAACTAAGTGAAAATAATAGTGTACAAATAGTGTGCATTGAATACCTATTTGTGGAAAATGATAGAAAAAGACAAAGTCTCCTTAGGTTGTGGTGGTTGTTTTTGTTTTTTGATAGAACACTTCCTGATTTTTAATACAGAAATCTTATGGAAAAAAATACATATCTCAAGTCAACACTTCATGGTCAGTTTTTAATACAGAAAGAAATATATATTTACACCCAGCAAACTTAATACAACAATTTTAACAAAACAATGCTTGGGAAAGCCTCACATTATAGTATGGGCACAATCGATAGTTAAGAATCAAATGTACATGTTTTGGGAAGATCACTTGTGTCAACAAAGGTCATCTGCTTCCTTGAGGTTGGTACCTGAAGATGCCTTATTCATTTATAAAAAGTAAAAGTTTTTAAATAATTCTATTAATTAATGATTATGAAGCAATGTTTTAAGCAATTTATATCCTTATATGATAGCTCTCTACATATATGTAGGCATTCTGCTGTGGTTTATATATGATTTATGAACTTGGGGAATTGGAGGTTGACATGACGCATTATAACTTCTGCATTAGAATGATGAAAAATAGGCACCTGCTTAGCATTTTCCTGCAGATTTTCAGGACTGCATTATTAATGTTAATAATACATTACAGGTGTTAATATTAATTATATAGCCATGTGAGATGCCTGTAAATGTAATTGTTTGTGTGTGCATAAACAATTTCTGGAATCATATACAAGAAATTGGTATCATTGGTTGCTCTGTGGCTGAGGACAGGAATGCCCATTTTGAACCATGTGTATATGTTAGCTATCAAAAGTGGAATTATAAAAATACGACTGAATATAATGTGAAAAATACACTCATAAGCCTTTGAAGATGACTAATTTTATCTATTTACAGAAAAAGCAAACATGATTTAACCTTAGTGATTCAAGATTTCTATCAGTATTAATTATGCAATGAATTACTAAGGGCCTAATGAGATATAAGGAGATGTTTACATCCATAGTGGATTCCAACTGGTGGTTTTCAAGTTCTAGTTAGGTATCCAGTGGTCCCTTTAAGGAGCAATTGGACATGAGCTGGCATGCACTGGGATATCTCATTAAGGAGGACTTTGAGGAGAGGGAGAGAAAGAGAGGCAAGGGAGAAGAAAGAGATAGAGGGAGACAGGAGAAGGAAAAGAGAGAGAGAGAATAGAGAGAGAGAGGAGGGAGAAGAAACAGAGGGAGAGAGGAGAGGGAGAGAGAGAGGAAAAAGAAGGACTGGGGCAGGGGATGAGGGGAGGGAGAAGGAGAAGTGGAAGGAGGAGGAGGAGAAGGAAGAAGAGGAGGAGGAGGAAAAGGAGAGGAGAAGAAGAGGAAAGAGAAAAGAAAGAAGAAAAAGAAAATTGCCCTGAGAGTTTCCCACTTTCTGCTTTCTTCTGGCTGTTTATCTGATTCACAATGCATTGCTCTCAGCTACAACTTTTGTTACCTCCCCGATCAGCTCCAGGCATTTCTTAATGACCTCCCAGATACAGCTTGAGCTGCTAAATGACATCCTGCCTCTAGAAACAAAGATTGAACTTCCTTCCTGTTCAATTATTTTTGGAACTGCCCTATGTTTTTTGCAACCCTCATCCTTAATGTGTCTAGCTCCGGTTCACTGTAGAAACTGGATACTACTTTGTTAGGCTGTGACAGAAACTCTCAGCAGCCTTATCCATCTGCAGAGTTTTAGAGGCACGTGTTCTAATTGCTCTGATTTATTTAAGATAATTCCAAAGCCAGGCTTTATTCCCATGTGCCTTAATCTCAAAATACAGATTTTTCCCTGTGGGAAAAGGGTAATGAATGAAGTGATTCCTGGCTGCTTCTCAGCCTGTTCACCCTTCTTCCGCCAAGCATTCATCCTCCAAACTTTTCTAGTGATGCCTATTTGAAAATTTTTTTCTTTTGCTTTTAAGTACCCTTCTTAGCTTTGGTAATCAGGTACCCATTCTTCGCCACATGCCATGTGTACTGGCTTATTATGAAAATCTAGTCCTGGCTGATATAAACTGCATAGTTAGTGGCCTCAGTGGGTGGGTTTGACCTAGTTTCCTTTTAGATCTTTAGCTACCTGATTTACATGGCATCTGTCACAGCCATAAGAAGTTCTGATGACTATTAAGTTTTATCAAGGCTTGGTGTCACTTCCTCTTGAGGACTCATGACAGTTAAGGTTGATTACTTTAACATGATTAATTTCCAAACCACCAATAGCTCTTTAAATAACAGAAAACTATCAGAAGTCCTCCAACAGCCAGGCTGATGCTCTGTCCTAAAAGTTTTAACTGATTTTCCTAGGAATATTGTTCCTTAATGTTCCTCAAGCAATTCTCCACTTGAGAATTTCGAAGCTCCCAACATAGGCTGTACCAGACCAGCTAGCCCCAAAGCCTTAGTTGACATCAGCTGGAACCCCTGTTTTTATTGAAAAGAAGTTCCATTACTGTCATCCTGTCAAGGAAGTACGAGATGGACGTGTTACACCCCATGCAATGATGACTCTTCTCATTATCCGCACAAGCACCCTAATGCAGCCCAAGTTCCTATAAGATGTCTTTACCAGGTCTGCTTTGTTATCTTCCCCATAACAGTTCCGTCTGCTTCCTCATTTCTGCCTAACATCAGTTTGGATGCCTTGACTTTTCAAATGAAATTTTTGAACTTTAACAACATGTTAAAGCTCTATGCTTGCAGTCAATGATCCTTGCCCTTAATGAACATATTTAGGGAAAAAAACACATATGCCTAAATTACCATGATACAAATCAGTAACTTGTATGCTGTATAGGAGTCCAAGCAAACTGCAATAGATGTTCAGAAGAAAAGACCTCTGACTGGAATGGTAGAAAACTTCATGGAGGAAGCGGTGTCTATGGAGGTGGCAGCTAAGATTTGAAAGCTGGCTAGATTTTTGCACCACAATTAGAAGAAGGAGGGTTGGCATTTCAGACAGAAGAAATATTCAAGTAAATGTAAGAAGATATGAAATTGTATTGTTCAGAAAACCACCATCAGTCCAGTTTTGACTGAAAAATAGAGTATAGGAAACATAATCTATGTAGGTTAAGGCTGGAAAGACATTTTGGGGTCAAACTGTGGCATGCTTTGCTTTCCTAAATTAAGGAATTGATCTAATCTGCAATAAAAGAGAACTGTCAGGATTGAAACAATGCTTTAGCGAGTAATTTGATAGTGGAATACAGAATTGATTGGTTAGGAAGGATGGAAAAATAGTAAAAAGATTATTGAAATAGTAGTAAAGCTCTTTTATAGTGTTATAAGCAGGAATGTAAAATAAGTGAGTGTAATAATAAGAGAGTGGAAAATAAGTGATGTGAGAAAAACTATGAAAAAATAGTATCAATGTAAGGCAACAGCTAGGTATTGATCAACCTGATAGATGACTCAGAAAGAAAAGGAATGAGCTCTTACTCCTTTTTTTGTACCCTATGCAGCATCTATCATTTTGCTTTGCACATGGTAGGTGTTCTATATATATGCATTCAAGAGGTTCTAAATGACAGGCCAAGAGCTATATGCTGAAGAAAGTGCACAGGCCTGAGTGCCTGCACTTTTTAGTATCTGATTTCACTATTCAAGATGTTTCTGGGTAAGCTGGAGCCAACTTTGTTGCAGCTAGTTGAAAATATTAGATTTATAACTACTTGGAATTGAACTGTATTACAATACTTTTTATATGTTGTCATTTTGATTCTTTTGTAATTTATTCCAAATTTTAGAGTATGCCATCGTTAATATTAATCCTTACCTTTTATTTACAAAAGTAATATGTACTTGTAACAAATTCACAGAATATAAATGCATACAGAATAAGTGAATCAAATTCCAAGGCCCCTGGAAACCTGGCAGTTAATATCATGAGCCAAGTTTGACACTGAGCAGGTCACATACTTTTTAAAAGGGACAGCATTTCCCAGCTCCAGCCAGTTGTTGCCAAGCAAGAATACAGGCCCTTGGTTTCCAAATATTCTCATTTTTTTAAAGAGAGCAGGAAATACAGGTTTTCTCAGGAATTCTTTTGACTTTGAAAACATTAATTCTCTAATTCTCTCTTTCTCATTCTCTCTCTGTTGCGTACAGAATATATCAGCTGGTTGAATCTAGCCTGTAGGTCACCAGTTTGTAGTCTCTGATATGCAGTAAAGAGGTCAAAGTCTTTCTGCCCTTTAGCCTCATTCCCTAAAGATATGCATGGCTAACAATTTGATGTATGTCTCGAGAAACATGTCAAGTCTCTTATTCTATAAATTACTTTTTCTTTTTTTCAGAGGAAGATTTGCCCTGAGCTGTCACCAATGTTCCTTTTTTTCGCCTGAGGAAGACTATCCTTGAGCTAACCTGTGTTGCCAGTCTTCCTCTACTTTGTATGTGGGTCACCAACAACATGGCCCCATGCTAACAAGTGGTGTAGGTCCTCACCTGGAGTGTGCTGAACTTTAACCACCAGGCCACTAGGCCACCCCCTATAAATTGCTTTTTTGAAGTCAACAATAGATTGAGGACATTTTATATGCCAGCATATGTAGATGCTCTCTCCTCCATCTCTTCCTTCTTCTTCCTTCCCTCAGAGTTTTTCATTGTTAGGCTTACATAATTAAATTACCTATTCATCTCCTCTTAAGAGAAACAGATTATTTCTGTTTTTCATTACAGTTGCCAATAAATGGACACCCTTACGGACATATCTTCATACTCTTCTGCTAACATAGATTTTATGATGTGATGTTACCAGATGGGTCCAAAGGCATGTATGAGCATTTGAAGTTTTAATGGATACTTCTGAATAGTACTCCCAAGATACTTAGATTGTAAGAGAGCGGGAGCTTTCTCGACTCTTGTAAATACCGAGTATGATCTTAAACAATTTTCTTAGTCTGAGTAAAAAAGTTGTATTTGATTATTTTTTATTGGTGAGGTTGAGCATCTTTCCCAATGCTAATGGGCCATTTGTATTCTTCAATAAATTGCTTGCTCACGGCTTTTGCTCATTTGCCCACTAGGTTGTTTGTCTTGGTTACTGATTGTAGGAGTTTAATATTTTCTCCCATCCTGTTTGCTTTAGGCTATAGTTTATGTAGTTTATCTTTGGGTTGTTTTTCACTGTATGGAAATTTTAATTTTTTATATAATCAAATCAGCAAATCACCAAATATTTCCTATGTGGCTTCTGAGTCTAGGTCATGCTTGGAAAGGCCATTTTCTCTTCAAGATTATAAAATTATTCACCTATATTTTTCTGGTATATATGTTTATATATACATATATTATATACTACTATATTGACTTTAGATATTTAATTCATATGAAATTAACTTTTCTAAATGATTGGGGTGGAGATCTAACAGTTTTCCCTCAAATGTTTTGAAGTGTCACCTTTGTTGTATACGATTTCCCATACATATCCGAGTTTATTTTTGGCCTCTCTATGCTGCGCCATTGATATATTTATCTATTCTCGTCAGCAGTACCAGATCTGTAAACGTCTGTAGTATTATACTGCACTTTTATATCCAGTAGGGAGCTCCTTTTTCATTATTCTTTTAAAAATATTTCTTGACTATGCTGGAGTATTTACTCCCTAGCTACATTTTAAATCAATTTGACATAGTGAGTTTTCTGATTCAGTAATATATTATGTATTACTATTAATCCAGGATTTCTACAATGTTATTTGAAAAAGTTTTAGAGTTGATTCCAAGGTATTTTATAATTGGAGTTGCAGGTGAGTGAGATATTTTTTATAACATTTTATTGCTTAGATGCGGTTGTCATATAGGAGAGCTATTGTTATTTATAGAATCTTTTGGCGGACTATCTTATCTAACATAATTATTTCTAAGCTGGTGATTTCAGTTCTTTGTCTTATAGGATGTTGAGAAGAAAATGATCAGTGAGTTCAGTTGCTTCAGAAGGACGCTGAGGTTTGGCAGCCTCGTGGTTCTCTCTGAAAGTTTGCTTGCTCAGAGTAGGCTATAGTTTTATGTGACCTATTAATGCTCCACAAAAGGGAAATGAGGTGGGCTCCCAATACTCTGGAAACTCTCAGGACTAGGTAGTGTTGATAACATAAATTATAAAGCAAATTAACTACTAATTAAAAATAAATTAGGATGTTGGCATGCATTCTCAAAGGGACAGCAGCACTCAATTTAAAGTTCTGAAGAAAGCTATTATGAATGATTGTTTCAGAAGGCATTGGTTTGAAATGTTTGCACAATGATTCAGCACTTTATTGAGGTGGAATTTTAAAAAATTAATTGACGACCAACTTGAATCAATAAACATATAGCAATGGGATTACTTTAACAGGTGAAAAATATCAAGACCTTTTATATGTAAACTCCAACAAATATTTCCTGTAGCAGCAGTAACCATTAAAATTTTACAGAGCGTTATAGTTTATATTGCTCTTTTATATATGTGAGGTCATTTAATCCTCATAAAGATCCTGTGAGATGGAAAATGAGGCTCTATGTTATCTTTGCTTTCCCAGTGAAGAAGCTGAGGTTTAATGAAGTTAAATGAGTTGTCCAAATACATATAACTCTTAAATGGTAAACTCTTAAGTAGATGCAATTCTGCTGAGGCTTATGCAAATTTGCATTGGAATCCTTACTGCTGCCTCCCAAAACATCCAGCATATTATAAAATGAGATAGGAAATATCCTGACTGTCTTGTCTTTAATCTTTGATGGCATGGTTGTGCACCCCTATCAAACACTAACATTGCATGGGCATACCAAAATGCTTCACCATGCAAGTCTGAATATTGCTTTTCTGCCATGGCCAATGAAAGATTTCACTAAATTCCTCCAATGTATTTGGTTTATTGTTGATATCCATTGACTTTATGCCCAGCAATTGTGTCCTATACTATAATCAATTGCAACATAATTCCAAAAGAAAATTTTCAGTTTTTACAATCCTAAATTCAATGAGCTCTCTACCTTCTCATTGGTATGACTATTTGATGTTCATAAGGATTTGACATTTTTGTGAGTTTCAGAATCTAGAATATTTTTAAAAGCATTTCTGAACTTTCCATAACTATCACTTTTTAAACAATTGTGATGCTGTAGAACTTCTTGAATATTATTTTTCTTCTCCCAAATATCCTCTTCCCTGGTGGAAAGGGGCTAGGATAAAAGATGGCAGAATATTAATGGATTAAGTGTATCTATAATAGTCTATTTTTATTTTCAAGGAATTCCAGTGGATGTTCTATTGATGGCTGAGTCAAAGGAATCAATCTTTTCTTCCAAATTCTTAAGATTAAAATATTCTGAGTATAGGGGCTGGCCCATTAGCATAGTGGTTAAGTTCATGTGCTCCGCTTTGGCAGCCAGGGTTCACTGGTTCAGGTCCTGGGTGTGGACCTATACATCACTCATCAAGCCATGCTGTGGTGGCATCCCACATACAAAATAGGGGAAGATTGGCACAGATGTTGGCTCAGTGACAGTCTTCCTCAAGCAAAAAGAGGAAGATTGGCAACATGTTAGCTCAGGGCCAATCACAAGTCTTTCTATGTAATATTCTAGCATCTGTGTAGTAGTCTCACTTATTTCTGTGAGTTGTTTGCTGTTTACTTGGTTAAAAAGTAAGATATTACCATAAAGAGTCAGAATGGCATATTCCCTTGTTACCAGTAGAGAATTCTCCAAAGGTTTGTTTTCTTAGTATCACTTTTTGCGTATAATTAATCTTACCAAGGATGCTTCAGGTTGCTTGAGTGTGAGAGATGTTGGAAATGTACCATAAAAGGTTTTAAACATTAATTTTGATTTGAACACATACTCCCTATATTTCTCCACCAATGAAATATGGCAAGCAGCCTCTGTATCAATTAACATTTAATTACAGGGTTTTTCTTTATGGTTGAAAAGAAGAAGTTGGTCAGAATAATTATTCCTGAAATATATTGGCATTTACTATGTAGCAGGAACTATACTAAAAACCTAATAGCACAGAGAAATGGGCAGCTAAGAAACCTGTAGTTGTGCAAGGTCACAAAACTAAGTGGTGGGGACAGGATTCAGTCCAGGTCTATTTAAATTTAGAGCCTGAAGATTTAGCCAGACATATAGCTACAGAGGAGCAGAGGGAATATTTGGCTTCCCATGAACATGTTCTTCAAAAGATGTATCTTTTTAATATGAAAATTAGAATGCTATGTTGATATGATAGTTGTTATGACTAAGATAGTGGCAGTAATGTGAAAATAATAATGTTAGAATCTGGCAACAACCCTGCTTTTAATCACTACACTGCAGTATTTCCCAGGACTCTGAGTAGTTCACCAGAAGAATTTTTTTCTTGTTTTGTCTATCTACCCATTACTTAATTATTTATTACCTGGTTATTTATTATTTATTACCTGATTACTTGTTTTCTAGTTTTAGAAGTGTCCCAGAATCAGATATTACTTTTTTTTTTTTTTCAACTTCTCACATTTGGAGAGGAAATATGTGGTCTTCTCCAAATCCTAGAATCCCTGGAGGGACTGGATGTCTTTCTTCCCCCACAATAATAATCCTGTCTTCTATATGAAGACAGTGTCGGTAGGTCACAAAATGGAGTTACTTTTCCTGCTAGCGGTGGTGACTACACTTAGGTGTAGTCCTATTCTTTCACTTGCCCTGGTGACATATATTCTTGGGACATCTGGGAAGATTCAATAGGTTAGAGAAGCTTGTAAATGATCTTGGAATGTTGAGCTACAGCTTTAGTAGAAAGAGTACAGATGTACCCCCACAATCTTCATTACTGGAAAAAGACTTCAGAGTGTCCCTCATACTTAGAATCTCATTCATTAGGTTTTCAACAGCAAAGACTTTCTGCACACAAGTAGATGATAGAGAGCTTTGTTAGAAATTAATTATGATCCAGGATTTGGCAAAAGCTTGCTTAAGATGTTGGACAATGCTACAGTCTATTCAACAAGATAACCAATGTCTGAATCTGTGTTGGGATAGCTCATTAGCAACTAAAAAATTTATCCACATCATCCCGGCCTTTTATGGGTTGAATTGTGTCCCTACAAATTCATGTGTTGAAGTTCTAACCTCCAGTAACCTCAGCATGTGAACTTATTTTGAAACAGAGGATTACAGATGTAATTAGTTAAGATGAGGTCATGTTGCAGGAAGGCATAATCAAACATGACTTGTGTTATAAAAAGGAGAAATTTGGACACACAGACACGCACAGTGGGAGAACACCAGGTGAACATGAAGACAGAGATGGAAGTGATGTGTCACCTCTAAAACCAAGAAATTCTAGATTGTTAGCAAACCACCAGAAGCTAGCGGAGCAGGATGGAGCAGATTATCCCTCACAGCCTTCAGAAGGAACCAGTTCTGCCAACATCTTGATCTTAGACTTCTGACAATAAATTTCTGTTGTTTGAGCAACCTAAGGTTGTGGTAGTTTGTTACGGCAGCCTTAGGAAACTAGTACATGGTCCTTCACAGAAAGATCTTCAATCTTAATTAAATATTAAGTATTAAATATATTTCTCTATGTCTTCAGAGTGTTGATACGAAAAACGTTCTGTTTAAATAATCCTTTATATTTTGTAAAGCTATTGTTAAAGACTCCAGACAGTCTTCCAATTTTGACCAGGAATTGCTTATTGTAATTCAGAAATTAACGATTGAAAATCCTTTAAAGCTTTTTTCTCAATAATGATTAGGTGAAGATTTGTTGTTATCTAAAACTTCCTAATAGGAACATTGGAGTCAAACGGAATTTTGGTCATGTTTGAAACTATCAGTTAAAGATTACTGCTTTGTAGTTCTTAGACGCTTGGGCATTGTTTTTATTGTGCAAATTGAAAAACAATTACTGACTTCAGAGAGGAAGTTGCATGTCCTGAGCTGGTGGTGAGCCGTTTCATAATTCATTGTATGCACTTACAATCTCAGTGGAAATCTAGAACTACTACAGAGTAAAAGGAAGACAAGAGGCTTGGCTAGTGGACAGAGCATTTGGGCAAACTTAGGTTACAGGGGGTAAATGCTTGCGGGCTAGAAGGAGGGGTGCAATTCAGAGAAGAAACTGAAAATATAAAAGAAAAAAGGGGGACAGAAGCACAAGGTTGGAAGAGGCAAGAGGGCTCAAGGGAGGTTAAACTTGTACTAGAGGAGGGATACGTTCGTGGAACTAGAAAAGAAAGGGGAAAGGTGAGAATCAGTATTGATTTGTTCAGTTTTGCGAGGGAAGTTGAGGGATGTCAGATGGCATCTACTGTTTCAGTAAGATACAAGTGAGACTAGAGTTTGAAGAGGGGAAATGTGCAGGATGATATATGTGAACAATGTGATGGAAAGTCAACTAAAGATGAGTGAAAAAAATTGTTGAGGTGAATGAGGGCTGGGGTGAGATTGCATATCACATCTGTTACAGAACAATCAGCTAGGCTGTGCTTTCTAAATTCAGGTGTCTGCACCCTTGGGTTTATCAGCAGTGTGCCTAGGATACACAATGGCATAGGAAGAGAGTATGTCTTCCTCTAGGGTTAATTTACTTGAAACATTTGTCATGAAATAAAATATTTAAAAAATATTTTAATATAGATGGAACAAAAATTAGGGCACATTTTTTTCTATTTTATTTTTTATTGAGGTTATGATAGTTTACAACCTTGTGAAATTTCAGTTTTACATTATTATTTGTCAGTCATATTGTAGGTGTACCACTTCACTGTTTGTGCCCACCCCCCAACCCCCTTTCCTCTGGTAACCACTAATCTGTCCTCTTTGCCCATGTGTTTATTTATCTTCCACATATGAGTTGAATCATACAGAGCTTGTCGTTCTTTATCTAGTTTATTCTGCTTACATAATACTCTCAAGGTCCATCCATGTTGTGAATAGAATGATTTTATTCTTTTTCATGGCTGAATAGTATTCCATCACATATATATACACCATATCTTCTTTATCCAATCATCAGTCGATGGGCACCTAGGTTGCTTCCACGTCTTGGCTATTGTGAATAAAGCTGCAATGAACATAGGGGTGCTTAAGTCTCTTTGAATTGCTGATTTCATGTTCTTTGGATAAATACCCAGTAGTGGGATGGCTGGGTCATATGGTATTTCTATTTTTAATGTTTTGAGAAATCTGCATTCTGTTTTCCATAGTGGCTGCACCAGTTTACATTCCCACCGGCAGTGTATGAGGGTTCCTTTTTCTCCACAATCTCTCCAACATTTGTTATTTTTTGTTTTGGTTATTTTAGCCATTCTAACAGATGTAAGGTGATATCTTAGTGTAGTTTTGATTTGCATTTCCCTGATGGTCAGTGATGATGAGTGTCTTTTCCTGTGCCTATTGGCCATCTGTATATCTTCTTTGGAGAAATGTCTGTTCATCTCCCCTGTCCAGTTTTTGATTGGGTTGTTTGATTTTTCGTTGTTGAGTTGTGTGAGTTTTTATATATTATGGAGATTAACCTTTTGTCAAATATATGATTTGCAAATATTTTTTTCCCAATTGGTGGGCTGTGTTTTTTTTTTAAAAGATTTTTTTTCCCTTTCTCCCCCTGTACGTAGTTGTATATTCTTCATTGTGGGTCCTTCTAGTTGTGGCATGTGGGACACTGCCTCAGCGTGGCTTGATGAGCAGTGCCATATCCACGTCCAGGATTCGAACCAATGAAACACTGGGCTGCCTGTAGCGGAGGGCACGAACTTAACTACTCGGCCACGGGGCCAGCCCCCTGGTGGGTTGTGTTTTGGTTTCAGTCCTGTTTTCCCTTGCTTTGTAGAAGCTCTTTAGTCTGATGAAGTCCCATTTGTTTATTCTTTCTATTGTTTCTGTTGTCTGAGAAGACATGGTGTCCAAAAAGATCCTTTTAAGACTGATGTCAAAGAGTGTGCTCCTTATATTTTCCTCTAGAAATCTTATGGTTTCAGGTCTTATCTTTAAGTCTTTGATCCATTTCGACTTATTTTTGTGAATGGTGTAAAAGAATGGTAGATTTTCATTCTTTTACATATGGCTGTCCAGTTTTCCCAACACCATTTCTTGAAGAGACTTTCTTTTCTCCGTTGTATGTTCTCAGCTCCTCTGTCGAAGATATGCTGTCCACAGATGTGTGGTTTTATTTCTGGGCTTTCAATTCTGTTCCATTGATCTGTATACCTGTTTTTGTACCAGTACCATGCTGTTTTGATTACTGTAGCTTTGTAGTATATTGTGAAGTCAGGGATTGTGATACCTCCAGCTTTGTTCTTTTTTCTCAGGATTGCTTTAGCAATTCAGGGGCTCTTGCTGGCCCATATGAATTTTAGGATTCTTTGTTCTATTTCTGTGAAGAATGTCATTGGGATTCTGATTGGGATTGGGTTGAATCTGTAGATTGCTTTAGGTACTATGGACATTTTAACTATGTTTATTTTTCCAATCCCTGTGCACGGAATGTCTTTCCATCTCTTTATGTTGTCATCAATTTCTTTCAGGAAAGTTTTGTAGTTTTCATTGTATAGGTCTTTCACTTCCTTGGTTAAATTTATTCCAAGATATTTTATTCTTTTTGTTGCAATTGTGAACGGGATTGAGTTCTTTTTCTGTTATTTTGTTTAATGTTGGAGTATAGAAATGCTGCCAATTTATGTAAGTTGATTTTGTACTCTGCAACTTGGCTGCAATTGTTGACTACTTCTTCTAGTTGCTTTCTGATGGACTTTTTAGGGGTTTTTATATATAAGATCATGTCGTCTGCAAACAGTGAGTGTTTCACTTCTTCATTGCCTATTTGGATTCCTGTTATTTCTTTTTCCTGCCTAATTGCTCTGGCCAAAACCTCCAGTACTATGTTGAATAAGAGTGGTGAAAGTGGGCACCCTTGTCTTGTTCCTGTTCTCAGAGGGATGGCTTTCAGTTTTTCCCCATTGAGTATGATGTTGGCCATGGGTTTGTCAAATATGACCTTTATTATGTTGAGGTACTTTCCTTCTATACCCATTTTATTGAGAGTTTTTATCATAAATGAATGTTGGATCTTGTCAAATGCTTTCTCTGCGTCTATTGAGATGATCATGTTGTTTTTGTTCCTCATTTTGTTGATGTGGTGTATCATGTTGATTGGCTTGTGGATGTTGAACCATCCCTGTGTCTCTGGTATAAATCCCACTTGATCATGATGTGAGATCTTTTAAATGTATTGCTGTATTTGGTTTGCCAGTATTTTGTTCAGGATTTTTGCACCCATGTTCATCAGTGATATTGGCCTATAGTTTTCCTTCTTTGTGTTGTCCTTGTCTGGTTTTGGGATCAGGGTGATGTTGGCCTCGTAGTAGGGCAAACTTTTTAAGGTAAATGAGGAACTTCAAATAAATTATTGCTTGTGGTAAGTTGCTCTTGACTATGACCCCCAATACTCCCTGGACTACAGCATGTGTCTGTTCATTTTCTTCTGCCCTTGGAGGAATGTCTATGAAAAAGTTTGAGATGCTACGGTGCTGCTCTACCCAAAAGCGTAGACAATGGGAGCAGGAACAGAGAAAGCAGAGGGTGGGTTTCTCCCTGAGATTGTTAGGGCTGTTGGCCAATGAGGTGAGGGATTCTAAGGTGCTGCGCAAGGCCCTGTAGGTGGCCTTTTACTGCACAGGCTGAAGTGATTCTCACAATCCCTCTAACTATGTCATATTATCCCTGTTTTAGAGATTTGGAGCCTGAACCTCGGAGTGGTAAACAGTTTACCTAAGACACACAGCTGATCAGTAACAAGTGAGCTAAGTGTGCTCAGAAAGACTCTGATGGTTTATAAGACCAAGAGGCAGTGGAGGGATTGGGGTCTTTTTTTTTTTTTGAGGAAGATTAGCCCTGAGCTAACTACTGCCAGTCCTCCTCTTTTTGCTGAGGAAGCCTGGCCCTGAGCTAACATGGTGCCCATCTTCCTCTACTTTATATGTGGGACGCCTACCTCAGCATGGTGTGCCAAGCAGTCCCGTGTCTGCACCTGGGATCCCAAGCGCCAAGAAGCGGAACATGCGAACTTAACCGCTGTGCCACTGGGCTGGCCCCAAGGGATTGGGGGTCTTGATGAAGGCAAAGACAGTGTCAGCAGGGGGCAGGGCCTAGGCAATGTGGAAAGACAGCAAAGGGAGGCACTCTTACTTATTAATTGTTTGACACCAAAGCCATGGCTTAGATTTAACAAAATCCTTTACGCCCCATATAAAATGTCAAATCAGTATTAGACCTCCAAGTAGCGGGAGTAAACTACAGTGGTTTAATCCTAAGTAGTTCAGTTTTTCTTCATGACACCTATTTGGAGGAAAAGAACAAACTCTAGCAGATTGTATCTTTCTGCTTGTCCTTAGTAACATGCATATAGTATGGCAAAGATTTGGGGACCTATCAGAGTTTCTGTTTCCAGCAGTTATACATCATTGAGTTCTATGTTGTCTGTGCTCAGACTCTTTTACTACTTTAAAAGACTTTTCCCATGTTAACATTAAGAGCAAACTTTTCAATTAGCAGCACTGGAAGATCACAGTAAAATTCTCACAACTTAGGAAAGTCAAAGATGCACTTGGAGTGCTGTAAGACGCCTTTAGGAGCTGTGTGCCAGACAGGTGAGAATCAGCCAGGGTGGCTCCATCCTTACCTGCATTCCCTTCCTCAGTTCAACTCATCAGGAATAGCAGCTACAGATTAAAAACAGCCATAGTAGCTCTGGTTGGCTAATCCTATCCTCATTCCTGACCCCAGAGAGGCCACTGTGTCTATGTGTTGAATGATTTTGTTAAAAAATGTCCCTCTGAAATGACATAAGCCCAGCAAAGGAAGAGGTGAACGCTGATTAGAAGGCCTTGTCTTCGTGAGCTCAACAGATTTCTTTAAGAACAAGGAGCAACCGTGGTTCTTTGTCTGGGGACTAAAATTTCCAGATTCTTTTGATATGTTTTGTCCAAACAGTGGAGGCTGATTGAAATGTTACTGATGTTCAGATTAGATGAGTTAATTGTTAACCTAATACAGAATCAACTCGCCTGACAAGTGTGCATCTGTGTTGACCAGGAGTACTTCACTCCATGCAAATCAGTTTCCTGATCAAAAGAATTTTTGAGATTGTATCATTTTGCTTAAGGCAAATGGACTAGCTTTTAATGGAAAATACTGAAAGCATAAGTAAGGCTAAGACATGTAAATGATCCTTGATTGCATTTTGAATGTCAAGTAGGTAAAAGTCCGAAAATTATTTAGTCATTCAAAAGCAGTAATGCGGAAATGTCACAAGCAACATAGGTGTTGAATTCATAAAGTACCACAACAATAAAATCTGGGAGCCGCACTGTCCTTTCCATTAGACATCTACATGGCAAGTCTGAGGATGTCTTAACAGGGAGTTTGTAGATTTTATCAGAATGACTTTCTCCTCATGAATTCCAAAGAATGAGACAGATTCTTGTGTATGCCATTAGTGCAGTTGCTGAGATTAATATCCTCCACAGGAGTGTGCAACATTCATTAAACATTTTGGTGTGTGAACTGTGTTCTAAGAATCAAGATAACTTTCACAAATCTACTTATGCTATTTTTTTAATCACTAAATGGAGAGAAGGGGTGTAAGGAGACAGGCAGTGTGAAAATAGCACTAAGAGGGATATGCTGGGAACAGACTGGAAAATCAAAAGGGTTTTATAACACTGGACAAATTCAATTTGCTTAGGAGAAGCAATTTAGAAATCACTAGGATAACATGGCCTGGAAATTAGAAATCAGAATTCGCTTTTAAGTCTATTAATCCAGACAAAAGTGGAATTTAATATTTAAACTCATGTTGATATTTCTTAATAAGTCAAGTCAAGAACATAATGTTTTTGTTTTTCAAAAAAGCAGAGAGAATTGTCTTCACTAGTTGAGGGAGCCTCATTGTGAGCAATTACTGTTACTTTTCTTTATTCCTAAACTCTCTTCACTTGAACCTTGGCTGAGTAGCAAATGCTTTTTCAAAAGGTGAATTCATGTGGCCCTCAATTTCCTCTGTTCCTTTTGGAGAGGTCCAAGTGGGGGAGTGTTTTAGGAAAACCAACAGTTGATTGAAAGGCAATGGGTAACTGAAAGTCAGGGATGAGAGATACAAAACTCAGCTCTCTCAGATCGATGCTCACCCTCTCCTGAAGCTTGATGTCATCAATAAGTACCAAGAACTGTGGCTGCAGGATGCCTCTTAAATCAATCCTTCTTTAGCTCATGCTCCAGTTTAAAGCAAAAAGCAATATAACCCTTGTTCTCACTGAGGAATTGACCTTTAATGTAACAATTTACTCTAAATTTAGACTTCCCCAACTTTACACTGGAGACCAGGGATTGGGTTATAATAGCAACTATTTAACTTCTGTTAATCTCCAGCATTCAAAAAGAGAGGTCACCTCCCTGGAGCGATTTGCCGTCTAACAGAGAAAAGGAAAGTTTAAACAGGAAAGGCATTTCAACATTTATACTCAAAAGAGATTTTTAAATGAATAACATTTATTTATGATGATGGTGATGATGAAGATGACAAGAAGGATCAGCTAACATTGACTGCATTCTTGCTAGGAGCCAGCTACTATA